>NW_022681460.1:66890642-68133988 GCF_009764315.1 Trachypithecus francoisi
ACCCAGAGGGGGATAATTGGATCAAGGGGGGAGTTTCTCTCATCTTGTTCTCCTGGTAGTAAATAAGTCTCACAAGATCTAGTGGTTTGATAAGAAGAAACCCGTTTCACTTGCTCTCATTCTCTCTCTTGCTGCTGCCATGTAAGAAGTGTCTTTCACCTTCCCCCATGATTGTAAGGCCTCCCTAGCCATGTGGAACTGTAAGTCCATTAAACCTCTTTTTCTTCCCAGGTTTGGGTATGTCTTTATCAGCAGCATGAAAACAGACTAATACAAACAATCTATTTTTTAAAAATGACTTAAAAATTCAAGAATATAAACTATTTAAAAATGACCTAACAGGAAGAAAGTACTCACAAAGATTAACCAGGCAATATCAGTGACTTTGATTACAATTGTTTAATAGCACTGTCACTATTTGGGTTGCTCATGGATAGGAAGAATCAATATCATGAAAATGACCATACTGCCCAAAGCAATTTATAAATTCATTGCTATTCCCATTAAACTACCATTGACATTCTTCACAGAATTAGAAAAAAACTATTTTAAAATTCATATGGAACCAAAAAAGAGCCTGAATAGCCAGTGCAATCCTATGCAAAAAGAACAAAGCTGGAGACATCATGCTATCTGACCTCAAACTACACCACAGGGCTACAGTAACCAAAAACAGCATGGTACTGGTGGAAGAGCAGACACATACACCTATGGAACAGAATACAGAACCCAGAAATAAGGTCACACACCTGCAACCATCTGATCTTTGACAAACCTGAAAAAAAAAACAAGCAATGGGGAAAGGATTTTCTATTTAATAAATGGTGCAGGGAGAACTGGCTAGCCATATGCAAAAAACTGAAATTAGATCCCTTCCTTACACCATATACAAAAATCAACTTAAGATGGATTAAAGACTTAAATGTAAAACCCCAAACTATGAAAAACCTAGAATAAAACCTAGGCAATGTCATTCGGGACACAGGCATGGGCAAAGATTAATGATGAAGACAACAAAAGCAATCGCAACAAAAGCAAAAATTGACAAATGGGATCTAATTAAACTGAAGAGCTTCTGCACAGCAAAAGAAACTATCAATAGAGTAAACAAACTACCAACAGAATGGGAGAAAATTCTTGCAATCTATACATCTCACAAAGACCTAACATCCAGTATCTATAAGGAACTTAAATTTACAAGAAAAAAACAACCTCATTAAAAGCAGGCAAAGGACATGAACAGACACTTCTCAAAAGAATACATACATGCAGCCAACAAACATATGAAAAAAAGCTCAATATCATTGATCATTAGAGAAATGTAAATCACAACCACAATAAGATATCATCTCACACCAGTCAGAATGGCGATTACTAAAAAGTCAAAAAATAACAGATGCTGGTGAGGTTGTGGAGAAAAAGGAATGTTTTTACACTGTTGGTTGCAGTGTAAATTAGTTCAACCATTGTGGAAGACAGTGTGGTGACTCCTCAAAGACCTAGAGGCAGAAATACCACTTGACCCAGCAATCACATTACTGGGCAGATACCCAAAGGAATATAAGTAGTTCTATTATAAAGAGGCATGCACGCATATGTTCATTGCAGCACTATTCACAATAACAAAGACATGGAATCAACCTATATGTTGAACAATGATAGACTTGATAAAGAAAATGTGGTATGAACACACCATGGAACACTATACATCCATAAAAAGGGATGAGATCGGGGGGGCGGAGCAAGATGGCCGAATAGGAGCAGCTCCGGGCTCCAACTCCCAGCGCCAGCGACAATGAAGACTGGTGATTTCTTCATTTTCAACTGAGGTACTGGGGTCATCTCACTAGGGAGTGCCGGACAATCGGTGCTGGTCAGCTGCTGCAGCCCAACCAGTGAGAGCTGAAGCAGGGCAAGGCATCGCCTCACCTGGGAAGCGCAAGGGGGAAGGGAATCCCTTTTCCTAGCCAGGGGAACTGAGACACACAACACCTGGAAAATCGGGTGACTCCCACCCCAATACTGCGCTTTAAGCAAATGGGCACACCAGGAGAATATATCTCACACCTGGCCAGGAGGGTCCCATGCCCACGGAGCCTCCCTCATTGCTAACACAGCAGTCTGCGATCTAACCGCAAGGCAGCAGCGGGGCTGGGGGAGAAGCGCCCGCCATTGCTGAGGCTTAAGTAGGTAAACAAAGCCACTGGGAAGTTCCAACTGGGTGGAGCTCACAGCAGCTCAAGACTCCTGTCTCTGTAGACTTCTCTGTAGACTCCTGCCTGTCTCTGTAGACTCCACCTCTGGGGACAGGGCACAGTTAACAACAATAACAACAAAAGCAGCAGAAACCTCTGCAGACGCAAACGACTCTGTCTGACAGCTTTGAAGAGAGCAGTGGATCTCCCAACACGGAGGTTGAGATCTGAGAACGGACAGACTGCCTGCTCAAGTGGGTCCCTGACCCCTGAGTAGCCTAAATGGGAGACATCCCCTACTAGGGGCAGTCTGACACCCCAAACCTCATAGGGTGGAGTACACCCCTGAGAGGAAGCTTCCAAAGTAAGAATCAGACAGGTACACTCGCTGTTCAGCAATATTCTATCTTCTGCAACCTCTGCTGCTGATACCCAAGCAAACAGGGTCTGGAGTGGACCTCAAGCAATCTCCAACAGACCTACAGCTGAGGATCCTGACTTTTAGAAGGAAAACTATCAAACAGGAAGGACACCTATACCAAAACCCCATCAGTACGTCACCATCATCAAAGACCAGAGGCAGATAAAACCACAAAGATGGGGAAAAAGCAGGGCAGAAAAGCTGGAAATTCAAAAAATAAGAGCGCATCTCCCCCTGCAAAGGAGCGCAGCCCATAGCCAGCAATGGATCAAAGCTGGTCAGAGAATGACTTTGACGAGATGAGAGAAGAAGGCTTCAGTCCATCAAACTTCTCAGAGCTAAAGGAGGAATTACGTACCCAGTGCAAAGAAACTAAAAATCTTGAAAAAAGAGTGGAAGAATTGACAGCTAGACTAATTAATGCAGAGAAGGTCATAAACGAAATGACAGAGATGAAAACCATGACACGAGAAATACGTGACAAATCCACAAGCTTCAGTAACCGACTCGATCAACTGGAAGAAAGAGTATCAGCGATTGAGGATCAAATGAATGAAATGAAGTGAGAAGAGAAACCAAAAGAAAAAAGAAGAAAAAGAAATGAAGAAAGCCTGCAAGAAGTATGGGATTATGTAAAAAGACCAAATCTACGTCTGATTGGGGTGCCTGAAAGTGAGGGGGAAAATGGAACCAAGTTGGAAAACACTCTTCAGGATATCATCCAGGAGAACTTCCCCAACCTAGTACGGCAGGCCAACATTCCAATTCAGGAAATACAGAGAACGCCACAAAGATACTCCTCGAGAACAGCAACTCCAAGACACATAATTACCAGGTTCACCAAAGTTGAAATGAAGGAAAGAATCTTAAGGGCATCCAGAGAGAAAGGTCGGGTTACCCACAAAGGGAAGCCCATCAAACTAACAGCAGATCTCTCGGCAGAAACCCTACAAGCCAGGAGAGAGTGGGGGCCATTATTCAACGTTCTTAAAGAAAAGAATTTTCAACCCAGAATTTCATATCCAGTCAAACTAAGTTTCATAAGTGAAGGAGAAATAAAATCCTTTACAGATAAGCAAATGCTTAGAGATTTTGTCACCACCAGGCCTGCCTTACAAGAGACCCTGAAGGAAGCCCTAAGCATGGAAAGGAACAACCGGTACCAGCCATTGCAAAAACATGCCAAAATGTAAAGACCATCAAGGCTAGGAAGAAACTGCATCAACTAACGAGCAAAATAACCAGTTAATATCATAATGGCAGGATCAAGTTCACACATAACAATATTAACCTTAAATGTTAATGGACTAAATGCTCCAATTAAAAGACACAGACTGGCAAACTGGATAAAGAGTCAAGACCCATCAGTCTGCTATATTCAGGAGACCCATCTCACATGCAGAGACATACATAAGCTCAAAATAAAGGGATGGAGGAAGATCTACCAAGCAAACGGAGAACAAAAAAAAGCAGGGGTTGCAATCCTAGTCTCTGATAAAACAGACTTTAAACCATCAAAGATCAAAAGAGACAAAGAAGGCCATTACATCATGGTAAAGGGACCAATTCAACAGGAAGAGCTAACTATCCTCATTATATATGCATCCAATACAGGAGCACTCAGATTCATAAAGCAAGTCCTTAGCGACTTACAAAGAGACTTAGACTCCCATACAATAATAATGGGAGACTTCAACACTCCACTGTCAACATTAGACAGATCAACGAGACAGAAAGTTAACAAGGATATCCAGGAATTGAACTCATCTCTGCACCAAGTGGACCTAATAGACATCTATAGAACTCTCCACACCAAATCAACAGAATATACATTCTTCTCAGCACCACATCGCACTTATTCCAAAATTGACCACATAATTGGAAGTAAAGCACTCCTCAGCAAATGTAAAAGAACAGAAATTATAACAAACTGTCTCTCAGACCACAGTGCAATCAAACTAGAACTCAGGACTAAGAAACTCAATCAAAACCACTCAACTACATGGAAACTGAACAACCTGCTCCTGAATGACTACTGGGTACATAAGGAAATGAAGGCAGAAATAAAGATGTTCTTTGAAACCAATGAGAACAAAGATACAACATACCAGAATCTACGGGACACATTTAAAGCAATGTGTAGAGGGAAATTTATAGCACTAAATGCCCACAAGAGAAAGCTGGAAAGATCTAAAATTGACACTCTAACATCACAATTAAAAGAACTAGAGAGGCAAGAGCAAACACATTCAACAGCTAGTAAAAGGCAAGAAATAACTAAGATCAGAGCAGAACTGAAGGAGATAGAGACACAAAAAACCCTCCAAAAAATCAATGAATCCAGGTGTTGATTTTCTGAAAAGATCAACAAAATTGACAGACCGCTAGCAAGACTAATAAAGAAGAAAAGAGAGAGGAATCAAATAGACGCAATAAAAAATGATAAAGGGGATATCACCACCGACCCCACAGAAATACAAACTACCATCAGAGAATACTATAAACACCTCTACGCAAATCAACAAGAAAATCTAGAAGAAATGGATAATTTCCTGGACACTTACACTCTCCCAAGACAAAACCAAGAAGAAGTTGAATCCCTGAATAGACCAATAGCAGGCTCTGAAATTCAGGCAATAATTAATAGCCTACCCACCAAAAAAAGTCCACGACCAGATGGATTCACAGCTGAATTCTACCAGAGGTACAAGGAGGAGCTGGTACCATTCCTTCTGAAACTATTCCAATCAATAGAAAAAGAGGGAATCATCCCTAACTCATTTTATGAGGCCAACATCATCCTGATACCAAAACCTGGCAGAGACACAACAAAAAAAGAGAATTTTAGACCAATATCCCTGATGAACATCGATGCAAAAATCCTCAATAAAATACTGGCAAACCGGATTCAGCAGCACATCAAAAAGCTTATCCACCATGATCAAGTGGGCTTCATCCCTGGGATGCAAGGCTAGTTCAACATTTGCAAATCAATAAACAGTATCCAAAAATCAGTAATCCAGCATATAAACAGAACCAAAGACAAGAACCACTTGATTATCTCAATAGATGCAGAAAAGGCTTTTGACAAAATTCAACAGCCCTTCATGCTAAAAACGCTCAATAAATTCGGTATTGATGGAACGTACCTCAAAATAATAAGAGCTATTTATGACAAACCCACAGCTAATATCATACTGAATGGGCAAAAACTGGAAAAATTCCCTTTGAAAACTGGCACAAGACAGGGATGCCCTCTCTCACCACTCCTATTCAACATCGTGTTGGAAGTTCTGGCTAGGGCAATCAGGCAAGAGAAAGAAATCAAGGGCATTCAGTTAGGAAAAGAAGAAGTCAAATTGTCCCTGTTTGCAGATGACATGATTGTGTATTTAGAAAACCCCATTGTCTCAGCCCAAAATCTCCTTAAGCTGATAAGCAACTTCAGCAAAGTCTCAGTATACAAAATCAATGTGCAAAAATCACAAGCATTCTTATACACCAGTAACAGACAAACAGAGAGCCAAATCAGGAATGAACTTCCATTCACAATTGCTTCAAAGAGAATCAAATACCTAGGAATCCAGCTTACAAGGGATGTAAAGGACCTCTTCAAGGAGAACTACAAACCACTGCTCAGTGAAATCAAAGAGGACACAAACAAATGGAAGAACATACCATGCTCATGGATAGGAAGAATCAATATCGTGAAAATGGCCATACTGCCCAAGGTTATTTATAGATTCAATGCCATCCCCATCAAGCTACCAATGAGTTTCTTCACAGAATTGGAAAAAACTGCTTTAAAGTTCATATGGAACCAAAAAAGAGCCCGCATTGCCAAGACAATCCTAAGTCAAAAGGACAAAGCTGGAGGTGTCACCCTACCAGACTTCAAACTATACTACAAGGCTACAGTAACCAAAACAGCATGGTACTGGTACCAAAACAGAGATATAGACCAATGGAACAGAACAGAGTCCTCAGAAATAATACCACACATCTACAGCCATCTGATCTTTGACAAACCTGACAAAAATAAGAAATGGGGAAAGGATTCCCTATTTAATAAATGGTGCTGGGAAAATTGGCTAGCCATAAGTAGAAAGCTGAAACTGGATCCTTTCCTTACTCCTTATATGAAGATTAATTCAAGATGGATTAGAGACTTAAATGTTAGACCTAATACCACAAAAACCCTAGAAGAAAACCTAGGTAGTACCATTCAGGACATAGGCATGGGCAAGGACTTCATGTCTAAAACACCAAAAGCAACGGCAGCAAAAGCCAAAATTGACAAATGGGATCTCATTAAACTAAAGAGCTTCTGCACAGCAAAAGAACTACCACCAGAGTGAACAGGCAACCTACAGAATGGGAGAAAATTTTTGCAATCTACTCATCTGACAAAGGGCTAATATCCAGAATCTACAAAGAACTCAAACAAATATACAAGAAAAAAACAAACAACCCCATCAAAAAGTGGGCAAAGGATATGAACAGACATTTCTCAAAACAGACACATGAAAAAATGCTCATCATCACTCGCCATCAGAGAAATGCAAATCAAAACCACAATGAGATACCATCTCACACCAGTTAGAATGGCAATCATTAAAAAGTCAGGAAACAACAGGTGTTGGAGAGGATGTGGAGAAATAGGAACACTTTTACACTGTTGGTGGGATTGTAAACTAGTTCAATCATTATGGAAAACAGTATGGCGATTCCTCAAGGATCTAGAACTAGATGTACCATATGACCCAGCCATCCCACTACTGGGTATATACCCAAGGATTATAAATCATGCTGCTATAAAGACACATGCACACGTATGTTTATTGCGGCACTATTCACAATAGCAAAGACTTGGAATCAACCCAAATGTCCATCTGTGACAGACTGGATTAAGAAAATGTGGCACATATACACCATGGAATACTATGCAGCCATAAAAAAGGATGAGTTTGCATCCTTTGTAGGGACATGGATGCAGCTAGAAACCATCATTCTTAGCAAACTATCACAAGAAGAGAAAACCAAACACCACATGTTCTCACTCATAGGTGGGAACTGAACAATGAGATCACCTGGACTCGGGAAGGGGAACATCACACACTGGGCCTACCATGGGGAGGGGGGAGGGGGGAGGGATTGCATTGGGAGTTATACCTGATATAAATGATGAATTGATGGGTGCTGACGAGTTGATGGCTGCAGCACACCAACATGGCACAAGTATACATATGTAACAAACCTGCACGTTATGCACATGTACCCTAGAACTTAGAGTATAATAACAAAAATTTAAAATAAATAAATAAATAAATAAAAGAAAGCAAAAAAAAAAAAAGGGATGAGATCATGTCCTTTGCAGGGACATGGATGGAGCTGGAGGTCATTATCCTTAGTAAACTAACACAAGAACAGAAAACCAAATACCACACGTTCTCTCTTATAAGTGGGAGCTAAATGATGACAACACATCAGTACATGCTGAGGAACAACACACACTGGGGCCAGCTGGAGGGCGGGGGGTGGGAGGAGGGAGAGGATTAGCAAGAACAGCTAGTGGATGCTGGGATTAATACTTGGGTGATGGGATGATCTGTGCAGCAAACCACCATGGGACATGTTTACCTATGTAACAAACATGCACATCCTGCACATGTACCCCTGAACTTAAAAGCTGGAAATTTAAAAAAAAAGAAATAATAATATAAAAACCCTTTCATCTGAAGTCAAGTTAGCCTAAAAATTGAGAGTTGAAACTCTCTGAGGCAAATTTAATGAAAAGAGAATCATATATATCTTGTTAGAAAAAAACAAAAAAGATTTGTCATGGTAGAATTTACATTAAGCAAAAATGTCTTAAGATTGAGTTCCAATTATACTACATTATTTAAAAAGCTAACATGATGTATTTGTCTGAACAGGGCAAAATAAAAGAATTTTTATTTTCTACCCCTCAAAATATCCATAAAAAGCAAATTCTATAATTCTACTTCTCTATATCCAATGACGGTTCCTCAATTCATACATTTTTTATAAGCAAGGGATCAATAATGAGTAAATGTATATTTTAAGGAACTCCTTTTTTAACATACGTGGTTTGGGGTATCAGTTAGAGTGTATTCTTTTCCTAAGCATTTTTTTCTGAACATTTTATACTATTCAAGTATTCAAGTGCTGCCCATGAAATATATAGAAATATCTTGAAATCTCACCAAATGATTAATTGTGTTAGTATAGCTTTGATGTTAAGGATATTTTATTGTAATTCCTTTTAACCAGAAAGACATGTACTATACTTCTATTATCCAGAATGTTCAAATAATCAGCATGCCATATTCTCCAACCATTTTGCACCAATGGCAGTTCACTGGTCATTTTAATAGTATGTAATTTCAATAAAGCAAATTAATATAGCACGTTAGTCTTTATAAAGCAATTTTCATTTGCATTGCTTCATTTAACCCTCACAACAACCTTTGAGGTAGGCATTAGCATAGTCCTCATTTGTGTATCTAAGTAGTCTCAAAGAGATTATGCAGTTGTCCCCAAATCATCTAGCTATTGAGTAGTAAAATCAGGAATCAAATCTTGGGCTGAGATGCTTTTCTCTTCTTGATGCGTAACGTGAAGCGTGACATAGACTATAAAAGATAATGGTCTATAGCTTCTTAATGCCTAAATGCATGTATGCTTTTTTTTTTTTTTTTTTTGAGATGAAGTCTTGTTCTGTCATTAGGCTGCAGTGAAGTGGCTCACTCTCGGCTCACTGCAACCTCTGCCTCCCGGGTTCAAGCAATTCTCCTGCCTCAACTTCCCTAGTAGCTGGGACTACAGGCACACGCCACCATGCCAGCTAATTTTTTGTATTGTAGTCGAGACGGGGTTTCACTGTGTTGCCCAGACTGGTTGCGAACTCCTGAGCTCAGGCAATCCGGCCACCTCAGTATCCCAAAGTGCTGGGATTACAGGCATGAGCCACCGTGCCCGGCCACATATATGCTCTTCATTATCTGTTAAACATTCCATGGCCATGCTCTGCTCTTCCTGAGTCTGCTAAGTCTTCTACATTTCATGTCCACTGCTGAGACATTTCAAAGTGCCTTGAAACAAAATGCAGCAACTTGCTTTTACCAGTCTGTTGTTTCTACCTGACTTGAGATAGCACTGCCATTCACTAGGCATTCATCCATTCATTCAACAAATACTTACAGAGGTTTTACCATATCGCAGGCACTGTGCTTTCAGTTTTTCTAATGGTGTCAGCAGACACACACACAAGATAAACAGCCAATATATATACAACTTCCCACTCGTTCCTTCCAATAGTATACTCTGATTACCACCAAATCTAATACCTTACAGCCAGCTTAGATACAGACAAAAGTATGATTTGCCTGATATAGCTTCCATTTTGGGAGACAGTTCCTCATGAATGGGTACGCAGCTCACTGACTGGTGGAACTTTAGAGGATTTGAGATGGTGTGTTGGTTAGTAAATATTGCCTGGACTTATGTTGAGAGAATGTTATTTCCTTCAAAATTTTCATTCAATAATTCTGATTACATAAAAAAGAGTGTCATTGTTTGGTGCTAGTGTATGTTTAACCTCTTCATAACTTGATAATCTCTCTTTTTAGCAGAGAGAAAGCTTCAGGCTCAGAAACTTAAGCAGGCAACTTTAGTTAAAATTTCATATATTTTTTCATTGTATTTATTTTTAGTGTTATCTTTTTCATAGTGAGTGAAATGTGGTTACATTTCCACATAGAATATGGATTAAGTTTCTTTTATAAATTATTCACATATAAAAGTCAGTCTATATTTAAAATGATGAAGCGTATGATGGTTGGGGTTTCGTGACATGCCATAAATTACAGAGGTAGGACAGACATCACTGATATTGGGGAAAACTCATAGGCAGAAAAAGCAGCGGACTGATCAGCAACAGCCTACTTCTAGGCCGGGTTGTGTGACTTTGAAGACATCATTGAATCTTCAAAGAGCTCATCATCTTCATCTGTAAAATGTGGGCTTAGATGAGATCTATAGTTCAACATTTTTCTGTCCCCAACCCCCTAGGGACAGAAAATTCCTACTGTACAAGGGAATCTTACTACTGCAAGGATGGCAGACTAGGAATTAGAAGGTTATCAGGAAATGTGTAGTTATTTCAAGTTCCCTAGGCTTCCACTCCCAAGTGTATTCTCTTCATCATGTGAAGAACATGCTTGGGGTTGAGAATCACCAGACAAGGTCATCTCTAAGGCCTCTTCCAATTCTAAAACCACAAGAAGCTCTGATTTTACATATAAATGTGCATACACAGATATCAAGGACATTTGGTAGCTGTGAGAAGAAAACAGGCCTATAATTTTTCCTAAGAAGGAAGAATTATTTAAAATAATGATACGTCTGCTTCTTTAGGGGAAAGGTGTACATGGGAAAAACTCCAGGAAGAAATGCTTTTTACTGGGTTGATTAAAACTTGAGCTCTGTTAGTCAATGAAAATATGACTTATCTGGCAAAAACTCCTATCAGATTACAGAAATGTATTTGTGTATATGTGTGCCAGAGATAACGGAAGTTCAGTTCCAGACCACTAGAATAAAGCAAATATGACAATATAGTGAGGTTTTAGTTCTCCAAGACATATAAAAGTTATGTTTATGTTACACTGTAGTCTATTAAGTGTGCAATACACATATGTCTAAAAATAATGTATATACCTTAATATAAAAATTTAAAATGCTTAATTGTTAAAATGCTAACAAATATCTGAGCCTTCAGTGAGTCATAACCTTTTTGCTGGAGGAAGGTCTTGTCTTGATGTTGATGACTACTAACGGATCAGGGTGATGGTTGCTAAAGCTTGGGGTGGCTGTGGCACTTTCTTAAAATAAGACAACAATGAAGTTTGCCACACTGATGTACTCTTCCTTTCACAAAAGAGTTCCATAGCATATGATGTGGTTTGATAGCATTTTACAGAGTAGAACTTCTTTCAAAACTAGAGCCAATCCTCTCAAACTCTGCAGCTGCTTTATCCACTAAGTTTATGAAATATTCAAAATCCTTTGTTGTCATTTCAACAATGTTCACAGCGTCTTCGCCAGGAGTAGATTTCATCTCAAGAAGCCATTTTTTTGTCTTATCCATAAGAAGCAACTTGGCTGGGCACAGTGGTTCATGTCTATAATCTCAGCACTTTGGGAGGCCGAGGCAGGTGGACCACCTGAGGTCAGGAGTTCGAGAGACCAGCCTGACCAATAAGGTGAAACCCCGTCTCTACTAAAAATACAAAAATTAGCCAGGCGTGGTGGCAGGCGCCTGTAATCCCAGCTTCTCGGGAGGCTGAGACAGGAGAATCTCTTGAACCCAGGAGGTGGAGGTTGCAGTAAGCCAAGATCGCACCACTACACTCCAGCCTGGGCGACAGTGCGAGACTCCATCTTAAAAAAAAAAAAAAAACAAAAAGAAGCAACTCCTCATCTGTTCATTTGTTCATCCATTCAAGTTGTATCATGAGATTACAGCAATTCAGTCCCATTTTCAGGTTCCACTTCTAATTCTAGTTCTCTCGCTATTTCCACTACACATGCAGTTACTTCTCCACTGAAGTCTCCACCCCCTCAATGTCATCCCAACTTCTTCCAAACTCCTGTGAATACTGATATTCTGACCTTCTTCCATGAATGAAAATTCTTACCAGAGGATTTTCAATGTACTTTGCCCAGATGCATCAGAGGAATCACCATCCATGGCAGCTATACCCTTATAAAAACTCCAGCCTGGGTGACAGAGCTGAGTTTCAAAAAAAAAAAGAAAGAAAAAGAAAAGAAATAAATGTATTTCTTAAATAAAAGGACATGAAAGTCAAAATTAGTCCTTGATCCATGGTCTGCAGAATGGATGTTGTGTTAGCAGGCATTAAAACAACATTCATTTCCTTGTACATCTCCATTCAGAGATCTTGAGTGACTAGGTGCATTGCCAATGCGCGGTGACCTTTGAAAGGAATCTGTTTTTCTGAGCACTATTTTTTTAAAGCCCAACAATGGGTTTAAAATAGTCAGCAAACCATGCTATAAACAGATATCTGTCACAAGCAGAGTAGATTTGGCAAATTCTTAAGGGCCCTACAATTTTCAGAATGGTAAACGAACATTGGATTCAACTTTAAGATACCAGCTACATAAGCCACTCACAGGAGAATCAGCCTGTCATTTGAAGCTTCAAAGCCAGGCACTGGGTTCTGCTCTCTAACTAAAGCCTAGATGGCATGTTCTTCCTATGAAGGCTGTTATGTCTACATTGAAAATCTGTTGTTTAGTGTACCTGCCTTCAACAATGATCCTAACTAGATCTCCTAGATAACCTGTTGCAGCTTCCACGTCAGCACTTGCTGCTTCACCTTGCACTTTTATGTTCCAGAGACAGCTTCTTTCATTAAACTTCATGAACCAACCTCTGGTAGCTTCCAACTTTTCTTCTGCAGCTTCCTCACCTCTCTCAGCCTTCACAGAACTGAAGAGAGTTAGGACCTTGCTCAGGATCAGGCTTTGGCTTAAGGCAATATTGTGGCTGGTTTGACCTTCTGTCTGGACCACTCAAACTTTCTCGGTATCAGCAATGAGGCTCTTTAGCTTTCTTACCATTCATGTGTTCACCAGAATAGCACTTCTCATTCCCTTCAACATTTCCTTTGCTTTCAAAACTTGGTTAACTCTGTCGCTAGAGACCCAGTCTTCAGTTTATCTCAGCTTTCAGCCTATTTCAGCTTTCAACATGCCTTCCTCACTAAGCTTAATCATTTCTAGCTTTTTGTTTAAGATGAGAAACGTGCAACTTTTCCTTTCACTTGAACACTTAGAGGCCATTGTGGGGTTATTAACTGACCAATTTCAATATTGTTATGTCTCAGCAAATAGGGAGGTCCAAGAAGAGGGAGAGAGACAGGGAACCACAGGTAGGTGGAGCAGTCAGAACACACATATTTATTGAATAAATTTGCCTTCTTACATGGGTGCAGTTTGTGGCTTCCCCAAACAAGTACAATAGTAACGCCAAAGATCACTCATCACAGATCACCATAACAGATATAATAATAAGGAGAGGGCCGGGCGCGGTGGCTCAAGCCTGTAATCCCAGCACTTTGGGAGGCCGAGACGGGCGGATCGCGAAGTCAGGAGATCGAGACCATCCTGGCTAACACGGTGAAACCCCGTCTCTACTAAAAAATACAAAAATCTAGCCGGGCGTGGCGGGTGTCTGTAGTCCCAGCTACTCCGGAGGCTGAGGCAGGAGAATGGCGTGAACCCGGGAGGCGGAGCTTGCAGTGAGCTGAGATCTGGCCACTGCACTCCAGTCCGGGCGACAGAGCGAGACTCCGCCTCAAAAAAAAAAAAAAAAAATAAGGAGAAAGTTTAAAATATTGCAAGAATTACCAAAAGATGATACAGAGGCACTAAAAGCATATGCTATTTGAAAAAGTGTTGCTGACTATTCACAATAGCAAAGACATGGAATCAACCTAAATGCCCATCAATGGCAGACTGGATAAAGAAAACGTGGTACATATATACCATGGAATACTATGCAGCCATAAGAAAGAACGAGACCATGTTCTTTGCAGGAACGTAGATGGAGATGGAGGCCATTATCCTTAGCAAACTAACACAGGAACAGAAAACCAGATACCACATGTTCTCACTTATAAGTGGGAGCTAATTGATGAGAATACATGGACACAAAGAGGGGAACAGCAAACACTGGGGCCTCCACTGGAGGGTGGAGAGTGGGAGGAGGGAGAGAAACAGGAAAAATAACTATTGGATACTAGGCTTAGTACCTAGGTGATGAAATAATCTGTACAACAAATTCCCATGACATGAGTTTACCTATATAACAAACCTACACATGTACTTCTGGACCTAAAATAAAAGATTTTTAAAAGCTTTAAAAAGAGAAAAATGAGAAATGGTGCTGATAAACTTGCTCAACATCAGTTTGCCATGAATCTTCCATTTATTTTTTAAAATGCATTATCTGTGAAGCACAATACAGTGAACCACAATAAAACAAGGTATTCCTGCATAAGTGTGTGTGTGTGTGTGTGTGTGTGTGTGTGTGTATGTACATGTATTTGTATATATATGTGTCTATAATAAAATACAATAATACCTCACTGATCTATAACTCAGTGTCTGGAGACCTCCTGTATCTGGAATAAACCTGAGTAAATAAGCAGCCAAAATAAATATCACAAAGTCTTTCTGCTGAGTTCACATGCCCTCCAATAACTCCACTCACAGCAGTTCACAGAGGCAGCTAACAGGAGAAGGAAAAAACATTGAGAAACACTAAGTTAAACAGAATTGAAGAGGATTTCTTTCCTGCAGGACTTAGGGGAGCCTTTAAAATGTTAAGATGTGTTGAGAGCCCGCAAGGAGAGAATAATCCACTATTCTGTAAACTTATTTGACCGAAAATATCCTTTTCTCTCAAAGCTATACTAAGATTTCCAGTCATGATGACACCTACATTTCTAGAGCCACTTTAACATTCGAATTCTCCAAGTGTTTCCACATATATCACATCTCATTTTGTCCTTACAACATCCCATGGAACGGGCTGAGTGGGAATTATTATTTCCCTGGGGTGATGGGAGCAACAGAGGTAGGACCAGGACCAGAATTCTCTCAGCCCTGCTCATTCCTCCAGATGTCAGCAAGTTCACGGGTGTCAATGCATGACACTCTCCCAGACTTCCCTCACGTGTCTTCCCCAAAGTTGGAGATTTCCTTTTTCTGGTGAGGAACCAAGAGGAGAAACTAACATCAAAGAGATTCCCTTGAAATTCTCAAAGTATTCTTGGAGAGTTGTGATGAAATTTAATGTTACATAATGCTTCTCCTTAAAACTATATTTCATTTCCTCAATAGAATGACAAGGGTCTGAAATCCACACTTGAAAACGAGACAGAAGTGCTGAGTCAACGGAAGGAAGTACAGTGATGTTTCTGAAATAATGAGGAATTTTCCAGGAGGCTTGAGGTAGCACTTTCTGGTTGAAAAAAATGTTCCACAAAGAACATTCTTTGGTTTTTTGTGGAGAGAAAAAGAGAGAAGTCCCACAGTGGCATCCACAGTGGGTAAGGACAGCCACAGCTGTGGCTGCAGCCGACGGCGGTAGGCTCAGCCTTGTAGAAGAGGGCAATGGGCTGAGCTGCTGTGACCCCCATGAGGATGGAAAACAGAGGGAAGAGAGGGGTGATATGCTTGACCAATGCAATCTGGATTCTGGATGGGATGGAGTGGGGCAGGCCTTGGTCATCATCAAAGGCCAGAGCTCTGGCTCAAGGCCTCACTCCCTACCATGTAATGGCTTTATAACCCTTGGCAAGTTGCCCCAGGCCTGGAGTTTCCATTCTTAAATCAACACAATGTCAGTGATGATGGCTTACTTACAGGTGCTGCGGACAGACCCTGCATGCCTCAGGACTCAGATCTGTGAGCCTCCGACCATGTTCCTGCCAGGCCCCACACTGATGCAGGGACTGTCACAGGACTGCACCCTACACCAGAGTGCCCTGCCTGATGTGGCCTGGGAGGAGGGGTCAGGGGCTGAAAGGGAGGCCATGCTCCATTCACAAGCCATGGTGCCAGCGTCTGCCTCAGGAAGGGCACCGTTGCAGAATTAGTCCCAAGGAGTTCCTTTTTCTGTTACCCACAAGGCCCCAGTATGTCTGCCTGGGCCCTGGATCCTCACTCGGGACTTTCAGTCCTTTAGTCAAATCACTTGATATAAAAGAAAATAAGACCAAGAAAAAAATCTCTAATAGGCAAAATCTCCACACCTTGCTTCTGAAATTCTTGTTTAAAAGAGAAAACAAAGAAGCTTAACAACGTTTTCTGAGTGGCTTCGGAAAAAAATTTGGAACTGGCACTCCAGGAAATCCTTATGGGAAAGGAGACTACACCTCTATTCTTCTATCTAAGGTGAAGGTTAAAAGTTCAGTTTATCATTACGATTACTGCATTATTTTTAATTTTTAATTTTGTTGATATGTAACTGCCACCATGCATTGCTTAACAATGGGGACACATTCTGAGAAATGCACTGTTAGGGTATTTCATCACTGTACAAACACCAAAGCGTGAACCTGCACAAACCTAGATGGTCCAGCCTACTCTATACCTAGGCTAGATGGTATAGCCTATTGCTCCTAGGCTACAGACCTGGACAGCATATGACTGTACAGAATATATTGTAGGCAACTGTAACAGAATGGTATGTCCTTGTGCATCTAAATATACCTAGGCCGGGCACAGTGGCTCACGCCTGTAATCTCAACATCTTGGGAGACTGAGGCAGGTGGATCACCTAAGGTCAGGAGTTCGAGACCAGCCTGGGCAACATGGTGAACTCCCATCTCTATTTAAAAGGTACAAAAATTAGCCCAGCATGGTGATGGACGCCCATAATCCCAGCTACTCAGGAGGCTGAGGCAGGAGAATCACTTGAACCCGGGAGGCATAGGTTGCAGTGAGCTGAGATTGTGTCATTGCACTCCAGCCTGGGTGACAGAGCGAGACTCTGTCTCAAAAAAAAAAAAAAAAACAGAAACAAAAGCAAAAAACAAACCAAGAAATTAACATGGAAAGGTGCAGTAAAAATATAGTATTATAATCTTATGAGACCACCATCATAATAAGTGTCTATCCTTTACCAAAACGTCATTATGTGGCACACGACTATATAAAAAAGTCAGTTAAAAATAATCACACTGTGTCTTGTTTTAGCAAAACGAATCTTTTACATGTGTTTGGCTTCACATTTGTTTGATTTGGTATTATCTGAGAGAAACTGAAAATTGCATAATTCAATTAAACCTTGTTTATTTATTCAGAGTCATCCACAGGCTTGCTTATGTAAAACACAACTGAAAATAGGAG
This sequence comes from Trachypithecus francoisi, assembly GCF_009764315.1. Taxonomy (NCBI): domain Eukaryota; kingdom Metazoa; phylum Chordata; class Mammalia; order Primates; family Cercopithecidae; genus Trachypithecus; species Trachypithecus francoisi. The sequence goes on from NW_022681460.1 coordinate 66,908,229, forward strand.
CTTATGGCCTAACGTCTAAAAGAGGTAAACAGACAAAGATGAGGCACGCTGTTCCCTTATTCATTAAGAGCAGTCAGTATTAAGTGCGGTAAGTGAGCCAGCACACCAGGATAAAATGGCTCCTGTCTCCAGGAGAGGAACCATCCAGCAAGCATTCGGAGCACCAGTGAGGGCCATTCCCGCTGCTTTACAAATTCCAACACGTTCTGTATTTGCTCCCTGAATTTACTGCCTGTTAGAAGCAGCAGGTTAGCGGGATGGGGAGGAGCTGCTACCACTAGCCACCTGATTACAGGGCGAAGGCCAACGGACCACACAGGAGATGCAAACCTACAACAGACCCAAGAGTGCACCCAGCAGGACAGATCAAGGCCAGGTAATGGCGGGACAGCGGGTCCCACCCACCATGACGGACCCAGAGGAGACAGCTGGATCACAGCCAGATTCCAGAAACGATGTCTTACAAGATTCAAACGATGACTAATAGTTCCATTGGAGAAGAAAATCATGTGTAATATGTTTTAAAGAGATTTCCAACGAATGGTTAAATAAAACGGGGGAGGGAATGATGGCTAAAGCTCTAAACTCTCACTTTCTAGAAAACATCGTTATCTGGAGCTCTTCACTCCACGCTATTCCAGATAAGTAAGGCCTTACACTATGTTTTACTACAATTATCTCCCTTTACCTCTTTTCAAAATGCCCAGCTCCAGCTGTTGTATCTCATTAAACTTTAAGTTTCACTTCAAAACTCACCACGTGCAGAAAAGAATGAGATGATTCTGCACAAAACTGGTAGTCACAATAAAACAGCTTTATTTCCAAGTCCCTGAAATGCTCAGTTGCGTCACTGACCACACTCCCACCCTCAAAAATCCACCACAGACACTTCTGCTGAGAAAAGGATTGAACACATAGGAAAATGTAAGCTAATGGTCATATTTTTCAAAAACTTGGAAGAAGATCCACTAAGTGCCTGAATGAGAACCAGAAAGTGCTCCTCTTCTGCAAACCAGGACTGGAGGTCTGAAGCAAAAGCCAGAATGTCTCTAACACAGAACAACACGAGGCTGGTATTTAAAGAGATCTGTCTTTGTTGTTTATTTTTTTTCTTTCAGAGGAGGCAAATTTGCCCTATTAATTCAGCCAAATAAATAAGGACAATTCTCTGGAATTCACATGTCCTTTAAAAAATGCAGAAAATAAAGTGTAAGTAATAAAATTTCAGCTCATAATTCCTCCGAGTTATAAAACAATAGCAACAACAATCAAATATATATGTCCTGTTCTCCTAGAACAAGGTATAAAATTCATATTTTACCAGGCCAGGTGCAGTGGTTCATACCTGTAATCCCAGCACTTTGGGAGGCCGAGGCAGGTGGATCACCTGAGGTCAGGAATTCGAGACCAGCCTGACCAACATGGTGAAACCCCATCTCTACTAAAAATTTCAAAAAAAATTAGCCGGGAATGGAGGCGTGCATTTGTAATCCCAGCTACTAGGGAGGCTGAGGCATGAGAATTGCTTGAACCCAGGAAGTGGAGGTTGCAGTGAGCTGAGATCGCACCACTGCACTCCAGCCTGGGGGATAGAGTGAAACTCTGTCTCAAAAAAAAAAAAAATTTTTTTAATTAAGAAAAAAAGTTAAAACCAACTAAAACCAACACAGTTTTCAGGGATGTATGCGTGTATGTTTCATGTATGCACACCCACATGCACACACATACACATACATAGAGATAGTTTCTTTTTTTTTTGAGGCGGAGTCTCACTCTGTCGCCCGGACTGGAGTGCAGTGGCCTGATCTCAGCTCACTGCAAGCTCCGCCTCCCGGGTTTACGCCATTCTCCTGCCTCAGCCTCCCGAGTAGCTGGGACTACAGGCGCCCACCACCTCGCCCGGCTAGTTTTTGTATTTTTTTAGTAGAGACGGGGTTTCACCGTGTTAGCCAGGATGGTCTCGATCTCCTGACCTCGTGATCCGCCCGTCTCGGCCTCCCAAAGTGCTGGGATTACAGTGACTGCTGAAGCTTAAATTTCAGAAGCCCTTACTTTTATGTGCTCCTTTCCAAGTCTGAGGAGGGACTCTAACAATAAACACACACGCTCACATTTTTTTGTAAAATCTGAAAAAGGAAGCTATTTCACTGCCATTGGTAAAGACCACTGCCTCGCTCCCTCCTAACTTCCCCTTCTCCACACCGCCTCTCAGGCTGAGTGACACTGCAATGGAGTGGGTATTTTTTTTTTTTTTACTGACAATGGTTTATTCTTTGTCCTATAGGAAGCTCTCAAATTTGCATAATATTCAAGCCCTGCAAAACTTGGCAGAGAACAATAAATACAAGACCAAGAACACTAGTTACCTCAGGTGGAGGGGGGCGGCCCTGGGAGGGATGGAGAGGATAGCATATGTTTAAGTTATTCTCAATATTGGGAAACCCTTGTTAGAGGTGAGATCATTATGAAGTCAAGGAGGAATTAACAAGCTTTTCTTTCAGGCACTCTTTCTTTCTTTTTTTTTTTTTTCTTTGACATGAAGTCTCACTGTCACCCAGGCTGGAGTGCAGTGGTGTCATCTCGGCTCACTGCAACCTCTCCTCCCAGGTTCAAGTGATTCTCCTGCCCCAGCCTCCCCAGTAGCTAGGATTACAGGTGCACGCCACCATGCCTGGCTAATTTTTGTATTTTTAGTAGAGACGGGGTTTCACCATGTTGGTCAGGCTGGTTTCGAACTCCTGACCTCAGGTGATCTGCCTGCCTTGGCCTCCCAAAGTGCTAGGATTACAGGCGTGAGCCACCGTGCCTGGCCTCATGCACTCATTTTTCTCTGAAATTCAAATCCTCTAAAAAACGCTGAAAAGAAAGTCCGAGTAACAAACTTTTCAGCTTGTGTTTTCATTCCATTCCCCCCACAGATTTTTGTTCTAACAGATTACACTTCATGCTTGAAATGATTGTATTGATCTCTCTGTTCTATTTCTATATGACAAATCTATGTAGGCAAAGTAAAATTCATTAAAAAAAATTCTTGTGATCATAATGCTTTAAGATTTTAAACTATATATCCTGAATCTGAGTTATTACCAAGATTACCTTTGTTTCATAGTTAACCAAAACAACACAAATATTTTACACATTTCACAAATAATTAAAATCAAAAGTGGAATTTGATCATAAATACATTGAATAGGGCCTTGTCTAAAAGTGAATTTCACTGATTTCAATTTCATTCCTATTTATTCATTTTATTGATTATATATTATAGCCTTGTTCGCATTAACAACAGACAGGAACGGAGAGTGTATAGTTATAGGTATGTCACACGTTTCTTTAACATCTTTCTAAATCCCATGGTGGTATGTTGGTGATCTACCTGAGGGGATAACTAGATTAGATCCTCCTTCACTTTGGTTGAAAATCAAGAATAGGAACCACGTGACCTGCAAAAGGGTTTGTGGTAGTCACTAGTCATTCACTTTCTTCATGCCAGGATTTTGAATTCTTCCTTTGGCACCTGGAGGTGTTCGACACCAGGACAGAGTCAGATAAGCTTCTTTATAAAGTCAGGGAGGACAGAGGGGAGCTGGTGGGAATTGGGCTGCAAGGCAAGTTCTCAGGGAGATCAGTTTTAGAGAAGAATAATCTGGCAGCAGACATTTGGCAATTTGATTCCTCTTAGACAATCCCTACTCAACACCCGCCCCCCCGGAAGTCTTTGTGTGCACGGCGCCCCACGTACAAAAAAACCCTATTCTGAGCCCTAAACCTGGCATTTGGTGCAAATTCACACCTTCACTGTGACATCTGTCCCTCACACTATTCTTTTCTTCAGTGTAAAACAAAACTACGGATGCCCTATAAAAATATGTCAACAAAATGTCACCCAAAAGAAAGGATTTGAATATTTACCTTTTCTTGTATACTAAAAAAAAAATGTGGTTTTGTGTATGCACAGAAAACAGTCTTCTGGGATTTGCATTTACCTCATTTATACTTGAAAAATAAATTAGACTCTTAATACACATGTCATATAATTCCAAACATGAAAAACAATGACCTTTTTTTTTTTTTTTGAGACAGAGGTTTGCTCTTGTTGCCCAGGCTGGAGTGCAGTGGCATGGGTTCAAGTGATTCTCCTGCCTCAGCCTCCTGAGTAGCTGGGATTACAGGCATCTGCCATCACACCCGGCTAATTTTTATATTTTTGGTAAAGACAGGGTTTCATCATGTTGGCCAGGCTGGCTCAAACTCCTGACCTCAGGTGATCTGCCCGCCTTGGCCTCCCAAAATGCTGGGATTGCAGGCGTGAGCCACTGCACTTGGCCAACAATCACCATTTTAAAATCCATATAAATTTAGGTAAAAATTAAAAGATATGGAAGTTTATGTCTCAAACTGTAACCCACTTTATAATTATTTCAAAATAGATCCTATTTTCTGTAATTTTTTAAAAAATTCCTTAAACACGTTTGTGAGATCACACACCTACCAATGCCTAGACTATGTCAAGACTTGCAAAAGTTTGCCAAATTAGAAAAAGAAGTTCTCAAAAAAATTTTTAATACAGTTGTAGAAAAATAGCAAAATGAATTCCATCCTCTAACTGACAACTATTGTAAAACTGGAAGTATGTTTGCTCTTTTCTTAAACGTTCCTCTAACAGATAAGGTTTTAAGACATTCAAAATACGTTCATTTAGAATTTTCCCCTCTGAGAAAGATTCTGGCCCAGATCTCATGTCTTAGGGATGGGGAGTAACACTGAAAGCTCAGAAGGGGCTGGACACGGTGGCTCAGCCTGTAATCCCAGCACTTTGGGAGGCTGAGGCAGGAGTATCACTTGAGGCCAGGAGTTTGAGACCAGCCCAGCCAATATGACGACACCCATCTCTTCTAAAAATGCCAAATATTAGCCGGGCATGATGGCATGCACCTGTAATCCCAGCTACTCAGGAGGCTGAGGCCTGAGAATCACTTGAACCCAGGAGGCAGAGGTTGCAATGAGCTGAGATTGTGCCACTGCACTCCAGCCTGGGCAACACAGCAAGACTACAACTCAAAAAAAAAAAAAAAAAAAGTTCAGAAGGGCCACCCAAGGTAAGTTCTCCATCAGGCCCAGTCAACCCCAAGCAGGCTGCTCAGTAAGAGGGAAGAAGGAACCAGCACATCGCCTGGCTCCTTAATCATCCACCCAGTGCGATTCACACTGAATTTTTATACCTTGGGCACGTAGCATCCTTCAACTGACTGCTGTCCTATTCCTGCCAAAAATAAGGCTGCAGAAACCGATAGAGAGAAGCCACCAGGCACAAACTCAGTATTCTACTGCTCTCTCCTTTCTAAACACATAAAACCAATGAAAAGTAAGACACCTAAACTATAAAGGCTCAGCTCCCCAGGGAAATACCATCGCTGAGCTGTGGTTTGATATTACGCTTTTCACTTTTATAAAGAGCCAGTGTATAGTGCAGCCTCATAAAGAACATGTCCCCATTTCTGCAGAAAAAAATATTGAAGAAGGTATTGTCCCTACGATACTCTAAGATTGAATAATACCTCCTTTTGGGGGAGGTAGGAAGAGAGAGGAGAGGCCACCCTTTCCCAGTGAGCTAGTGTGCACCTTAGACTGGACAATGGTAACATATGATACATTTCATTCCCTTTTTGCTTTGGTCTCCAGAAAATTCAGCTGTAATAGTAGTTAGCTGCAAAAACTCTCTCATTTCAGGTACATGTTATAATTACCTTAGTAAACATATATCATCCAATAAATACTAGACCATGTGTAAGTTTGGACAGGCTCACTCGGGGCATGGAGCACCCGTCTGAGCTGTTTTCTTCTTCATCTCTTCTTTAACAAGATGCCTTTAAGTTCTAATAGTCGAGTCATTATCTAAAGGACTATCCACCTACCCACTCCATCTCAGCACCATTCAATTTTCTGTGACCTAGACTTACTCTCTTCCAACTATATTTTAACACGATTAAAGATGTAGAAACTTGCTTCTGGTTTAAAAACAAAAATGACTGGAACATTTTGCTTTAGACCTCTCCAGAGCAGGTGGCAGAACAGGGTGGGGCTGGATGTCATCCAACAAGCATTGGAAGGCTGAACAGCTCTACAAAAAGCTACGCTCAGAATGCAAGCTCAACAGCCACAGCCTATGCGACTTAAGGTAAGATGGAAGCAGAGCCACTTTTATAATCTTCAATAATGGCACAAGAAAATAGATCTGCCTTACTCAATAAAGAGTCATTTTCAAACAGCAAGAAATTACAGCCTCAATGCCAACTTAGTCTATGACAAAATGGTATGATCAAAGTTATTGAAATAACTGAAACGTAAATTCAAGATATGTTATATCCTAACCTAATAAAAGCACACTGGAGATTTTTCTTTCCATTTTAGCTAATCAGAAAAAACAAACCATCAGCTTGTAGAATGCTATTATAACAAGAAAATGTCAGCAACAAGGCAGAGCGACATGACTCTGTTCTACTAAATCAATACCTGCAGGATAAAAGTTGTTTGTCTTGTCAAACTTTTTTGTAAATCAAGATTAAAGGTACTTTGAAAGTCAAATCTCATTTTAAAAGTTGGGAAAATATTTCAGTATTTTGCTGAAATACGCTTCCCTGTGCATGAGGCGAAAAGGTAAAGGCCTGGGTGAGATGTAGACCTCTCCCTCTGCCCGCTGCACCAGCTGAGCAACCCAGGGCCCTTCATGTCTCTGGGCTCAGGTTCCTTGTCTGCAAAGAGAGCTTAAAACCCACCACTCAGGAGAGGGAAGAGGTGCACATGACAACAAAGGTGCAAGTACTTTATAAACTGTAAAGCACTGTTCAAATATGAGGACCGTATCAGACACCTGCCCTAGGCTCTCCCATGGCTTCAGCTCTTTCTTTCTGTTTATAGAGTTGAGTTTGTGAATAAGAAATCTACTCTCACTCTGTGGTCTAAAAATGTTTGGTGGCTTCCCATTGCATACTAGTTAGTGTAACATACAAGTTCTTTTAACCGTAGGCGCCTCCCTTGCAGCAACCCTCTTCCCTTCCCCTACCACGGTTTCTGGCCAGCCACTCTACTGCTTTGTGTGCCCAAAAATGTCACAATTTTGTCCAGTGGCTTGCCTTTGCATGTGCTCTTCTTTCTAGAATCTAGAATGCCCTTTTCTCACAGCTTTACATAGAAAACGCCTATTTATGCTTCAATGCCCAGCTCAAGTGTCACCTTTTCCCTGAATCCTTCTCTCTTCTCCTCTGTGCTCCCCATGTTATGTGGGCAAATCTCTATTACCAATAATGTCTGCATGAAAATGATGAATTTATATACATCTGTATCAGAGCCTAGACTAGCAGCTCTTGCAAGAACCTTTATGTCATTAGCACATTCAACTTTTTTAACCTTGAAAAAATTAAAATCTTATCCAATGATCGCAGGGTGAATGTTTTAGAGCTTTTAATCATTCTTTACAATTTAAAGTGAGGCATTTTTTACAATTTAAATTTACAATTTAAATTTAGGTCTTAGGACATACAGAAAATTTTAATCTAGTCCTTTGAAAGAAAAGGAAATGCATAAGAATAGCCAGTAAACTAAAATGTAATTTACATAATCTTAGAAGGTCTTTTCCTATAAAAAAAAAAAAAATAAGTGACAGAAAGAGTAGGGATCTATACAACAAACAACCACTGTTTGTGAATGCCTAGCTGCAGAATTTTTATGAGTTTGTTTGAAGACAACACACACACACACACACACACAGGCTCCTACATTCCTATACTCCCATTTGCCACCTGCTCTGCTCAGGCTTCTGAGTGACTGATTAAACTGAAGGCATGTATGTGTATTAACAGGTATTACAAATGCAAATTTCCACAATATTCCAGGCGGGAGAATACCAGATAGCAGTCTCTTTATAATTTGATGGTTGTTGTTATAGAACAGAAAGAGTCCCTCTAAAGGTCCAACAAAGACTCAGAGAGGTTAAGTGAATTACCCAAGGTCACACAGCTGCACAGTGGCAATGCCAGGATATAAACAGAGGACTTCTGATTTGAAGCCCAATGCTTTGTTAACACTACACTGCCTCTTGTGATATGAAACATCCTGTTAAAGGCAAATTCACAGAAGAAAATTTCCTAAACAGAAAATGTAGCTCTATTGGTCCATCTTGTTGGCCTTTAAATGTCTGTAGTGCCTTGAATTTTGTAGACATTAAAAAGGATTGCAATTCACAGGAACTAAACAAATGATCACCATCTAGCTGCTTATACAAATAGTGTTCAAATGAGTGCTATCTCTGTTCCTGAGATACCCCAAATAGACAGCCAGGCTGTTGTTGAGGAGCTCACCCAAAGGGTGTATGTGCAAGGCTGCACGCAGCTGTCCAGGGGTTACATTTTTTTGCTCAAGACCCAGTAGGAATCCAGGAGGCTGAGATCCATACAATTGCCCAATCCTGCACATGGGCAATCCAGGCAACAGAGGTCCAGGGAGGACAGTGGCCTTGTCTGTCTGGCCTGAGAGCTAGCAACTACAGGTTCCACTGATGTGGGAACAAAAGTTCTCTCCAGAAACAAGGGCATCTGTGGACCTGCGTTGAGAATCATAGCTGGGAGAGGCAGCAGAAGGGGAGAGGCCGGAGCACAGGTTCTAGCATCGTGAAGAGGGACCAGAAGCACTCCCAGTGCCAAAATTTAGGCTCAAACAACAAACAGGGCTTTCAAAAGTCCTCTAAAAAGCTTTCAACTGAAATCAATTCATTTTAATGTTTTAAGAATTCATTTACTGTTAAAGAAGGATATCATTCAAAATGACAACTTTGTTTCCAGATAGACTTGCAATATAATTGAGTTAATTTACTTTACACCAAAATAAATGCCAATGGAATTTAAAAAGTAAATGAAAAGTGAAATAACAACAGAACGAGAAGAAAATACAGAGAATATGTATCTGATGGTATATAAGGCTTTTCTAAAAAGCAAAGAAAAGAATAATAAATGGGAAAATGTAGTTAATGCACAGGAAAAATAAAAGAAACTGACTTTTAGAACGAAAGGACAAATAAAAAGTCAGGAAATTATTATTTGCATGTATGTCAAAGGGTTAATATCCTTCATCTCTAAAGAGCTCTTAGAATTTTTAAAAGAGGAACATATCTACAGGGAAAAATTGCAAAAGCAGTTTAAAACTGCAATTCCCAAAAGACCCATGTCTTACAAGCATAAACTGGTTCACTTTCACTAATACTGAAAGAAATGCAAATTAAAGAATAAGAGTATCATTTTCACCAATCAAATGAGTAAGGGATTTTTAAAAGATTGCATCCAATGTTTTTAAGGGTATGAGCAAAACAGGTAATAGACTCCTAGTGAAATATACAAACCTGTATCAATGTGCCAATTTGTAAAATCAGTTTAAAAATTGTTTAAACATTTTTAAAATGTTTAATCAGTTTAAACGTTTTTTAAATGTTTAATCAGTTTAAACATTAAAACTGGAAATAGGCCAACTATTAAAAAAGCCTTCTTATAGGAATTAATAGTACATTCACAGGCTACTCTACCACCATGAAAACCAATGTTGTAAAAAAGTATATAAAGATGTGAAATGATACTTATGATACTACAGAGTGGAGGAAGCATGTAACCAAAGCAGTTGTGAACAAAGAAATTAATGTGCGTTTTATTTTCTTCTTTGTGCTTTTTTCCTGTATCCCAATATTTCACAATGAGCATGTATTAACAGTTTTAATTAATTCTTAAAATTGTGTTTTTAAAGAATTACACAGAGTCATTCTAATTATTCACTCTATGTGGATCCAATTATTTTCTCTGGCTATAAAAAAAAAAAAACAACTTTACCTGGAATATTTGTATGTTAGGAACCTGTGGTAATGAATTCTGATACTATGCCTCACCATCACAATGTAAAACGGTACCGAATCTGCAATAACTATTTGAAGAAACTTCATCTCTAAGACCAGTTAGTTTGCTCTCAATGCTTATTAACAAACTTGACATTAGGTCAAAATCTGTATGTTCACAAAACTCCAAATAGCCTACGTTTTAATACTACAGTTTCCAAAGATGAACAAAAACATACATTTTAAACTTGAAATCATACAAGGGTGTGATTCTCACTTAAGAAAAACTTACTGTTCTTAAATTGGTACAACCAAACTGGTGAACGAAAATTCAGTTTAAAAGATACCCATGAAATGCTTAACAGCACAGATCTTTAATGAGCTAAGCTGAACCCTGACACATTGGTTGTTTTCAGGTATTCATTATTTCCCAGAAATGCTATGGTATAGACCCTTGCTACTCAAAATGTGGCCCTCCAACTGCAACCTCAGCTACACCTGGGTGCTTGCTGGAAATGCAGCATCTCAAGCCCAGCTCCCGACCTGCTACATCAGGATCTACACCTTAACAAATCCTCGAGTGATTTGCATGCACATTAAAGTTTGAGAGATGCCAATGTAGAGAAGCTGTAAGCTAAAGTGTTATAAGTCATAGACAAATAAAAGATTATAGATTAAGATAAAGCATCCCTAAATAGTACCGTAAAGGATTTACTGCGCAAACAAAACTCTCTGACCCCATATCTACTACAGTGGTTCTTTACTTTGGTTGCATATTAGAATTACCCACGGAGTTTTTAACACGTACACCCTTGACCAAATGAATACATATCTGTATTCTCCAAAGTTCTCCAGGTTATTCTATCATGCAGCCAGGACTGAGAACCCCCGATCTACTAGCATCAACAGGGCCTTTAGGAAAGAGATAATCAGTCTAACCACATCCAGGCACAACCAATCTCTGCCTCTACTACCTCCTTTAACTCCCCTTGTTCATCACACCTCATACGGGATTTTAAGTCCTTCACTGTCCCTCCAGGTACAACACAGTCCCATGAGTATGGTGATTATCTCAGCACTCAGCACATAACTGGTGCTCTGTGAGCATTTGTTGAAGGAGTGAACCTGTAGAGACGGAAAAGGCAACAGAGGAAGGCTGCCAAGCTAAATGTAAAGGACGGCAAGTGGGTGAGTGGGTGAGAGCAAGTGGAGAACGTGTGTCTCTGATCCTTTAAGGCTCATTGATGTGAGACTTCAATGAAGAATAAGCCTGTGGGCAAGACTTACTCTGCAATTAACAAAGTCAATTATCATTCTCACAAGGTAACAGGGAAAAAATCTGGTGAAGAGGGGCTATATTTTGGCACAGAAATGCATTATGCCATAAAACAAATGAAGTACGAAGATATAAGCCTAACAAAAACCATACGATCATCTCAATAACTGCAGAAAAAGCATTCAGTAAACTCTTTTCATGATAAAAGCCCTCAACAAACTAGGCATCAAAGGAATATACCTCAAAATAATAAAAGCCATATACAACATACCCACAGTCAACATCATACTGAATGGAGAAAAGTTAAAAGAATTTCCCCTATGAACTGGAACAAGACAATAATGCCAACTCTTACTACTCCTATTCGACATAGTAGTAGAAGTCCTAGCCAGAGCCATTAGGCAAGAGAAAGAAATAAAAGGCAACCAAATTGGAAAAGAGGAAGTCAAATTTTCTCTGTTGGCTGATAACATCATCTTTTACCTAGAAAACCCTAAAGACTCCTCCAAAAGACTTCTAGACTTGATAAATTATTTCAGTAAAGTTTCAGGATACAAAATCAATGTACAGAAATCAGTAGCATTTCTATACACCAACAATGTTCAAGCTGAGAACCAAATCAAGAACTCAATACCATTTACAGTAGCCACAAAAAATAATAAAATTACTGGGAATGCATTTAACCAAGGAGGTGAAAAATCTCAAGAAGAATAACAAAACATTGATGAAAAAAACTGTAGATGACACAAACAAATGGAAAAGCATCCCCTGCATGTGGATTGGAAGAATCAACATCATTAAAATGCCCATACTATCCAAATTAACATATAGATTAAATGCAATTCCTATCAAATCACCAATGTTATTTTTCACAGAATTAGAAAAAAAAAATCCTAAAATTCATATGGAACCAAAAAGAGCCTGAATAGTCAAAGCAATCCTAAGCAAAAAGAACACAGCTGGAGGGATAGCATTATCTGACTTCAAATTATACTACAAGGCTATAGTAACCGAAACAGCATGGTACTGGTACAAAAACAGACATACAGAGCTATAGAACATAGTAGAGAACCCAGAAATAAAGCCACACACCTACAACCAACTGATCATAAACAAAGTTGGCAACAATATACAATGGGGAAAGGATACCCTATTCAATAAATGGTGCTGGAAAAATTGGATAGCCATATGCAGAAGAATGAAACTGGACCCCTTTTCTTACCACATAAAAAGTTAACTCAAGATGCATTAAAGATTTAAAGGTAAAACCTGAAACTATAAGAATCCTAGAAGAAAATCTAGGAAAAACTCTTCTGAACATTGACCTAGGCAATGAATATATGACTAAGCAAAGCAACAAAAATAAAAATAAACAAAAGGGACTTAATTAAACCAAAGAGCTTCTGTACAGCAAAAGAAACAATAGATTAAACAAACAACTTGTAGAATGGGAGAAAATATTTGCAAAAATGAATACCACAAAGGACTAATATCCAGAATCTATCCAAGGAACTCAAACAACTCAACAAGAAAAAAGCAAATAACTCCATTAAAAAGTAGGCAAAGGACATGATGAGACGTTTTTCAAAAGACATACAAGCAGCCAACAAAAATATGAAGAAGAAAATGCTCAATATCACTAATCATCAGAGAAATGCAAATTAAAACCACAATGAGATACCATGTCACACCAGTCAGAACGACTAGTATTAAAAAGTCAAAAAACAACAGATGTTGGCAAGGATGGGGAGAAATGGGAACATGTATACCAGTGGGAATGTAAATTAGTACAGCCTCTATGGAAAACAGTATGGAGATTTCTCAAAGAACTAAAAATCGAACTACCATTCAACCCAGCAATCCCACTACTGGGTATCTATCAGAAGGAAAAGAAATCATTGTATCAAAGAAATGCCTGCCCTTGTATGTTTATCACAACAGTAAAGTCATGGAATGAACCTAACTGTCCATCAACGGATGACTGGATAAAGAAAATGTGGTCTATATACACCACATCTTTTGCAGCAACATGAATGGAGCTGAAGACCATTGTCCTAAGTGAAGTAACTCAGAAACAAAAAATCAAATACCACACATTCTCACTTCTAAGTGAGAGCTAAACAATGGGTACACATGGACATATGGAGGGAAATAACAGACAATGGGGACTCTCAAAAGCAGGGAGGGAGGAAAGGCTTGATGACTGAAAAATTATCTTTTGTGTACAGTGTTCACTATTCGGGTAATGGGTACACTAGGAACCCAAACCTCGCCATTATGCAATATACCCATGTAAAAAACAGGCACTTATACCCCCTGCATCTATTAAAAAAAAAAAAAAAGATAGAAGCCTGCCCAGCAACCAAATTCAGCTCTAGTAGTTTCGCCTGACCACGCTAGGAAGCACCCCTGAAAACATGGCTAAACACACACTCTATGCCAGAGTTTGGGTCAGAGACAGAGTACCACCATGGTAACTGCATACATTTCAAGACCCTCACATAAAAAGCACATGCCTCTCTTCAGCCACAAGGAATAGGAAAGAAAGACAAAGATGTTTGAATAAAGTATTCTCCAAATACATTTGAACAATTCACCATCTTAGGAGACCCAAAATATTTCACTGAATGGTAGCTCTAGATATCCTTTGCCCACGTGAAAAGAGGAGACAAAAGCCAGAGGTTATGGATCTTAACAAATATTTCCTGTTCCCTCCCTTTAGTTTCTAGGAAAACTCTTTATCTCGCAGCACGAATGAAGAATATAACTACAAACATTTCAGGCTCTCTCAGGCCTTGGATCTCTGCTCTACAAGCAAACAAGAATAGGCTTTTGAGTTGGGAAATGCATGAGCAAAGAAAACAAGGTGGCCTTAATCCTGTCATCTGCTAAAACAAAATAAAGACACTGCGCCATTTGGTTTTTATATTTATGTGGTTTTCTGGAATCGTTTCTCCATTTTTACCTTTGTGTCCCATGCAGCTGTTAGGGAGCTGCTTCTATGGGCTGTCGGGAGAGCACGCAACACATTTTCAAGAGTAACCCATTTTAACCCCGTACTGCTGAAGTTGGCTCCACACTCGGGGGTTATGTCAACATTCTCCTCCTTCGAGCAGATCTTCCACACAGGAACTCCTCCCTCCACCTGCTAACTCCTCCCTCCACCACAATCCCTGGGCCAGGCTGGCAAGGCTGCAGGGGTGAGTGTGCCCAGGCCCAGGTTGCTCAGGTGCCCACCCTCCTTCCTCAGCCTTGCCCGGCCTTCTCCACCAATCGGCACTTTCTGGTTTCTTCCCCACTGTGGTAAAAATAACTTCCTCTTGAAGTGTCTAAATCTGTATGTGATTTTACACACTTTTTTTTTTTTTTTTTAGCACGTTGTCGGATGAATTCTGACACTAAAGCAGAATGAAATTGCAAGAGATATGCAATCACATTTCTGTAAAGCTCTGACCAAATGAGTCAGTTCCACTGTTTTCTCGAAGACTGAGAAAATACTTCCAGGCAAGACGCTGCATTCTAAGCACCACAGCAGTTCCTTCTCCCCTAAGCTTCTTAGGAACTTGGCAGTGTGGTAGATGGAGGGAGGCGGAGCAGAAGGCAGGGTGCTGTTTGTTGTGATCTGCCCATGGCTTACTGGCTGTGTTCTGAGCAGAGAGGGCGTCTCAGAGGACCCATCAAGCCACACTGACGTGGCTCCCAGAATTTGGCCACACGTGCTTGGAGGAGCTGAAGCAGGGTTCCAGCCAGCCCGCTGGGGGCCTTGAAGCCAGGCTCTGCTTCACTCCTGCCAACACCCTCAGAACAGTGGTGGGAGGAGCAGTCATTCTCAAAGACCACAGTTTAGAAGAGGATCCCTTCTAACAGTAACATACCACTGCACAAAGTAGGCTCACAAACTGGGGGAACTGGAAAATTGTTCAGTTCTGTGGCTTTTAAGGGCCATGTAGACAGAGGAAGGGGGTTAAGATGTGTAAGGGAATCAAAACAACTTCATTTCTCCTTGTGCTTACTGGCCAGCCGTGTCTCCTCTTCTGTGACTGCTCCTGTACTCTGCCCATTTATCTCATGAGTTATCTTTTTCTCATTAATAAACTGAACTTTTAAAGATCTGAATATTAATTCTATTTCCTGGGGAGATGTCTGTCCCCAGTTTGGGTTTTTTTTTTTTTTTTTTAAATATTTTGCTAGCTTTATGGGGTGTTAATTGTTCAGGTTTCACTTTAATATAGTTTTTTTTTTTTTTTCTTTGTGGTTTTTACTTTCTGTGTCTTCAAATGACTTCTGATGAGAAAGTACTGGTAAGGCCGGGCGCGGTGGCTCAAGCCTGTAATCCCAGCACTTTGGGAGGCCGAGACGGGCGGATCACGAGGTCAGGAGATCGAGACCATCCTGGCTAACACGGTGAAACCCCGTCTCTACTAAAAATACAAAAAACTAGCCGGGCGAGATGGTGGGCGCCTGTAGTCCCAGCTACTGGGGAGGCTGAGGCAGGAGAATGGCGTAAACCAGGGAGGCGGAGCTTGCAGTGAGCTGAGATCCGGCCACTGCACTCCAGCCTGGGTGACAGAGTGAGACTCCGCCTCAAAAAAAAAAAAAAAAAAAAAAAAAAAGAAAGTACTGGTAAATAGACCTATTTGTCTGGACAAGATTTATGTGTATAACAGAGCGGGGTAGACATAATAGTCATTTTAATATCTTCAATTATTTAAAGACTATATAGTCCAATAGACAAGCCTATGTAGCTTCCAGAAGAACTAGCAAAAAATGTATGGAGGCTAGAAAGGAGTAGCTCACCATGCTGTGAAGAACCATCTTATCCACTGGAGTTGCCCACAATGAAATGGGATGGCCAGTAGCAGGCAACTAGGAGGAGGTTATGCAAATCCTCATCAATAACACAGCTTTCTACCACACAGAGAGACTTCTAAACTCTGGAAACCCATGTCTTACTCTGCTTCTTATCTCTTGGACTTCCTGAGGTCATTCTGCTCCCCCTAATTTCTGGAGCAAGTTCTAGTGGAGTTGGAGGAAAAGTGACTCTGAACTCTGGAAACCCATGTCTTACTCTGCTTCTTCTCTCTTAAGACTTCCTGGGGACATTCTGCTTCCCCTAATTTCTAGAGCAAGTTCTGGTGGAGTTGGAGGAAAAGCACTGCTGATTTTAATTTTAGAAAAAATTTAACTATGATTAAGACTCAGAAAATGACGACAATGATGGCCTAAAATATTTTTGTGTATTCTACTTGCCTTAGTCACTGGACTTCTGCAATTTTTAAGTAAGTGTTTGGGTCCAACGAAAATAGCCTTATATTTGTTTCAGTTGCTACAATTAAATGACCTCTTGTCTCTTTCAGCACATGACTTTAAGAACAGAAGAGATCTTAGAATGATCTACTTCAGTGATTCTAAAGAGAGAAGAAACGCTCTCCCCTGGGAGTGCACAGAAAAATTACCTCAGGGACATTTTTTTTTGAGTTGGAGTCTCGCTCTGTTGCCCAGGCTGGAGTGCAGAGGCGCGATCTCGGCTCACTGCAAGCCAAGTTCACACCATTCTCCTGCCTCAGCCTCCCTGGTAGCTGGGACTACAGGTGCCTGCCACCACACCAGGCTAACTTTTTGTATTTTTAGTAGAGATGGGGTTTCACCGTGTTAGCCAGGATTGTCTCAATCTACTGACCTTGTGATCCGCCCACCTTGGCCTCTGAAAGTGCTGGGATTACAGGCGTGAGCTCAGGGACTTTTGTTAAAGGACTTCCAATGCCATGCCCTTTCTCCCTCTCCTGGCCACTGAGATGCATCCCCATAGTGGCAGTCAAGACCATATGGAAACACTGCTATGGATGAGGGTCCTAAGGAACGAAACAGCTGAGAATCACGGATCTGATGAAACTCCTTCATTATAGAGATGAAGACACTGAAGCCTAGGAGGCTCACATGACTTAACACTGACCACTGACTTATTGTCGGGACTGCTTGCACACCCAGGCCTAGTGCCCCTTCCATCCAGCCGCATGGCTCTGCCTGACAGTTCTGCTTATCCAATGGAAAGGCATTCATGTCAAACGGCCTTTGTGTTAAAGCAGGAAGCTCTGTGCTGGATGGCAAGGTCAGGGTTTTTAAGGTCCCCAAACAAAATACAACTTTCTACGAAATAATATAAAAATCAGCATTTGCCTTCAACTGCTCAAGGAACTGGGTGACCAGCTATGCCAGATGGTATGGCTCTCACTTGCCCCAACACCCACTGGAGGCTAACAGAGGAAGGCAACACAGAGAGGCTGAGCATGGGAAACAAGCAAGTTCACCAGCCTCTTGGTGAAGACACAAGATCTGCTTCTGCGGTTCACTGCTCTTGCTCTGACTACCAATGAGAGGGAAGTGTGAACTGAGAAAAGAAAGCGGGCATACTACTGGATGTGGTAGTTTCGTCACGAATGGGGGAAGTTCTGGGAACAGGCACAGTGTATGCCTGGCATTGTGATTATTTCTGAAAGGGTGTAGCTTATGGATCACTAGTGCAATCCTAGAACAGCTGGCTATCCCAGAGAGTAAGCTCCAGCATACTCCCTCCACACAGCTATTTTTATTTTGTGAATGCAGGAACAAAAAAAGTAGGGTGGATAAAATCAACACACAGGAAATCAGGCTGTGCAAAGAATGTGTCCTTTAAAGACTATTTCCAGGAAGCAGAAGAGAAGAAGCAGGAAGGTGTGCATATATATAATTAGTGGGATGGGTGAATTACTAGAACCTAGCAGGTTTTGAAGAGCCCCTGCCAATCTGAGTGGCAAGATAAGCCACAAAAATACTAGTTAAGTAATTGTGTATTCCTGGGTTTGATTGGTTCTTTCCATTGGAAGCCAGGTTATCAGTAAATCTGCATACTCCCCCAGCTGTGTGCTGGTATGAGTGTGTGTGCACTCATATGTGTATGTGTGCTAAATGAAGAGGGAGTTAAAGAGAAGCAAAGAACAAGCTGAGAAAATTGACAATTGTTGAATTTAAACGTCAGGCCTTGGGTTAGAGAAGTATCCTGTAAAACAGCAATTATTGATCCTATTGTATACATCGAAACATCAGAGGTTCAGAGAAGTTAATAAAATTGCTTAAGCTGTCCCAGGTAATAAATGGTAACACAGTGCTTCATACCCAGAGCTCTGCTCCAAAACCTATATCCTTCCTAGTTCCTGATGCTTCTGCCCCAATGAAGGCCTTCCGTGAATATTTGTTGAATGACCGAACAAAGGAATTCATATGTCTCAGAATATTCTCATTTTTCTTTCATCAAGATTATGAAAATTGTACGCATTGAACTAAAAAACAGCAATGGTGTTTCCAGAAATGCAGTACAATTAAAGGTACTAGTTTATTTAAATCATCTATTAATGAATGAACTAAGAATTGCCTAATCAAAGCCATGACTTAAGGTTATTATAGTATCTTTCACCAAACAAGTGTAAATGGCTTGGTGCATTGAGACCTAATTTTATAGTATGGTCATAGTGCAGTTCTAGGTTAAACTCTGTTCAGTCCCTGTTTCAAAAATCACATCATTCCATGGTCTCATCTCCTTCATGACTTAAAGTCATGCTTGAAACATACTGGCTAATTTAACACAAATTGCTACTTAAAGAAGACGCTAACCTACTGAAATAACTGCTATTCTGCAAACTCCCAAAACAACTGTTCTAGGATTTCAGAAAATGACAAGTAACAAGAAGTTTGCATTCTAATTGCACGCACACAAATCTCTAAATTAACCTCAGATATTCTTAATTGCAGAGAGAGCTCTAAAAGTGTAATTCTAAATGCCCAAAGGTAAGAAATGGACAGTTAGCTCTGTGCACAGAAGGAAATGTTTGTGTTACCAGGTATGATGGCTTGTGCCTGTAGTCCCAGCTTCTCAAGAAGCTGAGGTGGGAGGATGGCTTGAGCCCAGGAGGTTGAGACTGCAGTGAGCTCTGACGGCCCCACTACACTCTAGAATGGGCAACCATCTCTAAACAAAACTATATGTACTCATATGTCATAAGTGGTTGTAATGTATTTGCTTGGAGCATCAGCTTCAAAGAGCAAGGAAGAAATAAGTTAAAGACATCAATTGGGAAATAAAATTCAAGATGAGATTTGGGTAGGGACACAGAGGCAGACCATTTCAGAGAGTGTTACCAGTTATTCAAACTGAGGCCAAGCGGCATCTAACTGACTGTTGTTATTTTAGAGCTCCTTATTTTGATTATATATATATATTTTTAAAACCTACTAAAATGTTCTGTAATTTTTATAAAAACAATATTTCTTCTTAAAACTCATAAGTTATTTTACTAAAGAGAAACAAACATAGCAAATATTGTTCCTATATATTTGTCCTTCATATTATACCACAACATGAATACAAAATAAATTGTATATGAATTCCAATTTCATGAGAATGCTTAAGATTCCCTTGGTTGCTTCATATATTATATAAGGAACATAATGGACCCAAGTGTTTTCCCCTGCTGAGCTCATCAGCTCCATTCCAGTGAGCAGATATAAAGAAAAAAACATATCTATTGTACTATAATCTACTATTCAAAAATTAGCTACACTCATATTCCACATACAAGTCACAGCAACCTTTATGACAGTTCTAAAACAGGTAAGTGTTAACTATCCATGAATTATCATATCTTTGAGATAAACGTAAAGTGTTCAATATTCAAAGTAATCCATAACTATAAAACAAGACCCCCAGGATTCTTTAGAACAGGTCCTTGTTTTCAATCCTCTTTACAGTTTGTTTAGGTTTTACTATATACCCAGATACCGTATTTAACACTTTAAAACTCATTTACATATAAAACCAATTTCTTGCTCCTTGATAAGGTGAATACCTATAATATAGTGAACAATACATAACAGAACTGTATTTAAGTCAGTATATTTCCCAACCCTCAAATTAATAGCAAGATCATATATCTGAAAAGGATCTAGTGCTAAGAATATACAAATCATGTTTATTATATGGCAGTGAGGATGTGAAGAAATTGGAATTCTCATACATTCCTGGGGGGGATGTAAAATGGTGCAGCCACTGTAGAAACAGCCTGGCAGTTCCTCACTAAGTCAAACCTAGAATTACCATATGACTCAGCAATCCGACTCCTAGGTATATACTTGTAAGAATAGAAAACAGGTGTTGAAACAAAGGCTTGCAACACGAATGTTCATAGCAGCACTACTTACAGTAGACAAAAGGTGAAAACAACCCAAATGTCCATTAATGGGTGAATGGATAAACACAATGTGGTATATCCATACAGTTTTATGGAACATTTTACTCCATAATAAAAAAAATTCTTAGGAAATATTATTCAGCCATAAAAAGGAAGGAAGTACTGACACATGCTATAACATGGATGAACCTTGAAAACATTATGCCAAGTAAAAGAAGCCAATCACAAGAGACCACATATTATATTATTATATTTCTATAAAATACCGAGAATAGGCAAATCTATACAGACAGAAAGTAAATTAGCGGTTGCTTAGGGCTGGGGTTGATGGTGCAAAAGTGTTGGATAAAGGGTATGGCGTTTCTCCTTGTGGTGATGAAAATCTTCTAAAATTGTGGTAATGGTTACACATATCTATAATATATTAAAAACTATTAAACTATTAAAAATTTTAAATGGGTGAATTACATGGTATATGAATTACATCTCAACAAAGCTGTTTAAAAACTAATAGCAAATGCCAAAATGTACTTCATTTGGAATTCTCTTGCAAAACAGTTGCTACATTGACTTTCGCAAATAAGAATTTTTGTGAAATGTTAGTGTTTCTGTCCCTATTTCTGATAAAACAAGGGATTTATGTATATCACTGGTTGCTTAAAGCCGAGTTTCTATTTAATACAAATAAATATACTTATGACAAAATTCATTTGTGGTCCAGTCTTACTTCTTTCCAAAAAACAAAAAACAAGCGGTAACTCCTAATAATTCTAGAAGCTACAATCCATCAAATAAGATGCGTTTTCATTGTCCATCATGGACACCCACCAGTACAGCTGCAGGCCAAGTTACTGTTTCTGCTCCTTCAGCCTCCCTCTGAGGAAGCAAAAGATACTATTTCTTTTGGGACTCAAAAAGCTTGACCACTTTCTTTCCAGTTTCTCTAAAACAAAACTAACCACTGTCTTAAGCCTGGATTGATGACAGGGAATTTGAAGAAAGACAGTATTTAGATAATCCACATTTATATGTGTTCTTAGACAATTCATACTGAGACTAGTCTACATTAAAAAACAGTTTACAAGGCAGAGTGCTTTTCACCATTCATGCTATTTGTTTACAGGATGGATTACCATAGCTGAATCCCATTTTCTATCCTTTCTCTAATACAGTGCCACTGTGTCCCCAACCAACCCCACAATATAAACTTGTAACTATGAACAAGAATATCATTTTTTCTATGTCAACAATTTCTATTGATAACATCATATTTTATGCATTCAATTCCTAGATTACTGTTTGGAGCCTAAAGTACTATATTTATACCATGTGTGAAATGCAGAAGAAAAATAAAATTCGGCTTTTAAGGTTCAAAGAAACTATTTTGCAACAGATATGGACCTCTATTTTCACATTTTCCTTTAAATGCACTTAAACTTAGAGAATTTCAAATTCAATAAAATGGCATACTTTTCACTTTTTGACTCTAAATTGCCAGGCTCATATATAATAAATGTAAAGATTGGCAATTCTGAGAACTAAAGCTCTATATCTCCATTTAAAGTGGTATAAATTAAAAATGGAAAAGAAAGCATATCAGCTTGGAATGAATCCAACAAGTTTAGCTCCGATAAAGTCTAAATCACATATCCAAGGCTGGATGATAAATCATTAGAGCTTCTCGGTTGTACAAGATCAGTAGTAAGCCATCTGGCTTATTCTGTTTATATCAATGTAATGAGTGTTATTCCAAGTTTTTGATATTTCCACAGCTTATAAGTAATAAGGCTACTGGCAGCAAGGCTGCATCATAACCTAATTTCTGGGGGAGATTTTATTTGATTTTTTGTTTGTTTTCCATAGCAAAACAAAGTTTGAATGCCACTTCAAAAAAAAAAAAAAAAATCACTGAATTGGAAAGGCTGTGGTCTCCAAGTTTAAGTGTAGCATTTGTTATATATTTCTATTTACCCCATTGTATGTTTGTGTTCCCCCTCCATCCAATCTGAGGGTGGGAAATCAAGATAACAGTTATTCTTGCATGATTTTCCTCCCCACCACTTCCTTTACTCTTTTCAAATGTGTTACAGCAGAACATTCTTTAAGGAGAACATACTCTGCCATTCCCCAAATTGACTGGGAAGAAGGACTGTTCACCGCTGTCTCCTGTGCGGAAGAGAAAGCATCATCAGTGACTCTGTTCTCTTCCTTCCCCATACTATGCTTTCCGGTTGCCCCACGTCAGCCTACTCCCCACATCACACCTCTCCTAACCTCGGAAGGTCTAAAGCCAGCCGGGGTGGGGGCTGTTGGCTGGTCCTTCCCTCAAAACAGTGGAGCTTAAGTAGCAAAGAAGGTGCATTTTTAAAAGTTGAAATTAAAAAGTGAAACCATGTATATTATTACCTTTAAATACTTTATAAATCAACCCCCCCCCCCCACATTCCTCCTTTCTCTCAAATACATGGGAAGCCTCCTGAAAGCAATACTTTGCTCAATAACAACGGTTCTCAAATTCTCTGTGTTGGAATCACCTGGAGGACTTGCTGCCGCACAGATTGCTGGGCCCTGTGCCCACACTCATTCAGCAGCTTTGGGATAAGACCTTCGAATGTACATTTGTCACAAGTTCCCAGGTGATTCTGATGCGGCAGGCCCAAGGACCCACATTGGGAACCACTAGCCTAGCACAGCACAACTGCTAAAGAGAAAACACCCGGGAGATGCAAGTCTGACCAACATTACTCCCAGTTGTTGCCCAGCTCAGGGAGGGTCTAGTTCCCTATGTAAATGGAGGCCGCATAGTGCGGAGTAATACAGGAAGGTAGAGTTAAAGCAGACCAGCTGCTTGAATGATTTCCCTTCTCCGCTGGCTCCTCAAGATACTCAGAGTACAAGTATCAAAAAAAAGGAAGGTGGAATTATGGACATAAATGTGATTGATCGTTTTTAGCCAGTCCAGATCTTTAGATTCCCTTTTGCAGCTTGGCTGTCCTTCCCTTTTCTCCTTAAGCTGCCCATAGTGCTATGCAATGGGTACCGCAATCAGACAGACATGGGTTGAAGTCCTTGCTTGCTATGTGTCCTTCATAACTCTTTGCCTTCATTTTTCCCATACAGAAAATGGAAATAACAATAGAACCTACCAACAGTGTTGTTGTGCAGATTGAATGTCACCCTGTGTATGCACTGACTGGTACATGCGTGATAAATATTAGCTTTTACTAAGAATGCTACTATCTCTTGGCTTTCCTGTGAGAATATTCAATATGTTAAGTATCACACTACCTGTTTGATACAATAGGTTGGGTCATTAATTCAACCAATATTTATTGAGTGGCCATTGTGTGTCAGACATAGAATATTGTATAAGTATAATGAAATAATATTCTGTAAAGGAAAGTGTTTGATATAAACATATTTTGATTTGGAAAATTTTGACTTTACATGAAGTCACATTTAAGAAAAATACTTGCTTCCAAAATTGGCTGAGGAAATTGAGAGGATGTGTTTACTAACCACAAGTTTTGTTTTGACAGACACTAAAATAAAAGAATGGAGGAAAACGGGAAAGTAATTCTGCAGATACAGTGGCCTTATATTATTAAAGGTATATTTTAGACCATCCAAAATACCACAAGCCCACTTTTCCCAAAAATCATTATATTTACGTGACAAGACAACAGGGAACAAATTTGGCCAAGAGTATCCTATTTTCAGTTCACAATGATGTCATTTTGAACCTATCACATCAGTCAGAAATGTAATGATCAGCTAGAAACAGAAGCAGCATTCAATCTTTCAGTTCCTCCTAGTTTCCTGAGCAGAAGCTGAGAATTCACCCTTCTACCAGCTGACCACCCAAATTTATCAGGCCTCATTGTTTGGAAATACAAAGTGAAAATGTTAATGCAATATATGTTGAAATTTCTTGATTTTATCCTCAGTAGTACCTTTGCTCCTTCCTCCTCCCAGAATCTCCCTTCCTCAAGAAAGGTGTCAGAACCCCAAAACTTTAGGAGCTGGGTGGGAGGTTTCATTGACAGTCAGGTCTGGCTTCTAATCCTGCCATGAAACACCAGGCCTATGAAGTCTTGAGTACCCTACGCAAGGCCAAGTGCTTTTAGGACAATGAGCACAGGCGTCTTCCATCCTGGTCCCTTACACTTTTCCCTACACCCCTAGCCTCCATATACTACTTAAAAAGAACTTTCGCAAGAATTCATTGTCAGACATAATGGAGAAAGACCCTGAGCCTCAACGCTTGCCTCCCAATGCCTGTTAACAGGGATTGCTGCTGGTGATGAAAATACTGTTAACTTTTGTGGCACTAGCAGGTGTCAGAGAGTAGTGGAAGTTATGAGACTCCACAATATAGAACTTACGAAAAGAAAAGGTTTGATTCCCTAATAAAGGGTATATTGCCCCAAATCCTCTATGAAACCAAATGCTATGGAAATCTACTTGGGCAAACTTTTCCTCTAATCTATAGTTCCCCAAAGTTTATAAAGAAATAAAAGTATAACTTTTAAAATATGAGGTCTTGTACAAGATAAAGAACATTATTTTATCCACGTCTACATTTCCAAATGCCCTAACACATTTGTAACTTTGCTGATGTGGTTTTGTTTTTTTGTTTTGTTTGTTTGTTTTGGGTTTTCTTTTCTTTTCTCTATTCTCCAAACGGTCTGCTATCTAGACCTGTGGCTTCTGCCACGAAGCGACATTTGGGGTAACTGTGGCAGCCTTCAGCTGGCCCGGGTCATGTGGCCCATTTTCCTTCCAGCACTTCGGTGGCTCTGCTTCCCCGCACTCGCTCTCATCGTGCAGATGCTCAGGCTTATCACTTCGAATGCTTAAGCTGGAGCTCTCCCAGCCTTCACCCCCGCACGACCTCTTCTGGCCACAGACTTCTGAGGGATATGCATCCTCCCTTGGCTCGAATGCGCATGCCAGCATCGTCCTTGCGACCAGGGCTTGCGCTCGCCCAGCCCCGGCACCCCTGGCTCCCGTAGCCGAAACGAGGGAGCTGCGGGGTCACGCCTTCTTGCTGGAGGAGCTCTTTCCCTCCCATCACAACCCCTTCCTTACTTCTGCTAAAGATAGGCGTCCTCTCTCCTAATAAACCACACACACACAAGTTTTGACTTGAGCTTGAGCCGCACACAGCGCCGAGGATCCTCGGGTTACTGGAGGCGACATTGCTGGCCAGGCTGACCCGCGCCCTCTGGCATCCCCAAATCCCTAGATGCAGCCCGTTCCCCGCGCCAGGCTAGCTGCGGGCGACGGAGTGGGCAGCGGCGGCCAAGGGACAAGCCAGCCCGGGGACAGCACGGAGCCAACAGGGCTGGTGGGCAGGATCCGCGGGACAGAATTCTCAGAGCGGACCGTGGGGAGGGGCTAAACCCACCCGCACTCCCCGGCGCGCGGGACGGGACGGAACTGTGGTCACTAACAATGCCACGGAGCGGATTATCCCTTTCTTTCGCCACTCCCCGCGCCGCCAAGCCTGAAGATACACACTCCCGCACACCCCACACACCCATCCACTCCGCCCCAGCCGGGGCGGGGGTGGCGGAGGTGGGACGGGCGGAAGGTGAGCGGTGCCCTGCCCCGACGTACCTGTAGGCAGTGCAACCCAGCGGCGCCACCGCCTGGGTGAGGCCAGCCGGACGCGCGGGAGGAAAACGGCACTCCAGACCGCGGCACAGATGCTCGCGGGCTTCGCACCTGGAGAGCCCCGGGGCGGCGGCGGCGCGCAGTGGCAGCGCGAGAAGTCCCCGGCGCGCCCCTCTCCCCGCCACACAACTTTGCGCAGTAGGCGCCGCCCTAGAGCCTGGCCAGCTTCCTTACCCAAATATTGCCGCAGGTCGAGCAGGAAGCGAGGGGGTCCCCCGCTGAGCTGATAGAGGAGGGAGCCCAGACAGAAGACCAGCAGGGTGGCCATGCAGAAGCCGTAGTCCCGGAGGGAGAAGCGCAGGAAAGGGAGCAGGGGCAGCCGGCGCTTCCAGCTGCCCAGGCCCGGAGGGGCGCCCCCCAAAGGGGCCCCATGGGGCCAGGGATCCGCGCCGCCGCCGGGATGCTGCTGCTTCTTCTTCATCGCCTGCTCCGCCGCCTCGCACAGTCTGCTCGTGCCAGGAAAAGGTCACCCATCCGCCGCGAGGAGGAGAGCCCGGCTGGCCGGCTGCACATGGGGAGGGCCGCGCGGAGGGCAGCCGGGTGGGGGCGGGGAGGGGCCGAAGTTGCAGGGCTCAGGAGACTTTCCTCGGCATGGTCCCCGCCGCCGCGGCCCGAGCGGCCGAGGTGTCCGGCCCCGGTTCGGGGCGCTGCCCGTGCCGGGGCGCCGCGCCCGTCCCGCGCCCGCTAGCGTCCCCACGCCCCGCGCCCTGCCGCGCCTCGGGCTCGCTTGCGGCCGCTAAGGCTCGCCTCCAGCGCCAGCGTGGACCCCCCGGCTTTGTGTCTGTAGGTCTCAGAGTGTTTTGTCCCGGTTCAGGCTTCTCTAAAAAACGGCAGGGAGGAACAGGAGGCGGACACCATCCCCTCGCTCCACCTCCTTGACAGGGGTTTTCCTCCTTCTCCTCCCCTTTCTCCCTCCGGCGCTCCGCAGCTCTCTCCTCCCTTTCCCCTCCCTCTCCGCTCGGGTCTCGGGATTTCGCTCGGGTGTCACGTTACTGCTTCTGCTGGGGGCGGAGGTGGGGGGGCGGCGATTATTCGCAACAAGGAAGAAACTTTCTGGGTGTTTTTTTTTTTTTTTTTTCCTTCCCCTGTTCTTTACAATCTGGCCGCGGTTTCTGCGCCACCAGCGACCTCTTGGGGGCCCCGCTGACTTCTCTCTCGTAAACAGTCACCGGCAGGAAGAAGCACGACTGACTTTACATTTTTTGAAGTTCAGAAACTTGATTCTCCTTATATATCCCGTGCAAGCTGCTTTCACAAGGCCGGCAAAAGGTACTAGGATACAGGCTCAAGACTGCTGAAATGGGAAAAGAGTAAGCGGTGCGAGTTATGTTCAAACACGCCCCAGAGGGCCAGGCTTAGCGCCCAGACTCCCGGGAAGGGGAGCAGAAGAGGACGCTCTCTTCTTGCTTTTCCTGGTCGTACAACTACTTCACCTCTCAGTGACCAGAGAGGCAAGTGGGGGGTGCATAGCAGACTCTAGGAGGTCATTGCCCTGGTAGACATGAAGGGGAAAGAGCCCAGTCCCCCTATACGCCGATTTCATTGCTGCCTCTCTTCCCTCCATGGGGAAGCTTCTGGACCTGAAAGAACCTCCCGAGGCAGAAAAGGCTCCATCGTAGACACAGATCCTCTGATGGGGTGGTTGATCCACGGAAGGGCTGCTCTAATCAGCCACACTTTATGTAAGAATACCATATCACTATTTATAGAAGCTGTAGCACCTGAGGCCTGTGTGACTCACCCGAGGTCCCAAAGCTAGTAGTGGGAGTTGGGTTGGGAGTTGCACTCAAATGTATTTGACCCTCAGGCCCACTAGACTAACCACTGCACAGCAGTACTTCCCAGCCAGAGCCCTTTTCCTCTACTTCCCATAGGAGGATGAGATTTAATTCATTTAGTTCAGGCCACGTTGAGAAATGGAAACCTCAGTTTCTGGTGCCTATCATCTCTGGCTCCCTACTCATTTGTATATTCCAGTAATGAACAATTGGATTTAAGGAGGAACCAGGAGCCACGA
Organism: Trachypithecus francoisi; assembly: GCF_009764315.1. Lineage (NCBI taxonomy): Eukaryota > Metazoa > Chordata > Mammalia > Primates > Cercopithecidae > Trachypithecus > Trachypithecus francoisi. The sequence continues at coordinate 66,936,293 of NW_022681460.1, forward strand.
ACCTCTGTGATTCTAAGACTAGACTCCTGAAAACCTTCAACAAGTTGGGCATCTGAAGAATTTTATATGGAAAATTACAAAATACTATCCTAGACCAAGAACTTACTCTTTAAGAATATGTCTTAACCGTGTTCACATATGAATATCTTTGGTTCATGATTTGAAACATATATCATGAGCTAGAGAGATGTGTAGATGAGGTGAGAGGTGCTGCACACACAGAGAGACACATGTACACACACACACAATATTCTACTGCCCAGTTTTACATTGTCCTAGCCCACTTTCTAAGGGATGAGAAGGCTGTTTTGGGGCCCCAAGACAAGAGAAAATCTTTTGTTCTGTCTCCGAAAACCCTGAATAGAGTGTTAATCATTTGTTTCACATTTATCTCTTGAATCAGGGTTTTATTTAGATTAATATGCACATTTTAGAAATGTGACTTCGCCTAAGAGAATTGAGTAGATCAGTCATTGCTCGTTAATGTGAATTACTTTAATCAGTACAATGAGTAGCCCAGAACAGACTCCCGATTAACAACGTTTGAGCTTAAGAAGAGGGACTAGGAGACGGAAGGAGCAAAGCAGTGTTCGTAATGTTTCAGGGACCACCTTCCACAACTGAACCTGTATCTGAGGCCTGGCCCTGTAATCTGAACACTCGCTGGATATAAAATAGTGTGCAAGACCCTCTGTGTTCCCAAGTCCCACCCCCCAGGAAGTCCAGAGAGTTTTCTCACAGCATGCTGTGGGAAATACCTCAATTTTTTCTCCTAAGGAAAGGAATCTGAGGAACAGGGAGATGGAGCAGGAAGAAAGGAAACAAACATCTGAGAAAAATAAGTAAATATGAGAATAAATGTTATTTTAAAAAACAATGAAAAAGTTGTGAGGAAAGTACAAGGGGGCAAAGTCCAGCTTAGAAGAAACAAGCTACGATATGAACTATTTTAGAGAGAATAAACAGGTCAATCTTTAAAAGATTGCGTTAATAGACTCGCCTAAAAAAACTCACAGAAGAAAAAGAAAAGATATCAAGATACAAAGAAGTTTCACATGGAAAAAAATGCTTTGTATTTTCACCCAACAAAAACTTAGTTGTTTGGGTAAAACTTTGTTCTTTGAAGTCCCATAAATATCCCTTCAGAGAAAAAAAAAATTAAAGTACTTAGACTAATGAATAGTATCTTTATTCAAAGCCGATAACAAATCTAATTAGAGGAAGTTGTGAACAAGTTTTATTAGTAGTCTTATAATGGAATATACTTTATTCAGCACCTTGACCTCCATTCAATATCTGTAGCTACTCAATTCCTTCTCTCTCCAGTGACTCATTTGACCTTGTCCTCAATGATGACTAATTGCATCTCCTCCAGAATCTCCTTTTCCCCCTTCACAACCTTCTATCCTTCTGTTTGGCTTCTCTGGAACCCACCCTGTTTTTCGATCTTTTCAAGAACTGTCAACTCTCTGTTCATCCATCTCATGTGTTTACTTCTTTCTTTATCCAGTTTTGATTACTGATCCATCATTCTGATCCTTCTTGCAAACACCCCTCCATTCTCCCTGTTTCTCTCATCTCATGTCCTACAGTGCTTGTCTGGTGAAACCCAGGCTCAGTTAAACCTAATCATGCAACTGGACTGGATTGCAGAAAAACACACAGCGCTGATAAGTGGCTTTTCTTTATATTAGAGAGCACAAATTTCAGATGGATGCACACCCATGGCTGCCCAGCAATCCCACTCACTAAAAGGACTATTTCATAGTGTCTCTGTCTTCAAACCTCCCATCTCCACCCTCTGCTTTCTTCCCTTCAGTCTCAGGAGATGACCTGGATCAGACTTTGTTGAAAAAATAGAAGCAGTAGGATGAGAGCTCACTCATTTCCTACCAATCTATGCCCCGTGCTCTTGGCCTCCCTTCCTGTTTCATTGTGTTCCTGCTTCTATCAAGGCCATGCTGCCATGTGTGCCCTAGACTGCCGTTCCCACCAACCCCATTCCCACACCCAAGCCTGTCCCCTCCATAGCCTTCTGCATTTCTGTAAATCATTACACTGTCAAGTCACTTGGGCCCCAAACTGAAAGTCTTAGTTTTTCTATTAATAGTTCATTCATTCTTGTATCTAAACCATCTGCAAATCCTATAGGCATTACCTTTTAAAAAGAAAAAATCTGACCTCCTTTGCCACCCCACCGGGGCCAGACCACTATCTTCTCTCACCTGGATTGTTGCAAAGGCTACTTATATTCATCATGTTTCAGTTTAGCTACATATAGCTGGAAAAAACCCAAATTTAGGCCGGGCGCGGTGGCTCAAGCCTGTAATCCCAGCACTTTGGGAGGCCGAGACGGGCGGATCACGAGGTCAGGAGATCGAGACCATCCTGGCGAACACTGTGAAACCCCGTCTCTACTAAAAAATACAAAAAACTAGCCGGCGAGGTGGCGGGCGTCTGTAGTCCCAGCTACTCGGGAGGCTGAGGCAGGAGAATGGCGTGAACCCGGAGGCGGAGCTTGCAGTGAGCTGAGATCCGGCCACTGCACTCCAGCCTGGGCGACAGAGCGAGACTCCGTCTCAAAAAAAAAAAAAAAAAAAAAAAAAAACCCAAATTTAAAAACCAGTGGCTTAAACAGAAAAGAACTTTATTTCTCTCTCTCTTTCTGTCTTTTTTTTTTTCTTTTTGAGACAGAGTCTCCCTCTGTTGCCCAGGCTGGAGTGCAGCAATGTGATCTCAGCTCACCACAACCTCCTTCTCCTGGGTTCAAGCAATTCTCGTGCCTCAGCCTCCCAAGTAGCTGGGATTACAAGCGTGTACTACCAAGTCCGACTAATTTTTGTATTTTTAGTAGACGGGGGTTTCATCAAGTTGGCCAGGTTGGTCTTGAACTCCTGACCTCAAATAATCCACCCACCTTGGCCTCCTAAAGTGCTGGGATTACAAGCATGAGCCACCATGCCCGGGCCATTTCTCTCTCATGTGAAACGAGTCCAGAAATAGGCAGTCCAGATTTGGTGTGGTATTTCTATGCTATCCTCAGGGACCCACCTGAGCTTTCTGTTCCACCATCCTCAGCATGTGGCTTCCATTTTAAAGGCCATCTTATGCAATGTAATCAGCATTTCAAAAAGGTATGAAATATTCATACCTCTTTGATATGTTCATTGCAGCATTGTGCACAATAGCCAAGATATGGAATCAACCGAAGTGTCCATCAATGGATGAATGGATAATACTATTCAGTCTCAAGAAGGAAATCCTGTCATTTGCAATAACATAGGTTAATCTGGAGGATATTATGTTAAAGGAAATAAGCCAGACCCAGAAAGACAAATACTACATGATCTCTCTTATATGTGAAATCTAAAAAAGTCCATCTCATTGAAGCAGAGAGTAGAATTATAGCTAACAGGGTTTAAGGAGGGAAGGATAGGGATTGAGGAGATGTTGGTCAAAGGATACAAAATTTCAGCTAGGCAGCAGAAATAAATTCAAGAGTTCTCTAAGGACTACAGTTAATAATATTGTATGAAAAGTGCTAAGAGAATAGATTTTGAGTGTTCTTACCACAAATAAATGATAAGAATGCAGAAGGGGAGAAAAACAAAACAAAACAGAAAGGGCTCCTTATGGTTGCAGATGGCTGCTAGGGTTCCAGCCATTAAATTGTCTATGTTCCAGGTTCGCAACAGAAGGAAGCAAAAGAGCAAAGAACTCCTCCCAATTGAGTAGGCTGTTTTTAATCAGTGCTCCAAAGTGTGCTATGAATCTACTTTCTTATAGGTCATTGGCCAGAAATTAATCACAGGACTCTGTCTAATTGTAAGGGACAGGGGACGGAGTACTAGGAAATCTGGACTTTAGCTGGGTGCATTGCTGCCAAATAAGAATCAGGGTTCTTTTTTTTTTCAAGACGGAATCTTGCTCTGTCACCCAGGCTGGAGTGCAGTGGCGCAATCTCGGCTCACTGCAAGCTCCGCCTCCTGAGTTCACGCCATTCTCCTGCCTCAGCCTCCCTAGTAGCTAGGACTACAGGCGCCTGCCACCGCGCCCGGCTAATTTTTTGTATTTTTTAGTAGAGATGGGGTTTCACGGTGTTAGCCAAGATGGTCTTGATCTCCTGACTTCGTGATCTGCCCACCTCGGCCTCCCAAAGTGCTGGGATTACAGGCATGAGCGACTGCACCCGACAAGAATCCGGGTTCTGTTGCTAAAGAAAGGGCAGATGGCTACTATGTGGCAATCAGCAATTACTGTTGTTCCTCCTGACTGGTCTGCCTGCTCCCAGCCTTTCACCCCATATTCCATTCTCCTCAGAGCAGCCTAAATAGCCATTGCTGCTCAAAACTTGCCAGTGGCTTCCAATGCACTCAGAGTAAAAGGCAGCATCCTAGAGTAGCCTCTAAGGTCCTACTCAATCTGGCTCCATTGTTTCTCTGACCTCATCTCTTATCACTTTTCCTGCTCACCCATGCATATCATCATTCGTCAGACAAGACAAACTTGCTCCTCTTTTAGGACCTTTGCATTCACGGTTCCCTCTGCCTAGAAAGTTCTTTTCCCACACCTCTGCATGACTTGACTTTTGACTTCCTTCCAGTTTTGCTCAATGTTGCCTTATCAAAGGAGTCTTCTGGGACTACTCTGTATGTAATGCACGTATGCACCTACATTCCTTATTCTCTTGACCTCCTTAGCTTTCTCCATGGAATATACCATAATCTGAAATGTTAGTATTTTGTATTTGTTGTGTATTTCTGCCCTCTAGAAAACAAGCATCTTGAAGGCCATGATTTTGTCTCATTTGCTTATTGTTTTATCCCCAACACCTAGCATAGTGCTCACAGGTAGTGATCACTCAAGAAATATTTGTTGAATAAAAAGATTAGTTTTTTATAGGAAGGGTCTGATGTTCGGTGGGTCAAATCTCATTGATTCCGTGGTTGGCCAAGTGCGGATGAGACGTAGAGGTCATGGAAAGCAGGCCTTCATGCTGCTAGAACATTCAGATAATCATCAAAAGAATTGTTTGCAGTTGAAGATGTATTCACTGAAAGAAAGAGTGAATGAATGAATGAGGCCCTCACCACCTCTGTGACCCCTAATTAGCAATGCAGCTACTCCCTGTGATTATGAACGCCTCATGGAATCATAAAAGAGATGTGAATCCATTGGCTTTGCCTGGTGTTGCCATTCCCCTTGGCAGAGAGGCTGTTGCTCTTTAGGATGGCTGTTCATTTCAGGGATTGGGGCCATCAGTCTCTTGGAGAACCAAGCTGTCTGAGCTTTGACCTTGGAAAAGAAAGACAGAAAGAAAGAAACTGGAGAGTTGCTCTGGTTTGTGGGGCAGAAATGCACTGAAAACCATCTGGGAAGGTAGGCTTGCCTTTGCCTGAATAGTCTCTCAAAAGCATATCTGACCAGAGTATATGATCTAGAGGCATATTTGGATGGGAGGACTACAAAAACTGCACTTAGTAGCCAATAAGCTATTGCTTATATTTAAACTCCTATGCAATGACACAACTTTGGAAAACTCAGCTTTTAACTTATGCTTAACAACTGTATTTCAAATCAAAAGTGAACTGCACAGCTGGTCCCTGAGACTGGCCAGTGTGACACTGTTAGCCACCTAAAGGCTCTCTTGGAAACAGTCTCAGTACTGTCTCTATTTTTTATGAAGTATAATAGACCATTGGTGTAAGCAGAGGGAAAGGAAAAAAAAGAAGTCAAATACTTACCAGTTGCTTTCATGTTATTCTCAGTTGCCTCTTACCCTGCCATGAGTAGAATCTATACAGTCGAATCTCTGACCTTAATTCCTCATTTCCAAGATCCTTGTCAATTTACAATGTTAAGCTAGCGCTCTTCTCGTTTTAGAGGTCACTGTCTGGTGTTAATGCATAAAAGCTGAAATCGATGTAGAAGTGATATCCTTTTTCATTCCTTCCTAACAATGTCATTAGTCCTTGTTCAATGGGCACATTACGCATCTTCCTGTCCTCTTAGAAAAAGAATATTACTCAAGCTTTGCAAAGTACTTTAATATAATTTTTTGAAGAACAGCCAAATACTAAACTATGAAGATAAGAGTCAGCTCTCTAGTGAAGAATCTTAGTAGAGATTCTCAAGGTCATCTTAGTAGAAAATTTAAGACAATATTACATTGTGAAGCATAATCTTTCAGCCCTGAAAATTACTAACCTTCTGACCTAGAGTCAAGTACTTCATCTCTTTGTGCTTTCGTTTTCTCTTCTGTCAAGAAGAGATGATAAAGCCCATACTCCTGGGTTCACAGGGCTCTGCTGTGGTTCAGGAGTGTGCTTACCTGGCTGGGAAACTACATCACCAGCTAGCTGCTTTTCTCTATGGTACTTGCTGTGAAGTGGTCCAAGACATTATTCCACCCAGAGAAATTGGACTGCAGAATGTTGGTACTGCAAACTTTTATGTAAGGAGCAGGCTAGGCATGGTGGCTCATGCCTGGAATCCCAGCACTGTAGGAGGTGGAGGTGGGTGGATCACCTGAGATCAGGAGTTTGAGATCAGCCTGGCCAACATGGTGAAATCCTGTGTCTACTAAAAATACAAAAATTAGCTGGGTGTGATGGCGGGCACCTGTAATCCCAGCTACCTGAGAGGCTGAGGCAGAAGAATAGCTTGAACCCATGAGGTGAAGGTTGCAGTGAACCAAGATCGCACCACTGCAGTCCAGCCTGGGTGACAGAGAGAGACTGTGTCTAAATAAAAAAATAAATAAAAGAGCAGGCAATTTGAAGCGTGGGAGAAGCATGGGTCTTGATCCAGAACTTATATGGGGACAAATGTGATTTGGGGCAAGTAGCCTGAGTAGACTCTGAGCCTCATTGTCATTACCTGGGAGATACAGTAAAGCACATAGCATCCTGTGATGGGATTAAATATAATTTAAGTGTGGGTACGTGTAAGTCAGAATACATGTAAGTCTGATTATTTTTAAAGATAAGAAAACTAGAATCTAAATAAATTACATAATCTGCACAAATTTGCATTATTTGTGACTGACATCACTAGAACTCAAATACAGATCTTGCAAGTCCGTTTCTAAACCTTTTTTTTTTTTTTTGAGATGGAGTCTCACTTTGTCACTCAGGCTGGAGTGCAGTGGCGTGATCTTGGCTCACTGCAACCTCCATCTCCCAGGTTCGAGTGATTCTCCTGCCTCAGCTTCCTTAGTAGCTGGGATTACAGGCACCTGCCACCTTGCCTGGCAATTTTTGTTTGTTTGTTTTTGTTTTTTTGTATTTTCAGTAGAGACAGGGTTTTGCCATGTTGGCCAGACTGGTCTCAAATTCCTGACCTCAGTGATCCACCCACCTCAGCCTCCCAAAGTGTTAAGATTACAGATATGAGGTACTGTGCCTGGTCTCTAATACTTTTTCCACAATAAAGTGGATTTTATTTGGGCCACTGACCCCCTCTGAGTATCCAACAAACCTATGACCCTACCTCCCAGAAAAATGAATGTATCTTCTGCATATAATTTCAGCACATCCATGGACCCCTAGAAGGTCCATGGACTCAGATTAAGAACCTGAGCACTACAAGCTGTGGTCTCTCCTGAATATGCCTGAGTGCATTTACTAAAGGAGAATATAATTTTGTGTCCTTATGTAGAAGAGAGAAGCAGATTTTATGGTACTAAGGCAGTTTGGAAAAAGTCTTTAAAAGACGTTGGAAATATAGAATTTTTCTTCACGCTGTCATGTTCTTTAGAATACTCCTGGGATGCTAAAGAGGTTCCAGAATTGGAGCTGTATTCAGACATTCATTCAGCAGATCCTTACTGAGGGCCCAACGTGTGCCTGGCCCTGGATTACAGTGGGGCCCACGACAAGCCCTGCTCCCATGAAATTCACATCCACTGTGAGAGGATACGGACAGCGAATAAACACATATATTATGCTAGGTAGTGTTAACTGTTATTGAGAGAATAAGACAGGGTGATGCAACTAAGAGTGATGGGTTGAAAGGGCGAGTCTACCGCAGACTGCGTGGACAGAGACAACTTCTCTAAGGAGTTGACCTTTGCAGTGTGACCTAAAGGATGAGAAGGAGCTTCCTGGGGAAGATCTGGGGCACAAGCATTTCATGCAGAGAAAACATCCATTTAAGGTCTTTCTGCCTCATATCTTCCCTAAAATGGAAATAGACTTGGTATGTGCTACCGTGATGGGAACGGGTCATTGAGAAAGCAGGTGACATGAGATGAGGCTGGAGAGGTGGATGGTGCCAGTCCCTGTTGGGTTTTGTAGACCAGGGTAGAGAGTTTGGGTTTTATTCAAGGTGAGATGGGAAAGGGTTCAATGATCAACATGAACTGATTTATGTTTTTAATTCATCACTTAGGGCGCTGTGTAAGGTTGGCTTGTTGGCAGTGAAAGTGGCAGCAGGAAGATGAGTCATCCAGTAAAATGGTGAGGCTGGCTGGGCTCAGGCTGGCAATGGGGAAGACAGAAAAAAGTTAACAAACTCAGGGTATGTTTCTTTGGAGGTTGAGGGTATAAACTTGTCAATGAACTGGATGAGGGGAAGTGGGAGAAGAACTAAGCTAAGAATGATACCTAAGGTTTTTGTCTGAGCACCTGGAATAATGCTGAAGCTATTTCTCTGTTTCTTGAAATGCAGAAAACTGAAGCAGGAGCAGGCTTGGGAGAGGGGCATGGGTAGCCCAAGCAACCAAGAGTTATGATCAGCTATGTTAAGTATGCGACTGGATATATGAATTTGGAACTCCAGGGAAAGGTCATGGCTAAAGACGTAAATTCAGAAGTTACTTCTATCAATGTGGTATATAAAATCACATAATTAAATAAAATTACCTAGAGAAGCATGTAGATGGAAGGAATAAAAGATGGCACAGGACAAAGCCTTCAGGAAGTCCAACACGCAGAGTTCAAACAGAGTAAGTTCACCCAACAAAAGAGATTGAGTGAATAGGCAGAGGGACCGGAGGAAAACCAGGAGAGTGTGGTGGTGTCACTGAAGCCAAAAGAACAAAAGTACTCTGTGAAGGAGAGAATGATCCTCTGTAACAAATACTCCTAAGATGTGGCAGAGACTCCTGCTTGTTCTCTGTACCCATTTTCTCCATTTTTCTTTTAGTAATAGAAACCACTGAGCTCTAGCTGGACACAAAGCCACTTACATGGAGACTACATTCCCCAGTCTCTTTTGCAGCTAGATGTGGCCATGAGGCTGAGTGTGAGAAAAAGAAGCTTATGCAATGTGCTATACTTGGCCTTACAGTATTGGATGTGCATGCCCCCTTTCTCTTTCCCTGGTTTTCCATAGGCTGGAATGTGGACATGGAAGGGGCTCAGCTTCCGTCATGCACATGAGGACAGTACTCCAAGGAATATCAGAGAAACTGGTGAAAGGAACCTGGGAACCTGAATGCTCTTAAGAAGCGAGCCATCTGTCTGCTGTGGATTGCCTACCGCCATTTGGACTCCCTTGTGAAGAAAATAAAGTAAATTCTCTCTACAATCACTGTATTTTGGGGTCTCTATTTTAACCTCATAGCCCACACCATAAATAATTCACATAACAAGAAAGATGACAGACACTTTGGGAGGCCAATGTGAGTAGATCACCTGAGGTCAGGAGTTGGAGACCAGCCTGGCCAACATGGCAAAATCCCGTCTCTACTAAAAATACAAAAATTAGCCAGGCATGGTGGCGCATGCCTGCAATCCCAGCTACTTGGGAGGCTGAGACAGGAGAATCGCTTGAACCCAGCAGGCGGAGGTTGCAGTGAGCCAAGATCGCACCATTGCACTCTGGCCTGGGTGACAGAGCAAGATTCTGTCTCAAAAAAAAAAAAAAGAAAGAAAAGAAAGAAAAGAAAAAAGAAGAAAGAAAGAAAGATGACAGAGGAAACACCCTGGAGCTGATTGGTGAGTTTGACAATTTCAGAAGTATGACTGGGATAGGAGTAGACTGAAGAGCTAATCCATTCATTCACTCTTTCACTCATTCCACATATTTGTTGAGTTTTCACTCTGTGTTATGCACTGTCCTAGGCCGTGAGATATAGCAGAAAACAACAGAGATAATGCCCTTGTTCACAGGGCACATGTGTTCTAGTGGAGGAGACAAAAAGTAAACACATAAACAGATAACACATAAACAGGTCAATGTGAAGGCCACGGAGTGACCTGTGCTAAGAAGAAAATAAAGCTGAGAGCATGGAAAGGAAGTGCTACTTTAGAAACAGTGCTCAGGGGAGGAATTTCAAAGAAGGATACTTTTGAGATAAATTGAATAAATAGAAATTAAAGGGAAAGCTATATGGAAATCCTGAGGAAGAGTACACCAGGCAGAGAGAGCAGAAATTGCAGAGTCCCCAAGGCAGGAATTCACTTGCTTAAGGAATAGAAATAAATCGGATGTGCTATAGAGCACAGCACTTGAGGTGATCAAAGTGCATGAGGAAGATTAAATTGGAGAGAAAAAAAGATGCCAGATCATCAGAGTCTTTGAAAACTAGGAAAAGAGGTTTCAATTTTTTGTAGATGTGATGGGAAGCCATTGAAGTCATCATAGGGGGTTTAACCAGATTTTGCATTTTAAAATATTGATCCTGCTGCTATTTAAAGAACTGAATATGAGGGTAAGGGTGAAATCAGTTGGTTGATTCAAGTTATCCAGGTCAGAGATGATGGTGGTTTAGGCTTCAATAACAGCTGTGAAGGTAGTGAGAAGTAGTCTGATTTGGGAGAAGATGTGTGTACGTGTGTGTGTATTGGAGATGGCTATAGAATGGCTACAGAAATGTCTTTGGGGTGATCTACTATGTAGGGGTACAGAGAAATGGGCAGCAGCTGGGAAACTTATAGGGATTTAGGAAGTCTCTCTCTCTCTCTCTCTCTCTCTCTCTCTCTCTCCCCCTGTCCCTCTCTCTGTCTCTGTCTCCTTTTTCCCCCTCTCTCTTTTAAAAATAGGAAATACCAGATTTAATGTGGTAATTGGGATGATCCAGTAGAAAGGGATGCATTTGTGATGCCAGAAAGACAGGTGAAATTTACAGGGAAAGTATGAAGCCAGAATTAAGTAGAGGGTTTAGTCTTTAATCCAAGCAAAGATACTTCACTCATCAAAGAAAGCAAGATGTACCGGAAAATTTATTGGTGAGAAAAGAAAGTTTCATGTGGTGGCATCCATTGTATCAATGAAATGTGCAGCAACTGAGAGTGAAGATTTGGGCAAGAAGAGAGGTAGGAGATTTGAATAAAGAGAGCCCACAGTGGCATGATTATTTCACAGTGAGAGACATACAACAAAAGTGCATAGGATTGCTGAACAGTTTGAGCTCATTTAAACTTGGTCGTTCTGAATTTCAAGTGAGTCAAATCAGCACCAGTGTTGTGTTTTCTGGTGGCTCAGTTTGGTAACTTGTGTGTATGTGCTAAGTAGGTATTTAGTTGTGCTTAGACATTGCTGAAGTTTTACTAGGAAAATGGAGAACATGCCAACAGTGTTAGGGATGCTTGCAAAACAGCAGTGTGATATTGGTCCCTGATATGGTTTGGCTGTGTCCCCACCCAAATCTCATCTTGAATTGCATCTTCCACAATTCCCACATGTTGTGGGAGGGACCCAGTGGGAGGTAATTGAATCATGGGGGATGGTCTTTCCCATGCTATTCTCATGATAGTGAATAAGTCTCATGAGATCTGATGGTTTTATAAGGGGGAGTTTCTCTGTACAAGCTCTCTCTTTGCCTGCTGCCATCTATGTAAGATGTGACTTGCTCCTCCTTCCCTTCTGCCATTATTGTGAGGTCTCCCCAGCCATGTGGAACTGTAAGTCCATTAAACCTCTTTCTTTTGTAAATTGCCCAGTCTCGGGTATGTCTTTATCAGCAGCGTGAAAACGAACTCCTACAGTCCCTGAAATAATCTAAACTGAATAAGAAAAGAAATAAGGAAATAGGGGAACAATAATCCAGATTTTATAGGCTTGAAAGTAGTACAATTGAGGGGAAGCCCTATTAAAGATGAGAAGACAAAATTGTGAATACAGAATTAGGTATGAGACAATATTGACTTAGAATGACAAAATTCATTCTAACAAATTATGAATTTATAATGTTGATATATATCAACATAACAAATCCAGAAAATATACATGATATTTTTATTAACTGCTTGAAATGCTTTTATTATATATTTTTCTTATATAATATATATATATAAAAGATGACATAAGGTGATCAAAGAGTGTACAACCAACCCATTATTATACTGTTATATTATGTGTTGGTTGCACACCCTTTGATCCACCCCTTCACATGACAACAATTTTGTAATAATGTTTTAAATTCTGGAAATAGATAATTCCTCTAGCATGGGGAATGGAAACTGAAAAAATGTTTAACTCTAGATATCTGGGAGGCAAAAATCATGTAATTTCAATTTCACACACACATGTGCTTTTTTTTTTTTTTTTTTTTTTTGAGATGGAGTTTTGCTCTTGTTGTGCAGGCTGGAGTCCAATGGTGTTATCTCAGCTCACTGCAAACTCCACCTCACGGGTCCAAGTGATTCTTCTGCCTCAGCCTCTTGGTAGTTGAGATTACAGGCACCTCCTGCCATGCCCAGCTAATTTTTTTTTTATTTTTAATAGGGATGTGGTTTCACCATGTTGGCCAAGCTGGTCTCGACCTCCTGGCTTTTTGTAGTGTAGCTATAGGTTTCTGCTGTCTTACTGTAGGAATTTTGATCAATTCTATTTTACGTGATTCCCATTATAAAAGAAAAAAGTCCACAGGGTGATTTCACGTACATTACATCCTTGAGAATATTAGTTTTACGAAGGCTTCGCTGAAGCAATTGCACATGATTGGCTTCCCTACATTTTTAACCTTGTTTCTTCTTCACTACCTGTTGCTGGCAGAGGCCTGTTGCTAGCAAAGGCCATGTGGCACAAGGTCTTATGAGCCTTAAGTCTGCAAGCCATGCAACTTTGTATCACCATTTGAGAGAAGTGAAGCCAGTGTGCAAGCAGCAGGAGGAATCCTGCAGCCATTACAACTCTGGCGATTACGTGACTCTACTCACAGGTGTTGTGAACCCTATATCCCCACTAAGCCTAATATAAATGCATTCCCAACTAAACTTTCCCTTAGTGGCATCCCTACAATGCTCACAGCCCCTCCAACACCACCTTCCTGCAGAGGAGGTATGATAGGAGGGAAGGCAGAGTGGGAAGGGATGTCACTCTTCATCATCACTGTTAAATATCTAAGAGTATCTATTGAAGTGTCTCAGTCTATGTCCTTTGCCCATTTTTTCTCTTTAAGTAGGATTGTCTTCCCTCTTTTGATTTTTAATCGTTACGAATTTTAAAACATTTGCTTGGTCTGTATCAAGACATGTAGAATGGTCTAAAAGTCACTCTGAGAATGTACTTGCCACAAAAAAAATCTGACCAGGTGAATACAGTTCATCCTTGAACAACACAGGTTTGAACTCTGCAGATTTTGTATGCAGATTTTCTTACACCTCCACCACCCCTTGAGAGAGCAAGATCAACTCCTCTTCTTCCTCCTTCTCTTTAGCCTACTCAACATAAAGACGATAAGGATGAAGACCTTTATGAAGATCTGCTTCCACTTAATGAATAGTAAACAGATTTTCTTTTCCTTATGATTTTCTTCATTAGTCCATTTTCACACTGCTGATAAAGACATACCAGAAACTGGGCAATTTACAAATGAAAAAGGTTTCATTGGAATTACAGTCCCATATGTGAGGCTGGGGAAGCCTCACAATCATGGCAGAAGGCAAGGAGGAGCAAGTGCAGACAAACTCTTATTTTTTAAAACCATCAGATCTCGTGAGGCCCATTCAGTATCACAAGAACAGCATGGGAAAGACCCGCCCCCATGATTCAGTCATCTCCCACTAGGTCCCTCCCACAACACGTGGGAATTATGGGAGCTACAAGATGGGATTTGGGTGGGGACACAGAGCCAAACTACATCACTTAATAACATTTTCTTTTCTCTGGCTTATTTTATTGCAAGAATACAGTTTATAACACATATACAAAATACATGTTCATCTACTGCTTAGGCTATTGGTAATGCTTCCAGGCAATAATAGGCTATTAGTAGTTAAGTTTTGGGGGACTCAAAAGTTATGGTTCATTTTCGGCTGTGCAGGGGGTTGGCACCCCTAACCACTACATTCTTAAAGTGTCAACTATACTAAGCTGGAGCCCCTTCCAGGCCTTGCACTGGACTGTGCTGGGGAGGGGCCCTAAAACTTAGGCTTTGGTGGCTTCATAATAAGTCTGGCTGGGACCAAAAGACCAGAGGTACAGCTGAATGTGAAAATGTTACTTTCCTTGCTGAGAAATCCAGGCCCTCCCCAGCTTCCTTGGCTCCCCAGTTGTGCCTCACCACCTTCCCTTTTACTTCCCCAGCCCCATATCACTTCCTCTCAGATACACATGGTGCATCATGGAGGGGAGACGATGCCTGGGGATTGGCTAGAAAGCATAAATCCTCACCTTTTGGCTCACAATTGGGTCAGCAGTCTCTTTGAAATTTGGTTTCTGCTTCATTGTGGGCTGGGAGTTCCCTTTGCAGGGTGTGAGTGAGGAAGGAAATAAGAGAAATACATGAGAAAAGATAACCTTAGGAATACTTTGCAGTGTAGTCCTGCCACAATTGAAGAAGTCAGTTACAATAGCTCATGGATATTAGATTTCTCAAAAGAGGAACAGCCCCATATAGCTGTCATTGCTGGTGGTGCCAAGGCTATAACTAAAATTCTTTCAGGTCCTGCCTTACAGGAAGGACCCCATGTCCTCTTTATTTGTTTGATGAGGGCTGTCAAAACAGCCGCCTCTTCAGAAAGGTCTGCATCACAGATCTACTTGCAACTCCCCCCACTGAAATATCCCCTTTAAGTTCTTCCAGGAGGCTGGTTAATATTGGGTGGATCACTTAAGGTTAGGAGTTCGAGACCAGCCTGGCCAACAACATGGCGAAATTCCATTTCTACTGAAAATACAAAAATTAGCCAGGCATAGTGGTGTGCACCTGTAATCCCAGCTATTTGGGAGGCTGAAGTGGAAGAATTGCTTGAACCTAGGAGGCAGAGATTGCAGTGAGCTGAAATCATGCTACTGCACTCCAGCCTGGACAACAGAGTGAGACTCCGTCTCACTTTAAAAAAAAAAAAAAAAAAGGAACTGTTTTGTGAGGAACAAACATATTAACATGGCTTAGTTTCTAAAATCAGCTTAACAGTCTACTTAGGGTACTAATGAAATGTGAGTGAAAATAGGTATGTTTTGATGGTGAAGCAAAGTCTGAGAAGATAAGAACGTTTAGTAGGAGACTGGCAAGTATAGCATACTTTCATTTAATAAATCTAATTTCATAAATTAACCTAAATGTGAACCTTCATCTTATAATTTTGTACTGTTAGCTGCTGGGGAAGTAAAATTTCTCATTAAACAGGAATTTGAGGGAATTTTTTTCTGTCTGGAAATTTAAACCACTCCCTTAAGATGAAGCATTATTTAAGTAGAATACTTCTTCATTATTTGCAAAAAGTAAGAGACAAACCTAGAAATCCCACTACCAAATTACCATCTCTAGAAATACTAGATAGTAGAAACCTTATTGTTTCTACACATTGAGATATGCTCAAATGTGAAGTTTCCCTCCCACCGTAATTTATTCTTCAGAACGTGGATAATTACATTCCATCTCTTACACAGTTGCTCATAATAGGAGATCCTATCCAAATTATATTATTTAGAATGACAAAATATTTTGAGAAAGTCATGTAGTTTGAAAATGGGCTCAGTCAATGCTACATTGGAGTGCTTACAGAATAGGTAGAAAGCCCAGAAAAATTTTTAATTGAAATATAATTTATATACCATAATATTCACCTATTTTAATTGTGCATTTCAATAAGGTTTAGAAAATGTATACTGTCATGCAACTCATCCTTACACTATGCTTTAGACCAATCCATCCTCCTAAAATGTAACTAATCCCTGCTGCCACTCCCACCCCCCAGCACCAGGGAACCACTGATTTGCTTTATGTTACTAAACTTTGCTTTTCTAGATATGCAAATGGAGCCATACAGTGTACTCTCTTGCCTTGTTCCTTTCACTCATATGACATTTTTGAGATCTATTCATGTCTTGCATGTACTAGCAGCTCATTCATTTACTTTTGTACTTATTTTTTTATTGTGGAAAATACACCTAACATGAAGTTTATCATTTTAACCATTTTTAAGTATACAATTCAGTGGCATTATGTACATTCACAATGCTGTTCAACTACCACCACTATTCATTTCCAGAACTTTTTCTTCTTTCCAAATGGAAACTCTATACCCATGAAACACTAGCTCTCCATTCACCCCTGCCCTCCACTCCTAGCAACCATCACTTTACTTTCTATCTTTATGAATTTGCCTATTTTTATCTCATATAAATCCTGTATTGAGATCATACAATATTTGTTCTTTCATTTCTGGCTTATTTCACTTAGCAAAATGTTGTCAACATTCATCTTTGTTGTAGCACATCTCAAAATTTCATTCTTTTTAAGGCTGAATAACACTCCATTGTATGGATACTGGATTACCTTTTACTGATCCATTCATCTAATGATGGAAATTTGGGTTGTGTTCACCTTTTGGCTGCTGTACATAATGCTACTGTGAGCATTGGTGTACATATTTGAGTCCAGGTTTTTCAATTCTTTTGGGTGTATTTCTAGGAATAGAATTGCTGGGTCATATGGAAATCCTATGCATAACCTTTTGAGAAACCACTACCCAGTTCTTTCTTTTTTTATTGGAGCAATTAGAGTGGCTATGTCAAGAGATTTCACCATGGTTTAAATTTGCATTTCTTTGATATCCAATGATGTTGAACATTTTTTTGTATGTTTGGTTTAACTCATATATTTTCAATTGTGAAGTATCCCTCTAAATCTTTTGCCATTTTAAAATTGAGTTGCTAGCCTTTTTATTGAGTTGTAAGAGTTTTTTTATATTCCTTTTCAAATATATGTTTTACAAATACATTTTCCTAGTCTATGGCTTGTCTTTTTATTTTCTTTAAAATTAAATGCATATATTTTAAAAATTTGATGCTGGTCCAGTTTATAACATTTTTCTTTTGCATTTCATGCCTTTTATGTCCTGTCTAAAATTTTTGGCTTACTTCAGAGTCATAAAGATTTTTGTTTTCTTTCTAAGTTTTATAGCTTTAACCTGGTTGTATATGCCCATCATCCATTTGGGTTGATTTGTGAATATGGCATAAAAAAGGAGTATTCATTTTCCCTCGAAATATGTTCACTTATTCTCATTCCCCTTATTGAGGGAAAAGAAAACAAAAAAACTATCCTTTCCCCCATTGAGTTACATTGACAAATTGATCATATATGTGTGGGCCTTCTGGACTCTCAATTTCATTGATCTATGTGTATATCCCTATATGAATACTATGTAGTATTGATTGCTAATTT
Organism: Trachypithecus francoisi; assembly: GCF_009764315.1. Taxonomy (NCBI): domain Eukaryota; kingdom Metazoa; phylum Chordata; class Mammalia; order Primates; family Cercopithecidae; genus Trachypithecus; species Trachypithecus francoisi. Next base: position 66,953,856 of record NW_022681460.1, read on the forward strand.
TTATAATATGTCTTAAAAATAAGTATTGTATGTTTTCCAACTATTTGCTTCCTTCTAAAAATTGTTTTGACTACTTTAGGCCCTTTGCATTTTATACAAATTTTAGAATCAGCTTGCCAATTTCCATGTACAAGAAAATATCTGCTGGTATTCTGATAGGAATTGCATTGAATCTATAGATCAATTTGAGGAGAATTGCCATCTTAACAATATTGAGCCTTTGTCTATGAACATGGTATATCTCCATTCATTTAGGTTATCCTTAATTTTTCTTAGCAATGTTTCGTGTTTTCAGTACATAGGCTTCAAAATATTTTCTTAAATTTATTTCTAAGTATTTTAAATGTGATTATAAATGGCATTTTTAAAACTTTAAGTTTTAGATTGTTATTAGAGGATGGACCACTTAAATTCACTTAGGAGTTCTAGCAGTGTTTTGTAAATTCTCTATGATATACTAATACATGATCATGATTTTTTGTAAATTAAGTTTTACTTTTTCTTGCCCAATCTGTATGCCATGTGTTTCTTTTAATAGTCTTATTTCACTGACTAGAATCTTCAGTATAATGTTGAACAGAAGTGGTAAGGGTGAATATCTTTGTTTTGTTCTTGACTCTTGGTAGAAAGTATTCAGTCTTTCACCATTAAGTGTGATGGTAGCTGTAGTTTCTTTGTTCATTACCTTTATTAGGTACCTACTATAGTTTGGTTTGTTTGACTCCTTCAAATCTCATGTTGAAATTTGATCCCTAATGTTGGAGTTGGGGCCTAACGGGAGGTGTTTGGATCATGAGGGCAGATCCCTCATCAATGGCTTGGTGCCATAATCACAGTAATGGCTGAATTCTTGCTCTGTTAGTTCCCATGAAAGCTGATTGTTAAAAAGAGCCTGGCACCTTCACCCTTTCTCTCTCTTGCTTCCTCTCTCATCATGTAATTTCTGCACATGCTGGCCTCCCTTTCCCTTCCACCATAAGTGGAGGCAGCCTGAGGCCTTCACCAGAAGCAGATGCTGGTTCCAGGCTTCTTGTACAGCCTACAGAACTGTGAGCCAAGTAAACCTCTTTTCTGTATAAATTACCCAGCCTCAGATATTTCTTTATAACAACACAGACAGACTAAGCTAGTTGCCATCTATTCTTACTTTCTTGAAAGTTTTTTAAAAATCATAAATTGGCATCGGGGGAGCAAGATGGCCGAATAGGAGCAGCTCCAGTCTCCAACTCCCAGCGCGAGCGACACAGAAGACCGGTGATTTCTGCGTTTTCAACTGAGGTACTGGGGTCATCTCGCTAGGGAGTGCCGGACAATCGGTGCTGGTCAGCTGCTGCAGCCTGACCAGCGTGAGCTGAAGCAGGGCGAGGCATCGCCTCACCTGGAAGCGCAAGGGGGAAAGGAATCCCTTTTTCCTAGCCAGGGGAACTGAGACACACAACACCTGGAAAATCGGGTAACTCCCACCCCAATACTGCGCTTTAAGGAAACAGGCACACCAGGAGAATATATCCCACACCTGGCCGGGAGGGTCCCACGCCCACGGAGCCTCCCTCACTGCTAACACAGACGTCTGCGGCGATCTATCCGCAAGGCAGCAGCGAGGCTGGGGGAGGGGCGCCCGCCATTGCTGAGGCTTAAGTAGGTAAACAAAGCCGCTGGGAAGCTCGAACTGGGTGGAGCTCACAGCAGCTCAAGGAAGCCTGCCTGTCTCTGTAGACTCTACCTCTGCGGACAGCGCACAGCTGCAGCCCATTAGGGGAAAGAGCGGGGGCGGTGCAGACGCGAACGACTCTGTCTGACAGCTTTGGGGAGAGCCGTGGATCTCCTAACGCGGAGGTTGAGATCCGAGAACGGACAGACTGCCTGCTCAGGTGGGTCCCTGACCCCTGAGTAGCCTAGCTGGGAGACATCCCCCACTAGGGGCAGTCTGACACCCCACACCTCACAGGGTGGCGTCACCCCTGAGAGGAAACTTCCAAAGAAAGAATCAGACAGGTACACTTGCTGTTCAGCAATATTCTATCTTCGGCAACCTCTGCTGCTGATACCCAGGCAAACAGGGTCTGGAGTGGACCTCAAGCAATCTCCAACAGACCAACAGACAGTCCTTCTGACTGTCAGACGGAAAACTATCAAACAGGAAGGACACCTATACCAAAACCCCATCAGTACGTCACCATCATCAAAGTCCAGAGACAGATAAAACCACAAAGATGGGGAAGAAGCAGGGCAGAAAAGCTGGAAATTCAAAAAATAAGAGCGCATCTCCCCCTGCAAAGGAGCGCAGCCCATCGCCAGCAACGGATCAAAGCTGGTCAGAGAATGACTTTGACGAGATGAGAGAAGAAGGCTTCAGTCCATCAAACCTCTCAGAGCTAAAGGAGGAATTACGTACCCAGCGCAAAGAAACTAAAAATCTTGAAAAAAAAGTGGAAGAATTGACAGCTAGATTAATTAATGCAGAGAAGATCATAAACGAAATGACAGAGATGAAAACCATGACACGAGAAATACGTGACAAATGCACAAGCTTCAGTAACCGACTCGATCAACTGGAAGAAAGAGTATCAGCGATTGAGGATCAAATGAATGAAATGAAGCGAGAAGAGAAACCAAAAGAAAAAAGAAGAAAAAGAAATGAACAAAGCCTGCAAGAAGTATGGGATTATGTAAAAAGACCAAATCTACGTCTGATTGGGGTGCCTGAAAGTGAGGGGGAAAATGGAACCAAGTTGGAAAACACTCTTCAGGATATCATCCAGGAGAACTTCCCCAACCTAGTAGGGCAGGCCAACATTCAAATTCAGGAAATACAGAGAACGCCACAAAGATACTCCTCCAGAAGAGCAACTCCAAGACACATAATTGCCAGATTCACCAAAGTTGAAATGAAGGAAAAAATCTTAAGGGCAGCCAGAGAGAAAGGTCGGGTTACCCACAAAGGGAAGCCCATCAGAATAACAGCAGACCTCTCGGCAGAAACTCTACAAGCCAGAAGAGAGTGGGGGCCAATATTCAACGTTCTTAAAGAAAAGAATTTTAAACCCAGAATTTCATATCCAGCCAAACTAAGCTTCATCAGTGAAGGAGAAATAAAATCCTTTACAGATAAGCAAATGCTTAGAGATTTTGTCACCACCAGGCCTGCCTTACAAGAGACCCTGAAGGAAGCCCTAAGCATGGAAAGGAACAAGCGGTACCAGCCATTGCAAAAACATGCCAAAATGTAAAGACCATCGAGGCTAGGAAGAAACTGCATCAACTAACGAGCAAAATAACCAGTTAATATCATAATGACAGGATCAAGTTCACACATAACAATATTAACCTTAAATGTCAATGGACTAAATGCTCCAATTAAAAGACACAGACTGGCAAACTGGATCAAGAGTCAAGACCCATCAGTCTGCTGTATTCAGGAGACCCATCTCACATGCAGAGACATACATAGGCTCAAAATAAAGGGATGGAGGAAGATCTACCAAGCAAATGGAGAACAAAAAAAAGCAGGGGTTGCAATCCTAGTCTCTGATAAAACAGACTTTAAACCATCAAAGATCAAAAGAGACAAAGAAGGCCATTACATAATGGTAAAGGGATCAATTCAACAGGAAGAGCTAACTCTCCTAAATATATGCACCCAATACAGGAGCACCCAGATTCATAAAGCAAGTCCTTAGAGACCTACAAAGAGACTTAGACTCCCATACAATAATAATGGGAGACTTCAACACTCCACTGTCAACATTAGACAGATCAACGAGACAGAAAGTTAACAAGGATATCCAGGAATTGAACTCATCTCTGCACCAAGCGGACCTAATAGACATCTATAGAACTCTCCACCCCAAATCAACAGAATATACATTCTTCTCAGCACCACATCGCACTTATTCCAAAATTGACCACATAATTGGAAGTAAAGCACTCCTCAGCAAATGTAAAAGAACAGAAATTATAACAAACTGTCTCTCAGACCACAGTGCAATCAAACTAGAACTCAGGACTAAGAAACTCAATCAAAACCGCTCAACTACATGGAAACTGAACAACCTGCTCCTGAATGACTACTGGGTACATAACGAAATGAAAGCAGAAATAAAGATGTTCTTTGAAACCAATGAGAACAAAGATACAACATACCAGAATCTCTGGGACACATTTAAAGCAGTGTGTAGAGGGAAATTTATAGCACTAAATGCCCACAAGAGAAAGCAGGAGAGATCTAAAATTGACACTCTAACATCACAATTAAAAGAACTAGAGAGGCAAGAGCAAACACATTCAAAAGCTAGCAGAAGGCAAGAAATAACTAAGATCAGAGCAGAACTGAAGGAGATAGAGACACAAAAAACCCTCCAAAAAATCAATGAATCCAGGAGTTGGTTTTTTGAAAAGATCAACAAAATTGACAGACCGCTAGCTAGACTAATAAAGAAGAAAAGAGAGAGGAATCAAATAGACGCAATAAAAAATGATAAAGGGGATATCACCACCGACCCCACAGAAATACAAACTACCATCAGAGAATACTATAAACACCTCTACGCAAATCAACTAGAAAATCTAGAAGAAATGGATAATTTCCTGGACACTTACACTCTCCCAAGACTAAACCAGGAAGAAGTTGAATCCCTGAATAGACCAATAGCAGGCTCTGAAATTGAGGCAACAATTAATAGCCTACCCACCAAAAAAAGTCCAGGACCAGATGGATTCACAGCTGAATTCTACCAGAGGTACAAGGTGGAGCTGGTACCATTCCTTCTGAAACTATTTCAATCAATAGAAAAAGAGGGAATCCTCCCTAACTCATTTTATGAGGCCAACATCATCCTGATACCAAAGCCTGGCAGAGACACAACAAAAAGAGAGAATTTTAGACCAATATCCCTGATGAACATCGATGCAAAAATCCTCAATAAAATACTGGCAAACCGGATTCAGCAGCACATCAAAAAGCTTATCCACCATGATCAAGTGGGCTTCATCCCTGGGATGCAAGGCTGGTTCAACATTCGCAAATCAATAAACGTAATCCAGCATATAAACAGAACCAAAGACAAGAACCACATGATTATCTCAATAGATGCAGAAAAGGCTTTTGACAAAATTCAACAGCCCTTTATGCTAAAAACGCTCAATAAATTTGGTATTGATGGAACGTACCTCAAAATAATAAGAGCTATTTATGACAAACCCACAGCTAATATCATACTGAATGGGCAAAAACTGGAAAAATTCCCTTTGAAAACTGGCACAAGACAGGGATGCCCTCTCTCACCACTCCTATTCAACATAGTGTTGGAAGTTCTGGCTAGGGCAATCAGGCAAGAGAAAGAAATCAAGGGTATCCAGTTAGGAAAAGAAGAAGTCAAATTGTCCCTGTTTGCAGATGACATGATTGTATATTTAGAAAACCCCATTGTCTCAGCCCAAAATCTGCTTAAGCTGATAAGCAACTTCAGCAAAGTCTCAGGATACAAAATTAATGTGCAAAAATCACAAGCATTCTTATACACCAGTAACAGACAAGCAGAGAGCCAAATCAGGAATGAACTTCCATTCACAATTGCTTCAAAGAGAATAAAATACCTAGGAATCCAGCTTACAAGGGATGTCAAGGACCTCTTCAAGGAGAACTACAAACCACTGCTCAGTGAAATCAAAGAGGACACAAACAAATGGAAGAACATACCATGCTCATGGATAGGAAGAATCAATATCGTGAAAATGGCCATACTGCCCAAGGTGATTTATAGATTCAATGCCATCCCCATCAAGCTACCAATGACTTTCTTCACAGAATTGGAAAAAACGGCTTTAAAGTTCATATGGAACCAAAAAAGAGCCCGCATTGCCAAGACAATCCTAAGTCAAAAGGACAAAGCTGGAGGCGTCACGCTACCTGACTTCAAACTATACTACAAGGCTACAGTAACCAAAACAGCATGGTACTGGTACCACAACAGAGATATAGACCAATGGAACAGAACAGAGTCCTCAGAAATAATACCACACATCTACAGCCATCTGATCTTTGACAAACCTGAGAGAAACAAGAAATGGGGAAAGGATTCCCTATTTAATAAATGGTGCTGGGAAAATTGGCTAGCCATAAGTAGAAAGCTGAAACTGGATCCTTTCCTTACCCCTTATACGAAAATTAATTCAAGATGGATTAGAGACTTAAATGTTAGACCTAATACCATAAAAACCCTAGAAGAAAATCTAGGTAGTACCATTCAGGACATAGGCATGGGCAAGGACTTCATGTCTAAAACACCAAAAGCAACGGCAGCAAAAGCAAAAATTGACACATGGGATCTAATTAAACTAAAGAGCTTTTGCACAGCCAAAGAAACTACCATCAGAGTGAACAGGCAACCTACAGAATGGGAAAAAATTTTTGCAACCTACTCATCTGACAAAGGGCTAATATCCAGAATCTACCAAGAACTCAAACAAATATACAAGAAAAAAGCAAACAACCCCATCAAAAAGTGGGGAAAGGATATGAACAGACATTTCTCAAAAGAAGACATCCATACAGCCAACAGACACATGAAAAAATGCTCATCATCACTGGCCATCAGAGAAATGCAAATCAAAACCACAATGAGATACCATCTCACACCAGTTAGAATGGCAATCATTAAGAAGTCAGGAAACAACAGGTGTTGGAGAGGATGTGGAGAAATAGGAACACTTTTACACTGTTGGTGGGATTGTAAACTAGTTCAACCATTATGGAAAACAGTATGGCGATTCCTCAAGGATCTAGAACTAGATGTACCATATGACCCAGCCATCCCACTACTGGGTATATACCCAAAGGATTATAAATTACTCTACTACAAAGACACATGCACACGTTTGTTTATTGTGGCACTATTCACAATAGCAAAGACTTGGAATCAACCCAAATGTCCATCTGTGACAGACTGGATTAAGAAAATGTGGCACATATACACCATGGAATACTATGCAGCCATCAAAAAGGATGAGTTTGCGTCCTTTGTAGGGACATGGATGCAGCTGGAAACCATCATTCTTAGCAAACTATCACAAGAAGAGAAAACCAAACACCGCATGTTCTCACTCATAGGTGGGAACTGAACAATGAGATCACTTGGACTCGGGAAGGGGAACATCACACACTGGGGCCTATCATGGGGAGGGGGGAGGAGGGAGGGATTGCATTGGGGAGTTATACATGATATAAACGTCATGCACATGTACCCTAGAACTTAAAGTATAAAAAAAAAAAAAAAAATTGGCATCGGAATTTGTTAAATGTCTTCTGTTTATTAAGATTTTTCCTAATTATTCTATTAACATGGTATAGTGCATTAAATGATTTTTGAATGTTAGCCCTACCTTGCATTTCTGTGATAAACCCTAGTTATTCATGATCTATTATTCCTTTTGTATGTTGCAGGTTTCAATTTATTCATATTTTGTTAAGTACTTTTGTACCTATATTCATTAAGTATATTGCTCTGTAGTTTTTTTTTCTCTGTGGTATATTTTTTCATCTTTATATTGAGGGAAATCTTAGCCTCATGAAATGAGCTGAGAAGTTTTCTTCATTCTCTATTTTTTGGAAGAACTTTTTTGTAGGATTGGTATTATTTATTTCTTAGGTGTTTGATTTAACAGTTAATTCATCTGTGCCACAACTTTTCTTTGTGGAAAAGTTTTTAATTGGTAATTTAATTCCTTTACTACATATAGAGATTTTTTCAGGTTTTCTATTTCTTCTTGAATCAGTTCTGGTAATTTGTGCCTTTCTAAGAATTTTTATATTACCCCTAAGTTGTCAAAAATATTGATATAAAGTTGTTCATAGTATTTCCTTAGTATCATTTTAATTTTTGTGGGATATGTGGTAATGTCCCTTTTTTCATTACTGATATTGGTAATTTGTATCTGTCCTATATATTTTTGATCAGGTTAACCAAAGTTTAATTATTTTTGTTCATTTTTTTCTAAGAAGTGACATTTAGTTTCATTTATTTTTCAATATTTTAAAATTTTATTCATTTCTATTTATTGGTTTCCACTCTGATCTTTTAAAAATGTTCTTCCACTTACATTGTGTTTTATTGATCTTCTCTTCCAGTTTTTTGAGATAAGAACTTCTATTGCTTTTAGACCTTTCTTCTATTATAATATACTCATATAAAGTTATAAATTTTCCTTTCAGCACTCTTTTAGCTACATTTAACAATTTTCATATGTTATACTTTTATTTTCATCCAGTTTCAGAAAATTTAAAAAATTTGTTTTGATTTCTGACACATGAGTTACTTAAAAGTGTGTTAAGTTCTACATATTTGGGGATTTCTCAGTTATATTTCTGTTGCTAATATCTAATTTAATTCCATTGTGTGCAGGTAATATATTTTTTATCATTTTAATCCTTTTAAATTTATTGAAATTAATGTTATGGCCTTCCATATAGTCTACCCTGGTGATTACTCAATGTGCACTTAAAAGTAATGAATATTCTGCTGCTTGGAAGTGGAATGTTATATATATGCCAATGAGGTAATATCGGTTGATATTATTGTTCATGTTTTCTATATCACTACCGATTTTCTATTTTTAATATCAATTACTGAGAAAGAAAGAAATATACAATGTATCATAATTTTTGCATTAAACATATATTTTCAAAATTTTAAAAATAGAGATTCAAGTTACCATCTGATGCAAATTCCTTTCAGCCTAAAGAGATTTCATTAGTATTTCCTGTAGTACAGTTCTAGCAATGAATTGTGTCAGTTTTGGTTTATCTGAAAATATCTTTATTTTCTCTTCACATTTGAAGAGTTTGGTGGCTATAGAATTCTTGGCTGACCTTATTTTCTCCTTCAGCAATTTGAATATATCATTCTATTGTTGTCTGGCTCCATTATTTCTGATGCAAAGTCAGCCATTTCTTGTATTGTTACACTGTTTATGCAATCTGTCATTTTTCTCTTGCCACTTTCAAAAGTTTCTTCTTGTCTTGCAGTTTGACTATGATATTTTTGAGTGTGGCTTTGTTTGTACTTGGCCAACTTGGTGTTTTTTGAGCATCTTGATGTGTAAGTTAATATTTTCACAACATATAGAAAGTTTGAATCCACTGTTTCTTCAAATTTTTTTCCAGTCTTTTTTTTCTTTCCTTTCTTTTGGACCCAATTTATACACGTGCTGAAATACTTGATGTTGTCTCACATATGTCTGAGATGCTATTCATTTTTCTCCCATCCCTTTTCTATTTGGGTTTTTTGTTTGTTTGGTTGCTTGGTTTGTTGGTTGGTTGTTTTTGGACTGACTGGATAATCTATTAATCTATATTCAAATTCACTGATTCTTTCTTCTGACATCTCAAATCTGAAGGTAAATTTATCTAGTGAATTTTAAATTTCAATTATTTTACTTTTTCAGCTCCAGAATTTCCATATGGCCTTTTTCATAGCTTTTATTTTTCTGTTGAGATTTCTTATTTTGACTCCTTGTTAGTGTATTTTCTGTTAATTCTTTGAACATATTATGTTGAAGTCTCTTTATACTAAAATCTAACATCTAGACCTACTTGGAGTCAGTTTCCATTGACTCTGTGTGTGTGTGTTTTAAACCTGTATATTTGTTCTGTTTCTCTGAACAGCTAGTAATTTTTAAAGTGAAAACTGGACATGGGAGATAATATACTGATGCAACTCTATATTTATTTTATTTTTTTCCAAGGGTTGTTTTTTGTTTATTATAGTAACTTACCTCTATTCAAGCTGAGAAATGACCACACTGTGACACACAACTTCTGATGTCTTTGCTCAGATTTGTGTTTGCTTTTTTTAGCCTCATTCCATAAGTCTTCCTGTGCCTGCATAGCTTAGCAGTTGGCTAATTATTTGGCATAGTTTATACTTAGACATTTTGGGCCCATAAAGCTTCTATCCTTTGTTATTCAAGCTCTGTGTAAGTAGACGACTGCTTTCAAAGGCACAGCCAATTACAAAGTCCCCTTTGGATCTCACTTTTAATGAGCCCTCTGGGTTCTCCTCCATATTTGTGTAGTTTAGCAATCATCCAGAGATTTGTGGAGAGTTTTATTTCAGCCCTTCTATGGCTCTCACTTCCAATATCTCACATGTAAATTTCTAGCTGGTTGCCATCTTCCTTGAATTGAAATAGTTGATACTGTCTGATAAAGCTATAAGTTTTGTGCTCCTACCCCAAACTGAATCTGTCATCTCCAGCTGGAAAAGACAGGTTTTCACCACCTATTAACAACAACTCAACTACTACTGGATAATGGTCTTTACCACTTGAGCTGTGGAAGAGAAAGGATGAGAACCCTTTCAAGTAAGAAGCCCACAGTCTTGCTGGTCTTACTTCATGCAGTAGCAGTTTTTCATGAGCAGATTTTCCTTAATTTGTTGTCTGCCTTTGGTCATCTTCTAGTACCTTGTGATGTTTGCTTTTAATGGTTTTGTCCAGTTTTTGTTGTTGTTGTTGTTGTTTTTCACTAGTTTTCTGCTTGGAGAAAGGAAAGAAATTTAACACAGACCTTGTCATCCTACCTACGAGCTAACAAGTATAACTACATAACTGCAGCTCTCAAACATTTTTAAAGAGCAATACTAAAAGTGATTAGGTTGTGAAGATCTTACAAACATGTAACCTACAAGATGAACAACAACAGCAGCAAAAGTCTATCCTAATGTTTTGCAAATAGTGCCATTGGTTGTCTACAGGGAAGCCTTTCTCTCTACTTCTTACTTTCTAACAGAATCAGAATGTATTTGCATATTGTAAATATATGTTGCATATGTTTCTTCCCAGTTTTAAGGGATGCCTATTAATTAATCCCAATCAACCATGATTAATATCCATTTAGAATTATCATTATAAGTATGGTTTTATGATACAACCCTGGCCAATGAAATAAGAGGAGAAATCTGCCAGGTGGCTTCTGGAAAGGTTTTTTTTCTTTTTCATATAAAGGGACATAAGACAGAAATGCACTCACTGTCCTACTTTCAAAAGATTTTTGATGAAGATACAATACTTGGAGCTGCTCCAAGAGGACAAAACCAAAGATTGGCTTGGTGGTATGATAGGGTTACTAACCATCCCAGTTTGCCTGAGACTGTACCAGTTTTAGCACTGAAAGTCATCTGTCCCAGGAAATTTTTCGGCCCGAGAATAACCAGAACAGTTGGTCCCCCTACGTTGCTCTGCTACTGAATTGACCAACCAACACTGGTATGACCCTACTATCAGACTTCTTAAAATATGAAGAATTAATTTGCTGTTCTTTAAGCTATCTCTATCTCTATAGTCTATGATGTACAGCCAAAAGTGTCCTATTACAGTACCCAAATATAAACAGCTTTAACCAATTCTTCCTTGTATACCCATTCACAGCAAGCTAAAAGAAGTCTGCCCTAGGAACTTTTCTTTTCCTTTTTTAGAGGGAATGGAGAAGAAGATGGTAAGTAAGAAAAAGTGGGGAGACAGGCAGGTTGGGAGACAGGCAGGGAAGAAGATGGGTAGGGAAGAAGATAGATGGGAGAGGGAGTGGGGAAGAAGGCAGTGAGAGGAAAGAAGACAGGGAGATGGAACAGAGGGAGGGAGCTAAGGAGAGGGAGCAGGGAAGGACTGCAGGAGAGGGGTCCTCCCCTAGGAACTTTTGATGCATACTAGAAATGTATGTCATAATTTCAGTGGTAGCCAATGTCAGTTATCCATTGAGAGAAAATAAACTGTGTGAAATAAAAGACCATATCCATCTTGTAAGGAGCTGTATTCCCCATCATCCCCACTCCTCAGCCCATGGCAGGTGACCAATAAATATTTGGTGAATGAATATTACTCATTACTTTTACTGAAAATTCTCAAGCAAATAGGAAAGTGGCCCTTGGTGCCAGTAGAGTGAATTAAACAGTGAAGTAAACTTTAAAATATTGATTTGTGGACAAATCTGGTAAATCTGGTATATCACAAATCAGAATGGGTCAGAGGATCTGAAATCTTGTTGGGGAAGGGTGAATCAGGAGAATAACACAGGGAAAGCTGGCCTAGAGTCTTGGAGTTTGGGGGTGAGGAAAGAGGATATGGCTCATGAAAAACTCTAGATATTGATAGAACAGTGTACACTTAAATAAAGTTAAAGTTTGTGGGTAACTACAAGTCAGAGAATGTATAATTTTAATTAACTATGGAATATTGCAACATGATCAGGAAGGGTAGACCTCAGGTTTAACCGAATGATGCAGATGGTGAATGGAGCTGCAGCAGGGGCAGCCACAGGTCCATGGGAAAAGGGCAAAGTGATCTCACAATGAAGACTGGGAGTGGACGGCCAGTCTAGATGGCTGGCTAGAGACCCTGGCAATGACTTGAGGGTGCAGCCAGCAGGAGCCAAGGTGAGGCTGACTCAGCCAGGGGAGTGGTGCTGGGAGCAGGGCTGAGCCAAAGGGACAGATCATGAATTCAACAGCTACAGACCTCAGCTTCAGGGATCATCTGGGTGCCCAGCAAACTAGTGGACAGGGAACTGCCCCAGAGGCAATGACTAGAAGACACCATGCTTAAGACCCTGAGAGCCCTTTCTCTGCTCATATCCTTGCTTTATCTTACGGAGAAAGGCAGGGGAGGGGAAGTCTACCTGAGAGGCAGAACTGTTTGATTTAATAGAGTCAACATAAAATACCAAACTAAGCTTGAAACCAGATTGGACATTTCACTATTTTTTTACTGCTAGCCAGTGACTGGAAGCTTATGAGGAAGACTGTAATAGATATAGGCTAAGTAAAGAAGTCTTATTTTTTCCAAACATGAGTTGTTAAGTTTTTTGACCCTCCTCCCCCATATACATATTCCATGTGGACTGTAAGGGAAAAAGAAGGAGTGTGGCTTTCCAGGAAAGCCGGACCTGGAGAGCAGAAGCACTGGAGCAAGAATGAAATCAACAGACTTCCTGGATTACTCAGAATGAATGTCTCTGAGGCCACAGCAGAGGGAGTTTTGATCCCAGAAAACATTGGAGCAAATCTGAATCTGCTTTGATGATTCAATCCAGGGCTGTTCATCTGTGTTATTCTGCTTCCCTCTGCTCCTAACCTCTTCTCTTTACTATTCTTCATCATGAACAATTGGCTCTGTGTACATTTTCAATGAGTGTAGCCCACTGGTTGGGTAGGGAGTCAAGGGTTAGATAGCCAGCTTCCCCTTCACCCTTAGGTCTCATTTCCTGCTCCGCTTGGAAATCCCAGAGTTCCAATGATAACTTGATTTGTACTAAGGCATCTGATGTTAATGGTAATTTCCTCTCCAAGGTATTTATGTGTAAACTTGAAAAAAGTCATCAAAATCTAGAGTCATGAATTTATAAGGTGACAGTTTACATAGTCGCTCTAATGTGTCCTATATACAAGAATAACCTGGGAAATATGTTTGAAGACAGTGGAAGATAGTGATTGATAAGACACCAAAGAGAAGAACTTCAAAAGGACTGGGGACCCAGTGAGGTCACTGATGGCCTGGGAAACATTTATAATAAGAGAGGCAGACCAGACTTCTAGACCATAAACAACTCCAATGTCCTGGTCTTAGGGTCTAAACTATAGCATTTCTCAGTGTGGTCTATGCACAAACTGCATTAGAATCACCAGGGGCACCTATTTAAACTGAAAATTCCTGGCTGGGCACAGAGGCTCATGCCTTAATCCCAGCACTCTGGGAGGCTGAGGTGGGTGGATAGCTTGAGCCCAGGAGTTCAAGACCAGCCTGGCCAACATGGTGAAACCCTTCTCTACTAAAAATACAAAAATTAGCCAGGCATGGTAGTGGGCACCTGTAATCCCAGCTACTTAGGAAGCTGAGGCAGAAGAATCACTTGAACCAGGAGGTGGAGGTTGCAGTGAACCAAGATTGCACCACTGCCCTCCGGCCTGTGCGACAGACTCTCAAAAAAATAAGTAAAAGTAAATAAAATAAAATAAACTGAAAATTCCTGAGATCCACTCTTTCTCCTTCTTTTTTAAAAAATTCCTTTTCTTTCTTTTTTTATTCTTTCTCTTTCATGAGTACATATAACATAAAATGTGTCATTTTCTTCTGAGTATTCAATTCAGTAATATTACATACATTCACAATGTTGTGCAACCATCTCTACTATACATTTCCAAGAAATTTTCATCATCCCAAAAGGAAACCGCACCCATTAAACTAAAACTCCCCATTTCCCCTTCCCTTACCCACCTGTAACCTCTATTCTACTTTCTGTCCCTATGAATTTGCTGAGGCCTGCTCTTGACCTTCCTGGATTGTTCTCTCAGAGTTATCATGGCAGAACTGACCACAGAGAGCAGGAGAGAAGAGAAAAGACAGAGTGATTCGAAATTGCAGGTCCTTCCTCCTCTTGTTCATTATAAGCAAATGCTCATAATGTTTTCTGGGATTTTTCAGGAATTTCCCTCAAGCTGGCATTTTCCTTCAGCTTCCTATGAAACCTCAAAAGGCAAAAGCTCTGATGAAGTTGTGTTTGTATTGTCCTCAGCCAAGAACACACGTTGGACCCAGAAGGCACTGAAAACATCATGAACAGCTATTGAATGATGCCCGTCTTACTTCAAAAGTAAAATTTTAGCTTAGCTTTTCTTTTTTTTCCCTCCTTTCCAAAAGCAGGTCTTCTTATCCCTTCACAGGGATTTTCCAGGTAAGAAAGAGAACAGAGAAGTAAACAGGCAACCAAGATCACAGACTGATATGGTTTGGATTTGTGTCCCCACCCAAATCTCATGTCAAATTTTAATCTCCAGTGTTGGAGGAGGGGCCTGGTGGGAAGTGACTGGATCATGGAGGTGGATTTCCCCCCTTGCTGTTCTTGAGATAGTGAGTGAGTTCTAATGAGATCTGGTTGTTTAAAAGTGTATAACACCTCCTGCTTTGTTCTTCCTCCTCCTCCTCTGGCCATGTAAGACGAGCCTGCTTCCCTTTCCATCATGACTGAAAGTTTCCTAAGGCCTCCCCAGCCATCCTTCCTGTACAGCCTGTGGAACCATGAGCCAATTAAACCACTTTTCTTTCTAAATGAAATTACCCAATCTCAGGTAATTTTTTATAGCAGTGAGACTACACAGCCTATTAGCAAAAAAAAAAGGAGAAGACTCTGATGTCCGAACTAGCTGTTCTCATCTTTCCCTTTTAACTAACTCTTGTTTCTGTGTCATCAGAACAATGTATAAAGATTGTCAGCTGGGCGTGGTAGCTCACACCTGTAATCCCAGCACTTCGGGAGGCTAAGGCAGGCAGATCACCTGAGGTCAGGAGTTTGAGACCAACCTGACCAACATGGTGAAACGCCGTCTCTACTAAAATACAAAAAAAAAAAAAAAAAAGCCAAGTGTAGTGGTGGGTACCTGTAATCTCAGTTACTTGGGAGGCTGAGGCGGGAGAATCGCTTGAACCCAGGAGACGGAGGTTGCAGTGAGCTGAGATCATGCCATTACGCTCCAGCCTGGGCAACAAGAGCGAAACTCAGTAAAAAAAAAAAAAAGAAAAAAGAAAAAAGATTGTGGAGAAATCTTTCTTGGCACTTTTTTATAAAAATACACTCCTATTAAAATTTAATGATGTTCTGTTAGTACAAAGGTGTTTGAACCAGCTTGTTTTCCACTTTTTTTATTTTCTTAGGGCTATATATATGTTAATATCACAATTTACTTGACTAAAGTACATTCTCTCAAATATTTGAGAGATTATTTTAAGTAAGAATGTGACAATATCCAGATGACTTGTATCCCATTGATTCACTTACTTGTCCTATCAACATTCACTCAACAAAGGCTCATGGATCCCTCTCAAGTCAGTGCTAAGGATCTAAGGACAAATAACCCTGGTTCCATTTCTCAAGTTGCCTGAAGACTTTGTATACTGGCTTGTTTTTCATTTGAAATCTTGCCGTGCTTTGTATTTAAGAATGACAAAGGAGGCTGGGCGTGGTGGTTCACGCCTGTAATCCCAGCACTTGGGGAGGCTAAGGCAGGCGGATCACGAGGTCAGATCGAGACCGTCCTGGCCAACATGGTGAAACCCCTTCTCTACTAAAATACAAAAAATAAACTGGGCCTGGTGGTGCACACCTGTAGTCCCAGCTATTCAGGAGGCTAAGGCAGGGGAATCGCTTGAACCTGGGAGGTGGAGGGTGCAGTGAGCTGAGATGGCACCACTGCACTCCAGCCTGGCAACAGAGCAAGACCCCGTCTCAAAAAAAAAAAAGGAGTCACAAAGGACCAATTAAATAACTTAGTATTCTATGATCCCTTCCACAAGGAAGCTTAAAAATTTAAATTTTGCTTAGGGTATTTATATTCCTCTCCTCTTCTCTAAGCCACACATTCCTCTGATTATTATATTTTCAACATGATGTGGTAACACAAAATACATCTCAGTCAAAAGTAAAAGTTCTGCAATCATTCATTCATCAAGTACTTGTTTACTATTTTGGGTCAGGCACTGTTCCAGCATTGTGGAAATAGAGTAGTGAAGAAGGCAGGAAAGGTCTCTGCCATTCAGGAGTTTCTGTGCACCGAGAGGAGGATGACACCACTAGCTGCTTGTCCAGTAACCTCCTGCTGCCTTATTCTTAGCTATTAGAGTCCTAATGTAGCACAGGGTCATAATGTGTGCCACTGAAAATATCTGCTTAATCTTCCTCTGACTTGAGGATAGCAAACTGACCCATTCTGGCCTAAGCCTAAGTCATCAGATAGGACTTCTTTAAATGATTTCAAAGTCATGCTCCTTTGCCTTTTGCTCCTCACTCTTCATCCTTCTTGCCTAGAAACATGGAAGTGATGCCTGGAAGTGGAGCAATCGTCTTCTCTTGTGGATATTAAAACTACACTCATATAGAGAGGGAGCAGGGAGCTGGAAGAAACCTGGTTTCTTGGTGCCGCCAGGGGAGCAATCCACCACTTATTTAGAGATATGTAAGCGCCTCCTTGGTGGTAGAGTTTCTGTCATATGATGTCATATGAGATCAGAAACCCTACCACCAGTTTGGGTGAGTCTAACTGATTGTTGCAGGTTGGGGTTCCTAGAGGCAGACTCTGAAGCAGTGATTTGCATGCGGAAAGTGTATTAGAGAGTGTCCTTGGGACAGCACCTGTAGATCATGCAGAGGGAAAAATTCCAAGCCTGGGATGGCCCTTCAGACTTGTCTCAAGGTGGACAAATGGGGCTGGGCCTTTATACATGTGCAATGCCCAGTCATTGAATGTAGGTGCCCAAGGAAAGGGGTATGACTTTAGATGAGACAATTCTTTCCAGATGAGTCACTTCCTAAAAAGGGCTGACAATGGGATGCTGTCTGTGGACAGCACTTTCAGAAACATGGGAAATGAGTTCTTCATTCCTGAAAGAGAATCAAGGAAGCATATTATAGCACCCACAGCTGTCCATCATATATGCCCCTCGAATATACTTATAAATGCAAGTTTCACAAGCAGCCCTCTTAGATTCCATCAAGTCTCTTTTCCTGGGAGAAATTTGTAAGCAAAAGGTTAACAGGGTAAATTACGGTCCCAAAAATATTTAATAGAAAGGAAGAACTGCATCTGGTCTTGGAGTTGCCACTGAAGCTCATTAAATTCTTATTCTGTTATCTATCCATTTTACATTCCCCTCACCTTCAGCTGGCATGTTTGCTGGTCTCAGTGACTTACCTGGTAGTGTGACTCAGATCTGTACCACTGAGGGGTCTGAGCTGCTGGTCAGGCCACCACTGCAGCAATCACCCGTTAAGCCTCAAAACCAGATGAGGGACTACTGAGAGATGCTTAAGTGGATCACCAAGTACCAACACCTTCTTTCCTGCCCTCATTATATAAGAGCAGCCAACCTTCTCCTAATGATCAGGGTCCATTTTCTGTAACAAGACAGTCACTCCTTTTTTTTCCTGCTGGCCCTTTTTGCACATGAAGCCTTAGTTGCCTAGACGACAGCCATAGCTTATGTATCAATAGGACTAAAGATGTGTTCCTTGGTAGAAGCATTTCTATTTGTGAATTAGAATCTCCAAGCCCACAGAGCACAGAATTGCAGAGACAAGAAGCACAGATTCCCTAACTGAGGCTGATGCTAAGCTAATGTGATCATTGAGAGAGTGTTTAGGGAAGTCCCTTCTGTGAAAATGACAATTACACTGAGAGCTAAAGGATGAGAATGATGCAGTCAGAAGAGCTGGATAAAGACTTTCTTAGGCAACAACAAAAAGAAACTGCAAGCAAAAAATCTAAAATCAGAACAAATTTAGTTTATTACAAATCAGTGCATCTGTACTATAGAGAATGTGGGGAAATGGGTAGAAAGTGGACTTGGAGAGGTAGGCAGAGGCCAGATTACGTGTGATCTTTGAGGTGATAGTGAGGACTTCACCTATCTTCTAAATATGAGGCAAAATCATCAAAAAGTTGTAAGTGGGCCCAGCGCAGTGGCTCATACCTATAATCTCAGCACTTTGGGAGGTCGAGGCAGATAGATTGCTTATGGTCAGGAGTCCGAGACTAGCCTGGGCAACATGCAAAATCCCATACCTACAAAAAAAAAAGTACAGAAATTAGCTAGACATGGTGGTGCATGCCTGTAGTTCCAGCTACTTGGGAGGCTGAGGTGGGAGGATCGTCTGAGCCCAGGAGGTCGAGGCTGCAGTGAGCCGTGATTGTACCACTGCACTCCAGCCTGGGTGATATGAGATGCTGTCTCAAAAAAAAAGGTTATATGCAAAAGAATGTCGCCTACTGGATTACAGTTTTAAAGGACTACACTGGGAAAAGTTGGGGCACATAGCCGACAAGAAGCTACTGGCTTTTAATTTTCCTAAATCCCTCATAAAAGCCCACAGCAATTAGGATAACGAGCACATAAAACCTGGACAACATCTATAACAAAACTAAATGAAAAAGTAACCTCATTAACCTCAAAATACAGGTGAGTTCTATCCTGACAGCTTTAAAATATGCATAAAATCAGCATTTATGAAGGAGAAAGCAGACGGAAACAATGGGACAACTGATCACTGATGAAACTTCAGAATAACCACAGGGCTCATCTGCAGCTCCATATGTCAATCTGAGAATGGTAGCTAACACTGGTAAGGGTTTTCACCCTACAATAGCAAGCCAGTGATAAGGCCTTAAGTTGCTAAAGTGGTCGGGACCTATGAACCCTCAAAACTGACTAGCAAAAGCTCCCTTCCAGGACAACACCCCACACAGAGGTGAAATTCTTAGAAATCAAATCAAAATTGAGCAGGAGAGGATCAACAGAGACCAAGGGAAAAAGAAAGTCTGGCTAAAAATAGGAAGAGGGAGCAAAGCCAAGAAATTTCAAAATATAAGCCATTGTATAGTTGTTCCTTAGTATCCATGTGGGATTGGTTTCAGAACCTTTTGAGAATGCCGAAATCTGCAGATGCTCAAGTCTGATGTAAAATAGCATAGTATTTGCACACAACTTATGTACATCCTCCCATATACTTTAAGTCATCTCTAGATTACTTATAATACCTAACAAAATGTAAATGCTTTGTAAATAGTTGTTATACCATATTGTTTGGAGAATAATGACAAGACAAAAACTGAACATGTCAACACGGATGCAATTTTAAAAAATATTTTCAAAAAGATATTTTCAGTCCTTGATTGGTTGAGTCCGTGGATGTGAAGTCCATGGATACAGAGGGCCAACTGTATTTTCAAACATATTACAAAACAACAGAAGAGGAAGATCTAGGATCCATGAAGTTGGAAACATTAATCTAAAATTCAAAAAAATTAATTTCAAATAAAAATGAGCAACGTAAAGGAATTAAGGTCATATTAAGGGGAAAGAAAAATGCAAAATTGTATTCCTAAAAACAACGAAAGCATGCCAAAGAGACGTCTGCACAAATAGATGAAAAATATAAACTGATATTTTACAACACTATAAAACACATTTAAAAAATGATACAATATCTAAAAGGGCAGAATAGAGCAGAAGAAAATTCAGGAATGAGAAGACAGAACTCAGAAAACAATGAAAACTTTTAAAAAAATTTGTTTCTGAAATAATATCTAAGCCAGAAGAAAGATAATGAATAAATAGAATAGAAAATGCTTTCAGAAAAATTAAAATTAAATTAAGAAGAGTAAAACTTTAATATAAAAATAATGAAAGAATAAAGAGGTAGAAAGGGTTATAAAGAAAGCCGCAAATACAGAAGGCAGGCAAGAAAGATCCAACATTCATGTAATAGGAAGCTCTGAAGAAGAAAACCAAATTTAGAGAACAGATCAAACAATAAGAACTATGAAAAATAAAGGAAACATTTTCTTATTCTAATAAAAACATTAACACTACATGTTGAAAAGGTACAGTGCAATACTCAGAAAAACCAGCCCAGAGTGACCAATATTGAAATAGATTCTAATTAAATAATTGGACTTAAAAAATTCCTTGAGCATTTATAAAAAGGCCAGGTCACCTACATGAGGGAAATAAAATAGATTGCCCTATAAAGGTTTGACAGCAATGCTTTAGGCTAGAAAAATGGAATATAACATTTAAGATGCTCCAAAAAAGGAAATGTGGAACCAAGAATTTTATATCTAGCCAAAATGGCTGCCAAGTGCTAAAGACCACAGACAAACTATGATCAAAATTTTAAAAGTCAGAAAATACTGTTCCCATCAGTTCTTCCTTGAGAAACCGGAGAATCATAGAAAAAAAATAATAAACATAAAGACTAGTGGTAAGCTCTAAATATATAATTATATGGAGAATTAACAGACTGAGAATTGGAAGGAAGAGAAAAAAGTAAGTTAATGTAATTTCTGATAATACAGAAATAGAAAAACTAAAACAAATGGAAAGAATTCTCAGAAAAATAAAAGTAAAAGTATTTTCATAATCATATTGCTGAAAACACTGGCATTGTTAATCTTAGATTGTTTTATGTGTAATTTAGAATAAGCCAAATGAGTAATTATGTGAAATTCTCATTTATCATCCCCATTCTTGACAATCAGGATTTGTGGTATGGGTGAATGGAGGGACAAGTTTCATATTGAAAAAATTAAGTAGAACACCCTGTAGTTTTGAATTTAGAAGCCCTGGTACATTTTAGTGAGAAACACTATATCTAAATCAACATTGCTACTGTTGGTCATTCTTTCCAGGTTTTTTCAGTGTTCAAAAGTAGAATATATGCCTTTTCCTGATTATGCGATGTAAACCTCCTGGATCTTAAATGTCACACTGGGAAGAGTAAAGACTTGTATAGTCCTGAATGGACTGAGTTTGAAAATATTGAGAAAATCTGAAGTGACTAAAGAAATCTGGAATTCAATTTTCTGAATCATCAGTGGAATGAGAATTAGAGGCAAAACTCATTCGGTTACAGAAAAATAAGTTTATTTTCTCACACCAGCATTTATGATTGTGAGATTTGTTTCTATGATTTTTCTGTTACTATGGTGAAAAATAAGACAGAGTCACCAGCTGAGGGTGGGGAGGGATAGGGTGCATGGGCTGTTTAAGCAGAGAAGGAAGATTTAAAATATTATCACAGAGGAAAATAATAAACTTCCTAGAAAACAGGAGTACACAGCAGTATTGAGTGCCTTTTGAAGTTTGTGGCTATTAATAAAATGTCAATTGACAAGCTGGTTGAAAGGATAGATTCAACATTTGGCAAGTAGAAGGTTGATCTAGTCAGGGTTAACCAGTGAAGTACTATGCTGCAGGAAGGTGAGACAGGCAAAACTGATGAGAGTAAACAATTTTGATATGTCATATTTTAGCATGTTAGAATAATATGAAAAATGTAATGTTTCAAAACAAATATAAGCACTGGGTGCAAAATTTCCTCAAAGACTGAGCATGGTAGCTCACGCCTGTAATCTTAACACTTTGGGAGGCCAAGACGGGTGGATCACCTGAGGTCAGGAGTTCGAGACCAGCCTGGCCAACACAGTGAAACCCTGTCTCTACTGAAAATGCAAAAAATAGCCAGGCGTGATGGCAGGCACCTGTAATCCCAGCTACTTGAGGAGGCTGAGGCAAGAGAATCGCTTGAACCTGGGACGCCGAGGTTGCAGTGATCAGAGATTGTGTCACTGCACTCCAAACTGGTGACAGAGTGAGACTCCGTCTCAAAAAAAATTTCTTCAAAGATGTTATTTTTAAAAAATAGCCACTGCATACATTGCAGAAGTATGAGCAAAAGTGGAAAATAATTTTGTTACCTCTATTTTGTAATTTAAAAACCTATGTTTAATTTTATGCATGAATTTTCATTGTGAGTTAGAGAAATTGCTTTGAAGTTAGTTAATGTGTATTGGGCTTAAAAATTCAATGTTTCATCTTAGTGAATATAATTTATTAGTAGGGAACCATGTGACTAAAATAAACTTATTTATTTCTCACATAAGAAAAATAAACATGGCCAGCCACAGTGGCACAGGCCTATAATCCTAGCATGTTGGGAGGCTGCAGCCAGCAGATCATTTGAGGTCAGGAGTTCAAGACCAGCCTGGCCAACATAGCAAAACCTCATCTCTAGTAAAATACAAAAATTAGACAGCATGGTGGCACATGCCTGTAATCCCAGCTACTCGGAAGTCTGAGGCACGAGAATCGCTTGAACCCAGGAAGCAGAGGTTGCAGTGAGCCAAGCTCATGCCACTGCACTCCAGCCTGGGCAACACAGTGAGACTGTAGATAAAAGAGAAGAGGAGAGAGAAGAGAAGAGAAAAGAGAAGGGAAGGGAAGGGAAGGGAAGGGAAGGGAAGGGAAGGGAAGGGAGGAGAGGAGAGGAGAGGAGAGAGGAGAGGAGAGGAGAGGAGAGGAGAGGAGAGGAGGAGAGGAGAGAGAGAGAGAGAAGAGAAGAGAAGAGAAGAGAAGAGAAGAGAAGAGAAGAGAAGAGAAGAGAAGAGAAGAGAAATAAACGCAATAGAGCATTGCTACGGACCGTGTCCTTCCAAAATCCATATGTTGAATCCCTAATCTCCCATGAGATGGTATTGGAGGTGTGGCCTGTGAAAGGTAAATAGGTTTAGACGAGGTCATGAGAGTACAGCCCCATGGTGGATTAGTGCCTTTATAAAAAGATGAAAAGACCGGAGCCTTCTCTCTGTCTTTGCCATGTGAGGATATAACTAAGAGGCAGGTATCTACAAGTCAGGAAGACCCTTACCAAAAACCTAACCATGCTGGCATCCTGATTTCAGACTTCCAGGCTCCAGAACAGTGAGAAATAAGTGTTTGTTGTTGATGCCTCTCATTCTATGATGTTTTTCATAGTAGCCCCAACTGACCAAGACATGTATATAAAATATTTCAGAATTTTGGAACCAGGAGTACAATGAATGCTGCAAATATGTGTAAAGTTCTCAATTATGGAATCCACTATATTTACATCCTGCTTTTCAAAAGAAATGGAATGTTTATGACATTAAAATTTCTTTTTTTAAAAAATTTTATAAAACATATTCAGAACATGATGTAGTTTAATTATACACCCTTCCACAAGAAAGTTAAAGAAAAATATCATTCTATATTGGCTAAATCTTAGTTACTGTACAAGTCTCTGTGAAACGTCATTTCCTCTGAGAATCCTTTCCTGATCCCCTGAGTTTGGATTAGGTGCCCTTCTGCTGTGTCCTCCGAGCATCATGAACTTACCTAGAACTTACCTCTAATGGCGGGTTATGGGAACAGCCTATTTCCCTCTCTCTTCCTACCATACTGTAAACTCTTTGAGGATGGGGTCATCCTTTGTTCATCAAAACATCCTGGCATTAGCCCAGCCCTGCTCCAAATAAGGGCTCTGTCTATTTGTTGAATGAATAGCTAAATCATCTGTATAAAAGCCACTAGCTCACTATTAAAAGTAATGAGGAAAACCACAGTTACTTTTGAACCAACCAACAAGATAATTGTAAAATAGGCTTTAGAAAAATGCAAGGGGTGGCCAGGTGTGGTGGCTCATGCCTGTAATTCCAGCACTTTGGGAAGTCAAGGTGGAAGGATTGCTTGAGCCTAGGAGTTCAAGACCAGCCCAGGCAACATAGGGAGACCCCATCTCTATAAAAAAAATAAAAAATTAGCCAGGCGTGGTGGCATGTACCTGTGGTCCAAGCTACTTGGGAGGCTGAAGTTAGAGGATCGCTTGAACTTGGAAAGTTGAGGCAGCAGTGAGCTGTGATCATGGCACTACACTCCAGCCCAAGTGACAGAGCAAGACTCTGTCTCAAAAAGAAAGAAAGAAAAGAAAAGAAAAGAAAAAAGAAAATGCAAGGATTTCCTTCCTAATTTTATTAAATCAAAAGAAACAGAAAAAAAAAAATTAAAGGCTAGAGTTTTTCAAATTGCCCATGTGTTAGAAATGTTGGAAACATTTAAAAAATATTCGGAACACTAAAGCAAAACAATACATTTTGCCAAGAAGGAAATAAGAATGTGACATTAAAATTAGCATTGCCATTCCAGAATTTGAAAGGCAAATATCAGAGGAATTTTTGAGGAGGACAATAAAAGCTTTTGTTAACATGGAATGGAATAAATATATACATAGCACATACAAAGAATTTGTTGAAATTATTTCATTTTATGCAAACAGGCCAGTGAGCCTGTTTTGGCACTTTTGTTTGTTGTTGTCTTTGTCCAAAATCATGTGCTCCAAGGAAAACTATGAATTGCTTTAAACATTAACAGATGTTGGATTTAAAGAGTGATCAACTTCTAAACTGCTGATTACCATGGAAAAAGTAAATACATATTCTCTGTTCTATACCAAGTTTGAAGCTATTATACTATGAAGAGGTTTCTTATGTTTGAGAACATGTAAAATATGTGACACAAAAGCAGTGACTTCATGGCCATTCGTTTTCCCTTCGTATTTGGAATTGGTTGACGTCAACCAATTTTTACTGTAATGTACCCAACATGATGATAATAGCTAACAGTTATTGAGGGCTTACTATGAGCCCAGCACTGTTCTATAAGATGTGCATGTATTAATTCATTTAAGCATCATAATAACTTAATGGGAAGTATTATTGCCCTTTTATAGATGATGAGTTTGTGGAGAGAAATTTGCCTAAAGACACAAAGCTAGTAGCTGAGGCATCTGGAATTTGAACCAAAGCTGTCTTGCCCTAGAGCCTGAGTTCTGAGTTGCAACAAAAGCCAACTTGGTTCAAGTTAGCAGAAAAGAGAGTTGTTCAAAGAATAGTGGGCAGCCCACAGAATTTTGGGAATGCTGGAGAGCTAGGCACGGGACTGGACAGCCAGGAACAATCCCAGAAACCCCAGCGCAGAACAGCTTTAGAGAGAAAACCACCGTGGCAGCCCTAAGCATTAACCATTAGATGTTTGATATACCAGATACAATCAACCGATTTCTCGCTTTTGACATGAACATGAACAGAAAGTCTTTTACTCTTTTTTTATTTGTATAATCAAATTGAATATACATCACTATTTCACCAATGTCATTCCACTTTCCACTGAAGCAGAAAATTGTACTTATCAGTGTTTAATAAATGAACTGGATCATATAG
The DNA here is from genome assembly GCF_009764315.1 of Trachypithecus francoisi. Classification (NCBI taxonomy): domain Eukaryota; kingdom Metazoa; phylum Chordata; class Mammalia; order Primates; family Cercopithecidae; genus Trachypithecus; species Trachypithecus francoisi. The sequence goes on from NW_022681460.1 coordinate 66,979,466, forward strand.
GCATGGTGGAAATGGTTCTATATGGTGAAATATTGTTTCTGAGCTAAAGAGGTCAGGATGAGGCCTGGGGGAAGAAGGGTGTGGGAAAACTCTCCCATTTTCCTGTGTTTTAAAATCCTTGTTATATTTTCTCCATCATGTTTGGGGAGCCACTGCATGCATCTCCTATGTGAGGTCAGGTAACAAAGTCTATTGTTTTTGTTTGTTTGTTTGTTTGCTTTTTAGTTGCTCAGCCTGTTGCTCAGGCTGGAGTGCAGTGGTGCAATCATAGATCACTGCAGCCTGGAACTCCTGGGCTTAAGCGAACCTTCTAATAAAGGTTGATTTTAAGTGACAAGAAACTCCTAGGAGCTGGGCTCTTGTCAAAGGTCAGGTGCAGAGTTAGTTAGACCCCCTATCCATAGCGTGCAGGGGCTGGAGAGCCAATTGTATGACTCTCCTCCCAATTTCACGTTCAGTGACACCATATTGGTGGCTCAAAATAGGTTAATAAATAGTGGGGATATTTATTATACACCATGGAAATTGGCAAACACCCCAAGGGCACCCATTGTTAAACATTTACCAGCACATTACTATCAGGTGGATGTGCTTTCAACAGAACTGCTAGAGTGAAAAATTAAAGAGGTCCGTACACAGTGTTTCCTTCAAAGAAGACAGCATTTGAAGAGTCATGAAGGACTGTGATGGTTACTATTGAGTGTCAACTTGATTGGATTGAAGGATGCAAAGTATTGTTCCTGGGTATGTCTGTGAGGGTGTTGCCAAAGGAGATTAACATTCGAGTCAATGGACTGGGAGAGGCAGACCCACCCTCAATCTGGATGGGCACCTTCTAATCAGCTGCCAGCATGGCTAGAATAAAGCAGGTAGAAGAATGTGGAAGGTCTTGACTTGCTGAGTCTTCCAGACTCCATCTTTCTCCCGTACTGGATGCTTCCTGCCCTCGAACATCATCAGACTCCAAGTTCTTCAGCTTTTGGACTCCTGGACTTACACCAGTGGTTTGCCAGGGGTTCTCCAGCCTTTGGCCACAGACTGAAGCCTGCACTGTCAGTTTCCCTACTTTTGAGGTTTTGGGACTCAGACTAATCCACCACTGGCTTCCTTGCTCCTCAGCTTGCAGATGGCCTATTATGAGACTTTACCTTGTGATCGTGTGAGTCAATCCCCCTTAACAAACACCCTTTCATACATCTATCCTGGTAGTTCTATCCCTCCAGAGAACCCTGACTAACACAAGGATGAACCCTAAGCTCCCTAGAGACATTTATTTTAAAATGAATAGCGACAACAGTGTCACCTGTGATATACTTTAACAACACATGGAGTTTAGATTTCAATGTATTATAGTTCATACGTTGAAAATATATTCAGGGTCAAAGAACTCTAAGAATTTTGACTTGGAGGATGGAAAACAAGAAAGAGACAAAAATTGAAGAAAATAATATTCTCAGTAAGCATTAACAACCAGAGCACTAAACTAAGAATGCATCAATCAAGATGTTACTGATTACTCTAAGAAATGAACAAATCACCACCATCCCAATGCATGCAGATTCCTCTCTCCTTCTACTTGAATCTACTCCCACTGAGATGCTCCTAATGGGAGGAACAGCCTAGCATCCCAGCACAGGCTGCAGATGAAGAAATGAGGTGGCGAGGGGTGTCAGAGAGAACCATGGGACTTGATGGGACTAAAGAAGTCAAAATAAATTCTCTACTTTGTTGCCCAACGTGGTGCCCAAGCATCAAGAAGAAAAGCAGAGTTCGATTTTGCATCCCTAATGGTTTCTTTTCTGATTATCCACAGGTTGCCTGACCTTGGTGGAAGTCACTGCACATCTGTGCTCCATCTGTCAGATGTTATCCAATGTGTCCGACAATTGTATCCTCAGGCTCCAGTAGCCTCCATCACATAAGCCACGTAGACACAGGGCAGTCATTCTCCAGAACTCACTAGACATGCTGTCTTACCTTGGGATTTCTAGACACATTTGTATGTATGGGAGAACATACCATCACTCCAAACACGAGGGTCAGTGAATGGTACTTTTCTCTTGCAGGCTTCTGGGACTGCCTGGCTGATACCATTCGTGTCTGATGGAGGGAGTCTTATGTGATGGCTGTCTCCCTCTCTGATGCCATTATATTCGCCAGCTTGGGCTGCCCTAACAAAATAACACAGACAACATAGACTGGGGGCCTTAAACCACAAAAACTTATTTTCTCAAAGTTCTGGAGGCTAGAAGTCCAAACATCAAGGTTCTGATGACTTGGTTTCTGGTGACGACTCTCTGGCTTGCAGACGGTCACCTGGTTGCCTGTTCACTGGGTTCCCACATGGCCTTTCATCAGTGCATGCTCATGATGGGGGAATGGGGAGAGAGCTCTGGGTGTCTCTTCTCCTAGGGACACTAATCCTATCAGATCATTGCCAACTCTTATGACCTTATTGAATCTTAATTAATTCTTCAGGGCCCCTTTCCAAATACAGCAACACTGGAGGTTAGGACTTCAGAACATGAATTTTGGGTGGAACACGGACATTTAGTTCCTAACAGCAACTGACCACAGCATTCTGGGACAGAGTGTCACTCAAGATCTGGAGACAAGTGCTGAGCACAGCATCTCTCATTATTGAGTATATTAGGACGCCTGTGGATTTTCCACTGAATTTTCCCACATAATGAGGAAAGAAGCCAAAGAAAGATATCCTTTTTGTTGCCTGAATAAGTCAGGACTGAGGACAATGGGGGAAGATGATACAAATAAAGGTGCAAGATCCGAAAAGGGGGAGTGGGGAAAATTCTACATGAAGACTTTCATCTGGTCCATTAATACTAGGAGCACCTCTCTACAAAGGGTTTTTTCACTCAGACCCAAAGTTACTCTTGGGGCCATGTGGCTGGGAGTACAAATGAAGCAGACCCTGCTGGGAAGTCAGGAAGCCTCTGCCCACATCTATGCTAGAACATCTTACTGTAGAATATAAAGGGGACCTTGCTGTGCTGTACCATGGTACCCCAGGCAGTGAGGCCAAGGAAAAACTCCAAGGCTTTTTAAATGATCTCTAACTTTTAAAATTAGGGATAAAAAATTTTTTATATTTATTTTTAAATTGTATTTATTTATTTTAGAAACAGGGTCTTGCTCTGTTGCCCAAGCTGGAGTACACTGGCACAATCATAGCTCACTGTAGCTTTGAACTCCTGGGCTCAAGCAGGAATACCAATTTTAAAACTATTAATTAATGGTATTAACATTAAAAATTAATACTATTAAAATATTAATTAATTAATTAAAATTAAGAGTTATACTTTTTAAAAATTTCTTTAATTAAAACACAATTCTTCTTCTTTCAGAGAAATCCCAACTCTGCAACCCCAGTGATAAGTCCCCAGCCAGGTCTTTGGCGTTGTCATGGAAACATGCGCAGTGCCTGCCATCTGAGTACCTGGGTGTTACTCTGGATGCTTTCACTGGGTAGCTAAGCCCGAGACCACCTCAGTTGTGCTTCACCAGCTCTTTCATTTTCTTTGAGCAGTCTGATTATTTTTGTTGTTGTTTGCTAACATGTGGGCTTTGCCTACTCTCTAATTATTACATTCCATCATTACAGAGGGTGAGTCTGGACTAGCTATTTGAATGAAAGGTAATGTTTTATACTGACATTTTAATCAGCAGAACTTTCTGTCATAAAATCTCTATGAGACGGTCATGATTTGCTAAAACTAATATACATCTTTTGTACAGCCTGGCATCTGTATATAATTGACCGATTTATTAGATGTTTGTGGTTCACTGATTTTCTAGACAGAAAAAAAAAATTGGATTGCAGTTTCCAACTGCTGTTTTCCTCAAATTGATCATGTTGGCTCTCATAAATGTTCCCTTTGTGCTCATGTTCTTACTGTTGCAAAAAAGAAACTGCATTATGTGCAGCATGGTGTCACTGGCCTTGGATTTAGAGTCAGTGTTGTTTTTGTCTTCCTCCTGCAGAAGCTAGCTCTTTTTTGTTGTTGCAAAGTCTTTTAAAGACAGTTTTATTCAGAGAAACTTTCCTTACAAAAGGCTGCTTCTTCTCTAAGTATACATCCCTTCAGTGTAGCATTATTCCTATAAGGGAAACTTTCTGAAAGCTACTTGGCTTGATTTACAATGATGCCAAAAAAACAGAATTATTGACAATTGGTCTCGAGATGATATCCAAGACAAAGATGACTTTCAGAAAATTTTTCTTTGTGCTATTGCTGATAATAAGACATTTCTGGCTTAGATGGGAGTTTTACAAAAAGAAGCCACAGTGTTAAAGCATCCGGACACAAAATGATTAAAAGCAATAGTTGTCTCTGTTTCCTTGCATAAAATATGATGCAACATATGGGGTGAGGCAAGCCATGGTTAATAGACTTGAGTTTAGAATTATTGACCGTTTTTGGATGCATGGGGAAAAAAAGCTAGAAGTAAAAAGAAACAAGGAGAAAGGAGAAACAGAGAAAAATACTTTATAATTCATTCGATGAAACCAGCCTAACCTTAATGCCAAAACCAGATAAAGGCATTACAGGAAAGGAAAACAATAGACTAATATCTCTCAGGAAAATGGATGCAAAAATCGTCAACAAAATATTAGTACATTGAACCCAACAATGTATAAAACAAACAATACACCATGACTCAAATGGGATTTACTCCAGATATGCAGGACTAGTTCAATGTTTGAAAATCATAATGTATTCAATCACAACAACATACTAAAGAAGAAAAATTATATGATCATATCAATAGATGCAGAAAAAGCATTTAACGAAATCCAACATCCCCTTATGGTAAAAACTCCAAGCAGACTAGGAATAGAGGAAAACTTTCTCAAACTGATAAAGGACATGTACCGAAAATCTACAGCTAACATCATACTTAATGATGAGAAACTAGATGCTTTCCTTTCAATTTAGGAAGGCAAAGATATCTGCTCTCACTAGTCTTGTTTTAGATCATACTGGAAGTCCTAACTAGTGCAATAAGCAAGAAAAAGAAATTAAAAGCATACAGATTGGGAAGAAAGAAATAAAGCTGTCTTTGTATATAGATTGTCTATGTAGAAAATCCCAAAGAATCAGCAACAACAAAAATCCCCTTCTGGAATTAGTAAGCTATTATGGAAATGTTGGCAGATACAAGATTAATATTTAAAAGTTAATTGCTTTCTTATATATCAACAATGAACAACTGAAATTTGAAAGTAAGAAATAATGCCATTTACATTTACACCGAAAATGGGTATAAATCTAACAAAATATGTATAAGATTTATATGACAAAAGCTATAAACCTCTGATGAAAGCAACCAAAGAATATGTGAATAAATGGAGAGATATACCATGGACATGGATAAGATTTAATATTGTCAAATATGCCTTCTTCCCAACTGGATCTGTAGATTAAATGAAATTCCAATCCAAATACCAGTAAGGGTTTCAAATTTTTTTTTTAATTTTGACAAACTAGTTCTAAAGTTTGTATGGAAAGGCAAAAGACCCAGAATAGCCAACCCAGTATTGGGTTTCATTAAGTAAGAAAAAAAAGAATACTATCAGAGGCCTTACAGTATCCAACTCCAAGAAGTACTATAAAGCTACAATAATCAAGACAGCATGGTATTGGTGAAAGAATAGACAGATAAATGGAGCAGAATACAGAGCCTAGAAACAGACCCACACAAATAAGGTCAATTGATATTTGATGAAAGAGAAAACTCAATTTAGTGGAAAAAAGATAGTCTTTTCCACAAGTGGTGTGTGGGAGTAGGGCAGGTGAATATAGGAGCTCTGTATTTTCTGCCCAGTTTTTCTTTAAGCCTAAAATTGCTAAAAAGAAATGAAGTTTATTAATTTTTTAAAACTCAATTCCAAAGAAAGGGTAAAGGGAGAGATATAATCGTATAACCATATAAACTTTGGGGTAAGACAGAAGCTTTAACATTAAACACATGAACACACTAGAAGAGGCTTAAATACGTGAAAAAAATTACTAAGAACATCTATATTTTGTAGTAAACTGGGTCAAACCCCAAAATGGCGGGAAAAGAAGCAGCCAGAAAGGAAAATAACATATCCACTCAAAATAAAAGAAAAATAACAACCACTACAAGGCAATCAAATGAGTATTCTAAAGGGCCGTCATAAAAGCAAAAACACAACCCTTAAAAAAAATCACCCTCACTGAGACTGTGTACAAGCTGGATCAGCCGCCCACTATACAGATGTCCTATGAAAACCAATTACAGCAGCCCTTTCCAGCTCGGGGGATGTTTTCTGAGCCTTTGCCTCAATCTCAGTAGAATATTTGAAAACCTAGAGGACTCTGGAGCCAGACAGAGCATGTTCCAAGTCTGGATTCCCATGTACTAATGGATGCTCTCGGGCAGAAAATAACCTCTCTAAGACCGTAAACCAGGGCAGTCAAGCAGAGACTTGGCGTCCAGGCCCTCTGGTCACACTGCACGGGTCAAATTCTAGTTCTGTCTCTTCATGGAGGTGAGACCATGAGCATCCAATGAGAAAATAAAGGTGCATGATGGCCGTTCATCTGATCTGGTTTCTACTCCATTGCTTACCACATAGATTCTTTCTCTGGTTGGCCCCCTTGCATTGTCAGTTCAATTGGACAAGACAGATGATATTATTTTGGTTTCATACCCAGGATGCTGCCTCTTGTTTCTCTTTCTTCCTTTCACACAACGCTGCTTCTGTCTCCTGCCCAGGTCTCCGGGTCTCTGAATTCCAGCCGAGGATCAGTATGCTGATGCTGCTTGCTTTGAAGAGGAGAGTAGCTCCTGTGAACTGAACCTGACACACCAGAACCAATGCAGCATTATTGTATCTGCAAGATTAGGGTAACAATTATTTACAACTCAATGGGAAAAGATAAAGAAAACATTCTCTATGTAGGGCAATGTGGAAGTTCAAACAAAATGAAAATGAAACTAACTTATTTACACAAATAGGAGACCCCAGGCGGTTACTGACAGGCAGCTATGTAGGTCATGACATAGGCAATGCGTATTGAACGGGCTCCTGAATCTAAGGAAAGTGGGAGGAATACGGCATCTCAGGCTCTGGCTGTGGGGCTGCACAGCTGGCAGCCGGTAGTCGGAGCAATTTTGCATCTGCTTTTTTATAGCCCAGTGACTGGGCAGGATTTTATGGCCAATAGCAGTAAAAATCTGGCAACTATACATTTGGAGCCCAGAAATTGAATCACCAAAACAATCCAGGGAAAGAAAATAAAAAAGTGTAGAAATGAAATTCACCCAATCGTTAGAAAATAAGACAAGAGTATTTTCAAAATATAGAAGTTTGGGAGAAGGGCAAAGCTTGGCTCTAAAACAGAAAGGGAATTTTTTAAAATGCAAAAAGGCTTGGGGAAAGGAGCACCGTGGAGCATTTCCAAAGCTTTAGGGAATGAATGAGACGTATTTCAGAAAAACCCAAAATTGCACAATTGTTTTTTGGAATTAGTACAAGAAATTAGAGATGTAAAAATAAAGGAACATTGAAAACAGAGTGACTAATTTCTCTGTATCTGAAATAAATATTTTCTTTCTTAAAGGAAGAGAAGAAAAAAGAATGAAAAATATCACAAGTATTCAAGGAGAAGACTTTTTACTAAAGAAATACTTAAAGCACTGAAAACTATCCCAATATTTACTAACATCCAACTAATTAAAATCATAAGACACTAGAGGTCAGGCTCCTAATTCTGAAGAAATTATATTTAATATATTGTCATATCAGTGAAGTTTATAAGCAGCAGGTTCATGAAGTCATTGCCATTATTATTTTAATTATTGGTAATAATGGTAGTAGATGTTGCTTTTTAGTGAAGAACTAGGTTAGCAGAGTAAAAGGTCTAACCTAGATTCTCTGAACTATTGAGTGTCAAGAGTATTTGTTCATGTCAGAAGAATTTTTAACATCTAAATAATTTATTTAGAAGAGAAATTTATTGTTGAATAATCACATTTTAACAGCCTATGCTCAAAGTTCAAGAATTTTCTCTCTGCCTAGTGTTTCTGAGTACAGACTTTGATACGAGGATTCCTGGGCTCAAATCCTACCTGTTTCTGATTTGTTGCTTGACCTTAGGCAAATCACCCATTCACTGCACCTGTTTCTTCATCCCTAACATCAGGGTGTCAATAGAATGTGCTTATAAGGTTGCTGTGAAGGTGAAGAGAGTTAACGTAGGGGAGGATCCTTTGAAATCAGAAGTTTGAGACCAGTCTGGACAACAAAGTGAGATGCCTCATTTCTACAAAAAACTTAAAAAAAAAAAAAAATTAGCCAGATGCAATGGCACTATGCCTGTGGTCCCAGCTACTCAGGAGGCTGAGGCAGGAGGATCCCTTGAGCCCATGAGCCCAGGAGTTTGAGGCTGCAGTGAGCTATGATCACACCACTACACTCTAGCCTGGAGATAGGGCTTGTCTTTGAAAAAAAAAAAAAAAAGAGCAATACCCTGTCTTTGGAAAAAAAAAAAAGTTAAAATAGATAAATCCATTGGAGCAGTGAACAAAGTAACTGAAGGGTCAAAAAAAGAAGAGCAGTAGATCATGGATTTAACGGCTTAAAAAACACCTCCTTAACCCACCTCACCCAGAGCCCATGCATGGTACCCAAAAAGTATAGATATTCTCCCATGCCCTGGCAGGGTCTGTAGTATATCTTCCAGGACGTGCTCCAGATGAAGCCAAGGAGGCCCTGAAGCAAGGCTGAGAGGTGAATCCTCTCCAGCCAGCCTGACTCTAAATAGAGGTGGACCTGGGAGGAAACTGTAGCAGTGTGGGGCCTAAGTAGCAGGGCAGGTGACCCTGGGCTTCAAGCATGCTGAAAACAAAATGGGAGGTACGCCAGTGGAGCCATTTGGGCAGCAGACACATTGAGGGCAGGGCCCTGTGCCTAATTACCTAGAGTGCTGAGCTGCCCATCAGCCAAATTCAACAGGCACAGCAGTGACTGCCAAATAGCCCTCAGACCAAAGGATCCTCACTGAAATGGACAATCTTCAGGAAACATCCACCAGCACCCAGACGTTACCAGGAAAAGGGAAGGAGGAGAGATGGGCACCGAGAGTCCGAGCGTGAGTCTCTAGAGAGACTGGGTCATGTTTTAAATTTGAATCAAGCTATTCTTAAATGGCAAAATTAAGTTTTTTCAACTATCAGTAGAAATGGAGGTTTAATGGAAAGTCGAGGTCAGTCTTTAAAAAATAAAGAGAAAGTAGCACTTCTCAGAGCGTCAGTCCCAACTAAGGTGGTGATAGTTTTAGATTGCCCAGGATGGTCCCGCTAGACACTTGCCCCAGGGAGATCAGTATCTCCCCTTTCACTCAGCAGGTTTTGATTGGGATGATTTTAAGGTCTCCCTAGTCATGACCTGCTCAATTTAGAATGCTTTGTCTAGGATTGCTGAGGGTTGTTATGCAGGTTTATACCACTAAATAACAAAAATTCTAAATGACAAAATGGAGCTGTGCCTCAAGTAGGGTGCAGAGCAGAGGTGAGCCCTCAGAGCCAAGAGCAATGTTGAAAACAGAGCTGCCAGCTCTCCCAGAGGGCCTGGAGAAGAGCTTCACCTAGCATGCAGCCCAAGGTGAATTAGACAAACTGGAATAAATATTTAAAGAAAAGCATTCTATGGATACTTTGTGTGGATTTTTTCAGGAAGGGATCATTTTCCCCAGGGATGACAGTGACAAAGTGATGCTTGTGGCAATAACCAGAGCCATTGAAAGACAACCTGGCGCCAGACAGGGGCCAGTCAGGTAAGCAATTCACTCACCTGTCCTCAAGGCTTCTGCCAGGGACAGACACAAACAAGGCCCTTGAAATGAGGTGAACCAGAAAGAGGGGCACATGACAGAGGCTGAGAAGGGGTGGTAGTCCTGAGATGGAATTTGTTTTTTTGAAAAAAGCAGAAGGAACAGGAGACAGAACAGGTGCCCAGCCTGGAAGGCTGTTCCACAGGGGTGAGGAGACCTGGGGAAGTTGGGTTTCACCAGACACAGCACGGTATGCCCAGCACACTAGGGCCCTGCCATCGAGGGCCAGTGTCCTAGCACCCCTTGGTCTTACAGAACATGAGGCTGCAACCCTCATCCCCGACATACCCAGAGACTCTTTGATATTCACTTTCAGAACTTCTCTTCCCCTCCTCTGTCCCAACAATGGAAGTTTTCTAGCCAGACACTTGGTTTGTAGGAATTAGACCCTCAGGGGCCCCCACCTTGGATATAAGTTGGACAAATGTGTCTATAACTGGACAGGGAAGGGGTCTGCTGCCTCCATGCCCAGATCTTTGGCCACAGCGGTGAGCTCATGCACCAGGCTGTTTGTTGAGCTGGCTTTGCCTGGTCACGTGCATGAGGACAGAAACAGCTGCCCCAACAGCTCAACTTCCAAACAAGTCCCATCAGTTCCAGCCTGATGTTACCAGAAAATCATCTGCCCAGCAAAGAGGAGCAGGAACCTGTGTCCCCCACCCCCCAACACTGCCAGTCCCTGCTGCCAACTCTTTCACAGAAAGAGTGTGGTGAGAATTGTTTACAAGAGCCTGGTTCCTGAAACATCAAGCTGCAGAGAAATCCTGGGGAAAGGGATCAGGGTTAGGGATTAAGGCCTAAGAGGCTGGGCCACTGGCAGGGCCAGTAAGAGTACAGGGTACCAACTGCTGCCTTGCATCTGGGTGAGATGGACATTTTTAACTGGACAATGACTGAAAGAATATTTGACTCTGATTAGGTCATGTGTTGGGCCTGAGTGTGTAGACTCCTATAACCACGCAAAATCATCAATATGGCATGGAGCAGTAGTCTCAAATAGGTTCCAAGGATTTGCACTTGGTGATTTTGAAGGACATTTGCTGTACATGCCTGTATTAGTCTGTTTTCATACTGCTATAAAGATACTATCTGAGAATAGGCAATGTATAAAGAAAGTAGCTTTAACTGACTCACAGTTCTGCATGGCTCGGGAGGCCTCAGGAAATGAAGCAAGACATGTCTTATATGGCAGCTGGAGAGAGTGAGAGCGAGGAAGTGCCACACTTTAAAACCATCGGATCTCGTGAGAATTCACTCACTATCACGAGAACAGCATGGGGGAACTGCCCCCATGATTCAATCACCTCCCACCAGGTCCCTCCCTCAACATGTGGGGCTTATAATTCAAGATGAGATTTGGGTGGGGACACAGAGCCAAACCATATCAATGCCTTTCCTTGAAGGAATATTGAATGTTGCTGGAATTGATTTTTGAAGGCCAAAATTAAATATCAAAGCTGGAGATTCTCTTTTGAATTGGGGAGTGTGGAATCCAGCAATCATGTGAACACAGTCTTTGTCAGCAATCTGAGCTCAGGCCGGCTGTATTCCCAGCACTTTGGGAGGCCAAAGCAGGCGGATCATGAGGTCAGGAGTTTGAGACCAGCCTGACCAAGACAGCAAATCCCATCTCTACTAAAAATACAAAAATTAGCCAGGCATGGTGGCATGTGCCTGTAATCCCAGCTACTCAGGAGGCTGAGGCAGAAGAATCACTTGAACCTGGGAGGCGGAGGATGCAGTGAGCCGAGATCATGCCACTGCACTCCAGCCTGGGTGACAGCGAGACTCTGTCTCAAAAAAAAAAAAAAAAAAAAAAAGAGAAATCTGAGCTCAGATTAAATCGAAACAACTTAGTTTTTAATGATGGCCAAAACCAACTTTTTCCACCTCCATTTGATGTTCTTTATTCATCATCTTACTTATTGCATTTTTTGCATTTTTATGCTTGTTATTATCTAATTATAAACCACATCATAATTGATCATTATTGAGATCTATTATATTTGACTTTTCTTGTTTATTTATTTCTTTGTATTTTTCCAAGAAGAGTGATGGACTTTGGGATTTCCTTCTTGGGGAATTTTATGTTTCAAAGTCAAGTGGAAGTTGCCTGAGGACAATCTCTCTTTCTGGGTTTTGTTTTTGAAAACACAATAATTGAGAGTTTTTGACAAAAGAAAGAGACAGGTAACCAATTTGGGGGTGAAGGAGAAGATAAGGGATGAGAGAGAATGATTAATCTAGACAAGAAGGGAACAGTAGTTAGATTTTTACTTTTAGCAACTGAAGGAGGGTATAGAACCTCAGAGGAGCAGGAGGGAGTGCCCATCTCCGGCAGGTGATTCCAAAGCACTGCACCCTCCTGTCTAAGGGGTGGCACCCAAACTGTGGTACAGCTTCCAAGGCCTACAAAGCCTTAGGCAAGTGTAATCAATATCAAGGTTGGCAAGGATGGGCCACAGAGAAGTGGAGTTTCCCAAATGTTAGGCCTTGTGTAAGACCGTAGAAGCCGTAAAGGGATCCTGGCTGGCAATTGGGGACAATAGAAAGAAATAGAGAATTGAGTCCCAGTAACGACTGCCTTTAAGTTTTCTATCAGAGTTAGATCTAAATGCATTTTTGAAAAAAAAAATGAAGTTAATGGCATGTTTCATTTCTTCACACTTGGTGCAAGAGAGTATACATTGATCACACAAAAAGACAATTTACCAGGAATGGTACAAATCATGGAAGTGCATAAAAACGGTCCTAAATCTATCAACATTTTAAATTCAGCTCTTTGAATTAGAGTTGCAAACAACTGTTGAAGTTGACAAATTCAAGTTTCATTTCCAATTGTTATATCCTCCTTATAGTGGATCCTCCAGTGGGTCTTGTGTTTGGAAGGAGGGAAACCAAAGGTAAAGAGAGGCAAAAGAAGAAGAAAACTGGCGGATCGGCAAACTAACATCTAAATTACTGAGAGGGCCGGGCATGGTGGCTCATGCCTGTAATCCCAGCACTTTGGGAGGCCGAGGTGGGCGGATCAACTGAGATCAGGAGTTCAAGACCAGCCTGGCCAACATGGTGAGAGCCTGTATCTACCAAAAATACAAAAATTAGCTGGACATGGTGGTGGGTGCCTCTAGTCCCAGCTACTCGGGAGGCTGAGGTGAGAGAATCACTTGAACCCGGGAGGTGGAGGTTGCAGTGAGCTGAGATGGCGCCCCTGCATTCCAGCCTGGGTGACAGAGCAAGACTCCATCTCAAAAAAAAAATGTATTGAGAGGAGACTAATATTAAGATGCCTTAATGCTAGTATCACTAATATTCCAGTAGGGACACGTGACAATTTTGCCATAGCTCTACATCTCAGTGGGCTTGGTCTTTTTTGTTGTTGTTGTTTGTTTGTTTTAAATCTTTGTTTTCTGAATTAAAGAACTATTTTAAATGATGTTATTTTAAGTATCATTGCCACAAGGTCTTCTAATGTAAGTTGTGTTTAACATGGAATAGTTTCTTTTTTTTTTTCATTATTATACTTTAAGTTCTAGGGTACATGTGCACAACGTGCAGGTTTGTTACATATGTATACCTGTGCCATGTTGGTGTGCTGCACCCATCAACTCGTCAGCACCCATCAACTCGTCATTTACATCAGGTATAACTCCCAATGCAATCCCTCCCCACCCCTCTCCCCATGATAGGCCCCGGTGTGTGATGTTCCCCTTCCCGAGTCCAAGTGATCTCATTGTTCAATTCCCACCTATGAGTGAGAACATGCGGTGTTTGGTTTTCTGTTCTTGTGATAGTTTGCTGAGAATGATAGTTTCCAGCTGCATCCATGTCCCTACAAAGGACACAAACTCATCCTTTTTTATGGCTGCATAGTATTAACATGGAATAGTTTCTGACTCTGTGAGGAATGGAGCTGTGTCTCTTTTGAGTAGATGTGAAATTGGCATGACTTGTCATCAAGAAACTCAAACAGTTCATGTTCAGCAGAAACAAAGATTATATTTTTTGGTTATAACCTTTTAGGAAAAGTGCTATTGACTTATGAGCCACATTTTATAGTAGCCAGGAGGAAAAATAATTGACTAAGAAGAAAGCTGCTTACTTATTTTTGAAAGATTTCTATTTTCATATTAGTATGTGGAGTATTTAAATATATTTTTTACTCTTTTTAACAGTTTTTTGCTCAGTTTCAATGAAGTTTCCAAAAGTAAGAAATTATTTAAATTGAGGATTAATCTTTAGCATTTATACTTCCTCATCAACTAAGATTATTGTACAGTGTATACAACAAAAAATTCTAAAATCTACAGGAAGTTTATTTTTGTGAGAGAGGCAGAATTCTTGAGAGCTGAATGTGTTTATAGGTCATTTTTATGAGATGTTTTGCAAAATAATTACTTGTTATTAAGTCATTTGCAAGAATATAACACCATGATGCATCTATAAGTAAATAAAATATCTGATTTTGTCAAGGAACCATTTCACCCACATTTTTAGTACTACCTGTAGTATGTAAGAACTGAATAAGACTATTTCTGGGACAAAGAAAAAGAGGAGGTTTTTCTAAGAATTTGCTGAGTTAATATACAATCTCTGTGCATGGCAATGCAATATATTTAGTCTTAGAAGAATTTTCTAAGGAAAAGACCTTTCTACTTGAGGACCCAGATTCAACTGGGTTTACTCTGGAGAACTGAGTCTTTACCAAGTCTCTGCTAAATCCAGGACTGTCAGCATCAACCTTTATCTGCAGGGCTGCAGGGCCTTCATCAAAGCTGTCATGAGGACATAAATCTTGAATGGGAAGCAAGGTGAAAAGTGCTTCAACTCATTGCATTTCAGTCTCTGTGGTCCTTAGAATAGTTTTTTACTGAAGTGAAGTTGAAGATGAGTATGCAATCTCATCTTGTAACCATTTAGCCCTTGTTCTGTCAGGATAAAGTACAGAAAGTCCTCATTATCCAAGAATAATTGGTACCAGGAAGGATCCACTTCACAGTGAAACTGCACAAAATGGGAACCAAAATTTAATAGTAAATAGAAAATAAAAAGAAAGTTTGACTAGGATCTTATGAAAAGTGAAGCTAAAATTATGAAAATTGTTTTATATTACATTAAAAACTTTTAGGTTATAATTGTATCTGTTGTGATAATTCTTAGGATAAAAGAGTAACTAACTACTGATTGCTTTTTGGGGGGTAGAATTTTTCCACAAAGTTATCTGATAGCAAAGTTTGCATTTGTCTTCCTTTGCAAACTAGAAAGAGGATCATTTTTCTTTTAAAATACATTCAAGAATTTTCTCATATTTTGCAAGATCTTTTCTTAATCATTTTGTATTAAAATCATTCTTTTCCAAGTAGCATCATCCTTGTCAAATTTCTCTTCTTCAGTTGTCAACTCTTCTAATTCTGTGAGATGCTTATTTGCCAATGGCTTTGTGAATAAGATAGTTCTTTAACATTCTTTTCAATGACTTTATGTCATCTTATATAGATGGCAAAATTGGCAATTTTTCTTTTAAGTTAATTTGCAGTGTATTGTAGAATGTTTATACCATAAAATTATCATCAATATTCAGATAACCAAGATTTTGAAACATGGCTGGAAACTGTTTTGTAAATGGGGTCAGGTGATTGTTAGGATTTTTCAGCTTGCTACGTCTTTTGCAATCTCATAATATCAGGGACTTGATAATGAATGTTTAGACAATAAGAATACCTCTATACGGCCGGGCGCGGTGGCTCAAGCCTGTAATCTCAGCACTTTGGAAGGCCGAGAAGGGCGGATCACGAGGTCAGGAGATCGAGACCATCCTGGCTAACACGGCGAAACCCCGTCTCTACTAAAAAATACAAAAAACTACCCGGTCGAGGTGGCGGGCGTCTGTAGTCCCAGCTACTTGGGAGGCTGAGGCAGGAGAATGGCGTAAACCCGGGAGGCGGAGCTTGCAGTGAGCCGAGATAGCGCCACTGCACTCCAGCCTGGGCGACAGAGCGAGACAAAAAAAAAAAGAGTACCTCTACACAACCTTGAAGTTGAGAACAGTATTGGTAGATGGGAAAGGACCTATAGTCAGTTGTTATTAGTTTCAAAAAAAAAAAAAAAAACCCACAAACACCTTTGCCCCTTATTAAAAAGTAATTGAAAAAACCCTGATCTTTGCTTTCTTGCTATTTTTCACGTTATCAAAGAACTTAACCAATGTGATGGAAAGGAAGTTCCTTTTTATATTGCCACACAGAGACAGACTGTGCAATGATGAAACACAAATCATTCTTTGAAACAGATTGACAGTTAGATTTTATTTTAGCAGTCTCTCCTGACACTCCCCATCATGGCTGTTACTTGCAGTAGCATTATGCAGTATATTAGTCAGGGTTCTTGAGAGGAACAGAACTAATAGGATAGATGTATCTATAAGGGGCGTTTATTAAGGAGTATTGACTCACACCATCATAAAGTGAGGTCCTACAATAGGCCGTCCGCAAGCTGTGGAGCAAGGAAGCTAGTCCAAGTCCCAAAACCTCAAAAGAAGGGAAGCTGACAGTGCAGCCTTCATTCAGTCTGTGGTTGAAGGTCTAAAAGTCCCAAAGTTGAAGAACTTGGAGTCCGATGTTCAAGGGCAAGAAGCATCCAGCACGGGAGAAAGATGTAGGCCAGAAGACTAAACCAGTCTAATCTTTCCATGTTCTTCTTTCTGCTTTTATTCTGGCTATGCTGGCAGCTGATTAGATGGTGCCCATCCAGATTGGGCGTGGGTCTGCCTTTTCCAGTCCACTGGCTCAAATGTTAATCTCCTTTGGTGACACCCTCACAGACACATCTAGGAATAATACTTTTCATCCTTCAATCCAATCAAGTTGACACTCAATATTAACCATCACACCCAGTAAATTTTAAGATCCCTGAAAGAAATATCCTCAAATTTACAATGTATAAATGTAAGAAAAGTGTTTAAGAATTCATGGACATCAACATTTCTCTTTGACAGGTGCCTAGAGAGAGAAAAGACAGCTTCTGGTTTGGCAATGACTACAGGAGTTCATCTTGGGGGACCTATTATTTATATCCTGTAGACACAGGTGAGTGTAGTGGTTAAGTGTGCACACTGTCTAGGTAAGGACCCCAGCTCTGTCTCTTACTAGCTGTGTAATCTTTAGCAAGTTATTTAACTCGACTTTTCCTCAATAAACAGAAATGATGATAGTGCTTATGAAACAGAATTGTTATGGAAAACAAATGAACTGATATTTGTGAAACAATTAAAATAGTGAGGACCCATAGGAAGTGCACAAATAATTGTTTTTTAAAACAAATACCCAAATATGCAAATAGTACAAATCATTAATTACTAAGGAAATTGCAACATCAAGGACCACAAGGGAAGCGATTTCTCAGAGGGTTTCTGGTAGCTTCCTATTAACCTATGCAAAATTTCTAGGAATTTTACCAAATTAAGCAAGGTACGCAAGAGGTATTCAAATTCCATTTTAAAAAGTTACAGAGCATTGCACGTGTTTGTAACATAACTAATAATCTGTTTTGAGAGTGGGCTTTCTTACTGCAGGCCCAGGATAAGTTTAGGGCTTGAGTTTTCTGATGATCACTGTGGATCTACCATCTGCTCTTGGAATTGAACACGTGTTTGGCCACCTGCATCAGTTCTTCCTGTGCAAGTTCTAACCAGAGGCACCACTAGTCTACAGTACTCAAGGGCAATGGAGAGGGGTGGGGTTGCAGGACTCTTTTACTCTGTCCCTCCCCTGCAATTGACACCCAAGTCGGTCACCCAGTGAAGCCCAGGAACAGCCTCTGAGAGGCACATTGGAAGCCAGTTTTTATGAGCTGAGGATGGATGAGCATGTAGCATCATGAATGATAATGTAGTCAGATGAAATACATTGTGTTAAGGACCTTCAGAGGCAAAAAGATCTATGTCATTTCCAATTGAAAAGCCAAGGCGTTGTGAACCACAATGGTTTACTCCTTTCAAATCACTGGGAAAGATAGGAAATTAGCCTGGAATGGAACATTTGAAAATGAAGTCTGGAAAGATGGTTCCTGGATCTGCACAGGAAGATATGGTAACTGGACACTATGAGGAACTGTCTTCTGGTTGAACTGATTTGACAATAACCAAGCATGTAGGCCCCTCCTCTCTACTCATTATACTAAATCTTCATTGATAAATCACTGTTCCTTACATGGGCCCATGAACTGTATAATACATTTTAATAAAATTGTTTGTGTAAATGGGAGCCCCATAAAAAATATTAGCACAGGGCTATACACTTTGAGGATTGCCCTGGTAAAGAACACAAGCTTCAGAGCTAGACTTCCTTTGTTCAAATCACGGTTGTGTGCTCTTGAGCAAGGTACCTCATCTCTCTGGGTTTTTTGTTTTTGTTTTGTTTTTGTGATGGAGTCTCGCTCTGTCTCCCAGGCTAGAGTTCAGTGGCGCGATCTTGGCTCACTGCAACCTCCACCTCCCGGGTTCAAGCAATTCCTGTGCCTCAGCCTCCCGAGTAGTTGGGATTACAGGTGCACAACTAATTTTTGTATTTTTTAGTAGAGGCAGGATTTCACCATGTTGGCCGGGCTGGTCTTGAACTCCTCTCTGTTCTTTAGTTTCCTCATGTACAAAATCAGAATGATACAGCATAGGTTGTGGTAAAGATTAAATAAATTCATCTATGAAAGTCAGTGCCTGGCCCATGGTATGAACTCAATTATTATTTGTTATCATCTATTTTCTCCAAGACTGAATATTCATGTGGCTTTTGATAGTGTTGTGAAACAGCTTTCCTGAACATTTGGCCATAACATCTTTAAAGCATATCATTCCATCACATGTTAAAGTGGCCTGTTCATGAGAATGACACAATGGACTTTGGGGACTTGGGAGGAAGCGTGGGAAGGGGGCGAGGGATAAAAGACAACAAATAGGATGCAGTGTATACTGCTCAGGTGATAGGTGCACCAAAATCTCACAAATCACCATTAAAGAACTTACTCATGTAACCAAACACCACCTGTACCCCAATAACCTATGAAAAAAATTTTTAAATAATAAAAAATGTAAGTGGCCTGTTTGGGTCAGCCAAATAAGATGGAAGAATGAAATATAAAAAGTTGTAAAATAAGGAAAAGAGAAGTACAGGAAAGAACCGAAGTTGAGTGGGGGACAGTGTAGGAAGAAGAGGAAGATAAAGAAAGTATGAATGATTATGAGAAATTATTGTTAGCATTTTAAGGGCTAAAAATAATTTTGTGACTACTAGTTTGTGTATACTGGTCCCTGTTGATTGGCTCCTAGAACTTAAAGATGGATTTGTTTCTTACCACAAAACAACAACAATAAACAAAACCAAAATAAACATACACACCTACACAAAGGAACATACAAAAACGTTTTGGAAGTGATGGATAGGTTTATTACCTTGATTGTGGTTATAGACCGGTATGTGCCTATGTCCAAACCCATCAAATTGTATACATTAAATGTTCAGGGTTTTTTGCAAATCAATTATACCTTAATAAAGCTGTTTAAAAAAAAAAGATGAGTTCATCTACGTTGTCCTTTCATCTCTCTCAGCCTTCTCAAAAATGACTTTTTGAGAGTCAGAGATACCTTGATGAGATTCTACAATATCTACGTAGTATCTCACACTGTCTCTCTAATAATTAAGAAGGAAAAGTATTTAAGCTAAGTAACCCCAAGATTTAAAAAAACATTGTCCTGGCCGGGCGCGGTGGCTCAAGCCTGTAATCCCAGCACTTTGGGAGGCCGAGACGGGCGGATCACGAGGTCAGGAGATTGAGACCATCCTGGCTAACACGGTGAAACCCCGTCTCTACTAAAAATACGAAAAACTAGCCGGGCGAGGTGGCGGGCGCCTGTGGTCCCAGCTACTCGGGAGGCTGAGGCAGGAGAATGGCTAAACCCGGGAGGCGGAGCTTGCAGTGAGCTGAGATCCGGCCACTGCACTCCAGACCGGGCGACAGAGCAAGACTCCGTCTCAAAAAAAAAAAAAAAAAAAACATTGTCCTGATAACATTAAGTTAAATTCTGCATCCTCAAACTCTAAGTAAGATTTTATTTTATTATATATTTATTTTTTGAGATGGAGTCTTGCTCTGTCACCCAGGCTGGAATGCAGTGGTGCTATCTCAGGTCACTACAACCTCCTCCTCCCAGGTTCAAGCAATTCTCCTGACTCAGCCTCCAGAGTAGCTAAGATTACAGGCACCCACCACCATGCCCAGCTAATTTTTGTATTTTTAGTAGAGATGGAGTTTCGCCATGTTGGCCAGGCTAGTCTTGAACTCCTGACCTTAAGCGGTCCGCCTGCCTCGGCCTCCCAAACTGCTGGGATTATAGGCATGAGCCACCGTGCCCAGCCCTAAGTAAGATTTTAGAAAAAAAAATAAAGTATACTAGTTATAAAGGTTATTGGGACCAGGAAGTAACCCTTTTTATTTCTGAAGGAGCTTCAGGTTTCTCTAAAATGAAGGAGGTGCAAACAGGGTCTTAAGAGCAGTCAGAATTACAGATAAATATAACTCCATTTATGGGGCTTTAAATTACTTTCCATAAAAATAATGTGGCATTTTTATTTGTATATCACTGGGTAATGCTTAAACTTTATGTAATTAGGGCTAAGGGGCAGCTGGAGTTTTATATATTATTTTTATTTCTGGAAGATAATCCAAACAAGAGCAAACCACAAGTCCCTCTAACACTGCAATTCCTGCTCTTAGTCTATTCTAAGCACACATACCTCAGTTCCCTTGAAGATGCATCACTGAGATGAATTCAGGTTATCCTACGAAAATAGTATACCCTGAGATGGAATGAACAGCAATTAATTTCTGCCATTCGAAAACATCTTGTGCAACAATGCCTATCAGTCTCCCAACCCACTTCTGCCCAACCTGCAAAATCATGGTTGAACAAAACACTCTAAATTACATAAATGGACACACAGACTACCAGGCTCTGCTGCAGAATGTGTTTTGAGATTGCAAACATAATTTAATCCTTGACAATTTCTCTCCCTCCCTCTCTTATCTCCACTTTTCTAGGCCAGTATAGATGCTTCTGTTTTCAAGTTTTGTTTCGCTTTGATATAATTCTTGTTGTAGTGAAACAAGAATCTACCTAGTTATGTGGGTCCCCAGCTACCAAAAGCCTCCTGTTGAGGGTTCCCCACATGTGTTTCACATGTGCTTAGAAATGTGTCTGGCTAGCTTTCAGGTCATCGTCCATCTGATACCTGCGTCAGTAAGAAGGTCTTTTAGCGCCTCTATTTTTTCTTTAATTCGGAGTATTTCCTGTTTCCTTTTCTTATCCCTCCATCCTCTCTGGGCTTCTGGCAGTTTGAGCCCAGAGTTCCAAATTGACAGTATAATTAGTAAGCATCCCATCCCTTAACCCCAGGGTCCCTGGGGGCAGACTGCTCCGCTGGCCCTGGCCCTTCCCCTGCAGGATATCACCCCCAATGCTGCCTCAGGAGAGCCCCACCCTGATTCTGCAGGGCCCACCACACCCTCCAGATCTGGTGTTCTCCTTCTGGGTAGTGCTGCTGTAGGCACAGACCTCTGCCTAGGACCACTGCTGCAGCTGCCAGTGGCACCTGGGAAGCTTCCAGGTACCAACACTGTCTACTGGCCACTGTCCCCTTCCCTATCTCTCTCATATCACATTCCTTTAGGGAATTACCCAAGCAAAGCGAATATATCCTCATGTTAGCCAAAACAAATAAATAAATCCTCCAATTATGACTTACAGCCCCTTCTCTTCCTAGAACCCAGATGTAGAGTCTTGGATGATGGTGACAGATCCGTGAAACTGGCACAACGCTGTGCTCCAAATTCCTCCCCACCACTGACCGTGAAGGTTCTATAGCAGTATCAAGCTGGTTGTGCCCGGTTCCTTCTTCCCTTAGGATGAATTACCTCCTAGGAACCTCCTTAGCCTCTGGAAACAGGCTTTTATCATCTGATCTTACCTGTCCACCAGACGTAACCAGAAGTGTCTAAACCCTAGGAGTGGCCACAGTTCTGCCTCAGGTAAGACCTCTCTTCCTTTGAAAATAACAAAGTCCATTTGAGACTGAGAATGAGATGACATGCTTCTGGACAGTTGCACGTGGGAAGCATCTCATGGTATTTACAGACCTGAGGTATGGAGAATGCAGAGGGAATGAAGGAGACTTAGCCAGGCCCTAAACTGAAAAACAACAAAATTAACTTCCAAGTAAATGAAATCTACCCTGTTGCTCTCACCTAAGTGAGAATCGTTGGTGATTTTAAAGTATATCTCAATGGCTCTTTACCCAGCATGTATTTTGCTAAATTTTATACTAAAGTTATAGGTTAGCTTTGATGTAATTGCAAATTTGTTTTCTAAGCTATTCTAGGAAACTTAATTATGGAGCCCTAAAGGAAGTTGAAACTTCCCTGTGCAATTTCTAAAAATCTACTTGTAATTTAATGTACAAGTACATTACAATGTAAGTATAATCTACAATGTATACTTAACACACCACACACGGAGCACATATGTGCATATTACAACATACAGAGCATATTCTATAGGGACCATTCTTGAGATTTGGGGTGCTGATTAATCATACTCTTGCTCTCCTCTGGGTTCTAATCAGTTTGCTGTGTAAACAGGAGACAGATGGGAGGTCACAGAGTGCCAAAGGGTTACAGGGAGAGTGAGGCTTCCTTCTTCTCGCCCAGCTGAATCTGACTTCCCCTCGCAGCCACAGACAATGCGGCTGGGGAACCTCAGTCAGGAGAGGCCCTTCCTGCTGAGCTCACCACGAGGGAGGGTGAAATAGGAGGAGGTGGAGATGTGGGACCTGCTCCGTGGTGTTGGATTCCACTTCTGCTTTGGCTCAGTTCAGAGCCTGTTGGACTCTCCCATCTGTCCAGTTAAGAAAGTAACTTTTTCCAAAAAGAGGAACTACTAGAGGAGGAAAGAATTGAGAAGCTTCCTGATTTAGTACTTCCTGAAGATGGTGACCATGTTGGGGGAGAGGGAGAAAGCTCTTATTTTAGGCATTAAAATGAGTTTAAGAAAATAAAAGTGCCTTCCTTTAGGAGAGGCAGAGCTAGCTTTTAATATTTTATGGAAGCGACTGGAGAGTTAGCATAAGCTGTAGAGAGGTCATCTTTAAAGCAAACATGGTATAATAAGCCATATCTTAAAATGTAATTTTAAACTTAGACCTAACTATTCTATTTTAAATTGGGACTTTTTAACGACAGAGAATTCTGTCCAGTTTTTTATGATCACATGTGCACATGTACACCTGCACACAGGAACACACACATGAATAGGCAAACTAACGGAAGGATATCCACAAAGACAGCTCTGTGTGAAATTCAATGTGGCATTGTTTTTATCCATTGGTTTATCAATTTTTTTCCTAAGGTTTCCAAAATGTTACTTTTCTAATAAGAGAAAAAATGTGTGTGTGTGGGAGTGTGTGTATGCATGGTGTGTGTCCACGCACGCATGTGTGTTTGCACACATGTGTGTACGTGCACATGTGCCTGTGTGTGTGCGTGTGTGTCCACACGTGTGCTTGTGTCCACGTGAGCCTGTGTGTGCGTGTGTATGTGTGTACGCACGTGTGTGTGCATGTGTGTGTGTGGAGTGTGTGTATGCATGGTGTGTGTCCACGCACGCATGTGTGTTTGCACACATGTGTGTACGTGCACATGTGCCTGTGTGTGTGCGTGTGTGTCCACACGTGTGCTTGTGTCCACGTGAGCCTGTGTGTGCGTGTGTATGTGTGTACGCACGTGTGTGTGCATGTGTGTGTGTGTGGACGCACGTGTGTGTATTTAAAGAAACAATTCTGTAGCTCCTGAGCATAATCTGGCCTGATGCATAATACCAGGAATAAACAAAGTCAAACCATCGCTGTCCTGGGGAAACCTTGGCGGCAGATGAAGGACTGGGAAGAGTAGGAAGGCTAAAGCCAGCAAGATTAAGCAAGACAAGCCCTTGATTCCTAGAGAATGAGGCATGAGGACATGTGACCTAGCATCGGTCACATGTCCCCATAAGACACATGGAAGTACATTAAAAAACTGTGAAGAAAATTAAATCAAGTAAGTGATGACAGCTAAATTCATTCTGATTGTTGGCATTTTGGGATGTTTACAAGTTGGGCTTTTGTAGCTGGTGTATTTCCCCAAAATATTCTTAAATGGCAATAGTTCATTTAATTCTTTATTTTTCCATGTTAAAGACATAGTTTTAACTTAAAACATTAGAGGTGGAATCAAGGAGATGTTGGAAAAAGGATATAAATTTTCAGTTAGACAGGAGGAATAAGTTCAAGAGATCTGTTGTGCAACATGGTGACTATAGCTAATAACAATGCATTGCATACTTGAAAAGTGAAAGTTTTCACCACCAAAAAATGATAAATATGTGAGGAAATGGATATGTTCAATAGCTTGATTTAGCCATTCTACAATGTACACATACATCAAAACCTCATGTCATACCCCATAATGTTCACAATTTTTATTTGTCAATTTAAAAAGTTTTTAAGAAGATAAATTTAGAAATGTACATTTAAGACCTTATTTTTACAAGTTTACTTTTATTATGAAATATACAAATATAGCAAGAAAGAATAAATTCACCCTATTTCAAACACAACCACTGTTAATATTTTGGTGTAATTTCTTTGGCCAAGGATATTGTCTTCCTGCAAGAGATTGATTCGAAGCCACAGACACATGTCTTACGTGGTGATGGCAAGGTAAAGGAGAGAAGATGGAAAAATAGAGATGAAGGACAGATCAGGCAAAGCCGATTCTCTTCAAATAGAAGCTGTTGATAATTTTTCTGCCCTTAATTTAATAAAATATCCAAGACAAAGAGATAGTTGACTTGGTTTATTTTACTATAGTCGTTCCTATGCACAGACACATTGTGTAGGGGGAAGATAGTGAGCTTGAGCTTGCTAGGACTTCAGTTTCAGACCTACCGTTCACGATTCTGTGTCTTTGGGAAGGTTACTTAAACAATCTGAGTCTTGTTTTCTCATCTGTAAAGTGGAATTACCAATGCCTCTTTCTTTTTTTTTTTTTTTTGAGACGGAGTCTCGCTCTGTCGCCCAGGCTGGAGTGCCCTGACACGATCTCAGCTCACCTCAAGCTACGCCTCCCGGGTTTACGCCCTTCTCCTGCCTCAGCCTCCCGAGTAGCTGGGACTACAGGCGCCCGCCACTGCGCCCGGCTAATTTTTTGTATTTTTAGTACAGACGGGGTTTCACTGTGTTAGCCAGGATGGTCTTGATCTCCTGACCTCGTGATCCGCCTGCCTTAGCCTCCCAAAGTGCTGGGATTACAGGCGTGAGCCACCGTGCCAGGCACCAATGCCTCTTTCAAATGGCAGTTGAGAGAATGAAATATTGGACACATAGTACTTCCACATACTTTTTTTTTTTTTTTTTTTTTTTTGGCTTTTTATTTTCTTTTTTTTTTTTATTTTTTTTATTTTTTTTATTTTTTTTAATTTTTTTATTTTTTATTATACTTTAAGTTCTAGGGTACATGTGCATAACGTTTATATCATGTATAACTCCCCAATGCAATCCCTCCCTCCTCCCCCCTCCCCATGATAGGCCCCAGTGTGTGATGTTCCCCTTCCCGAGTCCAAGTGATCTCATTGTTCAGTTCCCACCTATGAGTGAGAACATGCGGTGTTTGGTTTCTCTTCTTGTGATAGTTTGCTAAGAATGATGGTTTCCAGCTGCATCCATGTCCCTACAAAGGACGCAAACTCATCCTTTTTGATGGCTGCATAGTATTCCATGGTGTATATGTGCCACATTTTCTTAATCCAGTCTGTCACAGATGGACATTTGGGTTGATTCCAAGTCTTTGCTATTGTGAATAGTGCCGCAATAAACATACGTGTGCATGTGTCTTTGTAGTAGAGTAATTTATAATCCTTTGGGTATATACCCAGTAGTGGGATGGCTGGGTCATATGGTACATCTAGTTCTAGATCCTTGAGGAATCGCCATACTGTTTTCCATAATGGTTGAACTAGTTTACAATCCCACCAACAGTGTAAAAGTGTTCCTATTTCTCCACATCCTCTCCAACATCTATTGTTTCCTGACTTCTTAATGATTGCCATTCTAACTGGTGTGAGATGGTATCTCATTGTGGTTTTGATTTGCATTTCTCTGATGGCGAGTGATGACGAGCATTTTTTCATGTGTCTGTTGGCTGTATGGATGTCTTCTTTTGAGAAATGTCTGTTCATATCCTTTCCCCACTTTTTGATGGGGTTGTTTGTTTTTTTCTTGTATATTTGTTTGAGTTCTTTGTAGATTCTGGATATGAGCCCTTTGTCAGATGAGTAGGTTGCAAAAATTTTCTCCCATTCTGTAGGTTGCCTGTTCACTCTGATGGTAGTTTCTTTTGCTGTGCAAAAGCTCTTTAGTTTAATGAGATCCCATTTGTCAATTTTGGCTTTTGCTGCCGTTGCTTTTGGTGTTTTAGACATGAAGTCCTTGCCCATGCCTATGTCCTGAATGGTACTACCTAGATTTTCTTCTAGGGTTTTTATGGTATTAGGTCTAACATTTAAGTCTCTAATCCATCTTGAATTAATTTTCGTATAAGGGGTAAGGAAAGGATCCAGTTTCAGCTTTCTACTTGTGGCTAGCCAATTTTCCCAGCACCATTTATTAAATAGGGAATCCTTTCCCCATTTCTTGTTTTTGTCAGGTTTGTCAAAGATCAGATGGCTGTAGATGTGTGGTATTATTTCTGAGGACTCTGTTCTGTTCCACTGGTCTATTTCTCTGTTGTGTTACCAGTACCATGCTGTTTTGGTTACTGTAGCCTTGTAGTATAGTTTGAAGTCAGGTAGCATGACGCCTCCAGCTTTGTCCTTTTGACCTAGGATTGTCTTGGCAATGCGGGCTCTTTTTTGGTTCCATATGAACTTTAAAGCAGTTTTTTCCAATTCTGTGAAGAAACTCATTGGTAGCTTGATGGGGATGGCATTGAATCTATAAATACCTTGGGCAGTATGGCCATTTTCACGATATTGATTCTTCCTATCCATGAGCATGGTATGTTCTTCCATTTGTTTGTGTCCTCTTTGATTTCACTGAGCAGTGGTTTGTAGTTCTCCTTGAAGAGGTCCTTTACATCCCTTGTAAGCTGGATTCCTAGGTATTTTATTCTCTTTGAAGCAATTGTGAATGGAAGTTCATTCCTGACTTGGCTCTCTGCTTGTCTGTTACTGGTGTATAAGAATGCTTGTGATTTTTGCACATTAATTTTGTATCCTGAGACTTTGCTGAAGTTGCTTATCAGCTTAAGGAGATTTTGGGCTGAGACAATGGGTTTTTCTAAATATACAATCATGTCATCTGCAAACAGGGACAATTTGACTTCTTCTTTTCCTAACTGGATACCCTTGATTTCTTTCTCTTGCCTGATTGCCCTAGCCAGAACTTCCAACACTATGTTGAATAGGAGTGGTGAGAGAGGGCATCCCTGTCTTGTGCCAGTTTTCAAAGGGAATTTTTCCAGTTTTTGCCCATTCAGTATGATATTAGCTGTGGGTTTGTCGTAAATAGCTCTTATTATTTTGAGGTACGTTCCATCAATACCGAATTTATTGAGCGTTTTTAGCATAAAGGGCTGTTGAATTTTGTCAAAAGCCTTTTCTGCATCTATTGAGATAATCATGTGGTTCTTGTCTTTGGTTCTGTTTATATGCTGGATTACGTTTATTGATTTGCGAATGTTGAACCAGCCTTGCATCCCAGGGATGAAGCCCACTTGATCATGGTGGATAAGCTTTTTGATGTGCTGCTGAATCCGGTTGGCCAGTATTTTATTGAGAATTTTTGCATCGATGTTCATCAGGGATATTGGTCTAAAATTCTCTTTTTTTGTTGTGTCTCTGCCAGGCTTTGGTATCAGGATGATGTTGGCCTCATAAAATGAGTTAGGGAGGATTCCCTCTTTTTCTATTGATTGGAATAGTTTCAGAAGGAATGGTACCAGCTCCTCCTTGTACCTCTGGTAGAATTCAGCTGTGAATCCATCTGGTCCTGGACTTTTTTTCGTGGGTAGGCTATTAATTGTTGCCTCAATTTCAGAGCCTGTTATTGGTCTATTCAGGGATTCAACTTCTTCCTGGTTCAGTCTTGGGAGAGTGTAAGTGTCCAGGAAATTATCCATTTCTTCTAGATTTTCTAGTCGATTTGCGTAGAGGCATTTATAGTATTCTCTGATGGTTGTTTGTATTTCTGTGGGGTCGGTGGTGATATCCCCTTTATCATTTTTTATTGCGTCTATTTGATTCCTCTCTCTTTTCTTCTTTATTAGTCTTGCTAGCGGTCTGTCAATTTTGTTGATCTTTTCAAAAAACCAACTCCTGGATTCATTGATTTTTTGGAGGGTTTTTTGTGACTCTATCTCCTTCAGTTCTGCTCTGATCTTAGTTATTTCTTGCCTTCTGCTAGCTTTTGAATGTGTTTGCTCTTGCCTCTCTAGTTCTTTTAATTGTGATGTTAAAGTGTCAATTTTAGATCTTTCCTGCTTTCTCTTGTGGGCATTTAGTGCTATAAATTTCCCTCTACACACTGCTTTAAATGTGTCCCAGAGATTCTGGTATGTTGTATCTTTGTTCTCATTGGTTTCAAAGAACATCTTTATTTCTGCTTTCATTTCGTTATGTACCCAGTAGTCATTCAGGAGCAGGTTATTCAGTTTCCATGTAGTTGAGCGGTTTTGATTGAGTTTCTTAGTCCTGAGTTCTAGTTTGATTGCACTGTGGTCTGAGAGACAGTTTGTTATAATTTCTGTTCTTGTACATTTGCTGAGGAGTGCTTTACTTCCAATTATGTGGTCAATTTTGGAATAAGTGCGATGTGGTGCTGAGAAGAATGTATATTCTGTTGATTTGGGGTGGAGAGTTCTATAGATGTCTATTAGGTCCGCTTGGTGCAGAGATGAGTTCAATTCCTGGATATCCTTGTTAACTTTCTGTCTCGTTGATCTGTCTAATGTTGACAGTGGAGTGTTGAAATCTCCCATTATTATTGTATGGGAGTCTAAGTCTCTTTGTAGGTCTCTAAGGACTTGCTTTATGAATCTGGGTGCTCCTGTATTGGGTGCATATATATTTAGGAGAGTTAGCTCTTCCTGTTGAATTGATCCCTTTACCATGATGTAATGGCCTTCTTTGTCTCTTTTGATCTTTGATGGTTTAAAGTCTGTTTTATCAGAGACTAGGATTGCAACCCCTGCTTTTTTTTGTTCTCCATTTGCTTGGTAGATCTTTCTCCATCCCTTTATTTTGAGCCTATGTATGTCTCTGCATGTGAGATGGGTCTCCTGAATACAGCAGACTGATGGGTCTTGACTCTTTATCCAGTTTGCCAGTCTGTGTCTTTTAATTGGAGCATTTAGTCCATTTACATTTAAGGTTAATATTGTTATGTGTGAACTTGATCCTGTCATTATGATATTAACTGGTTATTTTGCTCATTAGTTGATGCAGTTTCTTCCTAGCCTCGATGGTCTTTACATTTTGGCATGTTTTTGCAATGGCTGGTGCCGGTTGTTCCTTTCCATGTTTAGGGCTTCCTTCAGGGTCTCTTGTAAGGCAGGCCTGGTGGTGACAAAATCTCTAAGCATTTGCTTATCTGTAAAGGATTTTATTTCTCCTTCACTGATGAAACTTAGTTTGGCTGGATATGAAATTCTGGGTTGAAAATTCTTTTCTTTAAGAACGTTGAATATTGGCCCCCACTCTCTTCTGGCTTGTAGAGTTTCTGCCGAGAGATCTGCTGTTAGTCTGATGGGCTTCCCTTTGTGGGTAACCCGACCTTTCTCTCTGGCTGCCCTTAAGATTTTTTCCTTCATTTCAACTTTGGTGAATCTGGCAATTATGTGTCTTGGAGTTGCTCTTCTGGAGGAGTATCTTTGTGGCGTTCTCTGTATTTCCTGAATTTGAATGTTGGCCTGCCCTACTAGGTTGGGGAAGTTCTCCTGGATGATATCCTGAAGAGTGTTTTCCAACTTGGTTCCATTTTCCCCCTCACTTTCAGGCACCCCAATCAGACGTAGATTTGGTCTTTTTACATAATCCCATACTTCTTGCAGGCTTTGTTCATTTCTTTTTCTTCTTTTTTCTTTTGGTTTCTCTTCTCGCTTCATTTCATTCATTTGATCCTCAATCGCTGATACTCTTTCTTCCAGTTGATCGAGTCGGTTACTGAAGCTTGTACATTTGTCACGTATTTCTCGTGTCATGGTTTTCATCTCTGTCATTTCGTTTATGATCTTCTCTGCATTAATTAGTCTAGCTGTCAATTCTTCCACTTTTTTTTCAAGATTTTTAGTTTCTTTGCGCTGGGTACGTAATTCCTCCTTTAGCTCTGAGAAGTTTGATGGACTGAAGCCTTCTTCTCTCATCTCGTCAAGGTCATTCTCTGACCAGCTTTGATCCGTTGCTGGCGATGGGCTGCGCTCCTTTGCAGGGGGAGATGCGCTTTTATTTTTTGAATTTCCAGCTTTTCTGCCCTGCTTTTTCCCCATCTTTGTGGTTTTATCTGTCTCTGGTCTTTGATGATGGTGACGTACTGATGGGGTTTTGGTGTAGGTGTCCTTCCTGTTTGATAGTTTTCCGTCTGACAGTCAGAAGGACTGTCTGTTGGTCTGTTGGAGATTGCTTGAGGTCCACTCCAGACCCTGTTTGCCTGGGTATCAGCAGCAGAGGTTGCCAAAGATAGAATATTGCTGAGCAGCGAGTGTACCTGTCTGATTCTTCCTTTGGAAGTTTCCTCTCAGGGATGACTCCACCCTGTGAGGTGTGGGGTGTCAGACTGCCCCTAGTGGGGGATGTCTCCCAGCTAGGCTACTCAGGGGTCAGGGACCCACCTGAGCAGGCAGTCTGTCCGTTCTCGGATCTCAACCTCCGCGTTGGGAGATCCACGGCTCTCCCCAAAGCTGTCAGACAGAGTCGTTCGCCTCTGCACCGCCCCCGCTGCTTTCCCTATTGGACCTCAGCTGTGGGCTGTCCCCAGAGGTGGAGTCTACAGAGACAGGCAGGTTTCCTTGAGCTGCTGTGAGCTCCACCCAGTTCGAGCTTCCCAGCGGCTTTGTTTACCTACTTAAGCCTCAGCAATGGCGGGCGCCCCTCCCCCAGCCTCGCTGCTACCTTGCGGATAGATCGCCGCAGACTGCTGTGTTAGCAGTGAGGGAGGCTCCGTGGGCGTGGGACCCTCCCGGCCAGGTGTGGGATATATTCTCCTGGTGTGCCTGTTTCCTTAAAGCGCAGTATTGGGGTGGGAGTTACGCGATTTTCCAGGTGTTATGTGTCTCAGTTCTCCTGGCTAGGAAAACGGATTTCCTTCCCCCTTGCGCTTCCAGGTGAGGCGATGCCTCGCCCTGCTTCAGCTCACGCTGCTCAGGCTGCAGCAGCTGACCAGCACCGATTGTCCGGCACTCCCTAGAGAGATGACCCCAGTACCTCAGTTGAAATTGCAGAAATCACCGGTCTTCTGTGTTACTCGCGCTGGGAGTTGGAGACTGGAGCTGTTCCTATTCGGCCATCTTGCTTCCTTTTTTTTTTTTTTTTTTTTGAGACAGGATCGTGTTCTGTTGCCCAGGCTGGAGTGCAATGGCGCAATCATAGCTTACTGAAGCCTTGAACTCCTGGGCTAAAGTGATCCTTCAGCTTTAGCCTCCTGACCACAGGTATGTGCCATAACACTTGGCTACATTTTTTTTTTTTTTTTTTTCCTGTAGCAATGGGGTCTATGTTGCTCAGTCTGGTCTCAAACTTTAGGACCCCAGTGATCCTACCGTCTTAGCCTCCCAAAGTGCTGGGATTACAGGCATGAGTCACCACACTCAGCCCCTTTTTAAAAGATTCTTTTAAAAAATTTAGTTTGACTGGTAAAGTTTTACCCATTCGTCTTTCCACTTTAACTGCTTATGCTTTGTTATGACATTGCTAAACAGGGTGCTTGTGTTTGATACCTAAAGAAGCAACTACTGCCCTTAACATGGCTCTGAAACTTCCACTAAATTACATATTTTTGATCATGGAGAATTCCTTTCTGAATTTTTGGTCTAGGGAACTATAACCTCAAACATGTGAATTAGTAACTATAGGGGCCAGAAAATAAGAATCATTAAGCCAAATTTGAGCTGCTCCTTCATTTCAAGAAAGGGAGGAATATTACTAAATTGCAATTTGACGGATGACTTCTTTCCTAGATGTCAACAAAATGAAACTCCTCCTAGTAATTGCTGAAAGAAAAGGAATATTATCCATGCTGTAATTTATATTTGTCTTTCCTTTTAAATAAATCTTCTAAATTCAGAGATGAATGAAGAGTATCAATAAACCATTTAGAAGTTAAAATTGGTAAATGAAATTTTATTTTCATCTGGGAGGGTTTACCATATAAATTTGTCCCAGGGGAAAAGCTCAAATATGATGGAATCAAATGTAAATTGTAAAATCAATTATTTAGGTGAGGTTGGGCAATCAATAAAATAAATGGGCTTTAGGAAGCTTTGGTAGCTGGGCTGTCTTCAGATTACCCAGAACAATTAAGAAGACTCACTAACTGTCATTTTCTTTATTCCTTAAGTTTTTTTTTTTTTTTTTTTTGAGACTGAGTCTCCCTCTGTCACCCAGGCTGGAGTACAGTGGTGCTATGTTGGCTCACTGTAACCTCTGCCTCCCGAGTTCAAGCGATTCTCCTGCCTCAGCCTCCTGACTAGCTAGGACTGCAGGCATGCACCACCACGCCATGCTAATTTTTTGTATTTTTAGTAGAAACGGGGTTTCACCATATTGATCAGGCTGGTCTCGAACTCCTGACCTTAAGCAATCTGCTGCCTCAGCCTCCCAAAGTGCTGGGATTACAGGCATGAGTCACCACACTCAGCCCCTTTTTAAAAGATTCTTTTAAAAAATTTAGTTTGACTGGTAAAGTTTTACCCATTCGTCTTTCCACTTTAACTGCTTATGCTTTGTTATGACATTGCTAAACAGGGTGCTTGTGTTTGATACCTAAAGAAGCAACTACTGCCCTTAACATGGCTCTGAAACTTCCACTAAATTACATATTTTTGATCATGGAGAATTCCTTTCTAAATTTTTGGTCTAGGGAACTATAACCTCAAACATGTGAATTAGTAACTATAGGGGCCAGAAAATAAGAATCATTAAGCCAAATTTGAGCTGCTCCTTCATTTCAAGAAAGGGAGGAATATTACTAAATTGCAATTTGACGGATGACTTCTTTCCTAGATGTCAACAAAATGAAACTCCTCCTAGTAATTGCTGAAAGAAAAGGAATATTATCCATGCTGTAATTTATATTTGTCTTTCCTTTTAAATAAATCTTCTAAATTCAGAGATGAATGAAGAGTATCAATAAACCATTTAGAAGTTAAAATTGGTAAATGAAATTTTATTTTCATCTGGGAGGGTTTACCATATAAATTTGTCCCAGGGGAAAAGCTCAAATATGATGGAATCAAATGTAAATTGTAAAATCAATTATTTAGGTGAGGTTGGGCAATCAATAAAATAAATGGGCTTTAGGAAGCTTTGGTAGCTGGGCTGTCTTCAGATTACCCAGAACAATTAAGAAGACTCACTAACTGTCATTTTCTTTATTCCTTAAGTTTTTTTTTTTTTTTTTTGAGACTGAGTCTCCCTCTGTCACCCAGGCTGGAGTACAGTGGTGCTATGTTGGCTCACTGTAACCTCTGCCTCCCGAGTTCAAGCGATTCTCCTGCCTCAGCCTCCTGACTAGCTAGGACTGCAGGCATGCACCACCACGCCATGCTAATTTTTTGTATTTTTAGTAGAAACGGGGTTTCACCATATTGATCAGGCTGGTCTCGAACTCCTGACCTTAAGCAATCTGCTGCCTCAGCCTCCCAAAGTGCTGGGATTACAGGCATGAGTCACCATGCCCAGCCCCTTAACCTTTAAAGCTACTGAATTGCCTGTCACCAAGTAAGGTCCTAAGGCTCCTCAAAAACTTAAACTCATACAGAATGCTTTGTTTAAGACCCGGGGGTGAGCAGCTGTTAGTAAACACAAATGCTTAGATGCTACGGCTATACTAAAATTGTGGTGAAAATTTAGAATAGTAAAGCATTATGCCCTATATGCCTTGGCTTAAAATGGAATTTTTCAAAAATCCCAATGGTCACATTACTGTTACTTATCCTAAGGAGATATTGTTTAAAAGTTCTCCTCTGCAGTAAGCATCAAAAGCCCTTGTATGAGATGATGGGAAAGGCAGGACCCTGCAAGGCTGAGTGTGTTAGTCCATTCTCATGCTGCTAATACAGACATACCTGACACTGGGTAATTTATAAAGAAGAGAGGTTTAATGGACTCACAGTTCCAAATGGCTGAGGAGGCCTCACAATCATGGCAGAAAGCAAAGTAGAAACAAAGGCATGTCTTACATGGTGGCAGGCAAGAGAATGTGTGCAAAGGAACTCCCCTTTATAACACCATCAGATCTCATGAAACTTATTCACTATCATGAGAACAGCACTGGAAAGACCCACCCCCATTATTCAACTATATCCCATGGGGTCTCTCCCATGACATCTGGAAATTATGGGAGCTACAATTCAAGATGAGATTTGGATGGGGACACAGCCAAACCATATCACTGAGTAAGACCATGATGAGGAGTCATAACCACTTTAGATACTGGCACTTGAGCAAGTCAATGTCTCTAGAACCAGTCATTGGCCATTGCATGTCCACGTGGATGTTCACTATCAGTGAGGAAAGGGTTTCATGGCGCCCACAGCTTGCTTCTAATTCTGAGGACTTCCTCTTTTGTAGCCCCCTGTCCTGTCTAGGCCCCTGGTGGAGTTTGGGCCCCTGAGGGAGGAGGAAAGACTAATACTGACCTCTCCAATGGCCCTTGGAAAACTGAGGCAGTGGAATCTACTAAAGAGGTTCATCATCCCAATAAATTTTATCTTCACAGTTCAGAGTGTTAGTGCTGTCTCTCCAGCACCAGCTCCATGTCCAGATGGCATGGGCAAATGCTCGAGAGCCCTGCCAGGGCCACAGTGCTACTGAGATTCCCAATTGCTGATGACCCTTGAGGTTTTTCTCCAGAGAGCCTCATCTAAAACATCTTTGTGTAGGGCCAGTTCATGACATAGTGATGTAGTGACCTGAATTAATTAATCCACTTATCCACGATGAATAGTGCCCTAAGAAATGTGATATAGGCCGGGCGCGGTGGCTCAAGCCTGTAATCCCAGCACTTTGGGAGGCCAAGACGGGCGGAGGTCAGGAAATCGAGACCATCCTGGCTAACACAGTGAAACCCCGTCTCTACTAAAAATACAAAAACTAGCCGGGCGAGGTGGTGGGCGCCTGTAGTCCCAGCTACTCGGGAGGCTGAGGCAGGAGAATGGCGTAAACCCGGGAGGCGGAGCTTGCAGTGAGCTGAGATCCGGCCACTGCACTCCAGTCCGGGCGACAGAGCGAGACTCCGCCTCAAAAAAAAAAAAAAAAAAAAGAAATGTGATATAGACCAAAGAGGGTGAGGTTGGAAAGCTCTAGAACACAGGCCATAATGTAACCATAGAACTAGGAAGAAAGCTGTGACAGAAAAGCTGATCTCTCCAATTCAGAATTTGTCATGTCTCAGAACTTTCTCTTTCTACACTATTATTGGTCTTGCTCACAAGACAATTCACACAGCACAGGCATTCAGAAGTTCTGCTTTTCAACAAATGAACCAAATTCCTTTAAGCTAGCACTAGCCTCCTCGTTGGCTGCCTCTTTTATCACCTAATGTAATTATTTCCTGTGAAGGTGGATTGGAGTTGAGATTTCATAATGCTGCCGTAATATTTCTCTCTCACTCTCCTGCATCACACTCACAGTGACATTTGGGCCATTTTTTGCCTCTGCATAAATGCACACTCTTGCCATCCATCATGCCAAGAGAAACTATGAAATGAGCATTAAGCACATAGTTTTCAATGCTATTAAGGCCATTAAACATATCAGCAGGCCCATTACTTTATTTTCCTACAGATGTTTTAGTATTGTGACCTCCAGTCATGAAGAAAATGCGAAGCCCTTCCAAGCAAAAGCCGCTATGAATGCAGGTAGGAGGTGAAGTTCACATGGGCCAGATCAGATCACTAATGGAAAATGATGCAGGCACCAGCCTGCCGCATGATATGAGCAAGTGTGAGATACCACACAACCAAGGAAGACACTGGCCTGTGCCTGCTTTCCCACGCACCCAGTCGTACACAACTCGTTAATTTGAAAACCAAAAAGAGGAAGTGAAATTAGGAATTTCAGTCTCCATCTACCTCTCTTCTGATCTACCTCTAAATGGCAGCTACAGAAACAGAGTAGCCTGAAACTCCAGAAAAATGTAGAAGTTCTTCATTTAAGTTGAGAAAATGGATTAGAAAACTTTGAGGAAGCTAAAAATAACCTCTGATTGAAGGAGTTATTTCAGAACCAGACTTGGAAACATTTAGCAGAGTCTTTTAATTAATTTATTCTGAGGATAGTGCTGAAAATATATCTATCTACCTAATAGCAGAGAGAAAAATCTCCACCTTTGCCTTCTGGCTAGATTCGTTTTACCCTTACTGATATTTCCTCCCCTTATTTGTAGTTTTTGTTTCAATTATCCATGGTCAGCTGTGGTCTGGAGATTGATGATTACAGTGCAGTAAGATATTTTGAGAGAGAAAGAGAGACCATAGTCACATAACTTTTTTATTTTATTTTATTTTATTTTATTTATTTGAGATGAAGTCTTGCTCTGTCACTCAGGCTGGAGTCCAGTGGCACCATCTTGGGTCACTGCAACCTCTGACTCCTGGGTCCAAAAGATTCTCCTGCCTCAGCTTTCCGAGTGACTGGGATTACAGGTGCCCATCCCCATGTCCGGCTAATTTTTTGCATTTTTAGTAGAGGTGGAATTTCACCATATCGGCCAGGCTGGTCTCAAACTCCTGACCTCAGGTGATTCACCTGCCTCAGCCTCCCAAAGTGCTGGGATTACAGGCATGAGCCACCACGCCTGGCCCACATTCACATAACTTTTATTACAGTATATTGTTCTATTTTATTATCAGTTATTATTGTTAATGTTTTGCTTGCTTAATTTATTAGTTAAACTTTACATTAGGTATGTATAGGGAAAAACAGTGTAAACAGGATTTGGTACTGTGATGGTTACTATTGAGTGTCAACTTGATTGGATTGAAAGATGCAAAGTATGGTTTCTGGG
Organism: Trachypithecus francoisi; assembly: GCF_009764315.1. Lineage (NCBI taxonomy): Eukaryota > Metazoa > Chordata > Mammalia > Primates > Cercopithecidae > Trachypithecus > Trachypithecus francoisi. The sequence goes on from NW_022681460.1 coordinate 67,016,706, forward strand.
TGTGTCTGTGAGGGTGTTGCCAAAGGAGATTAACATTCGAGTCGGTGGACTGAGAAAGGCAGACCCACCCTCAATCTGGGTGGGCACCATCTGATCAGCTGCCAGCATGGCCAGAATAAAAGCAGGCAGAAGAATGTGGAGAGACTAGACTGGTTCAGACTTCCGGCCTACATCTTTCTCCTGTGCTGGATGCTTCCTGCCCTTGAACATCGGACTCCAAGTTCTTCAGCTTTGGGACTTGGACTGGCTTCCTTGCTCCTCAGCTTGCAGATGGCCTATTGTGGGACCTCACCTTGTGATGGTGTGAGTCAATACTCCTTAATAAACTTTCATATATATATATATATATATATATGTATATATAAATAATGTAAATATATATAAATATATATACACACATCAATCTTATTAGTTCTGTCCCTCTAGAAAGCCCTAACTAATACAAGTACTATTTGTTTCAAGCATCCACTTGGATGTATATCTGCAGATGAGTGGGAATACTGAACTTATCATAGGAAAAGCACTACCCTCAGTATATTTTCGCATATCATGTACCCACGTGAGAAAGAGGCTTTCTGCAACAAAAATGGTATCATGGGAGTTGGAGGAAATGATTTAAAACTTTTGCAAGTTACTATTGGGAAAAGTTAAACCTAATGTAAAATTTTAAACTAGATCCTTAGATATAAAAATGTCTAGCCTTCCAGTATTTCATGTGTAACCTTGAAGAACACTTTGAGTTATAAGAAAATGAAGACCTATTCTTAATCATAATTTCATTTGCTGTTTTCATAAAGAGACGGTAGCCTCAGTGTTGATGCAAGTAGCTGAATAATGTCATCAGGGAGCCAGACTTTCTATATTTCTGCTTATTCATTCTTATGAGGCTTTTTGTTCTCATGACTGCAGCCTCACTATCACAACATGACTGCTGAAGTTCTAGGCATCACGTACTTAGGCAAAACCAAAGGAAAGAGGAGCCCATCAGTTGAGGTCCTCTGAAAAAGAACAGGTTCTTTCCACTAAATTATGAAATCATTTGACTAGAAACTGTATCTATTTTGGTTTTGTGTCTTCCACCCTCCCTAGGTCAGCTCCAGTAAGGATACATAGCAGATGCCAAAATGGTGGAATTAACAGGAAACCATGTAGTATATTCTCATCATGTTTGTCACCAACTATTAGTCAGTGGATTTTTTTCTGGTATAAAGAGCATTCCCGGAATGCTCTGCTCAGTGTATCCACATTCTTCCATTTGCCATTTGTAAGGTGGATAAAATGGTAAGGTATAGATCACACAGTGTGATCTCAATGAACAGACCTGCTAACAGGAAAGTACCTCCTAAAGCAAATTCTGCCCTGTTTAAAAATAAAAATGAATTAACATAAAGCATAGTTGGTTTATTACCACGGCTCAGTGTGAAAGGTGATTTCCTTACTGTGGGGCATAACAAAAATATCTTCATTTGTGACTTTTTTTTTAATCCTTGAAGAGTTATAAATATGACCACCCCTAAACCAAACTGAAAGAATATAAAAACACTTTGCTCTTTTTCTTCATTTTTGGACAGTTAGGTCAAATGCTAGGTACTTTTAAATGGCTTTTGACATATATTATTGGATTCCTTCCATAAAACTCTCTGTAGGCAATTATGAAAATGTCCCTAAACAGAAAAATTGTGTTATTAATAATTTGTTCCTGTGTTTGGTGTCCTTACTTTTCTTCTTTGATATGCTAAATTAGGGAAAGTGAGCTATGGATATGCCTGACTATAGATGATAAACTGCTATGAGCTTGTTGTGGGGAATTGCTAGGGTTTGCTTTCTGTATCCCTAGTCCCCACATCTGTCACCAACCAGCAGCACTAAAATTTTGCCGGGGCACGCCCAAGATGGCAGAATAGGAACAGCTCCAGCCTATAGCTCCCAGCGTGAGTGACACAGAAGACAGGTGATTTCTGCATTTTCAACTGAGGTACCAGGTTCATCTCACTGGGGAGTGCCAGACAATCAGTGCTGGTCAGCTGGTGCAGCCCAACCAGCCAGAGCTGAAGCAGGGTGAGGCATTGTCTCACCTGGGAAGTGCAAGGGGGAAGGGAATCCCTTTTCCTAGCCAAGGGAAACTGAGACACACAACACCTGGAAAATCAGGTAACTCCCACCCTAATACTGTGCTTTACCAAGGGTCTTAGCAAATGGCACACCAGGAGATTATATCCCACACCTGGCCTGGAGGGTCCTATGCCCACGGAGCCTCCCTCATTGCTAGCACGGCAGTCTGAGATCTAACTGCAAGGTGGCAGCGAGGTTGGGGGAGGGGTGCCCGCCATTGCTGAGGCTTAAGTAGGTAAACAAAGCTGCTGGGAAGCTCGAACTGGGTGGAGCCCACCGTAGCTCAAGGAGGCCTGCTTGCCTCTGTAGACTCCTCCTCTGCAGACAGGGCATAGCTAAATAAAAAGCAGCAGAAACCTGAGCAGAGGTAAATCCCTCTATCTGATAGTTTTGAAGAGAGCAGTGGATCTCCCAGCACAGAGGTTGAGATCTGAGAAAGGACAGATTGCCTGCTCAAGTGGGTCCCTGACCCCTGAGTAGCCTAACTGGGAGACATCCCCCACTAGGTGCAGACCTACACCTCACACCTCACACAGCAAGGTACACCCCTGAGACAAAGCTTCCAGAGCAAGAATCAGACAGCAACACTCGCTGTTCAGCAATATTCTATCTTCTGCAGCCTCCACTGCTGATACCCAGGCAAACAGGGTCTGGAGTGGACCTCAAGCAAATTCCAGCAGACCTACAGCTGAGGGTCCTGACTGTTAGAAGGAAAACTAACAAACAGAAAGGACACCCACACCAAAACCCCATCAGTATATCACCATCATCAAAGACCAAAGGCAGATAAAACCACAAAGATGGGGAAAAAGCAGGGCAGAAAAGCTGGAAATTCAAAAAATCAGAGCGCATCTCCCCCTCCAAAGGAATGCAGCTCATTGCCAGCAATGGAACAAAGCTGGACGGAGAATGACTTTGATGAGTTGAGAGAAGAAGGCTTCAGTTGATCAAACTTCTTAGAGCTAAAGGAGGAACTATGTAACCATCACAAAGAAACTAAAAACCTTGAGAAAAGAATGGATGAATGGATAACTAGAATAATCAATGCAGAGAAGACCTTAAAATAACTGATAGAGATGAAAACTGTAACACGAGAACTATGTGACAATTGCACAAGCTTCAGTAACCAACTCGATCAACTGGAAGAAAGAGTATCAGCGATTGAAGATCAAATGAATGAAATGAAGCAAGAAGAGAAGCGCGGAGACAAAAGAGTAAAAAGAAACGAACAAAGCCTCCAAGAAGTATGGGATTATGTGAAAAGACCAAATCTATGTCTGATTGGTGTGCCTGAAAGAGACGGGGAAAGTGGAACCAAGTTGGAAAACACTCTTCAGGATATCATCCAGGAGAACTTCCCCAACCTAGTAAGGCAGGCCAACATTCCAATTCAGGAAATACAGAGAACGCCACAAAGATACTCCTCGAGAGGAGCAACTCTAAGACACACAATTGTCACATTCACCAAAGTTGAAATTAAGGAAAAAATGTTAAGGGCAGTCAGAGAGAAAGGTCGGGTTACACACAAAGGGAAGCCCATCAGACTAACAGTAGATCTCTCGGCAGAAACTCTCCAAGCCAGAAGAGAGTGGGGGCCAATATTCAACATTCTTAAAGAAAAGAATTTTCAACTCAGAATTTCATATCCAGCCAAACTAAATTTCATAAGTGAAGGAGAAATAAAATCCTTTACAGACAAGCAAATGCTTAGAGATTTTGTCAGCACCAGGCCTGCCCTATAAGAGATCCTAAAGGAAGCACTAAACATGGAAAGAAACAACAGGCACCAGCCATTGCAAAAACATGTCAAAATGTAAAGTCCATCAATGCTAGGAAGAAACTGCATCAACTTGCAAGCAAAATAACCAGCTAATACCATAATGACAGGATCAAGTTCACACATAACAATATTAATCTGAAATGTAAATGGACTAAATGGTCCAATTAAAAGACACAGACTGGCAAATTGGATAAAGAGTCAAGACTCATCAGTTTGCTGTATTCAGGAGACCCATCTCACATGCAGAGACACACATCGGCTCAAAATAAAGGGATGGAGGAAGATCTACCAAGCAAATGGAAAATAAGAAAAGCACGGGTTGCAATCCTAGTCTCTGATAAAACAGACTTTAAACCACCAAAGATCAAAAGAGACAAAGCAGGCCATTAACATAATGGTAAAGGGATCAATTCATCACGAAGAGCTAACTATCCTAAATATATACGCACCCAATACAGGAGTGCCCAGATTCATAAAGCAAGTCCTTAGAGACTTACAAAGAGACTTAGACTCCCATACAATAATAATGGGAGACTTTAATACCCCACTGTCAACATTAGACAGATCAACGAGACAGAAAGTTAACAAGATATCCAGGAATTGAATTGAACTCTGCACCAAGCAGACCTAATAGACATCTACAGAACTCTCCACCCCAAATCAACAGAATATACATTCTTCTCAGCACCACATCACACTTATTCCAAAATTGACCACATAGTTGGAAGTAAAGCACTCCTCAGGAAATGCAAAAGAACAGAAATTATAACAAACTGTCTCTCAGTGCAATCAAACTAGAACTCAGGACTAAGAAACTCAATCAAAACCGCTCAACTACATGGAAACTGAACAACCTGCTTCTGAATGGCTACTGGGTACATAACGAAATGAAGGCAGAAATAAAGATGTTCTTTGAAACCAATGAGAACAAAGATACAACATACCAGAATCTCTGGGACACATTTAAAGCAGTACGTAGAGGGAAATTTATAGCACAAGAGAAAGCAGGAAAGATCTAAAATTGACACCCTAGCATCACAATTAAAAGAACTAGAGAAGCAACAGCAAACACATTCAAAAGCTAGCAGAAGTCAAGAAATAACTAAGATCAGAGCAAAACTGAAGGAGATAGAGACACAAAAACCCTCCAAAAAATCAATGAATCCAGGAGCTGCTTTTTTGAAAAGATCAACAAAATTGATAGACCACTAGCAAGACTAATAAAGAAGAAAAGAGAGAGGAATCAAATAGATGCAATAAAAAAATGATAAAGGGGATATCCCACCGACCCCAGAGAAATACAAACTACCATCAGAGAATACTATAAACATCTCTATGCAAATAAACTAGAAAACCTAAAAGAAATGGATAATTTCCTGGACACTTACACTCTCCCAAGACTAAACCAGGAAGAAGTTGAATCCCTGAATAGACCAATAGCAGGCTCTGAAATTGAGGCAATAATTAATAGCCTACCAACCAAAAAAAGTCCACAACCAGATGGATTCACAGTCGAATTCTACCAGAGGTACAAGGAGGAGCTGGTACCATTCCTTCTGAAACTATTCCAATCAATAGAAAAAGAGGAAATCCTCCCTAACTCGTTTTACAAGGGCAACATCATTCTGATACCAAAGCCTGACAGAGACACAACAAAAAAAGAGAGAATTTTAGATCAATATCCCTGATGAACATCGATGCAAAAATCCTCATTAAAATACTGGCAAAGTGAATCCAGCAGCACATCAAAAAGTATATCCACCATGATCAAGTGGACTTCATCCCTGGGATGCAAGGCTGCTTCAACATACACAAATCAATAAACGTAATCCAGCATATAAACAGAACCAAAGACAAAAACCACATGATTATCTCAATAGATACAGAAAAGGCCTTTGACAAAATTCAATGGCCCTTCATGCTAAAAACTCTCAATAAATTCGGTATTGATGGAGCATATCTCAAAATAATAAGAGCTATTTATGACAAACACACAGTCAATATTATACTGAATGGGCAAAAACTGGAAACATTCCCTCTGAAAACTGGCACAAGACAGGGATGCCCTCTCTTACCACTCCTATTCAACATAGTGTTGGAAGTTCTGACTAGGGCAATTAAGCAAGAGAAAGAAATAAAGAGTATTCAGTTAGGAAAAGAAGAAACCAAATTGTCCCTGTTTGCAGATGACATGATTGTATATTTAGAAAACCCTATTGTCTCAGCCCAAAATCTCCTTAAGCTGATAAGCAACTTCAGCAAAATCTCAAGATACAAAATCAATGTGCAAAAATCACAAGCATTCCTATACACCAGTAACAGACAAACAGAGATCTAAATCATGAATGAATTCCCATTCACAATTGCTTCAAAGAGAATAAAGTACCTAGGAATCCAACTTACAAGGGATGTGAAGGACCTCTTCAAGGAGAACTACAAACCACTCCTCAATGAAATAAAAGAGGACACAAACAAATGGAAGAACACTCCATGCTCATGGATAGGAAGAATCAATATTGTGAAAATGGCCATACTGCCCAAGGTAATTTATAGATTCAATGCCATCCCCATTAAGCTACCAATGACTTTCTTCACAGAATTGGAAAAAACTATTTTAAAGTTCATATGGAACCAAAAAAGAGCCCACATTGCCAAGACAATCCTAAGCCAAAAGAACAAAGCTGGAGGCATCACGCTACCTGACTTCAAACTATACTACAAGGCTATAGTAACCAAAACAGCATGGTACTGGTACAAAAACAGAGATATAGATCAATGGAACAGAACAGAGCCCTCAGAAATAATACCACACATTTACAGCCAGCTGATCTTTGACAAACCTGACAAAAAGAAGAAATGGGGAAAGAATTCCCTATTTAATAAATGGTGCTGGGAAAATTGGCTAGCCATAAGTAGAAAGCTGAAACTGGATCCTTTCCTTATTCCTTATACAAAAATTAATTCAAGCTGGATTAGAGACTTAAATGTTAGACCTAAAACCATAAAAACCCTAGAAGAAAACCTAGGCGATACCATTCAGGACATAGGCATGGGCAAGGACTTCATGTCTAAAACACCAAAAACAATGGCAACAGAAGCCAAAATTGACAAATGGGATCTAATTAAACTAAAGAGCTTCTGCACAGCAAAAGAAACTACCATCAGAGTGAACAGGCAACCTACAGAATGGGAGAAAATCTTTTCAATCTACTCATCTGACAAAGGGCTAATATCCAGAACCCATAAAGAATTCAATCAAATTTACAAGAAAAAAACAAACAAACCCATCAAAAAGTAGGCAAAGGATATGAACAGACACTTCTCAAAAGAAGACATTCATACAGCCAACAGACACATGAAAAAATGCTCATCATCACTCACCATCAGAGAAATGCAAATCAAAACCACAATGAGATACCATCTCACAACAGTTAAACGGCAATCATTAAAAACTCAGGAAACAACAGGTGCTGGAGAGGATGTGGAGAAATAGGAACACTTTTACACTGTTGGTGGGAGTGTAAACTAGTTCAACCATTGTGGAAAACAGTGTGGCAATTCCGCAAGGATCTAGAACTAGAAATACCATTTGACCCAGCCATCCCATTACTGGGGATATAACCAAAGGATTATAAGTCATGCTGCTATGAAGATACGTGCACAGGTATGTTTTTTGGGGCACTATTCACAATAGCAAAGACTTGGAATCAACCCAAATGTCCATTAGTGGCAGACTGGATTAAGAAAATGTGGCACATATACACCATGGAATACTATGCAACCATAAAAAAGGATGAGTTTGTGTCCTTCGTAGGGACATGGATGCAGCTGGAAACCATCATTCTCAGCAAACTATCACAAGAACAGAAAATCAAATACCGCATGTTCTCACTCATAGGTGGGAATTGAACAATGAGATCACTTGGACACAGGAAGGGGAGCATCACACACCGGGTCCTATTGTGGGGAGGGGTAGGGGGAAGGGATAGCATTAGGTGATACACTGAATGTGAATGACGAGTTAATGAGTGCAGCACACCAACATGGCACATGTATACATATGTAACAAACCTGCACATTGTGCACATGTACCCTAGAACTTAAAGTATAATAAAAAAAAATTGCCCTTAAGAGAATCTCCCATTGGGTAGCCTTGCTCAGAAAGATGAACCCCTTTCTTGCCAGAGTCTTTCTTTTCCCTCCCATGAGGGCCATGCTCTGCCAAGCAGATACTCTCTCCTGAAGTCTGAATGTTTTGTGACTTTAGCAAGGCCAGTGAGTACTCTTGGCATTCATTTGTTATGTGAAAGTAGTGGTGTCTGGACCAACCTCTTATCATCTAATCCTTTCACTAAATTCCATTTTGTTCTTAAGATAGCTAGAATGGGTTTCTGCTGTTTGCACACATGGATTACCAGGTTTTCTTTTTTAAATTAATGACCACAAATCCCAAAATGTCTGCTGTCAGTGATGCCCAGCATTCATCTGTAGTTCTCTAGGAAGCTGCCCCTCTACTCTCTGAGATGAGCATTTCATAACACCTCTCTCCTCAGGTTTCCTTCCTCAAATCTCAGTCAACTACCTTGACTCATACTCCTCCAAAAAGAAAGACACCAGACTTGAACTTCCTCATATTCCTGTCATATTCCCATCACCAAATTACAACCTCACCTGCACCTACATTAGCTTCTCTGCTTTTCCTGCATGAGGATTGAGTAATCATCTCCACTCCTCTCAGAGACCACCTTGGATCATGAAGTAGAAGCTGTATGTTGAAGAAAGCAGAGAAATAAAATAGAAAGAGCATGGATTCTGGCAAGATTTATTTGGTGGATGCCATGGTATGCTGCACAACTATGTGCCTCCAGGACTGAAGCACTCATTCTCCCAGCTTCCAGGAGTGTTGGCAACATACTGTTGCCAGCTGATCCCTTCTCTGGCATGTTCGCTCAGCTGAAATGAGCACCATTGTTTAAGGTCAAGCCCCCTTCCTTCTAACAGCCCCCCTCCAATGACAGGTTAATGTAAAGGTATAAAGGCCCATCTTCCTTGCCCCAATTTTGGACAGCTTTGCAGAGCTATCGTAGCTTTAGAATGGATCATAGGATAGGCTGAGATCTTTATTGATCTTTATTGATTGCATCACAGCTTGAATTTTCTTTTTCCAAAAATCCTATTTCCTTCACCCCTTGAGCATGCCATAACGTATCTATCAACAAATCTTTTATCAGAGTCTGCTGCTTGGGAAACATGTCTAGTAATAGTTAGTGCCAGAAGCAGTCTGAGAGAGCAGACTCTAAAATGAGATTTTTGGAGCTAGGTCACTTGCAGGCAGCTGGCAATGAAGATCCCATCACAGCTGGTAGTTACTGGTAGACCCTGGCATGTAGTAGCATATAATTGTTAAAAATTTTATCATGGTGAACTGAGATGTTATACTAATGTAAGGTAACTTACTGACAGGTACAATGTGTGGGGCATTTTAGAGGTAGAGAAAAAAGAGGATAAGAAATATAGAATATAAAAGCCATTACTGGGGTCAATCAGTGCTTTGGAGAAAAACAATAAAAGACTGAGAGTAAATTAATAAGCAATTAAAGGCCAAATGTAAGAGCCAGAGGGCTTCCTTGGCCATACATAAAACAGTTTTTTATTTTGTCAGATGGTGGAATAGAAAACCCCCGGCATCATTCCCCCACACAAATACAACAAGAAACAATCCAAAGACAAAAATACCAACCTGTATACACCAGAACTCCAGGGAGAAGTGGAGAAATCCCCTGGACCTGCAGAATCAAGAGAAACTACGACCAACCCACAGTTGACAAAGCAAAAGGAGAAAAGGAGGTGGAGATTTGATTTCTCCATCAGTTCAGTTATTTTCATAGGAAGCCCAGTCTAGTCTCTTCCCATGAGAACTATTGGGAGTACCAGGAGGGCCGAACAAACTGGGGAGAACTAGGGATAAAGCAGGGCGATGATCACATCGACTGGCATGTGGGTTGTAGCAGCTCAGTGCTCTAATCAGTGGGGACACAACGTTGAAGACACTGACTGGTGCCACAACACCATAGGGGGCACCATCCATGGGAAGGCCCAAATCCCTAGTAAAATTTTTCACAAAGCACAGGTACTCATGTGGAGCCATCCTCTGGCCCAGAAACAGCTAAAAGGTTGGGAATAAGTTATGATGCCCACTTAAGTCTTCCCCAGAAGAAACAATAGCAGGACAGCAATATAGTTTCGAGGCATCATTTATGCTCCATTGCCTACTATATAAGTCTTCTCTAGACTGGGAAACAAAGGCAGGGCAGCAATTTATTTCCAGAGTAGCACTGAAGGTCTCACTATAAGCTCACTATAAGTCTTCTAGACCAAGAAACAATGACAAGACAATGAGTTAGTCCTAGTGTGATGTTTTAGTTCTGTGCTCACTCTGTCCTCCACAGAATAGGAAGCAACAACAGGCAAATGTTTACATTCTAATATTAGGAAGTAAAGTTCTAACATTGGCAAAGAACAGCTGCAAAAACTAAAAGAGGTGGCTGTCTCCTCAAATGCACAAGCATCAATGTAAAGATGCAATGATTGTGAAAACTCAGGGAAATATGACACTACCAAAAGAAACCAAAAAAACTCCAGCAATGACTCCAGAAGAAATGCATATTTATAAAATATCTGACAGACAATTCAGAACAATCCACTTAAGGAAGTTCAAGGAATCACAAGAAAATAAAGATTAAAAACTAAATGAAATTCAGAAAACAATTCAGGAACAAAATGAGAAATTTGACCAAAAAAAAAAAAAAAGAATTTTAAAAAGCCAAATAAAAATGCTAGATATTAAGAATACAATAACTGAAATGAAAAATTCACTAGAAAGCTTTAATTGGAGACTTGATAAAATAGGGAAAAGAATTAGCAAGCTTGAAGAATGTATGAAATTACCCAATTAGAAGAGCAAAAAGAGAAAAATAATTAAAAAGAGTAAAGAAAGCCTAAAAGAATTATGGGGCACCACTACATAATTGGAATTGGCAAAGGAGACAACAAAAGGAAAAGACCTGGAAAGCATATTTCTGAAAATAATGGCTGAAATTTTTCTAAATCTGGAGAAAAACAGTAACATTTAGGCACAGAAAACTCAGAGGTCTTTCCAACTTCATCAGTCAAATTCAATCAAAAGAGGAATTTTCTGAACTTGCTGGCAAGATGGCTGAATAGGAACAGCTCTGGTCTGCAGCTCCCAGCAAGATCGACACAGAAGGCAGGTGATTTCTGCATTTGCAACTGAGGTAACCAGTTCATCTCACTGGGACTGTTTGGACAGTGGGTGCAGCCCACAGAGGGAAAAGCCAAAGCACGGTGGGGCGTCGTCTCACCCAGAAGCACAAGGTGTTGGGGGATTACCCTTTCCTAGCCAAGGGAAGCCATGACAAACTGTACCTGAAGGAACAGTGCACTCTGGCCCAGATACTGCACTTTTCCCGTGGTCTTTGCAACTGGCAGACTAGGAGATTCCCTCCAGGGCTTGGCTCAGCAGGTCCCACCCCCACAGAGACCAGCAAGCTAAGATCCACTGGCTTGAAATTCTTGCTGCTAGCAGAGCAGTCTGAGGTCAACCTGGGATACTGGAGCTTGGCAGGGGGAGGGGTGTCTGCCATTGCTAAGGCCTGAGTAGCCAGTTTCACCCTTATGGTGTAAACAAAGCTGCTGGGAAGTTCGAACTGGGTGGAGCCCACTGCAGCTCAGCAAGGCTGCTGCAGCCTAACTGCCTCACTAGGCAGGGTATCTCTGAAAAAAAGGCAGCAGCCCCAGTCAGGGACTTATAGATAAAACCCCATCTCCCTGGGACAGAGTATCTGGGGGAAGGAGTGACTGTGGGTGCAGCTTCTGCAGACTTAAACATCCCTGCCTGACAGCTCTTAAGAGAGTAGCAGATCTCCCAGCACAGCATTCAAGCTCTGATAAGGGTCAGGCTGCTTCCTCAATTGGGTCCCTGACCCCTGTGTATCCTGACTGGGAGACACCTCCCAGTAGGGGCTGACAGACACCTCATAAAGGAGAGCTCTCACTGGCATCTGGTGGGTACCGCTCTAGGAGGAAGCTTCCAGAGGAAGGAACAGGCAGCAATCTTTGCTGGTCTTCAGCCTCTGCTGGTGATACCCAGGAAAACATGGTCTGGAGTAGATCTACAGCAAACTCCAGTAGAACTGCAGCAGAGGGGCCTGACTGTTAGAAAGAAAACTAGCAAACAGAAAGGAATAGTAGCAATGTTAACAAAAAGGACTTCCACTCAGAGATGCCATCTGAAAGTCACCAACATCAAAGACCAAAGGTAGATAAATCCATGAAGATGGGGAGCAACCAACACAAAAAGGCTGAAAACTCTAAAAACCAGAACCCCTCTTCTCCTCCAAAGGATCACAACTCACCAGCAAGGGAACAAAATTGGACAGAGAATGAGTTTGATGAATTGACAGAAGTGGCTTCAGAAGGTGGGTAACAACAAACTCCTCTGAGCTAAAGGAGCATGTTCTAACCCAATGCAAGGAAGCTAAGAACCTTGAAAAAAGATTAAATGAATTGCTGGATACAAAGAGGAGCTGTTATCATTACTTCTGAAACTATTCCAAACAATAGAAAAAGAGGGAATCTTCCCTAACCCATTTTATGAGGCCAGCATCATCCTGATACCAAAACCTGACAGAGTCACAAGAAAAAAAGAAAATTTTAGGCCAATATCCCTGATAAACATCGATGCAAAAATCCTCAGTAAAATTCTGGCAAACAGAATCCAGCAGCATATCAAAAAGCTTATCCACCATGATCAAGTCGGCTTCATCGCTGGGATGCAAGGCTGGTTCAACATATGCAAATCAATAAATGTAATCCATCACATAAACAGAACCAATGACAAAAACCACATGATTATCTCAATAGATGCAGAAAAGGCATTCAACGAAATTCAACAGCCCTTCATGCTAAAAACTGTCAATAAACTAGATATTGAAGGAACCTATCTCAAAATAATAAGAGCTATTTATGACAAACCCATAGCCAATATCATACTGAACAGGCAAAAACTGGAAGCAGTCCCTTTGAAAACCAGCACAAGACAAGGATGCCCTCTCTCACCACTCCTATTCAACATAGTATTTGAAGTTCTGTCTAGGGCAATCAGGCAAGAGAAAGAAATAAAGCGTATTCAATTACGAAAACAGGAAGTCAAATTGTCTCTGTTTCTAGATGATGTGACTGTATATTTAGAAAACCCCATCATCTCAAATCTCCTTAAGCTAGTAAGCAACTTCAGCAAAGTGTCAGGATAAAAAATCAATGTGGCCATTAGGGGAAAGAGCAGGGCCGCTGCAGACCCGAACGACTCTGTCTGACAGCTTTGGGGAGAGCCGTGGATCTCCTAACGCGGAGGTTGAGATCTGAGAACGGACAGACTGCCTGCTCAGGTGGGTCCCTGACCCCTGAGTAGCCTAGCTGGGAGACATCCCCCACTAGGGGCAGTCTGATACCCCACACCTCACAGGGTGACGTCACCCCTGGAGGAAACTTCCAAAGAAAGAATCAGACAGGTACACTTGCTGTTCAGCAATATTCTATCTTCGGCAACCTCTGCTGCTGATACCCAGGCAAACAGGGTCTAGAGTGGACCTCAAGCAATCTCTAACAGACCAACAGACAGTCCTTCTGACTGTCAGACGGAAAACTATCAAACAGGAAGGACACCTATACCAAAACCCCATCAGTACGTCACCATCATCAAAGTCCAGAGACAGATAAAACCATAAAGATGGGGAAGAAGCAGGGCAGAAAAGCTGGAAATTCAAAAAATAAGAGCGCATCTCCCCCTGCAAAGGAGCGCAGCCCATCGCCAGCAACAGATCAAAGCTGGTCAGAGAATGACTTTGACGAGATGAGAGAAGAAGGCTTCAGTCCATCAAACTTCTCAGAGCTAAAGGAGGAATTACGTACCAGCGCAAAGAAACTAAAAATCTTGAAAAAAAAGTGGAAGAATTGACAGCTAGACTAATTAATGCAGAGAAGATCATAAACGAAATGACAGAGATGAAAACCATGACACGAGAAATACGTGACAAATGCACAAGCTTCGGTAACCGACTCGATCAACTGGAAGAAAGAGTATCAGCGATTGAGGATCAAATGAATGAAATGAAGCGAGAAGAGAAAACCAAAAGAAAAAAGAAGAAAAAGAAATGAACAAAGCCTGCAAGAAGTATGGGATTATGTAAAAAGACCAAATCTACGTCTGATTGGGGTGCCTGAAAGTGAGGGGGAAAATGGAACCAAGTTGGAAAACACTCTTCAGGATATCATCCAGGAGAACTTCCCCAACCTAGTAGGGCAGGCCAACATTCAAATTCAGGAAATACAGAGAACGCCACAAAGATACTCCTCCAGAAGAGCAACTCCAAGACACATAATTGCCAGATTCACCAAAGTTGAAATGAAGGAAAAAATCTTAAGGGCAGCCAGAGAGAAAGGTCGGGTTATCCACAAAGGGAAGCCCATCAGAATAACAGCAGACCTCTCGGCAGAAACTCTACAAGCCAGAAGAGAGTGGGGGCCAATATTCAACGTTCTTAAAGAAAAGAATTTTCAACCCAGAATTTCATATCCAGCCAAACTAAGCTTCATCAGTGAAGGAGAAATAAAATCCTTCACAGATAAGCAAATGCTTAGAGATTTTGTCACCACCAGGCCTGCCTTACAAGACCCTGAAGGAAGCCCTAAACATGGAAAGAACAACCGGTACCAGCCATTGCAAAAACATGCCAAAATGTAAAGACCATCGAGGCTAGGAAGAAACTGCATCAACTAACGAGCAAAATAACCAGTTAATATCATAATGGCAGGATCAAGTTCACACATAACAATATTAACCTTAAATGTCAATGGACTAAATGCTCCAATTAAAAGACACAGACTGGCAAACTGGATAAAGAGTCAAGACCCATCAGTCTGCTGTATTCAGGAGACCCATCTCACATGCAGAGACATACATAGGCTCAAAATAAAGGGATGGAGGAAGATCTACCAAGCAAATGGAGAACAAAAAAAAGCAGGGGTTGCAATCCTAGTCTCTGATAAAACAGACTTTAAACCATCAAAGATCAAAAGAGACAAAGAAGGCCATTACATAATGGTAAAGGGATCAATTCAACAGGAAGAGCTAACTCTCCTAAATATATATGCATCCAATACAGGAGCACCCAGATTCATAAGCAAGTCCTTAGAGACCTACAAAGAGACTTAGACTCCCATACAATAATAATGGGAGACTTCAACACTCCACTGTCAACATTAGACAGATCAACGAGACAGAAAGTTAACAAGGATATCCAGGAATTGAACTCATCTCTGCACCAAGCGGACCTAATAGACATCTATAGAACTCTCCACCCCAAATCAACAGAATATACATTCTTCTCAGCACCACATCGCACTTATTCCAAAATTGACCACATAATTGGAAGTAAAGCACTCCTCAGCAAATGTACAAGAACAGAAATTATAACAAACTGTCTCTCAGACCACAGTGCAATCAAACTAGAACTCAGGACTAAGAAACTCAATCCAAACCGCTCAACTACATGGAAACTGAACAACCTGCTCCTGAATGACTACTGGGTACATAACGAAATGAAAGCAGAAATAAAGATGTTCTTTGAAACCAATGAGAACAAAGATACAACATACCAGAATCTCTGGGACACATTTAAAGCAGTGTGTAGAGGGAAATTTTAGCACTAAATGCCCACAAGAGAAAGCAGGAGAGATCTAAAATGACACTAACATCACAATTAAAAGAACTAGAGAGGCAAGAGCAAACACATTCAAAAGCTAGCAGAAGGCAAGAAATAACTAAGATCAGAGCAGAACTGAAGGAGATAGAGACACAAAAAACCCTCCAAAAAATCAATGAATCCAGGAGTTGGTTTTTTGAAAAGATAAACAAAATTGACAGACCGCTAGCTAGACTAATAAAAAAGAAAAGAGAGAAGAATCAAATAGACGCAATAAAAAATGATAAAGGGGATATCACCACAGACCCCACAGAAATACAAACAACCATCAGAGAATACTATAAATGCCTCTACACAATCAACTAGAAAATCTAGAAGAAATGGATAATTTCCTGGACACTTACACTCTCCCAAGACTAAACCAGGAAGAAGTTGAATCCCTGAATAGACCAATAGCAGGCTCTGAAATTGAGGCAACAATTAATAGCCTACCCACCAAAAAAAGTCCAGGACCAGATGGATTCACAGCTGAATTCTACCAGAGGTACAAGGAGGAGCTGGTACCATTCCTTCTGAAACTATTCAATCAATAGAAAAAGAGGGAATCCTCCCTAACTCTTTTATGAGGCCAACATCATCCTGATACCAAAGCCTGGCAGAGACACAACAAAAAAAAGAATTTTAGACCAATATCCCTGATGAACATCGATGCAAAAATCCTCAATAAAATACTGGCAAACCGGATTCAGCAGCACATCAAAAAGCTTATCCACCATGATCAAGTGGGCTTCATCCCTGGGATGCAAGGCTGGTTCAACATTCGCAAATCAATAAACGTAATCCAGCATATAAACAGAACCAAAGACAAGAACCACATATTATCTCAATAGATGCAGAAAAGGCTTTTGACAAAATTCAACAGCCCTTTATGCTAAAAACGCTCAATAAATTTGGTATTGATGGAACGTACCTCAAAATAATAAGAGCTATTTATGACAAACCCACAGCTAATATCATACTGAATGGGCAAAAACTGGAAAAATTCCCTTTGAAAACTGGCACAAGACAGGGATGCCCTCTCTCACCACTCCTATTCAACATAGTGTTGGAAGTTCTGGCTAGGGCAATCAGGCAAGAGAAAGAAATCAAGGGTATCCAGTTAGGAAAAGAAGAAGTCAAATTGTCCCTGTTTGCAGATGACATGATTGTATATTTAGAAAACCCCATCGTCTCAGCCCAAAATCTCCTTAAGCTGATAAGCAACTTCAGCAAAGTCTCAGGATACAAAATAATGTGCAAAAATCACAAGCATTCTTATACACCAGTAACAGACAAGCAGAGAGCCAAATCAGGAATCAACTTCCATTCACAATTGCTTCAAAGAGAATCAAATACCTAGGAATCCAGCTTACAAGGGATGTAAAGGACCTCTTCAAGGAGAACTACAAACCACTGCTCAGTGAAATCAAAGAGGACACAAACAAATGGAAGAACATACCATGCTCATGGATAGGAAGAATCAATATCGTGAAAATGGCCATACTGCCCAAGGTTATTATAGATTCAATGCCATCCCCATCAAGCTACCAATGACTTTCTTCACAGAATTGGAAAAAACTGCTTTAAAGTTCATATGGAACCAAAAAAGAGCCCGCATTGCCAAGACAATCCTAGGTCAAAAGGACAAAGCTGGAGGCGTCACGCTACCTGACTTCAAACTATACTACAAGGCTACAGTAACCAAAACAGCATGGTACTGGTACCACAACAGAGATATAGACCAATGGAACAGAACAGAGTCCTCAGAAATAATACCACACATCTACAGCCATCTGATCTTTGACAAACCTGAGAGAAACAAGAAATGGGGAAAGGATTCCCTATTTATAAATGGTGCTGGGAAAATTGGCTAGCCATAAGTAGAAAGCTGAAACTGGATCCTTTCCTTACCCCTTATACGAAAATTAATTCAAGATGGATTAGAGACTTAAATGTTAGACCTAATACCATAAAAACCCTAGAAGAAAATCTAGGTAGTACCATTCAGGACATAGGCATGGGCAAGGACTTCATGTCTAAAACACCAAAAGCAACGGCAGCAAAAGCAAAATTGACACATGGGATCTAATTAAACTAAAGAGCTTTTGCACAGCAAAGAAACTACCATCAGAGTGAACAGGCAACCTACAGAATGGGAAAAAATTTTTGCAACCTACTCATCTGACAAAGGGCTAATATCCAGAATCTACAAGAACTCAAACAAATATACAAGAAAAAAACAAACAACCCCATCAAAAAAGGGGAAAGGATATGAACAGACATTTCTCAAAAGAAGACATCCATACAGCCAACAGACACATGAAAAAATGCTCATCATCACTCGCCATCAGAGAAATGCAAATCAAAACCACAATGAGATACCATCTCACACCAGTTAGAATGGCAATCATTAAGAAGTCAGGAAACAACAGGTGTTGGAGAGGATGTGGAGAAATAGGAACACTTTTACACTGTTGGTGGGATTGTAAACTAGTTCAACCATTATGGAAAACAGTATGGCGATTCCTCAAGGATCTAGAACTAGATGTACCATATGACCCAGCCATCCCACTACTGGGTATATACCCAAAGGATTATAAATTACTCTACTACAAAGACACATGCACACGTATGTTTATTGCGGCACTATTCACAATAGCAAAGACTTGGAATCACCCAAATGTCCATCTGTGACAGACTGGATTAAGAAAATGTGGCACATACACCATGGAATACTATGCAGCCATAAAAAAGGATGAGTTTGCGTCCTTTGTAGGGACATGGATGCAGCTGGAAACCATCATTCTTAGCAAACTATCACAAGAAGAAAACCAAACACCGCATGTTCTCACTCATAGGTGGGAACTGAACATGAGATCACTTGGACTCGGGAAGGGGAACATCACACACTGGGGCCTATCATGGGGAGGGGGAGGAGGGAGGGATTGCATTGGGGAGTTATACATGATATAAACGTCATGCACATGTACCCTAGAACTTAAAGTATAAAAAAAAATAAAAAATATATAAAAAAAAAATCAATGTGAAAAAATCAAGCATCCCTATACACAAATAAACAGCAAAAGAGAGCCAAATCATGAGTGAAGTCCCATCACTATGGCTACAAAGAGAATAAAATACCTAGGAATACAACTTACAAGGGATATGAAGACTCTTCAAGGAGAACTACAAACCACTGCTCAAGGAAATATGAGAGGACACAAACAAATGGGGAAGCATTCCATGCTCACGGATAGGAAGAATTAATATCATGAAAATAGCCATACTGCCCAAAGTAAGTTATAGATTCAATGCTATCCCCATTAAGCTGCCAATGACTTTCTTCACAGAACTGGAAAAAAAAGCTACTTTAAATTTCATATGGAACCGAAAAAGACCTCATATAGCCAAGACAATCCTAAGCAAAAAGAACAAAGCAGGAAGCATCACACTACTTGACTTCAAACTATACTACAAGGCTCCAGTAACCAAAACAGCATGATATGGGTACCAAAACAGATATATAGACCAATGGAACAGAACAGAGGTCTCAGAAATAACACCATACCTCTATAACCATCTGATCTTTGACAAACCTGACAAAAACAAGCAATGGGGAAAGGATTCTCTATGTAATAAATGGTGTTGGGAAAACTGGCTAGCCATATGTAGAAAGCTGAAACTGGATCCCTTCCTTACACCTTGTACAAAAATTAACTCAAGATGGATTAAAGACTTAAATGTAAGACCTAAAACCATAAAAACCCTAGAAGAAAACCTAGGCGATACCATTCAGGACATAGGCATGGGCAAAGACTTTATGACTAAAACACCGAAAACAATGGCAACAAAAGCCAAAATAGACAAATGGGATCTAATTAAACTAAAGAGCTTCTGCACAGCAAAGAAAACTATCATCAGAGTGAAAAGGCAACCTACAGAATGGGAGAAAATTTTTGCAATCTCCCCACCTGACACAGGGCTAATATCCAGAATCTACAAAGAACTTAAACAAATTTACAAGAAACAAACAACCCCATCAAAAAGTGGGTGAAGGATATGAACAGACACTTCTCAAAACAAGATATTTATGGCCCTAACAAACATATGAAAAAATGCTCATTATCACTGGTCATTAGAGAAATGCAAATCAAAACCACAATGAGATACCATCTCATGCCAGTTAGAATGGCAGTCATTAAAAAGTCAGGAAACAACAGATGCTGGAGGGGATGTGGAGAAATAGGAATGCTTTTACACTGTTGGTGGGAATGTAAATTAGTTCAACCATTGTGGAAGACAGTGTGGGGATTCCTCAAGGATCTAGAACTAGAAATAACACTTGACCCAGCAATCCTATTACTGGGTATATATCCAAAGGATTATAAATCATTCTACTATAAAGACATATGCACACATATGTCTCTTGTGGCACTATTCATAATAGCAAAGACTTGGAACTAACCCAAATACCCATCAATGATAGACTGGATAAAGAAAATCTGGCACATATACACCATGGAATACTATGCAGCCATAAAAAAGGATGAGTTTATGTCTTTTGCAGGGACGTGGATGAAGCTGGAAACCATCATTCTCAGAAAACTAACACAAGAACAGAAAACCAAACACTGCATGTTCTCACTCATAAGTGGGAGCTGAACAATGAGAACACATGGACACAGGGAGGGGAACATCACACTGTAGGGCCTATCAGGGATGGGGTGCGGGGAGGGGGAGGGATATCATTAGGAAAATACCTAATGTAGATGATGGGTTGATGGGTGCAGCAAACCACCATGGCACATGTATACCTATGTAACAAACGGCTACGTTCTGCACATATACCCCAGAACTTAAAATACAATTTAAAACAAGAGAATTTTTCCCAGGCACATTATAGTCAAATTATCAAAAATCAAAGACAAAGAAAGTATACTCAAAACAGCAAGAGAAAAGAAACATATTAAATTCACAGAGTTGCAATATAGATGGATATCCCAATGTAGATTGTTCAACAAATACCTTGAAGGCCAGGAGAGAGTGGGATATTATATTCAATGTACTGACAGAGATACTCTGCCAACTAAGAATACTGTGCCCAGCAAAGCTATACCTCAAACATTAAAAAATAAAGACATTTCCAGACAAACAAAACTTAGAGAATTCATCAACACCAGATCTGACTTATAAAAAATACTAAACAGAGTTTTTCAATCTGAAAGAATTGGATGTTAACATGTGACAACAAAACATCTGAAAGTATAAAACTCACTGGCAAAGGAAAAAAGACAAATTGAGAATACTTTAGTACTGCAATTGTGGTAGGTAAACTGCTTATATCGTAAATATAAAGACTAAAAACAAAATTATTAAAAGCAACAATATAGTAATTGGTTAAAGTACAGGCAATATAAAAAGATATATATTAAAACATCAAAAAAGTCAAAGCATGTGTGTTTTTGGGGGTGATGTCAAAGTGTAGTTTGTTTTGATACTTTTCTTTACAATCAAAGTTAAATCACTTTCAGTTTAAAATAACCTGAGACAACTGTAAGATATTTGTGTAAGCCTCGTGGTAACCACCATGCAGAAACCAATAATACTCACTAAAAACTAAAAACCAACATACTACCAGAAAAAAAAAAAAACCCACAAAAGAAGAGAAAGAAGGAAAGAAAGAGAGACAGGGGAGCTATAAAACAACCAGAAACCAAGCAACAATAAGTAATACCACTTAATGTAAATGGGCTTAATTCTCAAATTAAAAGACACACAGTGGCTGAATGGATAAAGAAATAAGACCCAACTATATATTGCCTTCAAGAAACCCACTTTACCTATAAAGGCTTACACAGACTGAATGTGAAGGTATCTGGGGAACCAGCCCCCAATATTTCAACATAGGTTCTTTCTATTTTCCCTAAGTGTTGGCCAGTCTGAGAAATAGAGAAAGAGTATGAAGAGCTGGGCCACCGGGAATGACATCACATATCAGTAGGTCCATGATGCCCACCTGAGCCACAAAACCAGCAAGTTTTTATAAGGGATTTCAAAAGGGAAGGGGGTGTACAAACAGGGAGTAGGTCACAAAGATCACATGCTTATGAGGCCAATAAAGATCACAAGGCAAAAGGCAAAATTAAAATTACTGATGAAGGTCTATGTTCAGCTGTGCACATATCGTCTTGATAAACATCTTAAACAACAGAAAGCAGGGTTTGAGAGCAGAGAACTGGTCTGAGCTCAATTCCACCAGGGTGGGGTTTTTCCCCACCCTAGTGAGCCCGAGGGTACTGCGGGAGACCAGGGCATATTTCAGTCCTTATCTCAACCACATAAGACAGACACTCCTAGAGCAGCCATTTTTAGACCTCCCCGCAGGAATGCATTCCTTCCCCAGGGTATTAATTATTAATATTCCTTGCTGGGAAAAGAATTCAGCAATATCTTTCCTACTTGCACGTCCATTTATAGGCTCTCTGCAAGAAGAAAAATATGGCTCTATTCTGCCCGACCCCGCAGGCAATCAGACCTTATGGTTGTCTTCCCTTGTTCCCTGAAAATTGCTGTTATTCTGTTCTTTTTCAAGGTGCACTGATTTTATATTGTCCAAACACACATGTTTTACAATCAATTTGTACAATAGCAGTCCTGAGGTGATGTACATTCTCAGCTTATGAAGATAACAGGATTAAGAGATTAAAGTAAAGACAGGCATAAGAAATTATGGGTATTACTTGGGAACTGATAGATGTCCATGAAATCTTCACAATTTATGTTTGGAGATTGCAGTAAAGACAAGCATAAGAAATTATAAAAGTATTAATTTTGGGAACTGATAAATGTCCATGAAATCTTCACAATTGATGTTCCTCTGCTGTGGCTCCAGCCTGTCCCTCCATTCGGGGTCCCTGGCTTCCTGCAACATGAAGTTGTGGAAAAAGATATTCCATGCAACCAGAAACTCAAAAAAAGCAGGAGTAGCTATGCTTATATCAGATAAAATAGACTACAAATTTAAGACTGTAAAAAGAGACAAAGAAAGTCAATATATAATGATAACAGGATCAAATTGGCATGAGGACATAACAATTATAAATATCTATACACCCAACACTAAAACTCCCAAGTATATAAAGGAAACATTAATAAAGTTAAGGGAGAAATAGATTGGAATAAGTAATACTGGGAAACTTTAACACCCCACTCCCAGTAATGGACTGATGATCCAGAAAGAAAATCAACAAAGAAAGAGTGGAGTTAACCTATAACCTATAGGTAATAGGCCTAACTAACATTTATAGAACATTTCACCCAAATGCTGCAGAATACATAACCTTTTCATCAGCACATGGAACTTCCTTCAGCAGAAAACATATGATAGGCCACAAAACAAGTCTGAAAAAAATTTTTTGTTTCTTTTTTTTTTTTTTTTTTTTTTGAGACGGAGTCTCGCTCTGTCGCCCAGGCTGGAGTGCAGTGGCCGGATCTCAGCTCACTGCAAGCTCCACCTCCCGGGTTTACACCATTCTCCTGCCTCAGCAGTCCCGAGTAGCTGGGACTACAGGTGCCCGCCACCTCGCCTGGCTAGTTTTTGTATTTTTTTTTTTTAGTAGAGACGGGGTTTCACCGGGTTAGCCAGGATGGTCTCGATCTCCTGACCTCATGATCCACCTGCCTCGGCCTCCCAAAGTGCCGGGAGCTGGCTTGAGCCACCGCTCCCAGCCGAAAAAAATTTTAACCTAGAAATTGTATGAAGTATTTTTTCTGACCACAATCAAATAAAACTAGAAATCAAAATCAGTTAGAGGAATCTTTGAAAACACACAAACACCTGGAGATTAAACAACAGGCTCCTGAATGACCAATGGGTCAGTAAAAAAATTAAGAAGGAAATTTAAAAATTTTTTTAAATAAATGAAAATGAAAATACAACATGCCCAAGTCTATGATATATGGTGAAAGCAGTACTAAAGAGGGAAGTTTATAGCAACAAACACTTATATCAAAGAAGTAGAAAAATTTCAAATAACCAATCTAATGATGCACCTTAAGGAACTAGAAAAGCAAGAATAAGCCAAGCCCAAAATTCATAGAGGACAGAAATAATAAAGATGAAGGCAGACATAAATAAAATTGAGACTAAAAATATACAGAAGATTAACAAAACAAAAAGTTGGTTTTTAAAAACTTAAACAAAAAGGAAAAGCTAGCTAGACTAAGAAAAAAGAGAGAAGACCCAACTAAATAAAATGAGAGATATAAAAGGAGACATTACAACTGATGTCACATAAATACAAAGTATCCTTGGAGAGTATTATTTAAAACTATATTCCAACAAATTGGAAAACCTAGAAGAAATGAAAAAATTTCTGAATATATACAAGTTACTAAGATTGAACCATGAGGAAACAGAAAACCTGAACAGACCAATAGTGATAAAGATATCCCCATCAAAGAAGAGCCCAGGACCTGATGGCTCCATTGCTAAATTCTACCAAATATTTAAAAACCTAAAGATTCCACAACAAACTATTACAACTGATAAATTCAGTAAACAATATGAAAAAGAAATTAAGAAAGAAATTCCATTTGCAATAGTTACAAAGAATATAAAATACCTAGGAAACAATTTAACCAAAAAAGTTAAAGATGTATACAGGGAAAACTATAATACACTGATAAAAGAAACTGAAGAGGACACAAAAAACGGGAAAATATTTCATGCTCAATTATACATAACCACAAAAGACGCTGAATAGCCAAACCAATAATGAGTAAAAACAACAAAGCTGGAGGCATCACACTACCTGACTTCAAAGTTTACTTCAAAGATGTGATAACAAAAACAGCGGCCGGGCGCGGTGGCTCAAGCCTGTAATCCCAGCACTTTGGGAGGCCAAGACGGGCGGATCACGAGGTCAGGAGTTCGAGACCATCCTGGCTAACCGGTGAAACCCCATCTCTACTAAAAAATACAAAAAAAAAAAAAAAAAAAACTAGCAGGGCGAGGTGGCTGGTGCCTGTAGTCCCAGCTACTCGGGAGGCTGAGGCAGGAGAATGGCGTAAACCCGGGAGGCGGAGTTTGCAGTGAGCTGAGATCCGGCCACTGCACTCCAGCCTGGGCGACAGAACGAGAGTCCATCTCAAAAAAAAAAAAAAAAACCCAGCATGGTACTGATATAAAAACAGACATGTAGACCAACAGCAAATTCAGATATAAGTCCACATATTTACAGCCAACTTGACAAAGTGCTAAGAACATACAATGAGGAAAGGATTGTCTCTTTAATCAATGGTGTTGGGAAAACTGGATAACTATAGGTGGACTAATGAAACTAGACCCCTATCTCTCACTACACAAAAATCAAATCAGAATGGATTAAATACTTAAATCTAAGACCTGAAACTATTATTACAAGAAAACATTGGAGAGCAAGAAAATCCGAGCAAAGATTTTTGTGTGTGTAAGACTTCAAAAGCACAGAGAACCGAAGCAATAATAGACAAACGGGATTATATTGAGCTAAAAATCTTCTGCATAATGTAGGAAATAACCAGCAAAATGAAGAGACAGTCCACAGAATGGGAGAAAATATTTTCAAACTACTCACCTGACAAGCAACAAATGACCATAAAATATAAGGAGCTCTAACACAAGAGCAAAATAAAACAAAACAAAAAACAACTGGGTTTTAAAAATGGGCAAAAGATTTTTAAAAATGGTAAAAGGTCTCAATAGACATTTCTCAAAGGAAGACATACAAATGAGCAACAGGTATATTTAAAAATGTTCAACATCATTAATCACCAGAGAAATGCAAATCAAAACCACAATGAAATATCTTACCACAGTTAAAATGTCTTGTGTCAGAAAGACAGGCAATAACAGACGCTGATGAGGATGTGGAGAAAAGGACAGCCTCATATACTGTTGGTGGGAATATAAATTAGTACAGCAACTGTAAAGAACAATATGGAGATTCCTCAAAAAATTAAAAATAGAATTAACATAGGATCCAGCAATTCCACTACTAAGTATAAAAAACCAAACGTATATATTCAAAAGACACCTGCACTTCTATGTCTATTGCAGCAGTATTCACAATAGCCAAAATATGGAATCAATCTAAGTGTCCCTCAGTGGATGAATGGGTAAAGAAAATGTGGTATAAATATATGATGAACTATTATTCAGCCATGAAAAGAATGAAATCCTGTCATTTGCAGCAGCATGAATGAAATTGGAGTTCATTATGTTAAATGAAATAAGCCAAGCAGAGAAAGACAAATATCACATATTCTCATTCATGTGGGAGCTAAAAAAAAACAAAAACAAAAACAAAAAAAACAGTGGCTCTCATGAAGACAGAGAGTAGATTGGTGGTTACCAGAAGCTGAGATGGGGAAGGGGAAGGAGCAAGGAAAGACTGAAGAGAAGTTGATTAACGGTTACAAAGATATGGTTTCATAGAAGAAATAAGACCCAGTGTTAGATAGATCAGTGGGGTGACTATAGTTTACAATAATCTAGTGTGCATTTCAAAATAGCTGAAAGAGAAGAATTTGAATGGTTCTAGCATAAAGAAAAGACAAATATTTAAGGTGGCTATCCCAAATTCACTGATTTGATCTTTACAAATTATGTGTCTGTATTAAATTATCACATGTACTGTGAAGCTATGTACATCTATTATGTATCAATTTTAAAAAGAGAAAAAAATTCCATTTATAAATGGCACTGAAAAGGAAATACACAGAGATAAATTTAATCAAGAAGGCAAAAGACTGATATAGTGAAAACTATAAATTGGTACTGAAATACATTAAAGAAAATATAAATAAATGGAAGGACATCCTGTGTTCGTGGATTGGAAGACTTAATATTAAAATGTCCATAGTACCCAAAGTGATCCACAGATTAACTGCAAACTGTATCAAAATTCCAATTGCAATTTTTTAACAAAATAAAATTTTAAAAAATCCTAAAACCCATGTAGAACCACATAGGACCCCCCAAACAGCCAAAATAACGTTAAGAAAGAAGAATAAAGCTGGAGGCATCACATTTCCTAATTTCAAAACATGAAAAACCTGTAGTAATCAAAATAGTATGGTACTGGCATAAAAAGAGACACATAAGCCAATGAAACATAATAAAGAGCCCAGAAATAATTCTACACAAACACAATCAATTGTTCTTTGACAAGAGTTCCAAGACTACATGATGGGGAAAAGATAGTCTCTTCAACAAATGGTGTTAGGAAAACTGGATATCCACCTGCAAAACAATGAAATTAGACCCTTATTTTATATCATACATTAAAAAATCAACTTAAGATAAATTAAATATTAAAATGCAAGAGAGGAAACTACAATGACTAGCAGAAAACTTAGGAGAAAAGCTTCATAATATTGGAGTTGGCAAGAATTTCTTGATGTTGAAAGCACAGGCACCAAAAGCAAAGATGAAGAATTATATATAATATATA
The DNA here is from genome assembly GCF_009764315.1 of Trachypithecus francoisi. Lineage (NCBI taxonomy): Eukaryota > Metazoa > Chordata > Mammalia > Primates > Cercopithecidae > Trachypithecus > Trachypithecus francoisi. Next base: position 67,043,915 of record NW_022681460.1, read on the forward strand.
TGGGCAACATAAGGACAGTATAATACACACACGAACTCCTAACACCCAGTAAATATGATGGTATTTAAGACGGGGTGTTTGGGAGATAATCAGGGTTAGATGTATCAATAGTAATGAAGATGGGGCCCTAGATAATGCCATCAAATGCAAAATTGGAAGAGAGCCCTCACAAGAAAGCAAATAAACTTGAACTTTGATGTGGACTTCCCAGCCTCCAGAACTATGAAAGATAAAATTTCCTTTTTTAAAAAGTAGAACTGCAAAAGATCTGTCATAACTTAGTTCCAGTGATATGTAGAAACTTCTATATAATGCTAATCCCTCTCCACCATTTTAAAAAATCCAAATATTATACCTATTACAGGTGTATTGCTTACAAACACAATAGTACACTTTTATAATTATTACTTTATATAAATCATATGTCTTTTAAAGAAGCTGACAGAAAGGATGTAGTTACAGAGTTTTCTTCATTAAACTTCCAATTTACTATTTCTGATTCTCTTCTTTTCCTCTTTTGGATTCAAGTTACCATCTTGCATCATTTCCTTAGTGCAATAAAGCTACATTCCCACCTGCCTTTTTTGTTGTGTTATAGTCAAATATATTACATTTTTGTATGTTATATACCCTACAGTACAGTACAATATAATACAACACAATACATATTGTTTCATGTAATTGTCCTTAAATCAATTAAGAGAAGAAAGGAGAAGCAATATGGAATTGTGTTACCTTTTAGAATTACCTACTTAATTATCTTACTGGCACTCCTTGTTTATTTATATGGATTCAAAATACTGTTTGCTGTAACTTGCTCTCAGCCTAAATAACTATCTATAGTATTTCTTAGAAGCACATCTGCAAGCTCTTCTTTATCACCATTTCACCTTCATTTTTGAAAAATTGTTTTTTCTGGATCTGAGATTCTTTGTTGACAGTTTTTTGTTTTGTTTTGTTTTTTGTTTTTGGCTTTTTTTTTTTTTTTTTTTGCTTTCAACAGTATGAATATGTTATTCTAATGTGTACTGGCCTCTGTTATCCCTGATAAGAGGTAAGCTGTTAATCTTATTAGGACTCTCTAGTACATGAAGAGTCATTTTCTCTTACTCTTTTTTGAGATTTTTCTCTTTGTCTTAACTATGATGTGGCCGTGTGTGGCTCTCTTTGCATTTCTCTTACCTGAAACTTGTTGAGCTTATTGAATGTGTAGATTATTGGGGATTTTTTGGTCAAATTTGAGAAATTTTCAGCCATTATTTCTTTATTTTTTTAATTCACGTATGAAAGTTGTATATATTTATCATGTACGACATGTTTTGAAATGTGTGTACATTGTAGAATGGCTCAACCAAGTGAATTAATATCTCTATTACTTCACATACTTTTTTTTTTGTGGTGAGAACACTTAAAATTTATTCTCTTAGGAATTTTCAAGGATACAATACGTTGTTATTAACTATGTACCATGCTGTACAATAGATCTCTTAAACTTATTCCTCCTATCTAAATGAAATTTTATATCCTTTAACCAACATCTCCTCAAGTATTCCCCAATCCCCAACCCTTGGTAACCACTATTCTACCCTCTGCTTCTACAAGTTTAATTGTTATACATTCTACATATAAGTGAGATCATGTGGTTTTTATCTTTCTGTGCCTGATTTATTTCACGTAACATAATGTTCCCCCAGTTTACCCATATTGTTGCAAATGACAGGATTTTCTTCTTTTTTATGGATGGATAGTACTTTGCTGTGTACATATACTACATTTTCTTTATCCATTCATCTGTTGATGAACAGTTAGGATGATTCCATATCTTGGCTATTGTGAATAATGCTGTGATGAACATGGAAATGGAGATAGTTCTTTGATATACTGATTTCATATACTTTGAATATATATTCAGTAGTGGAATGGTGGTCATATGGTTGTTCTATTTTCAATTTTTTTTAGAAACTTCCACATTGTTTTTTCAATAATGGCTGTACTAATTTGCTTTCCCACCAGCAGTATGCAGGTGTTCCTTTTTCTTCACATCTTCTCCAATACCTGTTATCTTTCATCTTTTTGATAGCAGCCATTCTAAGAGGTGTGAAGCCGTATCTCATTGTGGTTTTAATTTGCATTTCTCTGATGATTTGTGATTTTGAGCATTTTTTCGTATACCTGTTGTCTACTTACATGTCTTCTTTTGAGATATGTCTATTCAGATGATTTACCTATTTTTTTTTTTTTTTTTTGAGATGGAGTCTCGCTCTGTCTCCCAGGCTGGAGCGCAGTGGCACAATCTCGGCTTTCTGCAAGCTCGGCCTCCTGGGTTCATGCCATTCTCCTGCCTCAGCTTTCCGAGCAGCTGGGACTACAGGAGCCTGCCACCGCGCCCGGCTAATTTTTTGTATTTTTAGTAGAGACGGAATTTCACCGCGTTAGCCAGGATGGTCTCCAGCTCCTGACCTCGTGATCCGCCCGTCTCCGCCTCCCAAAGTGCTGGGATTACAGGCTTGAGCCACCGCGCCTGGCCTATTTGCCTATTTTTTAACCAGGTTATTTGTTTTCTTACTATTGATTTATTGGAGTTCCTTATGTATTTTGATGTTAACCTCTTATCAGATGTACGATTTGGAAACATTTTCTCTCATTCCATATGTTGTCTCTTCACTCTGTTGATTGTTTCCTTTGCTATGCAGAAGATTTTTAGTTTAATATAATTCCATTTGCCTATTTTTATTTTATGCTTGTGCTTTTGGTTTCATCAGTCTTTATTTCTTTAGATATTTTTTCTGTATTTTTCTTTTTCTCCTCCACTTCCTCTATTCCCATTACACATATGTTGGTGCATTTTATGATTTCCCACATTTTTCTGAAGTACTGTTTATTATTTTTATTCTTTTTTTGTACTCTTCAGATAGTATAATCTCTATAAATCTATCTTCAAGTTTGCTGATTCATTCTCCTGTTAATTCAAATTTGCTGTTGAGTCCTTCTAGTGATGTTTTTATTTGTTATTGAACTTTTCACCTCCAGAATTTCCATTTGATTATTTAAAAATAATTTATCTCTTTATTGAAATTCTTTATTTGATGAGATACCTTCATACCTTTCTTTAATTTTTAGATATAGTTTTCTTTAGGTTTTAGATCACCACTACACTCAGTTGTGATCTTCGACCTCTCTCCAAGTTAATGATGTTGTTGTTTTGGTTGTTCATGTGTTCAGTGCCTTGGCAGACCTAACTATGTGAAGTTTATTTCTTCTGAAGTGTTCAGCCTTTGATGTCTCTTCTCCGATTTCTTTTCTTGCTTTGTATTTTATTCTTACTACCTAGGAGTTGCCTGTGGGTCATATAAGCCACTTATTTGTCAAAGATTGTGCTTAAGATCTTCTAGTAAGTTAGACTTTTAACCTTTGCCATGGGATGTATGTGTAGTATGGAGGCTATCACAGTTCAAGGAGTTTATCTTTTTCCCCTACATCCAACCAGGAATGGGTAGCTTGTCTTTTCCTTCTCTGATGTCTCCTGAGTGTGCAGCTTTGTCATGCAAACAGTCTTTCAGATTGCCAGGGATGTATTATTTTTATTTGTATTTATTTTTGAGACAGAGTCTTACTCTGTCATCCAGGCTGGAGCACAGTGGCATGATCTCAGCTCACTGCAACCTCCATCTCCTGAGTTCAAGCCATTCTCCTGCTTCAGCCTCCCAAGTAGCTGGGATTGCAGGCCTTCACCACCACACCTGGCTACTGTTTGTATTTTTAGTAGAGATGGTGTTTCACCATGTTGGCCAGGGTGCTCTTGAACTCCTGACCTCAAGTGATCTACACACCCTCAGCCTCCTAAAGTGTTGAGATTACAGGCATGAGCCACTGTGCCCAGTCTTCATTTTATTTTGAAACCTGACTTCCTATGAGTTGTTCTTGGGTCAGAGTAATTTAGAGTTCAGTAATTTATAGTATTTGGTCAGGAATTATGCTTCAATCTCTTGTGTCAATGAAGCTTTGTCTCTTTTTGATGTATCTGTATGTGGCTTTGGAAATGTTTTCAGGTATGCCCTATACCTTTCTCTGATTGCTCCTGAGTGAAGCCCAGCACATGTGCACAGTCTTCCTAACTCCTAGAGTGGACTATTATCCCATCAGGGCCCTTCTTAGATGTTCTAACCATGATTCTTTCTGTTAAACTTGGCTTGTGTTGCCATTTTGTTTTTTGCTACTCATATAAGGAAGCTATCATTGCCCTCTTTGAAAAATTTTTAATTGACAAATAATAATTGTCTATATCATAGGGTAAAATGTGACATTGTGATACATGTATACATTGGGGAAAGAGCAGATCAGGCTAATTAACGTATCCATCCCCTCATATATTTATCATTTATTTGTGGTGAGAACATTTAAAATTCCTTCTTTTAACAATTTTGATACATACAATACATTATAGTTAACTGAAGTCACCTTGCTGTGCACTAGATCACCAGAAATTATTCCTCCTGTCTAATTTGTAAACCAAAAATAAAATTCTAAGGCCACCAGTCTCCTGAATGAACATACTCTTCAGCCAGAGCTCTTTTAAAATTTAACCTGAGAGATTATTTCAGGCCATGAATGAAAAATGGGGCTTGAACATGCTTCATTATATCTCTCCAGCATTAACATCGACACAGGCCTTAAGCCTGAATAGAAACATTTAACAACCTATTCTCTCTAAAGCCTAGTACTTGAAGGCTTTCTCTGTAAATAAGAACTTGGGTCTCCACAATCCTTTATCTTAACCCAAACATTTCCTTTCTAAATTGAGCAATGAATGACTGGTGAATTGGGCAACCCTAAAATCACAGCAGATTCAGAGACTCCAGTGCAGCCACGTGGTAAAAGAAGATTTATAGACGAAAAAGGGAAACGACACACAGAAATCAGAAGTGAGGCGCAGAAATAGCTGGACTGGTTACAGGTTGGCATTTGCCTTATTTGAACACAGTTTGAACACTTAGCAGTCTCTGAGGGGTTGAAGTATGGCCACTGGGATTGGCCAAGACTCAGTTATTGTTACAGGCACATACTCCTAAGTTAGGTTTTCAATCTTGTCTGACTATTAAACCAGGTTGTTGTTCATCCACAAGGACTCAAATATAGAAGTACGGAGTCCTTCTCAGGCCACATTTAGTTTGCTTTAACAATTCCCTGCTTTTGGTCATTTTCTCAAATTTGAGAGATTGACCAAAACCTTAGTCATTGATGTCACTATCACCATTGTAAATGTACTTATATGGTCTTGAAACCCACTGGGAAACAATAGAACAGTGGTTTTTGCAAGAAGGGAACAACGACTGAGTAGGGGGTACCTCTTTATGCTGGAACATTCTGTTTACAGGAGAAAAACAAAACCTGGTCTGCTCCAGGATCTTTGTGTTTCCTTAAAGTTTTAGTTTAATTATGTCACATTTAGCACAAGTGACTCCATATTAGTTTGGATTGGTCTGTTTGGGCCTAGTGCATGAGCTCAGTCCAAAATAATGGCCTCCCATAGTTTTGTTTTTTTTAAAAAAAAATCCCCTTTTTGGCAAGGTTCTCACTTAGGTGAGATTGTGACTAAAACTTAGGACCTTAGCACCACTCTCAATTACCATCATTTTGGGTTTCCAGTCTCAGCACGTCATTTATAGGTTGTGGTGTCCTTATGGTCACACATTTCTTTCAGCTTTTGTCATTCTGTTGAAGAGAGACCATTTGACATTCTAGAGATGGCTGCATGCAAACATTTAAAAACTTTGAGAGAACACAGCGCAGCAGGGAGACTATTATTATGACTATTGGGAGGATAATACCAAGAGTTTGGAGTATGCGCCTTACACAGGGTCCCCATAAACCAAACCACTTAAAATTAAATAGATTAAAGAATGAACTAAATGAAGAGTCTGCTCACTTGACTAAATGGTCTTTTCATTAATCCCCTACAACTGAATATTTTATAATCTACATTCTATGTCTTTCTTCTCTCTCTTTTTCTTTCTTTCTTCTCTCTCTCTTTCTTCTTCTTTCTTTCTTTCTTTCTTTCCTTCCTTTCTTTTTTTTTTATAAGTCTTGCTCTGTTGCCCAGGCTAGAGTGCAGTGGTGTGATCTTGGCTCACTGCAACCTCCAGGTTCAAGTGATTCTCCTGCCTCAGCCTCCCAAGTAGCTGGGACTACAGGCATGTGCTACCATGCCCAGCTAATTTTTGTATTCTTAGTAGAGATGGGGTTTCACCATGTTGGCCAGGATGGTCTATCTCTCCTGATCTTGTGATTTGCCCGCCTTGGCCTCCCAAACTGACGGGATTAAAGGCATGAGCCTGATGTATTTCTTTATAGGCCACAAGTGCCAGCAGCTGCACAGATACTTTTCTGTTTAGCTAATTCTATTGTTCAGCATAACTTTCACAGGATAATTTAAAGTCTGTTGAGTAACGATTGCCTTTACACATAATCTGTTATGGAGTCTATTATGAGGGATACATTTCTAATTATTGCCTCTTTTATTCTAAACGACAGAAACAAATGATGTCCTCCTAGAAGAGTGAAGGTTGCCTGGCAATGTTCTCTTTAAAATATGATGTAGGTTAAGAGGAGTTTTGGCTGATTATGAGACAATATATGTACCATTAAAGTGTCTCACTTACATTGCACCTTCATCTTTTATCTATTAAAGTATAAAGTTATTCATGTATACGGCTGGCTGCAAAATCCTTCACAAATAAAAGTATATGCTGTAAGTGCACATAATAGAGCCCTTTTTCAGTTATATTGTTCATAGAGGCATAAGCAAGAAAAAAATTCAAAGATAAGAGTTTCATGATAGCAGAGAAGTCTTGATCTGTGATTTTGGAAAAAGCTGTTCACATTAAGGATGCCATCTTCTGGGGAGAAACTGTCCTGGTTAGCTTTACCTTAAGGGTTCCAATGGGTGTACAGTTCCAAGAGTGTAGAGAGGGACACTGCTCAGTATTGAGATTATGAACCCAAAGTTCAAGGTCCCCAAGTTTTGCTGTAGTGTGGATGGCAACGACAGTCTTTCTCTGATGTTCTCAGAAGATCCAATCTCTGAGTTCTAGATTGTGAAGGCATTGTCCTCAGTGAACCATAAAAAACTTTCTTTACGGGGTGAAAATACACTGTAGCATAATAATCTACGGTTATAACATCAGCCCTTTCACATGGGAAAGCTTTTATACAACCAGAAAACATGCATTGAAAATGACAACTGAGGCCAGGGGCAGTGGCTCATGCCTGTAATCCCAGCACTTTGGGAGGCTGAGGCAGGCAGATCATGAGGTCAAGAGATCAAGACCATCCTGGCTAACACAGTGAAACCCCATCTCTACTAAAAATACAAAAAATTAGCTAGGCATGGTGGTAGGCACCTGTAATCCTAGCTACTCTAGAGGCTGAGGCAGGAGAATGGCATGAACCCAGGAGGTGGAGCTGGCAGAAAGCCAAGATTGTGCCACTGCACTCCAGCCTGGGCAACAGAGCAAGACTCTGTCCCCCCCCGCCCCAAAAAAAAGAAAGAAAAAGAAAAGAAACGAAAAAAAAAGAAAAAAAGAAAATGACAATTGAATGAAATCCCTTTATAAATGGCTCATCAGGTAGTCAAATGTACCTGAAGCTTTGATTGTCTTCTGGGAATATGGAACCAAATATTGGTTTAAAACTATTTCTGCAATTTATAAGTCCCCGCATCAATGTATTTAATTTGGATCATTTTATCTTTTCAATGACTCATCATGGATTGCAGAACCTTTCTTTTTTTGGAGACAGAGTCTCACTCTGTCACCCAGGTTGGAGTGCAGTGGCATGATCTTGGCTCACTGCAAGCTCTGCCTCCCAAGTTCATGCCATTCCCCTGCCTCAGCCTCCTGAGTAGCTGAGACTACAGTCACCTGCCAACACGCTTGGCTATTTTTTTTTTTTTTTTTTGTATTTTTAGTAGAGATGGGGTTTCACCGTGTTAGGCAGGATGGTCTCAATCTCCTGACCTTGTGATCCGCCCACCTCAGCCTCCCAAAGTTCTGGGATTATAGGTGTGAGCCACCATGTCCAGCCTGCAGAACCTTTAATAACAAAAGCTTTAAGGACTCAGGAAGAACAAGGTGGCTGGCCATCATGGTTCTCCATGAGTCCATGCTTAACATTAGATTTATGTCCTCTTGAATACCAGTTATTTCTCCAATTTAGGTGAATAGCACTGATAACTAATGAGTTATCATAGGTAATCTGACTTACACCATGAAGTTCATTCAAATTATATGTCAAAACAATTTTAGTATTGGCTAATTTGACATGATAATCTGCAAAGTGTTTTCTTGGTATTTAATTAATTTGTTCTACTTGGGTTAGTAGTTTTATAAACCAGTCTTTTTATTAAAGTTTCAGGAATTCTTACCCAGTCCAATTCTTGGGGAATTGAGGAATTTATGGGGAATTCTTACCCTTGATATGATTTTAAAGTTATTAGAAACCTGTTTTCAAGAGTGCTTTTCAGGGTCCTTTCCATTCTTTCATGAACCTCTTAAAAGACACCATATTATAGGATTTTGGATGCTTGTGAAGTTTTCAGAAACTGCATCAGTATTAAGCAATCAACTGTGGAAATGACTTTAAAGAGTGGTAGTTAAAGACCCAATTGACAAAGAAATTTGGTTATCTCTGTGGTCTGCAATAACAACATAAAAGTCTTAATTATGATTGATAGTATATACTCAGAAATATTAGAATTCCCATACAATTTTGGAACATACGTGAATCTCATTCACTAAAATATAACTTGAAGAGTAAACATTATTTTTTATTTTACAATGCTTCCTGTGATTTTTATACCAAATAAGCCAAATGTCACTGTTGCATCAGTGCATTGTTGATGTCAAACCCAATTCTTAATAATACCTTATAGACAAATGTATTCAATCTTAATCAGTTTGACCATAAGGTAGAATATTACAAACCTTTTATAACCTTTTATGATTTTTTTAAAGAGCAGATTAGTGCTCTAAGAAAAACCTGTTATGCTTTCATTTCAATGTTCAATTTATGGAAAAACCAAATAATACCCCTTTAAATTTAGTCAATATTTTCACACATAGAATTTTTCACGAAGTTAATTTTTATAAACCTTCCACAATTTATTTAAACCTTTAGCTTTATTTAAGTTAAAACAATCCTTTAACTCTCTAAGCTAGGCAAAAATTTACATTTCTATACCTTCTTATAATCTCTTACCAAAAACACATTTCATTCTCCTTACACATCTTGTATGTAAACCTATTTTTTCAGTAGTCTCAGCTTTCACTTTTGGTGCACAAATTTTATTTTATGAATCCTTTTATGACTTACACAGACAATCCGTGGCATGCTTGGACTTTCTAACTTGTCCTAAATATCCCCTCTTTTAAACAACCTATCATTTTACTTTAGGACAAGAACTTATCATACAAGATCCTTTCTTACATAAAATCTCCTTTCTTTATAATGTTCTTTGCACAGTTCAGTGGCATGGCTAATTCTGCATATTCCCAGGCCTTATTCAGAATTTAATATCTCCAAAGTAAATTGAAAATTTGCCAAAGTCAAAGCAGTTTATGACCTTAGAGCATTTAGCAAACCTAATATCTGACCTGTATAATTTAGACCAAATGTTTTTATTTTGCCAATAATCTTTGAAGCTGTTTTTCTTTGCCAAAAATTACTAAAGTTACATGAACTGAAAGGCATTACAGTTTTTATTTTTCTTTCAAAATATTTCAGTATTTATTTTTGTTTAAGGCAATTAGAGATCTTTTATATAAACATTTACATACACAACACATATATAACTACACAGACAGACAGAATATTACTACTGTAGTTGTAAGATTTTTCATTTGCTAGTTTTTAAGTTTCTTGAGTGGTTATTGGCTTTAGGGTGGAGTCCTTGGACGAACAGGACCAGGAAAGGGTCTCTGGTGCCTCTTGTTTTTCCCAAGGAGTCCAGGCTGTTAGAGCTTGAATATTCACTTTTAATTAAGCTGGCTTTTAATCACAGCACTCTTTAATAAAGTCCTTTTAAAATTTTATATTACCTGACTTTAGCCAGGCCAAACAGCTTATATTTCTGCCTTTTGAACTTTACCAAAGGTAACCTCCCAGGTGCTCAGAGAAAGGAAAACTTAAGACAGTCCATGAAGAAGAAGAGAATCCACAAGTTTAAACAGATTTCCAACCAGAAAGCACCTATTTCCCAAGCTGGGAATCAAACCCAGACCACCAAAGTGGAAGGGCAAAACCTTATCTACTGAGCCACAGCACAGGGCAGTCCAATTGCCTGTGCAAGAAAGAGTCTAGGGTAGTTAATTTTGAGCTTGCAAAGGCTTTTAACTACTCAAGATAATTTTTAGAGCTATGACATGAACCCCAAAATACCTGTTCCCTGAGGGGTTGAGTCCAAGAGAAAGCACTGCCATGTGGTTACAAGCTCAGGCTCCCAAGGACATAAAACAAAATGGAGACCTCATCCAGTTTCTTGTTTGTTTCAGAGACTCCTGCAGAATAGTTCATTATTGGCCGGCTTGCTGGGCCATCTTGAGCAGCAAGCTTATGGGGTCCTATGCCCATATTTTATCCTAAGGTACCCCTCAACACAGAAAAACAAATTCATAGCACAAAATACACCAGATTCATTACAGCTTAAGACTAGCCTCAGAATTCTTTTTTGCATTAATCAAAACTTTACAGAGGAGATAAACAGTGATTTTTACCATTCATTCAACCACTTTGCACATAGAGAGAAGCCAGAAATCTGACTGGTAAGAAATTCTTACCCTTTTGCCAGCATGCCAGGCTTCTGGGTTCCTTTCCCTGAGAGGCCCTGGTGACCCAGCTTACTATACCATAACCTTGGGGCCCAAGCTGCAACACAAAAGAAAATGTTTTTGTTTTTCTTTTAATGCACTTCAGTGCATTGTCGTTCACTTAGAACATTCCATTGTAAGTTATCTTTGGTAAGATTTTGACATTTTTACCAGACTTTGCTGCCTCCCAGGCCTAATGTATAAGCCAAAAGGAACTCAGTTTCCCAGAAATTAAAAATTCCATTTTAACCTAAAATATTGACTTTACTCTTAGATTCTCTTGATTAACTTAGACAATGATTCCTCCTACCTAGGTGTGTAAGAAAAATGAAACAAAAGGTAGAACACAAAAAGCTCCATGAATTTTAAAACTCAAATTTTATAACCCCTAAAATATTACTGCTTACTACCAGTTCCTTTCTGACCCAGTCAGATGTAAGAGGCCTCTAGCTGGATCCAACACAGTTAACTTCCCAGATCAAATCCCATCCTGGACGTAGTCCAGTTTCTGCCATGGCTTCCAAACCCAGTTTGGATGAGAGATTTGCTCAAAGAAACTCAGAGAGCTCAAAACACAAATCCCTGGAGCTCTGAAATCCAAGAGGGAGCTTATCCATGATCCCCAGCTGCTCTGAGACATCAGTGGACACAAGTGGGTCCTTCAGGTAGCTTGCATGTTCACTCAGCACTCCTGGGGGTCTCTAGAAGCTCCACTTCAGATCTTGCTTCTGACACCATCTGATAAAAGTAAAACTTCAGCCAAATTCAATTTAAAGGAGTTTAATATGTTTATTGCACAATTAAACTCCTTCAAATTGAATTCGGCTGAAGTTTTTCTTTAATCAGTCCATAGACAAACTCAACAAATTGTCAACCAGAAAATTTTTAAATTTACCTATAGTCTGGAAGCCACGCCTGCCTTTCTGGACCAAATCAATGTATTTCTTAAATGTATTTGATTGATGTCTCATGCCTCCCTAAAATGTATAAAACTAAGCTGTGCCCTGACTGTCTTGGACACATGTTCTCAGGACCTCCTGAGGGCTGTGTAATGGGCCATGGTCACTCATATTTGGCTCAACATTAACCTTTTTGAATGTTTTAGAGTTTGACTCTTCATCAACAAATTGACACTTTGCACTTTTTAACAGACATTTTCCCTTTTCCCCTCAACTCTCCTGCAACCTCATCTTCTGGAACCTCATTTTATTCTCTACTTCTTGAGTTAAACTTTTTCGGATTTCACATATAAGTGAGATCGTACAATATTTGTCTTTCTGTGCATAGTTTATTTCTCTTGGCATAATGTCCTCTAGATTCATCCATGTTGTCACAAATAACAGAATTTCCTTCTTTTGGAAGGCTGAATAGTATTTCATTGTGTACTTGTACCTTGTTTTTCTCCATTCCTCCACTGATGGACACTTAGGTTGATTCCATGTTTTGGCTATTGTGACTAATGCTGCAATGCACATGAGAGTGCAAATGTCTCTTTGACATGCCAATTTCAATTCCTTTGGCTATATACTTAAAAGTGGGATTGCTGGATCTAAGCGCCCTCTTAATTGCTGTTCACCATGATTTAAGATCTCCATTGTTTCTATAACACCCTTAGGCATGAAATTCTCTATACCATTTTCCTAATGTCAGTTCCCTTGGGCAGGGCTACAGAGCTTTGTCCTTAATAAAGTCTACTGCTCTCCTAGGGCAGGAACTCTGTAGACTGCAAGGGAGCTTGGGTGCAGATAATAGCCTTCTTATCCTGGTGACATCCTTGCTCTATTGGATGCTGGAGGGAGGGAGAATGATAACCTCCAGCCTTCTCAGCTTGCCTTCTCCTTGTAGAATGTCTGCCCTAGGAATGACAGGGGAGGGACCTGGAGCCCCAGTATTCTCAGGCTGCTGGTGCTGAATTTCCACCCTACGAGTAGGGTCTAGGATAGGAGCCTCAGCCCATTGGGCTATGTATGATAGGAACTTCTGTATGGAAGGGTTTCTGCAGGAGGTCATGTATAATAAGAACAAAGCTTCTCATCATAGGGGAAGTAAGAAACATCAGCAGCCTGTATTCCCAGAGTGAAGCTGTAGCCCTATTCTGGGACACAGGAGGGAGAGGGATCCCTGTATCATATTCTTGAGCTTCACTGCCTGAAGTTGAGCCCCCAGAGCAGTGTTTCTATAAGACAGAGCTTGGAGGTGGGGAGGGAAGAAGCAGTCAAGGTTCAGAGGACACTGTTAAAGGGAATTAAATATGGCCTGAGAAGGACTCTGTACTTCTGTATTTGAGTCCTTGTGAACAAACTACAACCTAGTTTAATAGGCAGACAAGATAGAAAACCTAACTTAGAAGAATGCACCTGGAACAATAGCTGAGTCTTGGCCAATCCCAGTGGCTGTACTTCGACCATTTATACACTGCTGAGTGTTCAAGCTGTGTTCAAATAAGGCAAATGTCAACTTGGAACCAACCCAGCTGGTCTGTACCTCACTTCCAATTTCTGTACATTATTTCCCCCTTTTTGTCTATAAATCTTCTTCCACTACATGACTGCGCCGGAGTCTCTGTGAATTTGCTGTAATTCTGGGGGCTGCCCAATTTGCGAATCGTTCATTGCTCAATTAAACTCCTTTAAATTTAATTTGGCTAAATCTTTTCTTTTATCAACACAGACTATGCTGTTACCAAGGATTTAGTAAATTTTCTGGAATAAATGTTTCTTCGTTTTGCTGTATGCCCTCAGAACAATGTGCAGAAACTTAAAAAAACTATTTTCTTTAACTTCTTTTTTAGTAAAACGATTGTTATGCTTAGTAGGCTACTGTGCTTCTCACTTCTTTCTGGAAATCTGTTAGCAATCGTTGTCAATTGATTCTTGACAAAGATACCAAGGGAATTAAATGGGGGAAAGGATCATTGTTTCAACAATTGGTGCTGGAACAATTGGATATTTATAGGCTAAAAAGTTACCCTTGCTTCTTACCTCACTCCATAAAGAAAAATTGATTCAAAATAGATAAAGACCTTAAGGTAAGAGTCAACAGCATAAAGCTTCTAGAAGACATAAGAGAAAATTCAAGCAGTCACAAGTTAGATAAAGTTTTCATAATTAGACTTTCTGGACTACCCAGAGGAGGGTCCATATGGCATTGTTCTGGATTCCATTGTAACTTAAAGGGAAACTTTCACAATGTCTGAAGCCCTTGATATCCTGCAAATGAAGAAGGAGGATATCTTCAAGTTTCTTACAGCATGGACCCAATTAGGTGGCATCAACCTTGACTTCCAAATGGAACAGTACACCTATAAAAGGAAAAGTGACAGCATCTGCTTCCTAAATCTGAAGAGGACCTGGCAGAAGCTTCTTCTGGCAGCTCGCACCATGGTTGCCCTTGAAAACCCTGCTAATGTCAGTGTTACGCCCTCCAGAATACTGGTCAGTGGGCTGGGCTGAAGTTTGCTGCTGCCACTAGAGTCACCCTTATTGCTGGCTGTTTCACTCTTGAAACTTTCACTAACCAGATCCAGGCAGCCTTCTGGGAGCCATGGCTTTTGGCAATTACTGATCCCAGGGCTGACCACCAGGCTCTCACAAAGATGCTTATGCTAACCTGCCCACCATTGCTTTGGGTCACACAGATTCTCCTCTGTGCTGTGGACATTGCTGTAATTCTGGGGGCTGCCTTGTTGTTGCCCTGCAACAACAAGGGTGCTCATTCAGTGGGTTTGATGTGGTAGATGCCAGCCTGGCAAGTTCTGCACATGTGTGGCACCATCTTCTGTGAACACCTGTAGGAGGTCATACCTGATCTCTACATCTACAGAGATCCCACAGAGATTGAAAAGAAAGAGCATGCTGCTGCTAAAAATGCTGAAGCTAAGGAGGCATTTCAGGGTGAAGGGACTGCCCTGGCTCCTGAGCGCACTGCTACTCAGCCTGCGGTTGCAGCCTGCTCTGAAGGTGTGCAGGTCACAGGTGCCCCCTGTGTCTGTTCAGCAGGTCCCTACTGAAGACTGAAGCACTCAACCTGCCATGGAAGACTGGTCCACAGCTCCTACTGCTTGGGCCACTGAATGGGTAGGAAAAACCACTGAGTGGTCTTAAGCCATTTTCTGCAGGCTCCTAAGCAAAATGGAAATAAGGTTGTTTCCAAAATGGAAATAAACATCAGTTGTTAAACAAAAAAAAAAGTTTTTTATAATTAGGACACAAAAGTACAAAGTATAAAATTAAAAAATGGGATTTCATCAAAATTAAAAACTCTTGGTCCTCAAAAGAAATTTAAGGAAATAAAAAGGAAAGCCACAGACTAAGAAAATACTTTCAAATATTTCAGATACAGAATTTGTATCTGAAATATATAAATAACCCACACAACTCAATAATAAGACAAACAACCCAAATAAAAATGGGCAAAAGAGTTAAACAGAAACTTAATCAAAGAAGACATAGAGAAGGAAAATAAGCACATAAGATAGATGCTCAACATTGCTGTTTATAAAGGAAACGTAAACCAAAACCACAATGAGATATCACTACACACCCATAAAAATGGTTCTAATTAAAAAGGCCAATCATACCTAGTGTTGGTGAGGAAGCAGAGCACTTGGAATTATCATACACTGTGGGAACATAACCTGGAACACCACTGGAAAACTGTCAGTTTTTTAAAAAACATAAAACTGGCCAGGCATGGTGGCTCATGCATGTAATCCCAGCAATTTGGGAGGCTGAGGTGGGTGGAACACCGGAGGTCAGGAATTCGAGACCAGCCTGACCAACACGGTGAAACCCCGTCACTACTAAAAATACTGGGCATGGTGGCACAGGCCTGTAATCCCAGCTACTAGGGAGGCTGAGGCAGGAGAATTGCTTGAACCCAGGAGGGGGAGGTTGCAGTGAGCCGAGATCATGCCATTGCACTCTAGCCTGGGAAACAAGAGAAAAACACCATCAAAAATAATAATAATAATAATAAACCTGTTCTTCCATGCTGCCATTTCAATCTTAGGTATTGCCTAAGAGAAATGAAAGCATGTGCCCATACAAAGGCTTGTACATAATCTTCATAGCAGCTTTACTCTTAATAGCCCATAACTGGACAGAAGCCAAATGTCCATCAACAGGTAAAGGAATAAATAACTTGTGGAGGACCAGTACAAAGATGTACCACTCAGAAACAAAAAGAAATAAACTACTGATACAGACAAATGAATGAGTGTCTTAAGTATTATGCTAGGTAAAAGAAAGCAGAAATAAATGCCTATAGACTGTATAATTCCACTTACATAAAATTCTGAAAAAGGCAAAACTAGGTTGGTGCAAAAATAATTGCGGTTTCAGACCACAAATTTTAAATCATTATAGCTAGGCTCAAACATATCTTTATTAATCAAAATAGGAACAATTACAATCAACACATTTTTGCCAACAATAAATAAGTTTTTTTATTCCTGTAGCATAAAAATCCTTGCTTCAGGATTTGACAGACTCTTGGAAAGCATCTTTTGCATCCTGTTGGTTGTAGAAGCATTTTCCTTGCAAAAAGTGGTCAAGATGCTTGAAGAAGTGGTAGTTGGTTGGTGAGAAGTCAGGTGAATATGGCAGATGAGGCAAAACTTTGTAGTTCAATTCATTCAACTTTTGAAGCATAGGTTGTGCAACGTGCAGTCAGGTGTTGTTGTGGAGAAGGATCAGGTCCTCTCTGTTGACCAATGTGACCTGCAGGCATTGCCCTTTTTGGTGCATCTCATCAATTTGCTGAGTATACTTCTCCAATGTAATCATTTCACTGGGATTCAGAAAGCTGTAGTGGATCAGATCAGCAGCAGACCACTAAACAGTGACCATGACCTTTTTTTGGTGCAAGATTGGCTTTGGGAAGTGCTTTGGAGCTTCTCAGTTCATCCACTGAGCTGGTCATCACTGGTTGTCATACAAAATCCACTTTTCATTGCACATCACAATTTGATTGAGAAATGGTTCATTGTAGCTGTGTAGAACAAAAGATAATGCTTCAAAATGACAATTTTTAAAATTTTCCATCAGCCCATGAGGCACCTGCTTATTAAGCTTTTTCAGCTTTTCAATTTTCTTCAAATGGTGAACGACCATAAATGGTCAACATTGAGTTCATTGGCAACTTCTCATGTAGTTGTAAGAGGATCAGCTTCAATGATTGCTTTCAATTGGTCATTGTCAACTTCCGATGGCCAGCCATTATGCTCCTCATCTTCAAGGCTCTCGTCTCCTCTGCAAAACTTTTTGAATCACCACTGTACTGGAAATTCATTAGCAGTTCCTGGGCCAAAGGCATTGTTGATGTTGTGAGTTGTCTCTGCTGCCTTACGACCCATTTTGAACTCAAATAAGAAAATTTCTCAAATCTGCCATTTGTCTAACATCATTCCCATGGTCTAAAATGAATGGCAAGTAACAAGTCATTAGCAAAAAAACATAAAGTGAGAAATGCATATTAAAAATGACGTATAACAACCACATTTATTTAAGAATGTGTGCCAATGTCAAACGACAAATTCCAATAACGCAAAAAACAAAATTGCTTAATATAATTACAGAAAGTATGTCACTGATTGCCAAAAGCTAGGTGATGGTGGAGGGAGATGACTGTAAAGAGGTTGCAAGGGGATTTTTAGGGTCAATGGATATGTTCTATGTCAAGATTATTGTGATTGTCACACAACTGCATACATTTATCAAAACTCATCAGATTGCTCACCTAAAATTAATTGATTTCATTTTGCATGTAAATTATTTTTAATGTAGTTGAAAATAATGAATATGTTCAGTATGTCATATATATAAAATTGTCTAACATCATTTCCATAGTCTAAAATAAACAGCAAGTAGTAAGTCATTAGCAAAAAAACATAAAGTAGGAAATGGGTATTACCAAAATAATGTGATGTATTGTTTGTAAAGATGTGTGCGTTACAAATGTAAAATAATACATGGAAAAATATCCCCATTTTAGGACATTTTAGGGACAATATCCCTCTTGGGGGGAAGAGAAGAAGAAGGGATGGACTTTGGGAACTTTCTTTGTATCTGTAATGCTTGTTTCTCCCTCTCTACCTTTTCTCCCTTCTTTTCTCTCTCTTCCTCCTTCCCTCCTTCCTTCCTTTTTCTTCCTTATTTGGATATGTTTTCCATTTTAGAACAGTTTTAGATTTACAGCAAAATTTGAGCAGATAGAACAGATAGTTCCCATATGACACCATCCCCCTCACAGGTTTCCATATTAGTAACATCTTGCATTACTGTGGTACATTTGTTATAATTAATGAACTGATATTGATACATTATTATTAACTAAAATCCATAGTTTACATTAAGGCATACTTTTTGTATTGTACAGCCTATGGCTTTTGACAAATAATGTCATGTATCCACCATTACAATATCATACAGAATAGTTTCATTGACCTAAAATCCCCAGTGTTTCACCTATTTATCCCTTTCACCCTTTCTCTGAACCCATGACGACCACTAAACTTTTTACTGTCTTTATAATTTGGCCTTGTCTACATGTCATATAGTTAGACGTATACTATATGGAGCCTTCTTCAGACTGGCTTCCCTTAGCAATATGCATTTAAGTTTCCTCCATGTCTTTTTGTGGCTTGATAGCTTGTTTCTTTTTATTATTAAATGATGTTGCTTTGTCCAGTTATACCACAGTTTGTTTATCCATTTGTCTTTTGAAGAACATCTTTACTGTTTACAGTTTTTGGCAATTATTAGTAAAGCTCCTATACACATATCTGTGCAAATTTTTGTGTGGCCATAAGTTTTCAGCTAAATTGTGTAAATATCTAGAAGATTGCTGGATTGTATGGAAAGACTATGTTTGGCTTTGTAGAAACTGCTGAACTGTCATCCAAAGTGATCATGTCTTTATACAATCCCACTGGCAATGAATGAGAATTCCTGCTGCTCTACATCCTTGTCAGCATTTGATGTTGTCAGTGTTTGGGATTTTAGCCATTTTAATAAGCACATAGTAACATCTCATTTTAATTTATAATTTTCTTATTAAAATCTTGTGAACATCTTTTCACATGCTTATTTTCTATCTGTATGTCTTCTTTGGTGAGGTGTCTGTTCAAATGTTTTGCCCATTTTTAAATTGGGTTGTTTGTTTTCTTATTATTACGTTTTAAGAAATTTTTTGTATATTTTGGATACAAGTCCTTTATCAAATATGTGTTTTGCTAACTTTTGTTTCCAGTCAGTGACTTGTTTTCTCATCCTCATGACAGCACTTTTCACAATGTAGAAGTTTTTAATTTTAATAAGATCCAACTTACCAATTTTTTCTTCTATGCATTGTACTTTCGATGTTTTACCTAAAAATCCATCACCAAATCCAAGGTCCTCTAGATTTTCTCCTGTTATCGTCTAAAAGTTTTATAGCTTTTGCATTTAACATTTAGGTATATGTTGGATTCAGTTGCTAACATTTTGTTGAGGATTTCTATAGTTTTTTTTTCTTTCTTGTAATCATTTACCTGGCTTTGGCATTTGGGTAATATTGGCCTCATAGAATGAATTTCCTTCTCTCTGCTTACATTATCCATCTAGCTGTTCTTGCAGGTTGTCTACTTTTTTGCATTAGAGACCTTCACATATTAGTTATATTTAAATTTCCTATTTGATATTTCAAAATCTATGTCATATCTGAGTCTGATTCTTATGCTTGCCTTTTCTTTTCAGATTGTGTTTTTTTCTTACCATCTATCATGACTTGTAATTTTTTAATGAAAGGCAGCTATAACGTATTGGGTAATAGGAACTGAGGTAACTAGGC
Source organism: Trachypithecus francoisi (assembly GCF_009764315.1). NCBI lineage: Eukaryota > Metazoa > Chordata > Mammalia > Primates > Cercopithecidae > Trachypithecus > Trachypithecus francoisi. The sequence goes on from NW_022681460.1 coordinate 67,063,606, forward strand.
TTTTAATGTGAGGTTCTATGTTAGTCTGGCTAGGAGCTGGCCATGTTTAATGTTTGCTGTGGCTATGGGTGCCAGAGGCTTCTGTTTCCTCTAGTTCTCTTGTTTATTTCTTTCCTCTGTTGTCTTTGGATTTCCTATGAACTCCTTAAACAGAGTCTGTGTCTCACAGTTTTCTCAGTTGTAATCCACTGTCCATAATAGAGTCCTGTGGATGTGGTGTTAAGATGCTGGGGCAGGGACGTGTTCTATAATGATTAAATCTCAATATTTTAGTGGGCCTGAATCCCTGGGTTTGATCGTCAGAAGTATTGCTTAGCCATTTTTTCTCTCTCCTTTGTGATACAAGAAAGCTGGGAGGTGGAGGTGAAGGTGGAGGCTAGACTTGTCTAATTGTCATTTCCTCAGGTCAGATAAGGCTATAGTAAAGTTGTTTCAAAGAACTACTTTGGTGAATACTCTGTGTGTATTTCAAAATGGCTACTTTTAATAGGGGCATGTTTCAAAAAGATTACTTTCCCCTTCTTCCTGAAACAGGAAGGGATTTTTCTCTGATCTTCACCAGAGAGCATGGTGCGATTCCTGGAGGTAAAACCCAAAAGAGTGGGGGGCTTCACTAAGATTGGAACCCCAGGAGTTTTTAACTCTTAAGCTAGACAACACTCAGCCTCCTGGAATTTGTCAAAGTTACCATTTAATATTTCCATTAGTTACCGACCAGCTTCTGTTCCCTCCTGGTAAACTGAACTTGGCTGTGATTTTGTTTGTCTTTCTAGTTTTGTGGAGGTAGCTTGCCTTGTGACCTCAGTTCTCTGACAGATCTAAGAAAAGTCATTGATTTTCCGTTTGTTCAGCTTTTCTCTTGTGAGAATGGGAGTGATGACTCCCAAGCACTTTACATACTGAAACCAAAACAGGAAGTTGCCTTTCTTTTCTTCTCTTCTTTTCCTGTCCTTTCCTTCTTTTCTCCCTTCCTTCCTTCCTTTTCTTTCTTCCTCTTTCTTTCTTCTTTCTTTCTTTCTTTCTTCTTTCTTTCTTTCTTTCTTCCTTCCTTCCTTTCTTCCTTTCTTCTCCCTGCTCTTCCCTTCTTTCTATTCTTCCTTATTCCTTCTTTTTGAAGCAAATATAGCAAACTATTAATGTCTGTTCAATCTCAATGATTCATGTTCTCCTAAATTCAGGCTAGAGGCAATGGTAGTGACATTCTTTTGAAGACAATCTGTGTTCATTGATAAGTGAATTTATATTCCAGTCTTACTGTACAACCACTGAGATAAAATGGGCTTCAGTTTTTATAACAATATCTACTCAGCCAAATCAGCAAGAGAGCACACAGACCTCCAGAGCTCATTACTAGTTCTTTGGAGCCTTAGAAAAGCATTTTAAGGCATTTGATTATCTAACACTGAAGTGTCTTTGGTGGGAAGATAGTTCTTTGAAAGCCATTCCCCACGTGTCCTATTCACCTGCCTTCCTTCCAGGAGGCAGTCAGTAAGGTTAATGAGAGTTTTCAATGAGTTAGACTTGGAGAAAAAGGCCCCTAGTTAACTAATCATGTCTACATAGTGTTCAAGTTGAAGCACCCTATTAAACCAACACACCCAGATTTTTAATTTAAGATTTTTCTTATCACTATTATTCAATATTATGATAATGGTGACAATAACTAAGTACGTTAGCCTCTTCAGCATGTAATTCTAATAATATTTGGTTTTCTGTATAAATGGTTTAACCACACCTACTGCTAAAATTTTTATTTTATCTTATTCATAAGGAAAATTTATGTTTTATTAGTGATTTACATCTTGCTAGGATCCTGTAGACTAACTTTGCATTCACAATATTTGGTTTTTCTTCACATAGTACACACCAAATAGTTTGTCATGAGCTTAGATTTCCCTAAAAACAAGTTACCTTCCAGCTACAGCTGCTACTGAATGTTAGATTTCTCTCCTTGTAGTGGCCAGATGTTGCCATATGCCCTTCAGCTAGAGGTGGGATAGGATTTGGTGCCCCTGTTAGTTTTCTAGAGCTGCCATAGCAAAGTGCCACAGACTGACTGGCTTAAAAAACAACACTTATTTACTCAAAATTCTGAAAGCTATGTGTCTAAGATGAAGGTGTCAGCAGGGTTGCTTTCTGCTGAGGTCTCTCTCCTTGGCTTGCAGATGACCATCTTCCCCCTGTGTCTTCACTTGGTCTTCTCTCTGTGTGTTTGTGCCCTAATCTCTCCTTATAAGGACACCTGTCATATTGGAATTGGGCTTATTCTAATGATCTAGTTTTAACTTAGAGACCCAATCTCCAAATATAGTCACATTCTGAAATACTGGCGGTTAGGACTTCAACATACAAATTGTGAGTACGGAGACACAATTCAGCCCATAAAGTTGCTGGAGGCAGTGAAGAGTGGAAAAGAACTTTTTTTTGAAAGTGTATCCAGAATTTGTTCCTTCCAGTGGGTTCTTGGTCTTGCTGACTTCAAGAATGAAGCCACAGAGACTTGCAGTGAGTGTTACAGTTCTTAAAAATGGTATGTCCGGAGTTGGTTCCTTCAGATGTTCAGATGTGTCTGGAGTCTCTCCCTTCTGGTGGGTGTATGGTCTTGCTTGACTTCAGGAGTGAAGTCGCAGACCTTCACAGTGAGTGTTACAGCTCTTTTTTTTTTTTTTTTAATTTATTATACTTTAAGTTCTAGGGTACATGTGCATAACGTGCAGGTTTGTTACATATGTATACTTATGCCATGTTGGTGTGCTGCACCCATCAACTCGTCAGCACCCATCAATTCATCATTTATATCATGTATAACTCCCCAATGCAATCCCTCCCTCCACCCCCTCCCCATGATAGGCCCCAGTGTGTGGTGTACCCCTTCCCGAGTCCAAGTGATCTCATTGTTCAGTTCCCACCTATGAGTGAGAACATGCGGTGTTTGGTTTTCTGTTCTTCTGATAGTTTGCTAAGAATGATGGTTTCCAGCTGCATCCATGTCCCTACAAAGGATGCAAACTCATCCTTTTTTATGGCTGCATAGTATTCCATGGTGTATATGTGTCACATTTTCTTAATCCAGTCTGTCACAGATGGACATTTGGGTTGATTCCAAGTCTTTGCTATTGTGAATAGTGCTGCAATAAACATACGTGTGCATGTGTCTTTATAGGAGCATGATTTGTAATCCTTTGGGTATATACCCAGTAGTGGGTCATATGGTACATCTAGTTCTAGATCCTTGAGGAATTGCCATACTGTTTTCCATAATGGTTGAACTAGTTTACAATCCCACCAACAGTGTAAAAGTGTTCCTATTTCTCCACATCCTCTCCAACACCTGTTGTTTCCTGACTTCTTAATGATTGCCATTCTAACTGGTGTGAGATGGTATCTAATTGTGGTTTTGATTTGCATTTCTCTGATGGCGAGTGATGATGAGCATTTTTTCATGTGTCTGTTGGCTGTATGAATGTCTTCTTTTGAGAAATGTCTGTTCATATCCTTTCCCCACTTTTTGATAGGGTTGTTTGTTTTTTTCTTGTATATTTGTTGAGTTCTTTGTAGATTCTGGATATTAGCCCTTTGTCAGATGAGTAGGTTGCAAAAATTTTCTCCCATTCTGTAGGTTGCCTGTTCACTCTGATGGTAGTTTCTTTTGCTGTGCAGAAGCTCTTTAGTTTAATTAGATCCCATTTGTCAATTTTGGCGTTTGCTGCCGTTGCTTTTGGTGTTTTAGACATGAAGTCCTTGCCCATGCCTATGTCCTGAATGGTACTACCTAGATTTTCTTCTAGGGTTTTTATGGTATTAGGTCTAACATTTAAGTCTCTAATCCATCTTGAATTAATTTTCGTATAAGGGGTAAGGAAAGGATCCAGTTTCAGCTTTCTACTTATGGCTAGCCAATTTTCCCAGCACCATTTATTAAATAGGGAATCCTTTCCCCATTTCTTGTTTCTCTCAGTTTGTCAAAGATCAGATGGCTGTAGATGTGTGTTATTATTTCTGAGGACTCTGTTCTGTTCCATTGGTCTATATCTCTGTTTTGGTACCAGTACCATGCTGTTTTGGTTACTGTAGCCTTGTAGTATAGTTTGAAGTCAGGTAGTGCGACACCTCCAGCTTTGTCCTTTTGACCTAGGATTGTCTTGGCAATGCGGGCTCTTTTTTGGTTCCATATGAACTTTAAAGCAGTTTTTTCCAATTCTGTGAAGAAAGTCATTGGTAGCTTGATGGGGATGGCATTGAATCTATAAATAACCTTGGGCAGTATGGCCATTTTCACGATATTGATTCTTCCTATCCATGAGCATGGTATGTTCTTCCATTTGTTTGTGTCCTCTTTGATTTCACTGAGCAGTGGTTTGTAGTTCTCCTTGAAGAGGTCCTTTACATCCCTTGTAAGCTGGATTCCTAGGTATTTTATTCTCTTTGAAGCAATTGTGAATGGAAGTTCATTTCTGATTTGGCTCTCTGCTTGTCTGTTACTGGTGTATAAGAATGCTTGTGATTTGTGCACATTAATTTTGTATCCTGAGACTTTGCTGAAGTGCTTATCAGCTTAAGGAGATTTTGGGCTGAGACAATGGGGTTTTCTAAATATACAATCATGTCATCTGCAAACAGGGACAATTTGACTTCTTCTTTTCCTAACTGGATACCCTTGATTTCTTTCTCTTGCCTGATTGCCCTAGCCAGAACTTCCAACACTATGTTGAATAGGAGTGGTGAGAGAGGCATCCCTGTCTTGTGCCAGTTTTCAAAGGGAATTTTTCCAGTTTTTGCCCATTCAGTATGATATTAGCTGTGGGTTTGTCATAAATAGCTCTTATTATTTTGAGGTATGTTCCATCAATACCGAATTTATTGAGCGTTTTTAGCATAAAGGGCTGTTGAATTTTGTCAAAAGCCTTTTCTGCATCTATTGAGATAATCATGTGGTTCTTGTCTTTGGTTCTGTTTATATGCTGGATTACGTTTATTGATTTGCGAATGTTGAACCAGCCTTGCATCCCAGGGATGAAGCCCACTTGATCATGATGGATAAGCTTTTTGATGTGCTGCTGAATCCGGTTTGCCAGTATTTTATTGAGAATTTTTGCATCGATGTTCATCAGGGATATTGGTCTAAAATTGTCTTTTTTTGTTGTGTCTCTGCCAGGCTTTGGTATCAGGATGATGTTGGCCTCATAAAATGAGTTAGGGAGGATTCCCTCTTTTTCTATTGATTGGAATAGTTTCAGAAGGAATGGTACCAGCTCCTCCTTGTACCTCTGGTAGAATTCAGCTGTGAATCCATCTGGTCGTGGACTTTTTTTGGTGGGTAGGCTATTAATTATTGCCTCAATTTCAGAGCCTGCTATTGGTCTATTCAGGGATTCAACTTCTTCCTGGTTTAGTCTTGGGAGAATGTAAGTGTCCAGGAAATTATCCATTTCTTCTAGATTTTCTAGTTGATTTGCGTAGAGGTGTTTATAGTATTCTCTGATGGTAGTTTGTATTTCTGTGGGGTCGGTGGTGATATCTCCTTTATCATTTTTTATTGCATCTATTTGATTCCTCTCTCTTTTCTTCTATATTAGTCTTGCTAGCGGTCTGTCAATTTTGTTGATCTTTTCAAAAAACCAGCTCCTGGATTCATTGATTTTTTGGAGGGTTTTTTGTGTCTCTATCTCCTTCAGTTCTGCTCTGATCTTAGTCATTTCTTGCCTTCTGCTAGCTTTTGAATGTGTTTGCTCTTGCCTCTCTAGTTCTTTTAATTGTGATGTTAGAGTATCAATTTTAGATCTTTCCTGCTTTCTCTTGTGGGCATTTAGTGCTATAAATTTCCCTCTACACACTGCTTTAAATGTGTCCCAGAGATTCTGGTATGTTGTATCTTTGTTCTCATTGGTTTCAAAGAACATCTTTATTTCTGCTTTCATTTCGTTATGTACCCAGTAGTCATTCAGAAGCAGGTTGTTCATTTTCCATGTAGTTGAACGGTTTTGATTGAGTTTCTTAGTCCTGAGTTCTAGTTTGATTGCACTGTGGTCTGAGAGACAGTTTGTTATAATTTCTGTTCTTGTACATTTGCTGAGGAGTGCTTTACTTCCAATTATGTGGTCAATTTTGGAATAAGTGCGATGTGGTGCTGAGAAGAATGTATATTCTGTTGATTTGGTGTGGAGAGTTCTATAGATGTCTATTAGGTCTGCTTGGTGCAGAGATGAGTTCAATTCCTGGATATCCTTCTTAACTTTCTGTCTCGTTGATCTGTCTAATGTTGACAGTGGAGTGTTGAAGTCTCCCATTATTATTGTATGGGAGTCTAAGTGTCTTTGTATGTCTCTAAGGACTTGCTTTATGAATTTGGGTGCTCCTGTATTGGGTGCATATATATTTAGGATAGTTAGCTCTTCCTGTTGAATTGATCCCTTTACCATTATGTAATGGCCTTCTTTGTCTCTTTAGATCTTTGATGGTTTAAAGTCTGTTTTATCAGAGACTAGGATTGCAACCCCTGCTTTTTTTTGTTCTCCATTTGCTTGGTAGATCTTCCTCCATCCCTTTATTTTGAGCCTATGTATGTCTCTGCATGTGAGATGGGTCTCCTGAATACAGCAGACTGATGGGTCTTGACTCTTTATCCAGTTTGCCAGTCTGTGTCTTTTAATTGGAGCATTTAGTCCATTAACATTTAAGGTTAATATTGTTATGTGTGAACTTGATCCTGCCATTATGATATTAACTGGTTATTTTGCTCATTAGTTGATGCAGTTTCTTCCTAGCCTCGATGGTCTTTACATTTTGGCATGTTTTTGCAATGGCTGGTACCGCTTGTTCCCTTCCATATTTAGGGCTTCCTTCAGGGTCTCTTGTAAGGCAGGCCTGGTGGTGACAAAATCTCTAAGCATTTGCTTATCTGTAAAGGATTTTATTTCTCCTTCACTTATGAAACTTAGTTTGGCTGGATATGAAATTCTGGGTTGAAAATTCTTTTCTTTAAGAACGTTGAATATTGGCCCCCACTCTCTCCTGGCTTGTAGAGTTTCTGCCGAGAGGTCTGCTGTAAGTCTGATGGGCTTCCCTTTGTGGGTAACCAGACCTTTCTCTCTGGCTGCCCTTAAAATTTTTTCCTTCATTTCAACTTTGGTGAATCTGGCAATTTTGTGTCTTGGAGTTCGTCTTCTTGAGGAGTATCTTTGTGGCATTCTCTGTATTTCCTGAATTTGAATGTTGGCCTGCCCTACTCGGTTGGGGAAGTTCTCCTGGATGATATCCTGAAGAGTGTTTTCCAACTTGGTTCCATTTCCCCCTCACTTTCAGGCACCCCAATCAGACGTAGATTTGGTCTTTTTACATAATCCCATACTTCTTGCAGGCTTTGTTCACTTCTTTTTCTTCTTTTTTCTTTTGGTTTCTCTTCTCGCTTCATTTCATTCATTTGATCCTCAATCGCTGATACTCTTTCTTCCAGTTGATCGAGTCGGTTACCGAAGCTTGTGCATTTGTCACGTATTTCTCGTGTCATGGTTTTCATCTCTGTCATTTCGTTTATGACCTTCTCTGCATTAATTAGTCTAGCTGTCAATTCTTCCACTCTTTTTTCAAGATTTTTAGTTTCTTTGCGCTGGGTACGTAATTCCTCCTTTAGCTCTGAGAAGTTTGATGGACTGAAGCCTTCTTCTCTCATCTCGTCAAAGTCATTCTCTGACCAGCTTTGATCCGTTGCTGGCGATGGGCTGCGCTCCTTTGCAGGGGGAGATGCACTCTTATTTTTTGAATTTCCAGCTTTTCTGCCCTGCTTTTTCCCCATCTTTGTCGTTTTATCTGTCTCTGGTCTTTGATGATGGTGACGTACTGATGGGGTTTTGCTATAGGTGTCCTTCCTGTTTGATAGTTTTCCTTCTGACAGTCAGGACCCTCAGCTGTATGTCTGTTGGAGATTGCTTGAGGTCCACTCCAGACCCTGTTTGCCTGGGTATCAGCAGCAGAGGTTGCAGAAGATAGAATATTGCTGAACAGCGAGTGTACCTGTCTGATTCTTACTTTGGAAGCTTCCTCTCAGGGGTGTACTCCACCCTGTGAGTGTGGGGTGTCAGACTGCCCCTAGTGGGGGATGTCTCCCAGTTAGGCTACTCAGGGGTCAGAGACCCACTGGAGCAGGCAGTCTGTCTGTTCTCAGATCTCAACCTCCGTGTTGGGAGATCCACTGCTCTCTTCAAAGCAGTCAGACAGAGCTGTTTGCGTCTGCAGAGGTTCTGCTGCCTTTTTGTTGTTGTTGTTGTTTTTTAGCTGTGTCCCGTCCCCAGAGGTGGAGTCTACAGAGACAGGCAGGTTTCCTTGAGCTGCTGTGAGCTCCACCCAGTTTGAGCTTCCCAGCGGCTTTGCTTACCTACTTAAGCCTCAGCAATGGCGGGCGCCCCTCTCCCAGCCTCGCTTCTGCCTTGCGGTTAGATCACCGCAGACTGCTGTGTTAGCAATGAGGGAGGCTCCGTGGCCGTGGGACCCTCCCGGCCAGGTGTGGGATATATTCTCCTGGTGTGCCTGTTTCCTTAAAGCGCAATATTGGGGTGGGAGTTACCCGATTTTCCAGGTGTTGTGTGTCTCAATTCCCCTCGCTAGGAAAAGGGATTCCCTTCCCCCTTGCGCTTCCCAGGTGAGGCGACGCCTCGCCCTGCTTCAGCTCTCGCTGGTCCGGCTGCAGCAGCTGACCAGCACTGATTGTCCAGCACTCCCTAGTGAGATGACCGCAGTACCTCAGTTGAAAATGCAGAAATCACTGGTCTTCTGTGTCGCTCGCGCTGGGAGTTGGAGACTGGAGCTGTTCCTATTCGGCCATCTTGCTCCGCCCCCCCCATAATTGAATAATTTATGGGCTTTTTCCTAATTCTTCTTAGTCCTTCTAGAACACAGGTCAACAAATGTTTATGACTCCAGTCCCCATGATCTGAGTCGAGGTCCCAGTAGGGATCCATACTGGGGACAGCTTGCTGACTGGTAGGGAATTTGTCCCTTTCTTCAGCTGTCATTCTGTCATTTACTTGACAAAGATACCAGGTATCTCCAAACTCTTGGGCTATAGCTAAAGCCACATTCTTTTCATTAAAGGCCAGGGTTTGATCTAACAATAGCATGACATCTCTCCAAGTGAGAGCAAAGGTTTGCCCTTGACCCTGTAAGACACCTATGTGCCTATCAGGATCATCTGAGAACTTCCCCAGGTCTGCCTTGATCTGCTTTAAATCAGAGAGGGAGAAGGGGCCATGTACCTGGGTTGGGCCAAATTCCCCTCCCCCTACAGCTTGAAGTGGACATAACCGATAGCCCGGGGTTTTTTGTGGTCCTTTGGAGAGGTCTTTGCTTATTTCCTTGTGGGTAGGGGAGATTAGAGGAGGCTTATCATTAATGGGAAGAGGAGCTATAGGGAGGCTAGGATATGGGAGTAAGCTGAGAGGTCCTCCTGTGGGATGTAAATTGCAAGCTTTGCATTGTTGTGTATTCTCCTTCAGTGAAAAGAAGACTTGGACATAAGGTACTTCACTCCATTTCCTTCCCTCTTACAGAAAAGGTCAAGCTGCAGGATAGTATTGTAATTTATACTTCCCTCAGGTGGCCATTTTTCCCCACCAGAGAGAGAATATTGGGGCCAGGCCATAGTGCAGAAAAAAAATGACCCACCTCTTTTTCAGGGTTTGCAAGTCAAATTGGTCCCAATGGCTTAGGATGCATTTCAAGGGTGAGCCTGTTGATGCCTGAGTGTTTCCCATCTGAAAGACAAAACCACCCACAGTCTTGGTTTGTTTGTTTCTCCCCCTGCCCAAGAACCCACAACGGTCCCTGGACCCTGCTGATCAGAATAGTGGTGCTCACTGACACAGCAGCAGAAACACCTCTTGTCCAAGAACCCGCAATGGTCCCTGGACTCTGCTGATCGGAATAGTTGTGCTCACTGACGCAGCAGCAGAAACACTAGTTTTCCTCCTAGACCACAAGGAGGGTCAAGGAATGTCGGATTTAGTGACCCTTACTGACACATTCTCAAAAACCTGCACCCTTGCCTGTCCTCCTAGACCACAAGAAGGACTGAGAAAAATCAGATTTAGTGGCCCTTACCAATGCATTCTCAAAAACCTATTAGAGTCCTAAGCACTCTCCTGTTAGTATTGGGACTTTACGCATGTCCCATAAAGATGTTATACCCCAAAAATGAAGTGGGGGTCTCACTACATTGCCCAAGTCGGTCTCGAACTCCTGAGGTCAAGAAATTCTCCTGTGTTAGCTTCCCAAGTAGCTGGGACTACAGGTGCAAATTGGTCCCCATCCTGAGGGAGGGAAGGGATCTCCAGGGTTGGAAGAGTGATGCCTTTTGTCCTCACTTATATGACTAGGAAGGATACACTTTCTGGGGCTCCCCATATCCTAGCTTCAGAAATAGCTTTTGTTGGCCAGGCACGGTGGCTCAAGCCTGTAATCCCAGCACTTTGGGAGGCGGAGACGGGTGGATCACGAGGTCAGGGGATGGAGACCAACCTAGCTAACACTTTGAAACCCCATCTCTGCTAAAAAATACAAAAAACTAGCCGGGCGAGTTGGCGGGTGCTGTAGTCCCAGCCACTTGGGAGGCTGAGGCAGGAGAATGGCGTAAACCCGGGAGGCAGAGCTTGCAGTGAGCTGAGATCTGGCCACTGCACTCCAGCCTGGGCGACAGAGAGAGACTCTGCCTCAAAAAAAAAAAAAAAAGAAAGAAAGAAAAAAATAGCTTTTGTTAGTCCTGCTTGTCTGAGGAGGGATCCTAAAATTCCAGATAGTCCCCCATATGATGGGGCTTTGGGCAAAAATTATGTCTTTCTGATTGGTGAGCCTGGGTGCCTAAAGAAGGTAGCAGAGTCCTGAAGTTTATACTAGAAATCATTCTTACAGGATAAACTAGAAAAGCACCAGAGACAGGGAGTGGCTTTTAGAAGTGGGACTAGCCTCAGAGAAGAGAAGTGAGAGGAAGTTTGTCTGACAGACATTAGGACCCAGGAGGCAAGGGTCAGGATAGCTAGGATAGATGGGTGAGTCTCGCTTGGGTGACATGACTTTGAGAGTTCCGCTCATGGCCGCAGGATCAACCAACTTGTCGTCAGGACCCCAGAGCTGAATGACTTTCCTCTGTCGACCCTCAGCTCAGCCTGGAAGTACAGGAAAAGCAGAAGCTGATTCCAGGTAAACCAACACTCCGAACTTTGAAGAGTCGGGGGTTGTTAGAGAACCTTTTCCCAGAAAACCTGACACCAATGCCTTTAAATCTAGCAACTGCCCTAATCACTTTTAACTGACCAACAGGTGCCCGGTATTTAAACCCCAAATTCTAAGGAAAAATAGGACAGAATAGCAAGCAAAAGGGGTCCAATGGTACTCACCACTTGGCAATAGGCGATAGTCCCTTCATGCTCGCCAAAATGTGTCTGGAATTGGTTCTTTCTGGTGGGTTCTTGGTCTCGCTGACTTCAAGAATGAAGCCATGGACCCTTGCGGTGAGTGTTACAGTTCTTAAAGATGGTGTGTCTGGAGTTTGTTCCTTCAGATGTTCAGATGTGTCTGGAGTTTCTTCCTTCCGGTGGGTTTGCGGTCCTGCTTGACTTGAGGAGTGAAACCGCAGACCCTTGCAGTGAGTGTTGCAGCTCTTAAAGCTGGTGTGTCTGGAGTTGTTTGTTCCTCCCGGTGGGTTTGTGGTCTTGCGGACTTCAGGAGTGAAGCCACAGACCTTCGCAGTGACTGTTACAGCTCATAATGGTAGTGTGGACCCAGAGTTAGCAGCAGCAAGATTTACTGTGAAGAGCAAAAGAACAAAGCTTCCACAGCATGGAGGGGGACCCAACTGGGTTGCTGCTGCTGGCTCAGGTAGTCAGCTTTTATTCCCTTATTTGGCCCCTCCCACATCCTGCTGATTGGCCCATTTTACAGAGCACTGATTGGTCCATTTTACAGAGTGTTGATTGGTCCATTTTTACAGAGTGCTGATTGGTGCATTTACAAACCTTTAGCTGGACACAGAGAACTGATTGGTGCATTTTTACACAGTGCTGATTGGTGCATTTACAAATCTTTAGCTAGACACAGAGCACTGATTGGTGTGTTTACAATCCTTTAGCTAGACAGAAAAGTTCTCCAATTCCCTACCCAACCCAGAAGCCCAGCTGGTTTCACCTCTCAAAATCAGTATGTGTTTGAGACAGTTTGCAAACATTATGTCATCCTCACAAAGTCTTATGAGGTGGGAGTTATTATTTCTGATTTACAGACGAGGAATCAGAAACACAGAGCCAGGCAGTTACAAAGTGGAAGAGTTAAGATGAACACCTGGGTCTGATTGGCTTCAAAGCCCGTGATCTGTCCACCAGCATATCCTTCATCTCTGCTTTATATCTAAAACTCTTTACTCCTCGGGGCCTTGTCTTTTACAACCTTCTCCACTGAATGACTTGTACTCTTGGCTTCACTGCCCACTCCCCAAACCAAATCATCAACCAGTAGATCTGTGGAAATAACGATGACCCATTGCCATCAGAACTGGTAATGGTCCTTGATATGGTTTGGTGTGTCCCCACTCAAATCTTATCTTAAATGATAATCCCCACAATCCCCATGTGTCTACGGAGAGACCTGGAGGGAGATGATTGGATCATGGGGGCCCTTTCCCCCATGCTATTCTCATGATGGTAAGTTCTCACGAGATTTGATGGTTTTACAAGGCAGTTTTCCCTGCTCTTGCTTGCTCTTCTTTCTCTCACCTGCTGCCATGTAAGACATGTCTCTTCTCCTTCCACTATAAGTTTCCTGAGGCCTCCCCAGCCATCTGGAACTGTGAGTCAATTAAACCTCTTTTCTTTATAAGTTACCCAGTGTCAGGTAGGTCTTCATAGCAGTGTGAGAACAGACTAACACAGCCCTTGTCCTAGAATAACCTGAACACTCACCCCTTCCTTCCTGCCTTTGGGTCAGCACAAACTCAGTAACCTGAGTAGCACATCTGCTTGGACAGTGTCCCGTGATGGATCTTCTCAGTTTGGGGTGCTCTAGATATCACTTAAAGCAAATCAATCCTCAGGAATCTGGTGCCATATTCAGAAGCAGTTGCTGTGGGGATACCTGTTTTCCTTAGGCACTGTGTCCTAGAATCTCTCTTCTAAATTGGGAACATTTTCTCAGCTAGGACTCATGGTAAAATAATCTCTTAGCACAGGCCTATCCAGGGCTAAAAACATTGATGAAACATTTGTGTTGCTTCTTTTGAAACCTACAAATAGGATCAGACTTGCATGTAGGCAGAGGAGACAGCTGCCCGTGGGATGGTTTCAGGACACCCAGGAAAATGTCCCGGGTTAAAGAATTTTGTCTCCCACTCAATGCCACTCTTGTGTCTTGTGGGTTCAGTTTGCTTTTTAATTGCCTAGATTTTTCACTGTATTATTGTGAGATAAATTATTTTTGTATTATTGAGCAATTAACTCATATTCCATTTACAATTCTCAGACTAAATCCCAAGCAATTGCTTCCTCAAAATTTCCACATTTGCAAATGAGTTAGGTTGATTTGAAAAGCGTTTAGAGCTAATCCAACCATTCGATTAATACTGATGCTGATACAAGGGCCAAAACAGAGTCACTGAACTTCGGTTTTCAGCTCTGCCAGGCAAAAACACATATATTATTTCACATATCTATTTATGCAGGCTGTCCTCCCAGGCTGATCTGCTTCCATTTAAGATAATTTTCTCAGAATTTGCACTGCAGAGTAAATATAAATTTATAAAAGCTTGGGTATTTGCCATTATACAAAATAAAAATATAGATACAGACAGAAATTATTAGAACTAGAAAGGGATTTACAAATCATTTATTTCAACTTGATTTTGTGGCTGAGAAAACTCAAGTTTAGTAAAATAAAGAAATTCATTCAAGGCTTCACAATTAGTTAATGGCAGGACTAGCCATTCACTCCAAGTCCTGGCCTCTCACGACAGCACTATTTCCTACTATACACTGTGAATACTTACATAAGTTCATACATATGCTTGTTACAAGCTGTCCCTACCTCCTTTCAGAATTGGATTTAGAAAAAGGCATTGTTTTTCAGGCTAAAAATAAGTTAGGAGAAAGCTATGTCTTATACTTTAAAGATATTCAAGTAAGTTATGATTTATGCCAGCTTTAAAAAAAGGAGGAAATGTGATATTTAAAATGGCATATGAAAATATCATCTATTTCCTAAGTTTTATTCCAATTTACAGTAAATATTTTTAAACCCCTGTGTGTAGTTCCTGTACTTCTATGATGTAGCTCTGAGTCTAAACTAACAGCTGAAAAAGAAAATACTAGGCAATAGATGCTGTGCCAAAAGCAGGATCATTTGCAGAAAATGCCCTGAAGCATTCTGAGGATCACTGTCAAAGGCTATGGAGCTAAAGTTAGATCTGTTTTGGTTCATGGGGTCATACAGACACAAATAATGTTGCTGGTCTTCTGCCAGGTTGATCTAACCTTCAGGTAGTCTACGTCATTCTTGGGAGCAGGTGCTTACTCGGATGCAAAAGACTTTTCTCAGATCCTACCGTCTTGGATCTTGTTCATCACATTTGGAAATGATTCTTCCATCCCTTACACTTTATAGTAGCTATTATCTATGACTACCCTCCTCTGTTGATAGCACGTGCTATCTAGTACTTATTTGTGTTCCTGTTTTTTCTCTCTCATTAGATCAAAGACGACCGTTTTCAGGTGTTTGTGCTCATTACAGGACCCAAGGCAGCACTTTAAGTGTAATATATGACTCTGGGCTTCCTCTCTCATGACTGTAGCTCTCAAATGCTCCCTACCTCCTCCTTTTCTTTCTTCCCAACTCTTTGCACCATACACTCTGAATGCCATATTGCAGAAGCTTTAAAGATGTTCTAAACTCAAACCAACAAAACAAAGCCTTTTCTTTCTCACAACTCAGAAAACACATGGAATATATGTAAGATTTGTAAAATAATGTGCAATGCCTTCTGGTGTCTTCTCTTTTTTTAAAAAAAATAATATTGGTTGCCGGACAATTGCATAGCCATATGCAAAAAAAATGAAGTTATATCCTTATTCATATCATACACAACATTTAACTCAAAATAAATTATAGACCTAAATGTAACTGAAAACTTTAAAACTTCTTGAAGAAAATGTAAGAGTAAATCTTTATGACCTTGAGTTGGGCAGAAAGCTTTTTAGATAAATTTTCTTTAAAGAATCGATACATTGAACATCATCAAAATTAAAAATTTTTGTGCTTCAAAAGACGTCATCAATAAAATGAAAAGATATGCCTCAGACTGGAAGAAAATATTCGCTAACCATATATCTGTTAAATCAAATTTAGCCTAAAGCTGCCTCCTTCATATTTTAAGTTTGGCTTGCAGGTTTCCCTGTACCTCGTGAGCTATGTATTACAGTGTATCGTAGCCTGAATGGAGTTGTATACAGACTGTGGCCACTGCTTGTGCCAATCGCTGAGTATTGGCCAATCAAAGGTGACCAACTGTTCAAACTGTGTTCAAATAAGGCAAAGGCCGAGCTGCAACCAATCCAGCTGTTTCTGTCCCTCACTTCTGTTTTCTGTATGTCACTTTCCTTTCTCTGTCCTTAAATCTTCTTCCACCACGTGGCTGTGCTGGAGTCTCTGAGCCTACTCTGGCTCAGGAAACTGCCCAATTCGCAAATCGTTCTTTGCCCAATTAAACTGTTAAATTTAATGTTGTTACAGTTTTTTAAAAAACATATCTGATAAATAAATATATCAGGGACTCTCATAATTCAATAATCAGATTAAGAACCCAATTACAAAATGCACAAAAGATTTGACCATATATGAACGGTCAATGAACACATGAAAATGTGCTCAACCATTAGTCATGAGGGAAATTAGGACTACAATGAGATAGCACTACATACACACCCACTAGAAAAACTATAATCAGAAAGACTAACAATACCAAGTGGAGGGTGTGAAGCTACTAAAACAATCATACATTGCTTGTGGGAATGTAAAATGGTACAGCCACTTGGAAAATAATTTAGCAGTTCCCTAAAAAGTTAAATATAAGCTTTTCATATGACACAGCAATTCCACTCCTAAGGATATATTCAAGAGAAATAGGCATATATTTATACCCGAAGATTTATACACAAATGTTCATAGCAGCATTGTTTATATTAACCTCAAAATGGAAACAATCCAAATGTCTGTCAATTGGTGGCTGGATAACATAATGCAGCATATCCATACAATGGGCTATTCAGCAATAAAAAGAACCTGTTGATACACAGTTAACATGGATGGACCTCAAAAACACCAGTGAAAGAAGTGAAAGAAGCCAGGCACAAAAGACTGCATATTGTGTGATTCTATTTATATAAAATATCCAGAAGGACTGGGTGCTGTGGCTCATGCCTGTAATCCAGCACTTTGGGAGGCCAAGGCAGGTTGGTCATTTTAGGTCAGGAGTTCAAGACCAGACTGGTCAACATGCTGAAAACCCTGACTACCAAAAATACAAAAAATAGCCCCGTGTGCTGGCATATGCCTGTAATCCCAGCTACTTGGGAGGCTGAGGCAGGAGAATCGACTGAACCTGGGAAACAGAGTTTGCAGTAAGCCAAGATCGCACCAAAAAATAAAAATAAAAAATAAAATAAAAATAAGATATGCAGAAAAGGCACACTTAAGGAAACAGAAAGCAAACCAGTGGTTGCCTATGGCTGGAAATGGAAGCAGAGATGAACTGCAAATGGGCAGGAGGAAAGTTTTTGGGGTGTTGGAAATGTCGTAATACTGGATTGTGGTAATGGCTTTATAAGTAAATTCACTAAAAATCACTGAATTGTATACTTACAATGGGTGATTGTTATGGTGTGGAAATGATGCCTCAACAAAGCTGCTTTAAAAATCAAAAATGATGCAGGTCAAAACCTACTAAATTGATGTCTTGCCTGACTAAAGACTCATGAGCTGTTGTGGTAACGTTGCCTAATTGTATAGTAAGGAAACTCTCCTAAGCTTCTCACCGAAAGTTCTTAAACTTAAGAAGTTAAAATTCTTAAACTGAAGATCCTTAAGCTCTCTTCATTTCTTGCCTTAACGGGAACTAAGATACCAGTTTTATCTCCCAGTGCTATGTCCAGATCTCCTGCAAACATAGGTTCATATCCTTCTGTGAAGTTCCTACAGCAGGGGTTTCCCCTCCTCTTCCGCCTTCTCGCATCTAATTCATGGCAATGTTCTCAAATGGTACTTCCTTAATCTTGTCGGCTTCTCTCTACTTCTACTCCTCAGACTTATTGTCTCTTGTCTTGATTACTGAAACAACTTTTATTTGGTTGCTTTGACTCTAATCTTCTTTACAAGAGACACGCCCTTCCAAAGCACAATCTTTACACACTAGTCCCTGTTAAAACATTTTAATGGCTTCCAGTGCCCACAGGATGAAGTCTCAACTCCTTAGCAGGCAAGCAAAGTGTCTGGCAGACAATGATTGATAAAATTTGTTGAAAGATAAAATGAATGTGTCTCATGTCATTGATTTTTCTTTTACTTTCGTTCTATCTTTTTGTAAGTATGGGTGTCTCCTGTACAAATGAAACTCTCCTCTACAACAAGGATTTGTGTGTTTAAACTCATTTGTCTTCCCCAGCCCCCAGCACAATGTACTTCACACAGTGGTAATATGATGTGCATTTGTGAGTGAATACATGGAAGAGTACTTCTTGAAGAGCTGTGTTAGGACCCGAGAGTTGCTGGCTCCCCAGGATGCTCTTGGCTTTGGCGTAACCCGCAAAGCAAACAAGAGGCTGCTAGTACAATATGCAAACTCACCGAATGTTCTACATTCCTGAAAACTGCCTGGGGACTCATCATTCAGGCATTGTTTTGACTTAAGAGAGTTGATGAGCTTGGTTCTGGACTCCGGTCAGCAGCCTCCTCTTGCCAGGCACTCCTAGAATCTTCCAGAGAGGAGGAGGAACACATGTAGCATTTATATTGAATGTAGAGATTTAACAGATAGCAACCACATGTGTGGTAATAGTTTTTATCCCAAATGTCACTAGAAAGGCTTTGTCCATCTCATATTAGCAAGCCTGGCAAAATGACAAATTTGTGTTACAGAAAGTAGTAAACGAAAATGTTTCATCGTCCTTTCCTTTCTATCATCTTGAAAATAAACACTGTCAATGTACATCTTCTTGGTTCACTGTTAAAACAATGAAGCACCTTAATGAATTCCTCTGCTGCCTATGTCTAGAAGAATCATGTTCCTTTTATTCTAAAAATTTGGCTGAGGCATTTTTCAAAAGAAGAACTGAATAACTATTTCTTACACAAAGCTCTTACTTAAAAGAAAAAAAAATTACCATTACATTCAGCCAAATTAAGGCTGCCTTCTGTTAAGAAAGAATAGAATTCTCATAAAAAACTTTATATGTGATCATTTTGACTTTTGTCTTGGCCTTCAAAGTAATAGATTTAATTAGATCATGTTCTTCAGAAAGAAAAAGAGTAAAATAAAATAGCTGGGATTTGTGAAGAACAAAAATTTTCATTGAACTAACTTCTCAGAGAGAATCATTTCTAAATATTATCTTTTGGGTTACATTTTAAAGTGGTCTTAGGATATTTTTATAGCTGTTTCCCTGTATACCCTGTTCCTGCTATCTCGTTGGTTTTGCTTGTGCCATTGACTTATTCTGGAAAACCATTCTTTCTTTTAAAGTGCCCAGTTTAAGTGCCATTTCCTCTAGAAGGCCTGCCCATAAAACTGCAGCTGTCTCTGAGTAAGCTTCTGAGAACTGTTTACTGCATTTGAGCAGATAGTCACAGGGGGATAAGGATGGGGGAGGGGAACACATCAGAATCTGAGGTGTAATTTGAAAAGGATATTATGATGTATTTTAAAATTTCAAAATAACCTATTATTTGTTGTTAGGGCTAACCAAACAAATCAGTCTTCTTGAAGCAGTGAAAGGCAGCTTCTCTGGCCCTTTGCCCTTCTTCAAATCAGAATCTCTAGATGGAATGTTTTAAAATTGAGTGAAACTAACATGGAGTCTACACCACACAGTGCACTTAACATGGAATAGTCAACAGGTGTAAAGCTCTTAACAGTTTACAAAGGGCTCACGCACACTTTTCAGTTGGTCCTTATTAAAATCTTGCAGGTGGGGTCAGTATTACTACTTTCCTCTTAGACAAGGTAGTTGAGTATCAAAAGTTCACCTCTGTCACGACATAAGTAGTAAGGAAAAGACCCAGGCTGGGATTCACGTTTAGTTTGCTTTCTTTTGTACCAAGTTATGATCTCTAATTTTTAATGTCTGGTGTCTCTGAATTTCTTGAGATTTTTTTCCCCTCAATTTCCTCATTGTGTCTAG
Organism: Trachypithecus francoisi; assembly: GCF_009764315.1. Lineage (NCBI taxonomy): Eukaryota > Metazoa > Chordata > Mammalia > Primates > Cercopithecidae > Trachypithecus > Trachypithecus francoisi. Next base: position 67,083,027 of record NW_022681460.1, read on the forward strand.
TACAATTATGGGTGGGTGGATGGAGTTGCTACAAAGAGATACTTAAGTATAATTATAAAGCTGTTACAGGACTAAAATTAAAGGGAAAAATGTTTTTGATTGTCCAACACCCTGTTAATATATTCTAAATTAAGAAACTGCAGAAATCCTAAAGCTTTTTAGATGTTAATCATTATTATTCATTTGATACAGCTAGAAAAACTCAGAAGCCAAAGATTTTGATCACAGTCATAAATCAATCATAGAAGCAAAAAGAAAAAAAGTTGCTGTGATTTATTTTCTGTTCAATAAGAATTATTTATCTTCTCAATACACATTTGAGCATGCTTATTTGTATTTTAAACAGACTTCTCAAATGAAAACCAACATGGTTTTTGCTAAAGACGTTAAGACGATGAGTAAACTAGTCATCAATTATCGTTTTTCACATAAATATAGACTTTCTTTCTCAGGCTTCAACGATGGAACAAAGTATAATAACTAGACTAAGAGGGTCTCTACACGATAGAAATATGCGACATTTTTTGTATGGCAAAGTGGAGCACCTGTGCAATCTAGCTATGGCCTCTATGTGAATTTAGAAAGAAAGGGAACTCGTGTAGTGTCTTGATTCTAGATAGCTATCGACTGAAATTGAAGTAAATATTGCAAGTTAATCAAAACTGACTCTTCCTCAGGCTAGGAAAACTGGGTCTCTTGTCAGATCTCACTAATGAAGACAAAATAAACAATGCTTGCAGTTAATCACGGGCACATGAACTACTTGCGGTGGGAAAATACCATGTCGTTCCAAGCAGCCTTCAAATGCATAAGGACTACATATATGTTTCTTCAAAGTTTGAAACTAAAGAAATTTTAAGATTTTAAAAATATTTCCCAGTAAATGATTTTCCCCCATACATTTCCAGCTCCGTGAAGAATTTTTTTTTTTTTTTTGAAACAGTGTCTTGCTCTGTCACCCAGGCTGGAGTGCAGTGGCGCGATCTCAGCTCACTGCAAGCTCTGCCTCCCGGGTTCACGCCATTCTCCTGCCTCAGCCTCCCGAGTAGCTGGGACTACAGGCGCCCACCACCATGTCCGGCTAATTTTTTTTTTTTTTTTTTTCTCAGTAGAGACGGTTTTCACCATGTTAGCCAGGATGGTCCCCATCTCCTGACCTCGTGATCCGCCCACCTGGGCCTCCCAAAGTGCTGGGATTACAGGTGTGAGCCACCGCGCCTTGCCTTCCCTGAAGAATTTAGCAAGTGATTATGGAGGCTCTACTATGTGCCAGGGGCTTTCAAGTGCATTATTTTATTTTCACTCAATTATTACAGAGATCGTGGGCCCTTGACACAACACTACATTATTTTCAACTACCAGTGATTGGCAGAAAAAAGTAAAAAACACTGAGAAAGTTTCCATAAGGTGTGGGTTCGGTTTTTTTGTTTGTTTTTGTTTTGTGTTTTTGAGACAGAGTCTCACTCTGTCTTCCAGGCTGAGTGCAGTGGTGTAATCTCGGCTCACTGCAACCTCGACCTCCTGGGCTCAAGCCATCCTCCCACCTCAGCCTCCACAGGCATGTGCCACCACATCTCGCCAGTATTGTTTTGTTTTGTTTTGTTTTGTTTTTTTGTTTCTTTGTTTTTTAAGAGATGAGGTGTCTGGCTGTTGCCCAGGCTGTCAGTAAGATTTTTGTTGTCATTTTGCTGAAAATACAAACAAGAAAAATCAGAACCTCAAAATTTCAAGAAATATGAAGATTATCTTCATTAGAACAAGCGGTACAAATAAAAATGCCATCAAAATAAATTCTTTTGCTCCTAAATGAGACTTTATATTTATCAAATTCCCTGCATTTATGTCATACTAATTATTTTATTTCAGAGCTGGATGAATTAAAAGAATTACGTGATAATTATTTTGAACTAGAACAGATCAAATTTCTGCAACTTCTCCAGTGTTATAGCCCCATAATTTTTCTTTCTAAATATTTTAAAAACTTACCATTAATGTTTAAAAAGTTTTTTCAAATGTGATATTTAAATACTTTCTCTCCAAGGACTACATCATCCTTCCACTATAACCAATCTGATGGCTTCTGGCCAAAATAAACTCTTTAGCAAAAATTACATTCATGTGTTTACCACGGTGTAGTTATTTAAATACTTGAATTCCAGGAAATGAAGTTTTAAAACATGTTTAGGTAAATAGTTTTTAACATTATCCAAATGGCTCAGTTAACTTGATTTACAAAATTATGAGCAATTTCTGTTGCAAAGCAAACTTTAATTTCTGCAGAAGCTTATTGCACCAATCTCTTAAGAATAACTCTTAGTATGGGTCATCCAAAATTTTGAATTGACCTAAATGATTAATATACAGCTATTTCCCAGAGACATAGCATAACTAAACTCCAAACATAATTTGGAGTTAGACTACCTGAGTTTGAATGAAAACTTCTAGTCACAACTGAGACTCTGATATATTTAGGAAATGATACTCATTTTACTGAACTGTTTGTGCTTCAGTTTCACAATCTATTTGAAAATTCTATGTAAATGGATGTTTAAAAATTATTTGCTTTACCTGGGGTGTCAACACCCACATTTGTGACTGAGCCAATAAAGGTCAAATGCAGCAAGCAAATTATTATTTGAAGCTCATTTTTGCCATGCTTTTAGATTAGGATTTCTGGGCTGGGGGCTGTGGCTCATGCCTGTAATCCCAGCACATTGGGAGGCTAAGCGGGGCAGATCACCTGAGGTCAATAGTTCGAGGCCAGGCTGGCCAACCCTGGTCTACTAAAATACAAAAAAACCTGTCTCTACTAAAATACAAAAAAATTAACCTGGTGTGGTGGCATGCACCTATAGTCCCAGCTACTCAGGAGGCTGAGGCAGGAGAATCATTTGAGCAGGGGAGGTGGAAGTTGCAGTGAGCCAAGATCGTGCCACTGCACTCCAGCCTGAGTGACAGAGCAAGACTCTCTTTCAAAAAAAAAAAAAAAAAAAGAGTTGGGGTTTCTGCTTTGCCTCAGAATAAATCAGAGCATATTCACTCCTAAGCAGTTACTGACCCCTCCGCCTGCCCCTGGCACTCTTCTGTGTGGAGACATGGCCTGACACTCATCAAGCTCACCCATCCCCAAATATTTCCCATTGCCACCACATTCTGGCTTCTCGAATTCCTTGTGTTACACAGTCTTTCTAATATGCATTCCCAAATTAGTTAATTTAAGTAAAAGTACTTATTTTCCGTGGTTTTTGAAACTAAGTTATCTGAGAATATTTTGTCATGATTACAAAAAAAGGCACTATAAGATAATCATGTATCAAATAGTAAGTCTTATTACCAAGTCACACACACACAAATAGGATAATAAAATTAGTTTTTCTACCCTAAACCCTATATGGGTAACACAAACCCCTAATGGTGCCTAAAATAGCATTGTGAAGGATGCCTTGCTGACTATCTACATCAGAGTCATATGGGTTTTATAGAAAATGCTGGACTTCTCCCCTGACCTGCAGAATCAGAATTTTCTGGAGCTAGTTGGAAGTCTACATGTCATTTAAATTCCCTAGGGCAATGTTACGACAGACCGTTGAGCATGTCAACAAGCATACAGTCAGTGCTTGAATATGTTTGGATTTGTTGAGTAAACCAGCATGTGTCATTACGTTTTAACCCTTCTCCCTTTTACTTCTCCTTTTCATCCATGACTCATCCACTGTTCCACTGTAATCCACCACTGACCCTTTGAGCCACTTTGTCCAATTCCAAAGCATGTCCTGAGCGCCACATGATAGGGGCAGGGCCTTCTTGTGAACACTGTCTTGAGCTCCCTTGTTTTTATTTCCTCCTCAAGCCTCATCCCATTCTGCAGCTAACCCTCACCATAGACGAGGCATTTGAATTAAGTTTGGGCAGGGGTGACATGAAGGGAATAAGATTGTACATAGTAGAACTGACATCTCCACAGAATAGGACACAGGCAAGAAAGAAGCTTCATGAGAAATTTCAGGTTCATGTTCCTCAAACAGCTTCTATGTTTTTGAGTCATGAATTCGCCAGTTTCTTCACATTATGCTATGTCACCAAAAATACCAACAACACATCTCCTGTAAGCAAAAAAGAATGCTTTAGGCCCTTTGAGTTAAATATTGAAAAAAAACAAGTGTCAAAGAATACTAACCAAAAAGTCAAGTTATTCAAAGTGAGAATAAACTAATGACGTATTTTTCATCTCTCAGCTAATTTGGCAAACTTCTCTATAATATCGCCGGGTCTATGAGGCTCTTCCTGTTGGTTACTAATTCTAGATAAATGACAACCAGGCAGGTCTTTGAGCTCTCTTCCTTCATGATTCTGAAGAACACTTTTTCAGACACCAGGGACCAAATATGAGCATTCTCTGCTCTCTGAAGTCCTCAGCTGGACCTAAGAAGCAATATAATGGGTAATGCCTCTGAGACCTGGACAGCCTCATGAAAGCAGCAGCCAAGATGAATTAAGTTGATAACAACAACATACACAGTTCATTCAACTTTGTATAACAACAATAATGGGCTAAGATTATATGTGAGTCTCTAAATTCTTGTACATTTGTTTGTGCCATCGTCTTGAAATTTTGAACTGAGTTTTATTTTGAGAAATTTGTTTGCCAGAAGAAGTGAGCCCGGGCAGAAAGATTATCATCTGAGTAGAGGTGGTACAGGAGAACAGCTATTACAAAGAGCTCATAAGGTTTATTTTCTTCCTACCTTGATGAAAATTATAGTATGGAAACAAATGCAAATACAAAATGCAGCTGCTGTTATATGTTTTTGGCAAATCCATTAGGGATCTTACTGTTGAGCTCATTTCTAATTATTTCTGTTCTATTCTTACCCTCCTAGCTTGTTTGCCTTCCTAGTCATGACCTTGTTCCTCTTCTTCACACTGACAGGACCATTTCCTAGGCTGATGGGACTCGGGACCTTCTTTCCCTGGTACATTTCAGGGATGATCTTCCCACCCAGAACCCAGGTCATGATCAGCATTTTAGAACTGTTTCCAGGATGGTCACTGGGAAAAGTCATTGAATTCAGCCCAATAACCTATATGAAGTATAGACTAAAACCTGGAGTAAGAAATAATAAAGGGATTGGGTGCAGTGGCTCACACTTGTAATCCCAGCAGTGTGGGAGACCAAAGCAGGTGGATCACTTGAGGTCAGGAGTTCTAGAACAGCCTGACCAACATGGTGAATCCCCTTCTCTACTAAAAAATACAAAACTAGCTGTGCGTGGTGGCACACACCTGTAATCTGAGCTACTTGGGGGGCTGAGGCAGGAGAATTGCTTGAACCTGGAGGCAGAGGTTACAGTAAGCTGAGATTGTGCCATTGCCCAGCCTAGGCAAAAGTGACACTCTGTCAAAAGAAAGAAAGAAAAGAAAGAAGGAAAGAAGGAAAGAAGGAAAGAAAGAAAAGAAAAGAAAGAGAGAGAGAGAGAGAGAGAGGGAGGGAGGGAGGGAGGGAGGGAGGAAGGGAAAAGAAAAGAAAAGAAAAGAAAAGAAAAGAAAAGAAAGAAAAGAAAAAGAGAGGAACAGGCAGACAGAGTTTCAACACATACTTTAATCAATGTCCTATATGTGTAAATACAGTTCTCCTGATGTCATATACATCATTCATGAGAATTTACGGAGGTTATTTTGTTTCTTGATCCTTGATCTATAGAACATGGCTCATCACCTCAGGGCCACCAAAAGATTAATTATAAAGATTTGGAGGCCCCTGGGTAGACAGATGCTTTATTTTCTCCCAAAGAGGATGGAAACTGTAACAGATTTGCCATAAGGCATAAGACATTCTAGCAAGGTAAGTCACAGTTGCTGGCCTTTCACTCCTTTCTCTAAATTCTAATCAACTGCTATATAAACGTATCCTCTAGGAAAATGTGACCTGTCACCTGGGCAATGACCCCTGGCTCCTTCCAGTGGTCCTTGGCAGTAGAAAAGTGAAGAAATATCACTCTTGGGAGAGTACCTGAAAACCCAGAGACCGGGAGTCACAGAACTGTGGTATCCCCCAAGGAAGTTCAATCTTGAGACAGAGCAGGAGAGATTTCCTTGTCTGAGGATTTCCTTGTCACTTTCTGGAACCCAGGAAGAGCTCCGTGAGTACTTGATGCCACCAGCTATGCTCCAGAGAGGACAGTGTGGCAGAATCTTCCCCAAAGAAGAAAGAGTTCACACCAGAGGCCAGGACCACTTTAGAAGGCACATTTAATGTTCTGAATTTGGGGATATGGAAGGCAGTAAAACACAAGTTTTAGAGGCAGATTGACTTGAATTCTGATTCACTACTTGCCAGCTGAGTGACGGGACCTTGAGCAAGAAATTTATTGGTATCCATTTTCATCATTTACAAAATGGGACTATTTATATCTTCTTCGTAGGGTTGTTGTATAATCTAAAGAAGATAACACTTATGAAAACATTGGTGGCACATCCCAGTATTGCTACGTACAACTCTATGACCCTGGGTAAGTTATTAAACTCTGCGCCTTCATGTGCTTATCTTTAATATGGATGAGATGACAATAATTGCAGTACCTGCTTCATCGGGATCTTGTGAGTATTAAATGAGATAATACATGTAAAGTACTTAGAATTGTTTCTGGTACTTGCTGTCAGCTATTTTTAGTAATAGCAATAAATGTTAGCTATTGGTAAGAGTAAGCATGGAATAAATTGACGTTATAATCATTATCATCATCATTATCATCATTCAGAGACCATAAAGTGGTTTAAAGAAATATTCATTACAAAATTTTGCAGGCTCGCCAGATCTGCTCATTGCAGAACATAAACCTGATCTGCCTTCCTCTTAACCAGCTTCACTCACTCATAATGTGATCGAAGTGTTTGTAAATAGAAACCTCCAGGTCAGGCCACAGGGTGCATATCTGAGACTTCTTTGTGTTTAAACTTAAGTCAAGCAACACAAAACAACTGCACAGAAGCTCCCTGGGCTTTCCAGCAACAAGAAGTTTGAAGTAGCCAGATTCCAATGAGGCTGTTCAGGTAGAGCATCGGATAACTGGCATATCATGTAAACATCAAACAGTGAGAGGACCTTGAGTGAGAGGACCTTGAGGACCTTAAAGATAAAATAGATATCTTGGTGGCTGTCTCACTCAGCTTCTCACCCAGGGAGAGGTTCTTCATCAATGAGAATTCCTGTTCCATTCTTCTCTTTGGGGAGAGCTTGCTCAATGCCGGAGCCGTTGTCGGACAACTTGAGTTATTTTAAAGCTTTTTTTATATACTGAACTAAAATCGGACTTCTGGAATCTTCTACCCAATGCTTATTTCTGTCCTCTGAATATAAAAAAACACAAAAGTCAGTGCCCTCTTCCATACAAAGACTCTTCACAAGCTGCAAAGCTGCTCTCACGCTGCCTCTTCATTTTCTCCTCTCTAGCTCTTCTCACCATTTTCCACCCAGTCTTCTTAATTAGCATCATGAAAATGGGAATATTCCCTCCATGGTGGACATCTGTTATGGCTCTTCTAACCATTTCTCACCCAGTCTTCTCAATTAGTATTTTGAAAATGGGAATATTCCCTCCATGGTGTCCATCTGTTATACTTGCCAGTCTAGTATCCATTTTTCTCCCCTTCTATTCATAGGATTCCTCATTCAGGTGGAAATCTACCTCATGGGGCTTAGATAGATATACTCCCATCTGCTGCCCCTATACCATCCAAACTAGGAGTGGGCACGTGGCCTACGTAAGGCCACTTTCCCCAATTGGTTCAGAGATGTGAACCAAGCCAGGTAAATAAGACCCCACCTAGGACTCTGCTGGAACTAATGGGAAAGGGGTTTTTATTCTGATGGGGCTCTGGTTCTGCTAAGTTAGTGGAATGTACTTCACAGGTGAGGGCTATGCTTGCTACCATTTGGTGAGAACCTGTCTAAGAAAGACTAACACAGGAAATGAAAGTCAAGAGATTGAGAGAGGCAGATTCCTCCTTGCATTGAGCACTTGGCTCCAGCTATGACAGAAGTAGGTTTCTCTCTGGAATTTGTAAGTATGATAGTCAACATACATTCTTTTCTGGTTTCAAATTTTATTTATGTCACTTTTTTACTTAAAACAAAATTAATTAGCACACTGCCCTTGCCTATGCTGTGATGAGAATAGACCAGGACCTAGAGTCCAAACCTGTTCCCCTAAGTCCCTCCCTCATAGCTCTGCACTTCCCCTGAGATTAGGTCCTTGATCAGTTGATGTTATCAGTTGTCTTAAATTTGGGATCCCTTGGTTGCAAGAAGAGAAATGCACGTTAACCAGCACAGGTGCTATCACATTTTATCAGTTGCCTTAGTTTGGGATTCCTTGGCTGCAGGAAAAGAAATTCACATACGTCGCACAAATAATAATATTCACAACAGTGCAATCATAAATGGAGCCCTCCTTCCTTTTAAATTGGATCTGATTTATTTTGATGCAATGTCTCAACATACTGAGATCATTTTAAATCCTGATTCCATCACCTTTTGAATTAGCTGTTTCTGGCAGATGTGTATCTTCTGCATACATTTATGAGTATGTCTTTTCTGGCTTTATTTAAACCACTAATACAAAAGATGCATAAGACAAGGCCTCAGAGTCCTGTGGTCCACCACTGGGAATCTATTTAGGTTAACCTGACTATTCATTAATATCCTTTGGGTCTAGTTAGCCAGCCAGCTGCTAAACTATCTACCATTTCTCTAATCCAGCTCACATTTCACATATGGTTTCTAATCCACAAACCTATCTCAAAGGAGACTTTGAAAATACTTTTCTTACCAGAAAAAAGTAATAACCCACCGCACCTGGCATCCACTAGACCTTCACTACTTGCCAGCGCTAATTTCTACTAAAGAACTAAAGAACATGTCATTCTGCATTGTCACTGCCTTTCCAACAAGACCGAATTCCTTGAGCTGGCTCGAGTCAATGCCTGCAGCACAGTGGTGTTCCCTTGACCCTTTAGTTCCTACTATGGTTTTACTGAATCAAAGGATGAAAGTTTCAGAATAAATAGATAAAACAGAGAATAAACCCAATAGTGCTTTAATGAATTAGGTTTTAAATGTTTTATTTTACCTTGCATATTGATATTTGAAGAGAAAAGTTTATTAATTAGAAAAAAAGAGAGCGATTAGGGGAAGGGGGACAAGAGATGGAGACTTCGGCAATAATCCAGAGAGATTAGCCTGGCCCTTTTGAAGAATTTATGATGACGGCACTGGGTTTTATTACATCGATAGTTTTTTCCTCTAAAACCGGGGTGTCCTTAGTACTATTCTTATGCTTATAAGCCATAGTTAGGAAATCGGAGGGTAATGAATGGATTAGACAGAAAGAGGAAAGACAGATAAAAATAAAGGAGATAAGCCAGGACAAAAGGAAATGAACTGCAAAGTGGCAAAAGACAGGGAAAAACTGAAAACAAAAAGCACAAAACTTGCCTTCTTTCCAGTAGGTGAATGAAATCATCCCTTTCCCAGACCACTGGCCCAGCCCCAGGGAAGACTGTGATATGATTGCCATGGGGTGGCCTCCAGAAGAGAGGAGAGGTGAGCTGTTGATATAAACAGGGCATCTCACTGTTTGGATTACATAATATAGGTAACTGAAAGTGGTTCAGATGAACTGGAAACAAGGTCATATCTGTGGTCAATAGCTTGCAGTGTGTCTACCAACAAATTATTATTAGGCTTCCTGTGTGCCAGTCATTGCAGTAAACATTTTTTTAAACAAAATATCTATTTTAATTTCCATGATAACCCTGCGAAATGATATATCGCTCTCCTTTTTTTGGCAGATAAGGAACTGAAGCTTAGATATATTGAATAATCACCTTAAGTCTATACTTAATTTGTGATGTAGCCAGAATGTGATTCCAGACATCCTTCACAGGCTCCCAGGGTCCTGAGATTTCACAGCTTGACTTACAGCTCAGTAGGCACAAACAGGTTAAATGTGTTTATCATTACCTCTTTTTTAAGATGCCTATATTCTTTTTTTAAAAAACTGTGACATTGAACAGTATTTTGTTACTCAGTTTTTGCAATAAAGTTTTTAATAAACTTCAAAGTTTGGATTCTCACTTTAAAGCAAGGAACACATCCCTTTGTAACTGGACAAGATATTCATCACTCTGAGGTTTGAAGGATATTTGCTTGCTCATGTGTTGAAGGATAACGCAGCTGCCTGCAATGAACCCCTGATCACAGTCAGGGGAGGGGGATGGAGAAAGGGGCCTGATGGGAACAAACGGAACATCTGGCTGAAGAATTCAGATTTCCTTCTTTGGATTTTCCCTCTCTCAAGTGCCATTCGTTGCATAACCTCTGATGATTAGTTATGATCCTTGGAAGTAAAGCCAAGTTGTTGGTCACACTGTCAATTTTTCTTCAGTACTATCATTTGTATTGTGAAAGCCATGATGAAGGAAAAAAAGAAAGAAAAATTTAAAATGACGACTTCTCCCAGAAAGTTTGCAACTTGCAATATTTATATAACCTTTATAAAAAGGTTATTAGTGGGTTCTGTAACTGGATGTTACTTCATTGCTTTAATAATTAATCAAACATGAAATGAATCTATTATTATGGATAATTATTTAATGAAATCCATTAGCATAAAGTTCCAAAAAGCAGAATGCCAGCACTTCAACTGTAATTCAAAGATGTGTTTTTCCCTTAGAATCCACTTTACAGACAAGATGGTTTCTAAAAAGCAACACTTTTCACAGGAATAAAGCAGCACATCTGCTTCTAAACCCCATTTTTCTCCTCCTCCTTCTGTAGGTTCCTACCTTCCCCTCTCTGCTTCATCACTTCTCAAAGCACTGCTACAGAAAGTTGACATTAAACTTAGAGTTGTAAGATGAGTACTGATTCTGAGACTCTGCAGGTACTAGAACTGTCCCTGGAATCTTACCCATCCTAAGAACTAGGAAAAAGTTGCTTCCAAGCATTGGAGAAATTCAGATTGTTCTTCAACTGCCTTAGAAGATAGTTTAAGGTTCCCTTTTATCAGACCCCAAAAGCAAATCAGTAATGCAGTCCCAAATTAACCTTGTATTTTTGATTCAGTGTGAACTGGGCCCATTGGAATCATTGTCAACCAAGGCCCCCTGGCAAAGACAGGCCCTAACTCAGATCTGGGAGGCAAAGTTAAGACTGGAGGTCCCCCAAGCTTAGGCTGGCCTACATTAATTGCTTGCTTAAATCATCATTCTTTACTTGTTCTTCTTATTCTGCTCTGTTCCCTGGACACTTGTGAGGCATTGGAAATTGTACAGCAAGTAAGAACCTGTAGAGAAAAGGGACAAGGAGCCATAGGAATAAAGTGGCCAACCACAAAATGATCATGACACTTGATGGCAAAGGAAAATGGACATCTGTACAAGAGATGAAAGAAGATTCCATCCAAGCTGTGGAAAACTTACGAGCAAGAGGAAAGTCTATGAATACAAGAAATATGGCAAGCCTGAAGCCATATCTGACACATGGAAAGTGATCATGGCAGGCCCACAGTGGCCGAGTGGCATCCAACTGGCCAGGCTTCACTCACTCAGTCTCAGCAGCCCTGCCAGAACCACGGAAGGTAGCTAGGGACGGCTCTCCAATCAAAGCTCATTGTACTGTCAAGAAACAGAAACCCACTGAAGCTAACTCAACTGCAGAGGAGATTTATGACACTGAGATACGTCTCCAAATCTAAGGTTGGTAAACAAGATACAAATCCTGACTTCTAGGATCTGAAAAGCTTCCAGGAATAAAATCTCCATTTGTCTGTGCCAGTGTGGATTCTCCACTTGACTTCTCACTCTATGCTTCCTCCACTCCCTTCTCTCCACAGGTTCATTTCCTCATCAGGCTCTATGATCTTCAAAATGCTCACTCTAAGTCCGAGGTTCCCACGACTTCCCTGCTTCTAAGCACTCTTGACTGATCAAAGTCTCTGTACAAAATAGTTCGAATTTTGAGAAAACAGAAGAAGGAGAATTAATTCTTCCTGGGAGACTCAGTGAAATCTTCAAAGGAGCTGCTTTACTGCTAGACTTGGAAAAACATACTGAGTTTTTACAATAGATAAGCATGGAACAGCCTTTTTTCAAAGCATTTTGATATTTGAATCTCCCAACAGTGCCATGAAGTGTGTTGAGCAGGTTATTTCTATTATATAAATGAGAAAACTAAGTCCTACAAAAGGTAAATTAATTGACCAAGGCCATGGAGCCAGTGTGGGGTACATTCCAGACTAGAGCCAAAGTTTTCTGACTTCTAATTCACTGATTTTTCTATTTGTTCATGTGTAGAGATGAAAGACTGAGTCTCTTTCATTGCCATTGATAAAATAAAAACTTCAGCTGAATTAAATTTAAAAGAGTTTAATTGAACAATGAACGATTTGTGAATTGGGCAACCTCCCGAGCCAGAGTACGCTCAGACTCCAGTTCAACTGCGTGGTGGAAGATGATTTATGGACAGAAAAAGGAAAATCATGTATGGAAAAGGGAAGTGAGGTACAGAAACAGCCAGACTGATTACAGTACAGCATTTGCCTTATATGAACATGGTTAGAACAATCGGCTACATTTGATTGGCCAAAACTCCATGATTGGCACCAGTGTGGGCTACTGTCTGTTTACACCTCCGTTTGTTATAGTTCACGATGCACAGAGAAACCTTTAGGCTGAACTTAAAATATGTCAAGAGGCAGCTTTAGGCTAAACTTGATTTAATACCATCAATAGCCCTAGAATTGGGACTGACATTACTATAATTTTAACTTGCCTTTCTCAAGTTCAATCTCCATCACGTCCTTTGCAAAAACTCATGTATTTGTAGAATATATCTGTCTAAGTCATGATGGGAAACCAATGCCATATTTAAACAATTTGATTTGGGAAAAGTTTAATAGACAGATTATTTAGAGGTGCAGGCAGGGTTTAGGGGAACCAACAAAGAATAGTGCAGGATTCCCAAACTGGCAACAGCACGGATCTGTCATCACTAGCCCTTGGTCTGGGGACAAAATGAGAGCTGAGTCACCAGAACGTCGAGAAGGTAGCATGGAGAAGCCACCTGGTCAAAGCTGTGGCTTTCACAGAAAGACGCAGCCAACCCCTGCCAACAACCGCCCTCTCTTCCAGTTTTCAGAACTCCTGCCAGTGAGCCCACTGATTCATTGGCTGATTCCTCTGGAAGCCAGAGAGTATGGGGAATCCTCGTTGACATCAAGCTTCCTAAGGAAATAGAGAGAAACTGAGACTGGAGAGGCAAATGAGAAACATCCAATACAGGGAATAAGGGGAGAAATTCAACATGGGAGGCCAGCCGTGGTTTCTGATCTGTTTTGTGTCAATCTCCTTTCCCACACACACAGTCTTCTAAAACTGCACTAACACATGCACACACACACGTGCACACACACCCCATTCTCCTTCTCCTTTCCCCTTGCTGTTTCCTTTTATATTTTGGAAATCCGACCATTCAAGTCAGTGCCCTGGGTTTTCAGCCGGGAATCCACTCCAGGTCAATGGAGCCAAATCAATTGGTCTCTTGGTCATTGCAAGTCCTGAACTGAACTCGAGAATGCATGCCTGCCAAGGTGAAGGATGAGTTGCAAAGGAAGCACTTATATAATTCTATAGTATTCCAAACCCTGTCGTTTTCAAGACCTTCTTCGTATTGTCAGAGTGGCAGCTCTATGGGATCATTTTGAGGAAAAAATCTTGGCGATTCAGACTGAGATTTTTCATAAGTTCTGGCTGGGTGAGCCAGTGACGCCATTGTGGACCAGCTGCACCAATCTGCTGTCTTCCATGCTAGGACGAGGGGCTAAGGTGGGCCCATCTGAATTTGTTATGACAGATCAGTCCTTCACAGCAGTCAAAAGAATGCTCTTAGAGGGCACAACCTGGAAATATTATCTTTCTTCTTTTCTTTTTTGACTGTTAATGTAACTGGGCATCTAAAAGTTTTTTTTTGTGGAGAAGTAATTCCTTGATTTTATTTTGCTAATGAATGAAGTTTGCCTTAATTTCCACTTTTGAAAATTTCATAGGCATGAATTATATTTGTAACCTTATCCAGTGATGTTTTTCCTCTCAGAGTCTTGATAGGAAAGGCAATTTTATTGTAAGATAGAAAAGTGACAGTTTAAAAGGGATGGGAAGGTAGTGGTATTTATTATACATCATGATTAATTTTCCAATAGCTGATACTTTAACAACTGTGTGCCCATTAGAGTAAACCAAAATATTATTATTATTATTATTTGAGATGGAGTTTCACTTTTGTTGCCCAGGCAGGCGTGCAATGGTGCGATCTCAGCTCACTGCAACCTCCGCCTCCCAGGTTCGAGCAATTCTCCTGTCTCAGCTTCTCAAGTAGCTGGGATTACAGGCATGCACCACCACGCCCAGCTAATTTTTGTGTTTTTAGTAGAGATGGGGTTTCATCATGTTGGTCAGACTGGTGTTGAACTGACCTCAGGTGATCCACCTGCCTTGGCCTCCCAAAGTGCTGGGATTACAGGCGTGAGCTCCCGCGCCTGGCCGAGTAATCCAAAATGATGTTCAAATGATACTGAAACGATGTTTCTTAAATCAGAGGTCTTAACTCAATGGCAGGCAGGTGGGATGATCCTAGAGAGTTATCTGGTGTGACTAAAGGTGTTTCCCTATCCCCTACCTCATGGCTGCCACCCCAGAGCCCCTCATACCCCTTCTGGCCAGTTATTCCTCCCAGGGGAGGCTGCCCATTCATGTGAGACTTTCCTCAGTCCCGTCTCATTGCTTTTTACTTCTCCTGCCATAGGCAACAAGGAGTTCAGTTGTCCTGGGATTATTTTATCCTAGAGACATCTCAAAACAGTGCAAGGAGGACTCCAGGAGTTTTTAAGGTAGAAGAACAAAATCTCCCACAATAGGGCAATATTTTGCAGAAAAGGAGATTTTCAAAGGGAAGAAGGAAGTTGATTTTTTGGGAAACAGAATGTCTGGTTTTTATCTTCCCTGCCTTGCCTTCTAAATTCTTTTTTCATGGCTGAACTTTTAGAAGTTGGGAGGAAGTTTGGAGTAAGTTTCCAATGTGTCAACTGGCAAAGTTAAAGAGCATCACAGAACAATGGCTAGCTCTAGTCTAATGATCTCTGTTATATGAAGGTTTGAATGTTAAGTCAGATATAGGCAAAACTGTGAAGTAGGAAGTTTTCTCTTCTCCCAGCTCCTCTTCCGTCTCATCATGCTGGCTAGTTTCTCAGAACACATCCTTCTGTACCTCTTATTCCTAGCCCATGGTATCCCTTAGTCACAGCCTTTGCATTTTTGAACCCATCAAAACAATCAATTCACTTGACTTCAATTCTCACAGTATCCAACCAAAGGAAGTTAGCTAGTTCTCACAGATAGGAGCGGAGAAGTAAGGAGTTAACAGGTAACTAGGCAGGTAATGTATTTGTGTTTAAACTGGGGCATCTTGGAGACTTTGCTCAAAAATAGAGAAATTACTGGCAATTTGGAGACCTTTAGTGTGTGACAGGGCAGTTGTGTTCTGGGGAGACAAGTCTTTTGGGAGCCTCCTATTCTTGTTATTTCGACCTCAGTTCTGCTTCTTTCACACAGGGTTGATGCTTACAGTTTAACTGCAGAAATGTTTGGGAGGTGGGGTCAGAACCTCTAGACCTGAGACCCAAATGTGGGAAAACTTTGTAGTTGTTTGGTTTTGTTTGTTTGGTCTTTGAAACGCACAAGCCAGACGCCACTCAGTAAGATCCAAGATTAGTGGCACTGCTTGCTGCCTGATGACTAAGGCAATTAAATAAGTCTCGGTGCTGGCACAGCACCGCAATAACAAATCCCATAGTGTCAAACGCCTCTGCCAGATGGATTGCTCAAACCTTTGGAAGCATTCTCAAGTACACATAGTTAATCACTGCAGGCCCAGTTTGTGGAAAAATGACATGGTACTTGTGTGGGCGGAAGGTTCCTGTCACTTTCCTTGGGCCATCAATCCCATTGTCAGCTTCTATAGCCAGTATTGTCCTGATTCCCCTTCTTGGGGCTCATGATATTTAAGTATTAGAAATGTGATGAATTTAGGAGACTTCATGATATTTTTTCTAAATATTTTAGATTTTTCTAGAACAGGCCTGATTTCAAATATCCTGTCCCATTGCCTTGAAAAGTCCATCATACTTGTCATATTGTGTCTCAATTTTTACTTTACAAGCAGGTTATAGCATTTCATCTATTTGACTTATTAAAGAATGTAAGTTACTTGCCCAAGAGGGATGTATATATCGAAAAGTATGTTAAGCCTTTTGAAAACCTAATTAAATCTAATATTAAATACACTTATGCCAATAAATCAACAAGCCATTTATTTTTCCTTCAATAAGTGTTTACCACGTTCAGGGAACTTGATGAGATAGAGACTCGGCGTGCTGTGATCTCTCTCTTCAAGGAGTTTACAGTTTGATTGAAGATGAATGCACTCGTGAATGATTGTGAACAAGAAGCGTAGATAATGTGATAATTGCCTGGCCCAGATTGTTACTGTTGTAGAAGTTCAGAAAGAGGGAAACAAGTATAGGAAGAAATAGTCAAACAAGTCTTAGACAGGGGGTGACAGATGGCCTTGACCTCTAAGGTCTTGCTGGACTTGGGTAGACCCAGAGGAAGAGTGTCCATATAGGAAAAATACTGAAGCAAAGAGACTGTGGTGGGCATGTATACCAAGATTAGGCTGCAGGGGTGGAGGGTTTGTCTGATGAGAAAGAAGACAAGAATGAAGATAGGTAAGGTTGGAATATGGAAAGCCTCAGGACAGGCAGAAGCAGTCAGACTTAATGGAGTAGTCTGGGGAAAACCACTAAAAAGTTCTGATGAAGAGTTAAATTTCAGGACCCTTAAGCTGGATAAGAAGCAGGACAAACTAAGGTCTTCCATCATGATTCAAATGATAGTAAGAAGGCCTTAGACTAACTTGGTATAAGTGAAATGGAAAAGGAAAGAGAGATTGAAAAAGATCTATTAAGACTAGGTGCAAGAGGCCAGGTGCAGTGGCTCACGCTTATAATCCCAGCACTTTGAGAGACCAAGGCAGGTGGATCATGAGGTTAGGAGATCGAGACCATGCTGGCTAACATGGTGACACCCCATTTCCACTAAAAGTGCAAAAAATTAGCTGGGCATGGTGGTGGGCACCTGTAGTCCCAGCTACTCAGGAGGCTGAGGCAGGAAAATGGCATGAACCCAGGAGGCGGAGCTTGCAGTGAGCCGAGATTGCGCCACTGCACTCCAGCCCGGGTAACAGAGCGAGACTCCGTCTAAGAAAGAAAGAAAGAAAGAAAGAAAGAAAGAAAGAAAGACTAGGTGCAAGAAATAAAGGAGAATGGGTCATGGTCTACTCCAAACCTAGCCACTGTGTCTGTGGCAATCACTGAATAAATCTACATTACATGGAATTGAGAGAATGTTGATGCCACTGATGGAAAGGAGACTTCAGAAAGTACTCTATTTTGGTTTGAATTTATGATTGTAAGATGATGAAGTCCAAATGAAAGTATCTCTTAGATAATCAATGAGGTGCATAGATCTCAGGTGAAAGGTCATAAAAAAAAGAATCACTGGAAAGAATGTGATGCTGAAGCCTTGATAAAGGCTGAACATTCCCAGGAAGGGAGGCTTTTAACCCTTAAATTTGAAGACTGGTTATATCCTACATGGAAGGTCTGGCCAGTGATGAGCAACATTACAATAGCAGAGCTGTGTACATAATCTTACCAACTTGATCAAATAGCCTTTTAGCATTGAAACACTGTGTGAGAGATAGTTTGAAAATATATTGACTTCTGCTAAATTAAAAAAATAAAATTTCAAAATTAATGGAACGTGTTTCAAACCTCCAGCCTGACGCATTAAGTGAATCAACATAGTATGCAGGGGTGGGAGGGGGTTGAGGGTTGAAAAATTACCTATTTGGTACAATGTTCACTGTTTAGGTTATGGGTACATTAGAAGCCCAAACCTCACCACTACACAATATATCCATGTAACAAACCTGCGCATGTATCCCCTGAATCTATAATTTAATATATATATATGTGTGTATATGTATGTGTATATATATACATATATATATTTTAAAAGGCAAATATAAGCATGTTAAAAAAACCATGGTGTGTGGCATAACTTGTATCTTCCACCATCTTTGTTTCTAGAATACTATGCCACGGTTAAGTAAGGTAGGTTTTTCTATGGAGCTCTGACATATATTGTATTACAACTATCTTGCTATGTTGCAGTTATTATTATCCTGATTCTTACCTGAGAAAACCAAAGATCACAGAAATTTGGTAGCTTGCTTCAGATCAAATAGTCAGTAAATGGCAGAAATAAGGCTATTACTAAGATTTTCTTGTTTCAAATGCCATACTTTTTCTGCTATGTGATGAGAAGCCATGTTCAATGGCAATGCAGAAAAGGTGGGACCTCATCCAAAAAGCCAGATGAACAAATTCCTGCAATGCTAGGTCTCCAAGAAGAGTTTCAAGGGCACAGACTGCTAACTTCTTTTCACTATCTGTATCCCACAGGGCATATGCACATGTACACACACACATGCACACACATACAATACACACACACACACACACAAATCTGCAAGGCCTCTTGGGATCAGGAGGTGAATTATAGTCCATTGCAGGTACATAGTTGTGGGATACATGAGGAGTAATTATGCTGCTATATATTCATACTTAATAAATATTGGTGCTTTGCTATTTACAAACTTTCAAACCTTGATACAGATGAACAAAGTTCCTTTCCAGAGCAAAAACCCACCATTTCTACTCTTCACCAACAGTTGGCACCATGATTGTGCACAGACATTTTAGTCTAGGCTTAAGTTTGTTACTCTGTGGCCAAAATCATAAACTCAACCAGGTAAAGTAAATGAATGAAGTGAGACCAAGGTAAGGCAATAGGGAGTGAAACTGAATGACTGTGGAGTGTCTGCCCAGTCAAAAGTGGACAACCAAATCTCAGCTCTAGACCATTGCTATCATGCAGGTTAGAGGCCCACTATTGTAAGATATCCTGATTTTTCAAGATAGTATGAACATTAATGTGAAAATTCTGACTTTCATTTGAATGCTCTTGGTTTGTTAATTTGGCAGCTAATTCACATAGCAGCACTGTGTAGACGAAACACATGCACATCTGCAGGCCAGATTGTGTTTGTGTGTTTTGTTTTGTTTTTTGACATGGAGTCTTGCTCTGTCGCCCAGTCTAGAGTTCAGTGGCATGATCTCAGCTCACCGCAACCTCTGGTCCTAGGTTCAAGCAATTATCCTGCCTCAGCCTCCTGAGTAGCTGTGACTACAGGCATGCACCACCATGCCCGGCTAATTTTTGTATTTTTAGTAGAGACAGGTTTCACCGTGTTGGCCAGGCTGGTCTCGAACTCCTGACCTCAAGTGATCCACCTGCTTTGGCCTCCAAAGTGCTGGGATTACTGACATGAGTCACCGCGCCCGGCCTGTGTTTGTGTTTTTTGAGTTAGTTTACTAACATCATTAACTTCATTATTTCCAAAAAGTGCAAACTAGGAAGAGTGATGAGAGTCATAAGAAGAGAGCCAAGAAAGTTAAGAAAGTCTTAACTAATGCCATCAATATGCATGTTCTCTGGAAAAGCCTAACTTTACACAGGTATGGATATTTTAATTGATTTAAAAGTGATACTTTGGATTCATGAACCAATGGACTTACAAACAGCTTTTAAGATCCTTATGTGTCATCAAGACAAAAGTGCCAACAACAAACATTTATACCATGAACCTTCTTTAAAAAGGGATTCTCTTAACATATTTATATAAGGGATGCTGCTCTGTGACTCCAGGAAGGTTGAAAGCCTCTGAAATATTTTAAAAGTTACATCAAACCAGCCAGGCGTGGTGGCTCACGCCTGTAATCCCAGCACTTTGGGAGGCCGAGGCGGGCAGATTGCCTGAGCTCAAGAGTTTGAGACCAGCCTGGGCAGCACAGTGAAACCCCATCTCTATTAAAATACAAAAAATTAGCCGGGCGTGGTGGCATGTGCCTGTAATCCCAGCTACTTGGGAGGCTGAGGCAGTAGAATCGCTTGAACCTGGGAGGCGGAGGTTGCAGTAAGCCGAGATTGTGTCACTGCACTTCAGCCTGGGTGACAGAGTGAGACCCCATCTCCAAAAAAAATGATAAATAAAAGTTACATCAAACATGAATTTTGAAGGCAAGATTAGTTGAGAAAAAAACAATTTTATCACTAATTAAGAGAGGGACTGGAGAAAAGATATTTTGGTATGGTGATAAAACTCCATGGGATTTTTAATCAGAAGGCCTGAACTTTAATCTTAGCTCTGATATATATATCTACCTTACCTTAAGCAAGTCTTGTAACATTTATGTATTTAATTTCATTTTTATAGAGTGGGAGTTAATAATTACTTTCCTTACAAAATTGTATTAATTAAGTATGTAATAATACAATGTTTCTAAATCAAAAAACTGAACAAGCATTTTTTAAAATTACTGTTAAAATTATAATGATAATGAGGAAGAAGATGATGTTGGAGAAGAATAAATATATCAGATGAAGTGCATAAAGCAGAAATCATTTGCACTCTGTGAAAAACAAATCTTCCCCAGCTCTTTCTAGACTGAAAGAGAATACAGACTTCTCAGGGACACTGCTATAAAGGACACTAGTCCCAAAACAATGTGAGCATGGGAGAACAACTGCATCCCAAAGCAGTTCAAGCAAAACTATCCTCAGGATTGGAACACAATAAGTCCTGGACAGTGATTTTTAACAGTTTACCCTTACTTTTATAATTAAAATCATTTTTGTTGCATTGAAAAAGCTTGACTAGAGAATGAGATATATGGGGGTACATACATCTGCACTGTGATTTCCAATACAGAAAGGTGCAAATGATAAGAGGAGGCCAACTCCCATTACATTGAGGGAGAATCCAGTGCTGGGATATGGGTAGTAAATGAAGGATCCTAGTGAAGTAGATACTATACTGCCACATTTATATTATTTTACATTAAATTTATATATTAGGTGGGTGCAAACATAATCATGGTTTTTACCATTACTTTTAATGGCAAAAAAAGTACATTTGCACCAACTAACTGTATATATATATATATATACACACACACACACACACACATATACATGTATATATATAGAAATTTATATCATTTTATAGCTAGTCTTTGACACCATATATGTCATGATTTCTTTAGCTAATTTATTAATTTAAAAAGATTTTGAAGGAGACATCCATTTCAGCCATGACTGAATAATTAGAGCTGAATTTACCCTCCCGTCATAAACTACGAGAAAATTGGCAAGATAATAAAGAAATAGCTTTGGGATATTAGGCAACAGGCAATGCTGGAATGTGATTCCTGGGAGAATAGAGACAAAAAGTGAACCCAGCTATCTGCTTGAGGGTGTTTCTGGATCATGAATCTTGGAGAGGGATTCATTTTACTCATGAGATACGGACCAAATTATGAGGAGGCTAAATTGGCTACAACATGTAGGGCAGAGTACTGGGTGGTGTGGGGAAGTGCATGGAGAAAGAGCTCATGAAAATTTCATAAGGATCAACACCATATTAAATGTAAATGGTTCAAACACTTTGATTAAAAGAGATTGTCAAATTGGATAAAAAAGAAAGACTCAACTGGATGCTGCCTATAAGAAACTCATTTTACACATAAAAACACAAATAGGTCAGAAGTTAGAAAGATAAAACAAGATCTATCATACTAACATTAAAAAGTAAATAAATAAAAAAAAGTTTCTATGTTAATACTAAACAAAATTAATTTCACAGCAAAGAATATTACCAGAAACAAACAAGTTATTTCATAATGATAGAAGTTAATTAATCAAGAGAACAAAAAAATCCTAAATGTATGTGCACTTAATAATAGATCTTTAAAATATATGAAACAGAAATGAATAAACTGCAAGGAGGAATAGACAATTTACAATTATAATTGGAGAGTTCAGCACCCCTACATGTCTTTCTCGATAATTGATCAAGTAAGTAGACATAAAATTAGTAAGGATATAGAAGATTTAAACAACTCTGTCAACCAAGTTGACTTAATTGATATTTGTCAGATATTCCACTGAACAACAGCAGAATGCTCATTTTTCTCAAGTGCACACAGAACATTTACTAAGACAGACCATGTTCTTGGGATATAAAAGAAGTCTCAAAAAACGTAAAAGGATTCAAGTCTCACAAAATGTATTTTCTGACCAAAATGGAATTAAATTATAACCCATAACAGAAAGTAATCTGGAAAAAATCTTCAAATATTTGGCAACAAAATAACACACTTTTAAACAATCAATGGTCAAAGAAGAAATCAAAAGACTACAAAGTATTTTAAACCAAGTGAAGGTGAAAACACAAAATTCCCATACTTGTGTGATGCAACTAAAGCAGTAATAAAAAGTATTAAAAACGATAAAGAAGTATTAACTGTTCTATACTAACAAATACTAGACTAATATATTTGACAATATAGATTAAATGGACACATTCCTTGAAATATAAATGGCTGAAATTCCTATAAGCAGAAATAAATAACCTGAATAGGACTTACATCTATTAAAGAAATTGTAGTTAAAAACTTTCCCACAAAGAAAAGTCCAGGCCCATATGACTTAACTGAGGAATTCTAGCAAACATTTAAGAAAAAATGAATACCAATTTTATGCAAACCCTTCCAAGAAATTGAAGAGAAGAGATTATTTCTCAATTCCTTTTATGAGGCCAGCATTACAAACATATTGCAAGGAAAAAAACCCTGCACATATATGATCAATTCAGTTTTGACAAGGTGCCAAGATAATTCAACAAAGAGAGACTTTTTTAAAAATGTTGCCATAAAATCTGGACATTCAAGTCAAAAATAAATTAAATAAATAACCTCAACTCTTACTTCATACTATATACAAAACATAACTTGAGTTGGGTCATAGTCCTAAGTGTAATCTGTAAAACTATATAACTTCTAAAGGAAACCTAGGAGAAAATCCTTGTGATACTGGCATAGGCAAAGGTTTCTAAAGATGGAAGAAGAAATTATACTATGGCAAAATTATAAACTTTTATTCTTTGAAATACACCTCAAACAAAATATGTAAACAATCAATAAACTAGGAGATCTTTGCAGGACACATCTGTGTAAAATGACTTGTATCAAGAATCTATAAGGATCCTTGTAACTCAGTAAAAACAAAACCGAAAACAAAACAAATGGGCAAAAATTTTAGCAGATGCTTCACTGATGAAATACGGTTAGAAAATAAGTGCTTAAAAAGATGCTCAACATCATTAATCATTGAGAAAATGCAAATTAAGAACACAATGGAAATTATTACACACTTATTGGATTGGCTAAAAATTTTTAAACAAACAATACTAAGTGTAGACAAAGATCTAAAGCAAATGAAATTTCATATATTACCAGTGAGAATACAAAATTGGGCAGTTACCTTAGAAAACAGTTTGGCAGTATTTTAGAAAGTTCAGCATACTATTGGACCCAGCAATTCCATTCATAGGTATTTAATTAAAAGAAAAGAAAGATATATTTTCACAGAAAGACATGCATGCAACTTTATAGCAGCTTTATTCATAATTTTCAAACACAGGAGTTATTTAAATGTCTATCCATCAATAAATGGATAAACAAATTGTGGTTTACCCATAAAATGAAATATTACTCAGCATTAAAGAGAAACAAACTGCCAATACCACAGCCTGGATGAATCTCAAATGCATATTGCTAAATGAGAGAAACCAATCTGCAAAAGCTACAATACAGGGTTGTTCCAATGATGTGAAACTTCTGGAAAGGGCAAATCAGATCTATAGCTGCCAGAAGCTGGAGGTAGAGGGAGGGGATTGACTACAAAGGGCCACAAGGGGAACTTCCCAGGTAATAAAAATAGTTTATTTTTTATTGTGGTAATCATTATAGGACTATATACAGTTGTCAAACTTTATTGAATGTACACCTAGGAAGAGGTAATTACACTATTGGAAATTGTATCTCAATAAACCTGACTTGAAATAAAGAAGATAATGGGAGGAAAATTGTTACTGTATAGAGTGATAGGTGCAGTCTAGGGAGCACTACAGGCTCATAAAGATTACAGGATCTTTACCATGAAAACCGTGCTTTGATCATCTTTAATCTTATATTTGAACAACCTCAGAAGCTCCTATGAAATCACATTTTCCTTTAAACTCAACCATAGTAACTTAATATACATAGCAACTTCCACACCTGGAAAAATTACCCTGAAACATATAGTCTGCTGACACCTGTCTCCTCATCCATTCCAGGAAGGGAAGTAGTTGAAAGTCTGTGCGACAGGAAACATCTTGAAAACAAAAGCACATTCTATGTCCCTAAAACAAAACAAACAAAACTGCAAATAGTTACCTCTATGCGCTCACTTAGATTAGTTAAAATTCAGAAGACTGGCAGGACTAACTGGGGCTAATGTGAAGCAATTGATGCTTGCAGACATTGCTGGTGAGGACGTAAATGGAAACAACTATGGTTCTGCATGCTTCCATTTACATGAAGTACCTTCATAGGGAAATCTAATCAACTACAGAGAGCAGGTCAGTGATTGTCTGGAGCTGAGTGTAGAGAGGGGGTCTAACTGCAAGGGCACACAAGGAAAATTTTGGGGTGCTGAAATGTTCATTGTAGTGGTGGTTACAGGGGTGACTATTTTTGTCAAAATTTCTAAACTTGACACTTAAATGGCTACATTTTATTATATACAAATTATATCACAATAGTGTAGATTTATTTTAACAAGACTTTTAAAGGCATCTATTTCCTGTAGTGTAGTAGACTGGATGTACTTTTTAACTCATTCAATATAAACAAATAAAAATATAGGTTAATATTTAATGCTTACATTGTTTCAATTATGAACTTAACTATTCACAGCTAAGACACATAGTAGGTTATTATTGTTTTTTCTTTTCCATGCATGAAAATTTTTTTTTTTTCATTTAGGTTTGTGGAAATAAAAACCCACCAATGAGAACAAACAAAGGCTATTTATTCAGAGCTTGCAATAGCAGGGGAATCAGCCACCATCACTTGCGTTCCGGCTGAAACTCAAGGCAGGCAGAGGAGTGGGGAAATCGTTAGAGTGGTTTCAGGTGTGCCCTGGTTAGAAACTGTTGGCACCTGGAAGCAGGCTGACAGGAAGTGGGGCATCCTATGTGATTGGTTAAAGGAGAATATTTGGCTTTCTCTGGTCCTAAATTGGAAGCAGGAACAAAAAATAAGGAAGTTGTCAGTTATTAATCAAATCCTGGCTGATTTTTAAAAATTATTATTATACTTTAAATTTGGGGATACACGTGCAGAATGTGCAGTTTTGTTACATAGGTATACACGTGCCATGGTGGTTTGCTGCACCCATCAACCTGTCATCTACATTAGGTATTTCTCCTAATGCTCTCCCTTCCCTAGCCTGCCAAGCCCCAGCAGATCCCGGTGTGTGATGTTCCCCTCCCTGTGTCCATGTGTTCTCATGGTTCAACTCCCACTTATGAGTGAGAACATACAGTGTTTGGTTTTCTGTTCCTGCATTAGGTTGCTGAGAGTGACTGTTTCCAGCTTCATCCATGTCCCTGGCTGTTTTAACTGACTGTTACAGGGACTGTTTGCCTTCATGGACCAGTTGCTAGAGATAACAGTCTAACTTTGTACAAATCTCACTTGTAGACAACTGGCTGGTTTCCTGGGCTGGTTGCTGTAGATAATGAATTGGTTTCTGGGGCTGGTTGCTCCAAGTGGTGGGTCAGAGTTCTATTTTGGTATGTGGTCTGGCCATTGTCTGTATATTCAGTCTGTCGGGTTTCTGTGACCTTATCCTGAATGTAAGCCCTAAGTCATCATCAGATATCTCAATCTCTTCCCAAGTTCTATCACTTTAATCTTCATAAGGAAAATTACTAGGGATCTTTTAGTCTGTCTCCATCTAAACACCTGTGTCTTGGGGAGCACGCTGCCCTGTCCTCTGGGGGAGGTCTTTCTCCCCTTTCCTGTATGAGATCTCTTCATTCTTCCTCTCCATGCCTTCCTTTATCTTGGTTCATTCTCCTATTTTAGTAGTACATATCAACTTCTCAAGGAAAATTCCATGAGTGGTAAAACTGTGGGGAGTTTGCACTCCCAAAACTCACCTTAGCCCAACTTCACTTATAAATAACATGGATAGGTAGAAATTCTTTTAGAAAATGTTTTTCTTCAGAAGATTTTCCTTCAGAATTTTAGGCATTGCTCCATTGCTTTTTTTTTTTTAACCTTCAAATGCTGCTGTCTTTTTATGTATGTAAGTATGTATGTATGTATGTATGTATGTATTTATTTATTTGAGATGGAATCTCACTTTGTCACCAGGCTGGAGTGCAGTGGCATGATCTCAACTCACTGCAGCTTCTGCCTCCTGGATTCAAGCAATTCTCCTGCCTCAGCCTCCCGAGTAGCTAGGACTACAGGTGTGTGCCACCACACCCTGTTAATTTTTGTATTTTTAGTAGATACAGGGTTTTGCCATGTTGGCTAGGATGGTCTTGCTCTCCTGACCTTGTGATTCGCCCACCTCGGCCTCCCAAAATGCTGGGGTTACAGCATACCACCGCGCCTGCCCTGACTTTCCTTTTCTTAGAGCACCTAATTTAGAAAATTTGCAATTATAAATTCTTTCTCTGCTCCCTTTGGGATGTCAATCTCCTCCCAGCTTCTTGCCAGTTTTACAACTCAGGAATGTCTTTCTCAAGGACCTGGGAACCATCCCTTTGACATGTAATCACCGAGAAAGATGGCCCTCTCTGTGGATGGGTAGGAGCCTGGCTTTGATAAACACAGGCTAGCAAACACAGATGCCCAATCACACTGACCCACCTCTCCCTACCCTCCAGTACTTTTCCACTGGCTCATTCCAGAAGTTAAAAACCCTCCCACCTTTTGTTTTTGTGGAATTGTGTTCAATCTCTTTCCCTTATTGCAACAGTCTTGAATAACGTCTTCCTTAACTGTTTAACTCTGGCTGGTGCAATGTTTCTTTTATGATGTTTACATTTTTTGTTTTAAAAATTATTTGTATCAGTAACTAATAAAAGCAAATGTTTTATCTGAAAAGACATCACATTTTTTTCCTTTTTTCTTATTATACTTTAAGTTCTAGGGCACATG
This sequence comes from Trachypithecus francoisi, assembly GCF_009764315.1. NCBI lineage: Eukaryota > Metazoa > Chordata > Mammalia > Primates > Cercopithecidae > Trachypithecus > Trachypithecus francoisi. The sequence goes on from NW_022681460.1 coordinate 67,110,389, forward strand.
TGCACAATGTGAAAGCTTGTCACATATGTATACACGTGCCATGTTGATGTGCTGCACCCGTCAACTCGTCATCCACATTAGATATATCTCCTAATGCCATCCCTCTCCCCTCCCTCCACCCCATCACAGGCCCCGGTGTGTGATGTTCCCCACCCCGTGTCCAAGTGATCTCATTGTTCAATTCTCACCTATGAGTGAGAACATGCGGCGTTTGGTTTTCTGTCCTTGCGACAGTTTGCTCAGAATGATGGTTTCCAGCTTCATCCATGTCCTTACAAAGGACATGAACTCATCCTTTTTTACGGCTGCATAGTATTCCATGGTATATATGTGCCACATTTTCTTAATCCAGTCTATCATTAATGGACATTTCGGTTGGTTTCAAGTCTTTGCTATTGTGAATAGTGCCGCAATAAACATACATGTGCATGTGTCTTTATAGCAGCATGATTTATAATCCTTTGGGTATACACCCAGTAATGGGGTGGCTGGGTTAAATGGTATTTCTAGCTCTAGATCCTTGAGGAATCATCACACTGAGATCACATTTTTGACACATCATCTAACTTAGTAAATGTTTCTTGAGAGGTTGTATTGTAATTGCATTATGCCAGGCCTCGAAGACACAAAAATAAGCAATACATTCAGAAAAAGTACAACTACATCCCAAAACATCTACTTTCATCATTGAATTTGATGTGTTTACTTATAACTGAGACAAAGACTAGCTTTGAGACTTCAGACAAATCCAGACCCCTCACTGTACCTCTGTCCTGTTCTCAAAAAGCAGTATTGGACTACATGGTTTCTAAATTTCCTGTTTGACTCCTGGATTCTGAGAAAGTTTTGAAATAACAAGTCATTTTTGGCAATAAAATTGCTAAAATAATTTAAAATTTTTTACTTTAAACAATTTTTAATGTTAATAACTTATTTTAAATGTTAGTAGAATTGTATAAGTATAATATGAAATTAAACTAAGCATAGCTGAATACTCCGAGAGGTATTTACAAATCAATACTGGAGCCTTATCTGAAATCCTACCAATTTTTTTTTTCATTGCAGGATGTAGTTTCAATGTCCAAAAATGTACCTCTGGAGAATATTACATTTTGGCATCTGCTAAAGTTTTTCTATAAATACTCCACCAAATGAAAGAAAACAAGCCATCAGCAATCACTCTGACGGATTTATCGAGTGGCCCAGAGTGCTGGACTCTAGTCCCAACCGTTGACAGGTTACAAAGGCAGCAGAGTCACCATTCAAATGGATTTAAGTGCCCATTGTGTGTAAAGACCTTTCTTACCTCTCAAGGCTAACAAGTTAAGATGGATAACAGGAGTCTTTTAGCCTTAAAGGGTGCCTGGTATAGCAAAATACAAACGAAGAAAAGATAACTTCACTCCAACTCCTGGCTGAGCTTATCCCAACAGTGTTGGTGAGGCTTTGGAGAACTAGAAATAATCTGCAGGCTTAAATTCATTTTGCAATCTATTCCCAGTTACTATTCGTATCACCATGGGAAGGCTTACTCAACTCCTTTGAGTCTCATAGAGTTGTTGGAAGAATCAAATGACATAGATTATGTGACATGCTTAGCACAGTGCCTGGGATATAAAATGTGTTCCAAAAGTATTCACTGAAATTATTAATATTAAGTAAGAGTCAATATGAGAGATAGCAACAATATTAAAGGTGGGAGTTTAGTTCACTGTGTATTTATTGTAGGGAGTCAGAATATGCCACCTCAAAATATGCCACTGGCATAAGGATTATTTTGAGCTGAAGACACTTGAAAAACAGCAGATGCAGGAAGAGCTTTCTGACCTTCCCCTTTCTGTCTAAAAGTAGGACATAAAATTTCCCATGAGAAAGGTGCCCTTGCTGTACCAGGAAGAGCAGAATAACTCTTGATAACCAGATTCTTACCAGCCCAGAGACGAAATCTACATAACAAACCTTAGGAAAACAACTTGTCTTTCCTCACATATTTACCTTCCCACCCCTGAAAGTCTAAACCCCTTTTCCTTGTCACTTGTCTACGAGTTTATCATTCTTTGTTAACATGCTCTATAAGCTCCAAGTTCTAATCGCCCCTTTGAGAGACCAATCACCAGATTTCTCATGAATGTATTCATGCTGCATGTGTGAATCAACTGTGTTTTTCTCTTATTCATCTGCCTTTTTTCAGTTTAATTTCCAGAGTCCCTGTCATAGAAGCCAAGTGAGGAGAGGAAGAGTTTTTTTAATCTCCCCTACATATGTGTATATGTGATAACTCTGTCTATTTAGAGGAATAATGATCTTATCTATTGATTCAGGAAGGCCCTATGGAGGAGGTAAAAAAGTCACAGGATTGATTCCAAGTAGTTTTGTTAAGGCATGTTAAAGCAAACTACATTATATGGCCTGAGAAGGACTCTGTACTTGTATATCTGAGTCCTTGTGGATGAACTGTCACCTAGCTTAATAGGCAGACAAGATTGAAAACCTTATTTAGGAGTATGTGCCTGTAACAATAGCCGAGTCTTGGCCTATCCCAACAGCCATACTTCAATCACTCGTAGACTGTTAAGTGTTCAAATTGTGTTCAAATAAGACAAACATCAACCTGTAACCAATCCAGTTGTTTCTATACCTCACTTCCAATTTCTATACATCACTTCCCTTTCTTTGTCTCTAAATTTGTTCTTACCGTGAGGCATCCCTGGAGTCTCTCTAGACCTACTATGATTCTGGGGGCTGCCTGATTCATGAATTGTTCATTGCACAATTAAACTCCTTTAAATTTAATTCACCTGAAGTTTTTCTTTTAACAGACAGGAGCCTGAACCATTTCCACACTGCTGGCTTCGGAAAATAAAGTCATTTTCCTTCTACAGCACCTCATCCTTGTTATGGTTTAGCAGATGGCAAGCAGCCAAACCTGTGTTCAGTTAAAAGAGGAACTGTGAAATCTGGGAGCTCCCCTGGCAGTAGAGGGTTGAGCATCAAAGCTGTGTTGTGTTGAGATCTAGTCTTGCTCAAGTGAGTTTTCTTATCTGAACCACAGAACACAGAAAGTGATCTCGGTGACTATCTCCTGATTTTTCCAAGGATGTTACATTCTAGTATCATTCTAGAGACCTAGTTAATTTGTGACATACAATGAATGCCTTAGGACATTGGGGCTTAATGCAGGTCTTGGACTTGATGTAATCACATGGAAAGTGGTTCAATGGCCTTTAGGAGTAATTTTCAGAGCATTGTAAAATTCTATGTATCTGTTTAAAAAGATGAGGTGAGCTTGTACATAACATGGAAGAATCTCCATGATTCATTGATAAATGCAAAAGGTTAAGTCTTGAATAACAAGCAGAGAATACCCCATTTTATTTTTTTAAAAATCCTACATGCAAATACTTAAATAAAAAACAAATCCTAGAAGATTCTATATCAAATTGGGGAAAAGATTGCCCTAATCTCTAAAATAAAATAAAATTACTTAAAATGAAATTTAAGTAAAAGTAGTGGGTGAGCAAAGATAAACTAGCACATTTTATTTTTATTGTTCAAATTTATTCAGTGAGCATACACTTCTTTTTAAATTAGGAACAGTTTCTTTAATTCTCCAGTTCAGATATGGTTTTAAAAAATAACAATGTGAAAAGTGAAGGTAACTTTAACAATGTGAGTTGTGAGTGGCAGGGTAGTAGGGTAGTAAGAGACAGAAGTGGTGGAAATAAGTTTATAAGTGATTGCAGAAGTTTGGTGCAGCGCTGGGTAATTGGAGCATTTGCAGGCTGAAATATTGGGGGCTGGCAAGGCTCCAAGGAGAGGCTGGGACTGGACAGGTCATCTGGGAGGATAAGCCAAGTGTCTTCAAAGGTTGCCCAGCACTGCACACATACAGTACCCATCTGCCTCTGTAGCTCTGTCCTCTGGAGGAGGTGCTACAACCAAGGTCTCCTGCCTCCCAAATCAGAGCTTATCTCACATTGATGACTGTATCTAAGTTCCCCAAATACCAGTCATTCTCATAGTATCTTTATACTGTCCTCTAATTTACTTATTTTTTTAGCTCAATAAATTTGGCTCTGTTTTGACTTGCAATATTCATGAAATACTGAGTTTCAATATTAATTATATTTTCTGCTTCACAGTATGATGATGCATCACTTAGTAATTGGGATACATTCTGAGAAATGCATCTTTGGGTGATTTCATTCTCATGCAATTTCTTCATCATGTGAACATCATAAGAGTGTACTGAAGAGTACTTATGCAACCTAGAAGGTAGAACCTAGCACACACTTAGCCTATTGCTCCATCCATGGTCATGTAGCAGTCCATCATTGACCAAAACATATAGGACACATGATTTTTTTTTTTTATTATACTTTAAGTTCTAGGATACATGTGCATAACGTGTAGGTTTGTTACATATGTATACTTGTGCCATGTTGGTGTGCTGCATCCATCAACTCGTCAGCACACATCAATTCGTCATTTATATCAGGTATAACTCCCAATGCAATCCCTCCCCCCTCCCCTCTCCCCATGATAGGCCCCGATGTGTGATGTTCCCCTTCCCGAGTCCAAGTGATCTCATTGTTCAGTTCCCACCTATGAGTGAGAACATGCGGTGTTTGGTTTTCTGTTCTTCTGATAGTTTGCTAAGAATGATGGTTTCCAGCTGCATCCATGTCCCTACAAAGGACGCAAACTCATCCTTTTTTATGGCTGCATAATATTCCATGGTGTATATGTGCCACATTTTCTTAATCCAGTCTGTCACAGATGGACATTTGGGTTGATTCCAAGTCTTTGCTATTGTGAAGAGTGCCACAATAAACATACGTGTGCATGTGTCTTTGCAGCATGATTTACAATCCTTTGGGTATATACACAGTAGTGGGATGGCTGGGTCATATGGTACATCTAGTTCTAGATCCTTGAGGAATTGCCATACTATTTTCCATAATGGTTGAACTAGTTTACAATCCCACCAACAGTGTAAAAGTGTTCCTATTTCTCCACATCCTCTCCAGCACCTGTTGTTTCCTGACTTTTTAATGATTGCCATTCTAACTGGTGTGAGATGGTATCTCATTGTTGTTCTGATTTGCATCTCTCTGACGGCCAGTGATGATGAGCATTTTTTCATGTGTCTGTTGGCTGTACGAATGTCTTCTTTTGAGAAATGTCTGTTCATATCCTTTGCCTACTTTTTGATGGGGTTGTTTGTTTTTTTCTTGTAAATTTGTTTGAGTTCTTTGTAAGTTCTGGATATTAGCCCTTTGTCAGATGAGTAGATTGCAAAAATTTTCTCCCATTCTGTAGATTGCCTGTTCACTCTGATGGTAGTTTCTTTTGCTGTGCAGAAGCTCTTTAGTTTAATTAGATCCCATTTGTCATTTTGGCTTTTGTTGCCGTTGCTTTTGGTGTTTTAGACATGAAGTCCTTGCCCATGCCTATGTCCTGAATGGTACTACCTAGGTTTTCTTCTAGGGTTTTTATGGTATTAGGTCTAACATTTAAGTCTCTAATCCATCTTGAATTAATCTTCGTATAAGGAGTAAGGAAAGGATCCAGTTTCAGCTTTCTACTTATGGCTAGCCAATTTTCCCAGCACCATTTATTAAATAGGGAATCCTTTCCCCATTTCTTGTTTTTCTCAGGTTTGTCAAAGATCAGATGGCTGTAGATGTGTGTTATTATTTCTGAGGACTCTGTTCTGTTCCATTGGTCTATATCTCTGTTTTGGTACCAGTACCATGCTGTTTTGGTTACTGTAGCCTTGTAGTATAGTTTGAAGTCTGGTAGGGTGACACCTCCAGCTTTGTCCTTTTGACTTAGGATTGTCTTGGCAATGTGGGCTCTTTTTTGGTTCCATATGAACTTTAAAGCAGTTTTTTCCAATTCTGTGAAGAAACTCATTGGTAGCTTGATGAGGATGGCATTGAATCTATAAATAACCTTGGGCAGTATGGCCATTTTCACGATATTGATTCTTCCTATCCATGAGCATGGTATGTTCTTCCATTTGTTTGTGTCCTCTTTGATTTCACTGAGCAGTGGTTTGTAGTTCTGCTTGAAGAGGTCCTTTACATCCCTTGTAAGCTGGATTCCTAGGTATTTTATTCTCTTTGAAGCAATTGTGAATGGAAGTTCATTCATGATTTGGCTCTATGTTTGTCTGTTACTGGTGTATAAGAATGCTTGTGATTTTTGCACATTGATTTTGTATCCTGAGACTTTGCTGAAGTTGCTTATCAGCTTAAGGAGACTTTGGGCTGAGACAATGGGGTTTTCTAAATATACAATCATGTCATCTGCAAACAGGGACAATTTGACTTCTTCTTTTCCTAACTGAATGCCCTTTATTTCTTTCTCTTGCCTGATTGCCCTAGCCAGAACTTCCAACACTATGTTGAATAGGAGTGGTGAGAGAGGGCATCCCTGTCTTGTGCCAATTTTCAAAGGGAATATTTCCAGTTTTTGCCCATTCAGTATGATATTGGCTGTGGGTTTGTCATAAAGCTCTTATTATTTTGAGGTACGTTCCATCAATACCGAATTTATTGAGCGTTTTTAGCATGAGGGCTGTTGAATTTTGTCAAAAGCCTTTTCTGCATCTATTGAGATAATCATGTGGTTCTTGTCTTTGGTTCTGTTTATATGCTGGATTACATTTATTGATTTGCGAATGTTGAACCAGCCTTGCATCCCAGGGGTGAAGCCCACTTGATCATGGTGGATAAGCTTTTTGATGTGCTGCTAAATCCGGTTTGCCGGTATTTTATTGAGGATTTTTGCATCAATGTTCATCAGGGATATTGGTCTAAAATTCTCTTTTTTTGTTGTGTCTCTGCCAGGCTTTGGTATCAGGATGATGTTGGCCTCATAAAATGAGTTAGGGAGGATTCCCTCTTTTTCTATTGATTGGAACAGTTTCAGAAGGAATGTTACCAGCTCCTCCTTGTGCCTCTGGTAGAATTCAGCTGTGAATCCATCTGGTCATGGACTTTTTTTGGTTGTTAGGCTCTTAATTATTGCCTCAATTTCAGAGCCTGCTATTGGTCTATTCAGGGATTCAACTTCTTCCTGATTTAGTCTTGGAAGAGTGTAAGTGTCCAGGAAATTATCCATTTCTTCTAGATTTTCTAGTTGATTTGCGTAGAGGTGTTTATAGTATTCTCTGATGGTAGTTTGTATTTCTGTGGGGTCGGTGGTGATATCCCCTTTATCATTTTTTATTGCGTCTATTTGATTCCTCTCTCTTTTCTTCTATATTAGTCTTGCTAGCGGTCTGTCAATTTTGTTGATTTTTTCAAAAAACCAACTCCAGGATTCATTGATTTTTTGGAGGGTTTTTTGTGTCTCTATCTCCTTCAGTTCTTCTCTGATCTTAGTTATTTCTTGCCTTCTGCTAGCTTTTGAATGTGTTTGCTCTTGCTTCTCCAGTTCTTTTAATTCTGATGTTAGAGTGTCCACTTTAGATCTTTCCTGTTTTCTCTTGTGGGCATTTAGTGCTATAAATTTCCCTCTACACACTGCTTTAAATGTGTCCCAGAGATTCTGGTATGTTGTATCTTTGTTCTCATTGGTTTCAAAGAACATCTTTATTTCTGCCTTCATTTCGTTATGTACCCAGTAGTCATTCAGGAGCAGGTTGTTCAGTTTCCATGTAGTTGAGCGGTTTTGATTGAGTTTCTTAGTCCTGAGTTCTAGTTTGATTGCACGGTGGTCTGAGAGACAGTTTGTTATAATTTCTGTTCTTTTACATTTGCTGAGGAGTGCTTTACTTCCAATTATGTGGTCAATTTTGGAATAAATGCAATGTGGTACTGAGAAGAATGTATATTCTGTTGATTTGGGGTGGAGAGTTCTATAGATGTCTATTAGGTCCGCTTGGTGCAGAGATGAGTTCAATTCCTGGATATCCTTGTTAACTTTCTGTCTCATTGATCTGTCTAATGTTGACAGTGAAGTGTTGAAGTCTCCCATTATTATTGTATGGGAGTCTAAGTCTCTTTGTAAGTCTCTAAGGACTTGCTTTATGAATCTGGGTGCTCCTGTATTGGGTGCATATATATTTAGGATAGTTAGCTCTTCCTGTTGAATTGATCCCTTTACCATTATGTATGGCCTTCTTTGTCTCTTTTGATCTTTGATGGTTTAAAGTCTGTTTTATCAGAGACTAGGATTGCAACCCCTGCTTTTTTTTGTTCTCCATTTGCTTGGTAGATCTTCCTCCATCCCTTTATTTTGAGCCTATGTATGTCTCTGCATGTGAGATGGGTCTCCTGAATACAGCAGACTGATGAGTCTTGACTCTTTATCCAGTTTGCCAGTCTGTGTCTTTTAATTGGAGCATTTAGTCCATTAACATTTAAGGTTAATATTGTTATGTGTGAACTTGATCCTGTCATTATGGTATTAACTGGTTATTTTGCTCGTTAGTTGATGCAGTTTCTTCCTAGCCTCAATGTTCTTTACATTTTGGCATGTTTTTGCAATGGCTGGTACCTGTTGTTCCTTTCCATGTTTAGGGCTTCCTTCAGGGTCTCTTGTAAGGCAGGCCTGGTGGTGACAAAATCTCTAAGCATTTGCTTATCTGTAAAGGATTTTATTTCTCCTTCACTTATGAAACTTAGTTTGTCTGGGTATGAAATTCTGGGTTTAAAATTCTTTTCTTTAAGAATGTTGCATGTTGGCCCCCACTCTCTTCTGGCTTGTAGAGTTTCTGCTGAGAGGTCTGCTGTTAGTCTGATGGGCTTCCCTTTATGGGTAACCCGACCTTTCTCTCTGGCTGCCCTTAAGATTCTTTCCTTCATTTCAACTTTGGTGAATCTGGCAATTATGTGTCTTGGAGTTGCTCTTCTGGCAGAGTATCTTTGTGGTGTTCTCTGTATTTCCTGAATTTGAATGTTGGCCTGCCCTACTAGGTTGGGGAAGTTCTCCTGGATGATATCCTGAAGAGTGTTTTCCAACTTGGTTCCATTTTCCCCCTCACTTTCAGGCACCCCAATCAGACGTAGATTTGGTCTTTTTACAATGTAATCCCATACTTCTTGCAGGCTTTCTTCATTTCTTTTTCTTCTTTTTTCTTTTGGTTTCTCTTCTCGCTTCATTTCATTCATTTGATCCTCAATCGCTGATACTCTTTCTTCCAGTTGATCGAGTCGGTTACTGAAGCTTGTGGATTTGTCACATATTTCTTGTGTCATGGTTTTCATCTCTGTCATTTCGTTTATGACCTTCTCTGCATTAATTATTCTAGTTATCAATTCTTCCACTCTTCTTTCAAGATTTTTAGTTTCTTTGTGCTGGGTACGTAATTCCTCCTTTAGCTCTGAGAAGTTTGATGGACTGAAGCCTTCTTCTCTCATCTCGTCAAAGTCATTCTCTGACCAGCTTTGATCCATTGCTGGCGATGAGTTGCGCTCCTTTGCAGGGGGAGATGCACTCTTATTTTTTGAATTTCCAGCTTTTCTGCCCTGCTTTTTCCCCATCTTTGTGGTTTTATCTGTCTCTGGTCTTTGATGATGGTGACGTACTGATGGGGTTTTGGTATAGGTGTCCTTCCTGTTTGATAGTTTTCCTTCTGACAGTCAGGACCCTCAGCTGCAGGTCTGTTGGAGACTGCTTGAGGTCCACTCCAGACCCTGTTTGCCTGGGTATCAGCAGCAGAGGCTGCAGAAGATAGAATATTGCTGAACAGCGAGTGTACCTGTCTGATTCTTACTTTGGAAGCTTCCTCTCAGGGGTGTACTCCACCCTGTGAGTGTGAGGTGTCAGACTGCCCCTAGTGGGGGATGTCTCCCAGTTAGGCTACTCAGGGGTCAGGGACCCACTTGAGCAGGCAGTCTGTCCGTCCTCAGATCTCAACCTCCGTGTTGGGAGATCCACTGCTCTCTTCAAAGCTGTCAGACAGAGTCGTTTGCATCTGCACAGGTTTCTGCTGCTTTTGTTGTTGTTGTTGTTAGCTGTGCCCTGTCCCCAGAGGTGGAGTCTACAGAGACAGGCAGGTTTCCTTGAGCTGCTGTGAGCTCCACCCAGTTCGAGCTTCCCAGCAGCTTTGTTTACCTACTTTAGCCTCAGCAATGGCAGGCGCCCCTATTCCAGCCTCGCTGCTGCCTTGCGGTTAGATCACAGACTGCTGTGTTAGCAATGAGGGAGGCTCTGTGGCCATGGGACCCTCCCGGCCAGGTGTGGGTATAATCTCCTGATGTGCCCGTTTGCTTAAAGCGCAGTATTGGGGTGGGAGTTACCCGATTTTCCAGGTGTTGTGTGTCTCAGTTCCCCTGGCTAGGAAAAGGGATTCCCTTCCCCCTTGCACTTCCCAGGTGAGGCGATGCCTCGCCCTGCTTCAGCTCTCGCTGGTCAGGCTGCAGCAACTGACCAGCACCGATTGTCCGGCACTCCCTAGTGAGATGACCCCAGTACCTCAGTTGAAAATGCAGAAATCACCAGTCTTCTGTGTCGCTCGCGCTGGGAGTTGGAGACTGGAGCTGTTCCTATTTGGCCATCTTGCTCTGCCCCCACCGATGAAATCTTACAGATAGCAGCCCTTAAAGAGGGTATCAGGGTGGCCCACAGCTGTAGTCTCAGCTACTCAGGAGGCTGAGATGGGAGGATCTCTTGAGTCCAGAAGGTCAAGGCTGCAGTGAGCTATGATCATATCACTGCACAACAGCCTGGGGGGATCCTTGCTCCCAGAGCTCCCAAGATGGTGGCGGGCACTTCCAAAATGGCGGCGGGCCACTTCCAAGATGGTGGCAAGCCTCGTGTTCTCCGACCCCGGGTTCTTGGCCTCACGGATTCCAAGGAACAGAATCTTGGGCCATGCGGTGAGTGTTATAGCTCTATTTGAAGCTGTGGGTCACAGAAGAGAACTGTGGAACCCAGCAACTAGGGTTCAGCTCAATTAGGACGAACCCAGGCACTTAGCCATGCGGGAACAATGGCAAGCCTTTAGCCCGATCGGGAATGGCAATGGGTGCCTCGCTGGATCAGGAGCACAGAGGACACCCTGCTGGATCCGGAAGGATGGAAGTCAGCGGCGGGTCTGCGACAGTGGCAAATGGCAGTGGTAGATGGCGAGCAAAAGCTCAGCTCCAGCCATAACAAAATACGAACCAGAAGAGTGCAGTTGCAAGATTTAATAGAGTGAAACAGAGTGAAGACAGACCTCCCACATAAGGGGAGGGGACCCAAAGGGGGTTGCTCCACATGACTGTTTTGAATAATTTTTAAGAAGCTTTAGTCTGTATCTCATCTAAAAGCATCAAAGCATATTTTAAGAAATAACAAATTATGTTATATATTAGATAATTATTGAGATCATGCTATAAAGTAGAGGAAGGCAAGTTTATTAAGTATTTAGAAAGAAAGTATCCATATTTTAAAAGTTGCTGATAATGCAGGAGAAATTATTATTAATTGGCAGTCTGAGTACAGAATACTTCTCATGTATCATAAGATACAGTTAAGACATAGGAATAAGATGGGAACTACTCTCCTCAAGCAAGAGTAATGGCCAGAGGTGTAACTGTCACTCCATGGTTAAAACAATTAACGCAGATATGAACTCTCCTGCTAAGGTGAGTCAGGCTTAGTTGGACATTTTTGTTGGGTCTGCATGGGTTTTCTAAAGGCCACAAATCCAGGCATCAATAGGCCTGGCCACAATACAAGCAGCTGAGAGCCAATACCTCCCACCACTTCTCTGCATGTCTCTGCAAGCTTGCGAGTTTGTAACTGTGCAGATGCATGAGTAACAGGTAAGGTCACCTAGTCATTCATTCAGCATGGATTCATGGAGCATCGACATGCCAAGCACTGTTCTAGAACCTGCAGACATGGTAGTGAACGCAGTAGACCCAGTTTCTGCTCCATGTCTGTGAAGGGGATAGGAGACAGGAAATGGTCAATATTTGTTCATACTCTATGTGGGATGGAGGTAAGAGCCATAAATACAAAGAAAGGCACACATTTATTTTTTATTATTTGTGCACATTTATGGGGTACATGTGAAATTTTGTTACATGTATATATTGCATAGTGATCAAAGTAGGGTGTCCATCATGGGTGCAATACATTTTTGTTTAACTATAGTCACCCTATTCTGCTATCAAACATTGAATTTATTCCTTCTGTGTAACTGTATGGTGGCAGGGCACAATTTTAGAAAGGGATCGGTGATGCTGTTTTAGACCCGGCAATCAAGGAAGGCCTTTATGAAGAGGAAGTTGATGAAGAATAGAGCTCCAAGCCTCTCTGGGAGGAAGGTCACAGGAACAGATGTGCAAAGGCTCAGACAGTGGAAAATACTTCACATGCCCAAGGAATCCCAGACAAGAGTGACTGGAGCAGCAAGGGCCAGAAGGAGACGGAGAGGATACGAAGTCAGAGACCATGGTTAAGACTTAAAATTTCATCTCAGGGGGAGTGAAAATCCCCTAAGGGTTTCAGCAGCCATGTGACCTCTGAATGCAAGGGAAATGGAGCCATTCCTGCCCAGTGAGAGTTAACTGGAGTTTTATGTATGGCTTACACTTTTACCACTAAGTAGAGGTACAGAGGGGAAATTTGGGCGATAATTTAACTTTTGACTGCATGAAGGCACGGGGGTATCAGAACAGCTCATTTTTTCCCTAGATAATTTACTTTCACAACCATGCCTTGTAACTGGCTGAGGGCCTTATCTGTCAGAAACTTAGCCATTTGACTTTACAAATGAAATCCCATGAGCTCTCACTCCTCATCTGGAGCCTGGATCCCTCAAAGGGGCCCGAGGCAGCAGGGCAACAGCATCATGTTAGCATCATGTCAGCATCCTGCCACCTCCCTCCATGCAGCAAAGCAGATGGGAGAAAGAGCGGCGGCTCCTGTAGAGAGGGGGCTTAACCCGTGAGTGTGAGAGGCAGTGGGGGAAGTCATTTGCTCAGTCAAAAGAGGCCCAAACACAGGGAAAATGTTGTGTGAGTATAATTTCAACTTCCACTTCCATTTCACGGCCACATGCCACTTCTTGTAGTCATAACAATGTTAAAGCTGGAACAAAATAATCGTTTAGGGAACTTCAAGTCCTATAAATTATCAAACTGGGCCGAGCAGTGCTAGGATTCCACAGAGGTGACTCAGGCACACTCTGGAGAATGTCACTGGATGTGAGGAGAAGCCCGTGGGTGGACAGAGGGTCTCCTCCCTCCCAAGCCCTACCTTCTGCTTCCATCTATGCTGGATTGGGTATTTATCTAAGATTTTGCTTCAAGGAAGAGTTTTGGTACCAAAAAGGAAAAAACAACCACAACGAAAAAGCAAGTTCAGAGATTAATTAGGACTAACTATGTACCAGGCACTCCACTGAATTTTTTTTACAAATATTGTCTCATTAATCCTCCAATAAGCCTATGAAGTAGATATTATAGTCCTATTAATGAGAAAATTGAGACTTTGTGAAGTTAAGTAAATTTTTCATGTCTCACAGCTACTGCAAAGCCAAGATTTGAACCCAGGCCAACTCATCTGACACCTAAACCTCAACTCCTAACATCTATGCCATCCTGAAAAAAAAAACCTATCAACCAAGGTTATTCTCATTACCATTCAAGGAAATGTCTTAAAATGTTTAGAATAGCCATTGTGTTCAACTGCTTGGGCTGACAGAACAAAGTATCACAGACTGCATGTCTTAAACAACAGAAATATATTTTCTCACAGTTGTAGAGGCTAAGAAGTCCAAGATTAAGGTGCTGGCAGATTTCGTGTCTGGTGAGGACTCTCTTCCCGGATTACAGACGGCACCTTCTCGCAATGTCCTTTCATGACCTTCCTTGTTGCACACATGTGCAGAGAGAGAGTGCTGGCATATTTTCCTCTTCTTAAAAGAGCACCAGGCCAGGCGTGGTGGCTCATGCCTGTAATCCCAGCACTTTGGGGGGCCAATGGAGGAGGATCATGAGGTCAGGAGATCAAGACCATCCTCGCTAACACGATGAAATCCCGTCTCTACAAAACATACAAAAAATTAGCCGGGTGTGATGACACCTGCCTGTAGTCCCAGCTACTTGGGAGGCTGAGGCAGAAGAATCACTTGAGCCTGGGAGGCGGAGGTTGCAGTGAGCTGAGATTGGGCCATTGCACTCCAGACTGGGCAACAGAGCGAGACTCCATCTCAAAAAAAAATGAAATAAAAGGCACCAGGCCTATCAGATTAGGGACCCATATGTGTGACCTCATTTAATTGTATTGTGTTCTCATAGTTGCTATCTCCAAGTATTGTCACACTGAGGATTAAGATTTCAACATATGAATTTTGAGGATACACAAATATTCAGTCCTTAACAGCTATAAAGGCTAATAGAATACTGACACTTAGAGAGCTTTCACTATTTAACATATCTTTCTGTAGTGCTTACTCTAAGCAGAGCCCTATTCTAAGTGTTTTTAAAATATTGACTCATTTAGTACTTCCAATAGCCCCAAGAGGTAGTTGCTATCAATATTTTCAGATAAGGAAAAAACTGAGGCACAGAAAAAATGATTAATTTGTTCCCTAGTGGTGAGCAGTGATGTAAACCTGTCAAATACTTCACAGAAAAAAAAAAATACATATATATAATCATCACTCAGCCTCCCTGGGGGATTGGTTCCAGAACTCTGCAGATACCAAAATCCCTGGATGCTTAAGTCCCTGATACAAAATGACATAGTATTTGCATGTAACCTATGCACATCCTCCTATATACTTTAAAAAATCTTTAGATTACTTATAATACTTAATACACGCTAGGTGCAATGACTCACACTTGTAATCTCAACACTTTGGGAGGCCGAAGTGGAAAGATTGCCTGAGCCCAGGAGTTTGAGGTGGCAGTAAACTATGATTGTGCCACTGCACTCCAGCCTGGGCAACATAGTGAGAACCCAACTCTAAAAAAAATTAAAATAAATACCTAATATAATGTAAATGCTGTGTAAATAGTTGTTACTGTATATTGTTTCCTATTTGTATTATTTTTATTGTTATATTGTTATTTTTTTGTTGTTGTTTCAAATATTTTCAAGTTGGCATTGACTGGATCTGAGGATGTGGAGCCCACAGATTTGGAGGGCTAACTGTAACTCAGGGATCAGGCTCCTTTCCCACCCATGGCTCTGCCTTCTTCAACGCATGCTTCCGATGTCATTATGGAAGGGAAAATAACATGAGAGGTTCTGTGCGTCTGCTCTGGCTTCCTCTCACATTCCTCACATTGGCTAGAACTCAGTCATGTGACCACACTTAACTGTGAGAGAGGCTGGGAAATGCAATCCAGTTGTGCGTCCATGACGAAAAGGAAAACGTTAGGTGAACAACTCGCAATATCTTCTACTATAAAGACACAGTAAGTAATATAAAATGTTCTCAATTTATTTGGAGAAAATAATCTAATTTATGTATTTGAATCTCAGAGCTTGAAGACTATCTTTCTGAAATAAGACAGGCACACAAGAAGAGAGAAAAAAGAATGAAAAGGAACGAACAATATCTCTGAGAAATATGAGATTATTTTAAAAGACCAAACCTACGACTGATTGGGGTACCAGAAAGAGACAAGGGGAATGGAGCGAAGTTGGGAAACATACTTCAGGATAGTATCCAGGAGAACATCTCCAACCTAGCAAGATAGGAAAACATTCATATTCAGAAAATGCAGAGAACCCCAGTAAGATGCTCTATGAGAAGATCAACCCCAAGACACATAATCATCAGTTTCTTCAAGGTTGAAATGAAAGAAAATATGTTAAGAACAGCCAGAGAGAAAGGCCAGGTCACCTACAAAGGGAAGCCCATCAGACTAACAGTGGACCTCTCAGCAGAAACCCTACAAGCCAGAAAAGACTGGGGGCCAATATTCAACACTTTTAAGGAAAATAATATCCAACCCAGGATTTCATCTATACCCAAATTAAGCTTTATAAGTGAAGGAGAAATAAGATCCTTTTTAGACAAGCAAATGCTCAGGGAATTCATCACCACCAGATATGCCTTGCACGAGTTCCTGAAGGAAGCACTAAATATGGAAAGGAAAAACTGTAACCAGCCACTACAAAAGCACACTGAAGTACACAGACCAATGACACTATGAAGCAACTACATAAACAAGTCTGCAAAATAAACAGCTAGCATCATGATGACAGGATCAAATCCACACATAATAATACTAACCTTAAATGTAAATAAGCTAAATCCCCCAATTAAAAGACACAGAATGGCAAGCTGGATGAAGAACCAAGACCTATCAGTATGTTGTCTTCAAGAGACCCATCTCACATGAAGAGATACACATAGGCTCAAAATAAAGGGATGGAGGAAAATTTACCAAGCAAATGGAAAACAGAAAAAAGCAGGGGTTGCACTACTAGTTTCTGAAAAAAACAGACTTTAAACCAACAAAGATCAAAAAAGAGAAAGAGGGCATTACATAATAGCAAAGGGTTCAATTCAACAAGAAGAGCCCACTATCCTAAATGTATATGCACCCAATACAGGAGCACCCAGGTTCATAAAGCAAGTTCTTATACCTTCAAAGAGACTTAGACACCCACACAATAATAGTGGGAGACTTTAACACCCCATTGATGATATTAGACAGATTATCAAGGCAGAAAATTAACAAAGATATTCAGGACCTGAACTCAGCTCTGGATCAAGTAAACTTCACAGATATCTACAGAACTCTCTACCCAAAACCAACAGAGTAAACATTCTCCTCATCACCACGTGACACTTACTTTAAAATTGATCACATAATCAGAAGTAAAACACTCCTCAGCAAATGCAAAAGAACTGAAATCATAACAAATAGTTTCTCAGACCATAGCACCATCAAATTAGAATGCAAGATTAAGAAATTCACTCAAAATCACACAACTGCATGGAAATGGACAACCTGCTCCTGAATGACTCTTGGGTAAATAATGAAATTAAGACAGAAACCAAGAAGTTATTTGAAACTAATGAGAACAAAGATAAAACATATGAGAATCTCTGGGACATAGCTAAAGCAGTGTTAAAAGGACAATTAAATGCTCACATCAAAAAGCTGAAAAGATCTCAAGTTGACAACCTAACATCTCAACTAAAGGAAGTGAAGAACCAAAAGCAAACAAACTCCAAAACTAGCAGAAGGCAAGAAATACCAAGATCAGAACTGAACTGAAGGAGATAGAGCATGAAAAACCCTTCAAAAAATCAAGGAATCCAGGAGCTGTTTTTTTGAAAAAATTAATAAAATAGATAGACCATTAGCCACACTAATAAAGAAGACAGAATATTCAAATAACACAACCAGAAATGATAAGGGGGATATCATCACTGACCCCACAGAAATACAAACAACCATCAGAGAATACTATAAACACCTCTATGCATAAAGATAAATTCCTGGACACATACACCCTCCCAGGACTGAACCAGGTAGGAACTGAATCCCTGAATAGAAACAATAATGAGTTCTGAAATGGAGGCAATAATAAATAGTCTACCAACCAAAGAAAGCCCAGAAGGTACAAAGAAGGATTCTACCAGAGGTACAAAGAACAGCTGGTACCATTTCTACTGACAATATTCCAAAAAATTGAAAAAGAGGGACTCCTCCCTAACTCTATGAGGCCAGCATCATCCTAATACCAAAACCTGTCAGATTAAAAACAAAGAAAACTTCAGGCCAGTGTTCTGATGAACCTCAATGCAAAAATCCTCAATAAAATACTGGCAAACTTATTCCAGCAGTGCATCAAAAAAACATATCCACAACAATCAAGTAGGCTTCATTCCCAGGATGCAAGGTTGGTTCAACCTACAGAAATCAATAAATGTGATTCATCACATAAACAGAACTAAAGACAAAAAACACATGATTATCTCAATAGATGCAAAAAACGTCTTTGATAAAATTCAACATCCCTTCATGTTAAAAACTCTCAATAAACTAGATATTGAAGGAACATACCTCAAAATAATAAGAGCCATATATGACAAACCCACAGCCAATAGCATACTGAATGGGCAAAAGCTGGAAGCACTCCTCTTGAAAACCAGCACAAGACACAGATGCCATCTCTCACAACTCCTTTTCAACATAGTATTGGAAGTTCTGGCCAGGGAAATCAGGCAAGAGAAATAAATAAAGGTATTCAAATCAGAAGAGAGAAAGTCAAACTATCCTTTTTTGCAGATGACATAATCCTATATCTAGAAAACCCCATTATCTCAGCTCAAAAGTTTCTTAAGCTGATAAGCAACTTTGGCAAAGTCTCAGGATACAAAATCAGTGTGCAAAAATAGCTAACATTTCTATAGACCAACAACAGGCAAATAGGGAGCCAAATCATGAATAATCTCCCATTTACAATTGTCACAAAAAGAATAAAATACCTAGGAATACAGCTAATAAGGGAAGTGAAGGACCTCTTCAAGGAGAACTACAAACCCTGCTCAAAGTAATCAGAGATGACACAAACAAATGGAAAAACATTCCATGCTCATGGAAAGAATCAATATCGTGAAAATGGCCATACTGCCCAAAGCAATTTATAGATTCAATGCTGTTCCCATTAAATTACCATTGACATTCTTCACAGAATTAGAGAAAACTATTTTAAAATTTATATGGGACCCAAAAAGCTCCCAAAGAGCCAAGACAATTCTAAGCAAAAATAACAAAGCTGGAGGCATCAAACTACCCAATTTCAAACTATACTACAAGGCTACAATAACCAAAACAGCATGGTACTGGTACAAGAAGACCAATGGAGCAGAATCGACACATAGACCAATGGAACATAATAGAGTACCCAGAAATAAGACTGCACACCTACAGCCATCTGATCTTTAACAAATCTGATCAAAACAAGCAATGAGGAGAGGATTCCCTATTTAATAAGTGGTGTTGGGAGAACTGGCTAACCATATGCAGAATATTGAAACTGGACCCCTTCTTTATACCATATACAAAAATGAACTCAAGATGGATTAAAGACTTAAATATAAAACCTAAAACCGGCTGGGCACAGTGGCTCATGCTGGTAATCCCAGCACTTTGGGAGGCAGAGGCAGACAGATCACCTGAGGTTGGGAGTTCAAGACCAACCTGACCAACATGGAGAAACCCTGTCTCTACTAAAAATACAAAATTAGCTGGGCACTTTGGCACATGCTTGTAATCCTTGCTACTCGGGAGGCTGAGGCAGGAGAATCACTTGAACCCAAGAGGCAGAGGTTGCAGTGAGCCAAGATCATGCCATTGCCCTCCAGCCTGGGCAACAAGAGTAAAACTCCATCTCAAAAACGAACAAACAAACCTAAAACTATAAAAACCCTAGAAGAAAATCAAGACAATACCATTCAGGACATAGGTACAGGCAAAGATTTCACGACAAAGACACCAAAAGCAATTGCGACAAAAGCAAAAATTGACAATGGGATCTAATTAAACTAAAGAGCTTCTGCACAGCAAAAGAAACTATCATTAGAGTGAACAGACAACCTACAGAATGGGAGAAAATTTTTGCAATCTATCCATTTGACAAAGGTCTAACATCCAGCATCTACAAGGCACTTAAACAAATTTACAAGAAAAAAAACAAACAATCCCATTGAAAAGGACATAAACAGACACTTCTCAAAAGAGGATACACATGCAAAACATGAAAAAAGGCTCAACATCCCTGATCATTAGAGAAAAGCAAATCAAAACCCCAATGTGATACTATCTCAAGCCAGTCAGGATGAAGATTATTAAAAAGTCAAAAAACAACAGATGCTGACAAGGTTGTGGAGAAAAAGGAACACTTTTACACTTTTGGTGAGAGTGTAAATTAGTTCAACCTTTGTGGTGATTCTTCAAAGACCTAGAGGCAGAAATACCATCTGACCCAGCAATTCCATTACTGGGCATATACCCAAAGGAATATAAATTATTATATTATAAAGATACATGCAATCGTATGTTCATTGCAGCACTATTCACAATAGCAAAGACATGGAATCAAGCAAATGCCCATCAATGATAGATAGACTAGATAAAGAAAATGTGGCACATATACACCATGGAATACCATGCAGCCATAAAAAGGAATGAGATCATGGTTTTTGCAAGAAGATGAATGGAATTGGAAGCCATTATCCTCAGCAAACTAATGCAGGAACAGAAAACCAAATATTGCATGTTCTCACTTATAAGTGGGAGCTGAATGATGAGAACACATGGACACATGGTCAGGAACAAAACACACTGGGGCTTGTCAGAGGGTGTGAGGTGGGAGGAGGAAGAGAGCATCAGGAAGAATAGCTAATGGATGCTGGGCTTAATACCTAAGTGATGGTATTTCTGGTAGTAAGACAGGAATGAGTGCAACAGGAGAGGGCTCTTTTCCACCCACTAGGAATGTCGGGTGATGGTTTGGCAGTTATCACATTGCCTTTCTAGAAGGGATGAATTGGAAGCCAGTGCCAGGAAGGAGCCATTTCCTGATGGTCAACACCTGCCCAACTAAAGTGCTAATTGGATCCATACGCCAGGGAGAAACAACTTCCCAGCACATGCATTAAGACAAAATGGTGGAGTATGACCTTCCAACGGCATACTGCCAGCATAGAGAAGAAAGTCTCAGATGGTCATGCATACAACTTCCTAACCACACTGTACGTGCTCTCCTCCCACGGGTAAGGAGGGCATTGTGCATGCTGGCAGCCCACCCTAAGGGAAGAACCATGGGAAAGGGGCCAGCCTAGAAAGTCCTAGGATCAATGTTAAACAGAGCACTTGATCTGAGTGCCCACTTGGTTCTCTTCAAGCATAGTTTTCTTCTTTCTTTCCTGTTCTAAAGCCTTTTAAAATAAACTTCCACTCCTGCTCTGAAACTTGCCTTGGTCTCGTTTTCTGCCTTATGCCTCTCCGTCTAATCCTTTCTTCTGAGAAGGCAAGAATTGAGGTTGCTGCAGACCCATACGGATTCACCTCTGGTAACTCGGATACCTTCCACCAGTAACGATGGGGTGATCTGTGCAGCAAACCACCATGGCACACATTTACCTGTGTAACAAACCTGTACATCCTGGAAATGTACCCCTGAACTTAAAATAATAGTTGCGGGAAAAAAATTTTAAGTATGATCCAAAAAAAAAAAAAAGAAATACATGAGAAATCTTAAAATGTGACACGAAGACATGAAGTGAGCACATGTTGTTGGAAATATTACGCCAATAGACTTGCTGGATGCAGGGTTGCCCCAAGCCTTCAATTTGTGAAAAACGCAGTATGTGTGCAGCGCAACAAAGCAGAGAACAATAAAATGAGGTGTGCCTGTCCTTGATGATCTTATCAAGTTTGAGGAGTGAGCTCCCTGGCTTAGTCAGGGAACCACACGTGGAGGGTCACAAGCTATTTCAAAGGACTAGGGGATAAAAACCAAGCACAGAACACATGGTTTTTAAGAGCCTGCCTCATTCAGGAAGTTGCCAGAAGGAAGTGAGGACTTAAGGATAAGTAAATATTAATGGTGCTGGCATAAAAACAGACACATAGACCAGTGGAACAGAATAGAGAGGCCAGAAATCAATCCAAAATATATGGTCTACTAGTTTTCCACAAGGGCACCAAGAGGATATATGCCTCTTCAATAAATGATGCTAAGGAAATTGGATTTCTACTTGCAAAGAAATAAAATTGGGGCTTTATCTTACACCATACATAGAAATTAACTCAAAACATATAAAATACCTACATGTAAGACCTGAACCCGTAAAATTTTTAGAAAAAAAAATAGGAGACAATCTCCTAGACAATGGTTTTAGAAATGATTTTTTAAATATTACACCAAAAGCTCAGGCTACTAAAGCAAACATAAATAAATAAATAAATAAATAAATAAATGGGACTACATCAAACTAAAAGGCTCTTGCACAACAAAGGAAACAACGAACAAAATGAAAAGGCAACCTACAGACTGGGAAAATACATTTGCAAACCACATATCTAATAAGGGGCTAATGCCCAAAATGTACAACTCAATAGCAGAAAAACAAATAATCCAATTAAAAATGGGTAAAAGACTTGAACAGAATTTTCTCCAAAGAAGACATAAAAATGGCCAACAGGTATATGAAAAAGTGCTCAGCATCACAACCTATCAGGGAAATGCAAATTAATAATGCCTCACACCTGTTAGGGTGGCTATTATCAAACAGATAAGAGACAACAAATGCTGATGGCAGTGTGGAGAAAAGAAAACTCTGGTACATTGCTGGTGGGAATGTAGATTGGAACATTATAGAAAACAGCATGGAAATCCCTAAAAACATTAAAAATAAAATTATGACATGATCCAGCAGTTCCTTTTCTGGGGATATACCCCAAAGAGATGAAATCACCACCTTGTAAAAATATCTGCACTCCCATGTTAATTGCAGCATTATTCATCATAATCAAGAGATGGAAACAACTTAAGCGTCCATTGGAGGATAAATGGATAAAGTAAATGTGGCGTATGTATATCAGTGGAAAATTATTCAGCCTTCCAAAAGGAGATCCTGCTATTTGCCACACATAGATGAACCTGGAGGACACTATGCTAAGTGAAATAGGCCAGACGCAGAAAGAAAATATTGCATGATCTCACTTACATGTAGAATCTTAAAAAAAAAAAAAAAAAAAAAAAGGTTAAAAATACAGAGATAGAGACTGAAACAGTTACCAGGGAAAAAGGAATGTGGAGGAAAATGGGAAAGGTAGATCAAAGTATACAAAGTAGCAGATACGTAGGCGGAATAAGTCTGGAGATCTAATGTAGAACATGAGGACTATAGCTAATAAAATTGTATTGTATTGGGGGTTTTGTTAAGTAAGTAGATTTTAGCTGCTGTTTTCACAAAAAAAAGGTGAGTTTATGGATATGACAATTTGCTTCATGATAGTAACCACTGTACTATCTATACATGTCTCTTAACATCATGTTGTAAACCTCAAATATACCAAATACAATTTATTTTTACGTTTAGGATAAGTAAATCGTAGAGAAGTGGTTGAACTCCTCCCCACAAAACACACATACAGACACTCCAAGGCAGACCAAAGCACACAGCCTGGGCTGAGAAGGGAACGAGGTCCCTAAGGGAAGACGTTGGGACAAGAGCCACTCACTCTAATCCTGTGGTGTCCAAGCAGGACCTGAATATGCCAGGCTGGCCAGTGGGGTCCACAGAAACTGAGGGGCACAACGTCCAGTCCAGCTCCACAGTTGCCCTGCAAGAATTTGGCGTGGCTGTTGCCAGATTTACCTATTTTTCAAAAGAAATGGAAACACCGGACTCTTTTCATTCTAAAATGTTAATACTTATATTTACAAAATGTAACATTATAAGTGAAACAAAACATGTGCATGGGCCAAATTGACCCCAGGTGGACAATCTGTGACTCTGGATTAGGTCCATATGGCACAGTCACCTACGGAGAATTGTCTGTGTCAAATCGGAGTCCAGCAGCTGCCACTCAGGACACTTTTCCATGCATGTACAGATATTCTTTACTTGTGAGCTGGGAGGGCTGATGCCCTGGACATCATTAACCAAAACATTAAACAAAACAGATGAAGGTGACATTGTGATGGATTACTGCTGGGACTGTCTTCATCATGAGATGACGTCCTCATTCTTCCCTAAGGCAGGCAAAGCTCAAAGTTGCTGCCTCATTTCCACAGAACTCCTAGCTGCTTGGAGGGCCGCTGCCTCCTTCACACTGTCCCCAGGAGCAGCGCTGCAGAGCTGCCCCATGTCACTCGAAGGGCGTCAGCACCACTGTGTGGTCAGGCTTCACAGCTCCACATAGGCTGCCAGAATAAACCAGAACCCAGAAAATGTGGTTTTCTTAAGTTGCATTGATGACAACTGAATTGAATTGAATTGAAAATACAATTAGCTTGATATGTATACAAATTTGGTGGGAAACCATTTTGTAGATTCAAAGAATCTTCTGGGGAAGTAGGTAACCCATGCCCCAGCCTGAATTTCTAAATTCTTGCATACATTCAGAATGATGAGTGCCAGGTTTTCTGAATCACAAAGCTGAATGTGTGAGGAAGAGGTCCGAGGGCACCCATTTAGACTTTGCTCCATGAGTGGGAATTGCCCTCACTAAGAACCGCATGAATCTCAGGGCAGAGTTGGGGGAAGAAAGTTAAGAACCATGTAGAAGTAAAAAGAATGAGCTTATTAAGAAAAAAAAAACTTTACTTTAAAAATTATTAAAATTAAAAATTTTAAATTATTAATTAGTTAAAATCATTTGATTAAAATTATTAAATATTACATATGTTTAAAATATAAATTGGCCAGGCGCGGTGGCTCAAGCCTGTAATCCCAGCACTTTGGGAGGCCGAGACGGGCGGATCACGAGGTCAGGAGATCGAGACCATCCTGGCTAACACGGTGAAACCCCGTCTCTACTAAAAATACAAAAAAACTAGCCGGGCGAGGTGGCGGGCGCCTGTAGTCCCAGCTACTCGGGAGTCTGAGGCAGGAGAATGGCGTAAACCCGGGAGGCGGAGCTTGCAGTGAGCTGAGATCCGGCCACTGCACTCCAGCCCGAGCGACAGAGCAAGACTCCGTCTCAAAAAAAATAAATAAATAAAATAAAATAAAATATAAATTATGATATACCTTAATTTCTGTTTAAATTCAAATATTAAATGTGGTTATATGTATCATTTTCATAGATATTAAAATATTGTTTAATTGTTTAAAATGAATAACAATGGAAAAAACTCCATAAATATCAAAAAAAGATTTATTCTATAATAATATAGATCATTGTATAGATGTGTTTAAGAGGAGGGGGAACAAAAGAACTCAGGGTGAAATGGGAAAGAAAGACAAGGAGTTCTGGGGGACAAAGCTAAAACTGTCTACAGTTAAAGACTCCAGTCCTTCAAGCTGTTGAAGCTGCCAACCAGATGGAATTCTCAGCGAGCCATTAAGCCTCTCTTAGTCCCAGCTTCCTTTTCTACAAAAACGGGAATTACATAGCTAACCCTATCTATCTACCAAATATGCTGTCAAAAGGCTTAATAGGATTTTTGAGAAAGCATTGGAAAATTATGAAGTACTGTAGGACCGCACAGTATTTACGATAATATAGCTTTAATAATATACATGGGAAAAAACACAGAAGAGGACAAAAGTAGGTTGAGGAGGCCAAAGAGTGGGTGGGCGGCTCTTCTTGTTCTGCCTGCTGTGATGTGGCCATCAGAATAAATTTTCTCCAGCTCTCTCTTGCCTTTAAAATTCAAGTTGTCTCAGTAGTCTTTCGAATGGTCCTGATGAGCTTTATTTCTGACTTTATAGTTTACATTTTACTTTTATTTTTCTGAGTCTCACTCTGTTGCCCAGGCTGGAGTACAGTAGTGAGATCACAGCTCACTGCAGCCTCCACCTGATGGGCTTAAGTGATCCTCCCACCTCAGCCTCCCAAGTAGCTGGGACTACAGGTGCTTGGCTAATTTAGTAATTTTTTTGTAGAGATGAGTTCTTACTATGTTTTCCAGTCTGTTTTTAAAATCAAGCTCAAGTGATCCACCCACCTCAGCCTTCCAAAGTGCTGGTATTACAGGTGTGCACCACTGCGCCTGGTCCAACGTTGACATTTTAAATAAAGCCTGTTCTGACATGGAGTGTTGAAAAGTGTTAACTGTATGAAGAAATTTAGACATTTACATTGACCTGAACTTTGAATTTCTGTGACATTGAAGGTTCCTTATCCATTACTTTTTATCAGAGATTGTTTTCCTCCCATTGTAAGTGTCTAAGAGTTAGATTCAGGATCAGCATTTGCTTAGTTACTCTACCTCATTGCTTGTATAGCTTAAATGTATGTATGGCAGTTCTAAGGAAGAACGGTGTATAGGTAAAAGCAGCCTGAAACCATGAACTTCAGGATAGACATAGCCTCCTTGACCCACAGTTACTCTGGTACAATGACACTGTCAAACACTAATTTCATCTTATCACTTCTTATGGTTCTCCAGTAACTTAAAGGAATCCAAACTCTTTGTGGCAAACCAACCTCTCGATGGTCTTGCTCCAACCCACTTTTCCATCTAGTTCTGCAGTCAGCTTAGGATAATACAGGATACCACTGTGTAGCAGCCTAGAAAGCAAATGGTTTAGATAGTATGTGGAGAATGGGCACGACAGGGGGGTCTTTAGAGAAATATAAACAATAATAAAATGATAGACTATCTGATATTCTTCAGCATTTAAAAAAATCCATTGATAGATAAATAATCCAAAACAGAAAAAAAAATTAAGTCTCAGTATATACAAAGGTAAACCTTGATAATTTCAGGAAAACAAAACATTTTTGCAAGAATGAAACCATGATAATAGTGAATTACTTAGGTTTTGCAATGAATGTTATTTACAGAAACATACTAATGTCAATACCTGTATCTTTATTGATTTGGCTAAAAGTGGGATATAACTACTGAGGGGATGGCAAGAAAGGAAGAAGGGTAGGGAATAGAGAAGTACTAAATCTCCATCTAGCATAACAGAAAATCAATAGGTAATGTTCCAGTTAACAAAAATAGTTCTGTAAGTATACTATTTAGAAATCTAGAAATAAATATCATCTCCTTCATTATACCAATTATAAAGGTCTATTTTCATATCCTAGATACTCAATTTGAAAATGTCTTGCTTTTCCAGGAAGCTTTACACAGCCAATAGCCAATTTCTCAAGGCACCCTGTACACTTAGGTTAAGGTTCTTTATTCCAGAAAAAGGAGCTGAGTGCCTGTTTTGAGTCTTTTCTTGATAATTTTGAATTCTTTGGACCAACCTCTTATAAAATATAAATGATCTTTTTTCTACCATATCATTATAGAGTTGACAAATCACTCTGGGACCACTTGTTCACTTTCTGGTTGGTTGTTCATTGGGCTTGCATGATTAGTGTTGACTTGTCTATTCCATGAGGATCCTTTCAGTGAAATTCGGCAATATAATCTTGAAAACCACTTCCGTGGTCACATAGAAACAGCAACGCCTTGGAAACTCACCAGAGAACAAATGAATGAGGGACATTGTCACCCCCCTGCCCTGCGATGTTGTGGAGCTCTTTCCTTGGGGTTGACAGTGACATGAGGCAAATGACCTAATGATAGTGTCAGTGGTGACCCCTACATAGAACACAGTCATGATTCGTTTATTTATTTATTTATTTATTATTTTTTATTTATTTATTTTTTTTGAGGCGGAGTCTCGCTCTGTCGCCGGACTGGAGTGCAGTGGCCAGATCTCAGCTCACTGCAAGCTCCGCCTCCCGGGTTTACGCCATTCTCCTGCCTCAGCCTCCCGAGTAGCTGGGACTACAGGCGCCCGCCATCTCGCCCGGCTAGTTTTTGTATTTTTAGTAGAGACGGGGTTTCACCGTGTTAGCCAGGATGGTCTCGATCTCCTGACCTCGTGATCCGCCCGTCTCGGCCTCCCAAAGTGCTGGGATTACAGGCTTGAGCCACCGCGCCCGGCCGATTCATTTATTTTTAATATAAAGATTAAATAGGCACAGAAGTTCTCTATTTTCACCCTTCATTCTAGTGAATTGCCTTTCATATACCATTCTGGATTGCAAGGTGTGTCTTTAAAGGGCCAACCTCCATGCTCTGCTTCTCAGCATTTTTCAAAATGTCCCTGAGTCAGAAGGGAGGGAGCATGAGCCACTGAGGTCTCTCAAGGAAAAAAGGAGCTTTGGCCAGGGTGGAGCAAGGGAGTCATTTCCTTGAGTTATTTTGCTTTACCTTAAAATTTTATGCAGTTTGTTTTCTATCTGAGAACGTTATACCTATGCATGCATTAATCAAACCTATTTGCATCAAACTCAAAGTGATAATTCAGGCCTGCTTGTTGTTCTAGTGTCTCATTTTTGAAGCACACATCTGTAGGATAAAGGAATAAGGTTGATCTGAAATTAGCACTAAGGAAAGCCAGCTATTGACCAAATTCATTCAAATGTTCCCTAGGAAACATTTTTTATTTGAGTCACAGTGGGAATTTATTCTCTAAATAAATATATATTTGCAGCCATAAATGCTGCGATTTTAAAGTATCATGTAGGAACTCAGAAATGCTCGCTGCTAGTTCATGGGCATTCTACTCCATGCGTATTGTTTGCATTAGTCTTCTTTTTTTATATGACAAAGAAAATTAAATCGCAGCAAATTGTTTGTAACCAGAAATGGTTGTCCCCTACCTCACCTTTTTTCTCCCCTACCTCTGGTGCTGATCCTCAAGGGAGATGGTTTTCAATTATTTTACTGTTTCATTTCATGTTTATTTCTAGATTTCTAAGTAGTATGCTAATGTGAGGGTTTTTTTTTAAGCTTGGACATTACCTATTGGTTTTCTGTTGTGCTGGATGGCGATCTAGCACTCCTGCATTCCCTACTCCTGTTTCCTCTCTGCCATCCTCCCAACAGTTATATCCCATTGTTAGCTAAATCAGTAAAGGTATCGACATTACTGTGTTTGTGTAAATAACATTCACTGCAAAGCCTAAGTAATCCACTGTTATTATATTTTCCTTCTTGCAAAATGTTAAGTTTTCTTGGATTTAACAATTGCCTTATTTTCTGTCGGTATAGTTGTCTCTAAATTGAAGGCTTCGTTTCCCCTATTGTATTGTTCATACAGCACTCAACTTTGAAACGCTTAAGTGTATCCAATATGGTCTATCTACTTTTTATTATTTTTAATTTGTCCTGGAGACCTCCCTCCCAGCATCCTCCATCCTCCACCTGTGATCAGATCTGGTTGCTTTCTAAGCCTGCCATGCAGGGTCTATCCTGGATCTTTTTTACCTTCTGGTGTTGGAGTCTCTGCTTCCTGGCTCTTACATTTTCTTTGCCCCCAGCCTATTCTCCCATTTTTCTGGCACCTTCTTCAGGAGCTTTCTGTGGTAGTCAGCCTCCCGTGGTCCCCAAAGATCCTTGATCCTGGATGTCTGTGCCTTGCTCAGATCCCTCGCATACTGAGCTAGGGCTGCCTTGGGCGGTGCATTGTATACAGGGAAGGCGATGATGCATAACTGCAAAGGTGAGGCCATGAGGGGCACTGCAGCACTTGCCTGTTTCCTCCAATAACTTGCTTATTCTGTGGAAGTGAAACAATATTTGATGGCTAAGGGAGTACAAAGGTTCATATGTCCCCGTGTGTCAATCTATTGGGGAGACACAAAGACACCCACCAGGGAATTTTTAATTTCCATTTTGCACTGAGTTAATACCCTTAGACTGGATGAACATTGAACACATGAATGTACCCTAATTTTATATGTATTTATTCATTTCTTGGTGAGTCTAGGGACATAGGAAGTCATTGACATAGGAAGTCAAGACCATTCGGGCCTGCTAAGCCCTTGTGATCATAATGTAGGAAGCCCAGCCAATGGTGAGCTTCTATCTGCATCTTTGTGAGGGATCAACTTCAGTCGCTAATGCCATTAAAACCAACCACAGAAACAAACCCTTGATCACAGAATCACAAAGTGTAAATCAAGATTTCCAGAAACAATGCATCCATATATAATTAGAGCCCTGTCAAGGGCATTTTTATTTGGTAATACATCAAGGGCTTTTGGTATCATTAATAAAGTAAAACAATTTATTTTCATTATTGTTTATTTTGTCTTCATCTCATACTTTAAATCTTGTTTGTTTCATAATAGGTATTAGTGTAGTAATACACGTAAACAAAATTTGTAAATAAATAAATGCACCTATATCTGTGGTACGTATTCAAAGCTTTGTAATGCATGTAAGGTCAAAAAAGTTTGGGGAGCGCTGAGATTATAAGCTACCATTTTTTCAGGGTTTTTTTTTGTTTGTTTTTTAGACAGGCTCTCGCTCTGTTGCCAATGTTAAAATGCAGTGGTGCAATCATAGCTCACTGAAGCCTCAAACTCCCAAACTCAAGCGACCCTCCTGCCACAGCTTCTCAAGTAGCTGGGACTACAAGCACAAACCACGACACCCAGCTAATTATCTTTTTTTCTTTTTAGTAGAGATGAGGACTGCATTACTGAGATGAGGTCTCACCATGTTGCCCAGGCTGGTCTCGAACTCCTGAGCGCAACTGATCCTCCTGCCTCAGCCTTCCAAAGTGCTGGGATTACAATTGTAAGCCACCACGCCCAGCCACTTTTCAGTGTTTGTATAGGAAATTCTTGGACTAGGGATTGCTCTATCTAGGATGGCCTAGAAGGAGCCACATTGTAGCCTTAATGCTCCTCCTCCTTGGTCTTAGTATCAAATGTGAGCTTTATACACTTTATCTCCTTTAGTTCCCTGAGGTAATAATTAGCCATGTTTTAGAGATGAGGAAATTGAGAGTCTCTAGGTTTAGTAACTGGGGCTATATTTAACTATAAGTCAACCCAGGTCATACTGACTCCAAAGCACATATTAATATTACCCTGCCTTGAGATTCCACAAAAGTAGGCCTTCTTACAACTCAATTTTTCGTTCCATACATATTCTGCTTTACTATCCCTAAGACGTATAGTTTTTTGACACTTGAAAATCTCAGAAGTCAGGCTGCATCTTATAACTGAGGGGGTCTCAGCCCTGCTCCTGCCCAAGTGGCAGTCCTAATGCAGGAGTAGCTGTCTGTACACATGACCTGTGCACACTTTCTGACATTCTGGGAGTGTGAACGGTCTACTGTACCTGCACATGGTTTCAGACCACAAGCAATTTAAGGACATGGAAATCCTACGTGTTGAGAAACATGATCTTTTTTCTATGTTTAACACTGTTGCTTCCTTTAACCATTCCTAATGGGGTTTTCCTAACACACCATGCCCAGTTTATTTCATGTCTTTGTTCCATTTCTTTCGTCTGTCTAGAATGTTCTTTCCTCATTCTCTTCCTGGTTTGTTCTCCTGCAAGACTCAGAGTTCAAGAGTCAGATTCAAGAGTTACCTTCGCACTGGGCACAGTGGCTCATGAGCTTGAATCCAGGAGTTTGAGACCACCCTGGGCAATATAATGAGACCTTGTCTTTACAAACTTTTTTTTTCTTTTTTTTTTTTTGAGACAGGGTCTCGCTCTGTCTCCCAGGTTGGAGCGCAGCGGTGCAATCATGGCTCACTGTGGCTTCAACCCCGCTGTGCTCAAGCAATCCTCCTATCTCAGCCTCTAAAGTAGCTGGGATCACAGGTGCATGTCACCACACTCAGCTAATTTTTAAAATTTTTAGTAGAGACAAGGTCTCATAATGTTGCCCAGGCTGCTCTCAAACTCCTAGACTCAAGCAATCTGCCCACCTCAGCCTCCCAAAGTGCTGGGGTTACAGGTGGGAGACATCGCGCCTGGCCCCCCAAAAATTAACAATTAGCTGAGTGTGGTGCTGTGAGCCTGTAGTCCCACTTACTGGGGAGGCTGATGTGGGAGGATTTCTTGAGCCCTCAAGGCAGAGGCTACAGTGAGTTGAGATTGTGCCACTGCACTACAGCTTGGGTGACAGAGTGAGACTTTGTCTCAAACAAAACAAAACAGTCACCTTCTCAGTAAAGCAGTCACAGAGCACTTAACTAACACATGTTTCTCCCCTCTCAGTCTCCACTATCACACTTGCAGCTCTTAGAGAGGGGGCCTCAGCCATCGCTATGCCCCTGAACATATAGAACCTGCATGGGTACCGCTGTGGACCCTCATAAAGGCGTCGTCCTACATATCCCAATCCCTCTCTCGTTTGTGCCCCACCCACTGGTTGAGCTTGCATGTCATGGACGGAGCCCCCTTCTTCCTGTTGGCCTTGCAGTGTGCGCTGCAGTGTGCCACTGCCCTGTCCTGTCTGGGATCTGTATGTGATGAACTGGTGTGCTTCTGTTTCTTCATGGGCTCCGTGGAACTGCCCCTTCTGTGTCTCCCCTGACTTCTCTCTTGCTTAGGGCTCTCCTAGAGAGCCGCCATCTTGGTGGGAATAAACTGCGCACAGGTCAGACAAGAGCCAAAAGGGACCTGCCAATATCAACAGGTGTTCTGTGAAACGGACGCCTGGCCATGGGTCACACATTTAAACATTAGGCTGTCTGCCAGGATAAAGAGGTACCCCATGAAAGACTCACTGTAAACATCCATGATGAAGTTCCCTGGAGTGCCTCAAGGGTAGGACTAAAGTTTGTGGCCACTCTCCTGAAAGAGACCACAAGACCAAACTAGAGTAAAACACAGCACCTACTGGCCAGGGTGTTGACAGTGAAGGGGGCAAACGCACCGCTGAAGAATGGCCTAAGGCTGAGAGTCCTGAAGGAAGAAGCACACTTCAAAGGGGAGCCGATTTGTGTCCCCCAGAATACATGTACTGAAGTCCTACTGAGAAGGTGACCTTATTTGGAAGTGAAGCCATTACGGATATAATTAATTAAGTTAGGATAAGGTCATGTGGGAACAGGGTGTGCCCCTAGTCCAGTATGACTCGTGTCCCTTATGGAAGAAGGAAATGTGGACACAGACATGCACACAGGGAGAAGAACACCTTGGGCAGATAAAGGCAGTGATCAGGATGTTTCTACAAGCCAAGCAATGCCAAAGTTTGCCCCAAGGCCCCAGAAGCAGGAGCAGAGTCTCTCTCCCAGCCCTCTGAAGGAACTAATGCTGCCCATACCGCCTCCATAGTCATGCGGCCTCCAGAATGGGAAGATTACATTTTTGTTGCTTAAGCCACCCAGTCCATGGTACTTTGTTACACCAGCCCTACGAAACGATTGCA
Organism: Trachypithecus francoisi; assembly: GCF_009764315.1. Classification (NCBI taxonomy): domain Eukaryota; kingdom Metazoa; phylum Chordata; class Mammalia; order Primates; family Cercopithecidae; genus Trachypithecus; species Trachypithecus francoisi. The sequence continues at coordinate 67,143,189 of NW_022681460.1, forward strand.
GGAGCCTCCTTCCTCAAAACTGCTGGTCAGGCCTCACTGGGAAGGTGTAACTGTTGCCCGATGGATGACAGATTAGTTTCCTGAACTGGCCCAGGTCAGAACTGGTCCAAGTTACAGGGCTGAGCTGGCAGGAAACAGCCACTGACTCTCTCAGGCTGGCAGAGGAAGCCTCCAAAAGCCTCCTGCAGGTACCCGTGGGCTGTGGCTGGTGGGCAGGAAAGGGCAACGTGGAACTCACTAAGAACTGTAGGGTGCCACTCAGGCTTGGTTGGGGGAGTACGGGTGGATGCCCACCTCCCATGTCACTGGTAGCTGTGCAGGAGGAGCAATGAGAAAGCAAAGGAAGCGTGCTGGGTGCTAGGAAGAGAAGCCCCTTCCTCCTGCATTGGTTCGCCCAGTGCCCTGTATGCACACGCAAAGGAGAAACTCACAGTGCTCAATGTCAGGGTGGAGTAAGCGACAAACAGTCCATTTGGAGCAGAGGGGTAACAAATTTGTAGCCAGCTCACCCCTTCTTCCCTTCAATGTATTTAAAGAATATAAAATAGAATGTACGATTTTGAGAAGGATTTGTTTCCACCAAGGAAGTGGTCAAACAAGGGCTGGGGGGCCACATGGCAAAACTGTTCTCCACGGGGTTTCTTAAGATTTTTTTTGGTGCCACGAGCTTCTTTGACTCTCTGGTGAAGCCTGTGTGTCTTTTCTCAAAATAATGTTTTTAATATGCATAATCTAAAATACATAGAATTAACAAAGAAACCAACGACATCAAAACAAAGTAATATAAATATTTTTAAAAAAAAATTTGTGGCCAGGTGCTGTGGCTCACACCTGTAATCTCAGCAATTTGGGAAGCCACGGCAGGAGGATCACTTGAGGCCAGGAGTTTAAGACTGTCCTTAACACCATCGCAAGACCCCATCTCTACAAAATTTTTTTTTTTTAATTAGCCAGGCATGATGTACACACCTGTAGTCCTAGCTGCTTGGGAGGCTGAGATGGGAAGATCACTTCAGCCCAGGAGTCTGAGGCTGCAGTGAGCTATGATTATGCCACTGTACTCCAGCCTGGGTGACAGAGCGAGACCCTGTCTCAAAAAGCAAAATGAAACAAAACAAAACAAACAAAAAGCAAAACCAAATTTGTGATATAGTTTGATGATTAATTCTATGTGTGAAATTTATGGCATCATGGAGAGCCCAGAAAGCTGGCTAAACATGATTTCTGGGTATATCTGTCAGGGTGTTTCCAGATGAGGTTAGAATTGAATGGTAGCCTCAGTAAAGCATTGTGGATGGGCATCAGCCAATCTGTTGAGGGACTGAATACAACAAAAAGTTGGAGGAAAAGGGAATTTGCTTGCTGTGCCTGACTGTTGAGCACAGACATCCGACTTCACCCCTCAGTGGAAACTTGACACCATTGGTCCTCTGGATCTCAGAACTGTACCACCAGGCTCCCCAGGTCTCGAGCTTGAAGATGGCAGATGGTGGGACTTCTTGACCTCTATGATTGTGATAGACAATACCTTATTTTATTTATACACAGACACAGACGCACACACACAAATACACACACATATATATATGTGTACAAGATAAAATTCCTAAGAAGGAAAGTAGCTTAAAGTTTAGACAGGGTTTCATTTTAATATTAAAGCATTTTGCGTGGTTTTTTTTTTTTAAAGTGGAGTCCTTATTTAATGGGAGGAATGGGCTCTCCTGCCTCCCTGCTTCCACAGCCCCGGGATAGACTTCACAGCCTATGGAATCATCACACCACACTGTCATTACCGCCTATGTCGATAGTCCCTTTCCTAGAATGAGCTTCCAGGGAGCAAGAATTGGCATGCTGCATCATTTCTACCCCACCAACCAGCGCAGCACCACCTCCGTGCCGGGGCTCCAGAGGTATTTGTTGGATGAAGATGACACAACAAGAAAGTATGTCAGCACCTTTTTTTTTTTTTCCCCTTTTTTCATGAGGCTACCCTAAGGGAGAGTGGAATTGAGCAAAAAAGGAATGTGCAACCTGGGGACTTTAGGTCTGTGCTCCAGCCTGTGCCTGCCAGCCTTGGCCACTCTGCCCTAACTTCCAGTTCTGCCTTCTGGGATGTTGCTTTACATAAGCAGGATAGGGCAGGAATATATATATTACACATATATATGCACATACATATATGTAATTATGTAATAGTTACGTATTATATAATATATAAATATGTATTATTATAATATAAATGTTGTATCATATGTTATATATTATATTATATCATATATATAATTATAATATATAATTATATATGATGTAATAGATAAAATAATTACTATATAATTAATTAATATATATTATTATATTTACATTGTATATATTATAGATGCACACATGCATATAAAATATAAAATAGAACTATATTATAGGTAATATAAAATATAACTATATTATAGATATATAGTTAATATAAAATATAACTATATTATAGGTAATATAATTATACATAACTTAAAAGTTTTATATACATATAAAAATGTGTGTATATATGCATGTATGTATATATTATATATACAATGTGTGTATATGTGCATATATATGTATATACTATATATACATCTGTATATCTAATATACATATATACATATAGATATATTATACATACATATATCATACATTATATACATAATACAATATATAATACATATAATACATGCATATATAATATACATATATAATACATGCATATAATATAATAAACATATATTATATATACAGATGTATATATGCATACATATGTATATAATATACATATATAATATATACAGATGTATATAATATATCTGTATATATTATATATGTATATTATATACATACATTAATACACATCTATATGTATATGTATATTATACAAACATGTGTGTCGTATGTATATTACATATACATATGTATACATTATATATGCATACATATGTATATGTTATATATGTATGCGTATATACACACATATTGTATATATAACATGCATATATATGCAATATGCATATATATCCACACATATTGTTCTGCCTCCTCTGGAGAGCTCTAATACACAAGTGCTTCTTTATTAATGCACTGAAAACCAAGATCTAGCAGTAGATTCAATAGCTACATCTCTTCTAAGTAGTGATGAGTACAAATAACATCACGGACTATTTGTAGCCACTCTGAAGTGATATGAAAATATCTGTGTTTTGGACACTTCCGCTTCCGGTTTATTGATTTATTTATTTTTGAGACAGAGTCTCACTCTGTTGCTCAGGTTGGAGTGCCATAGCGTGATCTCAGCTCACTGCAGACTCTGCCTCCTGGGTTCAAACAATCCTCCCGCCTCAACCTCCCAAGTAGTTGGGTAGCTGGGATTACAGGCGTGAACCATCACACTCAGCTATTTTTTTGTATTTGAGTACAGAGGGGGTTTCGCCATGTTGGCCAGGCTGGTCTTGAACTCCTAGCCTCAAGCCATCTGCCTGCCTCGGCCTCCCATAGTGCTGAGATGACAGGTGTGAGCCACCATGCCCAGTCCATTTTCAGTTCTTTATTCCAGAAGTTGCTGGCTGAGGTAGCGTGTGAGTGAGTGTGCTCTCTGTGGGAGTCCACCATGGCATACCGTGGCCAGGGCCAGAAAGTGCAGAAAGTTGTGGTGTAGCCCATCAACCTCATCTTCAGATGCTTACAAAATAGATCCTGGATTCAGGTGTGGGTCTATGAGCAAGTGAATATGTGGACAGGAAGATTTATCATTGGTTTTGATGAGTGTAAGAACCTTGTATTAGATGATGCAGAAGAGATTCATTCTAAAACAAAGTCAAGAAAATAACTGGGTCGGATTATGCTAAAAGGAGATACTATTATTCTGCTACAAAGTGTCTCCAACTAGAAATGATCAATGAAGTGAGAAACTGTTGAGAAGGATACACTTTGTTTTTTAGATGTCCTTTGTCCAATATGAACATTTATTCGCATTGTTTTGATTACCCTTATGTCATTACAAGATGATAATAAATGCTGTAGGATTGTTTGAATTAAAGAAAGAAAGGAAAGAAAGAGAAAGAGAAAGAAAGAAAGAGAGGGGGAGGGAGGGAGAAAGGAAAAAAAGAAAGAAAGAAAGAAAGAAAGAAAGAAAGAAAGAAAGAAAGAAAGAAAGAAAGAAGGAAAGGAAGAAAGGAAGGGAAAGAAAAGAGGAAAGAAAGGAAAGAAAGAAAGAAAAGAAAGAAATAAGAAAGAAAAAGAAAGAAAGAACAAAAAGAAAGAAAGAAGGGAACAAAGGAGGAAAGAAAGAAAGAAAATATCTGTGGTTTGTATGGGTGATGTCACAGATAGTGCTAATACTGGCAATTGTTGCTTACATTCAGAATTGAAGAAAATGCTAAATTTCAGTCAGAAGTTAGTGGGAAGGAAAAAAAAAAAGATAAAATTCTTCTATTCACATTTGTGGACCCCTGAGTTAAGAATCCCTGCGCAAGAGGCAGTTCCAGCACTAGCACTGAAGTTGATCAAGATTTCACCACATATCAGGCAGGTATTTTTGAGGTTCACACCAGGAAAACTAATTATCTAAACACAAGTGTCAGCCATGTCCTTTATATGCATCAAATATTGTTCTGGAAGCTTTAGGTGCCTCTCTGGATGACCCACTGAAAGGCCTCTCCTACTCCTCTTGTCTCTCCCCTGCCATAATTGCTGCCTCCTGCATGAGGAAGCAAACAAAACACAAATGCATGTGGTCTGAAATGTGAGGAAGAGGAAAGTTCCTGGCTTCACAATGCTTGCTCACATGAAAGCACAATCATGTACTTCATAATTCTTGGTGGGAGGGTCGTGTGGTTCTGCCCACGCCTTCGCCAACTGAGTCAGTCAAAGAGGAAATGCTTGTGTGTTTGCATGGGTGGTGCTGGGCAGGAAAACTGACCCACTGACCACTGGTGAGGATAAAGACATGACTGACTTCCTTCACTGTGTTGCACAGCTTGCAAAGCAATGTCCCAGAAGGCAGAACTAGAAGTTAGGGCAGAGTGGCCAAGGCTGGCAGGCACAGGCTGGAGCACAGACCTAAAGTCCCCAGGCTGAACATTCCTTTTTTGCTCAATTCCATTCTCCCTTGGGGTAGCCTCATGAAATAAGGAAAAAAAAAAAGGTGCTGACATACTTTCTTGTTGTGTCCTCTTCATCCAACAAATACCTGTGGAGCCCTGGCATGGCGGAGGTGCTGCCCTGGTTGGTGGGGTCGAAATGATGCAGCATGCCAATTCTTGCTCCCTGGGAGCTCAGTCCAGAGAGGAGAACATCGACGTGGGCACTAATGACAGTGTGGTGTGATGACTCCATAAGCTGCAAAGTCTATCCCGGGGCTGTGGAAGCAGGGAGGCAGGAGAGCCCATTCCTCCCGTTAAATAAGGACTCCACTTTTTAAAAAATGACATGCAAAATGCTTTAAGATTAAAATGAAACCCTGCCTAAACTTTGAGTTATTTTCCTTTTTAGGAATTTTATCTTGTACAGAAACATAACCAACAAATATTTAGCCAGGGGGAAAGAAAGGAGACACAGAGTGACTTGTCATCACCCTGGAGAAAGCACTCATTTCCACCACCTCTCACTTCCAAGACGCCTTTTTGTCCAGCCCCACTCCCTGCCAAAGTCAATAAAAACACCGAGAAGTCAAATAATAAGGATAAAACAGTCTGTAAAATTCCATAAAGCAACTAAATTTGAAGACAAATTCTGGTTGCCATCCCTTTGAGAGGAGTGAGTGAGTTAGGATCTGGCGATGAATGAAGGAAATCGTGACAGGTCAGACTCTGAGACAGCACTCAGCACAGCCCTGCCCGTATGGTTTAGCAAGTGCTAGAAGCAGGGCCGAGGCCAGTGCGGCTTGGCATTCTGCTCCCTGGGGAAATCGGGCTGAGAGAGATCGCAGGGCTCAGTGTCTGGGTGAAATGTGGAGATCTTTTCACTAATGTTGTTGGAGGGACAGCCTCTTATGTGTCTTCTCGAAGACCACCTATTGTTTTTCTGGGTGGAAAAACAGGAGAGGGAAGCTTGAGTTGATAACCTGGACACTAGCACAAGTGGCCACCTGCATGGCAACCAAGTAATTAACACATTTCTGAGGGCAGCTTTGGGAAAGTAATGGGTGCCAGCAATGCCACCTCTCCTTTCTCTGCCAAATATGAGAGTAAATTAATTGTCCAATTTGTACATTTTTAGAAAGTGTTATGATAGAAACCAGTCCATCCGTTTTCTACCATTGGGCATATATTTGGCCTCACCTGGCTATGCCTGAAGAAAAAATTTGACTTCTTGGTTTGTGAAAATCATTCTTTACATACCTTTTGAAAAGATTCCCACAAGGAACACTATGCATTTTCTCCAATTTTGGAGGGGAAACATATCTGCAAGGAAAATCTGAGTATTTGTAACATCCTCCACCATCCGACCAGCATGAACCCCTCATCAAACGTTCTTTTGTGGGCAACTCCCTTAAACCTCAAAGTCAGCAGGGGAGGAACCCTAGGGAGGGAGAATGGGAGGTCTCCGATGGCTCGGGCAACCACAGTCTCCATCTGTCTTAACGGTACAGAGAATTACTACCACGGGCCTCCGCAAAGCCCAATTCCATACATTTGGAGCTGGGACTAACTAGGAAGTGTCTAGGTGCCAAAGTAAATGAGCTTCCTCCCTGGGGTGGTGCCAAGGCCCTGAATTTAGACCACAGCTGAAAGGGCCCTTGGAAAACTTGTGGAAAGCTCCCCTAGGAAGATGGAAGAAATACACACACTGTCTCTGTGTCCAGCACTCAAACTGCTCTGCAAATCACTGCAGGGTATTGCAAGAGCTGCAGCTGTCTCATGTGGAGCCTTCGTCTGGTCCCTAGGTGGACTCTGGCAGCCACTGGGGCCCTTGCAGATGTAGTGAACCATTCTGCAGAGACGAATTCAAACCAAGAAAAAGGATAGATAACTTGTTTTTGGTCCAAGCTTCAGGTCCCAGATCTGGGGCGACTTAGAATGTCTCCCTCTTTATCCACCTTTCCTCCAAACCTACCATCTACCCACTGCTTCTTTTTTCTTCTCTTCAACTTTTAAGTTTAGGGGTACATGTGCAGAATGCGCAGTTTTGTTACATAGGTAAACGTGTGCCATGGCTATTTCCTGCACAGGTCGTCCATAACCTCGGTATTAAGCCCAGCGTCCATTAGTTATTCTTCCTGATGCTCTCCCTCCCCACATTCCCCACTCTGACGGGCCTCAGTGTGTGTTCCTCCCCACCATGTGTCCATGTGTTCTCATCATTCAGCTCCCACTTATAAGCGAGAACATGTGGTGTTTGGTTTTCTGTTCCTGCATTAGTTTGCTGAGGATGATAATAGTTTCCAGCTCCATCCATGTCCCTGCAAAGGACATGATCTCATTCCTTTTATGGCTGCATGGTATTCCATGGTATATATGTATCATATTTTCTTTACTCAGTCTATCATTGGTGAGCATTTGGGTTGATTCCACATCTTTTCTATTGTGAATAGTGCTGCCACGAACATACACATGCATATATCTTTATAGTAGAATGATTTATATTCCTTTGGGTATATGCTCAGTAATGGGATTGTTTGGTCAAATGGTATTTCTGCCTCTAGATCTTTGAGGAATTGCCACACTGTCTTCCACAATAGTCGAACTAACTTACATTCCCACCAGTACCCACTGCTTCTAAAACAATCCCTTGAAATAGACTTTCACCTTGGCCCATGAGATAGAAGCCAAGAGGAGGCTTACTGTAGCTGAGGACAGAAGCTATTTCTCTTCCTGTCTCCTGTCTCTGAAGAGGAGGAGGAAGTAAAAGTTGAAAAACAACAGGAATGATGTCAGTGGCAAGACCAGCTGGTGCCATTGATGACCAGGCCCGAAGTTAAAAGATTAACCCCCCACTCTAACCACATGTGCTCTCAATCTATCATGACCCTTTCACGTGGAACCCCTTAGAGCTGCAAGCCCTTAAAAGGGCCAGGAACTCTGCCTTTGGAGAGCTCGGCTCTTGAGACAAGAGTCTGCCAATGCTCCCTGCCAAATAAAAAAAAATCCTCTTCCTTCTTTAATCTGGTGTCTGAGGAGTTTTGTCTGTGGGGTTCCCTGACCGGGAAGCGAGGTGATTAACAGACAGCCCCTTAGGCCGCTTAGGCCTGCCCTGTGAAACATCCCTGCAGGGGACTCCAGCCAGCTTGAGTGATGCGGATCCTGACAGCCTTCCCGGGTAGGCAGTTGCCCTGGTGGAACGCCTCGTCAGAGCAGTGCACAGCAGGCCCCCGCGGAGGATCAAAGCAGTGGCTGAACACCGGGATGGAACTGGAACTTTAAGTCTGGAGGTCTGAAACTTGGTAAGACTGGTCTTTGGAACTTGCCCACTCCATTTGAGTGGAAGCGTGGCCTGATCACCCACGGCGTGCCTGTACTGGCACTTTGGTTTTTGACTTGACTTGAATTGCTTGATACTTTGGTTTTGGTTTTGACCTGGCTTGGATTTCTGGATACTCTGTTTTTGGTTTTAATCTTGGTTTGGTGTAAACTGAAAAAGTGTGTGTGTGCCCTTTTTACCCGTTCTTTGTTCTGTGGTGTGCGTGTGGTGTGAGCATGGCGTTTTGTCTCAAGGAAACATGGGTCAGACACAAAGTAAGCCCACTCCGCTAGGAACTATGTTGAAAACTTTTAAGAGTGGATTTAGTGGAGACTATGGGGTTACTATGACACCAGGAAAACTTAGAACTTTGTGTGAAATAGATTGGCCAACATTAGAAGTGGGTTGGCCATCAGAAGGAAGCCTGGACAGGTCCCTTGTTTCTAAGGTATGACACAAGGTAACTGGTAAGTCAGGACACTCAGACCAGCTCCCATACATAGACACTTGGTTACAGCTGGTGCCAGACCCCCCCACAGTGGCTAAGAGGGCAGACAGCAGCAGTGCTAGTAGCAAAGGGACAGATAGCCAAGGAAGGATCCCGCTCCATCTGCTGAGGGAAATCAACTCCTGAAGTTCTGTTCAACCCAACATCAGAAGATTCATTGCAGGAGATGGCACCAGTGATCCCAGTGGTGCCCTCCCCTTACTGGGGAGAGAGGCTGCCCACTCTTGAGCCCACAGTGCTTGCACCTGTGCAAGACAAACATATCCCTAGGTCACCCAGAGTAGACAAGAGAGGAGGTGAAGCCTCGGGAGAAACCTCTCCCTTGGCAGCTTGTTTACAACCCAAAACTGGGATACAAATGCCCCTGAGAGAGCAGTGGTATACTGGGATAGATGAGGGTGGTCACATGGTGGAGAAGCATGTTTTTGTGTACCAGCCCTTCACCTCTGCCAACTGTCTCAACTGGAAAAACAATACCCCATCCTATACTAAAAAGTCACAAGCTCTAATTGATTTTCTCCAAACTATTATCCAGACCCACAACCCCACCTGGGCTGATTGCCATCAGTTGCTCATGTTCCTCTTTAACACAGATGAAAGGCGGAGAGTGCTCCAAGCAGCAACTAAGTGGCTAGAGGAACATGCACCAGCTGATTACCAAACCCCCAAGAGTATGTGAGGACCCAGTTACCAAGAACCGACCCCCAGTGGGACCCGAATGAAAGAGAAGATATGGAAAGGCTGAATCCATACAGGGAAGCTCTCTTGAAAGGATTAAAGAGGGGAGCCCAGAAGGCCACAAATGTTAACAAGGTCTCTGAGATCATTCAGGAAAAAGAAGAAAGTCCAGCACAATTCTATAAGAGACTGTGTGAGGCCTATTGTATGTATACTCCCTTTGATCCTGAAAGCCCTGAAAATCAGCGCATGATCAACATGGCTTTAGTTAGTCAAAGCGCAGAAGACATTAGAAGAAAACTGCAGAAACAGGCTGGGTTTGCAGGGATGAATACCTCACAGTTATTAGAAATAGCTAACTAGGTGTTTGTAAACAGGGATGCAGTAAGCCATAAGGAAAACCACAAAGGGAATGGGCATCCGGCCTGGCAAAATGCTGACCTGTTAGCTGCAGTAATCAGAGGGGTCCCCCCAAAGAGGCAAGGGACGGGGGGCCCTGGAAAAGAAACTCAGCCTGGCTGTCAGAGTTTGCAGCATAACCAGTGTGCTTATTGTAAAGAAATAGGACATTGGAAGAACAAATGCCCTCAGCTAAAAGGAAAACAAGGTGACTCAGAGCAGGAGGCCCCAGACAAGGAGGAAGGGGCCCTGCTCAACTGGGCAAAAGGGTTATTGGACTGAGGGGGACCGGGCTCAAGTGCCCCCAAAGAGCCTATGGTCAGGATGACAGTCGGGAGTAAAGACATTGATTTTCTTGTAGATACCGGTGCTGAACATTCGGTAGTAACCACCCCGGTCACCCCCTTATCCAAAAAGACTGTTGACATCATCGGAGCCACGGGGGTTTCAGCAAAGCAAGCTTTCTGCTTGCCCCAGACTTGTACTGTAGGAGGACACAAAGTGATTCATCAGTTTTTGTACATGCCTGACTGTCCCTTGCCCTTGTTGGGAAGGGACTTGCTTAGCAAGCTGGGAGCCACTATCTCTTTTACAGAGCACAGCTCTTTGCTGCTAAAGTTACCTGGGACATGAGTCATTATGACCCTTACGGTCCCCCAAGAGGAGGAATGGAGACTTTTCTTAACTGAGCCAGGCCAAGAGATAAGACCAGCTCTGGCCAAGCGGTGGCCAAGAGTGTGGGTGGAAGACAACCCTCCAGGGTTGGCAGTCAACTAAACCCCCGTACTTATAGAAGTTAAGCCTGGGGCCCAGCCTATTAGGCAAAAATAGTACCTGGTCCCCAGAGAAGCTCTTGAAGGTATCCAGGTCCATCTCAAGCACCTGAGAACCTTTGGAATTATAGTTCCTTGTCAGTCTCCATGGAACACTCCCCTCCTGCCTGTTCCCAAGCCAGGGACCAAGGACTACAGGCCGGTACAGGATTTGCACTTGGTTGACCAAGCTACAGTGACTTTACATCCAACAGTACCTAACCCGTACACATTGTTGGGGTTGCTGCCAGCTGAGGACAACTGGTTCACCTGCTTGGACCTGAAAGACGCTTTCTTTAGCATCAGATTAGCCCCTGAGAGCCAGAAGCTGTTTGCCTTTCAGTGGGAAGATCCTGAGTCAGGTGTCATATTCGGTACACTTGGACCCGGCTTCCCCAAGGATTCAAGAACTCCCCCCACCGTCTTCAGGGAGGCATTGGCTTGAGACCTCCAGAAGTTTCCCACCAGAGACCTAGGCTGCATGTTGCTCTAGTACGTTGATGACCTTCTTCTGGGACACCCCAAGGCAGTTGGGTACGCCAAGGGAACAGATGCCCTACTTCAGCACCTGGAGGACTGTGGATGTAAGGTATCCAAGAAAAAAGCTCAGATCTGCTGACAGCAGGTACATTACTTGGGATTTACTATCCGACAGAGGGAGTGCAACCTGGGATCAGAAAGAAAGCAGATCATTTGCAATCTACCGGAGCCTAAGAGCAGAAGGCAGGTGAGAGAATTCTTAGGAGCTGTGGGGTTTGCAGACTGTGGATCCCAAACTTTACAGTATTAGCCAAGCCTTTGTATGAGGTCACAAAGTTGGGGGGGGTGGACTGGGAACCTTTTGAATGGGGATCCCAACAACAGCAAGCCTTTCATGAGTTAAAGGAAAAACTTATGTCAGTCCCAGCCCTGGGGCTACCCGGTCAGACAAAGCCTTTTACATTGTGTGTGTCAGAGAGAGAAGAGATGGCAGTTGGAGTTTTAACCCAAACTGTGGGGCCCTGGCCGAGGCCAGTGGCCTACCTCTCTAAACAACTAGATGGGGTTTCCAAAGGATGGCCCCTGTGATTGAGGGCCTTGGCAGCAACTGCCCTGCTAGTACAAGAAGCAGATAAGCTGACTCTTGGGCAAAACCTGAAGATAAAGGCCCCCATGCTGTGCTGACTTTAATGAATACTAAAGGACATCATTGGCTAATGAATGCTAGACTCACCAAGTACCAAAGTTTGTTCTGTGAAAATCCCTGTATAACCATTGAAGTATGTAACACCCTGAACTCTGCCACCTTGCTCCCAGTATCAGACAGCCCTGTCGAGTATGATTGTATAGCAGTGTTGGACTCAGTTTACTCTAGCAGACCTGACACCTGGGACCAGCCTTGGGCGTCAGTAGACTGGGAACTATACATGGATGGGAGCAGCTTCATCAACCCACAAGGAAAGAGATGTGCAGAGTATGCAGTGATAACCCTGGACACTTGGTGAAGCCAGATCATTGCCCCAGGGCACTTCAGCCCAGAAAGCTGAACTCATTGCTTTAATTCCGGCCTTAGAACTCAGTGAAGGTAAGACTGTAAACATTTACACTGATTCTCAGTATGCCTTTTTAACCCTTCAAGTGCATGGAGCATTATATAAACAAAAGGGTCTATTGAAGTCTGGGGGAAAGGATGTAAAATATCAACAAGAAATCTTGCAATTATTAGAGGCAGTATGGAAACCCCACAAGGTGGCAGTTATGCATTGCAGAGGACATCAGCGAGCTTCCACCTTGGTGGGTTTGGGGAATTTCTGCGCTGACTCAGAGGCTCAAAAAGCAGCATCTGCCCCCTTCCAGGCATCAGTCACAGCCCCCCTGCTCCCTCAAGCACCTGATCTTGTACTTACTTATTCTAAAGAAGAAAAGGACTTTCTCCAGGCAGAGGGGGGACAAGTCATGGAGGAAGGATGGATTTGGTTACCAGATGGGAGAGTAGCTGTGCCACAGCTGCTAGGAGCCGCAGCTGTACTGGCTGTGCATGAAACCACCCATCTATGTCAGGAGTCACTTGCAAAGTCGTTAGGGCCGGTATTTCTACATCTTGCATTTGTCAGCCCTTGCCAAAACAGTGTTTCGGTGTCACCTGCGGTGTGTTACCTCCCGACAACATAATGAGAGGCAAGGTCCAGCACTTCCGCCCAGCATACAAGCTTATGGAGCAGCCCCCTTTGAAGATCTCCAGGTGGACTTCACAGAGATGCCAAAGTGTGGAGGTAACAAGTATTTACTAGTTCTTGTGTGTACCTGCTCTGGGTGGGTGGAAGCTTATCCAACATGAACTGAGAAAGCTCATAAAGTAACCCGTGTGCTTCTTCGAAATCTTATTCCTAGATTTGGACTGCCCTTACTAATCGGCTCAGATAATGGGTCTGTGTTTGTGGGTGACTTGGTACAGAAGACGGCAAAGGTATTGGGGATCACATGGAAACTGCATGCTGCCTACTGGCCTCAGAGTTCCGGAAAGGTGGAGCAGATGAATCGGACTATCAAAAATAGTTTAGGGAAAGTATGTCAGGAAACGGGATTAAAATGGATACAGGCTCTCCCTATGGTATTATTTAAAATTAGACGTACCCCTTCTAAAAGAACACAATATTCCCCTTATGAAATATTATATCATAGGCCCCCTCCCATATTGTGGGGACTTCCAGGCACTCCCCGAGAGTTAGGTGAAATTGAGAGCAACAGCTACAGACTTCAGGAAAAATTACACAAACAATCTCAACCTGGGTAAATGAGAGATGCACTGTTAGCTTATTCTCCCCAGTTCACTCTTTCTCCCCAGGTGATCGAGTGTGGATCAAGGACTGGAATGTAGCCTCTTTGTGCCCATGGTGGAAAGGACCCCAGACTGTCATCCTGACCACTCCCACCACTGTGAAGGTAGAGGGAATCCCAGCCTGAATCCACCACAGCCGTGTAAAATCTGCAGCACCTGAAACCTAGGAGGCAAGACCAAGCCTGGACAACCCTTGCAGAGTGACTCTGAAGAAGACAAGCCCTGCTCCAGTCACACCCAGAAGCTGACTGGTCCATGCACGGCTGAAGCATGAGGAAGCTCATCGTGGGACTCATTTTTCTTAAATTTTGGACTTATACAGTAAGGACTTCAACTGACCCTCCTCAGACTGAGATAGGGCAAAAAGTTGAAACAGTCTTTTTGTTTAAAAGAAGCTTGTGTGTATAATGCCACCCAGTACAAGGTGTGCAGCCCAGGAAGTGACCAGACTGATGTGTGCTATAACCCATTAGAACTACTTGATCCCCATTGGAAAACAGGAGAGTATGTAACTCTAGGAATCAATGGAACTGGACTGGCAGGAAGACCTGAGTAGTGAAGATGAGAGTGAGAACTCCCACTAGTGAGTGAGGTTCTCAAAGGGGGGAATGAGGAAAGAAGCCATTTCTCTTACTGTCTCCTGTCTCTGAAGAGGAGGAGGAAGTAAAAGTTGAAAAACAACAGGAAGTCAGTGGCAAGACCAGCTGGTGCCATTGATGACCAGGCCTGAGGTTAAAAGATTAACCCCTCACTCTAACCACATGTGCTCTCAATCTATCACGACCCTTTCATGTGGAACCCCTTAGAGTTGTAAGCCCTTAAAAGGGCCAGGAACTCTGTCTTCAGAGAGCTCAGCTCTTGAGACGCAAGTCTGCCAATGCTCCCAGCCAAATAAAAAAAAAAACCTCTTTCTTCTTTAATCTGGTGCCTGAGGAGTTTTGTCTGCAGCTCATCCTGCTATAGAGCTAGAAGAGGACTGGAATTAGCCAATGGGGAAGTGGGTGAAATGAATCTCAGAAGAGCTATTCCAGAGGACAAAGGGACAGTGAGGTCCCATCTTCTGATGTGCCCTAATGACCTTGGTGTGGAAACCCCAAACCCTATCCAAGAAGAGAGACAGGTCAGCCTCCAGGCTGCCTCAGCTGTCCTGAGCCTGCTCTGGTGCCTACATAGTCTTCAAAGAAAGAGGCCTTGTCTTCCCGAGGGAAACATTCCCAGGTCTGCCGTCCCAGGCAGCTGCATGAGACAGATGTATCCAGGCTATGATGGAAGGGAGGGGAGAGGCCAGGACCAGTGCAAAGTCCCTAACTTCCCCTGCACGACTTCGCTGAGTTCTGATCAGAGTTCCTACTGTGGGGGGAGCTTGAACCCTTTCCAAGTTTAGAGCCTGAACTCTAACCAGCCTGGCTAAGCAGGACTTGAAGAAGCTGCCAAATAAAAAAGATCTGCCAGATCTCCGCCTAGGTGGATACTCAGTCAGCCTGGTGCAGTTTTGGGGGTCCCTCCCACCCGGGGACATTGTTGGGCAGGCAGATCAAAGAGGTTAGTTATTTTCAGAGATGAGACAAACTGGAAGCTCTCAGCATTCTCTTACCTCTGTGACAGGACCCTTAGACTAATGACATATTTAGTTAAATAGGAGCAGGTATGAGAGATAGCAAAATGTCCTCCAACAGAATTTCAGCCAATCTATGTCACTTCCAAATGTGGTTTTACATTGATTTGTTAGGAATTGATGGTTTATGAAAAGGCAAAGGAAGAAATGAGATGCTTTGCAGGTTTAAACTGCTGGATGGGCCCCCCTCCTCTGGGATTGTCTGTGATTCTGAGACCCAATGCCTTAGCTAAGGGTGTTCTGTGCTGTCAGAAAGGGGTGGTGTTGACTGGTGTTACTTGAATCTTGTTGAAGGAGGCTTGACTTCAGATGGTACAATTCAGACAGGCAGAGAAAGAAGAATGTGGGGAAGACTCTAGGATGGGAAGAAAATTCAAGCACAGATGAAATAGGAGTCACCATGCGATATTCAGGAGACATTGAGGGGACAGGGCATATCTGGTTGGGATGGGGCATGGCTGCACCGTGGAGGGCCTTGAATGCTCCTTTCGGGATGAACTGTTACTTACTGAAGGACCCTGTAGTAAATAAGAGGTTTTTCTCTATGCGGAGGCCCTAGAACCAGGGGAATCCACGTTCAGCTAGATCATTGAGTTCCGAATCTTTCCTCTCCAAAATCCCTGTTAGCTCCACACATTCCAAAGCTCTGAAATGAAACAGTTACAGAATCTTTCTCTCCCTTTCCCTGCCTTGACTACTGCCAATCAGGGCAGGCGTTCTTGCAAATATTTTATAATTGCAGGAGGAAAACGGTGCCCTGGCTCCAAAGTGGCATTGAGGACCCAAGCTATATTTAGTTTCTGATTTTCCTCCCTGGCAGGTGGGCTTGTGTCATTGATGTGGTCCCACATCAGTGGGTGCTGCCCCACCCTCATCTTCACTGCTGCCTGGGAGGCATCAGGAGAGTCTTCTATAACTGAGGAAGATATCACCCTTCACCTGTGCCTCATTGGATACAACTAGGTCCTGTGGCCACTGCTGGCTACAAGGGAAGCTGGCAAATGGGACTAGGAAGGGAGGGGCCAATGCTGCTGGGACTGGTTTGAGCCAATTACGATTCATGCCCTGGGACTGAAAATAATAAGGTCAAACAAAGCAGAGATTCTGTGATCAGACAGCAGAGGGGTGGCTTTTGGAGAAAGGTCAGTGGGGCAGGCAGGTCTTTTCCCAGCACCCGCTGTTTGCACAAATAATGACAATGAGGCTGAACAGTGAAAGGACCAGCCTAGGGTCACAGAGCAAGCACAACTCCAGAGCACAGCACCTCCAGACTGGGCGCTGTCTTTTCTCCTGGGATCCCAGCACAGTGGACCAAGTGCTGGTGGCTCAATGTAAATTTCAAGGCCCCAGGAACTCCTTCACTGAAGAGACTACAGTTTTTAACCCTTACTATAATAACCTGGGGAACTTGCAAAAACTCATGAATGTCCAGACTTCATTCCTTGAAGTTCAGATTCAATTGGTCTGTAGTAGGTCCCAGGCAGCCTCCTTTGCAAAGCTTTCCAGGTATAATGGTGTTCTACTCTCCCCAGTTATTCAATGAAACACAAACTTAGGTATTTCTATGAAGCTGGATGAGATCAAAGCCCCAAATCAGTTGACTTTAAGTAAGGGAGAGTATTCTAGGCCAGCAGTCCCCAACCGTTTTGGCACTGGTCACCAGTTTCATGCAAGACAATTTTTCCATAGATAGGGTAGGGTGCAGGGGGATTGTTTCAGGATGATTCAAGCATATTTCATTTATTGTCCATCTTTCTATTATTATTACATACTCACCATAATGCAGAATCAGTGGGAGCCCTGAGCTTGTCCACCTGCAACTAGATGGTCCCTCCTGGGGGTGATGGGAGGCAGTGACAGATCATCAGGAAATAGATCCTCATACAGATCCTAACAGGCCACGGACTGGTACCAATCTGTGGCCCAGGGGCTGGGGACCCCTGTCCTAGACAATCCAGATGGGCCTGAATCAATGCATCGAGAGGCCTTAGAAGCAAACCTGGGGCATCCTTGATGAAGAATAAATGTCATGGTGGACAGCAGCATCAGCTGGTGTCGGCGAGTTCCAGCCTACCCTATGGATTTCAGACTTGCCTCATCACACCTCGTAATTAAGCCAATTCTACCCAATAAATCTCAAATTATACATCGCTCACCACTTCTGCTGAGAACCAGGGAATTATTCAGCAGTTGTTAAGCCAAAAGGCATCAGAGGGGGCGGAGCAAGATGGCCGAATAGGAACAGCTCCAGTCTCCAACTCCCAGCGCGAGCGACACAGAAGACCGGTGATTTCTGCATTTTCAACTGAGGTACTGGGGTCATCTCACTAGGGAGTGCCGGACAATCGGTGCTGGTCAGCTGCTGCAGCCCGACCAACAAGAGCTGAAGCAGGGCGAGGCATCGCCTCACCTGGGAAGCGCAAGGGGGAAGGGAATCCCTTTTCCTAGCCAGGGGAACTGAGACACACAACACCTGGAAAATCGGGTAACTCCCACCCCAATACTGCGCTTTAAGCACACGGGCACACCAGGAGAATATATCCCACACCTGGCCAGGAGGGTCCCACGCCCATGGAGCCTCCCTCATTGCTAACACAGCAGTCTGCGGCTATCTAACTGCAAGGCAGCAGCGAGGCTGGGGGAGCGGCGTCCGCCATTGCTGAGGCTTAAGTAGGTAAACAAAGCCGCTGGGAAGCTCGAACTGGGTGGAGCTCACAGCAGCTCAAGGAAACCTGCCTGTCTCTGTAGACTCCACCTCTGGGGACAGGGCACAGCTAAAAAACAACAGGGGAAGCAGCAGAGGCCTGTGCAGACGCGAACGACTCTGACAGCTTTGAAGAGAGCAGTGGATCTCCCAACACGGAGGTTGAGATCTGAGAACGGACAGACTGCCTGCTCAAGTGGGTCCCTGACCCCTGAGTAGCCTAACTGGGAGACATCCCCCACTAGGGGCAGTCTGACACCCCACACCTCACAGGGTGGAGTACACCCCTGAGAGGAAGCTTCCAAAGTAAGAATCAGACAGGTACACTCGCTGTTCAGCAATATTCTATCTTCTGCAGCCTCTGCTGCTGATACCCAGGCAAACAGGGTCTGGAGTGGACCTCAAGCAATCTCCAACAGACCTACAGCTGAGGGTCCTGACTGTCAGAAGGAAAACTATCAAACAGGAAGGACACCTATACCAAAACCCCATCAGTATGTCACCATTATCAAAGACCAGAGACAGATAAAACCACAAAGATGGGGAAAAAGCAGGGTAGAAAAACTGGAAATTCAAAAAATAAGAGCGCATCTCCCCCTGCAAAGGAGCGCAGCTCATCGCCAGCAACGGATCAAAGCTGGTCAGAGAATGACTTTGACGAGATGAGAGAAGAAGGCTTCAGTCCATCAAACTTCTCAGAGCTAAAGGAGGAATTACGTACCCAGCGCAAAGAAACTAAAAATCTTGAAAAAAGAGTGGAAGAATTGACAGCTAGACTAATTAATGCAGAGAAGGTCATAAACGAAATGACAGAGATGAAAACCATGACACAAGAAATACGTGACAAATGCACAAGCTTCAGTAACCGACTCGATCAACTGGAAGAAAGAGTATCAGCGATTGAGGATCAAATGAATGAAATGAAGCGAGAAGAGAAACCAAAAGAAAAAAGAAGAAAAAGAAATGAAGAAAGCCTGCAAGAAGTATGGGATTACATTGTAAAAAGACCAAATCTACGTCTGATTGGGGTGCCTGAAAGTGAGGGGGAAAATGGAACCAAGTTGGAAAACACTCTTCAGGATATCATCCAGGAGAACTTCCCCAACCGAGTAGGGCAGGCCAACATTCAAATTCAGGAAATACAGAGAATGCCACAAAGATACTCATCCAGAAGAGCAACTCCAAGACATATAATTGCCAGATTCACCAAAGTTGAAATGAAGGAAAAAATCTTAAGGGCAGCCAGAGAGAAAGGTCGGGTTACCCACAAAGGGAAGCCCATCAGACTAACAGCAGATCTCTCAGCAGAAACTCTACAAGCCAGAAGAGAGTGGGGGCCAATATTCAACGTTCTTAAAGAAAAGAATTTTCAACCCAGAATTTCATATCCAGCCAAACTAAGTTTCATAAGTGAAGGAGAAATAAAATCCTTTACAGATAAGCAAATGCTTAGAGATTTTGTCACCACCAGGCCTGCCTTACAAGAGACCCTGAAGGAAGCCCTAAACATGGAAAGGAACAACAGGTACCAGCCATTGCAAAAACATGCCAAAATGTAAAGACCATCGAGGCTAGGAAGCAACTGCAACTGCATCAACTAATGAGCAAAACAACCAGTTAATATCATAATGGCAGGATCAAGTTCACACATAACAATATTAACCTTAAATGTTAATGGACTAAATGCTCCAATTAAAAGACACAGACTGGCAAACTGGATAAAGAGTCAAGACCCATCAGTCTGCTGTATTCAGGAGACCCATCTCACATGCAGAGACATACATAGGCTCAAAATAAAGGGATGGAGGAAGATCTACCAAGCAAATGGAGAAGTAAAAAAAGCAGGGGTTGCAATCCTAGTCTCTGATAAAACAGACTTTAAACCATCAAAGATCAAAAGAGACAAAGAAGGCCATTACATAATGGTAAAGGGATCAATTCAACAGGAAGAGCTAACTATCCTAAATATATATGCACCCAATACAGGAGCACCCAGATTCATAAAGCAAGTCCTTAGAGACTTACAAAGAGACTTAGACTCCCATACAATAATAATGGGAGACTTCAACACTCCACTGTCAACATTAGACAGATCAACGAGACAGAAAGTTAACAAAGATATCCAGGAATTGAACTCATGTCTGCACCAAGCGGACCTAATAGACATCTATAGAACTCTCCACCCCAAATCAACAGAATATACAATCTTCTCAGCACCACATTGCACTTATTCCAAAATTGACCATATAATTGGAAGTAAAACACTCCTCAGCAAATGTAAAAGAACAGAAATTATAACAAACTGTCTCTCAGACCACAGTGCAATCAAACTAGAACTCAGGACTAAGAAACTCAATCAAAACCGCTCAACTACATGGAAACTGAACAACCTGCTCCTGAATGACTACTGGGTACATAACGAAATGAAAGCAGAAATAAAGATGTTCTTTGAAACCAATGAGAACAAAGATACAACATACCAGAATCTCTGGGACACATTTAAAGCAGTGTGTAGAGGGAAATTTATAGCACTAAATGCCCACAAGAGAAAACAGGAAAGATCTAAAATTGACACTCTAACATCACAATTAAAAGAACTAGAGAGGCAAGAGCAAACATTCAAAAGCCAGCAGAAGGCAAGAAATGACTAAGATCAGAGCAGACCTGAAGGAGATAGAGACACAAAAAACCCTCCAAAAAATCAATGAGTCCAGGAGTTGGTTTTTTGAAAAGATCAACAAAATTGACAGACCGCTAGCAAGACTAACAAAGAAGAAAAGAGAGAAGAATCAAATAGATGCAATAAAAAATGATAAAGGGGATATCACCACAGACCTCACAGAAATACAAACTACCATCAGAGAATACTATAAACACCTCTACACAAATCAACTAGGAAATCTAGAAGAAATGGATAATTTCCTGGACACTTACACTCTCCCAAGACTAAACCAGGAAGAAGTTGAATCCCTGAATAGACCAATAGCAGGCTCTGAAATTGAGGCAACAATCAATAGCCTACCCACCAAAAAAAGTCCAGGACCAGATGGATTCACAGCTGAATTCTACCAGGGGTACAAGGAGGAGCTGGTACCATTCCTTCTGAAACTATTCCAATCAATAGAAAAAGAGGGAATCCTCCCTAACTCATTTTATGAGGCCAACATCATCCTGATACCAAAGCCTGGCAGAGACACAACAAAAAAAGAGAATTTCAGACCAATATCCCTGATGAACATCGATGCAAAAATCTTCAATAAAATACTGGCAAACCGGATTCAGCAGCACATCAAAAAGCTTATCCATCATGATCAAGTGGGCTTCATCCCTGGGATGCAAGGCTGGTTCAACATTCACAAATCAATAAACGTAATCCAGCATATAAACAGAACCAAAGACAAGAACCACATGATTATCTCAATAGATGCAGAAAAGGCTTTTGACAAAATTCAACAGCCCTTCATGCTAAAAACGCTCAATAAATTCGGTATTGATGGAATGTACCTCAAAATAATAAGAGCTATTTATGACAAACCCACAGCCAATATCATACTGAATGGGCAAAAACTGGAAAAATTCCCTCTGAAAACTGGCACAAGACAGGGATGCCCTCTCTCACCACTGCTATTCAACATAGTGTTGGAAGTTCTGGCTAGGGCAATCAGGCAAGAGAAAGAAATCAAGGGTATCCAGTTAGGAAAAGAAGAAGTCAAATTGTCCCTGTTTGCAGATGACATGATTGTATATTTAGAAAATCCCATTGTCTCAGCCCAGAATCTCCTTAAGCTGATAAGCAACTTCAGCAAAGTCTCAGGATACAAAATTAATGTGCAAAAATCACAAGCATTCTTATACACCAGTAACAGACAAACAGAGAGCCAAATCATGAATGAACTTCCATTCACAATTGCTTCAAAGAGAATAAAATACCTAGGAATCCAACTTACAAGGGATGTAAAGGACCTCTTCAAGGAGAACTACAAACCACTGCTCAGTGAAATCAAAGAGGACACAAACAAATGGAAGAACATACCATGCTCATGGATAGGAAGAATCAATATCGTGAAAATGGCCATACTGCCCAAGGTTATTTATAGATTCAATGCCATCCCCATCAAGCTACCAATGACTTTCTTCACAGAATTGGAAAAAACTATTTTAAAGTTCATATGGAACCAAAAAAGAGCCCGCATTGCCAAGACAATCCTAAGTCAAAAGGACAAAGCTGGAGGCGTCACGCTACCTGACTTCAAACTATACTACAAGGCTACAGTAACCAAAACAGCATGGTACTGGTACCAAAACAGAGATATAGACCAATGGAACAGAACAGAGTCCTCAGAAATAATAACACACATCTACAGCCATCTGATCTTTGACAAACCTGAGAGAAACAAGAAACGGGGAAAGGATTCCCTATTTAATAAATGGTGCTGGGAAAATTGGCTAGCCATAAGTAGAAAGCTGAAACTGGATCCTTTCCTTACTCCCTATACGAAGATTAATTCAAGATGGATTAGAGACTTAAATGTTAGACCTAATACCATAAAAACCCTAGAAGAAAATCTAGGTAGTACCGTTCAGGACATAGGCATGGGCAAGGACTTCATGTCTAAAACACCAAAAGCAATGGCAACAAAAGTCAAAATTGACAAATGGTATCTAATTAAACTAAAGAGCTTCTGCACAGCAAAAGAAACTACCATCAGAGTGAACAGGCAACCTACAGAATGGGAGAAAATTTTTGCAATCTACTCATCTGACAAAAGGCTAATATCCAGAATCTACAAGGAACTCAAACAAATATACAAGAAAAAAACAAACAACCCCATCGAAAAGTGGGGAAAGGATATGAACAGACATTTCTCAAAAGAAGACATTCATACAGCCAACAGACACATGAAAAAATGCTCATCATCACTGGCCATCAGAGAAATGCAAATCAAAACCACAATGAGATACCATCTCACACCAGTTAGAATGGCAATCATTAAGAAGTCAGGAAACAACAGGTGTTGGAGAGGATGTGGAGAAATAGGAACACTTTTACACTGTTGGTGGGATTGTAAACTAGTTCAACCATTATGGAAAACAGTATGGCGATTCCTCAAGGATCTAGAACTAGATGTACCATATGACCCAGCCATCCCACTACTGGGTATATACCCAAAGGATTATAAATTATTCTACTACAAAGACACATGCACACGTATGTTTATTGCACCACTATTCACAATAGCAAAGACTTGGAATCAACCCAAATGTCCATCTGTGACAGACTGGATTAAGAAAATGTGGCACATATACACCATGGAATACTATGCAGCCATAAAAAAGGATGAGTTTGCATCCTTTGTAAGGACATGGATGCAGCTGGAAACCATCATTCTTAGCAAACTATCACAAGAAGAGAAAACCAAACACCGCATGTTCTCACTCATAGGTGGGAACTGAACAATGAGATCACTCGGACTCGGGAAGGGGAACATCACACACTGGGGCCTATCATGGTGAGGGGGGAGGGGGGAGGGATTGCATTGGGAGTTATATATGATATAAATGATGAATTGATGGGTGCTGACGAGTTGATGGGTGCAGCACACCAACATGGCACAAGTATACAAACCAGGTAACAAACCTGCACGTTATGCACATGTACCCTAGAACTTGAAGTATAATACAAATAAATAAATAAATAAATAAATAAAATAAAATAAACAAAAGGCATCATAGTAAAATAACCCAAGGTCAAATCTCATTTCCTCCCTGCGACCTCCGCGGCTGCAGTTCCCTCAGCTATAAAGTGGGAATCTCTGTGTTCAGCGCACAGGCATCCTGTGAAGGGTAACTACTCTCACGCATGTTTACATTCACTACACATCGGGACCGAGTGGTGTCCGCTGCTCTTATACTGCTGGCCTATTTCGGGCCATGAGCAAATAAATGTTCGGACAAAAAATGCACCTGGTGTTCCCTCACATTGCTTGACATCTAAAGTTTAGGATCTTGGAGTGACCTAATCCGGCTTCCCCCAGCTTGCTCCTGCAGTAGGCAAGAGGGCGCCTGCGCACACAGACACGCGGACTCTGCACCCCAGCAGGTGCAGGACACCGAGGCGGCCACCCAGCTCTGGTCATGAAAGCAGCCAGGAGTTCCATCGGCCACCCATCCTGACTCTCCTGGGAGTTTTAATAGGGGTTTTGGTTACCCCTATTAAAGCAGCAGTTCTCGCTGCTCACTTGGTGAGTCGTGGCGGTCCTGCTGGTCCTGCCGCCGCCGCACTCGGTTTCGGGGCTGCTGCTCGGCGCCGCGCGGCATGGACGCTCTCCTCCCGGAGACCCCCGCGCCTTCCACCCGCGCCTCCCGGAGGGCCTGCTCGGCCTCCAGCCTGGCGAAGCAGTGCCCTCTGGCGGCCGCGCCCTGCAGCAGCGGCTTGCTCTGCAGGCCGAAACCTGAAGCCGGCTCTGGGCTCTGATTTCCTCCTAAGCTACTACTGTTTTTTGACTTGGAAATCCATAGGAAATCCAAAATTGTATGTTTTTCTTTTTCTGTGTGAAAGAATTTTTGTATTTTCCACCGACAAGAAATTAGATGTTTCTATTCCTGGTAGTGAACAATGTGAGGCTGGATACATTTACCACCTGCACATGTGAAGGCGACCTGACATTAAAAGTAGGGAAACTCCGTGTTGATTTCGGTGATAAGGTACACGTGCACAAAAACCACCCTCCTTATTTCCACAACTTCCAGTCCTGAGAACTGGTCACTCCAGCAGGTTTAAGGTAAGAATCTGTGGATCAAAGTTAAGCCTTGGATGGGCAGAGAGGAACCGTCTCTTTATCTATTAACCCTGTCACTAGCCCTCCGCCTATGGACCTCAGCCCCTCGTGTCACCCCTCTGGGTCTCCGTCTCCTAACTTAGGAAAGAAGAGAATTAAAATAGAGCCTCTTCAGCTTTCGCATTTAGGATCCAAGGGCTAGTCATTCTGGGTTAGTCATTCATTCAGCAAATACCATGTTAAGTGGAGGGGGTTCAGATTCACCAGGGAGCAAACCGGTGCATTCCTGGATCTTACATTGTAACAAGGGAGAAAGGTAATAAGCAATAAACCTAAAGATGACACAGTGTGTTAGAAGGTGAGAATGAACACCAGGTGGAAACTGGCACAGGTGTGGGACTTGAAAGTGGTCGCCCAGGGAAAGGCTGAGGGCGGGGGCAGTTTCAGGTGACGGAATCAGGCCAGGACTCTGAAAAGTGTCCTTGGAGCAAAGACCTGTAGGAGACCGACATGAGAAAACCATATGATCTTTCTGAAGAAAGATCCTTCTGCCTTCCAGGCAGAGGGAAGCGTGTAGAGGCTCGAGGTGAGAACGGGCTGATAAACTTGCCGATCAAGGAGAAAGCCTGCGTGGCTGAGTCAGAGTGCCTGAAGAGTAGCGATGCCTGGCAAGGCTAGGAGGTCACAAGAGATGGCTACACAGAACCTGCTGGGCCACTGCAAAGGATTTGTCCTTGACTCTGAAAGAAACGGGGCCATTGGAGGTTTTGAGCAGAGGAGTGGCACAATCTGCCTGATGTTTTCAGAGGGTCTGTCTTAGCCTGCTCTGGCTGCCATACTTAACAAAATGCCACAGACTGGATAACTTACACAATAAACATTTTCTCATGACTCTGGAGGCTAGAAAGTCCAAGAAAGTCCCGTGAAGAGGCCAGGAACTGTGACAACACCTGTAACCCCAGCACTTTGGGAGGCTGAGGTGGGTGGATCACTAGGTCAGGAGTTCGAGACCAGCCTGGCCAATATAGTGAAACCCCCATCTCTACTAAAAATACAAAAATTAGCTGGGTGTGGTGGCACATGCCTGTAGTACCAGTTACTCTGGAGGCTGAGGCAGGAAAATTGCTTGAACCCAGGAGGTGGAGGTTGCAGTAAGCCGAGATCGCACCATTGCACTCCAGCTTGGCGACAGAGCGAGACTCCATCTGAAGGAAAAAGAAAGTCCGGTGAGGGTCCTCTTTCTGGCTTGCTCATGGCTGGCCACCTGCCCACTGTGTCTTCACATGGTAGAGAAAGACAGCAAGGCCTGGTGTCTTCTTCCTCTTCCCATAAGGGCATTAATCCCATCATGCGGCTCCACCCACGTGACCTCATCCAAATCTAATAATCTCCCAAAGGCCCCACCTCCAAATACCATCACACTGGAGGTTGGGGCTTCAACATATGAATCTGGAGGAGATTCAAGTGTTCAGCCCTTAACAAGGTCACCCAGGCTGTTGTATGAGCTAGATCATAAGGGCTGGCGGAGATGGGGGCAGGAAGAGCAGGAAATCACAGTGAGCATTGAGGAGAGGGTGGTGGCTGTGGCTTGGGCTGCTATGGTAGTAGTGGAGACGGTGAGGAATAGTCAGATTCTGGAGAGACTTTGAAAGCAGAGACCACAGAATTTTCTGACAGGTTGAATGCAGAATGTGAAAGGAAAAAGAAGCAAAGGATGTTTAAATCTGAAGGAGGTAACTGGAAGCTGTTATTGAGAGGGGAAATTGACAAGAGTGGGGCAGAGGTCTGCAGGGGGGGGCCAGACATTTCATTTGGGACATGTTGATAAAGTTTAAGACAGCTATTTGTGAAGAGAGAGAAGTGAATGTGTAAAGTTCAGGAGATTCAGGGGAGACTTGTTGCTGGAGACAATTATCATCCTATAAAAACTTGGGTTCCAGAGTCAGGTGGGTTTGTGTTCAAATATCTGTCCTGTTACTTACTGGCTATGTCAGCCTGAAACAAAGTCTTAGCTTCTCTGAACCTTGTTATTCAATATTTATTTTTTCAGCTCCTCCTGTGTCAGGCACTGTACCGGGTGCTGGGATTGAAAAAATAGGCAAAGCAAAGTCCCTGTGCTCATGGACTCTACACTGGTTAAACAAGGATGAGAATAAAAGTCCACTTAGTGTTCATTGAATGAATAAAGTGTATAAATTGCCTCAGGCACTCAGTATAGTGATTTGTCCAGTAAATAACTGATCTCACCACTCTTTCCTTGCTTTCTACTAATTGGGGGACAATTTGTGTTGCATACTTGGACTGACCAGTAAAAGTCTAGGGGACATTTTGGGTGTCAGCCTTCCAGTGCCATGGAAACTATAGAACTGACTCCCCAAAACCAGAAGGTGGTCCCAAATACCAGAAATTATAGACTCATATGTTGCCTGCACAGCAGAATACAGCCTCTGATTTTTTTCCTTTGGAATTATTCTGGAGACCAGATACTAAACCCAGCTCAGGGACACTGCAACAATGACTAAAACTGAGCTGGTGCTTGAGGATGAATGGGGAGTCTAACAAGCAAATAGCTGGGGCAGCATCTTACCATGAGGGTTGTTCTCACTGCAATCAGCATCCTCTTAGACAGAAGTGCTACATTTCTTCTTGAGTGACAGATTTCCGGGATTGCTTCTTTTACTCTAAACTAACTCTTGGAGATGAAAAGTCAACCACAGAGAGGAGTTCACCAAGGGCGAGAAGAGGCCCTGGGATGGAAGTCTGAGGCCCCTGAACATTCAAAGGGTGGGCAGAGAAAGAGGCTGCCAAGGGTGCTGAGAGGCAGTGGCTGTTGAGATGGGAGAGGGCAAGAGCGGAGCAGGGAAGATCGAGAATGGGAGGTGGGAGCAAAGGGCAGCCCCATGCAATGCTGCAGAGGAGACAAGCAAGTGGAAGCCGGGGAGGCCGCACTGGATTTAGCCATGTTGCTTCCGTCCATGGCCTTAGTTACAGCCGGGGAGCAGTGGGCTGAGGAATATATGGAGGATAAGGAAGAAGAGACAATGGACAGAAATATCATTTAAGATATTTGGCTGTGAAAAGCAAGAGACTGGATTATCTAGACAAGGCAAATGTGAGTTCGAGAAAGAATTTTTCAAAGAAAGAATGGTGAACACTGTTCTAGCCTGGCAAGCGTTGTGCTCTGCTTGGAGAAGGATAGGCACACATGACGGGAAAGTGGTGCCAGGAACAACTTGAGATGTGGGGAGTGCAGTCTTCCCCAAGGGAGAGTGCAAATATCAAAATAGAGGACTATGGGCTGGCCTGGAGAGCACAGCACCACCTGCCGCAAGCATGTTCCAGGGGAAGGTACAGAGAAGTGAGGGAGTGAATGAGGGGCTGGGAGTCCCAAGATAACATCCTGAGCTCAAGTAGGGTTAGATGAATGGAGAAACACCTCCTTGGTCATGGCAGGAGCCACGAGGAACGATGAGAAGAGGATGCTGGGGAGTTTGCAAGTGAGGCCCAGTGGATGATTTCCATTGCTCTATGAAGTGGGAAGAGACTCAGTCAGGCTGAGATGGATCAGGAGTTTGGAGACACAGAGTATATTCATTAATTAGTTCCTTGTTATTTCCAAGACTTTTGTTATTTCCAAGACTTTCTAATCAAGTCTGATGCTTAGCACGTGGCACACTGTTATCCATAGAACCACCTCCTCTGACCTTCTCTCTCCCCAGGCCAAATCCATCCTCCCTCTAGTTCCCACAACCCTTTGTACACGTCTCTCTTATGGCTCCAACCATATTCATTATCCAAGTTTTTGGGGAAAGGCCATTGAGGATGAATGCGGATGGTGGTAAAATCCAACCAGATTAGTCTTAACTGCTGTGGCTCTCACACAAGTACCCTGGGATCCTTCCAAATTGAATTCAAACTCAGTTTGGTTAGGGTCTTCCAGGGTTTTTGTTACAGTGTGCAGAAGGTGACCGCTTAATACCCTTTTCAGAGCATTCTTCTTTGAGGTCATGTGAGGGGCGCTGTATTGGGAATTGTAATATTTCCAAATAATGGTGCCCATGGTTCTCTGATGAGTGGTCCAGACCTAGACCTGAATGAGCATTCATCTTCTCTTCCTCTCTCCCTCCTCCCTTTCTCTCTCTCACAGACACAGACACACTCACACACACTCTAAGTTCTGGGAAGTGCAGTGTACATAGTTTGCTCTAAGAGGGTCCTCGTGGCTAAGAGTAAAGACAGTTAGCATTCTAAGGGTTCCAAAACGAATTGTGTGGTTGAACAATGACAACCAACCCCCTTCTCTTTTCTTCTTTCCCTAATCAAATTAATGTTCTTTATAAGCAAATACATCACAGATATCTACATACGCAGAGAGGTTACAAGAAACATCAAGACTCTGGCAAGGGTTTCCTAGGAATCACAAGAAAAAGAGCATCTTCTTTGAAATATTGACTCTTAGGATTTAGCGGGGGATTGGGAAGATTTGAGGTTTATGGTTAGTTCTTTAAAATGATGCAGCAGAGTCAGGTGAACACCCACTCCTAGAAGACATGAAATATCCCCGTTCACAAAATGGGTTAGAGGAGTTGCGAGTAAGATGATTTAAAACTGGGCCAGGCGTGGTAGCTCATGCCTGTAATCCTAGCACTTTGGGAGGCCAAGGCAGGTGGATCACCTGAGGTCGGGAGTTCGAGACCAGCCTGACCAACGTGGAGAAACCCCGTCTCTACTAAAAAAAAAAAAAAAAAAAAAATTAGCCGGGTGTGGTGGTGCACGCCTGTAATCCCAGCCACTCGGGAGGCTGAGGCAGAAGAATCGCTTGAACCCGGGAGGTGGAGGTTGCAGTGAGCTGAGCTCATGCCACTGCACTCCAGACCAGGCAACAAGAGCAAAATTCCCTCTGAAGAAAAAAAAAAAAAAAGTGAAACCTACATTAAGCTTCCTTTAATGAAACCCACCTTATTCTATCAAAATTTAAAACACACACATAACTTTAATACAGCAATTCCACATGCTAAGTGATGTAGGTATAGGGATATCCACTATAGCTTTTTCTTCAACAGCAGCAGAAGGTTGCACTTTCATAGAGTACCGGTTAAATAAATGACCTGCATAACAGAATACTATCCAGCCTTTAAGGGAGTGGGAGAATGTTGACATGGGAGGACCTCCAAGATGTATCAATTTAAAAGTATGGTGAATAGCATGAAAAATCTGCTCTCATTTCTGTATGGAGAAATACATATGCAATTATATTTATAAATACAGAAGCGTTTCTCTGACAAGATGGACCAACACTGGTTATAGCAGGTCGCCTGTAGTGAGGAATGAGATGGCTAGGGGGAAGAAGAGGGTAATTTTTTAAATTGTTTCTCAAATGCATACATTACCTCTCAAAATTTTTTATGACAAACACCCTCTTCTCTCTATTAAAAATGTGTTTTTATATCAATTGTGGTACACTGAAGTTAAAAACGCATTATTGTCAAGTTGATTAATTTCTAGACTATCCAGACCTAGACTTGTTTTTTCTCTCTTTCTCAGCAGAAGATGTGGGTGGTGTTGTCATTTAAGTGTATAGTACTGAGCAAGTCAGTCATCCATGTGGACTCAGATTCTTCGTTTGAAAATGATGATCTTAGACTCAAGATGAATTCCAAAAAATATCTTGCTGGTCTAAGGTGCTATCATTATATAACTTGATCATGCATATTTGAAAATAAAGCAATAAAGTGACAAAGAGAATCTGGGTGGATGTCAGAGGGTGAGTTCTGGTGATGGCAGAATTGTAGACAACTACAATTTTCCCAATATATTTCATCGTTTGACCACTTTATAAATTCCCTTTCATTTCTACTCCATTCAGCTTTAAAATATCCAAGAAACAACAAAAAAGGCGTATTCAACTGAAGAAATTTATTTACTTTTTTTCTAGGTACATAGATGACATAATTATAGACAAGTTTTGATACATAGGAAAACCCTTCTGTCCACCTCTCTTTATGCTAAGTGAATCATCACAATAATTTTTACAGTTTTTAAAACAATACACAGCTTTCTTGGGCTGAAGCAATTGCAAGAACATATTGGTACTGGTATATTACAGCTACTTACAATGTTTTTAAGAACAGCAATGGAGAAAAATAAGTTATTTAAATATTGATTTCATATACAGAAAGTGCAATGTTGTTAGTTGTTATATAACTTGCTCGACAGTTTCTTTTTTCTATCAATTTTAAATCAAGATAACTTGGACTCAGACTATTATATTTTTTTCTGAAAATAATACAGTACACACATGGCAGCAGTGACTTGGTGAGTTGACCTCTTTTGCTGCAGTTATGAAAGCAAACTTTACTATGTCAGGAACTGATTTCCAACAGATTAGTAATTTCCAATTTCACCCATACCTGGTGGTTCAGGACAGAGAAAAGGGCCTCTAACTAAGGCAAGGCCATGAAACAATATCTTAGTTATCTGGGTACGTAAATAGTACTAGTTGGAGCTGACTGCATTTCCTTCCAGACAGCTTTGAAGTGAAACTCATACACAATGTTATGTGTAGCTACCTGAGCTGAACTGCCTTTCCAGGTTTCTTTTGTGCTTTCCAAAGACAACAATTTTCACCATTACTCAAAATTCTGTACCAAATGCAACTGATTAAAACTGGATATTGCTGAAGGCTACCACCCGTTCACTAACGTCCACAGGCAGCCTCAATCCACCTCAGTCAAACGTCACACCCAAACATTCAGCTTTTCTCAGACCAAAGTAAATGTTTAAAGAAAAAAAAAAAAGACCAAACGCTAAATATATTTTAAAAATATTTAAACAACACAATAAAGTAAAAACAACCTCAGACCCCTCAGACTAGACATTCCCACTGAAAATTCTTTGTGGTCCCTGAATTTGATTTTCTATGCAAAGGCATTGATTTCCAAAGCAGAGTGATAAAAATACGGTTTGGCATTCTCAAAAACTCCAGAAAGTTCCCTCTTCTGCTGTGACTTTCACTTAAATGAAAATCCTTCATGGAGAATGAATCAAAACTTGGAAATTCACATGAGATTTCTCCCTCTCCTTTGTTACCTCTTACACAACTTTTGTGTGTTTTTGCTCAGCTTAAACAATGACAGGATCTGTCCAAATGTCAAGCCGAGGTATTTTGAGAGCAGGAAGAGAAGCCTGTCTACAGCACCCGCCTGCACCACAGCACGTGAAATGCACTGAACGCTTTAGCTATACGAGAACCCTGCAGCTTCTTACATTGCAAATAGGCTAGGCCACAACCCGAGAGGACAAACATGAGCTGTTTTTAAGAGTTCAATAGAAATTTGGCAGCTTTAGCTTTTTATTCTACATTTCCACAACTTCTTCACATGGCATCTTATAGAAGATGAAAACTATTAAAGAAACATGCATTCTTTTTAAAAAATGCATACTAATGCATGAAAAAAATACATCACCTGAGAATGTCTTTTCCCTCAGAAACATGGATGCAGACATAAGCAATATGCTAAAGATGGCTAATTTATGAAATCACTTCCCCTCCAACCCAAGGAAAATTGTTTTAATAAGTAGATGAAATATTATAAAACTTTCAATAAGGGCTTGTGGTCAAGGTGTTTATATTATAAATGATTGCCCTTTATACTATAGATGATTGCATTTGATGCTTAAAATAGTGTTCGTGATAAGAATGTAAAGGAAAATCATTTTGTAAGCAATGGAAACCTTAATAGTGTGTTAAAATTTACTGTTTGCTAGAAAACCAGAGACTAGATAAAAGAGGATAGAGGCCAGGCGTGGTGGCTCCCACCTGTAATCCCAGCACTTTGGGAGGCCGAGGCGAGTGGACCACCTGAAGTCAGGAGTTCAAGACCAGCCTGGCCAACATGGTGAAACCCTGTATCTACTACTAATACAAAAATTAGCTGGGCATGGTAGCGGGTGCCTGTAATCCCAGCTATTTGGGAGGCTGAGGCAGGAGAATCACTTGAACCTGGGAGACTGAGGTTGCAGGGAGCCAAGATTGTGCCATTGCACTCCAGCCTGGGCAACAAGAGTGAAACTCATCTCAAAAAAAAAAAAAAAAAGAGGATAGAATGTGCTGAAATCAGTTGTAAAACAATTTAAAGTAGCAAACACTTAACACATGGCTAATGTGGTTTGTCTGGCTCCATACTGAACCTTTGTTTAAATTAAAAGAATTATCTAAATAAAAAAAGAAGGATAATAGTATTGTATTATGAGTTGTAATACTGAAAAGACTTTTAGAAAACATCTTATAAATGACTTCCCTTTTTAAGAGCATCTTTCTGAAATATGCAACCTCACAGTGACCTTTTGCAAAGATGATCCGTTAACTGAGGACTGAATTTTGGGATGGACATGGTCAGGATTCCAAGTCAATACTGCAGCACGACGACTCACACAGTAATGGTAACGATACTAAACTGGTTAAAACAAAAAGCAGTTACTATGAATACAGACACACGCACACACGCACGCACGCACACGATATCTTTGTGAATTTCAGACAGTTTTGTACTAGATTTGTAGTTAGCTTAAAAACCAAAAACCAACATGAAGTGTGTGGCTGAAGAATACCTCTACAAAATAAGCCATGTTAAAATGAGACCATTAGAAAAGCCTACTTTTGCTGAAAACATCCCAGAGAGGTTAGATGTCCGCTGAAGCTGAAGATGTGGAACTACTATGGTTACAGGGTTGTGGACACTAGTTAGATAACTGCTTAAAAGCTTATATTAAGGCAAATAAAAGCTGATTGCTAGAAAGCAATTATGAAAATGTCTCTTGTTTATCTAAAGAAGAACAGGACTTTTTTGTCCTGGTGCAGCCAGATGTTCTAACTTTTAAACAAATGAGCGTGGTCAGTAATGTACAATAACTCTCAAGTCTGTTCCTTTGGCCTAGCTAAGCCCGTCTGGCCCTCGGGCATCCTGCAAGATGACAGACAGAAGGGCAAGGGTACTATCAGAAACGGAACAGGCTGCCCCCACTCCTCCCAGCCTCTACCAGCACACAGAGACAGACTGGAGACACAGCATTCGCAGCCAGTTGGCATCTTGGTTCTTTTGTCTTCTGAAAATAAAAATAAGTGCTTGTCTTGTCTTTGGAGGTCAAAGAGAACCGCACTGATTTCCTTGAGGGGGCTTTTCTGGAGGAGAGGATCCTCAGTCCTGTGCCAAGGTTTCACGCTGTTTGGCCACACGCCAGGCTTTTCTTCTGGATCTGGTCTGCACGTCCAGAGATAGATGGAGGAATTGCATCAGCATCATATGCACAGTGAAAGGGTGGCTCTTGTCCAGAGAAGCCCATTCTGGGCCTGGCTACATGGCCTTGGGGCCTGGCGGCAGTTTGAAGAGTCTGGCTGCAGATAGGAGCTTTCTTATGTGTCTCTCCTCTGTGATGCCGGCCTCCTGAAGGCAAGTGTGGGACAGAGAAGGCACCTGGCTCAGTGTGCTAAAGCCCGCGGTGGAGAGGGTGCTGGCATACATGGGCAGACCGATGGAAATGAGCCAATCTGACACAGACGAAATGCATCCAGGAGAGACGGGCTTTCGGCAGATTTCTGTGAGTCCACCACTTGGAATCTGGATAAATTAAGAAAGCAATATATGATAGAAACGCTTCATGTGTCATCGGAGGACTGCTTCATGTATGTCTAAAAGGAACAGCACTGAAATACTGCATTGCTAGACTATCATCAGAAAGCAACAATGCAGTGAGTGTCAGAGATCAAGACTAGCAGGAAAAATTCTTCTCTAAGATGAAACAAATCTTTAAGGAAGTGTTCCACAAGGTTCTCGAAGGTGTTTGGAATGAGATCAAATCCCATTTATGTATCCAAGTCTCCAAACTGTAAGCATTTACATATTCTGCTATTTTGTTTCACTGTGGATATGCTCTTGACAAGAGCCCTAAGGTAGTCTGAAGGGACAAATCTGGGGGATGGTGTGAAAAGTAGCACTCAATGGGTAGGGTTTTTATAAAGGAGACTTTCCACTGTAGTTTGAATCTATGTTAACCAGAAAATTA
This sequence comes from Trachypithecus francoisi, assembly GCF_009764315.1. NCBI lineage: Eukaryota > Metazoa > Chordata > Mammalia > Primates > Cercopithecidae > Trachypithecus > Trachypithecus francoisi. The sequence goes on from NW_022681460.1 coordinate 67,177,985, forward strand.
CATATTTAGTCAATGCGGTTATAAAGAATTTAAAATACAATAATATCATGGGTTGGCTGGAACAGGGAAATGGATGTTTAACCTTGACTACTGGGTATATAAAGGGCCTACACCTTTCAGAAAGGTGATTTGCTAACAAGTGTGAAAATCTTTGGGATTTTATACAGTTTTGATGAAGCAAACCCTCTTCCAGGAATATATACTCAAAAATTAACCTTTAAAGTCTACAAAGGTTTATTAACAAGGATGTTCTTCATTACATTCTTTAAAATAAAAGGTTGGAAAAATCTAAATGTTTTCACTATGAGACTCACTACTAGAGTACACTAGAATACTTTGAAATACAATAGCCATCCCCCCTTATCCACGGCTTTGCCTTCTACAGCCTGAAAATATTAAATGGGAAATTCCAGAAATAAACAATTCGTAAGTCTTACATCGCATGTCATTCTGAGTAGTGTGAGGAAATCTCATACCATCCAGCTCTGTCCCATCTGACAATCATCCCTTTGTCTAGCAAATCCACACTGTCTACACTCTGGGCCCCGCAGTCACTTAGTAGCCCGTGGTCATCAGATCAACTGTCGCAGGACTGCAGCACTCACATTCAATCACTCTTATTTGGCCTTATGACGGCCCCAAAGTGCAAGAGTAACATGCTGGCCATTTGCGTGTGGCAAAGAGAAGTCATGTTCAAAGTGCTTCCTTTAAGTAAAAAGGTGAGAGTTCCTGACTTAATAAGAAAAGAAAAAAACATCGTGTGCTGAGGGTCCTAAGATCTATGGTGAAAACGAATCTTATATCCATGAAATTGTGAAGAAGGAAAAAGAAATTTGTGTATAATATATACAGGGTTTGGTACTTGGCAAGCTTTCAAGAGATCCACTTGGAGGTCTTGGACCATATCCCTCATGGATATGAGGAGACTACTGTATTGATAATATTAACTTTTTTTTTTTAAGTAACAGAGAAACAGATTCATGACCTGATAATAGCAAACAATCAGGTTTCAATACTATACATTTACTATTATACATGTGCAGAGAAATGATTAGACAGAGTTTTAATGGACAAGTAAAAATTGTGTATATTTATGGTGTAAAATGTGGTGTTTTGATAATTGTGGAATGGCTAAATCAAGCTATTTAACATATGCATTACCTCACACACTATATTTTGTGGTGAGAACACTTAAAATCTGCTGTCCTAGCAATTTTCAAGTATACATTGTTATTAACTGTAGTCACCATGTCGAACAATAGATCTCTTAAAGTTATGCTTCTAACTGAAACTGTGTCATTCAGACGGATTTTATTTTATTTCTTAAGAGATGGGGTCTCACTGTGTTGCCCAGGCTGGCATCAAAATTCTGGGCTCAAGCAATCCTCCTGCTTCTGCCTACTGAGTAACTAGGATCACAGGTGTGCACCATCATGCCCAGCACTAGAGGGATCTTTAAAAAGTTTTTCACAGTGTTGGATTACAGATAATTTTCATTTTTTTTTCTTTCTGAAAGTGTATTTTTAAACATTTCTAGGCTGACCATGTATTACTTTCTCCCCAGCTGTCTCCTTTCCATAGCTACGCAAGCCCTTGTCTACTTGGCAGTTGTTAGTATGCGCATTACTAAGCGTGATCACTAAATGTGCCTCAGGAAGCTGGAGAACTGTGGGCTGCTCACCGCCATGCGGTGCTGCTTCCGAAGCTGCTTCACCCGGATCTGGTCCATGTTGATGGCGACGTCCCTCTCAGGCTGATCCAAGTCCTCTGCGTATCTCTGCACCAGGGCTTCAGGAATCCCACAGCGGCCATGCTGCCAGGGAGAACAGGAATGTGGCATCAAGGGTATAAGGATTTTGTTTTTCTTTCCCTAAGATACACCACATATAACGTACAGTCTCACTGTCGCTTAGACTGGAGCGCAGTGGTGTGATCATGGCTCGCTGCAGCCTCAAACTCCTGGGCTCAAGCGGTCTTCTCGCCTTGGCCTCCCTAAGTGTTGGGATTGCAGGCGTAAGCCACCGCGCCCAACCCAAAAGTTTTAATTTGAAATGAATATATTTTCTTTACTGGACAGGATAGATGCTTTAGAGAGAATACTTTTACATCTTTATCTTACAGTACTGATGAGCTCTAGGAAAGTGTTCTGAAGCAGTTAAGGCAGCACACAATTATTCTACACTTTTCAGGCCAATGCCTTCACCTCAATCGGATCATTTTGCAAAATATAATTCCTCTAATGTTATTGAAGAGTCTTCTAAACTGCAGGAGAGAAGGGCTAACTTCTACTTTACAGATATTCAACTGTTTGCGTTTCATCTGCTACAAGTTATAACACCAGCTTGCTAGGCCAGCATTTACTGTATGGTCACTCTCACTACTTTTTATTTAAAGACATTTACTCACGAAATATCAAGGAGGGTCAGGGAGGTGAACGAGGATCTTATTCTAAGGCATTCATTGTCATGAGAATTTTATAATAAAGGACTCTCAGGAATGCATCCTCATAGGACCTGTATTTCCAGGAGTAAAGTACAGCTGTGTCTCTTAGCATTGCTTTGTCCTTGGAGTCACTTGGTATTGGTAGATCTCATTTTTTTTTTTTAATGAGAAATAATTTTTCATTATAGAGCTAAATGATTTTGGTACAATGAGGGATTTTATATTATCTTTTTCCCATTACCCATACAGATAACTATAATACAATTATCACATCTGAATAGGGTTCTATAATTTTCAAAGTATGTCCACATTTATTTGCTTCTAGTAATCCCTCTAAGAGGTCTTCATGCAGGTTATTTTTAACCTCGATTTACCTACAGAGAGATGAAATGAGAAGGTGTCAATATCTGAACACATGCATGTCAAGTAAGGTGTGGACACGTGGATTCAGGTGTCTCCTGTCCACTAAACCATCCTTCTCGGAAGCCAGTCTGGGTCCTAATGATTCTCCCTGCGAAGTAGAGCTGCCAGAAACTAAAAGGAAACAAGCAAGAGCGAAACAAAGAAGACTCCAGAGAGGCTGTATTTTCATTTAATCTGGAGCCTGCGCTCCCTGTTCTTCAGAAGCTGCTGGCTGTGGATCATTCCACTCTCTCAGAGCGGCCCATGCTACTGGGCTGGCTACCGGGCTGGCTTCAGATGTGGGTTCATCTCACCTGGCTGCCTGACTTCTACAAAGGCCTGTGAATGTGGTGGGCCCAGGACCTTTGATACCTTATCAGAATACGGCTCCTCCGTGAGATCGATGCCTTCGGCATGCAGCTTGTTTTCGGTAAGCATTTCCAGATCCACTCCCCGGGCACAAGAGACCTTCCTGGTCAAAGCCGGGCCCAGCTTCACACCGTGCTCCTGGAGGCTTGTGTTCTCAGGGAGCTCTGAGAGCCAGGGGGGCGGCCTTGTGCTTGGTGGGCTGCCAGGCGCCTGCCCTGAGAGAGGCCTGGGAGCCAGTGCTGGGGGACAGTCGCTAGGGCTGGTGGGGCTGGTGGGGCTGCCCCTTTTCACTGGCAGGCAAGGTGCATCGGGACTGGGAAGGGTCCCACCGGGGCCCATGGGAACAGGGTGGAGTCCATTAGCAAGGCGTTCTCTGCTCTTTTTGGCAGGAACAGGTGGAGGCTGTGATGGAATTTTGGGCTGCGTTCTTGCCTCAGGGACCCTCTGCTCAGCATCTACCCCTTCTTTGGTGCCCAGGGGATGGTGTGTTCCTTCAAACTCGTGTCCTATTCTGTGGCCCTCCAGAGGTGTCCTTGCTAAACTGTGTTTAGCTCCAGGAGGCTGAGCATCATAGTTTCTGGGCAAACACTGAGGGGGTGACAGCCTGCGACCAGAGGCTGCGATTGAGCCCTCCAGTTTCTTAGTTGTCAATTTCTGAGGTTCAGAAAATCTCTTGCTTTGGGTCAGTAGCAACGCATGGTCGATGGCAGAGTCTCGCTCCGGGGGCTGGGCCTTCGTGGAAGAGGCAGTCATCTTCTGTGGCACTTTGGGTACAATCTGAGGGGGCGGTTCTGTCACCTCGGTAGGCACATCTTGCTCAGCACCAGGCTCTGCTTGAAGGTCATCCAGGGAATGGGATCGAGGCCAAGTGTCCACAGTCTGGGGGCCCTCGAGGGTCTCACAGCTCCGGCAGATGGAAACTGGGAGGCTTCTTCGGTTTTTATTCAAACCAGTCACACCAGGTGGGTCACAGCTCTTGGATGTGTCTGGGGCGAGGCCACCACCCAGCCTGCCCTCCTCCTGCCCCTGCTTCCGTGCGTCTCCTGATTTCGTTAAAGGCAATGTTGGGTAATTGCCCAACTGGTTTCTGCTAAAAGACTTCAAGTTGGGCTCAGCAGACGACTTGGCAGATAGGAGGCTAGCTTTCCGAGTCTTGCCTGGGAGACAAGGGAATATTTTACAATCACATTTTAAAAGCAAATCAATCAAACAGATGCATAAAGGTGTGCTAATGTAATTGAAATCTCCAACTCCCACATCCTATTGTTCAATTACACTAAAGACATAAAATCACCATTTATGACATTGGGTGATAGAGGGTTATTATGGTTCCATTTTTATTTTTAGAAAGAATTATTAGTCTTATTAAAGAAATCAGGAAGACTGAAATTAATTGGGTTACATGGGAAAGAAATATGCTGTGTCAAGCAGTAAAATAAATCTTGGTTTAAGTCTGTGCCCAGCTGCAATTGATGTGGAAAGAGGGTGATCATCATACCACATGTTGATGGCATTTGTTGGGTGAGCACAATTTCTCAAGGTCATGATGGAAAAGGAGAGCTGGACTGAATTTCAGAATAGGTTCTAGAAATGGTATTCCCTACAGAGTGATCAGTGAATGCTCAAATCCCACCTTCCTTGAAGCCCCTCCTTCTAATAAATGTATCCTAGAAACAATCAACCAACCTGGGCACAGACAGGTAAACTCATGTGAGTACTTTGCCAAAGAAAATCTACAAAATACTGATAAAGGTTTAGGTCCCAGCAAAGCAACAGTCCTGGTTACAACGGTCAGACTGATAACTGAACTATCAACCAGACATAATCTACTTATCTGATGACTGGTAATTGATATTAAACTTCTGCTGCTGGATAAGCTTTGCCAATTCATGGGCCACGCAACATGCTGAATGCTTTGTTCTCATCAGTACTTACATGCATGTGCGTGCGCATGCACACACACACACCACACACACACACACAGATTAACTGTCCCTTGTTATGTTTTTGGTTAATAACATGTTTGTTGTGTGCTTTGACCCTGTCCACCTGTATGTTCCACAATGATAAACACCAAAATGCTACGCATTTGTAGGATATTATTGTTGTTACATAAAGATCATCAGCCTAGTGCTACTACTGAAGATAATGACCATGGTCCTACTTTTCATTATTAGAAATATCACAGATAAATGAAGAAACACCTCTTCAGAAAAAAAAGTCGCATCAAATTTTAAAAGTAGGTTGAAATAGAAAATTATTAGAACTTCTTTAGCATAAATTTTAGGAATATGACTTTCTTTTCCCTTAACTCCCAATATAAAACTATATATATAAGTTCCATCTTTGCATTCTGCATTATATTAGAAAGATCTCTGAATTTACTTTATGTTCAAAGTATGGTTTGCTAGCAATCTAGTTCTTCAGCAGGTACACATGAATTCATTTGGGCGTGAAAAATTCTGCCAGTCTGTGAGATCCTTACCAATCACCAACAGCTGGGGGAATTAATTTCCTGGAAAGTTTTGGATATGAAAAGGTTATTAAGAGAAAAAAAAATTCTTCAGAACCTACATGAGCTACACAAGGATTCTGACATTTACTGAAACTGAGGATGTACTGGGATACTAGGTGGGTTTTGTATCCTGTCTTGATATATTCAGGCTACCTGAATATTATATTCATATAGCTTGGGGAGAACTACTATCTTCCCAAGTTGATAGAATAGCAGGGCGTCATGGTTGAATAGCAGGGCGTCATGGCTCAAATTCTGAGGTCCCCAAGATGCTTCTTAGAATTGGAATTAGAGTGAGGCAAACAAGGTGCCTGGAGGACAAACTCTAAGGAGGTGACTGCCCAGAGCCACATGAGTGCAGGGCTGATACCCGAGATGAGCACGCTTAGGGTTTGCATCCTAGACACCCACTTTCCTTTCCTTAGCCCTAGTTCTGGTGCCCACAATGGCTCTCAAACTATTTTTTCCCATGATTCCCAGTAAGAAATACATTTTACATTCAACATGTAGTACACAGAGACACACATGCATGCACACAACCGCAAACACACACACAGACATAACTGAAACAAGGATTACAAGTGACAGTGCTAACAATACTAACCTTTATCTTAGAGGATGCTCTCTGATATTTTGTATTCTATTTTGTCTTACAAAACTGCTGTCCGTGACCCACTAAACTGCTTTCACAACCCACTAATAAAGTACAGCCTGGAGTTTTAAAAAGTTTGCTTTAGGAGGTGCTCAGCAAACATCTTAACACATGGGCTACTAGATAGGATTCCAATGGCTGCTAAAAACTATCAAACCTGGGCATTTTTTGTGACGGCCTTCAAGAGTTTGACAGAGATCTAGGTGACTGTGGCAGCGTGAGCCTCTTACCATTGTTTCTCATCTTGCTACAATGAGAATTCTGGGGTCACAACAGGAAACCACAGAGCCATCCACAGTAACGTTTAGCCCACCTGACCCCATACCACTTAAGACTCCTCTTCTGTTTGAGACAAGTATGTTTTCTGAAACTTCATACTGACTACTTCCTGACTGGCTGTACAGAGAGGCCACAAACAAGACATGTGGCCATCCAATCCTTCTCTCCTGCAGTAACTGCCTTGACACTCAGGCCGTGCAGCTGAGGCATTTAAGACACTGCTGATGGTGTAACCCTGATGGATGGTCTACCTGGTAAATTGTTTTCCTCATGGACCTAATAGCTCCCAGCACTCAAATGTTGGTGTTTATTGCGTAAAGAAAAGGGCATAAGAGACACACAATTTAGGTTTTACGGCTGCAGGTATTTTACACGGAATTTATTAACCTCACCCAGCAGCCAGGAGAACAGATAGGGAGGCTAACTTGGACTAGAATGGTATAGAGGTCAGAAAGTTAAAGATGATTGCTGAGTGCATGATAGGAATAGAATCGTCCTTTTGCAGAAAATTGTGCTTTGAAATCAGTAATTGTCAAAGCAGGTTCCCAGCGACTCATGCTGACACTACCGTTTTCCAGGTTCTCACTGCTTTCGTAGCATCCGGAGTCTCGGGGTGAGCATCCACTCAGGCCCTGGCTGTCAACAAGCAGCTTCTCCTGGGATCCTGACTGGTCGCTGTTACCTAAAGGAGAGAACACGGCATGAAATCAACAAGGGGAGTGAAAAGCAGAGATTTCAGAGTCAACAGATCTCGACTTTATACTCAGTTACTGCCCTGGGCTTTTGGAAGAGAACAATTTATCTTAAAATAGATGAGATCAAAATGAACTAGTGTGATCACAACTTTTCTTCCAATAAAGTAGTCATCGCACAAAGATAAGTTTGGAGAGAGCACACAGTTGGAATATGTTGACACCTTTTAAGTTATGCAAACAGAAGCTTTTAAGTTATGCAAACTCCGGCCTTGGGGCTATGAGGAAAGGAGAAAGGCAGAGTGTTGTTTGGCAGTGGGGCTCCCAGTCCCTTCTGAGTGATGGCACCATCGAGGAGAAGCAAAGAGAGAATAAACGCCCCATGCACAAGGTGAGATTGGGTCATACGTTTTTTGGAGATCTATAAAACTTGTGCTGGAAGATAGTTGTGTTGCCAGCTTTCCAAATTTGGGAGTTAATATTAAAGTGTCAAATGAAATAAATTTTATTAGCATTTAGGAGCATTCTTAGCCCTCAGTGACATGCGCTGAGGGCTCTTGTATTAGCTCAGCAGGAGTAAGGCTGGCAAGAGGAGGCACAAACCCCAAAACTGAGGAGAGGCCAGTGGCAAATCTCCTTTTATTTTTGTTGTTTGGGATAAGTTAGTGGTTGCTCTTCTTTTCTGCTTCTCCCTTTGTCTTGTGCCAGCACACTTCTGTCTCCTGCATATAAGTAAAAGCCGGGGAAAGCTTAGGAAACCCTCCAACTTGGAGGCTGAGTAACAGATACATGGTTGCTGGTATAGATAAATGGATGACCGAAAGCTGAACATCGTCATTCCGAGTGGATAAAGAAAATGTAGTACCTCTGTATACACCATGGAATACTACTTGGCCATGAAGAGGAATGAAATAATGTCCTTGCAGCAATTTGGATGGACCTGGAGGCCATTATTCTAAGTGAAGTAACATAGGAGTAGAAAGCCAAAATCCACATGGTCTCACTTGTAAGTAGGAGCTAAGCTATAAGCACACAAAGGCATACAAAGCGATACAATGGACTTTAGAGAGTCAGAAGGGGAACGGTGGGGGGAGTCTAGGGATAAAAAAAACTATATATTAGGTACAATGTATACTACTCAAGTTATGGGTGCAGTAAAATCTCAGAATTCACCACTATATAATTCATCCATGTAACCCAAAACCACTTATACCCCCAAAGCTATTGAAATAAATAAAAATAATAATAAAATAAAGAAAAAAAAAAAGGAAGACCTCATTCTGAGGAAGGCTTTTAAAGAGAAGCATCACTATTTGTCAATTGTGCCTCGACAAAGCTGGAGGAGGGGAAAAAATCAAGAGCAGCATCAGACACTTCTGTTGAGTGAATCTGCCCCCCAAGGAAATCACGTGGAAAGCCGTGAGGGTCTTCAACAACCCAGAAGTATCAGCCGGCATGTTGTAGAAAAGGCACGTGGAGCCTTACACGGGACACTGAGGTTACACGCAGATCATCTTTGCATTATTATGCAAAGTGCTTGGTCACATAAAACAGAAACCAAGAAAACATTTTCTACATAAAATAGCTAGTTGCAGTGATGAATCGCTTTATTTTCCTTTCTTTTCATACTCCACCAGCTCCCCCACTCCAACCACATACACAAAGAAAAAAAGAAATCAATAAACCAGAAATGTGATGCCTTTTCTCAGGTCATCAAAATAAAAATGTGGGGAGGCGGAAGGCTCTGGCAGCTCTCCAGCTGTCCATTCACCACTTCCTGCTTGCATTTCTCACAGGGAAAGCATTTTACAGCCCCAACTACAGCAGAGATCCTGGCAGCGTAAGTCCCTCAATTAGAATCCCAAATTAAGAGTGCTACTTTTAAAATGACTAATGAAAAATTAACTAATTGGAAGCACAAGAGCAAATACTGTCCCCCCGACCACCTAAAAGTGGAACATTCTAGAGCAGTGTCCTCACTGTGTGGAAGAGCCTGTGGCTTTGCAGTGGCCTTTGTTCTAGCCTAGCATGTTATTTAGAAAAAATGATGCTTATAAAATGAGGGCTTTGCGCTATCCATTACAACCCAGGGAGAGGAGTCAGTGTACTCTGTCTCTGGTGACACGGTTCAGTGCACCACAGTGGCCAAAACAGACTCCAGAGTGCTGGCCGGTGGGAGTAACACAGAAGACCTGCTCCTGCTGCAGCATGGAAATATGTGCTGTGCCTGCATATTTGGGGACCCCAGCCTCACCAGACACAGCAGGATACCTGAAATTATTTTGGAGAGGGAGGGGATCCATTCTGTCACCTGAAAACCACAGTCCTATTTATAGACCCACGAGGCATAAGGAAGGGGGCTAGAATCACTGTCTATTAGGGAGAAGACAAAAAGAGGTGAGGTGCCTCTCCTCTATGGTGCAGAATCAGGACCATGACCTTTTCCCACACTTGTTAGCATTGGTGCCTAGGTACAAAAGATAAGACAGAAGACGAGCTAGAACCCTGAAAATTCTCATAGTCAAATCACAGCAAAGTGCTAGGTTGTGAGGCTGAAACCCCATCTGAGTATGACCTGAACTTCAACCTGAAGGGGCTCTGCTTGGGCTAAGCTCTCTCTGCCTCCAGCCTCACCAACCCCCCCTCCCCCTGCCCACACAGGGAGAGAATATGCTAAGACACCTATGAATATTCCAACATCAAAAGGTAGTGGTACCCAAGGGCACATACCATTGCCTGGGGAGCAGTTACTTTGGGAAAGAAGAGAAGGGAATGGGAGTCTCTGAAAGCAGGACTTTAGATGGGCTTACGCCATAGTTCTTAAAATGTAAGAAATGAAGAAAATATGGCAAAACATTAACTTCAGCATGTACATGTGTATGTTTGTTTTCTTTTTCCCTGTACTTTTCTGCATGTTTGAAATAATTCCTAAATTAGAATTCTTATACAAGTTATTATTTATACTTAGAAATGGCTAAGACAGTAAACTTTAGATTATAATGTACTTTACCACAAGTAAAAATTCTTTTAGCAATTTGTAAGACACTTTCATCTGCCAGACCTAAGATAGTGGGTCTGGGCTTGGTGTAAGGAGCAGCCATCTGACAATCAGAGTCTTTTCCCAGTGGGGTTCCCATATGAAGGTTGGCATTTTTCCCACACTTTGAGGGAGGCTGGACAGGTCTGACTTCCAAGTAGTGCTGAAAATGTACTTTTTGCTCTCAGTGATGGCTAAGCTAGAAACCTTTCAAGATCCCTACATATCTTCAAAGATCTCAATAGACCTCTGCATCTCTCTAGTGTATAGAAATTTGGTTTGACAGAAACCTATCATGTTTCTCTAAGTTATCAGTTAGAGGCACTACTTCTTAGCCATGATGACTTTAACTGTATTGGATGTAAAATCCTATAATGCTAGGAAAAGTCTGGACCCCGACTCTTGGCACTAATGGGTACCTCTGGAACCTTGAAGGCTTTGTTTTGGAACCAATAAAAGGAAGTACAACTTTATATATCAGGGAAGTTCTAAGCAACAGAGCAGAATAGATCCATAATGGAATGTTTGAAGAAGCAAAGAGGTTTTCTTCACCTTCCAGGTTAGCAACCTGATGGATAGCCATACCCTCCTACAAAATGCTCCCTGGTACAAAAATCTCAGGATGTGATCCCAGGAGGAACGATAGGTCTGAGCCAACATGGCATGGAAGAGTCTAAGCACAGATTCCTGCCTTACACTCAGGAGTTAGTTTTTCTCCTCCAAAGCTGTGGATGATAAAGGAAATGTAATGGAGAGTACATATAAACCAGTTGTTGGTTGCATGTGGACGCTCACGCCTGTAATCCCAGCACTTTGGGAGGCCAAGGTGGGCAGATCACCTGAGGTCAGGAATTTGAGGCCAGTCTGGCCAACATGGTGAAACTCCATCGCTACTAAAAACACACAAATTAGCCGGGCGTGGTGGTGCATGCCTGCAATCCCAGCTGCTTGCGAGGCTGAGGCAGGAGAACGGCTTGAACCCGGGAGGTGGAGGTTGCAGCGAACCAAGATCGTGCCACTGCACTCCAGCCTGGGCAACAAGAGCAAAGTTCTGTCTCAAAAACAAAACAAACCAAAATAAAACAACAACAACAAAAAAACCCAGCTGTTCTTGGTGACTGAGGAAAAGCAAGTGGGCTATGCTACTTGGCAGATGTGATTCAGGACAATAGATGATTTAATATTGATTCATACTAATTGAGCTGGTAGGCTACACCAGTTACTGTGCAGGCTCTTTACACACAACCTGGCCACAGACCCCAATGTGTCTCTTGGGAATCAAATACTTAAAAGAATGTTAACACTGCCCTTTATAAAGTGATATTAACTATGAATCACAATTGTCTCCAAATATATCCCTGAAGGCAGCCTGTTTATCTTAGGCTCAGACATCTATCTGATGGTGTGTGTTTCTCTAGCTTATCAGTTCATTTAGAGGGACTGTGTATTTAGCAGAAGTGAATTTCACCTAATGATACTTGCTTCTGTATTTCTCAGGCCTGATACATTTCAGTAATGTATAATTCTTTTTTCCACCATTAACCATGGTTTTGGTGTGTCTTTCAGCAACAGAAATGCTATTAGCTACTGATATCCCTGAAGCAGAGTCCTTGAAGGAAAACGCATTTGAATTCAGTAACTAGAAAGGATACTCCTTTAAGATGAATGATTTCAGGAATATTTCTGATGGCAGATTGCAAGAATACAGAGCAAGATAAGACTGAGTCAATGGAGCAAAGGGTATGGTATATTCAAATAGACTTCATAAAAGCTGTGAGCTCACTGATGATTCTGCTCAAAGGCTGTAAAAATAAGCTGTCATTTAGGTTAGGAATTTGCAAGCCAATCGATACGGAATTCTCTGCTCTACATATTCACTGCGGAGAGACATCTCCTCCTTTAACGAAAGCTGATGAATTTCATTTATTCACTAACCAGTCTATTCAATAAGAACACAACTCCTTGTGTGCTCTGAGAAGTAGTCAATCCTTAGCTGGGCGAAAACCTCCCAGCTGGTCAGTCACTTTTGTGCTCAGCTGTCCCACTGGCCTGCTGGAGGCTGCACATCTCAATAGTACTGCAAGTGGAGTCTACCCAAACTGTAATTCCATTCTTGCAGACACTTGGTGCAGAATCCTCTTCAACTATCACCTAGAAACATGCCTGGAAAGGCAGCGGCGGCACATGAGGTTTTCTTTTGTTCCCACGTCTGCCCTGGGAATTTATGTCTTTGTGCTATTTGACCTTGGCTTGTGAAAGAAGAGGACAGAATAAGAGACTCCAGGGACCTAAGCACATACTGGCGGCATACGTGGGGCCTGCTGTGGCAGACCTCACAGGGAACACCTCTGTGTGTTCAGGGACTTACTGTCATACTCTTGTAACAGCTCCACCGCTGTCAAGAGAACAGCTCTGTGTTCTGGGTCCCTGATATTTAACTCATCCAAGTCTTCCTCCTCCAGCAGCTTAAAGGTGTCCAAATCTTCATATCCATTGAACAGGAAAGTGGGCATGTGCTCCTGTGAGAGGGAGAAGGAAGACAGAAGGGAGTCAGCCAGCTCAGCCACGTGATATCACTGCCAACGACTAGCCTGCAACCCCCACACTGTTCTCATAGTCATCTTCATGTTAATCAAAAGATGAGAAAGTATCATTTGCAATGGATCCTGAACATCCCAGTCCTCTGGCTTAGTAGGCAAGCAGGGTGTTTTATTAACCATGGGTTAGGAAGATGTACACTGCAGGCTGTGATGGATTCTGCAGGCTTGCACTATAATTGTACTCTTGATAAGAGCTAATTCCTTTACCTCCACAGAGCCCACAGCAGAGGAGACGCCTCCTCCATTTACAGAGCTATTAAAATCCAGCATGTAATTCCTCAGGATCTAGAGTTTTGCAAAGAGGAAACGTAATCTCTCATTGCAGACTCACACTAGTAGATGCTGGGAGTGATGGTGGAGGGGAGGTGGGCACGGAGTTTCCTCGTGGCCCCTGTGGACCTAGCTGTGATCAAGGTGCCAGGAGTTTCTGCCTACAGCTCTTCCAGCAGCAAGGTTTGATCTGGGACTCATGCTATCACCCATAGCTGAGGTCAAGGGCAGTGTTAGAAAACTGGTAACTCTTTCTGTAGAATGGATGCTCATCACAGTAACGAGTCACCCTTACTGGACCACACAGATCAGCCCCAATCCTACCCTAAAAATGCCCTCCCTTGCTCAGTGTAGGAGAGAAAAAGGCACTGAGGTAGTAGCGTGTGACGAGAATCCTAAGCGACTGACTTTTAGGTTAATCCGATCCAGGAGATCCTCCACAGACTTGGGCTGGGGCGGTCTTCCTTTCCGCCGCCTCCTGGTGGGGCGCTTGGGCTTCTCCTCGTCCTCGCTGAGCACGTCCACGTAGATGAACTTGAATGTGCCGACTTTGTTGTTCAGCAGCCCCATCCAAGTCCCCATGGGCGGCTTGCTGATGATATCAATGATGTCTCCTTTCTGTGGCCCAGGGAGCAAAGATCTTTCCATTAGGTATATTCCATGAATGTACAGATCATGAGTCTGTCAGATACACAGGTCATGCAGAAGTGAAGATGCCATGAAGGCCAGAATCGGGGTCCCACAAGTCACCCCTCTGAGTGACCCGCATAGGATGTGACTGTGAGCTCAGCAGAGGCCAGACAGGTGTACAGAATTCCACACAGGCCCTTGGTCACAGCCCCTCCGCCCTCTTGCCCTGCAGAACCAGGGGTGCCTGGGGTGCCCCTGGTGCTCTCAGCCAGGCTGCCCACCTGGCACTCTGTACGCCTTCCTGCCTCAGAGGGCTCCCACTTCTTGGAGAAGGCACTTCCCACCTGTCCTAACCAGTGTCAATTCTGGCCCTGTCATGGCTGCACACACTTTGTGGAACCCCATCTGTCCATAAAGGTATCTCTGAGCACACCGAAGGCAGAAATCTTTCTTCAGATGGAGAAAATATAGAAACCAGGTGTGTGGAGCAGGAGGTGGTGGGGAGAGGGAGGGTGTGCAATAGGAATTCTAGAGGGAAGCTGAGGTCAGAGGGGTGAAGTGATGATAACCCAGGGATTAACACGAGACCCTCCCTCTGCCTCGAGGGCTGGCTGGTTCTTGTTCTGTTTTTCACTACACAGGAGACCTGTGATCGAGGTAGCCAAGATACTGTCCAGTCTATACCACAGTAGTCTAGCATTCAACAGTGAGGAAAGAAAGCCTCCTAGAGAAAAGGAAGAGCCCAGTTAGCTGCTCTGAGGCCAGGGAGAGAGATACCTTGAGCTTGAGTGAGTCTGTGTCATAGGGACTGGGGGTGAAGTCAGTGTGCACCCTGGCACGCCCGCAGAACGGGCCTCGGTAAGGCGGCTCTTCGTCATCCCCATCTTCCGACTTGACGCTTTCCCGGTTGCTGGTTGAGGAATCAGTGGTGCTCACTGTTTGACCACCTGTACAGGAAACAGAGGAAGAACAAGGGTAGATACAGATTTCCCACCCAGCAAAGCAGAAAGGTATTGAAGGTAAGGCAGATTAGGAAACGAAGGCCCAGAGAAAGGAAGCATCGAGCCACAACCCTCTGTCAGGACCAGGGCAGGGACCAGTTATGAATTCTCCGAGTGTTATCCCTCAGTTCCTCACTGGACAGGGGACTCACAGCAAGTTACCCTCAAGACCTGGGAATCCACGTGGCACCGAGGCTCCCATGTGGAAGACACTGCAGGATCAGTCACTAGACTCTGCTCTTAACATTCGTGACCTCTCAGTGGTAATGCACACTCTTTTGAACCATTTTACAGATGAGGAAACAAATTCAGAGTGGTCATATCATGTGCCCCAAAGGGTAAGAACTTAGTGGTAGGCTTAAATTTGATCTCGGGGCACGGTGGCTCACGCCTATAATCCCAGCACTTTAGGAGGCCGAGGTGGGCGGACTGCTTGAGTCCAGGAGTTCCATCAGCCTGGGCTACGTGGCAAAACCCCCTCTCTGCAACAAAAGTAGCCGGGTGTGGTGGCATGCCTCTGTAGTGCAGCTACTCGGGAGGCTGAGGCAGAAGGAGGATCCCTTGAGCCAGGGAGGCAAAGGTTGCAGTGAGCTGAGATCACAACACTGCATTCCAGCCTGGGAGACAGTAAGACTCCATCTCAAAAGATAAAAATAAAATAAAATAAAAAGTTGATCTTTTCCTTCATACCATTCAGCCAACTCCAACTACCATTGGCCCGAATTTATCAGTCACATATAAAATTCCCCTCCCTTCCCCACTCCCTTTATTTTGCTGGTCACCTGCATGTGCTTGTCTCCCTGGCTTATTCCCCCTGCTCTCTAGATCCTTCTTCTGAGATGCTTTCCCTGTTGTCTCTGATCAAAATTCATCACCTCCTCTTTTGGGCTGCTGCTGCTGCATGTCTACTAATAAACAGACACGACTCTGAGTCCAGAGAGTTTGCAGGTCTGGTTCTCTAATAGCACCTGAAGGGCAGGACTTGGTCTTATTCACCTTAAAATTGCCTGAACCTAGTGCTCAGTATATGTCACATATTAACTCCAAAGAAAATAATCTACAATGACAAACTAGACTTACTCATGGAGCTCTGCCCACTCAGAGAACTGCGAAGACTTTCTACAGAACCCCCGGCCTTGAGCTTGGGCTTGTCCAAGTGTTCGGGGTCAGGCTGTGAAGGCGGAGGGGAGCCAGGCATTCCATCGAGGCCCGAATCCTGCCATGGGTTTCAACAAAATGAAGAAGTTCATCAGAGTGGACAGGTGTTGTTTTGTAATTCTCAGTGACTTGGCCTTCAATGAAATCAATCAAATCAATCCACACTCATATTTGATTCCATAACCAATATTCTCCTCCTTTTAAACCTATATCCTTGCTTACTTTAAAGTTATGGACAATGTTACTATTTATTAACCACTCAAATATTATTTTTCATTCTCAAGTAGATATTCTTGAAATCTCCAAGAAAAAAAAATCTATCTACCACACAGACAAAATACGTAAAGGCTTAGTGACTCAGCACACACAAAAGCCCAGTAGCAAGGCTGGACTTCAAATGTAGATCAAGTACAATCCATGATTAATGGAATACCTGGAAGTGCAGTCAGAGGATATTTAATCTATGGATAGGAAACATTTGCACTTTTAAAAAAGTATACTCCTTGGGGGAAAAAATTGGCTAGATTCTTATGTTTCTATTTATACAAATTATTGGCATTGGCTAAAGAAATACAAAATTAAAACCCAAATATACAGCAAACATACTATTTTCCAGTCTACAATAAAATTTCCATATCTCACTCTAAAGTCTTAGCTTCTTTCACTTTTCTAAAGTGCTGTCAGTAAAAAGCTGGGAAGTCTCTTTCAGACCAGAATCCTGATGGGAGTGACTCAGCAGTCCTTTGTGCATTTTGGGTAGCTAAGTATTACCCTCTCAGCGGCTCCCCATTTGCACATTTGAGCATAGCATGCGTATTTGATTCATGGTGCTATATCAATACCCAATGTCACACTTTAGAAAGTTTGCAGTGAGAATTGTTTACTTGCCAAAATAGAAAAGTCTCTGGCATACTACATATGGCCACAGCCACATGAGCACAAAACCAACTAAACGCAACCTGCTATTTGCATGCTGCCGAATCATCAGAAGGGCCTTAACACAGTTCCACAGGCCCTATAAACATCTGAGGACATCAGCAACAGTAGTTTCTGATCCCACACACATTAGTGCTTTCAGTGTGAGGAAAGTGGGCAAGCGACCTCAAAAATAACAAAGAAAACTAAAGTTGACATTATTAGGAAGTTACTGAAGCTCCAAAGTATGAATTCCTTAAAAAAAAAAAAAAAAAAAAATTCATTCCTCCTTTCTGCATCATAAAATAAGCGATGTTTTTCCATCAAAATCTTCTGTAATGCTTCTGAAAAAAGCACGCAGTTTGAAAAACAGCAATAGTAAATGTGGATCTCTGATATATTTTCAAATGCTTTTTAAAATTATTAATTTTTTAATCACGTGTTTATTAATTACCTACAATAACAGGCACTATTCCAGGTACTGGGCATATAGCAGTATCAGAGAAAACAAATATCCCTGCCATAATGGTTGCTATATTTACTCAAAATTTTTTATTAAAAAACACACAAGGTGGGCGCGGTGGCTCATGCCTGTAATCCCAGCACTTTGGGAGGCCAAGGTGGGTGGCTCACAATGTCAGGAGTTCGAGACCAGCCTGGCCAATGTAGTGAAACCCCATCTCTACTAAAAATACAATAATTAGCCAGGTATGGTGGCACGCACCTGTAGTCCTAGCTATTTGGGAGGCTGAGGCGGGAGAACCGCTTGAACCCAGGAGGCAGAGGTTGCAGTGAGCCAAGACCACACCATTGCACTCCAGCCTGGGTGACTGAGTGAGACTCTGTCTCGAAACAAAAACAAAAACAAAAACAAAAAAACCAACCACACAAAACCTTCCATTATTTTTGCTTTACAGAAAAGTTATAATGATCAGTTATTTCTTTTATTCCTTATGTGAAATGACTGCTTTAAAAAAATAGAACTAAGCACATAAGATTGCTATATGGTAGTAAAATTATTGAAAAATGTCAAAATGATATTAAAATTTTATGTTTATGATTCATAAAGCATAAAACCTCTTTGAACATAAGCTGAAGAGTTTTTTTTTTTTTTTTTTGAGACGGAGTCTCGCTCTGTCGCCCAGGCTGGAGAGCAGTGGCCGGATCTCGGCTCACTGCAAGCTCGGTCTCCCGGGTTTACGCCATTCTCCTGCCTCAGCCTCCCGAGTAGCTGGGACTACAGGCGCCCGCCACCTCGCCCGGCTAGTTTTTTGTATTTTTTAGTAGAGACGGGGTTTCACCGTGTTCGCCAGGATGGTCTCGATCTCCTGACCTCGTGATCCGCCCGTCTCGGCCTCCCAAAGTGCTGGGATTACAGGCTTGAGCCACCGCGCCCGGCCAAGCTGAAGAGTTTTAGTGGCTGTTTCAATTTGAGGGAAAAGCAAACTTAATAAAATGCTTTAAATTAGTATCATGCTTTCACTAGCATGCTGACTGCTTCATTGCTGTGAAGAAATATAGAACCACTATCACTCCCTCATCCATAGAGACAAGAGAATGAAAAGAATAAAGAAAACAATCATGGATAAGACACACTGAAGGCAGTCCAACATCTCCTGCAGGTCTAATAAGCCACGGTTTCTGAGCCTGAGCACTGATCATTTTGGATGGACAGTTCTTTGCTGTGGGGACTGTCCTGTCCATGCTAAGATGTTTGGCAGTGTCCCTGGCCTCTACCCTCTAGATCAGCATTCTGCAACTCCCAGGCCACGGACCAGAACCCGTCTGTGGCCTGTTAAGAAGTGGGCCGCACAGCAGGAGGTGAGTGGCGGGTGAGAAGGCCAAGCTTCATCTGTTTTTACAGCCACTCTCCATTATTCGCATTACTGTCTGAGCTCCACCTCTTATCAGATCGGCGGTGGCATTAGATTCTCATAGGAGCACGAATCCTATTGTGAATTGTGCACATGAGGCATCTAAGTTGCAGACTCCTTATGAGAATCTAATGCCTGATGATCTGTCACTGTCTCCCATCACCCCAGATGGGACCATCTAGTTGCAGGAAAACAAGCTCAGGCTCCCACTATTCTACATTATGGTGAGTTGTATAATTACTTCATTATATATTACAATGTAATAACAATAGAAATAAAGTGAACAAGAAATGTAATGCACATGAATCATCCTGAAACCACCACCCACCCCAGCTCCATGGAAAAACTGCCTTCCACAAAACCAGTCCCTGGTGCAAAATGATTGGGCACTGCTGCTCTAGATGCCAGCAATATCCATTCCACTTCATCTCAACCCAGTCTGACCACTGAAAGACATTGCCCTGGGGTGCATGGGGGAGCAAAATGATACCCTCTCACCCCTTCCCCATGAGAATCACTGTAATCAACTGAAGCTGCCAGGCAGGCATTGTTTGAATCAAGTGAGGTGGGTGGCAGGCTGGTGATGTTGTCATTCGCATAGGGGCAATGCTTGGTTTTAGCTCACTGTGCCCACCAGAGAGCAGCAGCTGAGCAAAAATGTCTGCTTTCACCGCTGATTTTATTTGGTAAATAAACTGCATTACCTACATATTTCAAGCAGACAACCAGCTCATACACAGGTACTTCAACAGGTTACAAAATGAATGCTGTACAGGTGCCGGAGGAGAGTGTCTTGAAAATCAAATGGTCATAATTACCTTGAGGTCCAGCTCTCCAACTGTCTTTACTCCCTCCACCCATGCAATTAAGACAGAAACAGTCATTTTTCTAGCAACAAAATTATAGATCTGGGGGGGAAAATCTATTCTGTGATACCTTTCTTCATGGCTACAGATAGGGCAAATGAGGGAAAACACCCTGCTCTGAAACATTATTACCAAAGTCTGGTACCCAGGAAGAACTCCGAGTTTCTTTCTTAGACTGGCTATGTGCTTCTAGAACAACTTATGCTATGATTGACAAGTCTGCTGTTCAAAAAAAAAAAAGTTTTAGTTGTGATTCAGGTAACATCCATTCTGTAGCAAGGCATAGTTTAGAAAATAAAATGCTTCCTTTGCATTCAAATTTACAACGCCTATTGCACTGAAGAGTAACCATTTCTTTACATGTCTCTTTCTCTTGTCTGTACACAGAAGGCAAGTCCTATATTTTGTATTCCCCAGCACCAAGCACAGTGCTGAACAGCCCAAAGTGCTTAATAAATGTGTGCTGAATACAATGTTTCTCTATGTAAATAAAGCACGGACTTGGAGCAGGTTAATGCCAAGGAATATGTATATTTAGCACCATTTAAAATCTCAGGTGGGCCATCCTCAGCTTTTCTTGTCAGGAAGAACCAAGGGAACATTCTACCATGTAGCTGCATACCTGCTCAGACACAGAGCTGCTGTATTTTTTAGACATTCTCTTTCTCATCGTCTCTTTCACTGATTTCACCTTTTTCCCAAGAGAGATGCGAGAGGCAGTAGGTGATTTGATGACTTCTTTGTACACAAAGTCTCCTTCTTTACCCTGTAAAACAAAATGTTGCAAGTATTGTTGGTCGCAAAAGATGAAGGACAGGTTTTATTATTTAAACCATTACTGTCCTAGCTCTCAGAAATATGGGCATTCCTCAGGATCTTTAAGTTTTTCTTGTGTTAACTCTGTGCTGTTATTTATCTCTTTGATTAAAAATGAAAGCTTATTGACTATAGGGCTTTTTGTTTGTTTGCTTACAGTGGGATGTGAGTCAGTTTTTATTTTACTTACTTTTAGTACATCCTTATCAGGTTACATTTTTCCCGCTATTTTTAACACCCAAGGGGACTGCATTTCATCAGTAAAGAGTGATTTACCTTTGGGAGGCCGAGGCGGGTGGATCACGAGGTCAGGAGATCGAGACCATCCTGACTAATACGGTGAAACCCGTCTCTATTAAAAATACAAAAAATTAGCCGGGCGTGGTGGCGGGCGCCTGTAGTCGCAGCTACTCGGGAGGCTGAGGCAAGAGAATGGCGTGAACCCAGGAGGCGGAGCTTGCAGTGAGCCGAGATCACGTCACTGCACTCCAGCCTGGGCGACAGAGTGAGACTCCGTCTCCAAAAAAAAAAGAGTGATTTACTATGTTCATGTAATCCCAGCAATGAGCAATGAGGGAGAAGAGGGATAATACTACTGAATTGCCCTGAGAAAGAGGTTAGAACAAATGGTTAAGCTCACTCGTTAGAAGAGCAACATCTGATTGGATTTCCATCACTATAGCGCTCAGTGTGTACATTTCTCTCTTAACAAACTAGATTGTGGTCATCTCTCATTCTAGTTTGCATTTTTTTTTTAAACGAACTTTTCTCTGAGAAAGAAAACAAATCATATTTTCTCTCATTTCTAAAAAAGATTGACAGCAGAAAACTCTTGGCTTAAGAATCAATATAATTTGATAGTCAAATAAAATAGTTTAAATTTCTTCCAGGAAATTTTCAAAACATTTCATATACATCCCAGGTGGGTATTTTAGCTGACACATGATCATAACAAACATGAAACATGAAATCTTCATTTTACAGTTTTATGACACAATGCAAAGGACAAACTAAACTATATATAAGACTCACCAAAGGCCGGGCGCAGTGGCTCACGCCTGTAATCCCAGCACTTTGGGAGGCCAAGACGGGTGGATCACAAGGTCAGGAGTTCAAGACCAGCCTGGCCAACATGGAGAAACCCCATCTCTACTAAAAATACAGAAATTATCTGGGCATGGTGGCATATGCCTGTAATCCCAGCCACTCGGGAGGCTGAGGCAGGAGAACTGCTACATTGGGACGGAGGTTGCAGTGAGACAAGATTGCAGACAAGATTGTGCCACTGCACTCCAGTCTGGGTACAAAGTGAGACTCTGTCTCAAAAAAAAAAAAAAGACTCACCTTCACCCTTGGGGTCTGAGAAAGCAAACTTTAGGGAACCGAACCTGTGTGCCACGGTGGTGGCCTGTCCCTGGACTATGACCTCAAAGCAGGTCTGAGGGGGCAGACACCTGGGCCTGACACCAGATCCCTGAGGAGTCTGGTCTGCTTTGGTCCCACAGAGACTAAGTTCACTCCAGGACACCCCAGACCACAAAACCCTAGGCTTAGTATAGGCCATGCGGGGCCAGATACTGGGCCTATAATAAGACTGGTGATCCAAAATGCCAGCACATACCCACAGGGCTCCACTTCGTGGCACTATGTGTGTGTCGTAGTTACGTGCTAGAAACTAGCAAGAAGAAAAGGCCATGTGCAAAATGACTCAGACCACAGAGGCCAGACTTATCTGGATTTGTTACTTCAAGAAAACCGGAAGCAAAGGCACTAAAGGAACTGTGCTACTCAGGGAAGGAGACGGCAGTGAGAGTGGTCATTATTCATTCCATGTGGAACGGTGGAGTCCGTAAGGTGAGTGAAATAGAGCTTTCCTCTAAATGTGACTGAGGATTACCAAGGAAAACAGTACCTACTATCATTTCTCAAAGATGCTCAATGGTCAACTATTGTCAGCCTCATTGCCTGAATCCATATCTTTTGCTTTCCTCTGACGCTACTCACCATTGGGTCAGAATTATTACTGCCAACGTGCAGAGAGCGATTTGTCAAGTCAAATCCTCCAAAACTGCAGGTTCTCTGTGGAAAAGAGGGCAGGGCAGAAAAACTCCCATTATGCTTAAGCCAGCCGGCGGTGCACCAACCCAACAGTCCCCATTTGCAGGACATCTCTGAATCACAAATATGTGTACAGGATGAAAGTAGAACACGAGAAATGATGAGAAAAAAACACATGAGTCATGTCGTAAGGAAACTTCACTCATTTTTCCCTTTCACAGGCCACTGGAACTTTGCCTACCCCAGAAGTCTAGAATCCTCTTAACATGCAAAAACCAACCGCTTAAAAAAAGCCTAAACAACAACAACAACAAAAAACCCTCCATGAGTCCAGTGCTGTGAGATTCCCTGTCTCCAGCACAGAACTTCCCCTAACATCAGCTACATTCAGTAGAGATAATGAAGGGATATGTGTTAGAGGATCCATGTGCTCAGGCATCCTGAAAACCCAGGTCTAAAATCCCATGGCTCTGACACCAACAGCAAGCTTTTCAAACAGACTTTCATTTTGTTTAGTTTTAAATCGCTGAGAAGAGGAGGGGGAAAGGTTATGTTTATAGTTGTCCAATCAGGCCAAGAGAATTACTCACTCACTGCTTCCCCATGCTAGCCAAAAACGCTGGTAACTTTCCCATCTAACTGACCAAGTTAAGTAACGATGACCCTTTTCTCTCGGTGAATGAAGATGCCACATTTGCCCAGAAAGAAAACGGATGAATCGGTGACTGTCTTTGACCACACTCTTTAATTTCAATAGGAAAAATGCTGATGTTATAAACAATGAAAACTTTATTATCCTTTTAGGTGGTTGCAAAACTTCACAGAACTGCTTATATTTTAGTGATTTTTGTATTTGCAGAACTTGGTTCAAATTCACTGTTGTTTTTCTGGTAACTTTTTTCATGGAACAGCTTATATCTTAGTGATTTTTGTATTTGCAGAACTTGGTTCAAATTCACTGTTGTTTTTCTAGTAAAAGCCTCTGAGCGACCACCCTGCGCCCCGCAACGCACATTAATGTTACAACTAATTATCTTTTTTAAACATCAGTAATGAAAGTTTAATTGTAGATTCAGGGTTCAATATTTTGTATTACCAGCTTCTCAGAGAAGTCTAATGAACAGCTATTAAATGGAAGAAATGAACAGAAAGTACAATGTATTTGGTTGGTGCAAAAATAATTGCGGTTTTGCCATTATTTTCAATGGCAAAAACTTTGATTACTTTTGCACCAACCTAATATACTATAAGCATTACTTATTTATTTAAAAAAAAAAATATATATATATATAATTAACTGAATTGATAAAGTAGAAACATCCTAGAAGGAAAATGTCTAGGTTTTTGAAATCACAAAAATCTAGACACAAATCCTGGTTCTGCCACTTACTTGCTGTGTGATCTCAGGTAAAGTACTTACACTCTCTGAGCTTTAGATTCATTATTAAAATAATACTTATATCACGTTTGAAGCCTTCTAGCGCACTGCCTGGCACAAGGCAGACACTCTGTGAAATGCTGATTTCTTCCATGACTTTTCATTAAGGCTGTACTGAGAATGTGGTAGTCATCCTGGCAGCTGTTATATTGAAGTTGAGGCTTAGTTAACATTATAAATATGCAAATGCAGAGGTGGAGCTTTGTTCTGGGCCTTACAATCTAATCTGGGAGTTCAACTATAAAATCGGAGCATACCAGGAATAGGCCACAAAGTGAGAGATGGCCATTGGGGCACAGGGGAAGGCCAAGAGATAAGGAAAGCATTTCATGACAACCGACATCAGGATGACTCAGAGCTGTTCTTCTTCACCAGTGCTGCTTCTGCTGCTGTTTTAAATAATCTACTACCGATTTATTTTCTAATAGACATTATCCTAATTCTATATTAAATATCAATGAGCAATGTGATTTCTTTTATCGTCAACTTAACTGGACCTATATCTATTCTATAGAAAGAGAAAAGCCTTTCTACACAAATATATTCACCAAATCACCTAACGGGGTAAGCAATGCTATGACCACCTCTCAAGGCTAATTTTTAACATTAACTTTCTCTTTCCAGCTTATAATGCCATGTACATTTCCTCCTTCTTGCAAAAGCAGTGATTTTATTCTAGTTTCTTTCCTGTGACTCAGGGCTTCACAGACACGGTATGGCGCCCAGATGCCTCATTACTGTATGGTTTTGCATGTCCCTGCTTTAAACTACAGCATCGACTGCAATGTTGGAGCCCAAGTTATTTCTGATGCATATGAAATAACTGTGAAAGAATTTATGTGGAAACTATGACTGCAATAAATTAGAATCTCATTTAAGTTTTCATATGCCTATTGTATGCCTTTATTTCTAAAATGAAAAACTTAAAGAATGGACTAGTTTTCTTAACTACCAACTGAAACCTCTTCCAATGATAGACTAAGATATCTGGAATTGATTCTTTTTAACAGTGGAGGAGTGACAAAGAATATAACAATAAAGATTGCTTGAATTAATTTCTAGCTTTTTCTATAAGATCAAGTAGTTCTTTAACAGCATTCCTTCAAAAGAGAAAATGGTCTGTAAAGAGACTCATAAAAAATAAATCAGTATATCAACCAGCCTTTGACGTTGATGACCTAAATAAAGGAAGCCTAAATGAAGTTGTTTTAGTTCATACACCTCCTATACTGATAATTATAAAAACACTTTAGATAGATGCTTGGGATGAGGAGGGCTAGTCAATGGAATGGTCATGCAGTTGGAAACACATGTTTTGGGGTTGAGTTTAAAAATGGACAAAATTGCAAAATGTCATGCATGTGTCTGTTCTCTCAAACAAAAATTGAATGACCAAATAAAATACGAGACAAGTGACCACTTCCAGTGAATACAAAGCATTATCATTTCCCTGAGGTTTCATCAAGCAAATATGGCATTTTGAAAGACAAAGAGATTGAAGTTGAAGAATAAAGGAAACTTTTAGATAAAATGAAAGAAATACCTGACAAGGAGAATGGAAAACAACTTTTTAAATAAATCTAGCAAAGAAATAAAATTAGTCCCTTTTTTAAAAAGTTATTTCTATTGTAAGATAGAATGCTTATTTCCTCTTACATTCTCTGGATAATTAGAAAGTTAAATTTTGATTGTACAACTCTACTACAAGAAAAGGAATATGCAAATATATAACTTCCTATTGAACACATAGTTTTACAAGTGTTGAAACTGTCCATTAGTGTCTCAGGCTCACAGTATTTTAAAAATACTCAGCTTCAGACTGATAATTGAGATAGGGATTACACAACAGCACGTTAGGTGCGGGTGGTACCTGGAGAGATTACACAACAGCACGTTAGGTGGGGGTGGTGCCTGGAAATGAGCTTGACCAGATGTCTACACTCAATGTCAGTGAAGAATTAATCACTGGTCCACAACGCTAACTAGCACAAATCCCAGAAATATAACTTCTAGAGACAAAGCCCTCATGGAGTTATAGTATGAATTCGACAATAAGTAACATGAGAGGCACATCAACAATTCAAGGTGCTCAAATTGGGAAAATTCTCAGTATTACATGATGTAAACTCAGAGGTGAGTCATCAATTAACAGAAGAAGTGGGTCTGTTCTATCAAGGTCATGTCAAAAGGTACAAGAGCAGACGAACTGGGCAGAACACTTCTGAAAGTAAAAAATAAATACATAAAACTAAGACTGGTCATTTTTCAAAATATCTGTGAGTCAGAGCAAACCAGAGGCTGAATGAGCGAGAAAGAGAATTGTTATTCTAAAGCAAAACCTCAATCAATGAAAAACTGTTGCCATGATACAGAAAGAGACAGAAGAAAAGTTCCCGCTACATACTAGCAGTATTAAAAGTATTGCAAGAATTACACGAATATGAAAGGACAGAAAATAAGATCTAGGGAGGAAGTCAACACGTGGAAATACTTGGAAAATCCAGGGGCTAGGAAGGACCTAACGATTCTTTTACAACAGAGAAGGTCGTTTTAAGAATGGCATTGACCAATCCGTCTTTACTTTCACAAAAGCAGAACCCGACTGAATGAATTTAAATTGCACTAATCGTCTGGGGAAGAACATCCTGTTCATGAATGTGAAGGCCCCCTGGGAAAACCACTATTGAAGGATACTCTACTCTTTCAGATCTTTAAAAGGGCCCACAGCCAACCGTCCTGAGTAGATCAAGCAAGGTGCCAGGTGACAGAGGGCCAAGAGCTCTACTTCCTCATTTTGCACCATTTTATATGGGCCACTGTGCAAACTAAAAGTTAGGTGGGAATTTCAGAAGGAAAAATATCTATATTCTGAAGTTCAAAGTAAATCATGCCTTGAAAATAAATCTTACTAGGTCTCTGATCAGCCAGTATTAAAAGTGAAAAACATCCCCTATTCTTTCAAAGTGAGTACTTCATTCCTTGCTGAGTACAGAAGAATCTATAGGCTAGGGGAAGGCATTTCCAAATGTTGATTTGTTTATAAAGATAAGAACATTGAATAGACTTAAGTAAAACAAAAAGGCTCCCATTTTTGTTGTTAGATTTACCAACTTTCTGCTTGCCTCTACTAATAATATAAATGTGCTTTATAATGTTTTCAAATCACCGAATTGGTGACTGTGATGATGGCAGTTTCTCCATGAGCCTGCTCCTATTGTTTTAATTTTAAAACCAAGAGCAGGCATCTCTTTCCAGGGTGAAATGCCCTTCTGTTTTGAATCAGCTTCTTTGAGGTCAAGTGACACAATGGCCGAGAATCAAGACAGCCATTCCTGGAGGCAGCCAAACCCCACCCCTGTACCCTGGAAGCCCCTCTCTGGATCAGCTTCAATGCTTATTTTAATGGGCACTCAAACAGCTTCATCTGACAAGAGGAGAAATGGAAGAGAAGGTGAAAGCTGCCTGGAAGTGAAAGCAGGATTTGAAATTGAAGGTGATGGTGGGATGTGCCCTGACCTCATGAGCAGGAGAGAGGGGAGAAAGTCAGTCCCCGCAGAAGAAAGGCCATAATGCTTGACTGCACATCACAGAAATGACAAGGCCGTCCTCGGGACCATCTTTGTGACTCACAGACTTCTGGTGGATTCTCAAGAGAACCCTTTTAGTACAGCGGTCCACCGTGGCGGCCCACTTCCTCTTTGCCTCCTCATCCTCCTCCAGCAGGCACCGCCTCAGGTCCTGTCTCTCAGCCTTGCTCAGGGTCCTGTCTGAGGCAGGCCGCACTAGCTGGGTCAGGTTCAGGTGGCTGTACAGGCTCCTCTCCACCACGTAGGTGATATTGAACTCGCTGACCGAGGTGCGCCCGCGCACCCTCCTGCCGGGGAAGCCACAGCTCCCGCCCCCTTTGCCTTTCTGCCGGAGCAGCTGCAGGTCACAGGTGGTGCTGGTGATGCCTTTTCTGGAGGGACGCTGGCAAAGAAAAGCTCTGGAACAGGAATAATTAGTATCCGTTTTCTTCAAGCGGATTTGCTTTCGGACACTCTGAAACTCCTCCAGGGACACCAGAAGGTGGTGCCTGCGACGGTGGTTGTCATAGAAGCAAACACCATCCGTACTTACCCCGTGGCTCAGGGACCCGAGACTCTTCTTCATCTCCCCCTCGGTGAGGGAGCGGGACACTTTCTGGGCCTTTTCTTCTTCTGGGTAGGAGAAGAATGTCCCCATCTTCTTGGGGGGCTTAATCAGGCCCCGACTCTCTCCTTTGCTGAAGGTTTTGACCAACTTCCGGCCAGCCCCCCAGGTGTCCAGGCTGCTGGAGGACGGAGACGTGGTGAGAGAGTCTGAGTCATCTTCGGGAGGTTTCTCAGGAGAGCCATCAAAGAAAAAAGGCTTCTTGTGCACACCAGAGTAGAGGGCGGACCGTTCATCCAGGACTTGCGAATTCTCGAACACGTGCTCCTCCGCACCTGGAGGGAAACCAACAGAATCTCTTGTGAAGATTGCACCTTTGCATTCTTGCGTACGTCTTTCTTTACACCCACCACCCTGCAAAAAATAAGCTAGCCCATATAGATAGCTAGCCCACAGCAATATCTTTCTCCGTATCATGACCCTCTTTATAAACCCAGCTCCCACTTACATATGTACAGAAAAATGAAAATATACTGTATAAATACATGGTTTCACATGAGCTCAACGTTAAAAGGTTTCCGATGTGTTTTCTCCTTCTTTAAATATCTTTGTAGACCTAACACCTTCACAGTCGTATTTAAAATGCCATTTGCAAAATCTAAGCTAGCCATAATCACAATATGCCTTAGCATTTAGAGATAATGCCCTTCCCAGTTTGTAAATGCAACCCTCTGAAACTAGGAATCAGGATCTTTCCCCCTTCTGAAAGGCACTCCTTTATGTTGGCTCTGGTGACTTTTTATAGTTGGAGTGTGATAAATGTCATGTGGCTGACAGTGATTGTTTTATTGGTACATATGCCATTTGAGCGATTAAATCTCCAAGGAAGTTGTGGTGGGGAGAAACACTATAAAGGGTTGTATCCTGCAAATGTGACTGACAAATCATCTCCAGCTGACAGGCCAAATGTAAAAAGTCAGGAAACTCAGTGATTCCGGCCAGATACTCCCATCAACTCAGGCCTCGCTAGGAAGCAACAAGGGCGTTTAAGGGCCCTGACACGCAGGCGGCTCCAGGGTCCCACTGGTCTCAGGGATTCCAGCTCTTGAAGCCCTCACTGGAGCCAGGTGGCAAGCCAAGCCCTCCAGAGCCCAGTGGAAAGGTTTGGACTTGCTGGCAGGAAAACCGAGTTCTTTTCCGCATGTGTTATGTGAACAGATGTGAGAAAAGAAGTAGGTCAAACTGTGGGTGTAGCGATCCCAACTGGCTGTGTCCCTTTAATTATAGGGAAACTTTGAGCTCTGCAGCTTTCCACCCGCTGAATTGTGAAGAGGAAAAAAGGAAAAGTTCCTTGGAACAGAAGGATGGCACTAAATATACCAGCTGGGACGAGGGCGCCAGTGTGTGGTAAATGTCAGAGAAAAAGGGGAGCTATGCTCAGTTCAGAGCGAAACTCAGAGGGGGAAAGAACGGCAGCAGTCCTTTAAAATTCTAAAAATGGCTTACTTTCCCAATTGATGGGATTTATAGGTACAAATCTAACAACAACAACAAAAAGAATACCTGCTATTAAATACAACCAAAGGTCAACTTTACATTCATGTCCAGCAGACGGTGGTGGGGAGGGTGGGAAGTGGGAAAGAAGATGTAAAAATCTGCCTGGCCCATAGTCCCCTGAAGAATTGTTCAGGGATCTTTCAGGGGGACTTTAAAGGCAGGATTTGGGGTTCTAACAGAAATTCACCAGCCCAGAGGCAGGGTACAAATACCCTGGAAGTTTCCCGCTCCTTCCTCAGGACACCTGACTGACAAGGTGTGAAGACCAAGGGTTCTCATGCTGTTGGAAATAAAAACGGCAACCTCTTCTAGTTACAGTCTACCCTCCACTTCCAAGAAGAAGTAACTGAGCCAAGATGAGAGGCACAACCTGTGGCAGAGGCAGCCCAACCACGGACTTCTCTATTAAAGAAGTCGAGTGTGGTTGTGGCTTCACCATCTGCCCAGGTGTCCATGCAGATGTGCAAAGGCCCTTCTCCACCCACAGTCCTAAGGGGTTTCAGGGAATTCAGGTGAGTCCACCCTGCGTATCCTAAGAATCTGTCACTCAGCAGCTGTTTTGGACATTTTCTGGGCTCTGTGCTTAGGATTGTTGTCAGAGATTCCAATACTTTGGTGTCACATCTGAGTCTGGAACCAGCTGGTGAACGCATGTCCATGACAAATGCAGCTCTATTCTCGGGTTCAGGAAAGCCAGCATCTGGTAAGGGGTTGTGAGGGATATGCAGTAAATACTTCCCAAGAGGCTGCATCTGCTGGTGCTGAGGGCAGGCCTCCTGTAGTGCAGGCTGTAGTGCACTGGGCCTGACCAGTGGCCTGGAATCCCAACCTTGACCTGGACTGCTTGAACTTGGAGCATTTCTTCTCTCATCCTTCTCTGACTTAAGCATACAACTCTCCTACTGGAAGAGTGACCATCAAGATGAGCTCACTCCATCACATTTGCTGGGATTTGCTTCACATGAAGGCCTCCATCTATCTTCTTCAGCTGAGACCTGCTTACCAAAGGCAAGGTGATTTTGGCAGGAGGAGAGAGGTAGGCTATGGGCTGACTTAATGCCAGGAACTCAGGGGTATGCTCTGCATCCAGCCCGACTCTGCCACTCACAGTTCCATACCCTTGGGCAATTACTTCCTGGCTCTGAGGCTCTGTTTCCTCATCTGTAATAATGCCTACCTATCTTTCCGTAATATCCCTGGCAAAGCTGTTGTGATGATAACAGTAAACATTATGCTCATAAAAGAGTTATGTGAAGGTGCTGTATGAGCTGAAAAGCTTTCTACAAAACTGGTGATTCATTCCTGGAGAGAACTGAGTGCGAGCAATGAGGGAAGGAAGGGTGTCCATTCTACGGCAAAGACACAGAAATGGGCAGGTAAAGGGCACTGATGTAGCCTAGATTAAAGACTGGCCAGGGTTGTCCGTGCCAGGATAAGGACTTGAAACCCAGGGTGCAAGGGTGAGAGTGGGTGAAGAACTGATCTCTCTCCTGGCTTTCCAAGGACTTCAGACCTGGTGGGGGAGAGAGGTGGCAGCAGAGTGAGAACACGCTGCTGTCAGGAAGCAGGCTTCCTGGACATCTTGCTGGGCCTTCTGCTGGCTGGCTGAGTGGCCAGGAGTCAATTACTTAGCCTCTTTGAGTCTCAGTTTCCTCATTTGTGAAATAAGGATGGCGTAAGTGCTTATTTCTGCTAGCTATTCTGAGGATGACATTAAAGAGAACATAAAATCTGGCCGGGCGCGGTGGCTCAAGCCTGTAATCCCAGCACTTTGGGAGGCCGAGACGGGCGGATCACGAGGTCAGGAGATCGAGACCATCCTGGCTAACACGGTGAAACCCCGTCTCTACTAAAAAATACAAAAAAACTAGCCGGGCGAGGTGGCGGGCGCCTGTAGTCCCAGCTACTCCGGAGGCTGAGGCAGGAGAATAGCGTGAACCCGGGAGGCGGAGCTTGCAGTGAGCTGAGATCCGGCCACTGCACTCCAGCCTGGGCGACAGAGCAAGACTCCGCCTCAAAAAAAAAAAAAAAAAAAAAGAGAGAACATAAAATCTAAAGTGTTTGGGAAAGTGCCTGGCACGTGGCATGCCCTCAGTACGTGATAATTATCATGTAGACAACTTGGTATTAGCACAGGCACGCAGGAAGTTAAAGGATCAACCCTTTGTAAGTCCAAGGGCGGGGGAGTTGGGGGGTGCCTACTGGAGTATGAATCCTTCCTGCTCTGCGAGATGGACAGGGGCCAAGGTAGCCTCTTCCAAGTACCACTGCCAGTGAGGACCCTCAGAGAGTTCTCTGTTGTGCAGGGGTTGGAGGAAGCTCCAGTTTAGCAGGGAATTGGGAGGTAACCCAAAGCAGGCGCCTTGAGCAACACACACACCTGGGGCCTCTCCTGAGAAGACGGTGAGCTTGGCCAATGGCAACTCAGCTCCCTGACTCATCGGATGCCAGAGTGTACCTTAGGATTGGAGCTCACTAAATCCATCTTCCATCTGTGAAGCCTGATTTGTGCCCAGATAAATTAAAGTTCAGAGCCAGAATTCCATATGGTTATTACTTTTTACTCTAGAGTTACTCCTTTTGGTATATTTTTCCTTTTCAACCGATGCCTCTCAAAGATAGTTGGACTGATTTATTCTGACATAAATATGCAAATTACAATGTTTGTATTTTTAATCACGTTATTCTAGTGGAAAGGCTGCCTTAACATACCACTATCATGTGTGAAGGGCCCACTGGGGAACAGGCCCAGGACTAGGTACTTTACCCACATTATCTCGGTTACGGATGAACCCCACCCATCTATTTGTTATATTTGAGACTTGATTTTGGCCGAGTGTTCATGAGATTTGTTACACAATGTGCTCTTAAAGTTGAATGTTGGCAATCCCATATGGTTCTCCCTAACAGTACCAACTGACACTGTCTGTGATTGCAGTAACGGTCGCCACAGGGTACATTCAATACTGTGGAATTCACAACTGGTGGGCAGGTATTAAAACACCCAAATGTAAAATCAGCATTGCATCCAAATGTACAGAATTACCACACAAAAAGATACCCTTATGAAACTCCAGAATTGAAAACAACCCTAGTTTACGAAATTGGCCATAAAGCTGATTTCTCTCCCTATGTTTTTCTTTTCCCTTCTAATCCCCATTCTCTCAGAGTTACCCACTTAGCTTCAGTATTATTCTAAGGGATTTAAACCCATGAATAATAGCAAACACAAATTAAAAGCAGCAATACAAACAAAAAAACCTTATCTTTGCAAATAAGGGGAAATTCATTTCTTTACATGACTTTATTCTATATAACAAAAATGCCTCTACAAAAATAATTTTAAAACCTACATGTTAAAATTTGGAATTCCTCACAATGTAGATATGACATTTTAACAAGTAATGTGCTTTTTTAAAAAGCATATTCTTTCCAGTATTTTTATCCAATTCAATTATTATCATTTTTCAAACAGAAAAATCTTATTTTTTTATTTTACCTTTTTGGGGAGAATTTATAAGATACTGCAAATGCACATTACTAACAAGAGAGATGAGTAAGGTTGAGATTTGAACTGTCATAATTATACTTCCAAGGCTAACTATCCATTTCAATAAATCCAAGTTGATGTCTCTTCTGACATTATTGTTTCACCTGGCTAACTCCAGCAATACAAATCTTAAAGATTCCCTTAGAATCCTAGGTCCTTAAAGCCCCCATTTGAATTGAGACTTGAGACTCTCTACAGGAAGAACAAATCATCCCTGAGAAATTGAAAGGGATATTAGGTGCTTTGATTGTTAGGCATTTCTTCAAAATGTATGTATATGAAATCTGAACTAAATTCACTGAGCAAGAACCATAGTCCTTTTTGGGATTGGAGACTCATGTGAAAAAGTTAGAAAGTTTATATAAAATGGTATAAGCTCATACATGAAGCTACACTACACCTCCAGAAAATTTCCACTTCCCATCTTTTAAATTTAAATGACTAAGCACCCCAAACGCCTGACACCAGGACCCTTCATTCCATCACATCATCGCATCTAAGCATCACTCTTCTGGCAGGCACAGTTCTGCCAGATTTAGCCAGAGCTCAATGCATTTTCCACTTGAAATCGTATCCCTTTTCTACTGAGAAACTGACCCCAAATAATTTCTTTTGGAATAACCAGGGTGGAGTTTGCCTTTTTTTTTTTTTTACCTTCAGTGCTGGGTTTTTTCATTTCTTCCACCCTAATTAGTTTCTTTCTGACTCTGCGAGTGGAGTTTACCAGCTTGTGTAACCTCTTAAACTTCACCGACTCCTCGGTCTCATCATCCGATTGTTCTCTTGACTGGCAAAGAAACAAAGGAAAAGTTAATCAGGTAATTGCCCCAAGCTTTGCCTGTGTGGCTGGATATAGCTGGCCTTGCTGCCAGTCTGATCCTCGGCAGCTCTGTTGCTGAACTTCGGGCACCAGCAAATTTGCCCAAGAGGTTTACAAAGCACCACATACCATCTTAAGGTCTAATTCAGGGTAGAATTAGGTCCTAGGCACCGAAACACACATCCTTGCCCTCAACTGGCCTGTGGGGGCATCTATCTCAACTACTTCCGTGTCCTCTTTTAGCAGGACTCCAGCAGGATTCTCCCTCCAACGCTGGCCCTGTAATTCCAGTTTCACTGCTGTGGTTTGGGTCAGGCTCTCATCTGTCTGGCCCATCAGGACTTGCTGTTTAACGTGGTCATCAACTACTTCTCCAAACCAAAATCCTGTTGACTTTTTCCAGCCCTCCCCCAAAAATCAAAAACAGCAGGGCAGGAAAGGGAAAGAGATGCAAACAGCCTCTTCCATCCCATTGGCTAAGACTGTCTGCCACATTGCAGCCAGCCCTTCCGCCTCTCCCGGCTCCTTCTAAGGGATCACAAGGCGAATGTGAGGACAGACCCTGCATTCCTCCAAGAGAGACAAGGGAAAAGGCTGACCTTTCAGCCATACAGTACAGTCCATATTCCCCACAGCCCATTGCACTTTGCAGGGAGTCAGCATGCTCAGGCCCAGCTGTTTTCCCTCAAGTATCAAACATTACAGAGAGAGGGAAAAAAATCTCTCTCTGCAGCAGTGACCCAGGCTAAAAACAATCCTTTCCTTGTGAACGAAATGAGGGTTTCATTTCTAAGTCAGCTCCAACATTCAATATGCAGCTTCCTCTGTTTTATCTGTTCAAAATGTGAAACAGCAAAAGAGGTCTCCGGCTAAATGAGTGTACAGCACGGGTGCGTGGGCATGCCTGGGAGCAGCCGCCTCAGCACACCCTGTGCAGCCGATGAGCAATTCCAGCTCACATCGCATGTCTTGACAACAACCTTCTCTCCATTTCCTCCAACCCCGTTCATGGAATAGCAGGAAGACAAATGCCCAAACAAACACACAAAACAAAAACAAGCCCCATCTCTGAACACGAGTCTAATGCAGAGACTTTTCTCCTGAAGAAAAGCTCTCACTAATCTCAGTGTTACAGACAATAAAACAGATAAGCAAGAGTTGCAGATAATACCTCAAGAGAAGAAGAGGTAGAGTTTCTATGCGTTACTTAAGCATAAAAATGGTGCACGTCGTGAGTCCTCTTTGCACTATGGCACAAACATTAGTACAAGGATAGTAAGGGATATAAACAACTGATTTCCTGGCCTCTGTCCTCACCCTGGAACTCAAGGCATGGAGCCATGATACTTTCTCCCTGTATGACTATCAGCAAACTGTTTACCCACTTATGGTTAACTATAAACCTAACATCAGCAAGTCACCAGGCAGAAGTGTTTCTCAGACTTCTCTTCTGTAAAGTGTATCGATATCTATGTCCAATTTCTCTAAAATTCCTAGATAAAATGTTGCCTGCAAGTCTCAGAATTAAAGCTAAGTACTGGTTACCTGGTAATAAAGAATGGGAACTGGACTCCCAGGGGAGAAGCTACACTGGATGCTGGCAATTAGGCTTAAAACTGAAAATAAAAAAAAAAAAGTTCGAATAATAAGCGTAGTTCCTAATACAGAATGGTATTGTCTAGTTTGAGTTTCATTTCTACTTGGTTGGATTGTTGACGTGTGATGAAACGGCTGGAGCGGTCAACCAGAGGAATGAGAACTTGGTTAACCCTCATTCTGGGTAACCAGCACCTGAAAAACCCACAGTACATGGAATTACATATAAACATTTAAAAACATTCTGCCCTCTTGATGTAGCTCAAAAGCCAAGCAATTCTAATGGAAGAATAATCAACATTATGTTATAGAAAGTCTCTATAACTATCAATGGGACAAACCTAGAATATGTCTCTAACCCTCACATTTAAAAATGTTGAAATCAAATGAAAATGAAATAGGTACAGATTGTTTGTAATCAAAATATAAGAAGCTATGTTATAGGATGAAAATTACTGACGTGTATACCTCATACCTAGTTTGCTGGTTGGTGGTGGTGGTGTGGGTATGTGCATGCATGGGATAGTGGGCAGTAAGAAGAGAAATGGGGTATAGAAAAAAGTAATACAAAAATTTTAGTCCACAAAGACACAAATCATGATATGCAGTAGAGTGAACTTTCCAAGGAGAAATCAAAATAGTTAAACCAGGACAGTAGATTTAAAGGTGTTGCCTTCCTCATAAAGTCCTAGTTTCCTCTGCCCAGATTCACTGTGGCAAAAAATAACATGTTTCAGGTACTTATTTAACCGTTTTCACAAGTTCCATTTATTTTTGAGAAACATACCTTTGAATTATACCTTCGAATTATACTTCTTTATACCTTTGATTTAATGCTATTTTTATTTTTCTAGAAAAATCAAGATTTGAGGTGTTTGTCATTGACAAATCACAAACCATGGCAACCAAGTCCTTCTTTTCCATGATTATGTTTTGGACACTAGACAAGATAGATGTGGCACAATTTATATGAAGAAAAATGCAACACAAAACCCAGGTCATCCAAGAAATGTGTGTGTGTGTGTGTGTGTGTGTGTGCGTGTGTGTGTGTGTTAAACAGAAATTTTCCTAGAAGTCAGGCTAGAAGTTACTTGAGTTCAACAACCTATCCCAAGAATGTATTGCTCCATCCATGATATTGATGGAGAGGTGTTGACTTCTCATTTCCTACTGAGTACAGAGGAAAAAAGAGTTGTGAAATATTTGCCTTTGAAAAATTCTCTCCAGCTCTTTTAACACAAAAAAGCTGTAAAAGGCTTGCATTTCTTCTAAACTGGAGAGTAAATCTTGAATTTCTCATGTCATATTTCTCTTTTTAAGTATATTCCACTTCCCACATGCTGAAAATAACATAGCATGTCCTTCTTTTTTTTCTTTTTTTTGAGACGGAGTCTTGCTCTGTCTCCCAGGCTGAAGTGCAATGGCGCGATCTCGGCTCACTGCAACCTCCACCTCCTGGGTTCAAGCGATTCTCCAGCCTCAGTCTCCCGAGTAGCTGGGACTACAGGCACACACAACCATACCCAGCTAATTTTTGTATTCTTGTAGAGACGAGGTTTTGCCATGGTGGCCAGGCTGGTCTTGAATTCCTGACCTCAGGTGATCTGCCTAACCTTGGCCTCTCAAAGTGCTGGGATTACAGGCGTGAGCCACCATGCCCGGCCAGCACATCTTTTTATTCAGGAAATACACCACTAGGGATGGGGGCTTGAGAATTTTTATATTTATAAATATCAAAAATATATAATTTTTAAATTCAAATACTATGTATATTTTAAAAGAAATCTTCCTATGTGAAGAACTTTGTAGAAGATAGAGGAAATCTGCATTGTATATAAAATAAATGATTGATTTTAGGAAATAGGCTCAGCACTATTATAGAACAGGTTTTAAATAAACTAAAGTTAAAAAATAAAAGTATATATTCACACACATTCAAACATGAGATAGTGTGGCCTCCCCTCCCTTGTCCCACCCTGGGTCAGAGTTAAATAGCTCATCTTCTAAACGAGAAGGTGAGTTCAATCATATAGACAGCTCCTCACCAGAAAACCTTCAAGAGAAAAAGGCAACTTATCCCACCAAACATTGTGGAAAAATGGATTTCCAATATTGTAAACAGAAACATTTGATTTCCAGCCTCTCCTCTGCAGACTTTTTCCAGCAGAAAGCCCATATGGCTCAACTTTTAATTACTTTGGCTAATGCTATATGTAGTAATTCTGTGGTGAATGCTTAAGTGTTTCATTTCTGGTTTCCATAGCAACATTACATCAGATTGCAGACAGCTGGCTCCACAGTTTTAAACCATAACAAATTGACCAAGCCAAGACACAAAACTATAGCCGCTTTAAAGAGATAGCACACCATTTGCCGGCCAGACTGCTGAATGAGGAACCTATGGGG
Source organism: Trachypithecus francoisi (assembly GCF_009764315.1). Classification (NCBI taxonomy): domain Eukaryota; kingdom Metazoa; phylum Chordata; class Mammalia; order Primates; family Cercopithecidae; genus Trachypithecus; species Trachypithecus francoisi. The sequence goes on from NW_022681460.1 coordinate 67,216,059, forward strand.
CCCGTTTGGCACCGGGAGGAGGGTGGAGCCTCCCTCCTTCCCAGCTTCTTTTGGAACAAGTGTATCCTTGACACATCTGCAATGTTCTAATAGGAAAGACATGGAGCCAGCGTGGAGAACTTTTTATAACACAGCTATACGCTGGATGATCAGAAAAAAAGGAACAAAATGAATAGCATCTGTAAGTACAAACATTTGTGTGCCAGAGCTCACTAAACGCACCCCCTCACTGCTCCAAGTAAACCTGTCACCGCTGGTAGGTAACAGATACTTCACCGGACCCTGTAACAGTTCTTGGGACTACAGAGAGCAGAGCAAATCCTTTCCAAAAGCCATATGGCACAGTTGTGCAGGCACAGTGGCAATGTGCTGCAATAAACGTTAAAACAAACTTGCAAGGAGCAGCTAGACCCTTTGGAGGACCGCTTGAGACCACCACGCTGATCACAGGATTACAACTCTGCCCTTTGCAGAAGCACTCTCACTCAGCTTGTTTCCCTAGCTCAAAACACACAACACGCTGTCACAATTAACACCCAGAGTAAGCCCACTTATCTCCCCCGGCGCCACATAACACCGAGAGATATTTAAACATTTCTGAAAAGCAATTTGAAACTGGAAATGTACTTGCTTGTGAAATTCACACTGGTGTGTCTAACCTAGCGCATGATCAGACATATTATGCTTCAGCTTTCTAGGTCTGCTGTGCCACAGCATTAATCTTAAAGTTAAGAGAAGGAAGCCAATCAGATATAAGCTTATGAAAAGCAATGTGCAACACTGTCTGAATGCAAGTCCTCCCCAGGAAAAGCCGCCACAATTCACAGCTGAGCCATATATGCTCATTGTCTCAAATTCTCAAAATAATATTCACTATTCTCCAAAAGTTATGCATTTTCACTGGTGAAAATGCCGGGCAAAAAAGTTCAGGGTTACCAGGTAGGGAAGTAAACAGAGGAAGAAGGGCAAATTTAGAGGAATTTAAGAAGGAAAGAGAGAGAAACATCATAGGCAGGAGCAGCAAAAACTTTTACTTGAACCAACAGAAAACACATTCTTCCCTTCCCATTAAACGCATTCAGAGACTTACCGGCTTCGGCATTTAGCAAGTCTAAGGGGCAATTCTGAAGACGTCTGGTACCTCCCACCCCCCTCCCCACTCGGAGAGTGTCTTCACTCTTGTGGCATCAACTCCGCAATCTCAAAATTAGGATTAGGCACTTCTGGAACATGTCTCTGTGGAGTTACATGATCAGGCAGGCTCCACCGTCACAGCTCAGTATCCGAAGGAGAAAGGGGAAGACACTGGATTCAATTAGCTTCTTTCTGCTTGCTGACTGATTCCCCAGTCACTTGCTAACTGCATAACTTGCAAGAAAGGCATAAGTCATCAGCTCTAAGCAAATCTCCTATTCACCACAAGGAAAAAAGGGAGTGTTGTGCATGGCCAACAATCCCTGTTTTCACTGAGGAAGGCTCTCTGACCTCCTGCTGGCCTCCAGTTCCTTAATTACTGTCTATGGAATTCCAGAGACAGAAAAAAGAACACGAGAATCTGAGCGAATCCAGGACAAGGAGGACAAGGACTAACCCTTAAAAAGATCTCTTTTGCAGACATTCTTCTGAACACCCCCTTAAGGGAGTAGTCTCAATTGAAAATAGACACCTTCCGATGGCTATTTTTGAAATTACTGAATTAAAACTTATGATTGTGGTTTTCTCCTAGAGTTGTCACTTTCTCTCTCCCCATTCCTTTTTAAAATTTTAACAACCAGAGTAAATGTAGGATATTTCCCCTTCATTGGTGCTTCTAAAGCTCTCTTAACAAATTGTTTTAATGCCCATTTCAAAGCATCTGAGTTCTCCTGCATTCTAGAAATGTGAGCATGAGGACTGTGTCACAAGATGATCATTTAATTTTCTCAAGGATCTCAGGGGAGCCGCTAGGCACATGCTGTTACTTAAACAGAACATTGTCTAAACAACACAGGACTAAAAATCCATACAAAGTCTCCATGACGTGGGCTGCAAGTCACGTTCGTCTTTTCAGGGCTAAGTTCATTTACTTGGGTAAGTCACTTATTCCCACAGCACAGTTTGAGCTGCTTGTTTCTAGATGTCCCTCCTATTGGGTGAATCTTGATGTATGATGCTTGAGCCTATCTATTTATAGGACATCATACAACATAAAATACCTAGCTACACAGGACTCAGGGATGCGTATGAACCACTGTGCCTCCTTAAAATGACAGAAATTTAGAGTTGGACAGGATTCAGGGTTTACCTAAACTAAAAACAGCCAGACACAGCGGCTCACACCTGTAATCCCAACATTTTGGGAGGCTGAGGCGGGCGGATCACTTGAGGCCAGGAGTTCGAGATCAGCCTGGGCAACATGGTGAAAACCTGTCTCTACTAAAACTACAAAAATTAGTCAGGCGTGGTGGCATACACCAGTAATCCCAGCTACTCAGGAGGCTGGGATAGGAGGATGGGTTGAGCCCGGGAGGCAGAGGCTGCAGTGAGCCAAGATTGCCCTACTGCACTCCAGCTTCGGTGACAGAGTGAGACTCCGTCTCAAACAACAACAACAACAAAAGGGAATTGGAATACGAAGCTCCCAAGTGGAGGCTCATGTTTCACCATGCACACATTACAGGTTCTGCATCCGATCACCAGAGCTCCATCCCCTTTTCCTCGGCTCTTGTCTTGCTCTTCTTTCCTGGGCAGGCTGGCGTCTCTCACTCCTTGCCAAGAATTAAACTCCCTTCTCCCACTCTGTCTTCTGCTCAGAAGTATCTCCTCCCAACCTTTATGGAATTTCCTCTTCTTTCTCCTGCAAGGGCTCACCACACCTTCCCTACACTGCCCAGTTTCCCATTTCACAAACTGATTCTCCCACAAACTCCCCCTCCCCTGCCACCACCTGATGGCCCAGGTGCTTTCGTTATGTTGTACTTCCAATACTTGGATTTGTCCAAAGCTCACCATTCCCAGGCACTGTGCTCAACATCTGCATACATGATCCCATGTCACAGCAATGGCAGGGGCAGAATCTGAGACTGCATGGTTTTGCTCCTGTGCCACTATCTACTACTCAACAAGGCCTTTCTTCATCCAAGACTGACAACTGTGCTGCAAAATTATGCCCACACTTCCTTAAAACTGAGTGTAGGTATTTTCCACCGAATTCCTTCGTTACAGGATAAAAATGAAGAAAATGAGAGTACCCCAATGAGACTGGGGTAAAGGGAAGGGGATTAGCCCAAGGTCTCAGGGGTTAGAACAACCTGGGTTTCATTATCAAGTTCTCTAGGAAGTCACTTTACTTTTATGGGTCTTAATATTCCTGCACATAAATTTGGTATAGTAACATTTTTCTTACAGTGTGATTGTATTAAATACTATGTACATGAAATCCTTATTGAACTGGAGTTCAATAAGGACTTAATATTTTTACTATTATTATTATTATTATTTGAGATGGAGTTTTGCTCTTGTTGCCCAGGCTGGTGTGCAATGGCTCAGTCTCAGCTCACTGCAACCTCCACCTCCCAGGTTCAAGCAGTCCTCCTCCTGCCTCAGTCTCCCAAGTAGCTGGGATTACAGGCGCCTGCCACTACACCCAGCTAATTTTTGCATTTTTAGTAGAGATGGGGTTTCACCATATTGGCCAGGCTGGTCTCAAACTCCTGATCTCAGGTGATCTGCCCGCCTTGGCCTCCCAAAGTGCTGGGACCACAGGCATGAGCCACCACGCCCAGCCTTATTATTAAGTCTGCAGTCTTCTATTCATAACTCACCAGAGTTCAGACAACACCTAATTTTCACAAACTTTTCTTTCAGGTGCTGTGTAAATAGCAAAGACCACTTAAAAACCCAACAACCAGGCCAGGCACGGTGGCTCACTCCTGTAATCCCAGCACTTTGGGAGGCTGAGGTGGGCGGATCATGAGGTCAGGAGTTCGAGACCAGCCTGACCAAAATGGTAAAACCCCATCTCTAATAAAAATACAGAAATTAGCCAGGCGTTGTAGCACACATTGTAATCCCAGCTACTCAGGAGGCTGAAGCAGGAGAATTGCTTGAACCTGGAAGGCGGAGGTTGCAGAGATCATGCCACTGCACTCCGGCCTGGGTGAAAGAGCGACATTCAGTCTCCAAGGAGGAAAAAAAAAAAACAACCAACAACCAGCCGGGCACAGTGGCTCATGCCTGTAATCCTAGCACTTTGGGAGGCCAAGGCAGGCAGATTACTTGAGGCCAGGAGTTTAAGACCAACCTGGCCAACATGGTGAAACCCCATCTCTACTAAAAATACAAAAATTAGCCAGGCATAGTGCATATCTGTAATCCCAGCTACTCAGGAGGCTGAGGCACAAGAATCACTTGAACCCGGGAGGCAGAGGCTGCAGTGAGCCGAGATCATGCCACTGCACTCCAGTCTGGGCAACACAACAAGACTCTGTCTCAAAAAACAAAAACAGAAAAAACCAACAATCTTTTTACATGTGAAAGCTAGTCATATGGCCAGCATCTGAGGCTGGTTCTGGACAGGCTGTTCAGATACAGAGAAGACTCGGAGCCAACACAGGTTCAGATCCCCTCTGTGCCACATGGGAAGAGTGTGTGGCTGTGGGCGTGTTTCTTCTTTCATTTCTAAGATAGGCAGTGAGAAGCATCCTAGGGCTCTCTAGAGGATAAAACGAGACCTTGAATGTGAAGCCTAGAGCTTGGCAGGTAGGGAAGTCCTCGTTCCATGTGAAATACACATGAAGCTCGTGCACTGATTTATCCAGATACTTTGGAGAGGGTGACGGGAAGGATACATCCCCACTTCTTCCCCTGAGCGGCCTCTCCTCATAGCACAGGACTTGGGGAGTGTCTTAAGAGGATGGGAGACAGAGCCGACCTTGTCCACCCCTTTTTAACCTCGCTGCCATGCCTCTCAGGGGGTGATTCAGGTACTTAACAAGATACTCAATGTTGGGCCCTTTGTGAGGACGTACCATGGCTTGACTTTCAGAAAACAGGAGGCTCCCCAGGCCAGGAGCCTTGTCTGATCTCCTTCTCCTTGCATTCCTAGTACCCACCCATAGTAGAACCCCCATAAATATTGGTGCGATAACTGTGGAATGAAGAAGTTGAGACTCCCCAGCCCCGTGGCTCCCAGCCCTGGCCATGTGTCAGAGTAAACCGTGGGATATTTGAAAGACTAGACTGAGTCAGGCCACCCTGGGAAGCTCCCTGGTGAGGGACGGATTGGGGGATAGACTTTGTGAGGAAAGGCCACTGCTGGTCCTGTTCTATGGGTGGCGGGCTTGAACACAGTAGGTGTGCAAATTTGCTGAGAAGGGATTTCAGTATTTGACTCCTCTGGTGAGGAATTGTTCCTCATTAGCTCCTTGGAACAAGGTCCAAAAGCCTTATCGTGGAATATGTGATTGTGCATGGTCAGATTCAGTTTCTGGTACATCGTGCTCCATTCTTCAGATACCACGTGGTGGACAGGGCATCAGAGTACCTGGTCCTCACTCCCTGCTTCCTCGCAGCATCTCAAACACCCTATGCCCTTCACTGCCCTGATGGCTCCTCTTCTGCAAACAGCTCTGCTGACTGCATCCACACCCCTAACTCCTACGCATCCTTCAAGTTTCAGTCTGCATATTTACTCCTCTGGAAAGCCCTCCTGGCTTTGCTCCTCATCTCCTTTAGATTAAATATATTTTATCCAAGGACTTAGCACATATATTGTCGTTGCTAGATTCCCTAGCCCCTCACTAACTGTCACGCAGACAATGAGCCTGACCACATTCATTTCCACATCTGTATGTTAGTAGCATTTATTGTTTCTGACTACACATGACATGTATTATTAAAAATTTGGAGAATGCAAAAATGCAGAAAGTAGTAAGAGAAATGACATATCATCCTATACTCAGATAGAAAACTTGCTAATATTTTGGTTTATGCCTTCCCACTTTTTCCCCATACACACACGTATGCACACGCACACACAAAATACACCCTGATGTTTCTGGATGTTTCTTTTTTTTTTTTTACAAGAAAGGGTGATCTTTGACCTTTACCTTCTCCACCTCCTCTAGTCACTATCAGTGTCCCCAAATCCTCCCTCAAATTACACGTACCGTCTAAGTGGAAATAATACATCTGCCTGTAAGTGGGGTCCCTCTCTGAGCCATGGCTGCCTCAAAAGATTTTCCTTTAGAGAAACTCTGGGCCCCTGGTGTATACCATAGCCACACTGTTTTATAGCCCATTTTTTAAAGCTATATGTTTTGAACATTTTCACATGTCAACAAATATTCACTATAATACAATGTATTAATGATACAGTAGTATTTAGTCATCAAAGTATACCATAATTTACTGATATCATGGTCCCCATAATTAGACATTTGGCTGTTTCCAAATAATCCTGGGAGGCACATTTTGTGGAAAATTTCTAACATATCTAACACTTTTTTTTTTTTAGAAAGATGATTCGATTGTAGAATTGATGGGTAAAAGGGTGTGTCTTTAAGACTTTTGACACATATTGACAACTTGCTCTGAAGAAAAGTTGTATTGTTTTAAAATCTCACAAGCAGTTACCAACACTGAGAATTACAATATTCTTTTCCACTCAGATAAATAAATATCTGTGTTTGTGCTAAACAGATATTTCCTGATTGAAATGAATGAATGAATGAATGCACTGATTCAAGACATCAGGAAAGGCAAGGAATAGCAATAGGAGGAAGCCAGCATTCCCTGGATTTACAAACGTTATCATCTAGAAGTCTGAATGGGTAGGGAGAGCCCCAAGAGAAGTTCAGAAATATGATTAATGTTAAGGTCAACCATGACAACTGCATGAGAAAAACACAGAGATATAGGAATTCGATGTGGGAGGACTCATCTCTGGGTAAGGAAATTGAGGCACACTTCCGTGAGGGGAAGAGGGCCTGCCATGGGTTTAGGGACATTTCCATGTCCCTACATGAGTCTAGTCCAGTATTTAGGTGGTCCTGGGGCCCTACTTCTCCCGCCCACCCCAGCCCAACCTTAGATACCCTCCTATCTAGACAAAGAAGAGCTCAGCTGATGTTGTTGCTTTTATAAACAGCATGTGACACCAATCAACAAGAGCTTCCTGGCCCTCCTCTTCCCCAAGCTTGATTTCATAATCTCTCCAACATGCCTGATCTCCCTCCACGGTCCAAAAAGTGATGCACTGAAAGTCCCTCCCTACTTTAGGGGCACTGCACTGATTCTGGGGCCATGGCAGAGGCCTTTTGGTCACAGTCATCAGGTTAATGTGTTATTCTTCGTGCTTAGAAAAATATTAGTCTCACTGTTCAAATAAGTTAGAGTTACTTAAAAGTGTGTTTATGAGTTGCTAGAAGTAACAGTAGAAAATATGAAGCACACTGTGGGTAATTTTTTTTTCTTTTATCACAAAGGAGTCAGGGGAGGACTCATTTGTTTAGTGTCTGCTCATTAGCTGGTGACATCATTGCCCTCTGAAATTAGGAGATTTTTGTTAGCATATGGAAAAAAAAAGATGAGATTCCATTCTTCTCCCAGAGGTGCAGTGGAACACTGAAATAATCTCTCTGGCAGTTTCAAAATTAACTAGTTGTTGCCAGATTTGAAGAAAGAGACGGAGGAGGAGGGGGCGGCAGAGAGGAGAAGATAATTACATGATAGTTTTATTTGGAAAAAATATGTGAGAATTTGAGGTAATATTACCATTCCCTAGGGGCAAAGGCTTGTCAGCACTTAATTCACTTAAGAAACTGCTTTAAAATTTAACCATAAAACCAAAGGAGCAGCAAATGGATGTTATGTTCCCTAATCAACTGTAATCTATTTCTTAAACTCACGAACTTTGAATTGTTTTTAATCGCCCCCATGAGGAGAAGGGAGAAAAATATAAAATCTCAGGAGTCCTACAGCCAGATCTCGGGAGGCTTAAAACAAAAGTGAATCCTCCCACCCCAGTTCTGCAGGATGTCACAGAGCAGAGAACGCCTTTCCTCCTGAATGGGTCGGGGGAGAGAGTGGTAAGTAGAGGAAAGAGGACTGGCTTCTCCTTCACTCTGTAAATCTTTGGAAGACATTTCTGCCTGGGGCTTTGTCACCCTGACCACAGGTCAGAGAAACGCATTGTTTCATATTAAATAGATGAGTTAGGAAACAAAGTATCCACAGCTCTACAGGTCCCTCTGTTCAGAGTGGGGTAGTGTTATCCAAAGCAAATCTATGGGATCAGACACACTGAAGACTAAAGCAAAACACCAAACCCACTCATTCCCAAGGGCATCCAATTCTCACATGTCATGGAAAAAGGATGATTCAGAACAGGACTGCCAAGTAGGGCAATTACATATGTGTTTAAGGCACTAGTTTCTGGAGCTGATGAAAGTGTTCATCCCAGAAGCCGTAAGTCTCCTAAGGGATTGGGTGGTGTCTGCAAAGTCACATTACTTTTATGGCATCTTAGGCTGAATGACTCATGGATCAGGCATGATGACTTCTCCGACAGGGCTGCCAAACAACCTTGTCTAGGCAAATGGCAATGTAGAAATACAGAGAACTGATGGAGCCAAATGGCAATGGAGGGAAGGGGGGACCACCAAGACCATTCCTCCAAGCCAAACTTATGCCACCAGATCACTGGTCATCTGTCGAAGCTGGAGGAGGGAGGGTCCAATGTTACCTCCTAGACTGACATCTACAACCTTAACGTTAATCTCCTTGTGTTTGCAGGATAAATAAGCAAACTTACTTCAAGTTCCACATTGAAGAAATCTAGACTAAATACCTTCAGAGAGGAATTATTTAGAGCTAGAAAGGTTGTTTGTGGTCATCCAATTGGCAAAACTATCAGGTCATGAACTCTGCTGAACACTGAACCACAGAATATTCTTCTCACAACGACTAACAAAACGAGAAAAGCCCCCCAAGAAGAAAAAATAAACAAACAAACAAAAAACACTAAAAACTAGCAAAAGTATTACGCCAAGAGCAACCAAACAAAGAAAGCTATATAATCTAATGTACTGAACTCCATGACCAAGGTAAGAAAGAAATTTCTGAAGCTCACTGGAAAAGGCCCCCAACTTCTACAAAAGCCAGGCTAGCAGGAATCCACAGAACCCTGTCATGTGACTCCAGATCTGGAAGGAAACAGTGTGGCCTCTTTATCTTTCTCTGGCCTAAGAGCAGTGGAAATGGCTGCAGAAGAGCAATGAGTGAAATGATGGGAAGTCAGGGCAGGCTGTTCTTGATTGAAATACAGCCCCTAAAATTCAAAAAATGAATGAAAGGCAGAATGGCTATATTCCACCAATTACCCCGGCTATGAACCAGGTGGCATAAATTATGATACGGCACATTCAACACAGTTTCAGGAGAGAAAAGGCAGAGTCCAGGTATCCCAGTGAAGACCACATTTCACCATATATCATGGCCAGGTTGTAGCAACAACAAACATAAATGGACCACAAAATGAAGCCCTCAACTGTATCTTGAAAGAAGAAAAAAAATCTATTGTCAGATAGCATGGCAAACAGGTCAAAACATAACCTTCAATATCAGCACAAATAGAGAATGTGATCAGAGCCACCCAAACAGGACCAAGATGGGAAAAAAAAAAAAAAAAAAGCATGACAACTGTACAAACAAACTATGGCAAAGAAGGGGGGGAAAAGAAGCATAGATAAAAACAGAAAGCCAATCTTTTGCTCTCAACACTTCATCAGGAGACAATATAACTCAAGGAACAGGAAGAAATTCCTAAGAGTTGCTTCCCTCTATAAAATAATTTAATAAGAACATGAATTCAATTAAATGAGACCTCAAAGACAAGATAAAAAACACAAATGATATAAATTTAAAGTTTGCAGAAATAAGGAAACAACCTATTAGAGAACCAATTTATAAATAAAATAAGCAAAGAATAGAATCGATACCCCAGAAGTCAAAATACTGATAGAGAGAAATGATTCATATTACTTGACCCAATTTTCTCATATTACCCAAGTTTTCCGATTTACTCAGCTCTTCATCCAGACCTCTGACTTTGCTGCTCCCTCTCCTGACACACGTTTCTCCTCTGCTTGAAAGTTCCTCTTCAGTGTCAACCACCTTCTCTGGGAAAGCTTTCCAGACCCTCTTTGCTGGGGCTTGCTGCACTTTCTGTGTGCACCTATCACAATAGGCAGGAAAATCTCAGTGAAGTCCACAACCATGCCATCTATTAATCTGGCTCCTTTTCTCAAACTCAAGCTCCTTGTGTACAAGGACTTGGCACATAGTGGGTACTCAATAAATGCTTGCACATAAATAAATGAAAGAATGCTCAAGATGGCATTCTTTCAGCCTACACGTTGGGTCAAATGCACAGTGTAAGAAATGATTTGCATCCTTTTATAAACTATGTGATGCTATTAGCATAATACTAATAATAAATAGTAGAGTGAACATTGGAAAGTGAGGAGTATGGTGTGGTACAAAGAAGGAGATGAATGGGATCGAGAAGTGAATAAAAGGATATTTGGATATAGATTATACTGTAAAAAAATTTGGTTGTGTTAAAATATCGCTTTCCAAATGATTTGTCTGATGACTATCGTTCTAAGAATTGTGTTGCAGTGAGCCAAGATAGCGCCACTGCACACCAGCCTGGGTGACAGAGCGAGGCTCGGTCTCAAAAAAAAAAAAAAAGAATTTTGATACAATGGGTAATTGTGACAACATTAAAATGAACTCAAAACAAGTGATGGGCGACGTATGATTCTAATAAGCAGGTTCAGGTTGGAGACGGCCCACAGTCTAAATTCTACATATGAACAACAACAGGGCCTGGGTATCTCCCCAACCCATCCATTAAATAAGGACGGGCACTAGGGCAAATGATTTAACAAGGAATTGACACGCAATGAATCGATAACATTGAACAAGTAATGGAAATCTTCTTATCCCCGACTTCTCCAGGGTTGTTCCCAAGAGCACAATAAGAAACTGGGATTGCAAATTGAAATGCCAATCTCTAAACTGAATTAGATTACAAATGTCTGTACTGAAATATAATCAGCTAGTGGGAAAATGTGGCATATCCTGTTTAGTATTTATGTATTAGGTTGGACAAAGGAAATCACCACTTTTATAGGTCAAAAGCTGTCTAGTATCTCTAGTTCCACAAGGTTCAACCAAATGAAAGAAACAACAGACCAAATTGTATCCATAATCTATCTTAATTTTTTAAAATAGGTATCCTCAGATTATATAGTATCTGGTTATTGTGTCATTTGTTTTTATCAGTGTGGCCCTTGATAGGTTTTTCTTTCTTTCTCTTTTCTTTTCTTTTTTCTAGAGACAGGTTATTGCTCTGTCACCCAGACTGGAGTGCAGTGGCATGAACACAGCTCACTACAGCCTCGTTCAGGCAATCCTCCCGCCTCAGCCCCTCAAGTAGCTGGGACTACAGCTAAATTTGTTTTGTATTTTTTTTTTTTTTGGTAGAGATGAGGTTTCACCATGTTGCCCGGGCTGGTCTAGAACTCCTGAGCTCAGACAATCTGTCCACCTTGGCCTCCCAAAATGCTGGGATTGCAGGCGTGAGCCATCACGTCCAGCCAGCCCTTAATATGTCGAGGAAGGCCTCCAAGCAGCAAGCACCCTCAACTTCTTGCACCTGTAGAAATCAGTAATGATAAAGATGTTCCTGGTTAGTTCCCAAAGTCAAAGAGCCAGATGGACCTGCCATGAGAGTGCCTTCTGACATAACAGGTATGGAACGCACACCCACACACTCCATGAGACCACGTCATCAGCACTGTAGGGTCCTATATTATTTCAGTACAATTAACTACTCACACTTCACAGATAGTACTCCGTCCAAACATGCTTACTAAAACCATACCAGGCCCACCCTTAAACCCACTTACACGGTAATACCTTCTGAAATAGGAAACAAATTGATTATGTGTTTGGTAAAAGTATAACCAAGTAAACATGCACTTTTACATTAAGCTTGTCCTGACAATTCTGGCCTCTCTGCTGATACATGAATATAAGCCATTACTACCATGTTAATGGTATGTACAAAAATAGCACTTTTATGGGAACTCAAGTATTTTAAGAATGGCAGTTGACGGGAAGGGCAGAAGATCTTCACATTAAATAACAAAGAGATGAAGTGCCTGGCCACAGATGCAGAGCTAATAGGTGGGAGATTTGGATCTGAGCCCAAGGTCTGACTCAAGTCCGAGCTTAACCAGTCTCCTCTCTTGCCCACGCAGGGCGAAGTCCTGGTTTCCAGGGACTAGTAGACGCAACAGCTTCCTTCTTGTGTAACTTTGTGGAAACATGGCGATCTTAAGGGACTCAACAAATACATGCCTGAAAACTTTGGCCCCTGTCTGGGGGAGAAGACTGGGAATGAGAGGGCAGAAGAGAAGTGACAAGAAGCCACCTAAGCAATGACTTTTGGGCAGCTTATAACCAGATGGAACAAAATGGGCATTTCTTTTTTTTTTTTTTTGAGACGGAGTCTCGCTCTGCCGCCCAGGCTGGAGTGCAGTGGCGGGGTCTCAGCTCACTGCAAGCTCCGCCTCCTGGGTTTACGCCATTCTCCTGCCTCAGCCTCCCAAGCAGCTGGGACTACAGGCGCCCGCCATGTCGCCCGGCTAGTTTTTTGTATTTTTTAGTAGAGACGGGGTTTCACCATGTTACCCAGGATGGTCTCGATCTCCTGACCTCGTGATCCGCCCGTCTCGGCCTCCCAAAGTGCTGGGATTACAGGCTTGAGCCACCGCGCCCGGCCGGCAAAATGGGCATTTCTTAAAACATCTCACTATGTATATTTTTCCAATGGATTGATTTTTCCTTTAGTCTCACCCTAAGCTGTAGATTAAAGGAATTATTACTTTTACTCTTTTAATAAGAACTTAAATATGTTCCAATTTTACTATCATTTTAGTTTCAGAATCATGGTTTTATTAAAATACAGAGTAATATTTCCTCTGATAATCTCCTACCCAGCCAAATAAAATGAAAATTTATAAGAATTATCCATAAAAATCAGAATAATCATATGAAGGTCTCAAACACATTAAAAGACTAAGATTAGTGTGCATTATTTCATATTTTTAAATTTTTTTTTTACTTTTTTTTCTTTTGAGACAGGGTCTCACTCTGTCACCTAGGCTGCAGTGCAGTGGTGCAATCATAGCTCACTGCAGTTTCAGCCTCTTGGGCTCAATAAATCCTCCCGACTCAGCCTGGTAGCTGAGTAGCCTCAGTAGCTGGGACTACAGGCGTGTGCCACCATGCCTGGCTAACTTTTTTATTTTATGTAGATCCCATGCTGGTCGTGAACTTCTGGCCTCAAGTGATCCTCCTGCCTCAGCCTCCCAAAGTGCTGGCATTACAGGCATGGGCCACCACACACAGCCAATAAAAGTTAATTTTAACATAGTTACATGTAGAAAGATTTTTGAAAAGGGTTCATCTACACAAGGTAATACTGCATGCATGGTATACAGAATTGCTGATACCTGTCCCAAGAATACAGGGCATAAATGCCTTCTGATAAATTATTGCTATGTTTTGTTTCTTCTTTCTCCTGGTCATTTTATAAACCAAACAAGTAAACTCTTCTTCTGTGTGAGAAAGAACTGAAGAACATGAGCCTAAGACAACCATTAGAGCTTCAATAAGTAGAATCATTTTCTAGCTGTAAACCAAAAAGCATTTTGCCAATTAGAACCCTTTTAAATTAAAACCCACATACTCAGAGTTATGAAAAGATCCCTTAGGAAAAGAGATGCAGTGGGGAAAAAAAAGTAAACGCCATTAAAAAGCAAAATGCTTATTCAGAAATGAAAGTTATTTTTATACTTGGAATCTATCCTCTCTTAAACTTGCTTATTAAACACACCTGTAATTCCAGCACTTTGGGAGGCCGAGGCAGGCAGATCACCTGAGGTCAGGAGTTCGAGAGCAGCCTGGCCAACATAGTGAAACTCTGTCTCTACTGAAAAAAAAAAAAAAAAAAAAAAATTAGCCAGGCATGATGGTGCATGCCTGTAATCCCAGCTACTCTGGAGGCTGAGGCAGGAGAATCGCTTGAACTCGGGAGGTGGAGGTTGCAGAGAGCCGAGATCACGCCACTGCACTGCAGCCTGGGTGACAGAGCGAGACTCCTTCTCAAAAAATAAATGAATAATTACAAGAAGAGAAAGACAGCAGAAATAAAATCCATCATTTTCTTGGGGATACTTTCGCTGTATGTACAACGCCAACTCAAGTACTATGGTATGTGTCACTCTTCACATAATTTATGCATCTAATCAATATACACTGCCATCCAAGTCAGTAAAACTATAAAAATCATACACATTTTTTTAGATTGCTGGGAATATTTATAGGTGGGAGCAGATTTTGTAAATTCATCATATGCTGCCATTAAAGAAATCTTCTTTGCGGTCAGACTTCTCCATATGATGAAGCTAATGATATCGGTTTATACGTTAACACCTTTGAAATGTAAAAATAAAACTTCCGGTAGATTTTAACCTAAAGATAGTGTCTGAAAGTTATTCTAGTAAAAAAAAATTCAAAATAAACACAGCAAGAATAGTCAATCTTTAAAATTTTGAGTTGAGCTCAGAATAGCAGATTCTAAAAAAGAGGACAGTGGTTATACAAGTAGACGGATGCTGCCACTCTGCTCCAGAAAGCAGTGAAATCACAAATGCTCAGGCTACCTATGAGTGTGTGCACTGTTCTTACGCCATATTCTGTAAAAAGGGATTATATTGTTAACCTTTTCTTTTTTCATAATGGAAATTAAGCCATTTACCCCAAGAACCACTTAAAAGGAAATTCTGCCGGTGCCCTGGCTTTCGGCACATAACAGAATTGTTATTAACAAATTATCTTTCAGAATGTTCTATTTCTACTAGGGCTGTGACTACCTTTCCTTCCAAAACTTCAAACCTGAATCCTCTGGCTTGAAGACAATGTCTGTTACTAAGGCAGGTGAAAGGACATTGAAAATTCTACGTAAAACCTGGCCACTGGAGAGGGACATGTTTATGGTTTACAACTTTAGAAAGTCCCAAAAAGATTTAAAAGGTGCCAGCTGAAATATCTTATAATCTTGGGATATTTTAGTTGAGACCTTGGAAGTCCTCAATCGAGGAAACACTGAAAATAGCTCCACGGTGTTCTGTGTCTGTTGTCCAAAGTTTTGGACACAGTTCAAACACATGGCTCTCTCCACCTCAAACCAAATTAGCAACAAAAAGGTACATATGGTTGAACGGAAGGCTATGAAGAGTGCACACATGGAGGTAAGGTGGTGTTATAAGGCCACAATTATAACATTCTTTTTTTTTTTTTTGAGATGGAGTCTTGCTCTGTTGCCAGGCTGCAGTGCAGTGGCATGATCTTGGCTCACTGCAACCTCCACCTCCTGGGTTCAAGCGATTCTCCTGCCTCAGCCTCCTGTATAACATTCTTTGCACAAATATTTCCCAACTCTGAAACTCCCCAAAAGCAAAAGTGATCAGTTACGAAACGATGACTTGCTTTACTCACTCACAACAACGTTTCCCTAGGGGTGCTCCATCCTGGTAAGGAACTCCAGCTACAGAAACACAATTCCAGCTTTCCTGGAACAAATTTTTCTATGAAGTGAAAAATCTACTGAATGGTAAAGATGACTCTAGCCCATCTTGCACTTCTTGTCAAGGTTGTTGCTTTCATTTTTCTTCATACATTATATATATTCTTAAAACATTTTAAATAAGATTGCCATCACATGATCTCTCATTTGGAAAGATCTTTCACAGCAAACATTTTAATTAATATTCAAGTACTAGGTATAGATCACTAACTCTTGCCCACCAGCTTTCTAAAAACAGAAAAACTATGATTTACTACAACTTATGTTAGTAAAAAACTAGAAAACCCTGTAAAACAGAGATCATAATTTCTTTAAATGTCTTCTTAACTAGAAAATAAACTGAACCTTAGTGCACAAAGCTTGAGAACTCTTACAATCATCCCTCCTTGCAGGAGGCAAAGGAAAAAATAAACTCACCAAACTAAATTAAAATGAAAAATAATAACATAAATGTGCAGACATTTAATAAGAAATAGAGCTAAGCTCTCAACCAAAAATCTCTTTTAAAACTTTTAGCACTCCCAACATAAGTTTATTATTAATGGAAAACAGCACAAAACAGATTCTTCTCTGGCAAAGGGAAAGCGATTTTTCACTTCCCCTGTAACTATCTTTAGTACTTTACACTCTTGGAAACTAGGAATGTGCATATGGATTTATTGTGAGGCAACACGCAATTATCTAATTTCAGTGATGGGGGTGGGGAAGCCTATGAAATCAATGCAAATGAAATCCTAAGGCTTGAGAGGCATCAATATAGGCATTGAAGTCTGGTGACAAAGGCCTTATGATCCCTAAAACTTTCATGGCCTGGGCCTTCCTGATTCGAGCCAGTGGGCTATTCACATCTCTGTATTCTAGAAAGGAATTGACAGAAAACAGAAAAGCTCCACCCCTTGCACAAAAAATATTCAAAGTGCCTATAGCCCGTGGTGGCTGAATTCTGAAATTAACTGCTCTGCCATAGCGGCAAATCTAAAATAATGTGAATGAATATTTTGGACGGGGTTTCTGGCCAACTCTTCATAAAAATGCAGAACAGGCTAAAGCCAGAGTAAGAGGGGCAAGGGTGATATATATACTTTAGGATTGCAATCAAGTTCAAGCAAACTTCAGTGGTGATGGTGGTGGGTTGTAGCTCTGAACAGCATGACCAGAGGTTGGCATGGGTGTTGGCAGAGAGTCAGCTAGCAAAATACACAGGGTAAATCAACTGCTTCAAAAAACTGCATTGCTGACTAGCCTATCATCACCTACGCCTCTCAGCCAAAAGAGAAGTCACTCTTCAGAACTTCTGGAAGACTGTGCTCTGAGAGGAGGAAGCATATGGTATTTCTGGCCCTAGGTCTAACTAAGACAGGCTGAATTTATTTGCGAGCCATCTATGAAGAAACAGTTTGGTAAGAAGTTAGTAATACAAATGTGTACATGGCATCTCAAATCTGTGTGCACACACATGAGTGTGATTTTATTTTATTTATTTATTTATATATATTTTATGAGACAGAGTCTCACTCTATTGCCCAGGCTGGAGTGTAGTCCTGTAATCTTGGCTCACTACAACCTCTGCCTCCTGGGTTCAGAAGATTCTCTTGCCTTAGCCTCCCAAGTAGCTGGGACGATAGGCACAGGCCACCACATCTGGCTAATTTTTTATTGTATTTTTGTAGAGATGGGGTTTCACCATGTTGGCCTGGATGGTCTCAAACTCCTGACCTCAGGTAATCTGCCTGCCTCAGCCTCCCAAAGTGCTGGGATTACAGGCGTGAGCCACTGTGCCTGCCACACGGGTGTGATTTTAACCTCTGCTCTAAAGCATTAACTGTCAGAACAGGACCTGTCTCTTTCTCCTTTACTTTAATAACGCAAGCATCTAGCACAATGCCTGCTATAGAGCAAGGGCTCTATAAATGCCTCCCAAATGAACAGAGAAATGCTGAAGAGAATGAAATGTTCCAACTATTAAGAAGAACCCATTTCATTCTCACAATTTATATCCAGGTAATGGTTCTGACTAGCCCTCTGAAAGGGGTCTCATAAACCAATGCTTAATAATGCTTTCTTAGCAGCTTATTCTAAATGCTTGATAATACTTATATTAACTTTTTCCTAAACAAGACAAGCTCCTCTCTTTGAAGTCTAAGTGGGTGAGGTTTTACTACAGTCCTGTTTCTCTGAATGGACAAAGACTTTTAACCTTTCCTTTGACTCAGATGCTATTAATCATGGCAGTATACAGTGAGTTTGATACTAAGGGATCCAGTATGGACAACTGAGTCTTTGTTTTCTCCCCCAAGTTGGGTTTGAATTGGTCCTGAGTTACTGTATTTATTCCTCATGATCCTTTAGGTTCATGATTTACATCTACATTATGTTAGACTTTAGGACTTGAGGATCAGAGACCCAAAAAGGCACACTGAAAACCATGGACACGGCTCTTTTGATTACCTCATCGTCCCAGGACACATTGCTGGCTGGCCTATGATACATTTATTATTATAAACAGTAATGTCTCAGTCACTTTCACACAAAAGTAAACCAGACAGGGCTTTCAAATTCATAATCCTTTGTTTTTTAGCTGCAATGGAAATCTGGTGCTTGATTCAGGAAACTGGGAGATGATGGAAGGATTATATTTATTTCTGATAAACCGCCATTTGTTGCTTAGATACTAAAAAAGATAAAGACTGAATCTGTAGTTGCAAAACATAAAACATGCTTTTAAAGCAGCCAGGAAGAATGAATGTTCAGGCCAGGTGAGGTGGCTCACGCCTATAATCCCAGTACTTTGGTAGGCCGAGGCGGGTGAATCACCTGTCAAAGGTTCGAGAACAGCCTGGCCAACATGGTGAAACCCCATCTCTACTAAAAATAGAAAAATTAGCTTGGCATGGTGGCGCATCTGGACACTGGTAATCCCAGCTAATCTGGACACTGAGGCAGGACAATTGCTTAAACCCAGGAGGCAGAAGTTGCACTGAGCCGAGAAGTTGCAGTGAGCTGAGATCACGCCACTGCACTCCAGCCTGGGCGACAGAGTGAGACTCCGTCTCAACAACAACAACAACAACAACAACAGAATGAATGTTCAAATATAATGCTCTTCTTGAAATATTTCTATAGGAGTTGGACATTGGAGAAACAAACAATACAGTCTTCCTTGCCCAAGGGGGTCACTATTTCCAAGGAGGCTGAAATATGTACAATCAATTTTGATATTCTAGGATAACTGTTTAGGTTTGATCTATAAAGCCAGTTTAACAAAAGCACATAATAGGAAGCAATAAATACGCTTGAGGACGGGAAGGAAAGTTTCAGAGAGGAAGGAACAGCTGGACTCCACCTTGAAAAACTCAGATTTTCACCAGGAAAAATTTGGAGGAAAACATTTTAGATAAAGAAATTATGTGAGTTAAAGTGCTGAAGAATGAAAAGCACAAGGTTTGTTCAGTCATGCATATGAGGTCCAATATGTCACAGAGGGTATTGGGTGTGGAGATAGAATATGAGATTTAATAAATTGATTAAAGCCAGAACACATAGAATTTTAAGTGTGCCAAGAAGTGTGGAATTTATCTTATAGAAATGGAAAACCATCAGCCTTTTCAAAACATAATTGCAAGAGAAGACGGATGTTTTAGAAAGATGACTGGTTGTATGGAACACAGATAGTAAAAGACAAGAGATTGAAGACAGGGAGATGGGGTTGTTTCCAAATTTTAAGGGTAAGATAACCTAAAAAACAAAATAAAACTATATAATACATGAAAAGAGGTAATTCCTTCTGTTTCTGCTCCACACATTGTGAAGACGACACCCTAAAATGTCTTTATGAGGCTGGCACACGCCTGTAATCCCAGCACTTTGGGAGCCTGAAGCGGGCAGATCACGAGGTCAGGAGTTCGAGACCAGCCTGGCCAATATGGTGAAACCCTGTCTCTACTAAAAAATGCAAAACTTAGCTGAGTGTAGGGGTGCACACCTATAGTCCCAGCTACTCGGGAGGCTGAGGCAGGAGAATCACTGGAACCTGGGAGGTGGAGGTTGCAGTGAGCCGAGATCACGCCACTGTACTCCAGCCTGGGTGACAGAGCAAGACTCTATCAAAAAAAAAAAAAAAAAAAGCTATATGAAATTCTGGAGCCTTCATTCCTATCATCCCTATGGAACTTGTAGAATAAGAAGCACTGTTTTGGTCATATTGAAACAGTATGAATAATATAAGGTATGCAAGATGGAAATAAAAGTTAAATTATTATTATTATTATTATTTGCAGAAGACATGATCTTGTTTTCTTTTTTTATTTTTATTTTAATTTTTTTATTTTGACACAGGATGGGGTGCAGTGGTAAAATCACAGCTCACTGCTGCCTTGGACTTCTGGGCTCAAGCGATCCTCCCACCTCAGCCTCCTGAAGACATGATCTTATATATAGAAAACCCTAATACTATGTGCGCCCACACACATATACACACACGCATGCACACACAGCCTGTATAGCTAATAAATTCAGCAAAGTGACAGGATAGAATATCAACACAAGAAAATCCACCGCATTTTTATACACTAGCAATAAACAATTTGAAAAAAATTTAAAAAGCATTGTCATTTACAATAACATCAAAAAGAATAAAATATTTAGAAATAAACTTCATTACGGAAGCAAGACTTATATATTGAAAACTGATGATGTATTTCTGGGCTATTTTATTCCTTTGGACTCTGTCATTTTGCTAGTACCATGCTGTTTTGATTATGATAGCTTTATAGTATGTTTGAAATTAGGAAGTATGACACCTCCAATTTTGTTCTTGTTTTTTAAGGTTTTTTTTTTTTTCAATTTAAAGGTTCCTTGAGATTCCACATTAATCTTAGTTTGAGTTTTTTATATCATTGGGATTTTGATAGGAATTGCAATGAATCTTTAGATTGACTTGGGTAATGTCATTTTAACTATATGAAATCTTCCAGTCAATAAACATAGGGTATCTTTCCATTTATTTATGTCTTCATTAATTTTTTTCAGCAGTATCACCGAACACTTTAAAGTAGCTGATATGGTAAACGTCATGTTACGTATACTTTACTGCAATAAAAAATAAAAATAAAAATAAAAAACAAACCCCCAGCATGATAACACTATGAGGACTGTAGATGAGTCTCTGTCAGGTAGAGAAAATAAGCAATCTATATGAACAGACACTTCTTTGCAGACCCAGGTGCAAGTTGGAAGTTGCGAAAAGAAATCCAAAGGCTAAAATGGTGAAGATTGTCCCTTATCAGTATAGGTGATCAAGATGTCAAAGACATGGTAAACTCACATTGCAGTTTGATGAGCCATCAAATGTTGGGTAAGAACCATCTGGCCAGTCAGCAGGGTCCAGGGCAGCCGACTGCCGGTGCTGGGCCTCGTATTCCTTGAGCTGCAACAAGAAGAAATGGATACTGAAATGGAAAGAATGGCCAGACACTGGCCAGACCTTTTACAAGGAAATGACTCAAATAATACATCCAGGTTCCTGGTTCACAATCTTGTGCTCAAGCAGCAGAGAGATGACTTTGGGTACCTTCTTCATGCCAGTGTTGGTAACTAAGTGCCAGCCAAAGACACCTTTCCCAAAACCAAGAGGAAGATAACCACCCTGCCCTATGAGTTTTCATCTAAGTCAAATCAACAGGCAAAATGGACTCTTTGTATCCTGTGTTCCAGAAAGAATTTTCACTTTCCCCCTCCAACATCAACACTTATGTTTCCTCAGCTTGATTATAAAGAAATTGTCTGTAGTTTGGCCTCTGAATTACCTTCCCAAGTATGTAAGTCAAAAACATGCATGTCCTTTTTAGGAAGAGAAAATGATAGACTACAGACATTTTAGTGAAACAGGGTCAAACCCTGAAACATTATATATATATATATTTGTTGTTGTTGTTGAGACAGGGTTTCACACTGTTACCCAGGCTACAGTGCAGTGGTGCAATCATGGCTCACTGCAGGCTTGACCTCCCAGGCTCAAGCGATCCCACCTCAGCATCCCAGGTAGCTGGGACTACAGGCATGCACCATCATGCCCACCTAATTTTTTTTTTTTTTTTTTTTGTAGAGATGGGGTTTCGCCATGTTGCCCAGGCTGGTCTCAAAATCCTGAGCTCAAGTGTTCCACCCCCTCAGCCTCCCAAAATGATAGGGTTACAGGTGTGAGCCACTACACCCGACCCTGAAACAGTTTTAAAAATCACATGCTTGTCTTGTTCAAAATGGCTTCAAGTTGCTAGTCCAACGTTATAACCTAACAGACGTTACGGGGTTATTGGAGACCTTTGAGGATGGTCTCTCTATGGAGATCTTAGAGATATTGAAAGTTTAGGTTCAGAAACAAGGTTTCTCATTTTTGAAAAATACAGAAAGACAATTGAAATCCTATAGCAGGCCAGGCACAGTAGCTCACACCTGTAATCCCAGAACTTTGGGAGGCCAAGGTGGGTTGGTTAACCTGAGGTCAGGAGTTCGAGACCAGCCTGGCCAAGATGGTGAAATCCCGTCTCTACTAAAAATACAAAAATTAGCTGGGTGTGGTGGCAGCACCTGTAATCCCAGCTACTCAGGAGGCTGAGGCAGGAGAATTGCTTGAACCTGGGGAGCAGAGGTTGCTGTGAGCTGAGATCATGCCACTGCACTCCAGCCTGGGCAACAAGAGCGAAACTCCATCAGAAAGGAAGGAAGGAAGGAAGGAAAGCAGGCAGGTAGGCAGGCAGGCTATAGCAAAGTGAGCAGATTTACTTTAAAAAAATTTTTATAACTTATTTTACCATACTTCCCAAATAAGTGAGCAAATTTAACTTAGCAAGATGAGATCTTTCGGAATGTGAGATAGTGAGAGTGAGAGCCCAGGTGTCACACAGAAATTGAGCTCTGGGGTTCAAAACAATTGTCACTGCATTCAAATCCTATTACAAAGCAGTGTGCACATATGAATTTAAGACAGTGATCAAATCATGTTCCATGAGCCAAGCAACTTAAAAACAGAAATAAGTGAACCTGACAGCCCACGTGATGGTGACTGGACAATCCTGAAGCCCTGGAGCTTGAGGATGTGGTAGTGCCACTACAATGACAATTATTCCTCTAGGAAAAAGCCACTTTCACAACTGTGACTTCAACCTGTGAAATTCTTTTCTGCATGGGGAATTTTCTGCGTGGGAGGAGGTAGGCAGTACTGAATATTGAGTAAGAGCTTGAATGCAGAACCAAATACCAGCTGGGAGCCCTGGGGACAAGTTATTTAACCCCTCTATGTTTTGGTTCCTCCACCTGGAATACAGGCATGACAATAAATCTATCTGACAGAGCTGTTACCAGAATTAACTAAGATAATGCAGCAAAACTCTCAGCACACCATATCAAAGCAATAGGGTTATCATAATACTATTATTATTACCACTGTGCTTTCAGAGAAAAGAAAGCTCAAAGTTCACATTAACTTGACATGTTTAAACTTTTGGGTATTAGGGGTGTTAATCATTGTAATCTTTCTGTTACATTAGGGACACTTAGATTGTTCCAGTCTTTATATTATGTTACACACTAGGATGTCCTCTCCATTTTGATATATTGGCTTGTGAAATGCTACATTCTCCCTGTATGATTGAGAGTATCTGCCTGTTGGAAAATAAGATTATCATGAGATTATCAGGTCTCCAGTTCTCTAGTCCATGTTTATACCCAACCTTAGCTGCATCTCCTAGGAGCCACTAAATAACTTTCAGCTTTAAGGAAAACAGGTACAAATTTCTAACTAGTCAATCATATATGATGATTTTTTTTTTTCCTGCTGTATGCTCATCTCTATTATCTACTTTGGGGCCTAAAAGTATGTGTGCTGTTCTGATAGAGATTTTAATTCTGTGCCCTAACCAAACTTTGCCACGCAACTGGCTTTTTGGTTTGTTTTCTGTAACAGGCTCTTGCTCTGTTGCCCAGGCTGGAGTGCAGTAGTGCAATCACGGCTCATTGCAACCTTGATATCCATGATTCAAGCAATCCTCCCATCTCAGCCTCCTGAGTAGCTGGGACTACAGGAGCATGGCACCACAACCAGCTAATTATTTTGTATCTTTTTGTAGAGATGAGGTTTCATCATGATATCCAGGCTGGTGTTGAACTCCTGGACTTGTCAAGTGATCTGCCTGCCTTCACCTCTCAAAATGCTGAGATTAGAGGTGTGAGCCACTGCACCTGGAAACTGTTTTTTAAATTATCCTAATTATACAATTCTAAGTGTTTTAAAGTTACAAAACAAGATCTCTATTTTTTTTTAAGTGCACTGCACAAGAAAAAAAACAAACAAACAAACATGTAATTACACAGGTTATTACATTGATAATTACCTGTTATAATTACATTTTTATATTCCACTTTGGTTCAAGAAGTTTTGGTTTAATTATAATTTCATGAAGGCATGACCATTTGTAAGTTCATTAAAGAATGCATACCTTTTAAAGCAAATCTGTAGTGTTTTACATTAATTCCAGGAGTTATAAAATAATGACATTTTAAGGTATGTGTATGTGTGTGTGTCTTAAGCAAAAACATTCCCTCACATCCTGTGATCCCAAATCTCACTGTTTTCTCACAGCTGAAGTCCATGACATGATTTTTTAGAATGATGGCCATCTTTAAAAGAGTAATGCTTATTCCATCTTGGAGACCTTTAGGGAGAGATATATCATAATGTTCCAATTTCTACCAGTACTTACTATAAAGAGCATTTATATTAAACCGAAATCCACTCCAGTTGCTTTTTAAATTCATTTCTTTCTAATCTGTCCTCAGTAGAGATTTTAAAAACAAACAAACAATCAAACATTCTCCAGGACATCCGAAAGATGTACTCTTCAACAACCCTCAGACATTCAAAGACTGTGATTAAGTTCTTTTCTACTTCTTTTGAGATAAATCCCTTCCAACTTCTCCCCATGGGATCAATTTTTTGAAAACCTCCTATGGACTCTATATGTGTCCAAATCTCTGTGATTTGATGCACAATAGCTTTTACAAGGAAATGACTCAATAATACATCTAGGTTCCTGGTTCATAATCTTGCTCTGTTGCCCAGGCTGGAGTGCAGTAGTGCAATCACAGCTGGTATACCAGATGCCCAGATTACCTTAATGACTTTATACACATCTGGTATACCAGATGCCCAGATTACCTTAATGACTTTATAAGAATGTCCAGTAGATATAAATTCACACACCCTGCTCTAGAGAACATGACTAAGAGAAGCTGTCTCCACAAAGATATCTAGATGGCTGCTCCCCAACTGCAATCAGCTTTCAGACATCTTATCCCTGGCATGACAAACTCTACAATGCCAGTCACCCTCCAGGACTCTCTACTCCCTTTGGAATCAGGTTGAGTGAGGCTAGACTCCTCCTGAAATCACATCTCTGTCCAACTTCATCCTTCTCCCTCAGAGGTTTCTCTTAAAAGCCTTCTTTCAATAAGCCACTTGCACAATGCTATATATAGTTTGGATGTCTCTTTCCCCAAACCTCATACTGAAATTGAATTCCAATACTAGGGATGGGGGCCAAAAGAGAGGTGTTTGGGGCCATGACAGAGGATCCCTTAAGAATAGTTTCATACCCTGGGGAGGGGTGGGGAAGGTGATTTCTCACTCTATTTTTTCCCCAAAGAGCAGTTGTTATAAAAGAGCCAGGCACCTCCCTTCTCCCTCTTGTTTCTTCTTACCAAGTGATCTCTGCACACACTGCCTTCCACCATAAGTGGAAGCAGCCTGAGGTTTTCACTAGATGACTAATCTCCCAGCAGGTAGAATCACGAGCCAAATAAACCCCTTTTCTTTGTAAGTGACCCAGTCTCAGGTATTCCTTTACAGCAACACTAAATAGACTAAGATACACAAGAGTCCCTGTCTCAGGCTGTGCTTCCAGGGAATCAGATGTATGACATCAGGAATGAAGAAAAGTTTGGACCAGGCACGGAGGCTCACGCCTGTAATCCCACCACTTTGGGAGGCCAAGGCAGGTCGATCATTTGAGGTCGGGAGTTCAAGACTAGCCTTGCCAACATGGTGAAACCCTGTCTCTACTAAAAATCCAAAAATTAGCTGGGTGTGGTGGTGTGCGCCTGGAGTCCCAGCTGCTTGGGAGGCGGAAGCAGAATTGCTTGAACCTGGGAAGTGGAGTTGCAGTGAGCCAAGATCGCACCACTGCACTCCAGCCTGGGCGACAGAGCAAGACTCTGTCTCAAAATAAATAAATAAATAAATGAGCCAGATGTGGTGTCATGTGCCTACCTAGAGTCCCAGCTATTAAGGAAGCTGAGGCATGAGAACTGCTTGAGCCTGGGAGGTTGAGGCTGCAGTGAACCATGATCACGCCACTGTACTCCAGCCTGGGCTACAGAGCGAGACCCTGTCTCAAAAAAAAAAAAAAAGTTCATGATGCCAAAACATCAGTGACAGTCAACGACAAACTTTAAGTGCTCTTTTCTTAATCTCCAAAGGACTTTATTTCTGACTTTCACACAGATACAGTCTTGTTGGAATCAGATACATACATTAACAGATCAATGTGTAATACTTAATGATTAGATCACAATGACTTGAGCAGTCTTTAGTATAAATAATTATTTTTAAGGAAATGTGATTATTAAATCATGGTCATAGATCTGTCTCAATTTCCTATAGACAGTGCTTCCAGTTAAAATTGCAAAGGACATATTTTTCTACAATATCACTCATCAATGCTGAGTATTATCATTTCAAGAAATTTACTACTATTTTCTTTTATACAAGGCTTTAAATGTGAGTGTATTCCCTTCGCTCTCATCTTACCCCACAACAAACAAATTACTCACATAAATGAATAACCTATAGCTTCCAAGTATGGGCTTTCTACATCTTATGGAAGTAAGATGTGCTTCCAGGGAATCAGATGTATGACACCCGGAATGAAGAAAAGTTTGGACCAGGCAAAAGTAAAAGATTTGAATGTCCTGAACTTATTTGCCAAGAGCTATGTAAGCCCTTAAAATTGGGACAGGCACACCTCATTTTACTGAGTTTAACTTTACTGCATATCACAGAAACTGCGTTTTACAAATTGAAGGTTTGTGGTAGCCCTGCATCAAATAAGTTTATCAGTGCCACTTTTCTAACAATATGGGCTCACTCTGAGTCCCTGCTGTCACATTTTGGTAATTCCTATAGTATTTCAAACTTTTTCGTTCTTATTCCATCTGTTATGGTGACCTGTGATCCGTGACCTTGGATGTTAATATTGTAATTGTTTTGGGGAGCCATGAACCTAAACATATAAGATAGTGAACTTAACGGATAATGTGTGTGTTCTGACGGCTCCACTGAGCGGCCATTCTCCCATCTCTCTCCCTCCTGCTCAAGCCTCCCTATTTCCTGAGACACAACATATTTAAATTAGGCCAATTAATAACCCTGCAATTGCCTCTGTGTATTTAATTGAAAGGAAGAGTAGCATGCTTCTCACTTTAAATCAAAAGCTAGAAATGATTAAGCTTAGTGAGGAAGGCATGTTGAAAGCCAGGGTAAGCTAAAAGCTAGGCCTTTTGCGTCAAACAGTTAAGTTGGGAATGCAAAGGAAAAGTTATCGAAGGAAATGAAAAGTGCTACTCCAGTGAACACACAAATGGTAAGAAAATGGAACAGCCTTATTGCTGACATGGAGAAAATTTGAGTGGTCTGGGTAGAAGATCATAGCAGACACAACGCTCTCGTAAGCCAACGCCGAATCCAGAGCAAGGCCCTAACTCTTTTCAGTTCTATGAAGAGATAAGGAGGTGTGTCTTATAATAAATCCAGAAACTGTTTTTTTGAGAACACCAACAAATTTATGTGACTCACTTTACTGCAATATGCCCTTTACTGCAGTGGTCTGATACCAAACCTGCAACACCTCTGAGGTATCCTGGTACACAGAAATTGTCACTTAAAATCTGCCAATGACCTAGATCTCCCTAAGCAACTTTTTTACTAATGAGCTTGACTTCCTTAAAGCACATGTGTTAATAATCCATCATAAAGTTATTAGAAAATGTCTGTTAATGCCACTAGATGGGATGAAAGCATTCAGTAAATAAAATATTGAAATCCTAAATTAAGCTATATTTTAAAATTACTCTAAAAAAGATAGTACACTGAGGTTTGTTTTGTAAATTTCATTCTTTTCAAATGATTTCAGCTTACAGTAATGTTTCACATATTAGTTCTTTGTAGCCTTTTTCATTTTGATCTTCATTTGTATGTGATAACTGGGTTTTTAGGGGCGTGATGAATCATGGTTTTATAATTTACAGTGGGAAAATATCCATCAATGAAATCAAATTCATACAAATGAAACAGAGTGGACCAAATTGTCTTGATCTGAACATGGGCAAAATTTTTCCCAATATGATGACGCACACCTCCAAATGGCACATAGACAATCTTCTCTCCTGTTGAGTGGTCCTGTAATCACTGATCAGGATTCAGATCCATAAGCTCCACCCAAGTGTCTTGAAATCCTTGACTGACAGTGGGAGATAAACCCGTTTGGTGGCCTGGAGAATGGTATGTCCTATAACATCCTCTGAGGCAGTTTAGCCATTCTCAGTATAGTCAATACAGGAAGTCTAAGTCTTAACTTTTTCTATACAGTCATTATACAAGTTTCAACCTTTTTTTTTTTTTTTTTTTCAGATGGAGTTTTGCTCTTTTTGCCCTGGCTGGAGTGCAATAGCGAGATCTCGGCTAACTGCAACCTCTGCCTCCGCAATTCTCCTGCCTCAGCCTCCCATGTAGCTGGGATTACACGCGCGTGCTACCACACCTGGCTACTTTTGTATTTTTATTAGAGACGGGGTTTCATCATGTTGGCCAGACTGGTCTTGAACTCCTGACCTCATCAGGTGATCCGCCCGCCTTGGCCTCCCAAAGTGCTGGGGAGTTTCAATCTTGAGCCGGTCATAAGTTAAAGAAGGTAGATCCTCTCCACGGACAGTTTTCTGCTTCAAATGACATTTTTCATGAAGTGTTTCATCTCTGGCTATGAAGCAGCTCATTTAGGCACCAGTAGCTGAGGATGTATGTTGCCCTGAGAACAGTCTAATAAGCAGCCCTGTGACTTCCTCATCTGCCGATAGGCGCTCACCCTTGTCTGTAGAATCCAGTAAAGTCTGGAGAATGTGTTGGATTTTTTTCTTCTGGTTTCTGTGTTTCTGGGTTGCCTTACAGACAATAGTCGTGCTCTTAATGAGCTTTGTAGCTGCTTCTACAACCACGCAGAGGCGGCCAAGGTGGCTGCAGCCAGGCCAAAGGCCTGAAGCCACCACTCATGTATGCACACAGCTGTGCCACCTCTCGCTGAGTTGACTTCTGATTTCCTTTCCATGTAAACCATGGCTAGCTATCAAATTATGACCTCAGAAAGAGCTTCACATGATTTTTTTTCTCCACTTTCTCCCCAACTTGAAAGTATTCTTTTCTTTTTCAGTTATAGAAACTTGCTGTCTGAAGTGGGCTACATTAAGGCTACTTTTTAACATTTTCTCTTGCCCCAAGAACATTGGATTAGGCATATCACATTCAACTCCCTTCCCAAACCCAGGTATCTGAGATGACTGTAGACATCTTCTGCATTCAGATCTTTGGTTTTACTATTAAAAAATGGTGCAGTCAGCTGGATGCAGTGGCTC
The DNA here is from genome assembly GCF_009764315.1 of Trachypithecus francoisi. Taxonomy (NCBI): domain Eukaryota; kingdom Metazoa; phylum Chordata; class Mammalia; order Primates; family Cercopithecidae; genus Trachypithecus; species Trachypithecus francoisi. The sequence goes on from NW_022681460.1 coordinate 67,245,496, forward strand.
ATGCCTGTAATCCTAGTACTTTGGGAGACTGAGGCAGGTGGATCACATGAGGTCAGGAGTTCGAGATCAGCCTGGCCAACATTGTAAAACCCTGTCTCTACTAAAAATACAAAAAGTAGCCAGGCGTGGTGACAGGTGCCTATAATCCCAGCTACTCAGGAAGCTGAGGGAGAAGAATCGCTTGAACCCAGGAGGTGGAGGTTGCAGTGAGCTGAGATCATGCTACCTCACTTCAGCTTGGCCGAAAGGGCAAACCTCCGTCTCAAAAAAAAACAAAACAAAACAAACAAACAAACAAAAAGAGTAGTGGTGCAGTCACATCTCTCTCCAGGAGTAAATGTCTTGCTTACCACAGAAAAACTAAATACGGTCCATACTTCTCATATGCCCGTACTTCTCATATGCACTTTCTAGAAATTCAATTGAGCTTTTCCCAAATGTATGGCATGCCCAAGGAATGGAATGGGAGAGAAAACATATGATGAGCATTTTGCACCAGCCGGCAGCTGGGCCAGGTGGTTACTGTTGTGGCAAAGCAGACCAGGCTAAGGATGAAGGTGCAGGAGATGAGCAGCATGGACAGGAGGCTGTCACTTTCACCTGCCACCCACTCCACCACCTGCCCCAGCACCGACCTGCTCATCTGCATTCTAATTATAATCTTTTAGTTATTTTTAAATGTACAACAAATTATTGTTGACTGTAGTCACCCTGTTGTGCTAGCAAATCCTGGATGCTATTCATTCTTCATTCGTCATTCATTTCATACCCATTAACCATCCATATTTCCCCTCATCTCCTCACTACCATCCCCAGGCTCTGGTAACCATCATTCTACTTTCTATCTCCATCAGTTCAATTGTTTTAATTTTTACCTCACAAACGCGTGAGAACTTGTGCAGTTTGACTTTCTGTGCCTGGCTTATTTCACTTAATATAATGTCCTCCACTTCCACCCATGTTGTTGTAAATGACAGAAACTCACTCTTTTTTATGGCTGGGTAGTGTTCCACTGTGTATATGTACCACATTTTTTAAATCCACTCATCTGTTGATGGACACTTAGATTGCTTCCAAGTCTTGGCTATTGTCAACATCACTGCAATAAAACATGAGAGAGCAAATAGCTCTATGCTTACTTCCCTTCTTCTGGGTAGATACTAGCAGTGGGATTACTGCATCACACAGTAGTTCTATTTTTTGTATCATGAGGAACCTCCATATAGTTCTCCATAGTGGTTGTAATAATTTATATTCTCATCAACAATATATGAGGGTCCCCCTTTCTCCATATCCTTAACAGCATTTGTTATTGCCTGTCTTTTGGGTAACAGCCATTTTAGGCCAGGCGCAGTGACTCATGTCTGTAATCACAACACTTTGGGAGGCCAAGGCAGATGGATCACCTGAGGTCAGGAGTTTGAGACCAGCCTGGCCAACATGGTGAAACACTGTCTCTACTAAAAATATAAAAATTAGCTAGGCATGGTAGTGGGCACCTGTAATCCCAGCTACTCAGGAGGCTGAGGCAGGAGAATTGTTGGAACCTGGGATGTGGAGGTTGCAGTGAGCCAAGATTGTGCCACTGCACTCCAACCTGGGCAACAGAGCAAGACTGCATCTCAAAAAAAAAAAAATTAGCCAGATGTGGTGGCAGGCACCTGTGATTCCAGCTTTTAAGGGAGGCTGAGGCAGGAGAATCCCTTGAACCCACTGAGCCAAAATCTCACCACTGCATTCCAGCCTGGGTGACAGAGTGAGACTCTGTACCACAAAGCCATTTTAATTGGGGTGAGATGATATCTTATTGTAGTTTTGATTTGCATTTCTCTGACGACCAATAGTGTTGAGCACCTTTTCACATGTCTGTTTTCCCTTTGTATGTCTTCTGAGAAATGTCTATTCAGATATTTTCTCCATTTTTAAAATTAGATTATTGGATTTTTTCCTATTGAGTTGTTTGAGTTCCACATATACCATTTATTAATCCTTTGTCCAACGGGTAGTTTGCAAATATTTTCTCCCAATATGTGGGTTGTCTTTTCACTTTGCTGATTGCTTTGTTTGCTGTGCAGAAGCATTTTAACATGATGTGATCCCATTTGTCCATTTTTGTTTTAGCTGCCTGTACTTTTACGGTATCACTCAAGACATTTTTGCCCAGTCCAATGTCCTGGAGAATTTCCTCAATGTTTTCTTTTACTAGTTTCATAGTTGAGTCTTAAAGATTTGTCTTTAATCCATTTTGATTAGATTTTTCTATATGGCAAGAGAGAGTGGTCTAGTTTCATTCTTCTGCATATGAATATCCAATTTTCCCAGCACCATTTATTGAAGAGATTGTTCTTTCCCCATTGTATATTCTTGGCACCTTTGTTGAAAGTGAGTTCACTGTAAATGGATGGGTTTATTTCCGGCTTTCTATTCTATTCCATTGGTCTATATGTCTGATTTATGCCAGGACCATGCTGTTTGGTTACTACAGCTCCACAGTATAGATTTGAAGTCAGTTAATGTCATTCCCCCAGTTTCGTTCTTTTTGCTCAGGATGGCTTTGGCTATTCTACGTATTCTGTGGTTCAATATACATTTTAAGATTATTTTTTCTTCTTTCCTTTTCTTTGGGGGGGTGGGAGTGGATGGATTCTCACTCTCTCACCCAGGCTGGAGTTCAATGGAACGATCTCGGCTCATTGCAACCTCCACCTCCCCGATTCAAGCCATTCTTCTGCCTCAGCCTCCCAAGTAGCTTGCTACAGACAGGCGCCACCATGCCCAGCTAATTTTTGTATTTTTAGTAGAGACGGGCTTTCACCATGTTGGCCAGGTTGGTCCCGAACTCCTGATCTCGAGTGATCTGCCCACCTCGGCCTCCCAAAGTGTAAGTTTATTTCTTCTAATTCTATGAAGCATGTTATTGGTATTTTGATATGGATTGCACTGAATCTGTAGATTGCTTTGGGTAGTATAGCCATTTTAATGATATTGATTCTTCTAATCCATGAACATGGAATAGCTTTCCTTTTTTCTTTTTTTTTTTTTTTTTTGGTGTCCTTTCCTTGCATCAATGTTTTATTGTTTTCATTATAATGAAAGCTTTCACAATGACAGCTTCACTTCTTTGGTTGAGTTTATTCTTAGGTATTTTATTTGTAGCTATTATAAATGGGATTACTTTCTTGATTTCTTTTCAGATTATGTATTGCTGGCATATAGAAATGCTACTGATTTTTATGTGTTGATTTTGTAGCCTGCAACTTTACTTAATTTATCAGTTCTAATAGTTTTTCAGTGGAGTCTTTGGTTCTCTTTTATTTCTTTCTCTTGCCTGATTGCTATAGCTAGGACTTCCAGTACTATGTTGAATAACAGTAGTGAAAATGGACATCTTTGTCACATAACTTTTATTACAGGATATTGTTATAATTGTTCTATTTTATTTTTAATTATTGTTGTTAATTTCTTATTATGTCTAATTTATAGATTAAGCTCTACCATGGACATGTATGCACAGGAACATAAGAAAAAACATACACAGTATGTATAGGGTTTGGTACCATCTGCAGTTTCAGGCATCCACTGGGGGTCTTAGAACATATCCCTTGCATGTAAGAGGGAACTACTGTATATTAAACTAAACTGAGTATATGTGTGCCACTGTTTCAAGGTTTCAGACCTTTAAGATTCCACTCAATGGTTGCTATAGGTTGAATGTTATGGTTTCTACGTGTTGAATGTTTGTCTCTCCCCAAGCTGATGGTGAGAATTTGGTAGCTGGTGTGGTGGTGTTAAGAGGTGAAACTTTGGGAGGTGATAGGGTAGTATTACTGTCATTATAAAAGGGCAAGTTTGCCCCCTTTAGCTTCTTGGCATTCCTCCTTCTGGCTTATAAGCATCCAGCCTTCCTCCCCTGCAGATGACATAGTACACAAGGCGTCATCACAGGAGAGCATAGTCTCACCAGACATCAAACCTGCTGGGGCCCCTTGACATTAGATTTCCCAGCCTCTGGAACTGTGTGCCAACAAATTCCTGTTCTTGATGAATTACCCAATCTGTGGTATTCTGTTACAGCAGCACAAAATGGAACAAGACAATGGTAAAGTCTTAACTCATTCAATGGTTCCTTGGTGGTTTGAAGGTTTTTGTCAATTTCCAAACCTGTTTATTTGGGACTTATCTGCACAGTACTGAACTAGCTGTTCAAAGTGAAAATCCAAGAATCAATGGGTTTGTTGTTCAACAACAAAGCAGGGAATCTCTTAATAAATTGCTGCCTTACTATTATAACTGCTGCTCTAGTATCCTAAAGGTTAATTAGGCTTCTTGTAGTGCCTAACTTGACTCAGGGGGAAATAAAAATAAAAACAAAAAACAAACACAATAAATTATAATTAATATTTACTTACATATGAAAGTAAGTATAACCTTTAGATTATTCAAAATTCAGTTTGTGAAGGCATCTTATAGAGCTGATATTTATAGGCCAGGTGTGCTTGCTTACACCTGTAATTCTAACATGTTGGGAGGCCGAAGTGAGAGGATCACTTGAGCCCACAGGTTTGAGACCAGCCTGGGCAACGTGAGGAGACCTTGTCTTTGTAAAAAATTTAAAAATTAGCTAGGTGTGGTCTCACACACTTGTGGTCCCAGCTACTCAGGAGGCTGACATGGGAGGATTGCTTGGGCCCAGGAGGTTGAGGCTGCAGTGAGTTGTGATCGCACCACTGCACTACAATCTGGGAAACACAGTGAGATCCCATCTCAAACAACAACAACAACAAAACCAAACTAATGTTTGCAATGTTTTTAGCATATTTGATTTTTATTTAATAATTAATCTTTTACCACTGATTACATTCTTTTCAAAAGGCTTGTGAATTTTTCCTGTCAATGTGATCCACAGATCAAAAATATCTGCCATTCATTCATTCGTTCGTGTTTTCATTGACTGTAGAAGTTTCACCTTACAAAGTAGAATGCTTGTATCAAGTAAACAGAATAAATATTTTATCTGACAACATGGGTACCTGATTCCTATACCCTTTTGATGGCCCCAAACATTTTTACACTTCAGGAAGCCAAGTCCTCACAAATATAAACCAGGTATCTGCATGCTTACCCTGGCAAGTGCTTCCTCAATCGTGATCATCTTTTCCTTGACCATCATCATTAGCTGAATCCGCTCCTCATCGCTCATCGTTATTTCACTGGCAACGTAACCAACGTCTTCTCCTGGAGATTGAGGACAAAGAATAACAGGAGTGAAAACAAGAACAGCGAAACAGAACGTCAGTGCTGAATATCTGCTGTCTCAGGTGAGGGAAAAATGTTGCTCAGGACACTATGTATGTTGAACGTTACTGATGAAGCAAAGGGTGGGGAAAATATACTGCTTTTAAAGAAGCTAATAAGCACCTCTGATTGAGAAACAGGCTTGCAGAACATGTGGATGTCACCATGTCACCCTAGAAACAAATCCTTCAAGATGATCAGAGTCTTTGAGATGGTGTGCCCAGTGGACGGGTTTTGGAGGAAAGTAAGAGAGAGCTCCTCACTATAGGTGGAGTAAAGATCTAATTTAGACACCCAACTGGATCATACAAGCATTCCAAGGCTCCTTCAGCTGTGGGTTCTCTGTGACCTTTCATTTGAAATATAAATGAGAAGAAAATATTTTTGCAAAGAAGTAGGAAAGAACCCTAGGTCATGACAGAGGAAGGAAGGTCACAGAGTCCAGGCCCACAGCCTGGCAAAACCTTCCAATCCTACTAAGCTATTTCACTGTTACTATTCCTCGAAACTAAGTGCACCCGGGCGAAGTGGTTCATTCCTGTAATCCCAGCACTTTGGGAGGCCAAGGCAGGTGGACCACTTGAGGTCAGGAGTTCGAGACCAGCCTGGCCAACAAGGTGAAACCCCATCTCAACTAAAAATACAGAAATTAGCCAGGTGTGGTGGCAGGCACCTACAATCCCAGCTACTCAGGAGACTGAAGCAGGAGAATTGCTTTGAACCCAGGAGGCGAAGGTTGCAGTGAGCTGAGATCACACCACTGTACTCCAGCCTAGGTGACAAAGCAAGACTCCATCTGAAGACAAAAAAAAAAAAAAATGCCAAGTGCAAATCACAGACATGAAGCATGTTCAGGTAATCAGAAGAAGGGTGCCATATAGGTCTGTATCTGAAAGTATTATTGTCATAAATTGGTTTCCAAACTGAGGGAAAATCAACTTCCAACTCACACCTGAAGGCAGCTAGAACTACAGAGAAGAGAATGTTCTGTTAGATTCCAAAGATTTTCCTACAGAGCAAACAGACTGCTATTGCCTCTAGTATATCTGAGCCACACTGGGCAATGGTGCCTCTGGTCAGCGTGTGGGGAAGGACATGTTAGTGAACACGAGCTGTAACATTCCCACTCCAGTCCCGCACCCCGCTCTCCTCCCCATCTTTCTCATGCATACTTTTTACCAGCTTCCAATACCGTTAGGATGCCCGGCTGTGGCTTAATTTGCCTTTGGTGTAAAGGACAGAGGGAAAGAGTCTGCCTGTAGACTTGCAGGAAACCATTTCAGGCACAGCTGACTTTGGAATTTATGTTGCCCTGTATTTCCATCTCATTTCCATTTTGTAATCAACAAATCCAAAAATACTCCTCAAGTTCCCTTTGCTACTTTCACAGGGAGAATAATAGTGTGTGCTGGGTGAAGAGAGAAGCCTGCTGGTTTGATTCATTTTACTATCTGTGTCACCTCAAATGGCAGAGAGGGTGATGAGAAATTGGTTGGGTTCTTTAAAAATTCACGATAGCTGGTAAACTGTTGGCTTCTTCCTTCCCTCCCTCTTGTACCTCTCCCTTTCTCCTTAGCTTTCTTTCTAAATTAGACATTTTTTTTTTAGAATCTAAGGTTTATTTTGAACCACAAGTGATGCCGGGTGAATACAAAAAACTGGGAATGCTTAAAAGTAGGACAACTTGAAAAAAAAAAAACCATGTGGAATGTTGCCAAGGAACCCAGGTATGCTGTGACGTGTCTACTGTTCACATCCATTTTTCTCATTTCCACGTGTACAGATAATTAGAGAGACGTTCCACACAGCGCAGGACACTAAGGTTTGTAAAGGAAAACAAGTAGTGTCACTGGTGGTCAAGGAAAACTTTATATCTAGTGATAACCTCATTCAGCTGGACTGGAATCTGGAAGTGGATTTGCTCCGGTTTCTTCTCTGAATACTGGGGAAACATAAATTATGTAACTGAGCCTCAAAGGAATGACATATTTACTTACTATATAAACAACAACAAAAGATACAGCCAAGAGTAGGGCAGAACTCCCTTCACAAAGTCGCCCAGGCAAATTCCCATGATGTCAGACCACTGGAGTTTCCAGGGGCAACACCCCATAACCGTCCCGCTGCAGGAGAGCATCAGAAGTTCAGAAGAATGCAAAGGCCCTCAGTGGGAGCGCGGACAGGAGATCCCCAAACCAACACATACGAGGGCTCTCTAGGCCCTTTCAGGCTAGATCTTGATGAGAGAAAAGATCTTTCTGAGGTTGGTGCGACTGAGAAAACTAAAGATTCGGCCTCTGCTCTCAGATCAACAAAAGGGAAGAACTGTGAACTTGTCCCCTGTTGGTTTTTTTTTTTTTTTTTTGACTTAAAAAAAAGAAAATTACTGGGACAAAGTCTTAAAGTAACAACAGGAATGTCAGAAAAGTTGAACATCTTATGGGTACATGCGGTGAGTTACGCTAACTTACAGTATCCACTGAGATTAACAGCACAGGCTTCTCCACATGTTAGAGCTAAAAGGACCTACTGTCCGCCAGCTGCATTGCAGTACCTTTTGAAGTCTGTCTCATTATTCCTTTCTGGTTCTTTCGGAAGTTCTGCCAGAAATACTTATTTTTCTTCTTCCAGTCTCCTTTTCCTTTGAAAAAAAAAAAGGAAGAAAAAGCACAAGCAATAAATTCATTAATAACAAAAGTAGCCTCTTCCTTATAATTCAAAGCTGGTAAGAATACTTTGATTTCACAAAAGGACAGTTTTTTTTCTCTCAGTTTGTGAAAGAATGGGAGATGGCTATAAAGTTGTTTAAAAGAAATGCAAATTTCCTAGTAGCAAGATATGGTGCAGTGAGGTTAAGATGAAAAACTGAAACATCAAAAAGGAAGGCAAAACATGCATTCTTGTGTTTACTTTGATGTTTGTTTAACTAGTATGCCTAATTTGGCCTCGTCTTGCAGTGTATTTCCCCTCTTTGGTCTTAGCCACAATTATTTCAACTACACCACAAATAGGGTATTTTAAGAAGCTCACTTTGTTTTGTTGTTATTTCTGTTGTTGATCTACCCTTGGTTTATTTCTGTTATTCCAGATTTAACGACAAGAACAGAACGGTTGGTATGTCCTGGGCCCACAGGTCAGGGGAGTGGGGGTCTGGCCCCCACTGTTATTCTCAGAAGTGTGGTCTGCATGGATCTCGCTATGGCATGCATATGGCACTCCCTGGCATTCAGGCTACCTGGTGACCCAACTACAGCTTACCCAGGGCACAAAGAAAAGAAAGCCTGCAATCCGGCTGTGACATCTCCCAAATGGGTCTCTCTCTACCCGCCCCACCCCCCATCCTTTCCAGACTACTGCGGTGACTTTCAAGTGAAAACAAACTCGCTGCTATAGCTAGACATTTTTAATATGTGGTAGGGTTCTGATCATCAATAATAGGTAATACCTTTTTAAAAGCAAAGCAAAAGGGAAGAGTAAGTAAAATGAGTGGGTAGAGCAGTCCTTTATTCTTTACAAATAAAAAGCAGCAGCAGCGGTGTCTGCCATCGTGCTGATGTGGCACATTCAAAGTAGCAGCTCTGTCACCACTTGCTGTCTGTCTGGTTGCTCCATGGCCACTGGAAACAGGACCCAGCGAAGTGATGGGTTTCCCCAGTCTAGACTGATGGTGCCAAGCAATGAAGCAGACATGTGGGAACCACATCTATGGTGCTCCCAGGCTAGAAAGGGCGTCGTCTGTCAAAACAGGATGCCCGCACATTTAAGTTTTGACAGCCCCCAGAGCTGTGGGAATGAAATCGGAGCCTTTCCACCAAAGACAGAGCTCCATGGCAAGTTTTGTATCACCCACTGCCTTTGAGCTTAACACGGAAGCAAACGTCAGACATGCAGGGTTAAAGCTGACTAGTTATTATTAACTCAACCTTGCTCTTGGACAGTTCGGGAATATTTATTTTCTTTCTTTTTTCTTTTTCTTTTCTTTCTTTTTCTTTTTTTTTGTGGTTGAGACGAAGTCTTGCTCTGTCGCCCAGGCTGGAGTGCAGTGGTGCAATCTTGGCTCACTACAACTTCTGCCTCCTGGGTGCAGGTGATTCTCCTGCCTCAGCCTCATGAGTAGCTGGGATTATAGGCACAAGCTACCACGCCCGGCTAATTTTTGTATTTTTAGTAGTGATAGGGTTTCACCATATTGGCCCGGCTGGTCTCAAACTCCTGACATCATGATCCACCCGCCTTGGCCTCCCACAGTGCCGGGATTACAGATGTGAACCACCATATCCAGCCTATTTATGTTCCTTTTAAGAGACATGGTCTCTTCATCCAAGCTGGAGTGCAGTGGTGCAATCACAGCTCACTGTAGCCTCAAACTCTTGGGCTCAAGGGATCCGCCCACCTCAGTCTCCCAAGTAGCTGGGGCTACAGGTGCATACTGCCATGTCCAGCTAATTTTTAAATTTTTGGTAGAGAGAGCATCTTGCTATGTTGCTCAGGTCAGTCTCTAACTCCTGGGCTCAAGCAATTCTCCCTCCTTGGCCTCCCAAATTCCTGGGATAAGAGAAGTGAGCCACTGAACAGGCTGAGAATATATTTCTTTAACTATAAGCTATATTCCCTTCTTCCTTCTCCCATTTTCAAGTTTCTGAAACAGAGATGCAGCCAAATAAACGGTAACAGCTAACATTTATTCAGGTACTATATCCGGGCACTTTGCTATCTAATGGCAAATTTCATTTAATACTCAATTATATGATGCATCATTGTTCCCACCTAGTAGATGAGAAAACTGAGGCTTGGTGCAAGTGAGCTGCACAAGGTAATAGCTATTGAGTTGGCAGATTCAAAGGCAGGCAGCCAGGTTTGATTGAGTACTTATGTCCCTAATCACTACCAGCCACCCACCCTCTGAACCAAGAGTGAATTTTATAATCAAGAATATATAAAATATGCAATGCCTTAATTATGCATAATCTTGGATCCAAAAAATTCCAAATTGAAGGATGTATCCTAAGGACATTATTAGGGATACAGACCTCAGGATTTTTAGAGCAGCAGTAAATTTTTAAGTCTGCGTAATATTCCACTATATTGGATGTGCCATAAGTTAATTAACCAATTCGTTCTTTGCTGGATATTTAGGTTGCTTCTAATTTTTTCTCTATTAACATAGAGAATATTCAGTCATGGGAAAATGCTCATAACGTATTCAACTTAAAAACTATAAAACAGTATGCAGAATATGATCACAATTATGTTTTTTTAAAACCCCCTAGAAAAAGGAGAATAAGGATGTACATCAAAATCGTAACAGGGTTTATTTCTGAGTAGAAGGATTATTGTGGGTTTTGTATTTTCACATGTTCATGTTTTCTATAAAGTATTAAAATAATTAAATAGGTAAACCAAGAAAAGTGGTACTGACCTAAAGAGTTGTCTTCCGAGTTTGATTTATGAAGAGGGTTCCTAGAAAAGAAAAACAAATCAGATTACCAGGGAGCCTTGCTTTCATGGGAGAACTGAAAATCCTCCTAACTAGTTTGACCTGGCATCAATACTACTTAATACAGCCAGGGAAACTGTTAGAGGCTATTTACCACTGGCTTTTTCTTTCTTTCTTTTTTTTTTTTTTTTGAGACGGAGTCTCGCTCTAGCCCGGGCTGGAGTGCAGTGGCCGGATCTCAGCTCACTGCAAGCTCCGCCTCCCGGGTTTACACCATTCTCCTGCCTCAGCCTTCGGAGTAGCTGGGACTACAGGCGCCCGCCACCTCGCCCGGCTAGTTTTTTTTTTTTTTGTATTTTTTAGTAGAGACGGGGTTTCACCGTGTTAGCCAGGATGGTCTCGACCTCCTGACCTCGTGATCCGCCCGTCTCGGCCTCCCAAAGTGCTGGGATTACAGGCTTGAGCCACCGCGCCCGGCCACCACTGGCTTTTTCTAACCGTCTGCTGACTTCCTAGAAATAGACTCAATTGCCATTTGCCAACATTTATTAAAGACACACTCGAAGGTGAGACCTGTAATATTAAATGAAGAAGACAGACTTCACTAGATAGCGGAAGTGCCTTTCATTCCGCGAACTATTCATACAGTGAAGTTACTGCCATTGGGAAGTCTCTTGTGGAAGAGGAAAAGAGAAAGCAAATAATAATGAAAACATACACTCAGCACCACAAATGCCACTTGAGCCCGCAGATAAGTACAGTGGTCAGCTCTAGGAAAACGAAGGGGGCAGGGAGGTGGGTGAGAGACTCACAACAGGATATTGAGTGCCCTTAATAGAGGGGGTGGCCAGTACATAGTTCCTCCAGTTGGTTGCTGCCAGTTGGCAAGTGCAATGTCTATCCTGCTGAATCTTCCAATGTTCAAAGAGAAGCCAGAAATCTGCATTTTGTTTTTGTTTTTGTTTTTGAGACAGAATCTTGCTCTATTGCCCAGGCTGGAGTACAGTGGCATGATCTCAGCTCATTGCAACCTCCGCCTCCTTGGGTTCAAGCGATTTTCCTGTCTCAGCCTCCCAAGTAGCTGAGATTACAGGTATGCACCATTACGCCTGGCTAATATTTATATTTTTAGTAGAGATGAGGTTTTACCATGTTGGCCAGACTGGTCTGGAACTCCTGACCGCATGCAATCCTCCTGCCTCAGCCCCTCAAAGTGCTGGGATTACAGGTGTGAGCCACTGTGCCCGGCCAGAAATCTGTATTTTTATATGAGAGCTCTAACATTTTTAAGTGATGGCAAATAAACCAATGTTTTTAAAAATGTGTCCAAATCAATCAATACATGTCTGGGCATCGAATTTGGATCACCTCCCCAACCCCAACACCTTTGGCTGCCAGTTTGTGAAGGCAGATACAGACTAACCCAAATAATCTGAAAAGTGTACACAGCCCAAAACCAGTTCATTAAACATTTCTCCAGAAAAAAACTTAAGACAAACAAAATTGAAAGAAAGAAAGTGGGAAAACCAAAGAAAGTTAAAATTGGTTGTATCAAAAAGGGAACGAGGCGGTGGATCACTTGAGGTCAGGAGTTTGAGACCAGACTGGACAACATGGCAAAGCCCCATGTCTACTAAAAATACAAAAATTAGCTAGGCTTGGTGGCACAGGTCCATAATCCCAGCTACTTGGGAAGCTGAGGCAGGAGAATTGCTTGAATCTGGGAGGCAGAGGTTGAAGTGAGCCAAGATCACGCCACTGCACTCCAGACTGGGCGACAGAGTGAAACTGTGTCTCAAAAAAAAAGGGAACAGTAGAGGGTGGATCAAAATCTTTCATTAGGTGTGTCCAAATCCCAGAAGGAAAATACAGTATCCTTGGGCTTGCAGCCAAGGGAAACCAGAAAGAAGGCACCTGCATCAGAACAGACACAGACGCTTGGGGGATTTAAACCTGAATCTTCAGTACAAGTTTATCGCCAGGAAGGAAGATGGAAGAGGTGATTTTTGCATCTGAAGGTTTGGGAAGATAAGAAAGTGGGAGGCCAGCTATGAGTTACACTGAAAAAATTAGAGGAAAGGCTGAGGCAGGAGGAGAGCAGCCTGGGCAACATAGTGAGACACCGTCTCTTAAAAAAAAATTTTTTTTTTTTTAAGTTTAACTGGGCGTAGTGACATGCACCTATAGTTCTAGTTCTAGCCACTCAGGAGGCTGCAGGAGGAGGACTACTTGAGCCCAGGAGTTTGAGGTTGTAGTCAGCTATGATCACACCACTGACCTCCAAACTGGGTGACTGAATGAGACTCCGTCTCATTCAGAGGAAGAAGAATTGAACATCCTAATCACCTACAGTGATTTTCTGCCTACCTTTTGGATAAAAGGACCTTGAGAATCTAAGGTGACCAGAGAGAGGGGAGGGAGGCTTTTTCATGCAGAGCCGCCTTTAATAAGCCACCATCCTTTGGTGTAGCTGCACTGGTGTGGGCTGACCACTGGGTGCCATTTCTGAGTGGCAGGCCCATGCCCAGCAAGCACCACCATTCTCCACATCTGAGTGCAGAGAACTGTTGATGACCAGCACAAAAATCTGAAAGCTTTCTATTGTAAACTAAGGGAGAATTAGAGCTAAGAACAGAATCAGGGGAGAAACCGCTGCAAAGGACAAGAGCCAGATTTGAATTCTAGTTATTTCCCCTTATTCCTGAGCTATGAATACAGAACATGTAAGGAAAATCTCATCATCAAATTGTGCCAAAACATGGTTAGGACCTACTCTCCTTCCTCCTATCCACACAAAAATGAAAATACCTGTATTTACCTGCAAGGCTTTTAGGAGGTAGCCATTTCAAATTTTAAATCATTCAGCCAAAACGTACTGAACAACAGCACAAGTAAGGTACATGGATGCACAGGAAGAAAGGGTACCCACAGGTGAGGGATGGAGGAAGACAGGAACAAAAAAGCGGGGGGAGGGGAAGAGGAGAAGAATGAGGAAGAGAAGCAGCAAATGTAATGTGCTCAGGGCCATGGGACAAGTGGGAGCAAAATAAGAGCAAGCTAGTTGGCTGGGACTGAGGCAGGAAATCCTTCAGAAAGAAAAAAAGCGTTTCTGCTCAGTTTAGATTGTTAATTTTTTAAAAAAACTTACTGTGCTGTACTTTGCACTTCAAGTCATGGAACTCAGCTGCCCACTTTACTTCAGTGGGCCGGGGTCTGCAGCTGGTTAAACATGTTTTCTGTAAGGGGCCACCAGAGGCACAGGGAGCCCCATATGTATTTTTGTCCTCACCCTAAGGACTAGAAATGTCCCCTTTTTTTTGGACACAGAGTCTCCCTCTGTTGCCCAGGCTGGAGTGCAGTGGTGCGATCTCGGCTCACTGCAACCTCCGCCTCCCAAGTTCAAGCGATTCTCCTGCCTCACCCTCCTGGGACTAAAATTATATGTCACTACGCCTGGCTAATTTTTGTATTTTTAGTAGAGATGGGGTTTCACCATGTTGGCCAGGCTGGACTTGAACTCCTGGCCTCAGGTGATCTGCCTGCCTTGGCCTCCCAAAGTGCTGGGATTATAGGCGTGAGCCACCATGCCTGGCCAGGACTAGAGAAGTCTTGACCTAACTGCTATGGACCAAATATCCCTACCTCAGAATACAACTGATGATGAAATAAGTGAAAACATAAATTGTGAAATTTTACTATCCCTGAAAGTCATCAAAATACTTCAAAAAGTACACTGCAGAAAAATGTACGTTCCCAGTGCTACACCATTATCCCAAAATGTAATTGCATTTTCCTCTCTGAAATGATGACTGACAGTATTTTCATTATTTTTAATCTACTGTCTTTAAACTATCACACACTTTAAATAATGTTATCCTCCGGTTTGGACTTGGCCCAGGCAGTGCTTGAATTTCCTCAGGATGCCAGCAGATGGCACTGTAGTTTTTTTATTCATCTTGCTGTGGTGAGTGGGATTTTGTTTTTAAAATTTCACAAGTTCACCACCTAGATGCTGGCCAAAGAATAACAAGCCCATGTTTCATAAGAGCGAGGCTCCCCAGCTCATCAAATTTGCAAAGGAGGAAAATGACACCGTACGAATTTGGATGCAGTGACTTTCTCCCTGCAAACAGAAGCTGGCATAGAAGCAATGCAAAATGCCATCTCCTTTCTCCCTGAGACTGATTATTAAAATTCATCCAGCAGGAGCAAAAATCAATGATACAACCCAAGTCCAAATGTGGATGGCAGCAGGTGGAAGGGGTCATTTACTGATCTCCTGGTGGAAGAAATAATGCTCAGGCGTCAGCTCCAAAGAGGCCTCCTGGTAGTACCTCCTTCCTCCAGCCAGATGCCCCAGGCCTGAGGACGGTGGGTGCTGGAGGTGGATCTGCTCTTTGGACTCATCTTTTTCATTGTCAGTGGGCAAAAAGGATGGGAACTTCAGCATGAATTTTGATGACCAGGGAGCAATAATTAATAATCTGCTCTGCTTTAAAAATCCATTTGAACATTTAATTATCATCAAGTATTGGATTTAACATCTCAGAACTGAACCTTAGCAAATACTTGTTCATCAGTAACTCCTACTATTAAGACCCCAAACCTACTTAAGTGTCAACATTTTTCCTCAAGATCCCTAAACTGCTTTAGCTGTTCCTGAAGGCAAAATTCACTTAAGAAAATTCCTACATTAAGGAATTTATCAATCCCATTAAAAAATAATAATTTAAGAGACAGTATTCCCAGAACTGAACTAGTTTCTTTCCTCCTACCTCTGTCTTTAACAAATTCTTTGCTAAATTGCTTTGTTATTCATTTTCACTCATTCTTTCATTCAGTATTTATTTATTCACCTCTCAGTAGGAGTCATGCATCCTCTGAGGTCCTAAGAACATAGCAATAAACAAGACAGATTCAAGGAGGGTTACTGCAGAGTCAAGGAGTGAGGAGAAATTGAGGTGATGGGACAGAAAAGGCTTCTCTGTGCAGAAACCTAAATAATGAAATAACATTCACTTCTCCAAATGGGGAAAGCTGGGCAGGGGAACAGCAGGGGAAGGAACAAGAGATCCCCTTTGGACATGCTAAGTGTGCAGTGCTTATTAAACATCCCTGTGGAGACAGTAAAGAAACAGTTGGAAATGCGAGTCTAGAGCTGCAGATAAGAATTTGTAAGTGACTCGCATACTCTAAGCTCTGAGCCTGGCTGAACACTCTGAAGACTGAGCTCTGGGCCAACCCGATTTTTAGGGGTCAGAAAGAGAAGGTGAGGCCCAGCAATGAGACTTAGGATGATAGCCAGTGGGAGAAGGAAAAGCAGGCAGAGTGCTCTTTTACCTTTCTGGCTAGAATATTATTAAACTCCATTTTACAAAAATTATATTGCAGCTGGGCACAATGGCTCATGCCTGTAATCCCAGCACTTTGAGGCTGAGACGGGAGGATCACCTGAGGTCAGGAGTTCGAGTCCAGCCTGGCCAACATGGTGAAACCCCATGTCTACAAAAAATACAAGAATTAGCCAGGCGTGGTGTAATCGCGGCTACTCAGGAGGCTGAGGCAGGAGAATCGCTTGAACCCAGGAGGTGGAGGTTGCAGTGAGCTGAGATCACACCACTGCACTCCAGCCTGGGTGACAAAGTAAGACTCCATCTTAACCCAAAAAAAAAAAAAAAAATGATATTGCAGCCTCACACTCCACACAGTGGAAACTCTAGGTTGCCATATTTTCTTTCCCAGTGAGCCTACTGCTTTACAGTGGAGATCCTCGTAAGACCATAGAGTAGGAGGAGGAACACACACAGGTCAACATGAAATTCTTTACACTTGTATGGAATTCCACCTCTCAAATGCAAAACTCTCATTCCTCCCCCCCCCCAGAATAGGACTATCAGTGAGACTGAGACTGGAGTGATGACATGCTTGAGGTCCAATCGTGCTGGGCAAGGGCATAACTGGGCTTGGTGGCCACGTCTCTGACTCCTGAGTCCAACAACTCACCCTCTTCCCCAGACTCCTTCTCATTTGTGTAACAGAATTCCAAACTGTATACATTCTTTAACAGGATGCCTCTTTTCTATTATTTAAGGGATAGACAGAAAGGGGATACCATTATATACTGGCCCAGCTCTTAAGTAAATTGCTAAAATGATACTCAGAAGAACTTGCAAAAACAGAAAGTTTTCAACACCAAATCTGACCATGGTCTATGGAAGTGTCAGAACTAAATGTTCCAAGAACACTTTTTAGGAATTGACTATCTGGCTATTGCAAGACCCCCTATCTGCTTCTAGAAGGAAAGGAGGCCAAATACCATGGCTCAAACTCATTTTTCTTCTTCTGTTTATATACAAATAGTCTAAGTTACATCCAGACAAAGACAACTCTATCTCATTTCTACATACTGAGTCCAGTACACTAGAAAAGTGCAATGAATGGTCAAGCATAAAGAAATTCCTAAAATACACTTCATGTTTTGGCTTTGGTGAGCTGTCCAGAAATTTCATTATAACCAAGAAAAAAAAAAGAAGAAGAAGAAGAAAAGGAAAGGAAAGTGGTTATAACCTAATTTCCAAGAAAGAAACATATGCTATATGTTACTGGAAAACCTGTACTTAAGGGATTTTCAGAGTTCCTTAATCTTGAGTCTCAGGAAATCAACTTCTCCATTAGTTGATTTCCTGCTGAATTTGGAATCTGGGCTTTTGCTGTGTCTGGGTCTTTTCCTGCATCATCCCAGGCCTGCCAAGGCAGTCCCAAAAGCCAGTAGCAGCCTTTTCTCCACCATTTCAAAAAAAGAGCCTGACACATCTGTGCTACTGAATTGTGTGTATACAGGGGGAGGCAGGGGAAGGTTAAAAGGTTGAAGGACTTACGTTAATAAGTAGTTAAGATTTTCATTTTCTTTATGTCCTACTTAAGTAGGATAACTCTGTACCTTCATATTTTGCTTCTTTCATGACAAATCATTTCATGTTAAAGAAGTAATTTCTCAATTTAATATTTCTTTCTATCCTTTGGGTATCAAAGATATTTTTAGCATACAAACCTATCTCCTCTGTTTAAGAGAAATAGATAAGAAACAAAATTCACTAGTTGCCATAAAAACTCAAGAGTCACCCTTTCTCCAGCCACAGGGCCAGACAGACACAGCTGTAAGATGTGCTCACTCTCAGAATCCAGCAGGTGCAGGGAGTAAGTTGCCTCCTTAAATTCCACGCCCTATGCACCTCTCTTGCTTGGCCCCATGATTTAGCTTGTGAATTCACTGGCTGAGGCAGAAAAGCAATTCTATTGCCAAAATCTGGCATATTGTTAGAACTCCAGGAATATTCAGTATCAATGATAACGTGGGTGACATTTTGTCAAGCCAGCCAAAACAATCCCCATACAGGTTTTTTCTTTCATGTCACAGTCTATTCCAAGCCTGGACTTGCTGACTTTTTGTTAGAAGGTCACCTTTATAAATGATTAAGGCAGGTGTCTGCAGTACCAAATCCAAGACAGTGGCCTGACCCGGCACACACACTCAGGAGTCAGGCAGAACTAGGGGTAAATGACAGTGCTGCCACCAATCTAAGCCTTGACTGGCTTTCTAAGAGCAGTTGTGATGATAAAAACAGTACCCCTTAATGGATTGTTAAAAGGATCACATGAGACAGTGAATGTCAAGAGCTTTGCACAGTGTCTGGCACTGGGGAAGCTCCAAGGAAATGTTACTTCTTGTAACTATTCACAGAGTAGTCCCAAACTGACAAACTGTCTTAGTCTTCTCCATCGGACTCGCTGTTCTCATCCCACCAAGGATTGCCATGATGTATCTCCTATTCTAGATTCTAAGTTTCCAAATCATTAAGGTTCCTCCTTGTGAATTATTTTATCATTAACCTCTCTCAAATAATTGAGATGGACACAGGATTTCTCTTTTGCTTCCCACTTTATAAAAGCAATTTGTATGTTTTTTAGAATTACAAAAAACAACACGCATAACGATTGAGCATGATGTCAAAATCTCTCTATCCAATGGATTTTCAGCACATTATTTCCATTATTCCTATGTTATTATCCTACTGTTTTCCTTAAGCAGTATTTAGCTTATTGTGTATGGCACATTGTCTACTAAATAATTTTTCATTGATGCTGCAGAGCTTTTTAATATAGGCACTTATATCAAGGGAAATGGCTTGGGTCCATCAATTACCTCAATTATCATTAACTCTCCAAAAGAAATGGCAGCATTTTCAGCTATGAAGTGTGGATGTTGTCTAATCTTTAATTCTGGTTCAAAGAAGACTTTTTGCCCCATAATCCAAATTCTCACACTTGAAGGTGCTAAAAGGACATTGAAAGATCTGAATTTTCGAACTGTGAGTTGCAGAATTTTTAATTTTTCTACCCCACCCTCTTTGTATATCTTTGATTTACAACTGCCATCAGAACCACTTTAAGTCAGCCTATTCCTTCTATATAAAATGTCTCGAAAGGGCATCTTGCTCAGAAAAATAAGGAGAAAGACAGCTAATTTAGACATGCAGCATTAGTTCTAATGACAATCACCTTTGTTATCCTTCAATCCCCTGCTAATTGTATTAGACATATGGAAGTTGTAGGTAACTAAACATTATCTTTCCTGCTACAAATCAAGCCTGACTCCTTTTGTTCTGTCTGTGATAGAGATCATGAGCAGCTGACTGGTACCTCCATGTGAAGGATGTCTCAAAGGCTGTCATAAGGCCACTACCCAGGAAGTGGCACCGCACAATGAATGGCTCAGAACGTGGGTTCAGGAGTCCAAATGCCAGCATTCAAAGCCAAGCTCTACCTGCTACTGATTACTAACTCTGGGCACGTTACTTAGTCCCACTGATTCCCAGTTTCCTGCTATGCAAAATAGAGACAATAATGTTACCGATCATATAGAATTTTTAGAGTTTTCTGTGAGTTGTGACTTTTACTGTACTTACTACATGCCTACACATGCTAAGCACTAAACAAATTAAATAAAATAAGTTAGCTGTTATTAGCGGCCTTTTTTCCAACCGCTCTACTTATGAGCCCAGGCATCCTGAGTCCTTCTCCAAATGTACTTCCATTTCTTAACTTGTAAGGGGTTGGTTCTCTGGCACCTCGGGAACGGCCAACACACTCTCCAGGCCGAGGACAGGGCCCACTCCTGTTGACTCTAAAAATCCCTCACAAAGGTGCAGTGAAAGACATTTGTGTCCTTTCATTCACCAACTGGTGACTTGTACCGAAAGTTAATGATGCGGGTCACTGGCAGAAACTTAAAGAGTTTCACGTCTGAAAAGCAGCCAAATACCATCTCTCCACAGGGGAGGCCCATGGCCTGGTTGTGTCTGGGCCACGGCCTCACTAAGGCCAGGACTATCCAAGTCCAGCAGCGATGTGGGCTCGAAGTAGGGAGAATCAGATCTGGGATGGGATTCAGTCATCCTCTAAGGTTTCCAAAAACCCCTCAGTGGGTCTTCTCTTTTCCATCTAGGCCATATTTTTCTTCATTTGTGGCTTCATGGGTCTGAACTGTCTAAGAAGTTGAGATAAAATTGCTCCATGAATGCCAGCTTTGATACTAACAACACTATTGACAGTAACAGCATCTATTCCAGCACTGTAAAGTTATAAATGCCTCCCCAATTCCTTCAAAGTTAACAACTAATGCTCAGAATAACCCCATGACATACGCTAGAGGGCGTGTGTGTGTGTGTGTGTGTGTGTGTGTGTGTGTGTCTGTGTGTGTGTGTGTATATATATATATATATATAATTTTTTTTTTTTTTTGGAGACAGTTTCTTGCTCTATCACCTAGGCTAGAGTGCAGTCGCACAATCATGGCTCGCTGCAGCCTCTACCCCTTGGAGTCAAGCAATCTTCCTGCTTTGGCCTTCCAAGTAGCTGGGACTCCAGTTGCATGCCATCGCGCCCGACTAATCTTTTGATTTTTTGTTTTTTGCAAAGACATCTCATTATGTAGCCCAGGCTGGTCTTGAACTCCTGGCCTCAAGAAATTATTCCAGCTTGGCCTCCCTAAGTGCTGGGATTACAGGCGTGAGCCCCCATTTTTTTTTTTAACAATGAGAGGTCATACAAAAAGGAATCAGCAACTGACCAGTTTCATACACAATCAATGATTCATTGCTTGGTATAGATAATAAAACTCTATGCCAATGGATGAGGAAACTGCACACAACATGGCCCACACCTTCTAGGTATTTACGAAACTCAAGAAGATCTTACTGAAACATAAAAATAGTCAAGCTAGTTGCCTCCCATGTCAATATCCAGTTCATTTTCTTTCTTGCTTACAGAGTCCCAATTTTGTTTGGGGTAGCAGTATACCTTGCTAAAATACTCACTTCCTCAGACTCCCTTGCAGTTAGTTGAGGCCAAGTGTCAGTGTCTGGCAGGGAAGAAATACTAGAACTTTATGGTGAGATGTTTCTAAGAAAGCTAGTGTTTCTATGACAAAAAGGATTTACTCCATCTACATGCCTTTTGCCCGGCTCTTCCCATTATCCCTCCTGGAACATACATCATTTTATCATAAGGAAGAAAGTTCCATACTAAGGATGGTAGAGTAGGAGAGGGAATAATTCCCTGAGCAGCTGCTCAAGCCTTGGAAAGCCCAACTCCAGACTCCCTGCTATATGAGAAGATGTCCCCATTGTCTAAACACTGAAGTCAGGTGTCAGTTACATGCAGGTGAATATAATTGTAACAGCTTGGTATCGTTTGGCTCTGTGTCCCCTACAGGGGTGGGACCTGGTTGGAGGTAATTTAATCATGGGGGTGGTTACGCTCATGCTGTTCTCGTGATAGTGAGTGAGTTCTCATGAGAGCTGATGGTTTTATAAGGGGCTTCCGCCTTCGCTGGGCACTCGCCCTTCTCCTTCTTGTCATCATGTGAAAAAGGACATGTTTGTTTCCCCTTCTGCTATGATTGCAAGTTTCCTGAGGTCTCCCCAGCCATGTGGAACTGTGAGTCAATTAAACCTCTTTCCTTTATAAACTACCCAGTCTCAGGTATGTCTTTATTAGTAGCATAAGAATGGATGAATATGCAGTTAGTGGTTAAGAAACGAAAATGACTAACTTCCACAAAGCATTGGTCTGGCTTACCAAAGTATATTCATATATCTCATCGTATTTCAGGCTCACAGAAACCCTGAAAAAAACTAGCCTTGCTGTATGTATGAAGAGACTCTGGCCTAGAGTCTTATGTAAGTGACTTGTCCAGGATCACACAATTAGTCATTGTAAGTCACAGAGCTGGAGATTAAACTCAGCTCTTCAGACACCCAAACCAATGTTTTTCCCACTAAAACTTGAGCTCCGTGGAGTCAAGGAGTTCACCAGTCTTAGTGATCACAGGTACTCACAGTACCTGGTGCAATACTGTGAGCCCAAAGCCAAAACTGCATTGTCTCTAATTACTGGTATTGAAAGTGCAATTTAAGTTTGTAATGTGGCCCCTGGAGTCTGTAGCTTCAGATCAAATTCTGACTTTTGATGATTCTTCAGTAGGCACACAAATTAAGGAGTGAAAAAACGGGGGGTGGGGGGGGCTTGAAATTCTGCTTTTTCTTCTGGTTTTGATCTAACCAGTAAAAACAAACGCCTTCATTTTATAGCCTCACTGTGAATTTTAAATTTTACTTAGGTCTTTTTTTCATCTTAAGAATTACTAAATTATTGTCAAAAGTAAAATAAAATAAAACAAAACAGGGTTGTAGCCATTATTTTCACCACAAAAGCTAGTTATTATAAAAATGAGAAAAAAGGTAATTTCTTATGAGCTTAAGCAGCCTACTAAAAAGAAAGTACCTTTGTTTACATTATATTATTATTATTATTGTTATGAGACACTCTGGGTCTCACTCTGCCAGGCTGGAATGAAGTGATGTGATTACAGCTCACCGCAGCCTCAACCTCCCCAGTCTCAGGTGATCCTCCCACCTCCTCAGCCCCCAAATAGCTGGGACTACAGGCACACACCACCATGTCCAGCTAATTTTTGTATTTGTTTTTGTAGAGACAGGATTTCGCCATGTTGCCCAGGCTGGTCTCGAGCTCCTGGGCTCAAGCAATCCACCAGCCTCTGCCTCCCAAAGTGCTTGCATTACAGGTGTGAGTCACTGCGCCCGGACAGTTTACACTATTAAATGGCTTCCAATTATTTTGTAAATTATTCGTTTGCTCTATTTCCTTTATTAAAATTTCCTGCATATGTGCAATAAATACAGGGTCCAAGAGAGGCTTTTCTGCGGGGAAATGTGGCTAAGGCTAGAGGGGGCCCCTCTGGAAGGCCCTCTGGCTCTCTGTTTGCGTGAGGCAGACCCAGGTTAAGAGTTGCTGTGAGAATGGGCTGCCACACGCTGGGGTGGCGTGTATATGGGGTCACTGATCTCCACTGATATGGGCAGGGAGGGTCCCCTGCTTTGAGTATTTTTACCAAATGTGCAGGAACCTGGGGGAAAGTGAGGCAGCAGGGGACCGGTCCTCACCAGCCTCAGCCTGGGGTGGGGAAGGGAGTGGGGCAGATGGGGAGGAAAGAGGCTCCATTCAAGGACCTCCTCCTTGCGTTTCCATGGCAATGGCTCCGGAAGCAGGTCAGGACTTTCTCAGTGGAAACAAACAGTGGCTCCCATTCACCACCCCTGAGGCCTGCTGGCCACGCAGGCCATTGTGCAGCCTGGACACAGAGGACCCCGGAGGGATGTGGGGCCTGCGGCTGCCGTTTTTCTTCTGCCAGCTGCCCTGGGGGCAGCAGGGGAGTCCAGGGGAAGCAGCCCTGAAGGCCAAGGCTGGAGGCACTGCAGGCATGGACGGCCCTTCCTCTCCCTGCAGAGCACAGTGACCAGCAACCCCTCCAGACCACTGCTGTGGGAGCCACCCACCTGCCCTACTTCTCCCAACGGGCAGCATGGACACGCGGCAGCCCTGAATCTGTGTCCAGCCAGCGGCAACCACTTCAGCCTTATCCTGCCACACTTCTAATTTATTCACAGACATGGCTGATGGAAAATTTTTATATGTTATAAATACTATGAAAATGGAAACTCAAGTTTTCCCATCTTCTCAGATCTCATTTTTAAATTCTCAAGCATCTCTGTCACTTCCATGCGCCCTCCACACCTGGACTCACTCCAA
The DNA here is from genome assembly GCF_009764315.1 of Trachypithecus francoisi. Taxonomy (NCBI): domain Eukaryota; kingdom Metazoa; phylum Chordata; class Mammalia; order Primates; family Cercopithecidae; genus Trachypithecus; species Trachypithecus francoisi. Next base: position 67,269,398 of record NW_022681460.1, read on the forward strand.
GTGGACCCTATCCTCTCATACTTGATCACTCCACTCACTGATCTCACCCTGCCCTCAGATTATTTCACGTCCTTCCCCTTCTGATGCTGTGAGCGCACCAGCACCTGCTGGAAATGATTCAGACACCAGGAAGCTTTCTAAGGTCACCGTGATGATGAAATGACCTCTACCAACATCAGCTGAACAGCCCCCAACTCGACCTGTGCTTACGATGTGGAGCAGAAGCCAAGAGCTTAAAGCTGACAAGACACTGATCTGGGTGGCGATGAATAAAGCCAAGCTGGCTGCTTAAGAGTCTCCTGAGAAACTTCTTAGAAGCCTCCAGGATTCCACATCTGGAGATTGAATGCATTAGGTCTGGGCAAGGCCTGAGGATCTGTCTCTCCAATAAGCTCTCCAGGTAATTGTGACGTGCAGATATGCTTGGAAACACTGGCTTAGCCTAGGAGAGGCCGGGGATCAGAGTGCCCATCTTCATTATCCATTCCCTCCTTGTATCCAACACCTCCAAAATAAAATAAACAATACTGCAAGTGAGATGTTCAGAAAAGAATACAGAGTAATACGATAAAACAAGTGGCCAATACTTTTCAACCATTATCCTGACTTGTAAGGTTTTATTTGGGCAAAGCTTTTAGATGAGAGGTTGGGGACTGCGTTGTCTCGACCACCAAGCATTCCCGACATGAAGGAGACACTCCCTGAAGATTCGACGAAGTAATGAATCAGCCGGTGGATAAAAAAATTCAGAAAGTGGAAGCGGAATAAAGAAAGCTTGACAAAGCCTTTAGACCTTCCAGATCTCTCCCTCCCTTCACAGTTCTCCATGCCTCCTGGGAGACACAAAGCTCACCTCCTCACGCTGACAGTGATCTGTCTAAAATACAAAGCCCATCACCAGGAAATGCCTGAGCTGGCTCTGAAGGCCTTCCACCAGCTAGGCCTGGGGCTCCACCACCTATTCCCCCAAGATGCTGTGCTCCCATGGCTTTGCATACCCTTTCTTCCACCAGGAACGTCCTTCCTCTCTGCTTTTGCCGAAGAGAACCCCCAGTCAGCCCTCAGGTGCTCACTTCTATGGGAACCTGTGGCGATTTGGAGTCTTGACAATTTAGAACAGCCGGATTACACTTCTCAGAATTCTCTTCCCTGCATAGTTCCAGGTTAGTCTAGACCACAAGAAAGATTTTACATGAAACGCAGAAAGTAGCTCTTTTCTTTCCATGCTTCATGGCCACGGTGGGCATGGGGCCCTGCTCTAGCTGTTATTGTTGGTCCTCTGGGTCAGGGGGTGGCATGGGGCAGTAGCTGGGTCCACACGCTCACATTCCTGCTGGGTCTCCTCCTCAGCTCCTCAGTCCTGGGCCTGTGATGTACAGAGCTCCTGAGGAAGGATGCCAGCAACTCCTGCAGGCCCTCTGCACCTGCAAAGCTGAAGCCTTGCTTGGAGACGGTGACTGATGGCATGGGTGTCAGCCCGCCCTGGCAGGATGGACTTTGTCCTTGCTCTCTTCACTTTGCAGGCATTGTTTTTGCTGAACTGCCCACCCTGCTGACTTCAGGCTGTACCACCTGACATAGAAGGAACAGCCTCACCTGGCCCATGCAGCTAGCACGGGCTGTGATGCATGAGGTCAAAAGCCCATAATAAAGTCCTTATTCTATCTTAACATTCTACTTCTCAAATAGAACCCTGACTGATGTCAAAATACAGGGTCCTCAGCACCATGCCTATCTCCCAAGTAGGGTTCACCATCCCTCCTTCTGCAGTTCCCCTGTCCTGATGGTTTTCACATTGCATTATAAGCATCTTTCCATGTCTTCAGATTGTAAGAGGACAGCTACCTTTTTTATCTTAGTTATCTTTCCAGGGCTTACTACTGGACAAACACTTATTAAATTAAACTTCCTGAGCTGCCTGGTCCATCACTGGTCTCTCTGAGCACACCAGTCTTTGATTGTACCTGTACCTGGGTAGATGAGAAGTGGTCTGGCCCTTGCAGATAAACAGAGCTGTATTCAAAATCCAGCTCTGCCTGACTCAAGGTCTGTGATCTTGCTAAGTCACTGACCTTTCTAAACTTTGGTTTCCTTAACTGTAGAATACCATCTGCATTATAGACTTGGTAGGAGCATTAATAAGATATGCAGGGAGCACTCACTAAGCTGTAGGTGTGAGTCTCCCCATCTTCCTGCCAGTATAGGAATGATATTTATTTACTGATAGCCTCCTACCACCACCCTATCCTTGGCCTAATATTCTGTTTCTTCTTATGCAAGAGAGAGAATAAACAGCAGTCACCTCCATATATTAAACAATTCCTGGCAGCAGCACCTGTCCCCAGCCATCCCAGCAAGAACAAACACAGCCTGCCACCGGCAAAGGACACAGGGCAGACGTGCGGACTCAAGCTGTGTCCGGGTCGGCTGGTGGCTCACTCACCAGACAGAGGGAAGGGCAACGGAGTTTCCAGTTGGGAACAGCTGGGGAGGAGGATTCTGGACCAGCTGCTCCTACCCCAAGCTCCTGCATTCTGGAATGCTGAGCCCCTCAAATATGCTGTGCAATGGTGCACGCGTGCACACACACGTGTGGACACAGTTATGCCTGCACAAACACATACTTCAGCACATTGCTACCACAAAGGCTCTATGAAAATAGCTGTTGTTTCCCACCCGCCCCTGTGGGAGGCATCACAAAAGAAACTAAAGGTCATGTGGGAAGGGCATATTTTAGGGAACCATGGTCACTGATGAGCTCTGTGTGTATGGCACGGTCTACTGAGCCTGAGAAGAGACATCAGACTCACTGCCCTCACCAGGGGCAGCACCGCACATTACAGAGTGGGTGAGGGAGGGAACGGCAGAATGTGAGCACCTATCACCTGCCAGGCTGTGTGCTGGGCATTTCACAGCACCACCCTTGAAAAGAGCTGTTTCTGTGCATGCTCTATTGAATAGAAACCTGAGGCATAAAGGATTCCAATAACTTGTTCCCAATCCCACAACTAGCAGAGCATAAATTCACGCTCAGATTCTGTCCAGCTCCAGAGCCTACGCCAGCTACAACATAGTAGGATATGCAGAGTCCAAGCTACATTGATCAGTGCAGGGCATGCTTTAGACTGGGGCAGAAAACGAAAGATGGCCTGAGCTAGAAGGACCCTGGAGACCACCTGACTCACACTCCTCACCATGCCCACCAGGGAGCTGAAGCCCAGAGGATGAAGTGGCAGAGAGGACGAGTCACAGATGGATGAGCCTCCTGGCCAGTGACCTGGCCCTCATGCCCTCAGCCTCTACTGATTAAGGCAGAAGGGCACCTACTCTCATAATAACACCTGGCTCTTGGGCCAGTCCATTTGTTTTCTGAAACCTAAGTTTGCTGTTTTGCCTATGCTTCCCACCCTGGTGCGCCTGAAAAAAACAAATAATGGTGGCTCCAGTTGCCTTTGGTTATCTTGGTGATGCTCTAACAGCCCATGGGGACTGGGAGGACGCCAGGCACAGAGCAAGGGCACATCCACCTCCGTGGGGCAGAAGCACCCTGTGACCCACTCTGAAGGGCATGCCTCTGCGTGACGTCCTCAATCCCATATACAGACAAAAGCCCCAGGCACAGGGCGCACACACACACTCCCCAGGGGAAAACATGGGTGTCCCCACCCTACACCATAGCCCCGCCACAAACAGGATGTGGAGACAGGATGCATTCATGTCAGCACCAGGGGACGTGGCTTGACCTGGATTTCCTAAACTCACAGACCTCATCAGCCCTTTTCACTGAATCTTGTCTACTTCCAAAGGAGGACTGATAATTCCACAGCATGATTTTCTAAATCACAATATTATGTATGAGTTTCTTGGTATTGTACCTTCATCTGAAGGTATTATGTAGTCTGTTCTTTCTTTCTTCCTTTCTTTCTTTTTTCTTTTAAGAGACAGGGTCTTGCTATGTTGCCCAGGTTAGTCTCGAACTCCTGAGCTCAAGCAATCTTCCTGCATCAGCCTCGCGAGTAGCTAGGACCATAGGTGCAGATCACCATGCCCAGCAGTTGTTTCTATTTTAGGAAAGGAAAATCTAGGGAGACTTGAAGCAGACTATGAAACAGAATCCAGTAAGAAAATGGGGGCAACCATCAGAAAAAGATTTGGCAATTTATGGAAGCTACTATTCTGTTAAATGTTTATTTACAGGTGTCTTTATAATGTTAATATTTATAAGCGGAAAGCACTTTTTATTCATGCTATCAGTCTGGGGAGACACTGACACATGTTGGGTAACAAGTAAGCTCAAGGTAGCTTCTCTGAAATTCCAGTCCTGGGAACAATCCATTTGTAGCCCTATTTCAAAGAACTAGGGGCATTCAATGAATTCAATGCAAGTACTAAATGAGCACTTGCTCTGTGCAAACCAGTATCCTGAACACTGAAGAAAATCGGAAGAGTGAGCTCTCAGCCTCAGGGCTCATGACTATGTAGGTTCTTCTGGGATTAGGGAAATATACAAGTGGCTCAAGCCACAGGCAAAGGCATGAATGTGGGCCAGACAAGACAGATAACAGACAAGATTATCAGGGCTTACTATGCTCTTGGTGGCTTAGTAAGTGAGGTAAGCACTACAATTATCATCTTCATTTTGTAATTGTGGAAACTATAGATAGAAAGGTCAAGTGACTTGCCCGAAAGTTGCAGAGCTGGTAAGATAGACAACCTGGATTTGAACCCAGAGAGTCTGGTACCAGGCAGGGCATCTTAATTCCAAGGTATAATGACACTCAGAATGGATTGAGATGTGTGTCTCTAGCTCTGGGAATTTAGGCAAGCTAATGAGTCTCAAATATAATATATACCTCAATGAGTTTATACAAAAAACAACAAAAAAGAGATAACATATCATGAGAGATTCGCACAGTACCCAATATATAGACATCACCGAAGAAACCATGTTATGATGATGTTGACAACAATGATGATATGATACGTGTTACAGTATGTTAAGAGACATCAGATCCATGGAAAATACTACTGGAGTCCAAGGAGAGGAGAGGATACAGACGGTGAAGAGACTGAGAAAGCACTCAAGGAGAAACAGCCTTTCAAATAGGACCTGAAGGAAAGGAAATGCTTCCAAGGCATGAAATTCAGACAGCCAAGGGGGCATTTGGGTAATCATAATATCTAGTTGGGCTGGAGTAGGGGTTATATGAAGGTATGAGGTTATTGCTGGGGAGAGCCAGCAATAAAGAAAGGCCAGGGATGCATGTAGGGGGCACTGGTTACCAAGGTGAAAACCCAGACAGGTCCTAATTTATAGATGTCACTGGGGGGAGCTGGGCATCCCCTCAATGAGACGTGACCTGAGTGTATTTTAGGGAGATAAATCCAAAAGCAATTTCTGGAATGCTCTTTAGTTCATGAAAAGAGCACTAAGGGTCTCACTTGGAACAATACAGATTAAAAATACACAAAGGGTGCTATAGTTTGGGTATGGTCTTTCTGTCCCCACTGAAACTCATGATGAAATTTGATTTCCCGTGTGGTGATGCTGGGAGGTGGGGCCTAGCAGGAGGTGTTGGGTCACAGGAGCAGATCCCTCATGAATGGTTTACTGCCATGCTTGTGGTAGTGAGTTCTCACTCTTGAGGGCCTGGATTAATTCCCATGGAAATGGATCGGTTCCTGAGAGAGTGGGCTGTTACAAAGTGAGGTTATTCTTCTTGTTTGGTCCTGGCTCTTCACATCTGTTCACTTCCCCTTTGGCTTTTTTTTACCATGTTATGACCCCACAGGAAGGCCCTCCCCGGAAGCCAAGGCCATGCTCTTGAACTTCCCAGGCTGCAGAACCCTGAGCTGAATAAACATTTTTTCTTTAGAAATTAGCCAGTCTCGGGCCGGGCACAGCGGCTCACACCTGTAATTCCAGCACTTTGGGAGGCTGAGGCGGGTGGATCACCTGAGGTCGGGAGTTCCAGACCAGGCTGACCAACATGGAGAAACCCCCATCTCTGCTAAAAATACAAAATGAGCCGGGCTTGGTGGCACATGCCTGTAATCCCAGCTACTTGGGAGACTGATGCAGGAGAATCACTTAAACCTGGTGGGTGGAGGTTGCAGTGAGCCAAGATTGCACCATTGCACTCCAGCCTGAGCAACAAGAGCAAAACTCCATCTCAGAAAAAAAGAAAGAAAGAAAGAAAAAAAAGAAGGAAATTAGCCAGTCTCAGCCAGGCACAGTGGCTCACACCTGTAATCCTAGCACTTTGGGGGGCTGAGGTGAGTGGATCACTTGAGGTCAGGAGTTCATAACAAGCCTGGCCAACATGGTGAAACCCTGTCTCTACTAAAAATACAAAAATTACTTGGGCGTGGTGGCACATGCCTGTAGTTCCAGCTACTCAAGAGGCTGAGGCAGGAGAATCACTTGAACTCAGGAGGTGGAGGTTGCAGTGAGCCAAGACTGTGCCACCACACTCCAGCCTGGGTGACAGAGCAAGACTGTCTCAAAGAAAAGAAAAGAAAATGAAAAGAAAAGAAAAGAAAAGAAAAGAAATTAACCAGTCTTAGGTATTCTATTATAGCAACACAAAATGGACTAAAACAGAGGGAAACAAAGGAAAAGTTACAGAAGTTGAAAAACAGGATTTGGCAGTTGACAATCTGGGGTCAAGGAAAAAAAGCAGGACATCATGATGAAAAACCCTGGGTGAAGGGCAGAAAAGTTACTCAAGGATACAGAGAGGGAAGTATGGACAAAGAGCAGGTGGTTAGAGAAGGGTCAAGAGGAAGTGGTGAATTATGTTATATGAATGGGCAGTTTGGGTGGCTGAGATGTTAGAGAGCAGGCATTTTTCAGCAAGAGGCTGTAATAGGCAAGCTACCAGATTGTAAAGGTCAGAGCTAGAGAGTTAAATCTACAATGGGTACCTAAAGAGCTCAAAGCCATGGGCACAGGTAAGAGCCCTGGGAGAGCGCACAGGCTGGGTAAAAAGCCTGGGGTGCACTTACAGTAAGGGGTGGCCAGAGCTGCACAGAGTGCACATAAAGGAGGAAAAACTCGAAACTTGGTGGCAAAGTCACAGCCACCAAGGGAGATGAGAGAAATGCGACCTGAGGAAAAGTCAGCAGGACCCAATGCAATAGGAACTGCACACGGGGCGAGGTCTCTGGTTAGGTTCCTATAAAGCCATTGACCTCTGAAATAACATTTCATCAGGGAATGAAGACTGGAGCCAGGCTTCATGGGAGAAGTTTAGCAATTAGAGAAAGAAACAGAAACAGAGTCTGGAAGAATGGCAAGCAGATTTTTCTAGAGTAAAGAAGACCTAAGCATGTTTGTGCATGCTCAGTCACTCAATTGATTTATTCAACATTACGGAATATCTTCTGTGTGCCAGGAGAGAAGCAAAAGATCTAGGGCTCAAGAAGTTCACGGTGGAAGGTGACAACACACACACACATACACACACACACACTCCACTGCAACGGGAGCAGGAGAGTCCAGGGGGTATAGAGGCCAAGTAGCAGGCCACTTCACCTCAAGTCTATGGTTTAGGGGAGAATTCTGGGAGAGGCCAACTCCAGAGCTGAGGTTTTAAGATTAAATGGAGCTTGCCCAGGGAAAGGTCAGGGGGCAGGCGGTGGGGGATGATGGTGAGAGAGTGGGAGACAGAGCATCCCACTGAAGGAGCAGCATTTCCGAGGCTCAGCATGCCATGGGAGAATAGGGCCTGTCTGAGAAACTGCAGCAGCTTTTGCTCTGCCTAGGGAGCACGTAGCAAGGGTTAAGGTGGCCAGGTAGGTGGATGGCAGACCACAGAGGAGGAGGAGGAGGAGGAGGAGGAGTGGAAGAGGAGGAGGACAAAGAGGAAGAAGAGGAGGAAGAAGAAGAGGAAGAAGAGAAGGAGTAGGAGGAGGAAGAGGAGGAGGAACAAGAGGAAGAAGAAGAAGAGGAGAAAGAAGAAGAAGAAGAGAAGGAGTAGGAGGAGGAGAAGATCAGATCAGAGATGCAAGCAATCCAGAGAGCAGCAGATGATCCAAAACAGGGAGCTGGAGGGACTGCAACAGGCACATGTGTGCTGGGGCTTCTTCCCTGCAGTCAGAGGAAAGAGGGTGAAGACAAAGATCTTTGAGAGGGAAAAAAGGAAAGCTGACATAATCAAAAGAGTAATCAGCTTGCCAGATAAAACATACCCGAGAGTAAAGCATTGTCCAAGGAGAGTTAAGTGTCCGCATAGAACATTTATAAACTATATTCGATCCTCTTTTTTAACCACAGAACACTGCTCTATTGGCCTTCTCTCCTTTTATTTACCTTCCTTTTCCATCATGCTATACATTTTTGGACTTTTTGACGATAAAACAGTTCAAGTGTAGCCACAGATAATGAAAAAAAGGGAAACTAAATCAGTGACTGTTCAACTCCAGTGAAAGACTTAGTAGAAAAGAAGTTATAAATATTGGCTAAGGTGAAGTTTTGAGATTTATTTTGGACTTTCCTGCCTCTACAGATAAATAACCAGGACCCAGCTTATATCTGGATGAGGGTAGAATTTGCTCCTATTTTCAAGGGAACTCTGAAGTGTAGGTTTTAACTGCTGCTATTTATTTGATGCTACCGAACACGATTTGCCACTAGCCTCTGTATTTGCATAAGCAATGCATTCTAAGGACTTTGGAATTATAGCTCTGTGGTTAGGGTTATGGGTTCTGAACTGGGACCAAATCTGTGTACTGCTCCTTAGTAAGTGTGTAGTCCTGGGCAACTTACCTCTGTCCTTTAGTTTTGCATTTGTAAATGGGAATCATACCATTTATCATCTCATAGGGTTTTTGTATTAAATGCATCAATGTTAAGTGCTTAGCTCAGTTCCTGGCACATAATAAGAACTCAATAAACATCACCTATCATTACCTGCTTATGCCTTTTCAGTTTTTAGTCTATATAAACTACCCCATGAAGATTTCCTCCATAAACAGAATACAAAATAGCCAGGTGGCCCTCCCTACAGTTGGCTTCCTTGGATGTAATGACAATAAAAAATCTTGACACACAGTTTGTCAGACATCTAGGCAATTTTCAGATTCCTTTGTTTACATGCATACAAATAAAAGTTTAACTATTCGTAGAAAATACTGCTAGTCTCCAATACAATGTCTATTCACCCTCTTTCCTTAAGAAAAGAACCCTGGGCTGGGTGCGGTGGCTCACGCCTGTAATCCCAGCACTTTGGGAGGCCGAGGCGGGCAGATCATGAGGTCAGGAGATCAAGACCATCCTGGCTAACACAGTGAAACCTGTCTCTACTGAAAATACAAAAAATTAGGCGGGCATGGTAGCGGGCGCCTGCAGTCCCAGCTACTAGGGAGGCTGAGGCAGGAGAATGGCGTGAACCCAGGAGGCGGAGCTTGCAGTGAGCTGAGATCATGCCACTGCACTCCAGCCTGGGCTACAGAGCAAGACTCTGTCTCAAAAAAAAAAAACCCTACGTTGTTTAGGACAGCAATGTGCTCCATTAAAAACGCTCACTTCTCTAAACTCCCTTATAGCTATGGTGGTCAAGTGACCCAATTCTGGGTCCCCTTTCTTTGCTTTATTTTTCTCCGTGCCACGACTTTAAATATGTAATTTTTGTTCTAGTATATCCCCCTGCCTTCAAACGTAAGCTGTACATAAGCTTGTGACAGCTCTGTCCACCACTAAATCCTGGGCCCCCGAAGGGTGCCTTCAACAACAGGTTGGTCAGCAAACAGCTGCTGCATGAGGAAATGAGTGGCACACACTGGAACGTGGTGGACAGGGTTTCTAGGAAAGCTCTGCAAAGCACATGGTTTAACCTTGGGACCTACTGCCTTCTTCCCTGCCTTCGCCCTGCTTTTTCTTCCCACCTAGAAGATGCAGCAGCCACTTTAAGGCTATGAGGGCAAAGAAAAAGAAAGAAGACAAAAAGAAAGCAATCCAGCCATCTGGGTTTCCGAAGGCCGACTTGAGTCACGGAACCAGCCCTGGACCCATTCATGGAACTCAGATGTGTCTAAGGAATCACTATTTGTCAGGTTTTCTGCGACTCGTAGCTAAACTTATTTGTCGTAGTTATTAAGCTATTTCCCAGCTCCCTCAAAAAAAGCCTTACTCTCTAAATATTCTTGAAAGTCTCTGGTAATAGAAAATTAGTTAATTTCACCTGTTCAGCCAGTTGACACAAATCCAAGATTGAGTAATAAAGCACGTATGTCAGAGGCATTTGAACCACAGCACCTCCACCTTGAACTGGGGCTGGGTAAAATAAGGCTGAGACCTGCTGGGCTGCATTTCCAGAACGCTAGGCATTCTTAGTGACAGGATGAGACAGGAGGTTGGCAGGACTGGTATCACAAGATACAGGTCAAAGATCCTGCCGATAAAAAAGGATGCAGTAAAGAAGATGGCCAAAACTCACCAAATCCAAGATGGTGATGAAAAAGTGACCTCTGGTCACCCTCACTGGTCATTATATGTGAATTATAATGCGTTAGCATGCCAAAAGACACTCCTACCAGGACCATGACAGTTTACAGGTGCCATGACAACATCTGGAAGTTACCCTATATGGTCTGAAAAGGGAGGGACCCTCAGTTCTGGGAACTGCCTGCCCCTTCCCCAGAAAACTTTTAAATAATTCACCCCTTGTTTAACATATAATCAAAAATCAACTGTACGTCTACTCAGTCGAGCAGCCCATGCCACTGCTCTGCCTCTGGAGTAGCCATTCTTTGGTTTCTTTACTTCTCTAACAAACTTGCTTTCACTTTACTCTACGGACTTGCCCTGAATTCTTTCTTGCACGAGGTCCAAGAATCTTCTCTTGGGGTCTAGATCAGGACCCCTTTCCAGTAACAGATAGTCTCATCAATAAACAACGTAGACAGATATAAACAGAAGAGGCTCAAATGAAAGCCCTCCTGGCCTTCTCTATGAAGTAAGAAAATAAGGACGAATGGGGACCCCATCAAACTCATGACGAGGTAGGGAGGGTCTAGTCTTTCTTTCCCCCACCTACTTCCCTATCACCTACCTATCAACCTACCTCTTGTATACGCGGGTCGAGCACATCCAGGGGCCAGCAGCCCCACTTGGCAGGAGCATCTATAATAGATGCTGAGATGCCAGGTATGTCGGAAATCTCACTGCTTGTCTCTTTCCCTCCCCATCTTCTGGTCAGAGCTAACTTCCTGTAACTTGAGACTTTAAACCCTGTTAAATGCTAAATACTGCCGAGAGAAGTGATGTTATTTTTTAGAAACAGACATTTGAAGCATAATTAAAGCCAGATCTCTCCCTTGGAATAGGTTTTAGCTGGGTGAGGAGGATGGAGGCACGCGCACTGGGGGTGCCTGAGACAAGTTGGGAAACTGGATCTGCGAGGCAGGAGTCGCAGGAGCAGTGCTCAGCTTCCACACTGCCTCCTCTGCATTTCTGCTTCTAAGGGTGGGCCCCTGCAGGTCTTGCCCACATGCGTTTTCTAAGTTCTCTTGTTTTTGTAATAAAAAGCAGAGAAAACTTCTGCCCATAGAATACCACTCTGACACAGAATGATATTTTGGTTGGCAGAGACTTTTGCAGACACCAACTAGACACAGCGAACTGGTTCACCAGGTCACCCTTTGAGGCTCCCATACTCAACGGCAAGGCTCCCAGGAAGCATTTTGATGTAAAGGAATAGTGAGCGTGTCTATTTGCATCTTCAAATACAATTAATAAATTATTCAATAGAGACAAGGCATCAAACCTACTCAAAATATAATCTGACCTAGGATTTTCAGAGTGATAGATCTTTAAAAGCAAATGAAATTTAAACACAAACTCTCTTGGGAGATTTTATACAAAATAATCATCAATACAAGAATAAGTATCACCCTTTTGCAACCATCACAGCAACACTGATTCAGGCAAGAATCATGGAAAGAATCTAAAACCATTAGGTAAAAGTTTGATGAGAACCATGATAGTTTCATGGTCTCAGATTATCACCTCACAATATATACATATATATTCACTACAAAGAAGAAATCAAAACTTCTCAAAGAAAACCTGGCGGATACCACCTTCACTGAATGACCGAAATTAATATCACTAATAATGAAACAAATGGACACCACGGGCCCCCTGATGTAATGCACTGTGGAGCAAAAAAAATCAAAAAACAAAAACAAATAAATGCTAAACAAACACTTCACCAAACAACTAGCTTACACTCTGAAAAATGTCATTATTGTCAAAGATAAAGGAAGGCTAAGAAACCCTTTCAGATTAAATGTGACAAAAGACATGACACCAACATGCTGTGAGTGATTTTTTTTTTTCTAAAAAGTGCTGGATTGGAAAAACAGTGCTATAAGAGACATTATTGCGACAATTAGAAAAACAAATAGGGCCAGGCACAGTGGCTCATCCCTGTAATCCCAGCACTTTGAGAGGCCAAGGCGGGCAGATCATTTGACGTCAGGAATTCGAGACCAGTCTGACCAACATGGTGAAACACCTTCTCTACTAAAATATAAAAAAAAATAGCCAGGTGTGGTGGCGGGTGCCTGTAATCTCAGCTACTCAAGAGGCTGAGGCAGAATAGCTTGAACCCAAGAGGTAGAGGTTGCAGTGAGCCGAGATGATGCCACTGCACTCCAGCCTGGGCAACAGAGCGATGCTCCCTCTCAAAAAACAAAAAAAAAAAAAAGAAAGAAACAAAGAAAAGAAGAGAAAAGAAAAAGAAAAACTAGAATAGAAACTGTGTACTAGAAAAAGTTATTAAGTTTCCTGTATTTGGTCATTATACTATATTATTCTGTAACAGAATGTTGTCCTTAGGAAATACTTGCTTAAGCATTTGGGGTGACAGTCGTGATGTCTACCATTTATTCTCAAACAGGCTAGCAGTAATAATAATTAGTGGTGGTGGTGGTGGTGGTGGTGGTGTGTGTGTGTGTGTGTGTGTGTGAGAGAGAGAGAGACAGAGAGACAGAGAGAAAGCTCAGGAGTGTGCAAATGTCAACAACTGGTGGCCTACGTGAAGATTACATGAACATTCACTGCAAAATTCTCAGTCCTTGAAACTTTACTGTAAGTTTAAATTTGTTTTATTACTTTTTTCTTTTGAGATGGGGTCTTGTTCTGTCACCCAAGCATGATCACAGCTCACTGCAACCTTAACTTCCTGGGCTCAGGGGACCCACCTGCCTCAGCCTCCCGAGTAGCTGGGACTACAGGTGGGCACCACCACACTTGGCTAATTTTGGGGGGCTGGGGGCAGGGGCATGGTGCTGGATCAGAGAGGGTCTTACTATGTTGCCCAGGCTGATCTCAAACTCCTGGCCTCAAGTGATCCTCCCACTTCAGCCTCCCAAAGTGCTGGAATTACAGGCCTGAGCCTCTGCACCCAGCCATAAAAGTTTTTAAAAGAAAGTGTTTTTAAGTTAAAAGCAAAGGGTAGCATAATTTTCAAAAGCCATTAACAGAGAAATAAAGGACAAAATGTTTTTAAACTTTCAAATTGTTTAGAAGCACATTAAGTTTGAACCACTTAAAATTATAGAGGCAAGATGACAATATTACAAATGGAGACAGTGGGTGTGTGTTTGAATTTTTTCGTTAACCTCAAAGGAGGCCATCAGTCTCTTTCGGCCCCAAGAGCCATGCCACATTTTACTAAGCAAAGGATATAAACACGGAAAGAATGACTGTCCACAATTGAGGGGAAGAAGTACTACCCAGCCTAACTAAGGTTAGTACAAATTTGGTGAGTCACTTCCTCTTAGGAGGAAAAGCAAACATTTCTTGTTTCCTGAAGGATTCAGAGATTCTGAGGGAACACCTGAGCTCTCAGCCTGAATCATGCTACATAAGTAATAAACTAGGGCAGAAAAGGCTACAGCCCATTCACTTGATGCTTCTACCCCACCACAGTACCTCCAAGTTCAAAGTCAAGGTCAACTTGAGTCTTTTTTGTCTATTTCAGCCTCCACATTGCCAGGTTCCTGGGAAGAGGCAAGGTAAGCAAAACAAAAAAAAGCTGACGGATGTGCACAGTTATCCTCGCACCATGAGTGGGCAGTGGCCTTGGTTTGCTGTGGGACATCACCCGCAATGTTCCTCAGTCCAGAACCAAACCCACAAAGCCTCTTAAGTTTAGAATTATAGCTTTCTGGCAAAGCAGCCCTCCTCCCTGAACCGCCTGTGCCAGCAGCACACACACGTGGATGGATTAGGCAAAGCTGTGCTCTAAAGCACACACAAGTTCTCCCCAACGTGTGCTTTGCATTCCAGAAATATTTGATGCCTAAACCACTTCTATGCCTCCCTTGGCATGTACGTACAAGTGGCTCCATGCCAAAGGAAGCGTCTGTTTAGAGATGTAGACTTTCTTTAAATTTTTTTACCATGGAAGATCACAAATAGAACATTCTAGCATAATGATGATGCAATAAAGTAGAAAAAGAAAAGGTTTTAGAAAAAAGATTCTCTTTGTTTTTTGTCTTATTTATGTTGCCTAAAAGAAATACTGAAAATACAACATGAAACATAAAATTAGCTTCTATGAAAGCAGAAATTACAGGGCCCAAGTTGGGTCAAGGAAGCAAAAATATTACCTTTAACAGGAAAGGCTAGGGATCATTTGCCATTTTTTTACACACATGTTCATTGCTGTTTTAAGGTCACCTACCAAAATGAGGTGCAGAAGATGGGTTTTTAATCATTGGTTTATTCTGGAATATAGTACATTTTATTTTTGTATCTTGCTTCTTGATAACTTTCATCCTATATTAAAAATTAATGTAAAAGATGAAAATCCATCTTGGTTAATGCACCTATCCTTTCCCTTTCTCTTTTATTTCCAGAGATTTATTTAGGGTTTATTCACAATAGGCAGTGTAAAATCAGTAACTCTTCACAAAATCCTTAGACATCACTAACTGCATTACAAAACACATTCTTAGCCACCTAGATACATACACATGCATGCAACATGTTAAGGAAAATGACGTTCAAGTCCATAGTACATACGCACACGATCGCCTGTTTGATTTCCGTCAGCATGGACCTAAAAGACACCTTCTCGGAAAGTGATCCTGGGCAGAGGGAGAAAGACTTACTTTCTTTCCACTTCTGGTGTTGACACGGCGCTACAGAAGCCAAGCGACTCCTACGAGAGAAGATTCGTATAGTCAGTGTGGTCAGAGCAGCAGGCTTCATCTGATTTGTACAGAGTGTCACTTAAAAAAAAAAAAGGGCAGAAGCAAAACTAGATGATTAAAGTCATTGTGCTTACTTCGATCTGGGACCGCAGCTGAAGTGACGTGGGGCTAGCGTCGGGTTTCTCCTAAAACAGAACAGATGCCGGTTTAACAGGACTTCCAAACATGTCACACACGAGAAAGACAAATAGACATGTAAGAAGAGAGGGGAGGATTCGGGAAAGGTTAGGGTATAGAGTGAGAGGAGATGGCAGAGATAAGAAGATTTTCTGGGAAAACTAAATACTTTTAAAATGAGAGCTCTGGCCCCCTAAGATTGAACTATTTTCCAAACTTTGCTGCCAGACTCTGCTGACAATTTTATTGCAGAAGAAAAAAAAAAAGCACAATTTCAGTCAAGGGGACTGACAGTTCATGGTGAAATAATTCTGTGGATATATTTAGTTGGTCACTAGGACACTGAATTTACTGCAGCCCATTTGAGTTTAGCTGTTTCCCAAAGACACTAGAGTTCCAATCCACTTTTTTTTTTTTTTTTGGAGACAGAGTCTAGCTCTGTCACCAGGCTGGATGCTGGAGTGCAGTGGCGCGAACTCAGCTCACTGCAACCTCCGCCTTCTGGGTTCAAATGATTCTCCTGCCTTAGCCTCCCGAGTAGCTGGGATTACAGGCACGCGCCACCATGCTCAACTCATTTTTGTATTTTTAGTAGAGATGGGATTTCACCATGTTGGCCAGGATGGTCTCGATCTCTTGACCTTGTGATCTGCCCGCCTCGGCTTCCCAAAGTGCTGGGATTACAGGCATGAGCCACCGCACCTGGCCCCAATCCAGTTTTAAAGTTCTAAATGTATTCAGAGTACTTAGTAGCTTAGGAGAAGTTGTTAATGTCTTTAGGAAGTTGGGAAGCTAACTGAATGTTATCTTGCAGCCTTAAAAATCACTATACTTTCCTAACACAAATGAACTGACCTGTCTGGCAATTTAAAAACAAATACTCTTGGTATCGATTTGATAAATGAAATATAAATACTTGATATTAAGATGCACTGAGGCCGGCACAGTGGCTCACGCCTGTAATCCCAACACTTTGAGAGGCTGAGGTAGGTGGATCACGAGGTCAGGAGATCCAGACCATTCTGGTCAATATGGTGAAACCCCGTCTCTACTAAAAATACAAAAAAAAAAAAAAAAAATCAGCCAGGTGTGGTGGCGTGTGCCTGTAGTCCCAGCTACTCAGGAGGCTGAGACAGAAGAATGGCGTGAACCTGGGAGGCAGAGTTTGCAGTGAACACAGATTGCTCCACTGCACTCCAGCCTGGGTAACAGAAAGAGACTCCGTCTCAAAAAAAAAAAAAAAAAAAGAAAAAGAATATCATTAAATCGTGAGAGGCAGAGGAATCAAAGAATATTATAGATAAAACCATATACTATAATGCCTTCATTTCATACTTCAAGGAGGCTGTATCTCTTTTGAAAGTAAAAGAAAATAAAGAGAGATAAACAAATTACCTGTGATAAAAATAATTATACAAATTATTCATTTTCACATGCATCTAATTGTTCAATTGTCCTTTTCATCATTAACACAATTATAAAACTACACCAATACTGAAAAACTTTTGTTGAATATAAAAGTAGCAATAAAGTATGAAAATAAGTATAACTCAGAGCAAAGTTATACTTTTAAACAAGGAACAGGAATCCAGTGTGAATATAGAATATCAAAATGAATGCACTTTCATGCAGGATTGTGGAGGAGTGTTCCAGGAATCTGTTGCTCAACAACCTGCATGTGGCTGACAATACTGCACCGCATACTTGGGGAAACTGTTGGGAGTGTGAATTTTACGTTATGTGGGTTCTTATTTTTTGTTTGTTTTGTTTTGCTTTTTTGCCACAATGATAAAAAAAGAAAGAATGTGCTGGGATGAGTACATCTGAGAATGGGATGATTGTTGACAAGCAGCCAGAAAGAGAAATGGGATTTAATGGACAAGAATTTAATGAACTGGCAACTCACTCATCCCCTAATCTCAGGCCCTTGTTTGTTATAAAAAGATATCACAGTGGCGTAAAAGCTCCACAGAACTCTCATTAACATCCTCCTGGTTTTCACTGCCACTGTTGTTCATAACAGACATATTTCTGTACCAAATTTGATACACCATTCTACCAAAAAGTATATGGACAATATTCCAAGTGTGAATAGTAGGATGTCAGGCTCAGACACTGTTAACAAAGGGGATATATACTTCTGTACATTTCTGGTGCTTACACACCAACCACAATTTCCCAGGACCTAATCTTTCAGTCTCACATAGAGAAATTTACAAATTTAAACAGCAGGAGGTAAGCAAAAGTATCATTAGCGATTTTTTAATCCCAAATCTTCCTTTCTATTCAGGAGTTGGTACAAAGAACTCAGAGTGATGATGAAACTAAACTGTTAGTTCCTCTGAAATTTTCTCTGAAATTGCCCCTTTAACACTCAATTGCAGCCATTGACCTTCTAAAACCACCAGCAAAAGTGACTGGTTCAGTTCACCTCCACTCCTCCATTTTTACCTTTTCTTCAAGCTGTTCATTTCTACCTCACTAGTAATAGTCATGCTAGGAAACGATCTTTTTTTGTTATAACCATTTATCTGCATTTTTTGAATAGATTTTATTTGCTAAGTGCATCATTTGCCATGTCATATCACAAATGTAACGTATATGGTGTGTATGTATGTTGTGGTATGTATGTTACAAATGTAACATATATGGCAAAATGTACCTGTCCCTGCATATATAAAGTAGTAGCTTATTAACAACCATATTAAATGTTTGATGATAAGGAAGCAAAATTTTAATCATTTCATCTTAGCATGTTCATTTGTTACTTAAAATAGGCATTTGATTCTTTTAGCTATTTAAACAATTTTTTTTTTTTTAAAGAAACAGGGTCTTGCTATGTTGTCCACGCTGCACTGTAGTGGCTATTCACAGGCGTGATCATCACGCACTGCCACCTTATGGCCAGAGCTCAAGCCATTCCTCAGCCTCCCACGTGGCTAGAACTATAATTCATGACCATGCCTAGCTTGTTTAGCTACTTTTCAGAAAATTGATTGGGGCTATAGTTTGACATATAATGTTAAAATCATGGAGACAGGTAATGTTTTCATGCAGAACATTTGTTTCATCAAGGGCAGCTTACTGATGTTGAGCAGGAGATCTTGTATAGTGATATTTCTAGTGACTTATTTTTTTCAAGACCAAGCAAGAGAATGATTTTTTCAGGACGTCTTATTAATTTTATCCCCCAAGGATAAGAGATTTCAGTCATCATTTAGACACATGTCTTACAGCAAACACATTCTAAAGTAAAAATATTGCACAACTGAGGAGAAGCTTGTAAAGTTATCCACTAAGTTAAGGACCTATGAATGCTTGGAGAGAGAAAAATGGAATAAACTATTGGCAAAATTCCATTATCATAACACTGATGAGTGTCACATGATGTCAATGACAAAAGTGCCGAAGAGTAATTACTATAATGTGCCATGTGCCATGCACCTGACTGCTCAGCCACGACCCCTTTATTCAGAGAACAGCTGATGGTTTACAATATAGCTCCTGATCTGGATGTCTTAATGTAGACAGAAATAGTAAACATTGTGAACCTCATCAAAACAGTCATTGAGTATATGTGTAAATATGTGTAACTGTTGGGCATGTTGTAAAAAGAAAGGATCACTGAGAAATAAGACCCTTCTCTCCTCCCCCAAACATATGCCAACTGTTTCAGTTACTACTGCCATGTAACAAATCATCCCAAATGAGTGGCATAAACCAACAAGCATCTTATGATCTTCACAGGTTCTGTGAATATGAATTCAGAAAGACAACAGCAGAAAAGGCTTGCTCTGCTCCACAGTGTCTGGAGCCTCTGCTGGGAACATGGAAAAGCTGGGGATGACTTGATGGGTGGGCTGTAATCACTGGAAAGCTTGCTCACTCCCATGTCTGGAAGCCGATGCTAGGGCTGCATGGGTTGCTGAGGCTTCCTCACAGCAGGATGCTGGGTTGTAAGAGTAAGCATATGGAGAAAGGCAGGCAGCAGCTGTATTGCCCCTTTGGTATTTTGGGGTTTTTTATTTTTTATTTTTTTATTTTTTGAGACAGTATCTCATTCTGTTGCCCAGGCTGGAATTCAGTGGCAAGGTCATGGCTCACTGCAGCCTTGACCTTCCAGGCTCAAAGGATCCTCCCACTTCAGCCTCCCAGGTAGCTGGGACTACAGGCACATGCCACCATGCCTGGCTAATTTTTTTGTACTTTGTGTAGAGATGGGGTTTCACCATGTTGCCCAGGCTGGTCTCGAACTCCTGGGCTCAAGCAATCTGCCCACCTTGGCCTCCCAAAGTGCTGAGATTTGTATTGCCTCCTATAACAGCCTCCTATGGTAAGATATCTGCCAGAGTCACAAGCCCTCCCAGGTGTTAGAGGGTTCACAGCCCCCTCTCTCAGCTGAGGGAGTGCCAAAGCCACACCATGAGAGCAACATGGATGGCAGACATCGCTGCGGCCAGCTTTGGGAATTACAGTCCACCATGCTGACTGTCAAGGAAGTGGGCCTGCTCATGAGTTTTCAAAATGACGAATGGGGTGCAACCATTTACTCATGACAATATCCGGAAGGATTATCTTGTGGCTTTCACAACATTTACTCAAGTATATCTTGGCAATAGTCAGCCTGAATTATCACTTCAGGTCAAAATATTGCACTGTATTAGGCTGCAATGATCATGTCTCTCATTTCAAACCCGTAATTATAGAAAATTTTAAATATACAAAAGTAAAGAGAAGAGGACAGTAAACTCCCCAAATACTATACCCAGCTCCAACAATCAGCAGTTCAGAGTTGACTTTGTTTCCTCTATACCTTCGCCCTTACTTCATGTTCATCTCATTTTACTTTGAAGAAAATCCCAGACATCAAATCATGAAATATCACCATTTCTAAGTTAAGAATTAGCTATCAGAGTTCCTTAACTGTTGCTCAATCTTGAGCACGTGGCTCTATCACCAAGAATTTCACTCTTTCCTAGCACTGGAGGACTTTCTTTGATCATAAGGAAAAATCATATTTATGCAATTTAGATACTCCATCCAAATGTTGCAAAGGGACATGAAGAAATGCATTCTGAAGTTGAATGTAACTTTAGAGTTTATTAGAAAAGTATTCACTATTGTTTCCTAAGTGTAAAGATATTATCCTTTATTTTATTTTATTTTTTTGAGTCAGAGTCTGGCTCTGTCTCCCAGGCTGGAGTGCAATGGCGTGATCTTCGGCTCACTGCAACTTCCGCCTCCCAGGTTCAAGCGATTCTCCTGCCTCAGTCTCCAGAGTAGCAGGGAATACAGATACCCACCAGCACGTCCAGCTAATTTTTGTATTTTTAGTAGAGATGGGGTTTCACCATATTGGTCAGGCTGGTCTCTTGGCCAGCCTGGTCTCAAACTCCCGACCTCGTGATTCACCCCCAGCTCGGCCTCCCAAAGTGCTAGGATTACAGGCATGAGCCACCATGCCCGGCAATGCTTTTCATTTTTTTTTCTTATTTCCTTTTCCCTCCAATAGCAACAAGGTCTCATTATGTTGCCCAGGCTGGTCTCGAACTCTTGGTCTCAAGCAATCCTTCCACCTCAGCCTCTGAAAGTGCTGGGATTACAGGTATGAGCCACTGCACCTGGCTACATCCTTTAAAATTTCTGAATATGATATGTTCATAAACTTTGCTTGGAAAAAGCATATTCTAAGCAGAATTTAATGAGAAATTACTCCACGATATGGTCCATGTTCAATTAAAGGACTCAGAATGACCTGGGAGAGTCACACAACACTGGTGGTTGAACTTGAATCTTAAGTTAGGGCATTATAATTTAGTTTGAAATGTTTTAAATACGTTAAAAAAAGAAGTGAATTGTGAATTTTTTCTGTGGCTGGTGAGGTGAGATTCTGAAATTTGACCTATAGATTTAATTGCTCATCATTAAGTCACATATGGATACCTTAGTTAAAATGACAAATCTCATTAACATTACAAACTCTTAAAGAAACCCTCCCAAGTTATGTGTGACAGTGAAAACTAAACACAAATATAAATATATCCCAACATGAACGCATGCATGTTTGTACATACATGTATGTGTACACATGGAGAAAAAAACGCTGAGAGTATATCTCACTGAATTTTTTTACCAGCATGTAGTCTTGCATTACTTTTTTGTAAAGATGAAAGATTACATCTTTAGAAAAGATGGGAGGCTGAAGCAGGCAGATCACAAGGTCGGGAGATCAAGACCATCCTGGCTAACACGGTGAAACCCCATCTCTACTAAAAACACAAAAAATTAGCCTGGCGTGGTAGCTGTAGTACCAGCTACTCGGGAGGCTGAGGCAGAAGAATGGCGTGAACTTGGGAGGCAGAGCTTGCAGTGAGACAAGATTGTGCCACTGCACTCCAGCCTGGGCAACAGTGTGAGACTCTGTATCAAAAAAAAAGAAAAAGAAAAAAAAATCTCCAGTTCCCCTATGTTTTAAAATTATCTACATGTGTATGTCTATAAATGCAGGAAAAAATATCTGAAAGAATTCTACACGCCAATGGTTACTACTCAATTTATAACCTTTTCCAATTACTTTAATTGGAATTAAAGTAATTACTTTAATTACTTTTAAAACACAATAAAAGACAAATATAACAAATCCCTTTATAATAAAAATATACATATACAAATTATTCACATATTTTTAAAAACATAATAAAAGCCCCCAAAGTTAACTTTGATAACAATTTAAGTTGTAGCCCAACAATTAAGCTAAAAAGCTACCTAAGAAATGTTAAAACAGGCTGGCCATGGTGGCTCATGCCTGTAATCCCAGCACTTTGGGAAGCCAAGGCGGGCGGATCACAAGATCAGTAGTTCAGGATCAGCCTGGCCAATATAGTGAAACCCTGTCTTAATACAAAAATAAGCCAGGTGTGATGGCACGCACCTATAGTCCCAGCTACTCAGGAGGCTGAGGCACGAGAATGGCTTGAACTGGGAGGCAGGAGTTGCAGTGAGCAGAGATCGCGCCACTGCACTCCAGCCTGGGTGACACAGAGAGACTCCATCTCAAAAAAAAAAAAAAGAAAAAGAAAAAGAAATAAAGAGGCATTGATACTTTATTTATCAAGTTAGGTCATGGCTAGTATTAAAATATTTTCTTGATGTGTTAAAATTTGTATATTTTATTACTAATAGAGAAAGACCATGCTGAAATGATTTCATATTTATAGTTTGACTGAAAGAGGCTCCACTATAATATCATATAGTTAAAAAGAAAAATGAATCAGGTGATCAAAAATCTTACTGGGGAGAAAAACCTCAATGCATTTATTGTCAGATTGGATAATTTGTAGAAACAATAGTTCCGCAAATGTTTATTGTATCTAACACAGAAGCTAAATAAATAAATCCAACAATAAAAGCAAAACCCAAGTATTGCAAGATGAAATCAGGAGTTTGCCAAAACCAAAGCCAAACCAAATGTGCACTTGTGTGTGCTTTCACCTGCTTGTGTATGTATACACACACACGTCTACAGTCACACTGAAAGGGACTAGGTCAGATACAAAACTAGGTCTCTGTCCCTAAATGATGACATTCTGGCTTTAGGACCTACATCCCATTGTGCAAAATACCAGATTCAAAAACCCACCCAGGGCAGAATTAGATCCTGGAAAACAAATATCATGCCCTCATCCCCACTCCCACCCAGGGCAGAATAAGGTCCTGGAAAACAAATACCATGCCCTCATCCCCACTCCCACCCAGGGCAGAATAAGGTCCTGGAAAACAAATACCATGCCCTCATCCCCACTCCCACTTTGTCTCCACCTCGTATGGAAATCCACATGTTACTCCTCCCTTAATGCTGCCAAGGTTCCAAGACAAATGAACTTCGCAGCTGGAAAAGCAGGAGGGACAAATCCCCCTTCTGTTCCAAAAACGGAGAGGAAGAATACCAGGCGCCCACCAGCTCAGCTCAGTGCCAAGTTCTCCTCCTCCACACTAGGTACAGGAAGGAAGAGGTGGAAAAAGCCAGAGGCGATCGGATGCTTAGCCACATGCAGCTAAAAGTAAAATGCCACATGCTACTTCTGACGCATGCGATTAATGGAGGGATCCAAGCTCTGAACTGCTGGGGAAAGTTGCTGCCAGTCATAGATTTACATGGTTCCTAATGCTTTACGAGATGGCCGTAGAGTTGTGGTATCTCCCAGTTGGCAAACTATACTACATGTGTTTTTCACAGGAGAGATCCTTACCAAGTAACAGATAAAGTAGATGAACAGAAACTTCCAGGTAAACTCTACTTAAAAATGTATACATTGGCCAGGCATGGTGGCTCACGCCTGTAATCCTAGCATTTTGGGAGGCCGAGGCGGGCAAATCACCTGAGGTTGGAAGTTTGAGAACAGCTTAACCAACATGGAGAAACCCCATCTCTACTACAAATACAAAATTAGCCTGGCGTGCCTGTAATCCCAGCTGTTTGGGAGGCTGAGGCATGAGAATCGCTTGAACCCAGGAGGCAGATGTTGCAGTGAGCCGAAATTGTGCCATTGCACTTCACCTGGGCAACAAGAGCAAAACTCAGTTTCAAAAAAACAAAAAAAAAAAATTGTATTACCTTGTACACTATCTAGTATATATCGGCTTTTATTTGGTTCCCCCCTCATTACAAATGGGTCCTCATGATCAGATTCAAATAGGTTATTTCTCACCTTTTAAAGGAGGCCCCTTTCTCCATGTTTTAAACCTAAAAATACCATCACATCTTTATTTTTATTGAAAAATCAAAGAGACTGTAACTATTTGCAAAGTTCTGGGAGTCCAAGCTTTGACTCCATGACCTGCTGGCTGCTGTTTAACCTCTCAGTCCTGGCTGACCTGTCTCAGATGAACCAGCCATCCCACTAGATGAGCTCCAGCAGTCAACACATGGATTAGTGCAGGGCAATCAGGCATGTAGATCCCAGGGCAACCTGAAAGTCAACATTCTCACCTTTGCCAGGAAATCATTCCACTCTTGTCCGACTTCCCTATTCCAGTCAATTCACGGAAAATGTGTCAACTTTACCAGGACTTAAAATTCAACATTATCGGCCAGGCATGATGGCTGACACCTATAATGCAGCACTTTGGGAGGTTGAGGTGGGCGGATCATCTGAGGTCATGAGTTTGAAACCAGCCTGGTCAACATGGTGAAACCCTGTCTCTACTAAAAATACAATAATTAGCTGGGCGTGGAGGCAGGTGTCTGTAGTCCCAGCCACTAGAGAGGCTAAGGCAGGAGAATAGCTTGACCCTGGGAGGCGGAGGTTGCAGTGAGCCGAGATTGCGCCACTGTACTCCAGCTTGGGCGAGAGTGACTCCATCTCAAAAAAAAAAAAAATCTATTGTCTTAGGAATCTTCTCACTCCCCACTAAATCAGCTGCCCAAAGCTACTGCTTTTCTCTTCCTGAGGTTTCTTGCATCCATCCAGTGAATCCATTCCACTTGTAGTCCTTTGCCTCACAGCTACCTGGGCTACCAGCGTATGGTTGCATGGAAAGTACTGTCAGCTAGGAGACTGGAGTCCAGTTCTGCTCCTCACTGCAGTGCAACCTTTAGAACCTGTTTTATTTTGTTTGGTTTGGTTTTTCCAATGGCAACAAAAGGCAAATGGACCACTTGATCATCTTTAGGGTCCTTTTTACTCTAAAAGGACTGTGATAAGTGGTGTCATGCCCCTCTAATCACTATTGTCAACTCCATCTTCTGGAAATAGTACTCTGTGTCTCTGCTATTCAAAATATGATTTGTGGACCATCTGCATTAGCATCACCTGGGAACCTGCTATACATCCAGTCGTGGTCCCATCCCAAACCTCCTGAATCAAAATCTGCAATTTGCCAAAATTCCCCAGTGATGTGTACTGTTTGAGAAACTCACTGCTTCTGTGTCACTTCTCTCTTTCAAATCCTTCATGGAGGCCGGGTGCAGTGGCTCACTCCTGTAATCCTAACACTTTGGGAGGCCGAGGTAGGTGGATTGCTTGAGGTCAGGAGTTCGAGACCAGCCTGGCCAACAGTGTGAAACCTCATCTCTACTAAAAATACAAAGATTAGCCGGGCATGGTGGCATGCACCTATAATCCCAGCTACTTGGGAGGCCGAGGCAGGAGAATTGCTTGAACCCAGGAGGCGAAGCCTGCAGCGAGCTGAGATGGCACCACTGCACTCTAGCCTGGGTGACAGAGCGAGACTCTGACTAAAACAAAACAAAATAAAATTCACAAAATCTTTCATGGAAACACAATACAGACAGGATGAAGTCCACGTTTTGGAAGAAGAAGGTCCTTCACCAAATAGCCTGATCATAAACCCTCTTAGTGAACAATTACCATGTCCTCTGTTCTCTGAGTGCAGACTGAGCCTGGTGTCTCACTTCTGCTGATGCTACTTAGAATGTTTCTCCTTCCTATCCATCCAAATTTACTCATCCTTTAGTTCCAATTCCAATATGCTCACCTATTTAACCTTCTCTGCCCACTTGTGCCTTAAATGACATGCCTGAGTATGGACATGCCAATGACTAGCCACATCACATAATCGTTAAATTTACCTATAGGTAGCAACTCTTCTACTCACTTCCTGGTTTTCCTCAATTAGACTGTAAATGGCCTTCCAATGAATTCCTGTTGAAATTCATTGTGTGCCACCACAATCCATCAAAATCTATTTACTTAGCATTTATTATCTGCCAGGACATCCCCTTGAGAATGCTACTTTCTACAGCATTTCACAGGCTCTCTGTACAAGGGAGTACTACTGGGAATCTATTGGTTTGTTTTGTATTTTTTGTTTTTGTGTTTTTTAAAGAGATGGGATCTTGCTTTGTCGCCCACGCTAGAGTACAGTGGTGTGACCATAGCTCACTACAGCTTTGACCTCCAAGACTCAAGTCATCCTCCTGCCTCAGGCTACCAAGTAGCTGGGGCTGTGCGTACACACCACCATGCCTAATTTATTTTTTTTGAGATGGAGTCTTGCTATGTTGGCCAGGCTGGTCTCAAACTCCTGGCCTCAAGCAAGCCTCCCACCTCAGCCTCCCAAAGTGGTGGGATTAGAAGTGTGAACAATTGTCCTAGTCCTGGTTTGTTCAAATTGGATCACTTTGCCAATAAGCCTGACTCTTTTTCCATTCCTTTTTTTTTTTTAAGAGACAGGGTCTTGCTCTGTCACCCAGGCCTAGGTTGGAGTGCAGTCATAGTTCACCTCCCAGGCTCAAGCAATCTTCCTGCCTCAGCCTCCTGGATAGCTGGGACTACAGGTATGTGCTACCATGCTCAGCTTCCTTCTTTTAATTTGTGTTTGTACTTTTACTGTATGGCACGTGTATTTTCATGTTTTTATTTAAGATTTACTTTGGGATTGCAGAGTTACACTAGGAAGTAAAAGTAATTCAACAAATATTTAAGATCTATGACTTAGATACATAAGAACTTAAAACAGAATGTTGTTATGTTTAATCACTTTTAGGTAAAAATCAGTAGTGGCCTGTCAGTTTCTTCATCCATACCTAACTCTTCAGCTTTTCATACCTCATTTCACCCATATTGCTTGAGGTATAACAGAAGATGTTAGTCATTGTTCTGAACCCCCATAAGCTCTTGGCCTGGTATAAGAAATTTTCTTCCGAGTGAAACTGAAGGAAAAATACTCTCGTCCCACCATATCAAAGAAGAAAGGTTCTAAGGGGAAAATTTTTATTTCACAGCTGAAGAATTCTATTCCACCAACTGCAACCTTAAAGTCTCACCATAATTAAGGGATCAGTGAATTTCTGCAAGCTTTCATAAGAAAGAAACCTGAAGTGGCAATTTCCACTCAGTCATTAATGCTCTGTGTTAAAATAATTGAGTATTTTGCTGTGTTAATTTATATACTTTCTTTTTCTTTTTTTTTTTTTTTTTTTTTTTGAGATAAAGTTTCACTCTTGTGGCCCCGGCTGGAGTGCAGTGGCACTGTCTCAGCTCACTATAACCTCTGCCTCTCAGGTTCAAGCAATTCTCCTGCCTCAGCCTCCCGAGTAGCTGGGATTACAGTTGTGTACCACCATGCCAGCTAATTTTTGTATTTTTAGTAGAGACAGGGTTTCATCATGTTGGCCAGGCTGTCGCAAACTCTTAACCTCAAGTGATCAGCCTGCCTTGGCTTCCCCAAGTGCTGGGATGAGCCACCCCCCCCGCGCCTGATAGTTTATATTCTGCAGTATTAGTTACTTATTTATTTAGTATTAGTTACTTATTTATTTAGGCCTCACCACATTCCAAAAAATGACGTAAGGTGGCTAAGTAACTTAGTTCAGTGTTACATGATAAAAGTAAAAAGCTAAAGAGCTAATTAATTTCTATGATACAAATAGCAGAGGAAACAAGACTATAAAGTAGAGTAGACCCAGGGATTCGGTTAGTTCATAAAAGGTGAGCCATGGGATACCACAGTACAGACGGACCACATGCTCAGTTACCAGATGGATGTTACTATACTTTTATGTCTTAAGGTAGCCATAGGAATCTTTCCCCAAGTAAAAATTTCTCCTCTGGCTTCTGGCAGAGATAACACACTATTATTCTGAAAGATATCATATGGAAAATTCTGGAAGAAGTCACCTTGCTCTGGAAATGCTTTCACACTGGGCAAAGCTGAAATTAGGTCTGAGATCCCCAAGTGAAAGCAGAGGAGCATACCAAGCGGGCCTCCCTGAGGTCCACACTCCCCTACCCATTCGGAGGAGTCAAGAAGTTCCCAGGGCAGGAGCAGAAATCAGTCTGGGAGGACAAGAGGGTGAGTTCCACCATCCTGAAGCATGGCTGTGCTAAAACACATCAGAGTTGAATTGGTTAAATTCAGGAGTAATTTGAATCTAAGAGGGTCAAGCTTGGTGCTCCCACACCTCATGTGAAACAAGGCATATAATTCTTTAATGTCTAAACTGTCTTTGTTTAAAAATATGTACTAGATCGTTTAAGCTACAACTTTACCAATGTTGAGTGCATACCACATACCAAGCATTTTGCATGGAGACAAGAATAAGATCTATACACCACAATGTGGCAATGGATCATTTCAATAAGATGTGGGTGTTGTGTTAGAAGAATGCACCTTTTACAGTGTACAAAACATAGGTTATATAAATGTCATCATTAAAAGGCACAGTGTCCTTGAAGACATTTTAGTTATCCTAAAAAACGAACCCAACAAGTTCTATAATTCAATTTTTCACTCTACTAGCAGGACTTGGCATATCCACACTATAACCCACTCCCTGGGTGCATTTCCCAGGGGTACAGACCATGATATCTGGCCATTCTAGATGGTAGTGGCCATCCCCAGAATCCTCTCACCCTCCCTGTTCTCATCCCATGCTTCCTAAGTTATCTTCTTTGCTTTTTTTGAGACTCTGTCTCACTCTGTTGCCCAGGCTGGAGTGCAGTGTGCAGTGGCACAATCTCAGTTCACTACAACCTCTGCCTCCTGGGTTCAAGTGAGTCTCCTGCCTCAGCCACCCAAGTAGCTGGGATTATAGGCATGCACCATGCACACTGAGCTTTTATATATATATTGTATTTTTAGTAGAGATGGGGTTTTGCCATGTTGACCAGTCTGGTCTCGGACTCCTGGACTCAAGTGACCAGCCCGCCTCGGCCTCCCAAAGTGCTGGGATTACCACCGTGAGCCACCATGCCCGACCACTAAGTAATCTTCTGAGTACATCTTGTTGCTCACTGGGATTGACTAACATGAGACAAAAGTGACAGGAAGCCCTACATAAGCTCATTTCCTTTTGCTTTCTCTGTTTTTTTTCCATCGCCTCTTGCATCTAATCATTCCATAATTTTAAAAAATATTTACTGAGCCCATAAGTCAACGAGGATAAAACAGTGAAAGAGACACACACTGCTTTCCATCTAGGGGCTTCCATCTAGTGAATTCTAAAGTCACTCATTTTGCATTTCAACTCTTAAGCCACAGGTGCAACACTCCTTCTATTCTGGCACCAGGTTCATGACATCTGGGTAACTGTGCTTGGCTGTGCATGCCACATTTCCCAGGGACAATGGAAACCAGAGCACCTTCACTAGAATGGTGTCTGGAAATGGTGTCAAATACTCAGGATCAATTGGAGGAAGCAGGGCTGTTTACACAGAGAAGGGAAGAAAAATATAAACATGGGAAAGGCTTCCAGGGAGCAGGGAACTGCCCAGTGAAGAGCTGCCCAACCTCTTTCCCCACAGCGGTCCCCTGACAATGATAGCACACTGCACACTAGGAGAAACTGAGAAGATTTTAAATGGGAAAAAAAAGTACTTTATTTATTTATTTATTCATTTATTTACTTATTTATTTATTTTGAGATGGAGTTTCACTCTTGTTGCCCAGGCTAATAGAGTGCAGTGGCACGATCTCGGCTCATTGCAGCCTCCGTCTCCCGGGTTCAAGCCATTCTCTTGCCTCAGCATCCCCAGTAGCTGGGATTAGAGGTGCCCGCCACCACACCCAGCTAAGTTTTGCATTTTCAGTAGAGACGGGGTTTCACCATGTTGGCCACACTAGTCTTGAAGTCCTGACTTCAGGTGATCCGCCCTCCTTGGCCTCCCAAAGTGCTGGGATTACAGGTATGCGCCACCACACCTGGTCAAAAGTATTCTTTTAAAATAATATCTAATGACCATCGAGAAAATAAAATCAGGTCAGACACAGTGGCTCAGAGAGGCTGAGACAGGAGAATCACTTGAACCTGGGAGGCAGAGGTTGCAGTGAGCCAAGATCGTGCCACTGCACTCCAGCCTGGGGGACAGAGGGAGACTCAGGAAAAAAAAAAAAAAAAAGGAGAAGGGGGGAGGAGGGGAGCGGAGCAGAGGGAAGGGAAGAGAGAAAAGAAAAACAGTATTAGTGAAGATATTAAATACTGAATTGACATAATACTTTCAAATAAAATATTTTCCAATTTTTTCAAGAACCTTGAGCTTACTTCTTTGAAAATAACTGTTTGAAGTAACTGTCTATATGCTTGAAAGAACTACACGCCATTCCAGATCAAGATGTTCAGTGATGACCTCTTGATTAGTAACAAGAAGTTTTACTCAAACTAAGAGGTAAAAATTATTTTAACCTTTTTTACAACCATTTTAAATTTATTAAGCATTTTACAGCCAACAGAAATATGGCAATTTCTATTTCAAGAATGTAACAGCACCTTATTTCATTAACAGACATAGTGAAATCTCTTATGAAAACATAACATATTTTAAATCTAGTTTAATTTTTTGATGAGGTACTATAATATACTGACAAAGTTCTTTTGTGTAGCCTTTTACATGCAGTGTTCACCCTGAAGCTAGCTGGGCCACACTGGTCCAGAGCTGCCTCCCACCATACCTGACCACTGCACCTTGCACTCCATGTCTGAAGCTTCAATCCACCTCTTCCACGAGCTTCAGGGACCCTTGACTGTGATGGCCAAGTTTGCCACGAAAGTGCGTATCACCCATCCTGTGTACTGCTCATGGGCGTCACATACACCACTCTGCCCTGGGACCATGCTCCCATAAGCCCTGTCAGTGGTTCTCAAACTTAGTGCCTTGCAATCCCTGGAGGGCATCTTAAACACAGATTGCTGGGTCCTACCCAAGAGCTTAATCTGCATTTTTACCACGTTGCCAGGTGACGCTGATGCTGCAGGCTGGGGAACCACACTTCAAGAACTACTGGTCCAAAGAAGGCTGCTCAGAGCTGCTTCTAGTCAGATTCAGGGACCTGCAGGTGAAGGGGTAAGTATATCTGGAGCCCCGCTTGAAGTCTGCCCTGGTTTTCAGTGCCCTAGAAGGGATGATCAAGACTAAGAATTTTAAAGTTAAAAGGAGGCTGGACTCAGTGGCTGACACTAGTAATCCCAGTGCTACGGGAGGCCCAGGCAGGAAGATCCTCAGAGGCCAGGAGTTAGAGGTTACAGTGAGCTATGATTGTACCACTGCACTGCAGCCTGGGCAAACAGAACAAAGCCCCATCTGGCTGGACATGGTGGCTCACACCTGTAACCCCAGAACTTTGGGAGGCCGAGGTGGGCGGACAACTTGATGTCAGGAATTTGAGACCAGCATGCCAACATGGTGAAACCCCATCTCTACTAAAAATATAAAAATTAATCAGGCATGATAGCACATGCCTGTAATACCAAATGCTCGGGAGGCTGAGGCAGGAGAATCAGTTGAACCCAGGAGATGGAGGCTGCAGTGAGCTGAGATTGTGCCACCGCACTCCAGCCTGGTCCCGAAAAAGGAAGAAGCAGAAGCAGAAGCAGAGGAAGAAGCAGCAGCAGCAGAATAAGCAGCAGAAGAAGCAGAAGCAGAAGCAGCAGCAGAAGAAGAGGAAGAGGAAGGGGAAGGGGAAGAGGAAGGGGAAGGGGAAGAGGAAGGGGAAGGGGAAGAGGAAGAGGAAGGAGAAGGAGGAGGAGAAGGAGGAGAAGAAGGAGAAGGAGAAGAAGGAGGAGAAGGAGAAGGAGGAGGAGGAGAAGGAGAAGGTGAAGGAGGAGGAGGAGAAGGAGAAGGTGAAGGAGGAGGAGGAGAAGGAGGAGAAGGAGGAGGAGGAGAAGGAGAAGGAGGAGAAGGTGAAGGAGGAGAAGGAGAAGGTGAAGGAGGAGGAGGAGAAGGAGGAGGAGGAGGAGGAGAAGGAGAAGGAGAAGGAGAAGGAGGAGAAGGTGAAGGAGGAGAAGGAGAAGGAGGAGAAGGAGAAGGAGGAGGAGGAGAAGAAGAAGAAGGAGAAGGAGAAGGTGAAGGAGGAGGAGGAGAAGAAGAAGAAGGAGAAGGAGAAGGTGAAGGAGGAGAAGGAGAAGGAGGAGAAGGAGGAGGAGGAGAAGAAGAAGAAGGAGGAGAAGGTGAAGGAGGAGAAGGAGAAGGAGGAGAAGGAGGAGGAGGAGAAGGAGGAGAAGGAGAAGGAGGAGGAGGAGGAGAAAAAGACACTATCTCTAAAAGAAAAAAAAATTAAAAAGACAAAGATGGACTCACCACCATTTCATTAAAAAGGATGGGGGAGGAGGGCAAGCAGAGCCAGGTGTCCAACAATAGAATAAATTACTTACAACACGTGGAAACCACATCAATGGAGCATTCAGGCTTGACTGCAGGACTGTCTGCTGTCTGGGATGGGGAGTTTTTTTGTTTGTTTGCTTGTTTGTTTGTTTTTCAGAAACTGGTCAGACCTCTGACTGACTACTATAATTCCACTACTTGATTGGAGTGTAATCATTGGAAATAAAATTAAGTTATTGTGGTATGATTTATCTTTTACATGATTTTTTTTTTAATGGTAGAAGGAACTACAAGTTCTAGCCTAATGACTCAAACATTTGAAACAGATGACCTTCAGAATTTGGCAACAACCTATAACTGAACAAACATTTATGTCTTCATCTATTCAACCAGTGTTTCCTGACCAGTTTGTACTGAGTTGACGTGCTGGGTACTGGCAGTATAAAAAAAATAGTCACTGACCTTCAGGAGCTCACAGTTAAGTAAGAGAAACAGTAACTGAGAATATAAAAAACTAAAGGCTCTCGTGTTATCATATAAATAACGTTGGAACTTATTAGTATGTAGATTGGGTGACTGAATGGGGGATTTACAAAATTATGTAGCCTGATCAAACAGGAGGTGCTAAATGTGGATGGTTTCACTAATAGATCAGCTCACATTTTGTCCTAATGAAGTGTCACTATTATTGTTGTCTTTGCTATTGTAAAATCAAGTGGTGCTATCATGACATTTAACCACTTTCCTTTCTCATTCTCTGAACCATATTTTCAAACCATCTTTAAATACTGTGTAACCATCTTTAAAAAACTCCAGAATCAATTGCAAGCCAATACATTTTGAAATCATCAGCCACAAACTTGCTTTTAAAATAAATAAACTTTTGAATTAGTCATGTTGTATAAAAAACACATGGGGCCGGGCGGGGTGGCTCACGCCTGTAATCCCAACACTTTGGGAGGCCGAGGCGGGTGGATCACAAGGTCAAGAGATTGAGACCATCCTGGCCAACATGGTGAAACCCTGTCTCTAATAAAAATACAAAAATTATCTGGGTGTGGTGGTGCGCACCTGTAGTCCCAGCTACTCAGGAGGCTGAGGCAGGAGAATTGCTTGAACCCAGGAGGCGGAGGTTTCCGTGAGCCAAGATCACGCCATTGCACTCCAGCCTGGTGACATAGCAAGACTCCATCACTCCATCTCAAAACACACACACACACACACACACACACACACACACACACAGATAGGTATCATATTATTTGAGAAAGAAAATATATAAAAATTGGAATCTCAGCGACAAATGGCAAACTTTAGCCCAGGGCAAACTTTTTATTGGTCTATTATAAATGCTTGCAAAATCAGGTTTATAATGGAAACACAGGCAGACAAAGTCCCAATGTAATATACATAAATGATATGTTTCTGTTCTTCTATAGTGATTTTCCTCCCTTCTGAGCATTAATCTTTGAATGGCTTACTCTATAAATTATGAAACTTAGTTCAAAAGCAAATGAAATTTAAAATACCCATTTATTGAATGGCAAAAGTGCCATGTTGAAATTACTGTGATTTATCTGTGTCTGCAATTGTTACTATAGCAAACATACTTCATTGCTCAAAATTATTACCTTGTTGCATAGTTTACTCTGGTTTAAACATAAATTTATCCCGCTGTTCAAAACAGCAGCTGTTTGTCAGGGTCGTGTTCATTCATCCACAGCCACAAGGCCCAACTTTTTCTTTCTACAACTCTAAAGTGGCACACTGACGTATACACATAACACTCACTTTCTGGAAACCAATTAAATTCACATGGATCACTGACTACTAATATGGGAGGAGGGGACAAGGTGGAGTACTGTTTATCCAGAACAGAGTTCATCTCCATGCTCACATGCCTACTTGGACCCCACATGGTTCTGGCAGCTCAGGCAGAAAGCATAGATTGGCACTATAAAAGCAGCCCTGTCTGCAAAACAAATGGGATTCTTGGGCATTGGTGCTTGTGGGCACTGCCATCCCAGTGACTGAGTCATTGCTGCTGTGCCTAGGAAGAGAGATTCTGGTTGAAAATCCAACCTTTCCTCCATACGAAGAGGAGGGCCTGCTCCTTTCCCTCCTCACCATTTACCTGGTAGAGAAGTTGTGCAAAAATGCATCCTCTCCACCTGGGAGAAATGTGCCACATTCATGATAATGGACTAAATGGCTCACTATATAAAAAGTGCTGATAAATAAACAAGAAAGGTATTACTTTAAATAGAAAAATGAGCAAATGACTTTAAGAGATGAGTCAGAAAAATAAGGATAGAAAAATATGTGTGTTCTTATAAATAACGAGAGAAATATAGCTTAAAAGCACAATAAGATTACTTTTCAAACTGGTAACTTTTTCTCCCTAAATACTGGGAAGTATAAAATAAGAACAGGGCAGGAGTGCTGCTGGTGGGAGTGCAGACTGTAGAATATTTCCAGGTGATCAACAGTGTTTCAAAAGTCTTTCAAATGTTCCTACTTTTCAGCCTGCTACACTCCTATCTAAAAATTGGCCCTGGCTGGGCAAGGTGGCTCATGCCTGTAATCCCAGCACTTTGGGAGGCCGAGGTGGGTGGATCACCTGAGGTCAGGAGTTCAAGACCAGCCTGGCCAACATGGTCAAACCCCGTCTCTACTAAAAATACAAAAATTAGTTGGGCATGGTGGCATGAGTCTATAGTCCCAGCTACAGGCTCTGTTTGGAGACAGAGTGAGACCCTGTCTCCAAAAGAAAAGAAAAAAAGAAAAAAAGAAAGAAGTGACCATGAACATCTTTAAATATATATTTTTACCTTAAGAGTTCACTGTCTTCCTAGGGCCAATTATTTTTATCATTTATTATTATTATTTTTTCTGAGATGGAGTCTCGCTCTGTTACCCGGGAGTGCACTGGAGTGCAGTGGCAGAATCTCGGCTCACCACTACCTCTGCCTCCCAGGTTCAAGTGATTCTCCTGCCTCAGCCACCCTGAGTAGCTGGGATTACACGCATGCGCCAACACGCTCAGCTAATTTTTTTGTATTTTTAGTAGAGGCGGGGTTTTGCCGTGTTGGCCAGGCTAGTCTCGAACTCCTGACCTCAAATGATAAACCCACCTCAGCCTCCCAAAGTGCTAGGATTACAGGTGTGAGCTACCGTGTCCGGCCACTTATTTCTATAATAACAAAAAATTGGAAATTGCCTAAATAGTTCAAATTGGGGGACACAAATTATGATAATACTCAAAGAAAAGGGTACATAACGATTTTTAAAAATATGGAACAATAATTCATAAGGGAAAGGTAATCCTTGGTGAAGATTAAGGAATATGAACAAGCACACCATATACACAGCTTGAAGTCATTGTATATTTTGGTATATGGTGTACATATATAAACAGTGGCATGTAAACTCCCTGGGGAAGGAAATTTTGTACGTTTTTTTCACTGGTGTATCTTCAGAACCTAGCAGAGTGTCTAGCACTTAATAGATACTCAATATTTACAGAACAGATGTATATATAAGACAAAAGCATTTGGTTATATCTGAGTTGCATGTGTGAATGGGGACTTAAGTATCACCTTTATTTTTTTAGGCCTTCTGACTTTTCTACAATGTATATATACAAATTTTAAGTTGAAAGCAAAACAAAAATGTTTCCGTTTAAAATCGGTTTTTCTTAATGTTATTCCTTCTATAGACCCAGAGTCAGATTTGATCTAAAATTTACATACACAAACATGCACACTATCAAGATTCTACACAACTGAGATACAGAAGGTCCATGACATAGAAGATCCAAGTTAACTTTTTAAAATCATATATAACAAACTTCTTTTCACACAGAGATCTTTGCGGGGCACTTGTCATTTAAAGATACATTATTCAATACGCACACACTTATTTTTTTACTGTATTATATTAATGAGGATTTTTGAAACATCAATAATGCAGAATTTTTCTCACAGAAATTTTGCTTTACTTTCCCTTTTTCTTAAAATGCCTTGTTGACTCTCCTTTCCTGTAGCACGAAAAGGAAGAATTAAAGTATTTTCTTGTTGTCTCTTAACTGGCCTCAATCAGTTAAATACCACCAGGGTGTTAATTA
Source organism: Trachypithecus francoisi (assembly GCF_009764315.1). Taxonomy (NCBI): domain Eukaryota; kingdom Metazoa; phylum Chordata; class Mammalia; order Primates; family Cercopithecidae; genus Trachypithecus; species Trachypithecus francoisi. The sequence continues at coordinate 67,305,929 of NW_022681460.1, forward strand.
CAAAACAGTTATTTCATATAAGGTTATGCATATTACTGCATAGAAAATCTCCATGTACACAAACAAAGCCAATTTCCCCCTAGCACATAGCATTTCTTTTTCTCAGGAAAAGCAAACAAGCAAAAACCCAGAAGAGTACAAACAGGAAACCTATTACGACCCGCTCTCCAAGGGCAGAAAACAGATGGATGGTCCTTTCCTCGCATCTGTAGCAGAGCAGATAAAAGCAGCGAGTCTGAACACAATGACTGATGTGGCTGAGAAACAGGACTGGAGGGCAGACTGCATCCTCAGTACTACATGGTCATCTAAAAAGGATGACGCAAACCTAGAGATATGATTGTTATTTAAAGAACAGAGACAATAAAGAGTCTTACATGAGTACTATCAGATCCGTTTTTTAAAGAGCCATAATCCCTATAGTGACATAGCATCAACCTCAAAGTCATCCACATTTTCTCTGTCAAGCCCTAAAACAATGTATGCAAGAGTGGAGAGGGGGGAGGGATTGCATTGGGAGTTATACCTGATATAAATGACGAATTGATGGGTGCTGACGAGTTGATGGGTGCAGCACACCAACATGGCACAAGTATACATATGTAACAAACCTGCACGTTATGCACATGTACCCTAGAACTTAAAGTATGATGAAAAAATAAATTAAAAAAAAAGAAAAAAAGAAGAAGAAGAAAAAAAAAGAGAATAAGAGAATCCAAAGAGGGTGCTCACCTTTGCCACAAAATCCCAAACTAGAATGAGAAACCATTAGCATCCCAGTACAGATCTTAAATATTCTACCTATACGTTTTGAAAGTTGCTACGAACACTCTTTGAATATTCCAAATTTTAATCACCAGACAAATGGCCTTCACAACTCATGAAAATGCTTATTATCGGCCGGGCGCGGTGGCTCAAGCCTGTAATCCCAGCACTTTGGGAGGCCGAGACGGGCGGATCACGAGGTCAGGAGATCGAGACCATCCTGGCTAACATGGTGAAACCCCGTCTCTACTAAAAATACAAAAAAACTAGCCGGGCGACGTGGCGGGCGCCTGTAGTCCCAGCTACTCGGGAGGCTGAGGCAGGAGAATGGCGTGAACCCGGGAGGCGGAGCTTGCAGTGAGCTGAGATCCGGCCACTGCACTCCAGCCTGGGCGGCAGAGATAGACTCCGTCTCAAAAAAAAAAAAAAAAAGAAAATGCTTATTACCTGAAAGAGAAAATGATGTTTGGAAATGGAGAGGATTTGTCTGTTTTTGCCAGAAATTATTCACAGAGCAACAAGTAAATCTCTCAAATTTCACCAAAAATATTATAAAGCTGGAGTGAGCAATATGCCACGTGACAATGCTAGAATGGACAGGAGATGGGAGGGGAGTAAGTTTCAAGGAAGATTCAATGTTGAGGAAAGGACTGGCTGTATCGAAACTGCAGAGGGCTTTCAAAGTTATCATCTGAGGATAGAAGAAGGGTTATGATTTGGAATCTGGAGATTAAGGTGTATTCTTCACAGAACTTTAGAGAAATTAAAGATGCTGCCTCCTCCTGATCCCCTAAGACTGGCCTTAGGCCTTTCCTGATCCCCTAAGACCGGATCAGGTGCTTCCATTGGAATACTGCACCACACTATCTGTGTACTCAGACTTCAGTGTACCCTGGGCACAGGCCATGGGTTGCTCACTTTTAACATCTCAAGACCTAGTGAAGTGCCTGGTTCAGACTAAGTATCTAATAAATATTTGTATCATGAATTCAAAAAGGAATAGAGCAGAGAAGACTGGAAGTAGAGACACCATCACACATAAAGCCCAGTGCCTATTTAAAGTCCTACTGTGTTTTTAGTTGCTGGTTACTAACATTGTATAATTTGACTGACAAAGCATGAGAAAGACAGTATGTTCAACAGTGAAGCAAAACAATGATAGAAACATGTTCACAGAAGGACAGAAACCATGTTAAGTGCTATATATAACTTCTACCACAAGTGTCAAGGGTTTTGTCAGGGATCATGTAAACTGCCATTTGTCCTTGTTTATCCTGAGTAGGGAGCCAGGGAAAAGCTGAATGGCATGGTAATGAAATACATAGAAGTAAATTAACTATTTTCTTGAAAATTCCCTCTTAAATAACTATACACAAGTGGTAAACAAAAAATTGAAATGATGGCTGATTTGGTTATTTACACCTAGATGTTGTCAAAATTAACTATAGAAAGAACAGTGACAAACACCTTTGGAGCTACTAAACATCTATGCACCTCATAAGCCCCAAGTATTCACTAAGTACCAACTAGGATGGGTTTGTTTTCAGATTGCATCCCACTTCCCCACCTTTTGTTAATCACAACATCTCCACCTATCAATTGAGTACATGTGCCAGGGCCAATCCTGGAGTTTCAGATGCTTCTGTAGTGCTTTCTGGTTCATCATAACCATTATCATCATCAAAGTTATCATCTTCAACGTGATTATCACCATCTTCATCTTCTTCTTTGCTTTATTCCCATCATTGCCAACATATATCTAATGCTAACTGGGTGCCATACACCATTCTAAGCACTTTTTTTTCCATGTAATCTGAAAAAAACTTACAAGGTAGGAACGTTGCCTATTTCCAGTTTGTTTTGTTTTTTTTAAAACCAATGAGGAGGCTGGGCGCAGTGGCTCACGCCTGTAATCCCAGCACTTTGGGAGGCCAAGGCGGGTGGATCACGAGGTCAGGAGATCAAGACCATCCTGGCGAACATGGTGAAACCCCATCTCTACTGAAAATACAAAAAAATTAGCCTGGCGTGGTGGCGGGCGCCTGTAGTCCCAGCTTCTAGGGAGGCTGAGGCAGGAGAATGGTGTTAACCCGGGAGGTGGCAGAGCTTGCAGTGAATGGAGATCACGCCACTGCACTCCAGCCTGAGCGACAGAGTGAGACTCCGTCTCAAAAACAAAACAAAACAAAACAAAAACCAATGAGGAAACTGAGGCATGGAAAGACTAAGTTATCTCGCCCAAGACCATATCTGAAGGTGGCAGGCTCTATGGAGTCTATCTGATTTGACTACGGGATATACACTCTTTTTTTTTGACAGAGTCTCTCATTCTATCACCAGGCTGGAGTGCAGTGGCGCAATCTTGGCTCACTGCAACCTCTGCCTCCTGGGTTCAAGAGATTCTCCTGCCTCAGCCTCCTGAGTAGCTGGCACTACAGGTGAGCGCCACCACACCCAGCTATTTTTTGTATTTTTAGTAGAGACGGGGTTTCATCATGTTGGCCAGGATGGTCTCAATCTCTTGACCTTGTGATCTACCCGCCTCAGCCTCCCAAAGCGTTGGGATTACAGGAGTGAGCCACCGCACCTGACCAGGGATAAACACTCTTAACTGCTACCCTAAGATCTACTGCCCTCCCTGGTCAGTGCTCCAGGGCTGACAATAGGCTTCCTTTAGCTTCCTGAGTCTCTGCCCTCCTCCCATACTCTCTAGCCTGTACCCAAGTAAGTTTTCGTTTCTTCCTTGCAAGGCCTTGTTCTGGTAACTGCACAATAACCCTCGCCTTCTCCCAGGGCAGGAGTTCCACCCCATCCATGTTCAGTGACTGAGTCTCTTCCACCTACTCACAGACCTAGCTATGAGGAGACATACAAATATGGGCTGTTCTCAGTTTCCCAGGACCACCCCTATCCCATTATCTTGTCTTGAGGTTCCCCATTACCTGCTGCTTGCCCAGACTTCAGCTACCTACTGGAAGACTGAGTCTCTCCAGTAACTCCCCACAATGAGGTCTCCCCCAGTGGCTGGGTCAAAATTCAGGCTGGTCTCTCCTGCAAATTTCTGCTCAACTAACCATAACTGGACTTGTGTGGCCATAACTGGCAAAACCCGAAGTTGCTAAGAATGGTAATGAATCTCACTTAATGCTTCCCCATGTTCCAGGCAGATCTTGGGTTATTTATCTGTTTCTGTTGCAATCCAAGGAAGTCACATTCTCTCTAGAGGCAACACAACTCCAAGACACAGAGCCACTGTTCTGAGCAGGAGCCCCCTCTTCCTGCAGGCCTCTGAGAGGTCTGCCACCTGTCAGACATTGTGCAGTTAATTAGGTAACACTTGTGAAGGGTTTTGAGACACATAGCACACATGTTGTCCAGGATCTCACACATGGTGCTCCACGATGCAAAACTCAAGAGCTATTTTTAAACTCTATCTAACAGTTGAGCAAAACTTAAGAGTGTCTCCTACTGCAGACCACTTTAAACTCATTACTCTTCCACTGAAAATTCCTCAAAAAGAGCATACAACTGGTGGGGATTATTAAATAGGATACAAAGGACACTTGAGGAAAAAAGAAAAGAAAAAAAACCTTGTTGCAATCCATGCCAAGTTTTCAGGGACACCTTAAAGACTTTGCTTCTGTCTCATCTATTCTTTTGAAAACAAGCAATTCAAGAAGAACAGGAGGGAACAAATTGCATCTTGTCTGCCCAGATGTCATGTCCATATAGGTGAGTGAGTCACGGCGCTGGTGGGCCATCTGAGGGTACACTGAAGAGGCATCTGTGATGCCTGTAACCTGCTAAGACAAAGGCCAGCTTTTCTGAAGCCCTGGCCAGACTTGCTTGGGCAGTTAAGCCAAATGCCTTGATGGGTGTAGGCTTGAAGTGTGGGATCTCCTTTACCTCCCCACACTATAATTACACAAAGCTTTTCTGGCTTAGGGAAAAATAAAAGGTTTATTTTTAATTAATGAGGGCAGGTCCCTAATTCTCTCTTTAAAAGAGCTTCCTTTTGCCAAAGGGAATCCTCTGAATGAGTGGGTAGGTTTAATGGACTGCCTTTGGCTAAGAGGTTTGAGGGTAGTTTCCCCAAAGAGTTAAACTCCAGTGACAGAGCCATGGATGTGGGCTTCCTCTTCTATGGCACTCCGTATCATGATGGCTCTGCGGTGACCTTTGTCCTGCTGGCTCTCAGGTGATTGCTATCAATCTTTAAATTCTTGAAGTTTGCAAGGGCAGGTGCTAGCATGTGTTCAAACCTATCTGTATTTATCTTTCAGATTTCTGTGCTCCCAGACAACACTGATGATCATACCAAGTTACTTAGTCAAACCTGAAGAGTGATCTTCCTCTGATTTAAGTGGTTTTCATTTTTTAAAGAAAACGGTCCTACAAAATTAATTTATATGTATTTCCTACAAATTAACATTAAGTATTACTTTATCAATCTTGTCTTCACCCCAGATGTGTGACACAACCCAGGGACCCTTTAAAGAAAAGGTTGTGTCAAGCGAATGTCAGAAAAGTGATATTATTTCCTTGTGCTTACCATTTAATAGGAAGGAAAGAAAGCGACACAAACACATGAAAATCAGTGTCCAGTCCCCTTTAGAGTAATCAGGACTTCCTAGACAAACAAATAATTATCACTAATATCAGTATGTAAATTGTTCGGCTGGCATGCACACACCAATAGCACTCATTAATTTTTTCTCTCAAATTAAAAATACTCAATACAAAGTTCTAAACTCATTTGTCCATGAAAGCCCTACCCATCTGTCATCATAAAAATAAGAAAATACTGTGCACTCTGTGAGGACGATGGGGGTGACTCACGTTGATTAAATGCAGTCAGGCATTATACTTGGCACTTTAAAAATATTCCCTCTTGAGAAATGTATTAACTCTTCCTGGGCTCACAGAAAGTAAGCTCCACGAGGCTGGACACGGTGGCTGATGCCTGTATTCCCAGCACTTTAGGAGGCCAAGGTGGGTGGATCACTTAAGGTCAGGAGTTCAAGACCAGCCTGGCCAAGAAAATACAAACAATTAGCTGGGCATGATGGCAGACATCTGTAATCCCAGTTACTCGGGAGGCTGAGGCAAGAGAATAGCTTGAACCCAGGAGGCGGAGGTTGTGGTATGCCGAAATCGTGCTACTGTACTCCAGCCTGGGCGACAGAGCGAGACGCTGTCTCAAAAAAAAATTTTAAAAAGAATGTAAGCTCCACAAGAGCAGACACTTCACCCACTTCCCTCACTGCTGCAGCCCCAGGACCTAGACCAGTGCCTGGCACATTGTAGGCATTCCATAAATATGTGTTGGATAAACTTTTTAATATTATTTCCCATAGTTCTCACTGCAGCCTCCAAAAGTAGGTATGGTGTTTATCTCCTTCTTACAGAAAGAAACTGAAGCTCAGAGAGACAAAATCACTTGCTCACAATCACACAGCTAATAAGTGGCAAAACCAGGATTTCTACCCCAGTCTACCATCTGCCTGCACTCACCCTCGCCCTCACCCTGAACCATTCTGCTCGACTGCCTGAGTCTCTTACGCTCAATTCTCTGCTAAAGACATTTGCATCCACAAAAGTGTCCACATGAATATACATATAGGAACACACTAGGAATTCTTACCATTATATTCTTTCTGACTGTGCCTTAAGACCTAATATTCAGCATGCCTTGGTTCTAGAACCTAATTATTTTAGTGCTTCTTTTATTTCCTTACATAATTATTTTTGTTTTTAGTAAATATCATACTGAAAAAAGTACAGATACAAATTTTGTAGGACAACTTGCCCTTGCTGTAAATGTTACTGATGTGCTCCTGGCTAAGGAGGGACCCAGAAGTGACCCAAGCTTCCAGTGTTTTCTATTTTCCAAAAATGGATGGTCACCATTCTTCAATGATTTTTACACAGACTTCATAAAAGGGAGGAGCAATTCCCCATATATTTATTCTTTCTCTTTATTTTTTATACTTCATCATCATTCTTTTCTCTTCCCTTTGGCATGTTCATACAACCAGGTTCAACTCTCCCCATAGAAAGAAGAGGGGAGCAGAAGGAGAGGCCCGGGGAGGGAATAGGAGAGGGGTAAGGGGAGAAGAGGGAGGAAGGAAGGTAGGGTGGTTCATTCTCTTCTCATCATTGCATCCATTCTTTCAGAGCCAAAAATGCAAACTTCTTGAATAAATGTTCTCCATACATGGCCTCCATTCATCTGGCATTGATTATTTCAGGCCACGCATCAAGCTAGGTGCTAAGAGCACAATGACGAATGAGCCTCGGATGCGTTTCCCTCACTCCCGATGCTTCTCTTGAGCCCCCATTCCACAAGAATGTCCCAGTAGCACAACTACATATCATAAGATGAACTCCTGATCTTTCCCATACATCCTGCTTCCTCCTCCTCTCTCTCCCCTGTTAACAGCCACACTCCCCTCCCAACATCTTCAATTAACACTAACCATTCCAACGTAGGTCAATCAAGACCTAAATTCCTCCAACAAAATGTTTCTTCTGTTCATTTCCTCATTTCCGTTTCTACTCTTAGTGTCTTTGCTCGGGCAGCAGCAATACCCTTTGGACTGCTCTTCCTCCTCCCAAGAGCATAATCCTTGGGTCATTCTCCTAATCAAAAGTTTTCCTGTGTCCCCTTTTAACAACAGAACAATGTCATACTATTAAACTGGCATTTAAAGCTTCCACATTATGGATGGAACCTATTCTCCAAGTCACTTAGTCTCACTCTAATGTAACTGAAACTGAACTTCTCTAAGTTCCCTTGAGCATCCTAAACAAGATTCAAACTAATCAAATACTAAAGTAGCTCAAATTACTAAATCAAAAGTAAAGAGCTGTGCATTCGACGAGAAATCAACACAAACACCAGGTTTACAGTTTCTAAAATGGTAAATATTTCCCTACAGAGTCTCATCATTAAAACTTCAGCAATATTCTGATACACTGAGTTGCTTTAAGGAACACTACTTTTCTTTTTTTCAACAGTAATGATTTTCCTATGACCCTTTCTCTGTATTCTTTATGACTTAGTATCCTAGTGGTACAGTTTGGATGTCTGTCCCCTGCAAATCTCATGTTGAACTGTGCTTCCCAGTGGTGGAGGTGGGGCCTGGTGGGGGTTGTTTGGGTCTTGGGGGTAGATCCCTCATGAAGAACTTGGTGCCCTCCCCATGGTAATGATTGGATTCTTGCTCTATTAGTTCATCAGAAGCCAAGCAGATGCTGGTGTTGTGCTTGTACGGCCTGAAGAACCCTGAGCCAAATACACTTTTCTTTAGAAATTACCCAGCCTCAGGTATTCCTTTATAGCAATGCGAGGTGGACTGATATGCAGAGCTTTTAGGGAACTCATTGCAAACTGAAGTAACTACGGTACAAATTCTAAGTTGAAAAATGAAACACTAAATGCTTTATCAAATCACTTTACATCATTTTTAAAGCAACTTTTTCTTTCATTCATGGATGCTGTAGGTGTAACTATAATTTATTAAAGAATTATTCTCTCAAAACACCACTGCCCATTTAGATACCTGCTATTATTACCAGGAATAGAATGAGGTACAAATTGAAATTTATGTAAAAAAACAAACACTAGGTGCTAAATAAAAATAAAATAAAAATGATTTACTAAGTGAACTGTAAATTTCTCAATTCTTATATCAAAATCTAGCCAAAATGCTTCTGATTTGCAAAAAAAAGGGAACCATCTTAAACATCTTCAAATACATATATATATATTCCTTCAACATCTCAACTACAAGTTACAACGAGTCATGAGTGGCAACATTTAGTGTGGCTTCAGGCCATGAAAGGGTTATGCAACAACATAAATTATATCAAAATGGAGAGTAAGTATTTGAAAATCTGATGAAAAATCTACCAAGAGTGAAACCTCCATAGAGACTTGGGCGAATATTCCCATTATGGTCTTTGGGAATAAATTTTCAAACAACTAAGAATTTCAACAGGGAATTTTATGGTTCATATTAATTTCATCAAGTTGGCTGAGCACAGTGGCTCACGCCTGTAATCCCAGCACTTTGAGAGGCCGAGGAAGGCAAATCACTTGAGATCAGGAGTTGAAGACCAGACCAGACAACATGGTAAAACCCCATCTCTACCAAAAGTACAAAAATGAGCTCGGAGTGGTGGTGTATGCCTATAATCCCAGCTACTTGGGAGGCCAAGGCACAAGAATCGCTTGAACCCGGGAGGCAAAGGTTGTGGTGAGCCGATATCACACCACTGCACTCCAGCCTGGGCAAGAGAGTAAAACTCTGTCTCAAAAAATAAAATAAAATATAAAAATTCATCAAGTTTTACAAAGATAATTACTAAAAGGCCAAATGGCATTTTTGTTTTCTTTTATAAAGTTTAGATACAGCCTTGTACATGCTGAGGATCCAATATATGTTGACTGGATATAATTGTGTAAGACTGAACTCCATAAATCTTGTCTCCTATGTTATGTGTGTTTGTTTAGTGGGGAAATATTTTTATATTATATTTCTCTTGGTCCCCAGGGTACCTAGTAAGGCTTAATCAATATTTAGTGACTGATTGAATCACAGAATCATATATGTAACTAGAACTGATGAAGTATAGATTAAACAAAAATATAGACCTGGAAGGCCTTTTTTTTTTTTTTTGGAGATAGAGTTTCGCTCTTGTTGCCCAGGCCAGAGTACAATGGTGCGATCTCAGCTCACTACAACCTTTGCCTCCTGGGTTCAAGCCATTCTCCTGCCTCAGCCTCCCAAGTAGCTGGGACTACAGGCATGCACCACCACACCTGGCTAATTTTGTATTTTTAGTAGAGATGGGGTTTCGCCATGTTGGTCAGGCTGGTCTCGAACTCCTGACCTCAGGTGATCTACCCACCTCAGTTTCCCAAAGTGCCGGGATTACAGGTGTGAGCCACTTTGCCTGGCTGCCTTTTATGTCTGTCACAGATGTGTGAGCAAAGCTTTTATATTCTACTACTGGGTAGCTTGTGGCACTACAGCGTGTTAGTTCACAGTGAGGTCCTCCTTACAACTAACCCACCTTACACTGAACACTCATATCTAATGCAACATGGTTGTTTATTTCCTTATGAAGTTTCTATTTACTATGTAATGTCACTTTAAGTGTAACTTATATTTACGCTTGTCCTATAGAGAAAATGTAATCCTAAAAATTATAATTCATTGGTTTACAGGAAAATATGGCTCTTGTCTCAAGAGAACTAATTCTGAGAACTTTAAGAACTTTCTGGGATAAGAAACATCTGCTCTAGATTAATAGTAATCTCCTTTGAGATTTGGATATGCAACCATTAAATGTATCGCTGTGATGTACTGCCTTCCACAGGTATTACCTTTTCCTTATAACAAAAACATACAGCTGCCCCAATATTTCAGCAGTTTCTTATGTGGAGGGTTCATCAGGACTGCTCTGGAAAACACTCTAGTTCAATATCCCTCTTGCACAGGTACCCTCACACCTTCTATTTTAAGAAGTATTCAAATTTGTGTCAAGATAAGAGCATGTTCCCTTATAGTCTGGGGTGAAAGTGATTCTCTTTTTTTGTTGTTTGTTTGTTTGAGACGGAGTCTTGCTCTGTTGCCCGGGCTGGAGTGCAGTGGTGCAATCTCGGCTCACTGCAGCCTTGCCTCTGCCTCCCCAGTTCAAGCGATTTGCCTGCCCCAGCCTTCCGAGTAGCCAGGATTACAGACGCATGCCACCATGCTCGGCTATTTTTTGTATTTTTAGTAGACATAGGGTTTCATGCTATTGGCCAGGCTGGTCACGAACTGCTGACCTTGTGATCTGCCCGCCTCAGCCTCCCAGAGTGCTGGGATTATAGGCGTGAGCCACCACGCCCAGCCAAAAGTGATTCTCAAACCAGACTTGGTCACTTGATACATGCTTCATGACTGCCTTCAGCCATTCACGTTTATTAAAAACACAAGAAAATCTCCTTCTGTTTTCTGGCTCAAAATATGGATTTCCGTTTTTAATGAGAATCTTGAAGTCACTCAGGTAAGAAATTTCTTACATAGCCCTGAGGTGGCACTGGTTTAAAACAGCCTCCCCTCTCTTGCCTTAGTAATACGGATGGCAGCTTTCAGAGTATTTCAGACACTTTCAAGAAAACAAAACTGAATTTGAGAGTTGATTTACACAGGAACTGAATCAACTTCTACATGTAATATTGTTAATCATATAATGCCATCTATTTACGATTCTTTATAATTGGATATCCAGTTAATATTTGTTGAGCTTCTGCAAAATACAAGTTACTGTGAGGCACAAGGCACTATGGCATATGGTCTGAAGGACAAAGAGATGCAACTTAAACCCAGCCATCCAGATGCTTAGAATTTGGCAGAAGAGATGAGACAAGCACATGAATAATAATGCATGGTAGGAAAGCATAGACATGACAAGAGAAGTATCATAAAACTGCAATGCAGATATAGAAAGACAAGCGCCACTTAGCTTGGAGAATCAAGAAGAGCCTGCAGAGAAAGTGGCATTAGAGCAGGGTGGTGTGACAAGCATAGCAGGTGACAAGCATAGTAGGTGTAGCCAAGTGACAAGTGTAGCAGGCTTAAAAGGTGGTGGAAGGGAGGCAGGGGCTGTTTTTCTCCATAGCAAATCTCTTCAATTTATGTGACAATGTATAAACTGCAAGATAATGAAAATAAGGGGACACCTTACACCATATACAAATATTAACTCAAAATGGATCAAAGGCCTAAACATAAGATGTGAAAGTATAAAACTCTTAGAAGACAACATAGTGAGAAAGGCTGGCAACACTGGATTTGGCAATGATTTCGCTGGATATGACACCAAAAGCATAGGCAACAAAAGAAGTAATAAACTGAACTCCATCAGAATTACGAAAACATTTGTGCATCAAAGGACACGGTCAAGAGTGAAAGGCAACCCAGAGAAGGGAAGAAAATATTTGCAAATCATATATCTGGTAAGGGATTAATATCCAGAATGTATAAAGAACTTTATACATGGAGTTGGATTGAAATAAACTTCTTTTTTTTTTGAGACAGAGTCTCGCTCTGTCGCCCAGGCTGGAGCGCAGTGGCGCTATCTCGGCTCACTGCAAGCTCCGCCTCCCGGGTTCACGCCATTCTCCTGCCTCAGCCTCCCGAGTAGCTGGGACCACATGCGCCCGTCACCTTGCCCGGCTAATTTTTTGTATTTTTAGTAGAGACGGGGTTTCACCGTGTTAGCCAGGATGGTCTCGATCTCCTGACCTCGTGATCCGCCCGTCTCGGCCTCCCAAAGTGCTGGGATTACAGGCTTGAGCCACCGCGCCCGGCCGAAATAAACTTCTTTTATACATTGAGTTTGATTGAAATAAACAATCCAACTCATAAATGGGGAAAGACTTGTATAGACATTTTTCCAAAGAAATTACACAAATGGCTAATAAGCATATGAAAAGATGCGCTGGGCATGGTGGCTCACGCCTATAATCCCAGCACTTTGGGAGGCTGAGGCAGGCGGATCACAAGGTCAGGAGTTCAAGACCAACCTGGCCAACATAGTGAAACCCCCATCTCTACTAAAAATACCAAAATTAGCCAGGTGTGGTGGCAGGCCCCTGTAATCCCTGCTGCTTGCGAGGTTGAGGCAGGAGAATAGCTTGAACCCAGGAGTTGGAGGTTGCAGCAACACAGCAAGACTCTCTCTCAAAAAAAAAAAAAGAAAAAAGAAAAAGGAAAAAAAAAAAGATGCCCAACATCACTAATATTAGGAAAATGCAAATCAAAACCATAATGAGATACCATTTTATGTCCATTAGGATAGTTACTATCAAAAAGGAAAAAAAAAAAGTGTTAGCAAGGATGACGAGAAATGAACCCCTGTTTCTGGCTGGTAGGAATGTAAAATGGTATAGCCAGTATGGAGGTTCCTCAAAAAATTAAAAGTAGCTGGGTGCGGTGGCTCACGCCTGTAATCCCAGCACTTTGGGAGGCCGAGGCAGGTGGATCACCTGAGGTCAGGAGTTCGAGACCAGCCTGGTCAATATGGTGAAACCCCATCTCTACCAAAAATACAAAAATTAGCTGGGTGTGGTGGTGCATGCCTGTAGTCCCAGCTACTTGGGAGGCTGAGACAAGAGAATGGCTTCAACCCGGGCAGCAGAGGTTGCAGTGAGCCAAGACTGCGCCACTGTACTCCAGTTGGAGTGACAAAGCAATACTCCCTCTCAAAACAAAAACAAAAACAAAAAAATGAAAAGTAGAACTGCCAGATCACCCAGCAGTTACACCTCTAGGCATATTCCCAAAAGAAATGAAAGCAGGGATTTGAAGAGATATTTGTACACTCAAGTTCATAGCAGCATTACTCACAACAGAAAAATGATGGAAGCAACCCAGCTGGCTGCTGGTGGATGAATAAACAAAATGTGGTCTGTGGGACAAGGAAATACTATTCAGCCTCAAAAGGGAAGAAAATTCTGACACCCGTTACAAGATAGATGAATGCTGAGGGCATTAATGCTAAGTGAAAAAAAACAGTCACAAAAGGACAAATACTCTATAGTTCCACTTATAGGAGGTATTGCGAATGGTCAAATTCAGAGAGACAAAAGTAGAATGGTGGCTGCCAGGAGATGTGAGGAGGGGAAATAGGGAGCTGTTTAAAAGGTACAGGGTTTCAGCTTTGCAGGACGTAAAGAGTTCTGTGGATGGTTGGTAGTAATGGTGGAACAACATGTGATTATACTGTCACTGAACTGCAACTCAAAATCTGTTAGGATGGTAAATTTTACGTTATATATATTTTACTACAAGTTTTTTTTAAAAAAGAATAAAAGATAAACTCAACTTAAAAAGTTCCATATTCCTCTATACCACTTCTGCCACGGACAAGGCCTTCCTTCCTAGACCCTTGGAGAGCCTGATTCTCTCTGCTCCTCCCTTGGAGCACCTGATTCTCTCTGCTCCTCCCTGCCTTCACTGTCATCCTTGGACTTGGCACCTTGCTCCACCTGTCCTTTGGGGCCAGACCCGTTCTTGTTTACCTGGATCCCCAAGCCCAGTATTCTGCATCTACGCTCCATGATTCCCCACAAGCTGTTGTAGAAGGTGATAGGCATATGTTGGCTGTTCTGCTGGGTGCTGATGGAGAGGACACTGTTCTAAGTTTGAACACTGGCAATTAGGAATCTGTGTGCAAACTGTAACACTATTTCACATAATGCAACAGATTAAAATAACATTAAACATATGCCAACTGCTTTTATCTATGACTTTTTTTTTTTATCTCTTGCAGCTCAGAAATAGATTTCACTCGTATCAGCAACGTTCACACTGGGCCCCCAAATGAAGTCCTTTGGAAGTATTCTTTGAGGTTCCTGTGACCAGCCAAAACAAACAAGCAAAAACAAAAACAAGCAGATTGCTGAATAAATTCAAATCTGACTAAAATGCTGGCCGGGCGCGGTGGCTCAAGCCTGTAATCCCAGCACTTTGGGAGGCCGAGACGGGCGGATCACGAGGTCAGGAGATCGAGACCATCCTGGCTAACACGGTGAAACCCCGTCTCTACTAAAAATACAAAAAAAACTAGCCGGGCGAGGTGGCGGGCGCCTGTAGTCCCAGCTACTCGGGAGGCTGAGGCAGGAGAATGGCATAAACCTGGGAGACGGAGCTTGCAGTGAGCTGAGATCCGGCCACTGCACTCCAGTCCGGGCGACAGAGCGAGACTCCGCCTCAAAAAAAAAAAAAAAAAAATGCTGGCTTATGTTCAAAATTGTCATCTCCTGGGGTCTGGGCAGGTGACTGGTACCCAGCAATGAGAAGAATGCCCATCTGACCTGTTCTACAGCCCTGCCCTGCCCTGCCCCATTCTGAAATCATGGTGGCATAGGCACAGGGCACATTTCTGCCTGCAGAAAATGTCTCTAAGTTTTCTTTTACCATGGAGGCCACTTCCAGCACAAGAATTGGAGTCCAAAGATTACATTGTCAATTTCTGATTTTTTTTTCTAAGTAACAAATTGCACTTTACAGTTAGCAAAAGAAGACACATTCCCAGGTCAAACCAGTAAGTGCAACTTTTCTCATAATGTGCTGGGATACAGAAGTACAGAACTTACCTACCAGGCATAACAAGTTTCTATGGGAAAATGGAGTCAGGGGTCCAGCTGGGGTTTCTAAGATGAATCCACTCCACAGAGGGAAAGAGTGAGTGCCTACAGCCTCAGCCTAGAGTCGTTACTGGTGGCCATTTTCATCTGGGCGGTAGAGGCGGTGAGGACCCAGGAGTGAGGATGGACTGTAGGTGGATGGAGAGCCAGGCAATATGAGGAGGGAACAAAAGCCAGAGGTGGCAAGGAAGGCCCAGGAGTGAGGTGGGGCTGTGCAGAGGAACAGATGGAAAGGGAGAAGAAGCAGGCTGCCAGGGTAGTTCCTTGGTATCTTCATTCTCAGCCCTGCTAGCCTGAGCCTGGAGTAGAATGCAGTGGGAACAGGGCAGAACTTTCTGTTTTCCTCTGTGCCTTTCAACAAAACTCCCCTAGTCAAGGTGGGAAGGAAGAAAGGTAAAGGGTCAGAGGGGAGCTTTCTATTTTCCTTTCTTCCTGCTCCTCCTTCTCTCTCTTATCCACTTCTCCTGGCAACTATTATTTGCTAATATTCTCACTGGCACACACATACACGCACACAGAGGTGATCACAGGCAGGAGGGGATGCCTAGGTGGGCAGAGGTGGGAGACAGTCAGACCTAAGAAAGGCACAGAATCACCTCATGTCCAGGGTGTGGAGTAGGAAGAGGAAAAGGAAGAGGGAAGCAGAGACAAGAGGCAGAAGGCAGCAGCTCCGGTTTGAGCAGGAAGTTCTGCAAGCTTTCAGTCAAGCCGCCCTGTGGGCAGAATCAACAATCTCTTCCTAGACTGTGATGAGCTAGCTTGGTTCCACTCCACTTCCAACACTGCGTTATTATTTTTTCCTCTCTGCTATTCTGCAGCTCCTTGCGACTATACAATACACTCAGCTATGTTAAACAAAAACACAAAAGTTCTGTCATCTTGGACAGTTCCCTATCAGATGAACAGAAAGGCCAACCAGGCAGAAGGCACCAGCAACCACAGCCTAGGCTAGGGCTGGGGGTGGGGTGTTGGAGGGGGGCCGGGGACTGGGATGGAGCGGGGAGGCTGGGGTGGGGCATGGGCTGGGAGTAGGGAACGGTGGGGCTGGGCTTGGGGGGCAGGTGGAGGGGTGGAACTGGGGTTGGGATGAGGGTACAACAGGGCTGGGATGGAACTGGGACAGGGGTGAGGGTGTGGGAGGCTGGTGGTGCTGGGCTGGGGGTGGGGCAGGTGGTGGGGGTTGGGGCAGAGCAGGGCTGGGCTGGGCTGCGGGTGGGTGGTAAGTCAGTTTGGAAAGCACTTAAGGGCCAAGCACATATTTTTTTTTCTATTGTACTGGTTTTTATGTAGTTTATCCTCAGTGGATCTTGGACATCTACATTTGCATACCCATTTTAAGACAACAGCCTATCCCTTGGAACCATATTTTAAAAATAGGTTTACATAAGCAAACTTTACAGCATGAAAGACTGGTGTCTTATCAAACACATTTTAATTGGAAGCCTTTCCTCCTCTAATTAGAAGTCTGAACTTGTTAACATACTTTCTGTTTTTGTTAGCCAGCAGGTTCATTCTGTAATAAAGGCATTTCTTTTCCAGAATTAGGCTTTCAAAACTTTCTTGCTTAAAAGATTTTCTTATTAAATATTTATGCTTATTTTTAAAACCCAAGAGTGTAATAAGAAAGCCTCACTTTATGAGTCTAGGAACGCAAATATCTCCAGAATGTACAGCTATTGTCATTCATTCATCCCATGAAAATCTATTCCTCATCTACTATATTCAGGGGATTGTTCTGGCCCAGAGATACAGTAATGGACAACATACTCACTAGAGAAAGGTGAAACATAGCATTCAAAGTACTATGGAATTTTGGAATTAGGAATAAAGGTACTAAAAATCACTGAATTGTACACTTAAAAGGGTGAATATTATGGTATATGAATTATATCACAGCTAAAAACCTCATTTTAAAATCCCTATGGGAAAGCAGGGTGCGGTGGCTCACACCTATAATCCCAGCACTTCTGGAGGTCAAGGCGGGTGGATCACCTGTGATCAGGAGTTCAAGACCAGCCTGGCCAACATAGCGAAACCCCATCTCTACTAAAAATATAAAAATCAGCCGGGTGTGGTGGCAGGCACTTGTAATTGCAGCTACTTAAGAGGCTGAGGCAGGGAGAATCGCTTGAACCCTGGAGGAAGAGGTTGCAGTGATTGAGCCATTGCACTCCGGCCTAGGCAACAAGGGCAAAACTTCGTCTCAAAACAAAACAAAAACCCAGCTGTTAACAATTGCTATCTTTGGGAACTGGGTATTAAGAGATGTTACACTTGTACTTTGGAATTTTTATTCAGTTTTTTAACAATGAATGTATGTTGTAATTGTATAGCAAAAATTACTTTTGGCTGGGCACAGTGGCTCACGCCTGTAATCCCAGCACTTTGGGAGGCCTAGGTGGGAGGATTGCTTGAGGCCAAGAGTACGAGGCCAGACCAGGCAACATAGTGAGACCCTGTCTCTTAAAATATATATATATATTCTTATATTAATATTCTATATTGTATCATGCTTTATAATATTGCATTTTGATATTATATTACCCAAGGACATAAACTAATCTGTAAATCAATCAACACAAACTGATTCTTCCAGAAGGCTCTGAGAAGAGTCTAAAGAAGAAAATGCAAGGTTAGGGAGTGGCCGGGGAAGATTTGGCATTGGCCTCCTGGTTTCAAACTCATCTCTGATACTCACTAGCTGTTCAACTTTTAACAAGTGCTAACTTTATAATGAATATCTCTACTATAAATAATAATATCTATGATAAGTATTCATTGAGCTCTAGCATGTACCCAGGAACTACACCAAGTGCTATATATATGAATATTATCTTATTTAGCCTACACAACAACTGGACGAAGAGGGCATCGTCTTCCCCATTGGTCAGTCTTGGAACTGTGGCACCTCTCAGTGGGGTCCAGGCTGGTGTGTGGCACAGCCTGGGTCTTCCCCACACCTCAGTGGGGTACAGGCTGGTGTGTGGTGCAGCCTGGTTCTTCCCCACCAGGTGGTACTTTCACGACACTGGTTTCTGCCTCTTCCCAACCTAATCATCAGATAACTAATATCCACCTCAGGGTTATTACAACAACTGAACAGGGTAATAGATGTAGCTGTCTCGTCAACTCTAATGTGCTTTTAAAAATGTCATTTTTGGCTGGGCGCAGTGGCTTACCCCTGTAATCCCAGCACTTTGGGAGACCAAGGCAGGCAGATCATTTGAGGTCACATGTTTGAGACCGGCCTGGCCAAAATGACAAAACCCTGTCTCTACTAAAAACACAAAAAGAGCAGGGCATGGTGGTACATGCCTGTAATCCAAGCTACTTGGGAGGCTGAGGCAGGAGAATTGCTTAAACCCAGGAGGCAGAGGTTGCAGTGAGCTGAGATCGCACCACTGCACTTTAGCCTGGGTGACAGAGCAAGACTCTGTCTTAAAAAAAAAAAAAAAAGGTCATTTTTGTGATAATTATCAGCATGGTTGTTATTTCCACCTTCCCATACTTTGTTTTTTCCTCTTTGGTTCTTGGCAGTACTTTAGGTAGCAAGGCAGATAAAGTACCCTGAGGTTTAGACGTGTGAAGTGAAACTGATGATCAGTGAGGCAGAATAGCTTAATTGATAATTATCACATCACTGGCATTGAAAAGATTCATCAAAAATATTAAATAGTAAAACTTTCCTTAAGTTAAAATTCTCCTTTAGAAGGAAATGTTTAATCTTCATGAATCAAGTGACTGACTCCAACGAAGAATGCAGATAAAATACCCAAGCAGATCCTGAAAGATGAAAGAGATCAAAGGAATATCTTGGAGAAAAGAAACCCACACCCTAAGGAGAAGGGACATACACATACAAACAAAAATACCCTTTGAAATCACAGATGAAAATCGGTCTTCCTTTTGGCATCTTTGTTAAGAAATCATGTCTCTGCTGTCACACACATTAAAAAAATAACAGACACCCCCCCACACACATCCAGATGTTCACGAATATTCATGATGTGCTTCCATTTTCGTTTGGACTTGCTCTTGATTTGTTTTTCATTAAGTTTCATCAGCTTCTGCTGGGGCCCATGAGATGGATGGCATTGCTGGTAGCACAAATTTAGAACATCTTCATATTCTAAATAATTGCTCCAGTCTCTCAAACTATTCCTTATACATAAATTACTTATGCACAGGTCTCAGAATGGCCAGAGACAGGAGCAGTGGCTTACTCCTGAACCTAGATTCTTAATACCATTCTAGAGTTGGTAAATTAAGCCTCCATTTCTAATACACAGATGGACATATCAAGGGAGAAAAAAAGCAACAACCCAATTTTCTTTTTTGAGAAGTCCAGTGAAACACTAAAGGAAAGGCATGAGCTGTGTGCTGGGGTGTATTGAGATGTATTTTCCAAAGTTACTCCATGAGCTGGTTTGTGTCCTTCCTGATACTGAATAGCTGAAAAGTCAGGATAACTGATGTGACCGCATCAATTTTTTTTTTTTTTTTTTTTTTGAGATAGGGTCTCACTCTATTGCCCAGGTTGGATTGCAGTGGTGCAATCTCAGCTCACTGCAACCTCTGCCTCCTAAGTTCAACCTCCAAAGTAGCTGTGACTACAGGCATGCACCACCATTCCCAGCTCATTTTGGTTTTTTGGGTGTTTTTGGTAGAGGTGGGATTTTGCCATGTTGCACAGGCCAGTCTCAAACTCCCAAGCTCAAGCGATCCACCAGGCTTGGCCTCCCAAAGGCTGGTGGCTCATGACTAGGATTACAGTCATGAGCCATCACACCTGGCCAGCACCAAACAAATTTGCTCAACATTTTGCCATCTTGTTTTCTTCAACTTAAAATTCTTAAAACTTCCAAACTGAAAGAAAAGACAATCCCAAATGCAAACAAACTGCTGGAATGGGGGCAATGGTCTTCTAATGAGAGGGAGCGAGAGAAACCTCCCACGGATGTACGTGATGATCCAGAGCTCACAGCTCAATTCTTTTTTTTTTTTCCCCCAGACAGTCTCACTCTGTTGCCTAGGCTGCAGTGTAGTGGCGCTATCATGGCTTACCGCAGCCTCAACTTCCCGGGTTTAAGTGATCCTCCCACTTCAGCCTTCCCAGTGGCCGGGACAATAGGCATGTGCCACCACGCCTTGTTAATTTTTGTATTATTTTGGTTGAGACAGAGGGTTTTGCCATGTTGCCCAAGCTGGTCTCATACTCCTAGGCTCAAAGGATCCACGTGCCTCGGCCTCCCAAAGTGCTGGG
Source organism: Trachypithecus francoisi (assembly GCF_009764315.1). Classification (NCBI taxonomy): domain Eukaryota; kingdom Metazoa; phylum Chordata; class Mammalia; order Primates; family Cercopithecidae; genus Trachypithecus; species Trachypithecus francoisi. The sequence continues at coordinate 67,326,163 of NW_022681460.1, forward strand.
ATTACAGGCATAAGTCACCACGCCCTGCCCAGAGCTCAGTTCTTTCTACTGCTAGTCATTTCGGTGCACAGGAGCTTTGGTGAGAGATCAGTCTAAAATATGGACTGTGTGCGTCAGGAGGACAATGTCAGGTGTAATGCATGACAACTCAGCATAGGCTCAGGGCCCTGCCCCAGCTGACTTCCAGGCTGGGCCCTGCAGGTGTCTGCCTAATTCCATTCCAGATGCCAACCTACCTCAGGCCCCATGCAGGGTTCTGCAGAATAGATGGGCCACTTGGCTTGGACCACTCAGTCATCTCCTACAGTCTCAAGTGTAGACTGTTGACATCATCGCTAAATGATATAGATACGGCTACAGAAACCCACTCTGAGGGTCTGGAAATAAGCAAACATTCACTGCACTCCTTTACATTTTGTCTCACCTCAAGACCATTACTGCCTCTAGTGTGCTACAAATTAACATTTTTAAATAGCCTATAATTAGCTTCTGATTAGCCTAAATAAATTACATTGTAATCTTCTGTGTTAAAAATGTATATAATTGTTAAACGTAAAGACTGAGATCACACTACAATTGTGGCAACCTGGTTTTAATATTCCAGGCTCCAAAATGTCACCTGGCCTGGGCCTCATTCACTCTTTGAATGGTCCTGACTCCAAAAACAGAGATGCTCCTTTCCCTCCCAAGCCCTGGCCAAGTCCTGGCTACCTGCTAGGTTCTGCCATCAAAGTGGCCACTTTTACCTGAGTTCCTAACTCTTCTCCCCAGTTAGTGTCAATTTCCTTAACATTTAGGAACGCTGTCTATTGTACGCAAATGGAAACAACAAAGCTCAGACTTTTTCCTTTTTGGCAAGTACTAGCATTTAAGTAGTATGGTAGTTTGGTTTTTAATCCCCCAGGCATACTACGTTTTATTAAAGCAAGCAAACAAAAACATTTCTAAATGCTCAGGAGCAAGAGAAAAAGAAGCTGAAATTCTGTAATCCCAGCACTTTGGAAGGTTGAGGCGGGTGGCTCACCTGAGGTCAGGAGTTCGAGACCAGCCTGGCCAACATGGTGAAACCTCATCTCTACTAAAAATACAAAAATTAGCCGGGTGTGGTGGCGGGCACCTGTAATCCCAACTACTTGGGAGACTGAGGCAGGAGAATCACTTGAATCCAGGAGGTGGAGGTTCCAGTGAGCTGAGATCACGCCATTGAACCCCAGCCTAGTAGACACGAGTGAAACTCAAAAAAAAAAAAAAAGAAGCTGAAATTGTTTTGAAATTGATGCACATTTGAAAAATCTAAAGCCCTCTCTACTCTTAGACTGTCATATCATGCACAACACAGCCAACCCGGCAGTTGCCATAAGTGCACAGTCTGCAAAGGTGTCTAGTGCCTAAGTGTAAGGATGGAAACACCTGAACTGACTGCAGGGTTAATAAAAAAAAAAAAAGCCTTCTTAATTACCAAAGGTATAGAATGCCAAGATCAAATCTGGCACCAAGAGATCTGTTGATGTCCACGTTCACATAGTGCCATGTACAAAAAAGGCTGACTAAACTGGAACTGGGCATTTGATTACAAATGTGACTTTGTCTGAGAGAGGCCAGAGCACAGAACTGTATTACCATCTGGCTTAAGATATAATGCCTCAGTGTATTTGACATCAAGTGTGTGAATCCCACAGCAGAATGGAGTTCAGACGCACCATCTAATGCCCACAGATACTGATCACAGTCTTCAAATCAACTGTAGCCCAAAGCTAGCAAATAATGTAAGTGAAGACAAAAGGAAACAGAACAAAAACAAATGCCATTTAGAGAAACAACAGGGCTTCAGCAGGATAACTCAGGATAGTGTAAGGCATGTAAGGCACAGTTCTCATTCTTATCCTATGGGGATGAGAATAAGAATTCAGGGACGACATAAGTCTTCTGTGTTTCTATGCTCTGGGGGCAGACCTGTGTTCCCCAAAAACAATGGTGACCTTGTAGACTGAGCTGGGCAGAATCTCACTTTCCTGATCATTTTCTTGAATATTCAGGAAGCTCAAATGTACAACAGGAAACCTGTTTCCCACATGCTTTGCTGCCTGTAGCAAATAACAAAAGAAGAGCAGTCAATGAAACCAAACAAAAACCCACACAGACCAGACTATGTGCACATGTCTGCATGAAGCCACATGCAAAGCAAGAACAAGTTCACCTTGGCCCAGCCGTCAACAATTGCGAAATGGCCATTTATTCTGTTTCTCCCTGTGAATAGTAATGCATCGTAATATTCTACTTTATCTTTTATATCATTAATAATCCAAGGACCTCTGAAAGAACAGCCTGCCTCTTTTTTCCCCTCACATCGTTTATACCATAGTTTCTAGCCACATTTACCCCTCCATTTTTGACCTTGGCTGAAACGGTGGCCTCTCCCTGAAGTTACTCTCCACGGTCCACACCTCCCTCAACCAGGTCAGTCCTCCCTGTGCCTTCTGATTGGGAAGCCTGGGTTATCACTTCCTCCAAGGAGTCATCAGGGACCCTCTTCTGTACTTCTGCATAGCACGGTAAGAGTATGTTACTTGCCTCACACCCCTACTAAACTGGGGCCTCTTTGTGGGCAGGGAATACATATTTCATCTGTGATTCTGGAAAGGCAAAATCCCAAATAACAGACTCAATGCTCATTAAATATTTCAAATATATTTAAATGCTCAGTTGAATATTTACACACATGAATAAATTCAACAAATACTTATTGGGCACCTATTATGTGCCATGCACTGTTCTCTATTCAAGGGTATAGTAGTGACCAAAATAGACCGACAAATGTCCCTGCCCTCAAACCAGGCAGGACCCACTGGAAGGGACAGGAAGCAACTTTGAAGGTGTTGGATGTGTTCTCTATCATGCTGGGCTGTGGGTGAGGTGGGTATATTCATTGATGAAATTATACAACTGACATTTGTGCATTTAGAAGTATATAAGTTATACCTCAAAACAAACTTTTTTTTTTTTGAGATGGGATCTCACTCTGTCACCCAGGCTGGAGTGCAGTGGTGCGATCTCGGCCCACTGCAACCTCCACCTCCAGGGTTCAAGCGATTTTCCTGCTTCAGCCTCCTGAGTAGCTGGGACTACAGGTGCCTGCCACCACACCTGGTTAACTTTTTTTGCATTTTTAGCAGAGACAGGGTTTCACCATGTCTCTATGTTTGGACAAGCTGGTTTCAAACTCCTGACCTCAGGTGATCCACATGCCTCAGCCTCCCAAAGTGCAGGGATTACAGGCATGAGCCACTGTGCCCAGCCAAAACAAACTTTTAAAAAACATAGTAATTGGCCGGGCACAGTGGCTCAAGCCTGTAATCCCAGCACTTTGGGAGGCCGAGGTGGGTGGATCATGAGGTCAGGAGATTGAGACCATCCTGGCTAACCCGGTGAAACCCCGTCTCTACTAAAAGAATACAAAAAACTAGCCGGGCGAGGTGGCAGGCGCCTGTAGTCCCAGCTACTTGGGAGGCTGAGGCAGGAGAATGGCATAAACCCGGGAGGCGGAGCTTGCAGTGAGCTGAGATCAGGCCACTGCACTCCAGCCTGGGCGACAGAGCGAGACTCGGTCTCCAAAAAAAAAAACATAGTAATCATTCATGAAGTGTGAGTGGGGTGTGAAGATGAAACGATGGCAGGATGCTGCTAGCTGTGGATGTGGGTAACAGGCACAGGATGTTCACGATATTGTGATCTTTATAGATGTTCACATTTCCAACATAAAAAGCTATTTTTAAAAATCCCTGTACTCACTTGAATAAATATTAATGAAGTACAAGTAATGGATACTCTTCAGCATTACTGTGGGGATTTTTCAACTCAGAATAGAAAGGAAGGGAAAGAAATCAACAGTTACAGTCACTTATGATGAAACAATTTTTTTCATTTTAGCCTCTAATAACTTTAAGATACTTTAGCCACATTTTATAAATTGGGAAACAGAGGCCAGGGCCAGGTAAGAAAAATAGCCAGAATTTGAACCAAGTCTATGACTCCCTCAACCTCTTTCCATCAGTGTTTCTTACACCCTCTTGCTCACTGCAACAAGCCCAGGTAAGGACTCTTGCTCCAGCTTGGACAGGGTGCGGTACAGTCAAAGGAGGCTCCGACAATTAGCACTGGTCACAACGGACACTACTCTTATTGCCTCTGTCTTGATCCAGAACTATATTTGGAAGGTTTAAGTTATTAAAATTACAAGGAACGATAAGTCATTCTTACATCATTAACAGCGGTTCTCTTTCTTTCTTTCTTTCTTTTTTTTTTTTGAGATGCAGTCTCACTCTGGCACCCAGGCTGGAGTAAACTGGCATGATCTCAGCTCACTGCAGTCTCACCTCCCAGGTTTAAGCGATTATCCTTTCTCAGCCTCCCAAGTAGCTGGGATTATAGGTGCACACCACCACATCTGGGTAATTTTATATTTTTGATAGAGATGGGGTTTCACCATGTTAGCCAGGTTGGTCTTGAACTCCTGACCTCAAGTGATCTGCCTGCCTTGGCCTCCCAAAGTGCTGGGATTACAGGTGTGAGCCACTGCACCCAGCCAGCAATAGTTCTGCTATGACCTTTCACAGTTATAATACGCAATGTTTTTATTGACATTCCCGGTCCTTAAAGACCTCAGTGCATCTCCACCTGGGCTCCCTTTTCCTTGTATTCACACAGTCATGACAACAAAGTGGCACAGAAGCTGGGCCAGGTTTCAGCTGCTGATGAGTATGTCATCATCAACAGTGTGCTGCTGGAGGTAGGGACTTCTCTCAGCTCCGTGCCACATCAACAACTGCACAAACTTGTTTTCTGCCAATACTCACACAGATTCCACCTCAAAGATGCTGAGGAAGCTGATACTGCCAGTAACAGAGGCCACCTTGAGTGTGTTCCTTTCCTGACCACGGTGTCACTTTGACAGATGTCGGACTTAGCATCATTCAAGTTGGGCCATTATGGACTTGGAAAGCTACTAGCATTTCTGATTGCAGCTTCTCCCAGCCAAAAACACACATGGTGCCCAGGGACTGTGCCAAATGTGGACAGATATGGGCAACTTCCCTGCTGTTCACAAGCACTCATGTCCCAATCCCCAGCAGAGGGAAAGGCTGTGGTCCAAACACACCATTCTTGGAGGGCCCATTTGGTGCTAAATAAAAACTCTCACCAGAGTTATAAATGTAAATCATAATATCTCTTTATATTGTTGAATTTTTACCCATCTGTACTCTCTGTTGTCATCATCAAAACTAACTGGCCCCAAAGACACTTTATCAAATGCATTATTCCAGTCAGGATCCAGGTGATTACGTCCTAGAGAAAGAGCTTGACATCTAGTCCAGAAAGTTAATTACTAACATAATTATCAAAACCTTTTATTTTTCAGGGTTAAGTCAAGCAACTCAGTGGGCTGAGTGCCCTTTTGTTTTGTTTGTTCTCCAGTTGATGCATAATCAGCTGTTAAGGACAATGCATTTTTTGACTTTTTAAAGCCAAACACAAACACCTAAGTATTCTATCTGTAGACTATTTCTTCAATCTCCTAAATTCACCCAGAAGATTTAGAATGAAACAAAGCCATAAACCAAGTCAACCCATCACCCAAAATTCTCTGTCCCCAAGGCTGTCTTCTAAAATGACTTTTTCTAGAGCAGACACAATAAATCTAATGCTACTTTTTCCCTATAAAATGTTTGAGGCTTCTAACATGTTACTGCATATTTCCTCTCCTGCTTTTAACATTATTTTGTCTCAAAGCCATCTTGCATTCAGCTTTGACAGGGCTGCTGACAAACATAGAAAGAAACTGGCTGGTCGCAGTGGCTCATGCCTATAATCCCAGCTCTTTGGGAGGCCGAGGCAGGTAGATCACCTGAGGTCAGGAGTTTGAGACCAACCTGACCAACATGGTGAAACCCCGTCTCTACTAAATACAAAATATTAGCCGGGAGTGGTGGCACACACCTGTAATCTCAGCTACTTGGGAGGCTAATGCAAGAGAATCACTTGAACCCAGGAGGGGGAGGTTACAGTGAGCCGAGATTGCGGCAATGCACCCCAGCCTAGGCAACAAGAGTGAAACCCCGTCTCAAAAAAAAAAAAGAAAGAAAGAAATTATTAAGCTGCAGGTCCTCAGACCTGAAGTTGCTCCAACCAAGCAGCCAGGAGGGAAAGCATATTGTTTACTTATCTGAAGGCAGAATTGAAAGATTAGAAATATATGTAAAATTCTAATGCAATAAAAGGGAACATGACAGACTGGAAGTCACAGCATTTCAAGGAAATGAGTTCCTAGGAAGAGTCAAAAGTGTTAAGCACTGTGAGAGGGAACTTTCAGGAAGCTGATGGTGTTGTGTCATAGCCTAAATAATGACTAGCCTCAAAACACATCTAACATGGACATCTAGACTTCGGAGCCATGTGAGTGACACAGGAAACATCCAGCACCTAAACCTGATCCTTGCCAGTTTTAGAATTTCCCTTTTCCACTGCAATTTGTCTGGAATTTCATAGAAAGAGAATCTGAAGGCTGGACTCAGTGACTCACGCCTGTAATCCCAGCACTTTGGGAGGCCAAGGCAGGCAGATCATCTGAGGTCGTGAGTTTGAGGCCAGCCTGGCCAACATGGTAAAACCCCATCTCTACTAAAAATACAAAAATTAGTCGGGTGTGGTGGCGCAAGCCTGTAATCCCAGCAACTTGGGAGGCTGAGGCAAGAGAATCATTTAAACCCGGGAAGCAGGGGTTGCAGTGTGCTGAGACCATGCCATTGTACTCCAGCCTGGGCGACAAAAGCAAAACTCTGTCTCAAAAAAAAAAAAAAAAAGAGAGAGAGAATCTGAATATGCCAATTTGGGGTCTTACTTGCTAACTACAATTTTTTTTTTTTTTTTGAGACGGAGTCTCACTCTGTCACCCAGGCAGGATCCTGTCACAGTGGCAGGATCCTGGCTCACTGCAAGCTCCGCCTCCTGGGTTCATGCCATTCTCCTGCCTAAGCCTCCCAAGTAGCTGGGACTATAGGCGACCACCACCACGCCCAGCTAATTTTTTCTATTTTTTAGTAGAGCCAGGTTTCACCATGTTAGCCAGGATGGTCTCGATCTCCTGACCTCATGATCCGCCCGCCTCAGCCTCCCAAAGTGCTAGGATTACAGGCGTGAGCCACCGTGTCCGTGCGCTAACTACAATTTAAAGAATGAACAGTCATGCTTCCAGTCTGGCTTGAATCAGCTCCCATCAACTTTACCCACCACCAACTTCTTGTACCTTTAATGGGAACTAATTAAGCTCACGTGGTGTTTTTCCCCCCCCACATTGTCTTCTGCGGTTTTGGAAGGGAGCACACCAAATTAGCCCCACCTGTTTGAAGGAGAAGGCAGTTATTTATCCCACCGATGGGCAGACTTTCTCTCCTACCTAGAAGCTGCCTTCCAAGGTTCCCAAACACCATGGGATGACGACAGTAACCCCAACTCCTAACCAGCTAGAATCCTGAGAAGAGCAGTTTAGTGTTGTGTCAGTGGTCCGTCTTTCGCCAGTTCACAGCAATCATTTCCTCAAGCACAGTAAAATGTCTAAGGAGGCCACAGAGAGTCCTACCAGACTATCATTAGAGGCAAGAGTTACAACATTCTGGCCAGGCGTGGTGGCTCACGCCTGTAATCCCAGCACTTTGTGAGGCCAAGGTGGGTAGATCACCTGAGGTCAGGAGTTCAAGACCAGCCTGACCAACATGGAGAATCCCCATCTCTACTTAAAAAAAAAAAAAAAAAAAATTAGCCAGGCATGGTGGTGGATGCCTGTAAGCCCTGCTACTCGGGAGGCTGAGGCAGGAGAATCACTTGAACCCGAGAGGCAGAGGTGGTGGTGAGCCAAGATCACGTCATTGCACTCCAGCCTAGGCAACAGAAGCGAAACCTCATCTCAAAAAAAAAAAGAAGAATTGAAACATTCAGGAATTCAGGGCATTATGCAATATTTAAGTTGTCCTGTGGTAATCTTGTCAAAATGAAAGTATTTTTTCATTAACTATGCTCCAACAGGAGAGCCTAATGAATTTTAAGAGTGTGGGAATCTTTTGACACATAAAGTTACTTTCTTCCAAAGGAGGAAATAACCCCAGCATTCACACATGTCAAGGAGCAAAGTTAAAGGAAACAAGCCATGGACAGCCCTGTCGCCCACCTGGGCCAAGGCGTCAGGCTCCTGAGGTGATGGCTTTCAGGCCCTGGATGATACTTCTCAGCCTCAGTCAACTTTAAACTAACTCCCATCCCTGCAACTACTAAATTGGTGAACATAAAAGAAAGAGAATCAATTAACATTTGGCAGTCATGATATATTGTTACTCCTGATCCAAGGAATCTTTACGTGGTTAAGAAAATAAATAACAGTATATAAGAACTTCCTAGTCTCACAGTGGAAACAGATTATGTTCACTTATAGAATATAGAGCAGGGGTACCCAACCCCTTGCTGGGTCTCTCATATGAGAGGAATCACAGAACCCTTGTAGATAACATAAAAATAATTATTAACAAAAGAATTCTCTGTTCTTAATTAGTTCTAAATTAGTTACTTAATTATTATTTGTGTGTGTGCTTACCCTAAGTAGACAAATAGGAGGTGGAAAGAGGATAAATAAGGACTCAATTGAATTAGCAGTTTTCAAAGTTTTTTGTTTTTTTTTTTTTTTTTTTTTGAGACGGAGTTTCACTCTTGTTGCCCAGGTTGGAGTGCAATGGCGCGATCTTGGTTCACCACAACCTCTGCCTCCCAGGTTCAAGTGATTCTCCTGTCTCAGCCTCCCGAGTAGCTGGGATTAGAGGCATGTGCCACCACGCCTGGCTAATTTTATATTTTTTAGTAGAGATTCTCCATGTTGGTCAGGCTGGTCTCCAACTCCCGACCTCAAGTGATCCACCAGCCTCAGCCTCCCAAAGTGCTGGGATCACAGGCGTGAGCCACTACGCCCAGCTTAGTTTTCAAACATTTTTTTAAAGGTTGAGGAACTCTGTTACTTAAAACATATCCATGCAGCCCCCACTATCTGAGATGGCTCAAAAGGAACAGGTCTGGATGAGGAGATACAGAGGGTTGAACATTTTCTTCTGCTTCAACCTCATTTATTGAGGAGGTCCTGAGGTTGGCATAATGAAACAAAACTATTTGAAAGGCACGGAACTAAAGTGAATCCAATAGTAAGATATTTAAACTGAGGAATGCAGAAGCTTTTATGATATTTTATAGCAAATATACAATTTTGAACTACTAGTATACATAAAAATTATATATATAGCACCTACACTATTTAGTTACTGTTTATCACATACAAGGCCAAATGTGCCACTGACTATACACATAAAGGTTTTCACAAACAGCCAAATTTATTTCAATGCACCTGAGTGAGAGGAGAACATAGCCATGAAAGATGGTGATGACAAGGAATTTCAAGGACAGGGAATATGAGCTACAATAAAATGTTAAGTAATAAAGGAAGAAGTTTTTTTTAATATATAGATATAGCATTGTTTCACTGATTTATATATATATATAAATAAAGTGTCTTTACGCCGGGCACAGTGCCTCACGCCTGTAATCCCAGCACTTTGGGAGGGGGTCAGGAGTTCGAGACCAGCCTGACCAACAAGGAGAAACCCTGTCTCTACTAAAAACACAAAATTAGCTGGGCGTGGTGGTGCATGCCTGTAATCCCAGCTACTCGGGGGACTGAGGCAGGAGAATCGCTTGAACCTGGGAGGCAGAAGTTGCGGTGAGCCGAGATCGCACCATTGCACTCCAGCCTGGGGGACAAAAGCGAAACTCCATCTCAAAAAAAAAAAAAAGTGTCTTTAGCAGTGGACTAGTTTTGCTGATTTTTAAATGCCCACAAAAACACTGGAAGGATACCTGCTACAACACCAATGTGATTATTGCTAGGTGAGAGACTACAGGTGATTCGTTGTTCCTTTAAATTTTATGTTGCTTTCCGAAAGAAAAGAAAAAAGGAATGAAAAGGGGGGAAAATTAGCCTAGACATCCTTTGGGCTTAGAGTCAATAAAAAATGTAGTATACACTGGTGAATAGTAAAAACATACTTTTTCCTTAAGTTAAAAAAAATAAAATAAAAATCCATTCTTGTAATGAATGCAAAGGTTCGATCCTATTGCTCCAGCCAACACTCACTCAGTTTGATATCTGCAGCAGAACTGGGTCAGTCCTTTAGGGGTCTGAACTTTTTACCCCATACTAGTGCAGTAGCCTACAGATTGATACCCCAGGAACAGCTAGCACTGGGAGAAGGACCAAGGAGAAGCCCAAATTGGAGCAGCTCTGCTCACAGAAGCATATTCTCAGGATTCCCACTCACCACTTCCAGGTCCTGGGAAACCCGCCGTTTCCGCAGCTCCTCCATCCTCTCGCACACGTCGGAGAAACAGGTATTGTAATAATCTGCATACTGCTGCGCCAAGTCATCGATGTTTCCCAGTGAACCGTCCTGAAGGGGTAGAAAAACAAAGGCGGTCAGGTCAGTGCATCCGAGAAAAGCCCACAGCCATCGGACCTCCCTCTATGCAGAGTTTATAGTAATAAAGGCCGGTATTTAAGCAGGAAACATCAAGTGCCAGGTTGTTTCACGTACAGGATCTCCTACTCCTCAGGGCAGCCCTCTGACAGGGGCCTGTTTTGTCCCCACTTGTATTGATGGGTAAACAGGAGCTCAAAGAAGTTGAGTAACTGCCCACAAATCCCGGGACTAAGAAGCATAAAGGCCAGCTTTCCAACCTGGGACGGTCTGGTGCCAGCATCAGGGTCTTCAACACCCATCTCTCTGCCTGCCTAGCAGAGCTAAGAGAGGAAACACCAGGGAAGCATCTTCAGCAAAGGCACTGTGTGAGGAAGAGGCTCCTAACGCCCAGTGTGGCTCCTGGCCTGCATCACCACCTCCTGGGAAGCTCATAAAAGAGATAGATGTCAGGACCCCTCCCAGGGATTCCAATGGGAGCCTGAGAATTCAGGAACTGGCAGAGAATAGAATCTGAGACAGATCTCACTGCACCTCTCACAAGACCCTCAGAAAAGTGGAAAATCTTTTTATTCATTAGTTATTAGTGTTCATTAATATTCATTATGGTCATTAATATTCATATTATTCATTAGACTTATTATTCACTAGGCATTCCAAGTCCAGGTGCAAGAGTACACGTTACAAATTCACCTGCATAAATAAGTAAACATGTCACTTGTTTCTTCCCCAAGGCAAGTGCCACGTAATTGCTCTAGAGCTCATTCTGAGCTTCCCCCCAGGTCCACTGAGCCTTGTACTGGTTAAGTGGCCTTAGGCACGTCTCTTAACCTCTCAGGAACACTGAATAATCACAGCACCTACTTCAGTGAGGACTACTGGTGTAACACGTGTGAAGTGCTTAGACCTTAGCTGGCTCATGTAGTCCACCTGGCATGTAGTAAGTGCTAAAAATCTCTCACAGTATAATACTCACTGCAAGATTATGTTCCACACTATAGTCTTCCTTTAGAGCAATGGATTCCTAAACACACACCTGAATACATACAGGGAGGATGACAGAAATGCCTTGTACATTTGTAAGTTATGCCATTTCTTCTATCAATTCACTCATTCAGAAAGACCTCTCCTCCAGCTCTTTTTTTTTTTTTTTTTTAACCTCCCAACATTCTGCTCTTTGGTGTAAATAAATGACTTTACCAAGACAACCAAGGAAAATACGACTTTTAGATCACCTAAAGCCACACACACATTTTCCATTTTACAGACTGCTAGCCAGCCCTTCAGTTATTTAATGTTGGTGCACTGCCCATAGCAACACACGCCTAACGCTGCAAAGGAGGCTTAGATGCAAGCAGGGCTTGGGAGTTGGATTTCTCCCAAAGCCTTTCTGCTAAAGACCTACACCCTGGTCAGGAGGCCTGGGGCAGATCAAGGATCATCTCTACCCTACTTCTGCATTCACTGATTTTACAGAACCAAGGGAGAGAAGAAATCGAAATGGGAAAAAATGACACTTTAGAAAGCTCCTTGCTTCCCCACCAATAACATGTTCTGTATTTGAGCTGATGGCCTCAAAATTCCTAGCACAGTGTGGAGACAAGAAGGACTCTTCCAAGGCCAGGAAGATCTTTGAATGTGTCTGGACAAAAGTCACTCCTTCACTACAATCAGTCTTGTCTGTCTGAGCCCACAGCCTGGACTGACATAGCAGGCAAAGTGGGAGACCCCCTCCTCTTCAAAATGTCGTCTACTGTCAAGTGTTCAGTAGAAAAATAGCAAAGGTCAAGACGGAATCTGCTGCTGCCCCTCTAAGGACATGCACTGTGGCGCTCAGCTTCCTGGCCTCTGCTGTACTGCCTCCAGGAAAGGAAACTGCCTGAAAACAGAACCTGGGCCGGGCGCGGTGGCTCACGCCTGTAATCCCAGCACTTTGGGAGGCCAAGGGGGAGTAGATCACCTGAGGTCAGGAGTTCGAGACCAGCCTGGCCAACATGGTGAAACCCCATCTCTACTAAAAATATAAAAATTAGCTGGGCATGGTGGCACATACCTATAATCCCAGCTACTCGGGAGGCTAAAGCACAAGAATTGCCTGAAATCAGGAGGCGGTGGTTGCAGTGGGCTGGGTGACAGAGTGAGACTCCATCTCAAACACAAAACAAAAACCCAGAATCTGTCTTGGAAGAAGAGGGAGCCAGGACAGATTATCTTCAGCCTGGGTGACAGAGTGAGACTCCATCTCAAACACAAAACAAAAACCCAGAATCTGTCTTGGAAGAAGAGGGAGCCAGGACAGATTATCTTCAGCCTGGGTGACAGAGTGAGACTCCATCTCAAACACAAAACAAAAACCCAGAATCTGTCTTGGAAGAAGAGGGAGCCAGGACAGATTATCTTAAGGTGAGGTTCCTGAAATACAGCATGATAAACTGATATTAGGATCCTGAGGATCCTCCGACTCATCACAACTCAACCACGCATGCCCCAGGGTCACAACTCAACCATTTCCATCTACGGCCTCCCTATGGCCCAACCTTGCCCAACATGCCACCCAAATGACCTTGCTAAAAGATCGGATGGAGTCTCCCCCACTGAGATCCTTTCATGCCCCATCACCTATCCCACAATATAAACCCCAAATGTACCAGTCTTTCAGTACCCTTCATCTGCGGTCCCCACGACCTCCATGCTGTAGGGGCCTGAGAGAACCCAGAGAACAAGCAGTTCCTCCTGGAGGCTCGAAGCAGGCCTTCTGCCACGCATCCCTGGTAACACCCCAAAGAGGACTGAGGGAACTCCTGGAGGAAACTTTAAGAGAGAAGGAGGGCAGAAGAGCAGCTCCCATGGGGGCATGGGTTCTGACCACCAGCTCCTGACAGCTGTGACTAGGAGAGCAAAGCGCCAGCCCCTGGGAGGGAAGGGCTCGATGCCACTGCTCCCTCAGCTATTCGAGCACCTGGGGCCAGGCGCTTGGCTCACGCCTATAATGCCAGCACTCTGGAAGACCAAGGCAGGCAAAGACCAAAGAAGCAGCAAGTTCTGCAGCGGACACCAGCTGGGTGTTTTCCAGTTCAAATCTGACACTACCAAACTGGAGACAGCCTCATAACCCACAGGCTGAAGGCTCAGTCCTAGAAGACTGCTCTTCACTTCTGATGCCAGAAGCAAGCTCCAGGTTGTTTTACCTGCTACAAATTGGGGTTCCCACGACCCCCTTTTGGGGCTCAATTAATTTGCTAGAGTGGCTCAGAAAACTTGGGCAAACACTATACTTACATTTACCGACTTATTTTAAAAGAATTCACAAAGGATACCAATGAATATCAGATGAAGAGATGCATAGGGCAGAGTACTGGGGAAAGGAGTTGGAGCTTCCCTGCCCCCTCCAGACCCTCCACCCTACACAAACCTCTACGTGTTCAGCTATCCAGAAGCTCCCAGAATCCAGTCTGTTGGGGTTTTTATGGAAGCTTCATTACGTAGGCATGATTGATTAAATCAAAGGCCACTGACTAGCAGCTCAACCTTCAGCCCCTCTCCCCTCCCCAGAGGTTGGGGCTAAAAGTCCCAACCCTCTAATCCAACCTGGGTCTTTGCTGTGACCAACCTCCATTCTGAAGCTACCTAGAGTGGCCAGCCATCAGTCAACTCATTAACATACAAAAAAATACACTTATCACTTTGGAGATTCCAAGGGTTTTAGGAGTTTGCCAGAAAACAAGATTAAGACCAAAAATATATTTCACAACATCATAAAACCAACAACAAGCCAACTCTTCACTTCAGTTCTGTTTTCCCTACGAGTGAAATTCTCTATCCCATTCCCAATCACTCAAAACTCCCCCAATAATCTGGGGACCTGAAAAATATATTTGTTGCTCCTGAGGAAAAGAGCAGCTGTTCAACTCAACTCAGGCCAAAGAAAGTCAGCATTTCACACCCTACGATATGCCGTAATAGCCACTCCTCACTCCAGATAATAATTAGAACAGGGTGGTACAGCTGCTTTTACATCTTCCCAAATTACTTTCCAGATGTGCAGTAAGTCCCCATAGTTACCACTTCCATCAGTCTTGATGATTTAAATGCCAAGAAAGGCAATAGAATAGAAGAATGCGTATGTGTGTTTTTAAGAGTGGGTTTTGTCTGCCATCCCACAAAAAGAATCCTTTACATTCCAGTCAATGAAACCAACCAACCACCTGATGATTTTCTTTACCCACTCAAAATTCAGGCTTTAAAACATGAAATAATAAGAATAATCATCATTTCTACGTTATATGGGGGCGGGAGGAAACTCTGGGAGTGATGGATATGTTTATGACGTTGATGGTAGTGGCATATACTTATTCCCAAACCATCCAGTTGTATACATTCAATATGCACAGCTTTTTACTTATCAATCAAAGCTCAATAAAGCAGTTTTTAAAAAACCATGCTTTTTCAGGACTGTCTGACAATGTTTGCATTATTTTTATCCAGCTTGTTCCTTGAGATAATTACAGACCTACTCCATAAAAACATTTAATTTTACTAAAAATACTTGCAACATGAGTCTGCAGGAAATTTAAATAATGCAGCTCAGGTTTCCATAGGACCACATGCTGCATCTTTACAGAAACACAAAATCTATGTCTGAGTCAGCATCCCACCATACTAATGTCAAGCACTGATGTTGCAAAATAAACTTGCAACTATAATAAGACTTTAAATCATCTCTACATTTATTATCACATATATCATGATTAAAACACTGAAACGGATTCCTTAATAAGACTTTAAATCATCTCTACATTTATTATAATAAATATCATGATTAAAACACTGAAACGGATTCTTTTTTAAACCTTTTAAGGTGTTCAGAAGTTTCTGGTCTGGAGTTCACTGCTTGCCTCATCTGTTTCACTTCTTTCTTATTTTCTCTCTTTGGTTCTCTGGCATTAAGCTTAAGCAATATTAGTTCAAGTTTAGGTACATGGGAAAACTTTATTTCCTCAAAATAATTTTTTGAGAAAATTGTGAAATTTTGAGTCACATGATATTTTTATGAGAATTTTCCCACCCCTTTCTTTGAAAACAAGAAAAGAGATACATGCAGATTCAAGTTCTCTTTCCTTTTCTTATTACAGAACCTGGTCACAGCAACTGTCCATATATATGACAATCCATTTCACTTGCTGCAGATTTAAATTAAGTCTATGGAGTCATCACCCATGTCAGCTCAACGGACAACAAAATTCTATAACCTTCCCCCAAAGCCACAGAGCACCTTTGTCCCAAACACCCGTCTTTCATACAACCAACATAAAAATACAGAGATAAGGGGCATTGTACTGAGCAGGGTGGACTGCTGTTACAATCAAGGAGAAAAGACACAGAGCACTGTTCCCTCAACAATCGGTTTCACAGTATTTCTGAGATTCATCCCAATTCACTTCTGTCTCTGGAAAATGGAAAACCTAAAACTACTATGAAAACAAAAGGCATTTGTATCATTACTTTTGTTATTTCTGCTCTTCTTTCCCCAGATGTCACTTCCAGTTTAGAATAGGTTGACAGACTTGGGAGGGGAAAAAATAAAAAGAAAAAAAAAGCATTTGAAAACATCAGGAGACACAATGTGATCTGTTGCATGCAGATTGTATGCAAACGAATGTGTGATCCTCCTATTTTATGTATCTGTAAAGTTTTCCCCAAGGGAAAACTCTCGTGTGTTGCTCTAACTCCCCAAAGTTGAGAGAAAGACACTGTTCACTCATTTATTGCTTCTTTACCTTTTCTGTCCTTAATAATAAGTACATATATATTTTATATAATAGAAATTGTTATGTTTACATTGCTCCTGGTTTGAAGAGGGATGGATGGAGATATATACATCCCCTCCAAGCTAAATCCACCAAAAAAAGAAATCACTACGGTACAATGAAACCTAACTGATTTTTTGAATGACTTCACAAGGTGTTTCCACTCTTAATTAGCTTGTTTAAAGATTTTAAGGCGATAAACACTTTTAGCAATCTTTCAGGTGAAATTGCTATAACCATAGAAATGTCGTTAATTCTGGTTTTCTTGTTCAGCCTCATTGAATCCATGTAATGTTACTGTTCTCACCAGCTTCTGCCACATCGTCGTCGTTCTGGAGAAATTCATTGACTGTAATAACTGATCTGAAATACTTTTCTCTGAGGTATCATTCCCAGTGTTTCTACAGACAGGTTGAGCTGGAAGTATAGTTTGTCTCAGGAAAAAGTTTTAACATGTAACAACATATGCCAGAGGGACGTATTAGGTCATGCAAATGGCAAGTGATGCCCCCGGGGGCACACCCATAGGGCAGGTGGCTGGAGTGGGGCTCATTTCATACCTTCCATCCCCTCTCTCCAAAAACACCCAGAACCGCCAGCGCCCATGTCGAATCCTAGCTTTGGCATATATGGTCCTGGTGATGCTATTGCACACAGGTGGGTTCCGGTTACCACAAATCCCCTCTGAAGAATAAATGGCCTCCCAGAAGGGAGGATTGACAAACCCTCCTCAGAGCTCTCTCAGCACCTGCTTCTAGGTCTCCAAATGTCGAAGGAAAAAAATAGCCCGAAAACAATTGAGGGGCCGGGCATGGTGGCTCATACCCGTAATCCCAGCACTTTGGGAGGCCAAGGTGGGTGGATCACCTGGGGTTGGGAATTCGAGACCAGACTGACCAACATGGAGAAACTCCGTCTCTACTAAAAATACAAAATTAGCCGGGCATGGTGGCACATGCCTGTAATCCCAGCTACTAGGGAGGCTGAGACAGGAGAATCGCTTCAACCTGTGAAGTGAGCTGAGATCACGCCATTGCACTCCAGCCTGGGCAATAAGAGCGAAACTCAGTCTCAAAAAAAAAAAAAAAAAAAAAAATTGGGGCATAGAATCCCCCTCTATATATGAATATACATACAGCTATGTACAGCTAGAAGCATTTATTAATATCAATTATATCTATGTATAGCTACAATTATTTATGTTAAAAATACACACAGGGCCGGGCACAGTGGCTCATGCTTGTAATCCCAGCACTTTGGGAGGCCGAGGCAGGCAGATCATCTGAGGTCAGGAGTTTGAGACCAGCCTGGTCAACATGGTGAAACCCTGTCTCAACTAAAAATACAAAAATTAGCCAGGCATGGTGGCAGACACTTGTAATCCCAGCTACTCAGGAGGCTGAGGATGGAGAATTACTTGACCCCAGGAGGCGGAGGTTGCAGTAAGTCGAGATGGCACCACTGCACTCCAGCCCGGGTGACAGAGCAAGACTCCGTCTCAAAACAAAGCAAAACAAAAATGGGTATGTTAAATGATTTTAAAAAGGATAAATTAAAAGTGCCAAGTTCTTTCCTGTGCCCAAATGGATAAGCAACTGCAGTGTCATTCACCCTGCAGATCATGACCCATTAGGGGTTGCACAGGTCGAGAGTGGATCAGAGAAGCACAGCCGCTACGGGCGATGTGGGAGCTGGAGAAGCAGCCGGTACTGCCTGCTGCCTCTGTGCCTAGTACTGACTTAGGGTCACTCCAGGTCAGTCAGACTGGCAGTTATGAAGGAAGCTGGATGCGAATGACAGCAAGGACAAAAGAGAGCCCATGACACCACTGGAGCCATGAAGACAACCGGAGTCCACTTGTGTTTTTCATCAACTCCAACCTTGACGCCATGGGTGACCCACAGGGAAGCTAACACTCTTCACCATGGACCTGCACACATGGCCAAGGACACAGAAGGCAGGGATCTGGCAGGCTCTGGAGCTGTTGTGGGTTCAGATGCTGTCTCATGCCAGCAAGCTAAGCCAGCAGATCAGTGACACCATGTGGAAGCTGCCACAATGCCTGGCACCCTACACCAACCTTCAGAGTCTAAAAAATATGCTGCTGATTCACTTCCAGCTCCCAAATCTCACACAAGGTGTCTTTTGTGAAGGTCACTAACCCAGAACCATACCAGAAAGGGTGAACACAGTACAAGCCCCTACAGAGTATTTGGATACATTTAAACATTTGAGACTTGCATTTGTTTAAAGGATATCACATAGCATATCAGAAGAGCACAGAAGAGGCTGGGCACAGTGGCTCACACCTGTAATTCCAGCACTTTGGGGAGGCCAAGGTGGGTGGATTACTTGAGGTCTGGAGTTTGAGACCAGCCTGGCCAACCAAAATGGTGAAACCTCATCTCTACTAAAAAAATTACAAAACTTAGCTGGGCTTGGGGGTGCATGCCTGTAATCCCAGCTACTCAGGAGGCTGAGGCAAGAGAAACACTTGAACCCAGGAGGCAGAGACTGCGTGAGCCAAGATCATGCCATTGCACTCTAGCCTGGGCGACAGGGCAACACTCCCTCTCAAAAAACAAAACCAAAAAAACCAACCCTGTCTCTACTAAAAACACAAAAATTAGCCGGGCATGGTGGCAGGTGCCTGTAATTCCATCTACTCCAGAAGATAAGGAAGGAGAATCGCTTGAACCTGGGAGGCGGAAGTTGCAGTGAGCTACGTTCGCACCACTGCACTCCAACTTGGATGATAGATAAAGCACAGAACAGAATGGAAAATGTTGAAGTACATTTCATGAAACTTTGTGGATATAGTATTGCATTTTATCACAATGTAAAATATAATCCTTCCAGTGAATCTCTGACAAAAGTTTGAAACTCATTGATGGAAGGCCAGGCACAGTAGCTCACACTTATAATCCCGGGACTTTGGGAGGCCGAGGCAGGTGGTTATAGCTTGAGGCCAGGAGTTCAAGACCAACCTGGGCAACACAGTGAAATCCCATCTCTACTAAAATTACAAAAATTGGCTGGCTGTGGTGGCACACACCTGTAATCCCAGCTACTCAGGAGGCTGAGGCAGGAGAATCACTTGAGCCCAGGAGGCAGAGGCTGCAGTGAGCCGAGATCATGCCACTGCACTCCAGCCTGGGCAGCAGAGCAAGACTCTGTCTCAAAAAAAAAAAAAAAGTAAGAAAGTCACTGATGGAGTTCACTTCCTAGGTGACAGCCATGGGGGCCCACGCTGTCTCTATTTTAGAACCCCACTGCCTGTGAGTTTCCCTGTCACTATCCACCCCTCCTTCTCAGCACACCCTTAAATGTAATTATTCCCCAAGGTCCTCGGCGTTTTTCTCTTCTTACACTCCCTGCTCCCTTGGGGAAATGTCATCTGTGGTAGGATGGAGTTAAAGCCGCTCTAACACTTTCCCTCTCCTCTACTTCCAACAGGCCCAGTGCAGACTGCTTGACCCTAGGATTCAGCAGACTTGAAACTGGTAGCAAAAATGTTATTACCAAAATCTTATGCATGAACTAGTCATCCCCAACTACCTACTGGGAAGAAATCTGAAAAGTTTAGTCTACATATTATGAACAAACTCAGTTTCCTGGCCAGTCAGAGGAGCAGTTCTTATAAAACAGATGAAGAAGAAGGCCTACTCCACATCCCTCATGCAAAGTATATGCCAGCACCTCTGCACAGCACATTGATTGTCACATATGATGAAGAAACTGAGGAAAGCTGTAACATTCGCTTGTGTTTATGCTCTTCAATCATCAACAGTTTATAGGATATTTCAGTAATTCAAATAATATTTACTAAACATTTACTATATTCCGAGTGTTGTGCTAGGTGTTAAGTATGCAATATAAAATCAAAAAACATGAATGTTTACTTTTACTGCACAGAAGAGCAAAGTGTGGCCATTAGTTTATTTTAATGCAGTCATATGGTTAAGTCATGAGAACTTGTTGAAGGAATTTACTAAGCTGTGTGCTTAATATTAGATCTCCTTGGAATGAAAGGCTCTGAAAAAATCCAATCTGCTGGCTATCAGTGGCTCAAAAGAGTATTACACAAAAACCCTAAGAACTTGAAAATGCGGAGAAAAGAATGGGAACATTGATCATTGGTTCTTAAAAAGTACAAGCATAGATTCAGACTCAAAATGGACATTCGGATTTAGCAGATGGCAGTTTTAGACTGAACTCATTTTCCATTTTTAATCTGCCCTGAGCTTAATAGAATCACAGATTTGAAAAGCAGCAGAGCTAATTGGGTGGGAATGAAGTCACAATTTTAGACCACATTCACAGATCTTGATGAGTATGAATCACACTGAGTTTTCTCTGGCTGCCTTTTTGACACACAAATGTGAGGATGTGAACATTTTCAAGCATTTGACCAACAAGATCTGAATGTGATATGATCAGAATTTTAGAAATGAAAATATTGATCTCAGAACAATCTGAAATTTCTAGCAGTGTGGTTAAATGATGTACAATATTTGAGTCTTTGTGTTTTAGAGAAATTACAATCTGCCACAGCTTGACTAGAGAGTCTCATGGTGTGACCGTACATGGTATGAGACTGAGCTTGACTCTGGCTGATTTCCTCACACAGCTCCTCGGTGCAACTGGTGAGATGCAGGAGTCCAGACAACTTGATCAAAACTGACTGACAACAAGCATCACACTGGTAACCATTTGCTTTTATACAACGAAAGTTGAAGCAACTGTTTCTCGGTGCTATTGCCAAAATTCTACATTTTTAAGAACTGACAGGTAACACCTAAAAAATATTCTTTGCGTGGCACCTACGTTCCGCATCTCACAAATGACTGCACAAGATATCTAGGACTTGCTTTAAATCCTGGGCCTGGGAGGGGTGGTGAATGCAGATATAGATGGAACAAGATCAGTGGTGATGGAGCATGGCAGCTCTTTAACATATGCTCCCTACTTGGTATACATCTGAAATTTCCCATTGTAAGGAGTTTTTAATAGGTGGCTTATTTGTTCAAGTGTTTGTTGTTACCAGGCAACTTTAGAGTTTATGAAAGCTGGGGCTAGATCTTATTCATTTTTATAACCTCAGTTCCTAACATTATTGCAACGCCCAACACTTAGCAGTTACCTAATGAATACTTATCAAATGAATGAACAGATGGATGGATGGATGGATGGATGGATGGACGGACGGATGGCAGTAGAGTTGATTCCTCTCTTTCCTAAGAGTGCCATAAAATTCACTCAGTAACTAGGAATTGACAGACTGCCCACTAAACCAGCATTTTTATACATAACGGTGAGCTTCTAGTCACAATTCTTGTCCCTACTGACCTCACAACAGTAATACAGTCTAGTGAGACACTGATACATGAAATATATCATTAGAAACAATGGCAAACGAAGGTCTTAGGGAAGCGGGTAGGAAGATGTTCCAGCCAGAAGGAATAACAAATGTAATTCCTCTGAGTCCAGAGAGACAGCCTAACCTGTTCCAACAGGTAAAGCTACCCTGGGTGACTATAAGGTCAGAATGCAAAGGTGTGGCAGGACAGGGGACCAGAGAGACAGGAAGAAACCCAGGTTTGGTGATTCCTCATGAATTCAATAGCCATAGATATTTAAGCAGGAATATAGAGGGCATACAGTTTGCTTTACATAAAGTACGAAATTCGCTGTCATACACTTTAATGACAACCAAACCACAGAGATTTTGAAAACTGGCCCTGATTTCATTAACTTCGCATCCACACAGAAACCTCTCAACGGAACAGTCAGTTGGCACCCACCTGTGAATTGATAGTGCCTTGTCCCTCACCAGCTAGAAAACCAAACCAACAAATGGGGATACATCCAAGAAACTCATCCAGCCCTTGGCCAGCTCTGCTTCATTATATTTTTGTCCAGCTGTGAATCTTAATGCTGCTGACACCAATAAAGTGAACCATTAGCATGGTGTCTGCCTCTGTGATCCTTGGCAGCAGACCCAGTCCCACCTCTGTCATGGAAGAGGCTGAACAGTGAAGACAAGATTTAAATGATTTAAATCCACTGGGATGTTATTCCTCTTTTCAGGTATGGCCACAGTCCAACAGGCAGAGAAAAGCTTCACAGAAAAAGGGTGGCCTACATGACAAAGAATCATTAACCAGGCACAGTGGCTCACGCTGATAATCACAGCACTTTAAGCAGGCGGATCACTTGAGCCCAGGAGTTTGAGACCAACCTGAGCATCATGGTCAAACACCAGTTCCACCAAAAAATGTATATAAAAATTAGCAGGCCATGATGGTATACGCCTGTGGCCCCAGCTACTCAGGAAGCTAAGGTTGGAGGTTCAATTAAGCCAGGGAGGCAGAGGCTGCAGTGAGCCAAGATTGTGCCGCTGCACTCCAGCCTGGGCAACAGAGTGAGACTCTGTCTCAAAAAAAAAAATTGTGGCTGGGTTCGGTGGCTCATGCCTGTAATCCCAGGACTTTGGGAGGCTGAGGCAGGTGGATCGCCTGAAGTCGGGAGTTTGAGACTAGCCTGGCCAACATGGTGAAACCCCACCTCTGCTAAAACTACAAAAAAAAAGTCCTCACTCCTCCAACAGGAAGGTTAAAATTTCTCCTATTATTTGATGGGACCAAGTTATATCACATGAGTGGCACAGAATCCCAACCTATTATAAACATAAAGACCTAGAATTTTAAAACAGGGAAGGGCCTTAAATATGATCTCATTTGATAACTTTATTTCAAAGATGAATTAAGAGTAACCAAAGACCACAGGGTTTGGAGTGACTTGTCCCAGAAAACAGGAAACCAAGACTCCTAAATTAAAGTACAGGGATTATTGATTTCTAATTATTTACATTTATTGCTGATAATTTTTAACATGTTGAGGGTCAAAGATCTTCCTGAATCCAAAGATATTTCCCACACCAAAAGGAATAAAGGGAAAGTTCCTCGGTTCAATGGGCTTAATTACAGTCCTGCAATCTTCTCATATCCTGACAGAATAAAAGCAACTAAGATTTTGAAATAAAGACAGCCCATCTAGAAGGGCACTGAATACACAAGGAGCTTATCCAGAAAATCCTCAGCATTTTACTACCATCAGGGAGATCAGAAGGAATGCCACTGGTTCCCTCCACAGGTTTGAGTTTCATCTTTTCTTTTTAAAAACAGGGTCTCACTCTGTCACCCAGGCTGGAATGCAGTGCTGCAACCACAGTTCACTATAACCTCAAATTCCTGGGCTCAAGTGATCCTCCCTCCTAAGGCAGCCTCCTGAGTAGCTGGGACTACAGGTCACACCACCAGGCCCAGCTAATTTTTTGTAGAGATGGGAGTTTCACCATGTTGCCCAGGCTGGTCTTGAACTCCTGGGCTCAACATGATCCTCTTGCTTCGGCCTCCCAAAGTGCTAGGATTACAGGCACGAGGCACCGTACATGGCCTGGTTCAGGTGTTGTAAGAAAACAAATACAAGAGCAATGCTGTAGCCACGGAAAACATGCATATATTCCCTTTGTTGTGATGAGCGCTTACAATAAGCCCCACCCAGAAGCTAAAGGAAAACCTGTTTGTTTCTATTTACTAGAAACTATTTTAGAGCCCTTCATTCATATGATACCAATTGGATAGTGGCTTTCCAAAGTCAAAAAGACGCAGGAGGCACTGTGGCTCAATCCTGCAATCCCAGCACTTTGGGAGGCCCAGGCGGGTGGATCACTTGAGGTCAGGAGTTCAAGACCAGTCTGGTCAACATGGTGAAACCCCATCTCTACTAAAAATACAAAACAATTAGCCAGGCATGGTGGCACACACCTGTAATCCTAGCTACTTGGGAGGCTGAGGTGGGAGGATTGCTTGAACCCAGGAGGCGGAGGTTGCAGTGAGGTTGGAGATCGCACCACTGCACTCCAGCCTGGGTGACAGAGTGAGACTGTCTCAAAACAAAAACAAAAACAAAATCAGAAAGAAACCAGTTTACCCCCACTGCCTGGAAAAATGCCACGCAATCCCCAAACAACTCTTCACAACACACATAACCCTCTCCAAGTACAGTGCATGAGTTAGTTTCTGGCATCTGCCCTTCCGATGGCTCCTTGATCTCCAGGCCAATCACACTACAGGGGTCAGTGCACTAAGGATGCCATTCAGGGACTCAGAGGCCTGCTTGTGAATGTCAGGTATAGCAGAACTCTGTTGGGTTCATCCTGTACCACACTCTGATCTGTAACATACAGGAAAAATCCAATTGAGAGAATGTCAGCCCTACAAAATAACTTTTCTTGTTCCGGCACATGTGTATTATCTGCACCCATATCTATGCATCTGCCCATCTATCCATGTATCTATAGAAAATATTATATATGACATGATGGTCATACTTTCATTTCCGTTTTGTGGGGGAGAAAAGTTCTTTCCTAACTACATCATTTCCCCTCAAGATGATCTCAATTTTCATCATAAAAGGCTTTTACTTTTGCCAAGAAAATAATGTGAACGTACTCTGAAAAAGCATCTGAAGCACATGAATCTGTTCTTATTCGCAGATTTAAAACATCTTGGAAGTTAATGAAATTGTCTTCCGTTAGGGATTTCCATTAAGTAAGTAGATTTTAGCTGTTCTTGTCACCAAAAAAAAAAAAAAAAAATTAACTATGTGAGATAACAGGTGTGTTAACCTCTTCACTACAGTGCACTATCTAAACGTATCTCTCTATCTCTATGTATCCCACAACATCATGTTGTGGCCAGGTGTTTGGCTCATGCCTGTAATTCTAGCACTTTGGGAGGCTGAGGCGGGTGGATCATTTGAGCTCAGGAGTTGAAGACCAGTATGGGCAACATGGTGAAACCCTATCTCTACAAAAAAACGCAAAAAACAATTAGACATGTGTGGTGATGCATGCCTGTAGTTTTAGTTATTTGGGAGGCTGAGGAGGGAGGATGACCTGATCCCAGGAGGTTGAGGCTGAAGTGAGCTATGACTGAGCCATTGCACTCCAGCCTGAGAGACAGAGGGAGACCCTGTTGCAAAAAAAAAAAAAAAAAAAAAGGCCAGGCGCGGTGGCTCACGCCTGTAATCCCAGCACTTTGGGAGGACAAGGCGGGCAGATCACTTGAGGTTAGGTGTTCGAGCCCAGCCTGGCCAACGTGGTGAAACCCCATCTCTACTGAAAATACAAAAATTAGCCAGGCATGGTGGCAAGCACCTATAATCCCAGGTACTCAGGAGGCTGAAGCAGGAGATCACTTAAACCCAGGAGACAGAGGTTGCAGTGAGCTGAGATTGCACCACTGCACTCCAGCCTGGGCGACAAGAGTGAGACTCCATCTCCCAAAAAAACATAATGTTGTAAACCTCAAATACACACAAGATAATTTATGTTTGAAAATAACAATATCTTGGAAGTTGAGAGTGACAGTGGAGATTATTTGCTTTGTGTCACATTGTACACAGGGTTACAATGTAAACTTGACAGTCATTTCTGCCTAAGAGAACTAAAAAGGCTGCAAGGAATTCACACCATTCTCCTAAGCCAATTACTGTGGGAACGAAAATACCCATTTTCTCGGTTTGCTCACAAGGTGAGAACTTATTAACTGGCTTTTTCACTGACATCTAATACATACTTTTTTGAAAGAGCAATTCATTTCATTGAAGAATTAACATTTTTATCAGTTCATCTTGGCTAACAGTTTTACTGGTCAACGTTTGCTTGGACATACATATTCCCCCTCCTTCCCATTCATATTCCTGGATTTACAATGAAACAATCCCTTAAAAGGAAATGAACTAGTTAAAGCATGCCTACCACCTACCCAAACTTGTTCATGCTTCTCAATTGCCCTATAAAAAGGGGTAATTTCACTTTCTTCTCTGGGATGTAGATACAAGTATTTTTATTTTAATTGTTTGAGACATTATGGGAAGAAAGCCTGCAAAAAATTCAATGTACTATCAAGACACCTAGTTTTAAAGGAAAAAGTGTTGATTCTGGCAGGATGGACTGTGTGTTTCCATTCTCAAAGCACAGCAGTTCAATTTTTTTTTTTTGAGATGGAGTTTCACTCTGTCGCCCAGGCCGGAGTGCACTGGTGCGATGTCGGCTCACCGCAACCTGCAACCTCCGCCTCCCTGGTTCAAGCAATTCTCCTGCCTCAGTCTCCCAAATAGCTGGGATTGCAGGCGCGTACTATCAGGCTCAACAAATTTTTTTGTATTTTTAGTGGAGACAGGGTTTCACCATGTTGGCCAGGCTGGTCTCGAACTCCTGACCTCAAGTGATCCCCCCACCTCAGCCTCCCAAAGTGCTGGGATTACAGGTGTAAGTCACTGCACCTGGCCCAGTTCAACTGTATTTTATACTGAGAAATCAAATTCTGGGCTCCCCACTGTACCCTCAAGCACCCTCTAAACAACAGTTGGAAAGATCCTGCTATCCTGTTGGAAACTAAGTCAGATCATGTCCCTCTGCTCAGAAACCTTACTCGGGCTCCTGTTTCTTTCAGAGAAAATACCACAGCCCCCAGGATGACATAGAAGGCTCCTCACAACTGCACACCCTTACATCTTTCCTGCTTCAATGTGTGCCTTTCCAGCCTCACTTCCCCAGCCACACTGGCCACCTTGCTACTCCTGCAACACACCAGAGCCACTCCACCTTGGCCAGGCCTTTGAACTTGCTCCTCTCTCAGCCAGCTCTTCCCAGTTACCTACCCTCATCCTCTACGGATATTACTCAAATACCCTCTTCTCAAGAATATCCTGTCCATAAAACTGCAGCTCCCTGACCTGTCCACACTGCCTCTGCCTTATATTTCTTCTTACTGTTTTTTTCACCATCTGAAATAGTTTGCATATTATTTGTGTAGGTTTTTATTTGTTTCCCTCCCCCAACTAAGGTGTCAAGTCCAGGAGGGCAAAGATTTTTCTAAGTTTTCTTTTTTGTGCTTAGGACAGTGTCTAGCAGGCTCTCAATATAAATGCACTGAATGAATGAATGAATGAACGAAAAAATGGAATACATGAAATGATCAATCAACAAGCACCGTGCCAGGCACTAAGCTCAGGCCCTTGGGGAGATGCATATAAACAATTTATATATTGCTTCATGCTTTAATTTTTTTCCCTTCTAAGTAGCAGATCTACTTTTCAGTCCTCAGACCTTAAAAATAACTAGCAAGTTTTAACTTGTAAAACATCTATGACTTCATTATAATTTTTAAAGCCAATATTAACTATGCTGCTGCCTTATGTATGTATATCATCCTGTTCTCTTTGTATGGTTTCAAAAGAAACAAATGGAATATAGTTCAAGGTGTTAATTACATAAGCTTATTAAAAACAAACTCCTAAGACGTGTCAGTTCTAACACTTAGCACGTCTATGTTTATGTAGTTTATTAGTTTTATATATGTGAGAAAGTAAAATGTAGAAGCATAATATTGCAAAACAGCCACTACCAAAGGAAAATTATTTCATTCCATAAACAAGCTTTATAAAGAACTAGCTCTAGTTCTTTATAAAGTCTGAAAGGGAAAGAGCATGGCAGCGGAAACAGGTTTTTACATGCTAGTGTTTCTGGATTCATGGGAGGGCGGTACTGTGCTTCCTTATGTAACTGCAATCTAAACGATTTTACATAATCAGAAAATAAGTTTTTGTATAATCCCATTTTATAAAAATAAGTGAGGACCTTTCCCAGGTATTTTGCATATCCAGGTCATAAATGATCTACATTGAGAATTCTGGATAATTTTTTGCAATTTGTATGTGAATAACTACTACTGGGGGAAATGATTCTGTTAGTAAATATCCCAGAATAAGGTCTATGACCTCCAGGAGCAAATTCGGGCCGCAAATACAGGAAATAAAGATTCTCAGTAGGCCATTAGAATTAACTGTCCTCCAAGAAGTGGCAGGTACTTCACCATCCTCCTGGGTCATGGGGAGGCAGGTGCACGGAGGGGCCTGAGTGCAGGAGGTTCCCTGCCCCTGTTCTGCCTTTCCTTATTTAGGACCACCATGAACCCAGAGGATATCCTGGCTCTGACCTAAACTCAAGTCAGATCTGTACCCACCTCCCTACAGACAAGAGTGGCAGTGGGGACCTGACATGACTCTTATGCTAAACTGTAGAAGAGTCAACTAGGCTGCTGAGCACAGTGGCTCATGCCTGTGATCCCAGCACTTTGGGAGGCCAAGGCAGGTGGATCACCTGAGGTCTGGAGTTTGAGATCAGCCTGGCCAACATGATGAAATCCCATCTCTACTAAAAATACAAAAAAAAAAAAAATTTTTATCTAGGCATACTGGCCGACACCTGTAATCCCAGCTACTCAGGAGGCTGAGGCAGGAGAATCACTTGAACCTAGGAGGCAGAGGTTGCAGTGAACTGAGATTGTGCCACTGCACTCCAGTCTGGATAACAAGAGTGAAACTCCATCTCAAAAAAAAAAAAAAAAGGATAGCCAACTAGGTGCTCCATAGATATAATTCAGAAAATGCCCAAAAAAGAGATCAGTCAGTTAATTTCAACTTAACTTCATTTTCCCTTAAATATTAGCCCAGTGACATTGGTCTCTTCTCTCCCCATCCTCCTCTGTAGCAACAAAGACCTTAGAAGGTAAAACATGGAGGAAGGAGGGGAGATTGGCCACTCCTGAAACACACTTCTGTGAGGCTGATATTCTGACAGCAACATTCAAGGAGATCGCCAAGAGAAAAACACGAAGCACAAGGCACTGGGTCAGATCCTTCACCAGTTGTGTTTTCATGACGGCGTTTTACTTCTTATATTGAAAAAACATGTTTTAGTCTTCATTTGAGAATACCTTATAAAGTCAGTACATATTTTTGAAAAAATATGAGACCTTTATTAGGTCAGAATATATTTTTGATGTTTTTGTTTTTTGTTTTTTTGAGACGGAGTCTCGCTCGGTCGCCCAGGCTGGAGTGCAGTGGTGCAATCTCAGCTCACTGCAAGCTCCACCTTCTGGGTTCACACCATTCTTCTGCCTCAGCCTCCCAAGTAGCCGGAACTACCGGCGCCCGCCACCACGCCCAGCTAGTTTTTTGTATTTTTAGTAGACAAGGGGGTTTCACTGTGTTAACCAGGATGGTCTCGATCTCCTGACCTTGTGATCCACCCGCCTTGGCCTCCCAAAGTGATGGGATTACAGGCATGAGCCACCGCGTCTAGTCAGGTCAGAATATATTTTTGAAAAAGCACGAGACTCCAAAGCAAAGAGAGAATTTAATAGGAGAAAACCAAGATGGCACTGTTAAGAGACAAGAAAAGGAAAAACCTGAAATTGAGACATTTCTACCTAGTGTGTTAACATAGGGATGACTCAAGGACTAGATGCTGGGACCAATATTTCAAAACTTTCCACACACCAGTTCTGCGTAAATTTCCTCCTGATTCCAAATCTTGCCAACCATCTTTAAATCTCCAATGATAGTTAATCACTTACTTGTTTTTAGAGTTGTCTTGGGTTTTGTCTATGTATCACAATTGGTTTTTTAATAAAAGATGTACAGATAGACTTAAAAGGTTGCAGAATACTTTGTGTAGACAGGGACATTCGAGAGGTCACTTTCACTTGATCTATCCTATCTTTCCTCACCTCTGCCTTCCACTTACCAAAGAGAAAAATGCTATTTGTTTTAACAAATTACCTATTTTGAGAAATTTTTTTTGAGGAGGTGGTTGGATTTTTGTTTTTGTTGGTTTGGGATGGAGTGCAGTGGCATGATCTCGGCTCTTTGAAACCTCTACCTCTCCAGTTAAAGCAATTCTCATGCCTCAGCCTCCTGAGTAGCTGGGATTACAGGCACACACCACCACACCCAGCTAATTTTTGTATTTTTAGTAGACACGGGTTTCACTGTGTTAGCCAGGATGGTCTCGATCTCCTGACCTCGTGATCCACCCACCTTGGCCTCCCAAAGTGTTGGGATTACAGGCGTGAGCCACCGCACCCAGACAAGTTGGGTTTTTCATCAAGGAAAGGGAACAGCCAGTATGGTGGAGTGGTTAAGATGCCAGGCTCTGACCTTAAGAAAGTTATTACATTTTTTGGTGCCTTGGAGAGAGGTATCTGCCTCAGGTATTATTTGCACTGCTGCCAAATAAAGACATAATCCATGTAGAACACTCAGAACAGCATCTGATACCCAGAACTCCATAATGGTTACTCTTATCACTAACAATGGCCACTGCTGCTTATCATTTTAATAGACTATGATGACCAACTTTTAAACTGTCTATCTTCAAAAAACTTTCCTGCATCACAATGAAATCACCTTTGCCTAAGTAGAAACAGTTTCAACGTGTGAAGCAGGTGTGACTACAGATAAAAACAGTCTGCAGAAGTCCCAGAGACCCATAACATACCCAGCTTCCAAAACAGCTTTTTCCCCTCTCCTAGCAGGGGGTGCCACTAAAGACAGATTCCCCCTCTGTGCTGCCTTCCCGGAAGGCACAGCCAGTCTCTCTACCTTGCACACGTTGATATCTAGTTGTTTCACTTAAGCACATCCAGGTACTCTCCCCAACACGTACAGCTCTGCCAGGCCAATGCACATGTCTGTTTCCTTCATAACTCTTTGCAGATGCACCACAATGCTGCATGAGGCAGGCATTTACTAAAACTTCACAAGTCAAGTGAATGGATCCCTATCTTCCACAGTAAGAGACAGCACGCAACTTCCTACATCATATGGATGGATGCCTTGAAAGTTATTTGTTTTTATTCCATTTGATCAAGTTTGTAAAACAAGCTAAATGCCTTCTATTCACATCCTGATATTTGTGGATTCAGAGCCCAGGAAGATTCTTGTATCTATATCAGACAACAAATAGAACCCCGTGTGTGTGTGTGTGTGTGTGTGTGTGTGCGCGCGGGCACGCATCTCAGGGAGGTTAGAAGGATGAGAATTAAGGGAGACATTTCTATTTATTAAGCATCTGTATACCTATACTATATTGTTGGTATTCTTGTACATCATTTCAATGAATGCACAACACCAATGAGGACATCAAAGCAGGGAGGTTCCATGTCCACTACCACATGTCTAACAAAGAGCCAGTCCTAGCTGGGAGTGGTGGCTCACACCCATAATCCCAACATTTTGTGAGGCTGAGGCAGGTGTTTGACTCACTTGCGGTCAGGAGTTTGAGACCAGCCTGGCCAACGTGGTGAAAACCCATCTCTACTAAAAATGCAAAAATTAGCTGAGTGTGGTGGCTTGCGCCTGTAATCCCAGCTACTCGGGAGGCTGAGGCAGGAGAATCACTTGAACCCAGGAGGCAGAGGTTACAGGGAGTGGAGACTGTGCCACTGCACTCCAACCTGGGCAACAGAGACTCTGTCTAAAAAACAAAAAAGAAAAAACAGAGCAGATCTTGGCTTCAAATTCATTCCTGTCTACTCCAAAATCTGCCTTCACCACCACAGAAGTACAGGCTTACTGCAGTTGGCACACAACAAGCTTAAGCTAACCTTACTGCTTATTTAAACTATAAAGCCATCTACTGAGGCCTTCCACAGAAAGTAATCTCCACCCCATAATATTATAAAATAAAACTTAGTTAACAGTACTCCTGAGATGCCTACAGTATACAGTTGAATAATTCACTTAACCTACATTGAGGAAACATATGGCTGGGTGCTTGGCCAGGCCAAATTGCCAACTTCTGTGACTCTGAAATGCTGACACGGCCGCTGCCACCCAGGCACTCGAGGCCTCCGAGGGGTGTCCCCCCCCTGCGCTTTTCACCCCAGCACTGCAGATAAGAAAATTAAATGGGAGCAAGGAGCCAGGGGGAAGGAGGAAGCAGCCCGGTCCATCCCCACCAACTCCACCACCCCGATCTGGGGCAGGAGACCTGGACTTGTAACTCACAGACTGGGAAGCATAGGCCAGATACAGATAGGGGCTTGACCTCAGCTGGCTGCAGAGGGCAGGGGGGCTGCGTGTCATCACATCCTGCTTCACCCTGGTCCACCCTCCCCAAGGAAAGCTTCCTGAGGAAATCCTGACTGCTACAGAGAATTGGGTGGTTTAGCCCGAGGGCGTAAACAGGAGCAGTGTGTTTTGTTCTGTTTCCCTGCAGACCTGCGCAGGGCCTCTGGCTAAACAATTCTTTGGCAGCCATGCAACTAAAAAGCCAAGCTAAACGGTGGCTCAGACAACTACAACTGGTAAATAAGAATGTGCATGGTCAGACTCAACTGAGGATTGCTAAAAGGACTGAGGGGTGTTCTCACCTAAGTTTTTAGCTTAAGGAAGCATAATTATAAACCACGATTACTTTTGTACCAACCTAATACAATAACAAAAAGATACACTGTGGCCAGGCACAGTGGCTCAAGCCTGTAATCCCAGCACTTTGGGAGGCTGAGGAGGGTGGATCATCTGAGGTCAGGAGTTTAAGACCAGCCTGGCCAACATGGTGAAACCCTGCCTCCACTAAAACTACAAAAATTAGCCAGGCATGATGACAGGAGGCGCCTGGGAGGCTGAGGTTGCAGTGAGCCAAGATCGCGCCATTGCACTCCAGACTGGGCAACAGAGCAAGACTCCTTCAAAAAAAAAAAAAAAAAAGAGCGACCCACTAGTTACAGAATCCATCAGAACCTAAAGATGATGAGAAGGAAGGAAGTTACTTGCAGAAGTGTATCCAAATGGAATCCTTGGTGGGGCACAGAGGTTCATGCCTGTAATCCCCACACTTTGGGAGGCTGATGGGCGGATCAGGAGGTCAGGAGTTCAAGACCAGCCTGACCACCGTGGTGAAACCCCGTCTCTGCCAAAACTACAAAAATTACGCAGGCATGGTGGCCCTCACCTATAATCCCAGCTATTCAGGAGGCTGAGGCAGGAGAGTTGCTTGAACCTGGGAGGCAGAGGTTGCGGTGAGCTGAGATCGTGCCATTGCACTCCAGCCTGGGCAACAAGAACAAAACAGAACTCCATCTCAAAAAAAAAAAAAATCCCTATTTTCTTTTAGTTTTACAAATGACAAAATTCAGGCCCAAACCTAAATTCTTGCCGAGCTTATACTCAGGGTCCAGACATTCCAAGTCAGACACCAGAAATGCACCATCGCCCCACCAAGTCCAGACAAGACTTTAAATGAAGTTCTTCTTGTTCTGTCGTCTGCTCGTTTCCTTCCAAGTATCCAATATTTTCTCATGTCTATATCTTAGCAAACTAAGTTCCTCAGCACAGTGTCTACCTTTCTTAAACTTCTTCCTCAGAAATGATCTCTATGGCTTTTTTTTGGTTTGTGTTTTTGAGACAGGCTCTCCCTCTTTTGCCCAGGCTGGAGTGCAGTGGTGCAAACACAGCTCACTGCAGCTGCAATGTCCCAGGCTCAAGCAATCTTCCCATGTCAGCTCCCCAAGTAGCTGGAAATACAGGCAGCGCTACCATGCCTGGCTAATTTTTTTCTTTTCTTTTCTTTTCTTTTTTGAGACAGAGTCTCGCCGTATTCTCCAGGCTGGAGTGCAGTGGTGCCATCTCGGCTCACTGCAACCTCCGCCTCCTCAGTTCAAGCAATTCTCCTGTCCCAGACTCCTGAGTAGCTAAGATTACAGGCGCACGCCACCACGCCTGGCTAATTTTTGTGTTTTTAGTAGAGACAAGGTTTCACCATTTTGGCCAGGCTGGTCTCAAACTCCTGACCTCAGGTGATCTGCCCACCTTGGCCTCCCAAAGTGCTGGGATTACAGGCATGAGCTACCCTGCCCGGCTAATTTTTGTATTTTTTTTTTGTAGACATGGGGTTTCACCACGTTGTCCAAGCTGGTCTCAAACTCCTGAGCTCAAACTATCCACCCACCTCCGCCTCCCAAAGGGCTGGGATTACAGGAATGAGCCACTACACTCAAGCAAAAATGATCTTTATATTCCTAGTTCCATCTCTCCTTCAGTTAAAGCTCCCATTATGTGAGCCATTTCAGCAAGGGAGGGCAAGACATCAAAGGTGCTTAAGGATCGATCATGGAGGATGCATCATTTGAATTCTTAAAGAGAAATATGGTCATGAGGTGGGCAAGAATGAGATGTACTTCAGTATGACCCCCTCCTCATCACCTCTACCAGGGGAACCAACAATATCTTTGTAGAGAACTCTGTGCCCTGCAAGATGTCTCAGTTAAAAAAAAAAAAAAAAAAGAGATAGTAAAAGAGTTTGATCCAACAAAACAAAAAATGGCCATCAGGCTTCCTAAAGACTGTAAATGTCAAATGACTGATACAAATAGTAGGTCCTAAAGAATGTGCAAAGAAGAGAAATACTGATTTTGCAATGTCAACAGACCATACTATTTAAAAAAGCAATCATGGGTTGTAAATCATATGATAATGAGGCATGACAGCCGGGAGCTAGCTTTATCACAAAGTACCTGACACAGTAAAATACCTGAACGGAAAATTTTCTTTTTCTTTTTTTGAGACAGAGTCTCTTGGCACCCAGGCTGGAGTGCAGTCGCACGATCTCAGCTCACTGCAACCTCCGCCTCCCAGGTTCAAGCAATTCTCCTATCTCAGCCTCTCAAGTAGCTGGGATTACAGGCACATACCAACATGCCTGGCTAATTTTTGTATTTTTGGTAGAGATGGGGTTTCACTATGTTGGCCAGGCTGGTCTCCAACTCCTGACCTCAGGTGATCTGCCCTCCTCGGCCTCCCAAAGTACTGAGATTACAGGCATGAAGCACTATGCCCGGCCACAGGGAAATTTTTTGTTAATCATGGAATGTTCTTAATTTTTTAATATTGATATGTTTGACTCCATGCTTCATTTGTGCTATTTTGCAATGTTTCCTGTGGTCAGAACTCTTGGGGATGATGCAGACTCTATCCTTGTATTCTTCCCATTTCCCGTGGCAGAACTTATTCTCATCTTGACCTTGCGTCTACAGAAACTTTCCTTTTGGTCTTGAGTCATTTCCTGTCCCAACTATAGCAATTGCTAGTCTTATGTTCTTCTTGAATATTGAATTGTAAACACTAAACATGCTCAAGACAGGCAACTTTCATGTTTCAACTTCCACCCTACATTAGTTAGGAGTCTACACTCTTGCTTTCATAATCCATCACTGAGCTTGATTCAAAATTACTGATTCTACTATCATTCTTTTAAGTGAGTGTGATCCTCTCCACATACCCCATCGACTTCCCACAGCTAATGGTGAGTGTATGTGTCCCCAAAGGAAAGGGGAGCAGCGGTGAGCCAGCTCTCAAGACTTCAGGGGACCTTTCCCTTCGTGACCATGAATCATTTTCCTTCTCGATCTCAACGTGAAAACCTCCCTTTTCCTCTGCTAATGAGAAGTTTCTTAATAGGATGTCTGCTGGGCTGTGTAATAATCTCCAAAGGGAAGTGATGGAGGTTTTGGCATGAGTCACTGAAGTGGAGCTGGAGGAAGTAATTGGCAGTAATGGACCAGAGGGAGCCCAGTCCTTTACCAACAGGATGAGCTGAAGATGAGCTGGGAAATTTTATTTTTCTAACTCTCCGTTTTTATAGTACTTGGTGAGGACATTTCTCTCAACGCATTTACTCTGAATGAATGGTGGCCATTAAAATTAATTTATTCAGGGATCAGAACTTTTTAGAATACATGTCCCATTAGAGTTTAATTAAAATGTCCAGTATAGAATCCACAGGGAATAAAATATACTATAAGTAGTTTCCATTTTCTCCGTATACTCTTTTACTTTCATTGCTAACCCTCAGCAATCCACTAAGGAGTGATTTCCGACTCTCCAAATCTTGTAAGATGCCTGTACACCCCACACAGCCTCAAAGACCAGGGAGTGAAGTGGTACCAGGAGGGGTCTCAAGCAGAGGTTGATTAGGCAATCACTCCTTCCCTAACACCATCCACCACCATGTCCTCCAGAACACCGTGATTCATCTGATGTTGCATTCAAAGGATTAGGACAGGGAATTCAAAGGGTGAGGCCAAGGGGTGAGGCAGGGCAGCCCTGCGTTTATGGATAGCACCACCAAGGTTCCTTTGCAGCCATGCAGCCCACGCCCAAAATCCTTGGCCAGGGTCCCTGCCCACATTAGCATATCTGCCTAGACCTAAGAAGCCACTTCAGGAATCCTTGCAACAGTAAGACTTCTATGCTGCACTACAACTTTCTCTCCACACCCTCTTTCCCAGCTCTGTCTTGGGTGGCAGTTGGGATGGGTAGCGGTTGAGATGCAAAGAGGAAAACAAAGAGGTATTATCTTCTTTGGGAAAGTTTAATTCAGTTCCACTACTTGTATGTATGTATTTTCGAGGCATGGTCTTGCTCTGTTTCCCAAGCTGGACTAGAGTGCGGTGGCATAATCATGGCTCACTGTAGCCTTGACTTCCCGGGCTAAGGTAATCCTCCTGCTTCATCTTTCCAAGTAGCTGGGACTACAGGCACAGGCCACCACACCCAACTAATTTTTTATTTTTTATAGAGAAGTGGTCTCACTATGTTACCCAGGCTCAATTCTACTACTTTAAAACAAAGATGGAAAGCATTCCTAAGCCTCCGTTTCCTCATAACCACCACACCCTCACCCTCACCTCACTTTCAAAAAAAAAAAAAAAAGGCATGTAATAGTAAAAATGGCAAGCAGGAAGGGGAGAAAACCAGGGGCATTAGACTGAGGCCTTGTGTGGGAGGGAAGATGCGGCACATTGCAGCTTCCTCAGCTCAGTCCATGTCACTGCTTCTCTCATAGAACCTAGTAAGAAATGCTGGACATTTGGCCAGGTGTGGTGGCACATGCCTCTAATCCCAGCTACTCGGGAGGCTGAGGCAGGAGAATCTCCTGAACCAGGGAGGCAGAGGTTGCAGTGAGCTGAGATGGCACCACTGCACTCCAGCCTGAGCAACAAAGCAAGACTCAATCTCAAAAAAAAAAAAAAAAAAAAAAAAGGCCAGGCATGGTGGCTCACGCCTGTGATCCCAGCCCTTTGGGAGGCCAAGGTGGGCAGATCACAAGGTCAGGAGATCGAGACCATCCTGGCTAACACAGTGAAACTCCATCTCTACTAAAAATACAAAAAATTAGCGGGACGTGCTGGTGGGCGCCTGTAGTCCCAGATACTCGGGAGGCTAAGGCAGGAGAATGGCATGAACCCGGGAGGCGGAGGTTGCAGTGAGCCAAGATCGTGCCACCGTGCCCAAGATCCAGCCTGGGCAACAGAGCGAGACTCTGTCTCAAAAAAAAAAAAAAGAAAGAAAAGAAAAGAAAAAAGAAATGCTGGACATTCATTAAGGAAACCGTGCTTCCCTCTGTCTCTGCCTGTCTTGTTGCTTACTAAGTACTCTGGAGGAGGCACCTGTCTTCTTCATCCACAGTGGTCCAACCCATACCTGATAAATGTTTCCTGAGTAGGTTTCTATGCTGCCATGGCCAGGGTCTTATTGAGGCTCTCTGCTTATCTATCTTCTCAATGTTCTTTTTATACTGGTCAAGGTGTGGGGCTGTGCAGCATAGGAAACCTGGAAAAAGTTCTGCTGTCCTTTTTTTTTCTTTTCTTTTCTTTTTTTTTTGAGACAGAGTTTCACTCTTGTTGCCCAGGCTGGAGCGCAATGGTGCGATCTCAGCTCACCGCAACCTCTGCCTCCCAGGTTCAAGCGATTCTCCTGCCTCAGCCTCCTGAGTAGCTGGGATTACAGGCATGCACCACCATGTCTGGCTAATTTTGTATTTTTTTTGAGACGGAGTCTCGCTCTGTCGCCCGGGCTGGAGTACAGTGGCCGGATCTCAGCTCACTGCAAGCTCCGCCTCCCGGGTTTACGCCATTCTCCTGCCTCAGCCTCCCGAGTAGCTGGGACTACAGGCGCCCACCACCTCGCCCGGCTAGTTTTTTGTATTTTTTTTAGTAGAGACGGGGTTTCACCGGGTTAGCCAGGATGGTCTCGATCTCCTGACTTCGTGATCCGCCCGCCTCGGCCTCCCAAAGTACTGGGATTACAGGCTTGAGCCACCGCGCCCGGCCTAATTTTGTATTTTTAATAGAGACAGGGTTTCTCCATGTCGGTCAGGCTGGTCTCAAACTCCCGACCTCAGGTGATCCACCTGCCTCGGCCTCCCAAAGTGCTGGGATTACAGCCACCACGTCTGGACTTGCTGTCTTTATACTTTCCTCTTTCTCTCAACAGCTCAAAGCTGCTACCCTATGGTAATAGAGCAGCCATCTATTAGTTTCCTAGGGGCTGCCATAACAACGCACCAACAATTGGGCTGTATAAAACTAAGAAATGCATTGTCTCTCAGTTCTAGAGGCTGGAGGTCCTCGCCACTTCCTGGCTGCTGGGGGCTGCCAGCGATCTTCGGCATTCCTTGGCCTGCAGGTGCGTCACTGCAATTCTCCAGCATCACATGCTGTTCTCTGTGGGTGTCTTTACTTCATCTTCCCTCCATGCACATCTGTGTCTGTGTCCCAATAAGGACATCAATCATGTTGGACTAGGGCCCACCCTATTTACTTAACTTGGCTAAATCTGAAAAGAAGCCATTTCCAAACAAAGTCACACTCAGATACCAGGGGTTAGGACTTGTAGGTATCCTTTTTGGGGGGAAAAAAATCAACCCACAACCACACCTCACAGGGTCACTGGAACAATTAAATGAGTTAAGGTATGAAGGGAGCTTCGTATGGTGTTTAACACATAGTCCATGCTCCATAAATACCTGCAGCTAATATCAATATTATCCTTATTCTTATTACTAGGTCATCCATTCTTTCTGCCCCACAGCATCTTTGTTAAAAAGGCTTTAAAGCCTGGGGGTGGTGGCTCATGCCTGTAATCCCAACACTGAGGGGCCAAGGTGGGCAGATCACTTGTGATCAGGAGTTTGAGATCAGCCTGGCCAACCAAAATGGTGAAACCGTGTCTCTACTAAAAATACAAAAATTAACTGGATGCGGTGGCACACGCCTGTAATCCCAGCTATGCAGGAGACTGAGGCACAAGAAGTGCTTGAACCCAGGAGCTGGGGGTTGCAGTGAGCCAAGATCACACCACTGCACTCCAGCCAGGGCGACAGAGCAAGACTCCATCTCAAAAAAAACAAAAAAACAAAAACAAAAACAAACAAACAAAAAACAAAGGCTTTAAAAGCAAGTCCTGTGGCAGCCAAGTTTCAAAGAATATTCCAGCTATCACACAAAAATACAACCTCCAATCCAACTCCTTGGTAAAAAATCAATTACAATGATTGACTAAATTAAAAAAAATGAAGGATGCCCCTTGTTCTGTCCACTGAGCTCTGAGGCATCAAGGAAGCATGGAATGCAGAGCTATGTAGGAATCAGTAAAGGAAGTCCTCCAAAGAAGCAGGTGACAACCAAATTTCTAGTTCCTTTGGTTTGTAAAGAAAGAAAGAAAGAAAAAAATCCAATTCTATCTTGCACACTCTCCCCATGGTACCAAAAGGAATAGAGACAAACCTTGGTGATATTGTGGGGTTAGTTCCAGACCACTACCAAGAGGCAAATAACACAATAAAGCCAGTCACATAAATTTTTTGGTTTCCCAGTGTATGAGTTATGTTTACGCTATACTGTAGTCTATTAAGTGTCTAATAACACTATGTCTAAAATATATATATACATACACACACATACGCACACACAGACCTTAATTTTAAAATATTGCTAAAAAATGTTAATAATTGGCCAAGTGTGGTGGTTCATGCCTATAATCCCAGCACTTTGGGATGCCAAGGCAGATGGCTTACTTGAGCTCAGGAAGTCAAAACCAGCCTGGTCAACATGGCAAACCCTCTCTAGTAAAAATACAAAAATTAGCCAGGTGTGGTGACACATGCCTATGATCCCAGCCGCTCGGGAGGCTGAGGCAGGAGAATCGCTTGAACCCAGGAGGCGGAGATTGCAATGAGCCAAGATCACACCACTGCACTCCAGCCTGGGTGACAGAGTGAGACCCTGTCTCAAAAAAAAAAAAAAAAAAAAAAATCCTAACAATTATATGAGCCCTCAGCAAGTTGGAATCTTTTTGCTAGTGGAGAGGGTTGCCTCAATGTTGATGGCCGCTGATTGATCATGGCGGTGGCTGCTGAAGGTTGGGGTGGCTGTGGTAGTTTTAAAAAATAAGACAACAGGCTGGGGACTGTGGCTTATGCCTGTAATCCCAGTATTTTGGAAGGCTGAGGTGGGCAGATCACTTGAGGTCAGGAGTTCAAGACAAGCCTGACCAACATGGTGAAACCCCGTCTCTACTAAAAATACAAAAATTATCTGGGTGTGATGGTGGGAGCCTGTAATCCCAGCTACTCAGCAGGCTGAGGCAGGAGATTCGCTTGAATCTGGGAGGCACAGGTTGCAGTGAGCTGAGATCGCACCACTGCACTCCAACCTGGGCAACAGAGTAAGACTCCATCTCAAAAAAATAAAATAAAATAAAATAATAAAATAAAGACAATAAAGAAATTTGCTGCATCAAGGGACTCTTCCTTTCATGAAAGATTTCTCCTTAGCATACTATATTGCATGACAGCACTTTACCCATAGCAGAACTTCTTTCAAAATTGGAATCAATCCTCTTAAACCCTGATGCTGCTTTATCAACTAAGTTTATGGAATATCTAAAATCCTTTGTTGTCAACCATGCTCACAGTATGTTCACCAGGAATAGTTTCCAGCTCAAGAAACCACTTTGTTTACTCATCCATAAGAAGCAACTCCACATCTGTTCAGGTTTAATAATGAGATTGCAGAATTCAGCCTCAAAATGTGACATAGGGACTCAAAATGTGCGCGTAGTGTTGGAAAAATGGCACCAAAAATCTTGCTCAACACAGCGTTGCCACAAACCTTCAATTTGTTTAAAAAACAAACAAACAAACAATAAAACAAAAAACACCATCCTGGCTAACACAGTGAAACCCCGTCTCTACTAAAAATACGAAAAAATTAGCCGGGTGTGGTGGCGGGTGCCTGCATTCCCAGCTACTCAGAAGGCTGAGGCAGGAAAATGGCGTGAACCTGGAAGGTGGAGCTTGCAGTGAGCCGAGATTGCACCACTGCACTCCAGTCTGGGTGACAGAACAAGACTCTGTCTCAAAAAATAAAAAAAAAAACAGGGCAGGCGTGGTGGCTCATGCCTGTAATCCTAGCTAATCGAGAGGCTGAGGCAGGAGAATCACTTGAGCCCGGGAGGCAGAGGTTGCAGTGAGCTGCGATCACGCAGCTGCACTCCAGCTTGGACAACAGAGCAAGACACTGTCTCAAGAAAAACAAAAGCAAAGAAACAGAAACAAGCAATAACTGCAAAGTGCATAAAATGAGGTATGCCTATATATACATACTTGTATTTTTTTTTATTTTTAAATAAAAAGTCCAAGGACCATAGATGTTTGAACATGGCATTAGAAAACAGGAAACCAAAGAAACAACCAAGCATCTAAGGAGGTCGGTGACTTAAATTTAAAGCAAAGCAATAAAGGTAATCACCTCTAGTTTTAAAAGATATTTAAGAGTCTGGCCACATCCCTACTTGTGCAACAGTGACTATCTGTCACAACCAAGGCACTGGCACAATATCAGTGTGCTTCTCTCTGCCTTCAGAAAACTTGTTTTGAAACAGACCCTCCTGGGACCCCAGAAGGTAGTGTGTTACTATTTCCTCCCCTCATTCATTTTGCTAAGTCATTTTTCTGCCAAAACAACATTCCGAGCCTCTTCAATCCTCCCTGCCAATTGCAATGCATAATTCAGTGCTTACTTCTCTTGACCCAGCCAGCAAATTCAGGATTCAAACCAATCTGCTTTCACTTGCTCACTGGTCTCTAGTTGATCCTTGGGAGCCATCGGTGACCGACAGCCCTTGAGCAACTCTAGCCTGGATTATCTTCTTTATACATCAAGACTTGAAATAGAACATACTCAAACTTGTCTGCAAGTCTGTCTGCAGTTGTACAAACAACAGATTTATGCATCTTCAAATCTTGATTAAAAAAAAGTCAAACCTAATATAGAACCTAATTGCTCTACAGTTTGAATTTTTTTTTTTTTTTTTTTTTTGAGACGAAGTTTTGCTCTTGTCGCCCAGGCTGGAGTGCAGTGGTACGATCTCAGCTCACTGCAACCTCCACCTCCCAGATTCAAGCAATTCTCCTGTCTCAGCCTCCCAAGCAGCTGGGATTACAGGCGCATGCCACCACACCTGGCTAATTTTTATATTTTTAGTAGAGATGGGGTTTCACCATCTTGGTCAGGGTGGTCTTGAACTCCTGACCTCAGGTGATCCATCCACCTCAGACTCCCAAAGTGCTGGGATCACAGGCGTGAGCCACTGTGCCTGGCCAAAAATTTTTTAGGTGACAAGAGGAGGCTGTTTTTCCCAATGTCGTGGAAGTGGGCCTTTCTATTTTCTACAAAGGAAGAACAAAGTGGATAGTCATGGCTGCTGTTCTGGAGCCTGTCTCAAGTTGGTTACAATGAGGAGTAGGTGTTTGTGCTTCTCTCTACCTCCTTGGAATTGATGGGCCGCAAATGTAAAGCCTTAGGTGTTTGCTACACTGACCCACACTGGCATCCAAGACACCAGGATCCAGGGAGCCTGGGTGGAAACTGGGAAAACCCAGACTGCGGGAGACTTTCTGGCTTTACTGTCAAACTCTGCTCAAAGAGCAGAGCCCAAATCCATTTGGGTCTGGTTCACTCTGGGGAGCAGTGTGCAAAGATATATAAGCTCAGTATTTTACCTGTTTTACAGGTAAAACAAACGAACTTGGAAGCCTAAAATTTGCAGAAGCCAAAGTCAGCCAGCAGTTGTTGAATTATGGGTATTGAATAAAATGTGGGTGTGTTTAAAAGGAAATCAGGAAGCCTAGATTATTTACATGGTGAAAGGATGCCAACAACAGGAAGTTTCTAGTAGCTCTGAGGGCATAAAACCAATCAGCATATGTGCACAGCAAAAGAAATAATCAGCAGAGTAAACAGACAACCCACAGAGTGGGAGAAAATTTTCACAAACTATGCACCCAACAAAGAACTAATATCCAGAATCTACAAGGAACTCAAACAAATCAGCAAGAAAAATAAACAATCCCATCAAAAAAGTGGGCTAAGAACATGAATAGACAATTCTCAAAAGAAGATACACAAATGGCCAACAAACAAAGGAAAAAAAATGCTCAACATCACTATCAGGGAAATACAAATCAAAAACCACAATGTGATACTACCTTACTCCTGCAAAAACGGCCATAATCAAAAAATAATAGGTGTGGGTATGGATGTGGTGAAAAGGGAAAATACTTTCACACTGCTGGTGGGAATGTAAACTAGTACAACCACTATGGAAAACAGTATGGAGATTCCTTAAACAACTAAAAGTAGGCCAGGCACAGTGGCTCACGCTGTAATCCTAGCACTTTGGGAGGCCAAGGTGGGTGGATCACCTGAGGTCAGGAGCTTGAGACCAGCCTGGCCAGTCTCTACTAAAAATACAAAAAGTAGCTAGGCGTGGTGGCAGGTTCCTGTAATCCCAGCTACTTGGGAGGTTGAGGCAGGAGGTAGAGTTTGTGGTGAGCCAAGATTGCACCATTGCACTCCAGCCTGGGCGACAAGAGCAAAACTCAGTCTCCAGAAAAAAAAAAAAAGAAAAAAGAAAAAAAAAAAGAACTAATATAAAATAGATCTACCATTTGATGCAGCAATCCCACTCCTGGGTCTCTACCCAGAAGAAAAGAAGTCATTATATGAAAAAGACACTTGCACATGCATGTTTGTAGCAGCACCACTCACAATTGCAAAAATATGAAACCAACCCAAAAGCCCATCAATCAACAAGTGGATAAAGAAAATGCGTTATATATAGACCACGAGATACTATTCAGTCATAAAAAGGAGTGAATTAATGGCATTCACAGCAACCTGGTTGGAGTTGGAGACCATTATTCTAAGTGAAATAACTCAGGAATGGCAAACCAAACATCGTATGTACTCACTTATAAGTGGGAGCTAAGCTATGAGGATGCAAAGACATAAGAATGATACAATGGGCTGTGTGTGGTGGCTCATACCTGTAATCCCA
This sequence comes from Trachypithecus francoisi, assembly GCF_009764315.1. Classification (NCBI taxonomy): domain Eukaryota; kingdom Metazoa; phylum Chordata; class Mammalia; order Primates; family Cercopithecidae; genus Trachypithecus; species Trachypithecus francoisi. The sequence goes on from NW_022681460.1 coordinate 67,370,627, forward strand.
GCACTTTGGGAGGCTGAGGTGGGCAGATCACCTGGGGTCAGGAGTTCGAGACCAGCCTGGCCAACATGGTAAAACTCTGTCTCTACCAAAAATACAAAAATTAGCCAGGTGTAGTGGTGTGCACCTGTAATCCCAGCTACTCAGGAGGCTGAGGCAGGAGGATCACTGGAACCTGGGAGGCAGAGGCTGCAGTGAGCAGAGATCACGCCACTGCACTCCAGCCTGGGGGATAGAGCAAGACTCTATCTCAAAAACAAACAAACAAACAAAAAAAACGAATTATACAATGGACTTTGGGGACTTGCGGGGAAGCGTGGAAGAGGGTGAGGTATAAAAGACTACACACTGAGTGCAGTGTACACTACTCAAGTGATGGGTTTACCAAAACCTCCGAAATTAGCACTAAAGAACTTATTCATGTAACCACATACTACCTGACCTGTTCCCCAAAAACTATTGAATTTTTTTAACCTGTATTCAAATAAAATAAAATAAAACCAATCCGCATATGTAAAAGTACATATGAAGTGCAAGAAATCATACCAATGTAAATATGATCATGCTAATCTCTAGAGCAGCACTTCTTAGATTAAGGGATGTGACCTGGTAAACTTCTCTTAAGGTTTAGGGCATGTGTTCATTCTACTCGTCTCCCCTTCTGGTCTTTGTGGAAGCTCTTCCACTATAAACGGGATCCTGCTTTCTAAAGACCCAGACACAGAATATGCAGTCACTCGGGGGCATGACAAACCAAAGAATTCTTTTTTTTTTTTTTTGAGACGGAGTCTTGCTCTGTCGCCCAGGCTGCAGTGCAGTGGTGTGGTGCGATCTCGGCTCTCTGCAAGTTCTACCTCCCAAGTTTACGCCATACTCCTGCCTCAGCCTCCCGAGTAGCTGGGACTACAGGCACCTGCCACCATGCCTGGCTAATTTTTGGTATTTTTAGTAGAGACAGGGTTTCACTGTGTTAGCCAGGATGCTCTTGATCTCCTGACCTCGTGATCCGCCTGCCTCGGCCTCCCAAAGTGCTGGGATTACAGACATAGGCCACTGCACCCGGCACCAAAGAGTTCTTGATACAAAATGTTAATGTGGGGTAACTAGCTGACATTTTCTTCTGTTCAAAAAGGAGCCAGTTCTTTGGAATGCTAAAGTTACATCATGAAGATTTTGCAATATCCTCTACATATCATTTAGGAATCATGTGACACCTATTTAATGCTCATAATGAAATCTCAGTTTCATAACCTAATCAAGGCAAATTGCTACTACACATCAGTGTTATGACGCTCTTCCAGTAAACCACCACCTGGGCCCCACATGTTAGGTGAGTTACATCAACACGTTGCAGAAGGCAGTAATGACCATACCCCAGTAGACTACGTCTTAATGCCATACATTCTGAGAAAGTTTTTTTAAAAAACTGTAAGTCACAATAAAATGAGCCTTAAAAATGAAATGTTTTACCTTTTCAGAATAAATGTTTATGGTCTTTACAGACTTTCCCAAAGATTTCCAATTCCTGTAGGCTCTCTTTAGATTCATAACAAAATTATCCCAAAATAACAATTGACGTAAGTGGCAAGTTTGGTCAGGCACAGTGGCTCATGCCTGTAATCCCAGCACTTTGGGAGGCAGAGGTGGGTGGATCACCTGAGGTCAGGAGTTCGAGACCAGCCCAGCCAACATGGTGAAACCCCCCATCTCTACTAAAATACAAAAATCAGCCGGTGGTGGTGGCACATACCCCTAATCCCAGCTATTCAGGAGGCTGAGGCAGGAGAATTGCTTGAACCCAGGAGGCAGAGGTTGCAGTGAGCTGAGATCGAGCCACTGCACTCCAGCTTGGGTGACAGAGCACGACTCCGTCTCGTGAGAAAATAAACTAAAAGAAAATAAAATAAAAGTGGCAGGTTTATTCATTACAGGCTTATAGTTCTTCCTCAAAACACAACGAGTCCCACTTTCGGCCATATTCATACTGAAATGTGTGGTCAAGGTTTTCGTAAGTCTGGTGGGGCCATCTTTATATGATGGCTTTAGAAATTCTTGACTGGAAACCTAAGACTCCTAATTAAAGCTCAAAGATTCAGAGTGAGTGATTTGCAGAAAACAGCTCACAAAAAATAGCTGCTAACTGAATGAAACCCTGGGAAAATAGTCTACAAAACAAAAAACAAAACAATCAGGATTATAAAAACCGATTTAGTACATTCATGAATCCATCACTCAAAAAATGAAATCATTAGTTAAGTGAATGCTTGTAATATTTTACATGTTTTTAAATAAGTAGACTATTCAAAAGCTCTCTTAGATTACTGTATTACTTAGACAGACACATAAAAAAAACTAAAAATAGCAATGTGGGTACCATTTAAACAGAAAATATATTTTTATTACAAGTATTTTCTTGCTTTCACAAAATCTTGGCTATTCAAAAGCATTCATATTTTCTCTCTTTTTTTCTTTCTTTTTTGTTCTGTTTTGTTTTGTTTTGACACAGTGTCTTGCTCCATCACCCAGGTTGGAATACAATGGTGCCATCACAGCTCACTGCAGCCTCAACCTCATGGGCTCAGGGGATCCTCCTGACTCAGGCTCCCAAGTATCTGGGACTACAGGTGCATGCCTGGATAATTTTTTTAAAAAATTTTTGTAGAGGTGTGGTTTCTCCATCTTGCTCAGGCCAGTCTTGAACTCCTGACCTCAAGCAATTCTCCTGCCTTGACCTCCCAAAGCACTGGGATTACAGGAGTGAACCACTGTACCCAGCCCTTTTCTCTTGCAAGTATAGAAAATATTTTAGACACATATTTCTCAATACGTAATCTGAAGGTTAATACTTTGAAGCAATTTATGTATTTATTTTTAAGCTACATATTAAAAAGGGCATATTACTTCAATCAAATCAACTGCATTCCAGCCTGACAGAGCAAGACTCTGTCTCAAAAAAAAAAAAAAGGTCAATCGATCTTAAACATGTAGAATCAGAACATCATCCCCGTACTTAAAAATGAAAAATTAGCGACGCAGTGGTTCACACTTGTAATCCCATCACTTTGGGAAGTTAAGATGGGAGGACTGCTTGAGGCCAAGAGTTCAAGACCAGCCTGTGCAACAAAAAGAGACTCTTATTGCTAGAAAAAATTAGAAAAATATAATAAGTTGAGTGTGGTAATGCGCGCCTGTATTCTTAGCTACTGGGAGGCTGAGGCAGGTGGATCCTTGAGCACAGGAAGGCGAGGCAGCAGTGAGCCTTGATCATGCCACTGCACTTCAGCCTGGGTGACACAGGGAGACCCTATCTCTGAAAAATTAAAAATTAAAAAGATTAAAATAAAGACATATTAATTCATATTCTAACTAAAGAGATTCAACTATCATTAGTAGTTAATAATAACTCACTTTTCTTTTTCTTTTGAGACAGAGTCTCACTCTGTCACCCAGGCTAGTGTACAGTGGCACGATCTCGTGTCACTGCAGTGTTGGCCTCCCAGGTTCAAGCAATTCTCCCTGCCGCAGCCTCCCAACTAGTTGGGATTACAGGTGCTCACTACCACGCCCAGCTAATTTTCGTATTTTTAGTAGAGACGGGGTTTCGCCACGTTGGCCAGGCTGGTCTTGAACTCCTGACGGGTAATCCACCTGCCTCGGCCTTCCAAAGTGCTGGGATTACAGGCGTCAGCCACCGCACCCAACCAATAACTCACATTTATGAACTGTTCATTGAATGTCATGCACAGTTCTCATTATTTATTTATTTTTGAGATGAGGTCTCACTGTGTCTTCCAGGCTGGAGCACAGTGATGTGATCTTGGCTCACTGCAACCTCCACCTCCTGGGTTCAAGCAATTCTCCTGCCTCAGCCTCCCGAGTAGCTGGAATTACAGGTGCCTGCCACTGTGTCCAGCTAATTTTTGTATTTTTGGTAGAGATGGGGTTTCACTGTGTAGGCCAGGGTGGTCTCGAACTCCTGACTTCAGGTGATCCACTGCCTTGGCCTCCCGAAATGCTGGGATTACAGGCATAAGCCACTGCACCTGGCCTTTGTTCTTGTTATTTAAATAATCCTCATGAGAACCCAGTGATGGGGTGGCTGTCCAGCTCATTTTACAGATAAGGAAACTGAGGTACAGAATAATTAAATAACTCACCCAGGTCACATGCCCAGTAAGCGCTGAAGCCACAATTTGAACTCAAACAATCTAAAATAGTTCCCCTTTGGGAGGCCGAGACGGGCGGATCACGAGGTCAGGAGATCGAGACTATCCTGGCTAAGATGGTGAAACACCGTCTCTACTAAAAAATACAAAAAACTAGCCGGGCGAGGGGGGCGGGCGCCTGTAGTCCCAGCTACACGGGAAGCTGAGGCAGGAGAATGGCGTGAACCCGGGAGGCGGAGCTTGCAGTGAGCTGAGATCCCGCCACTGCACTCCAGCCTGGGTGACAGAGCGAGACTCCATCTCAAAAAAAAAAAAAATAGTTCCTTTGCTCTTAACTACTTTACTCTTCTACCTTTCAGTTTTCTAAAAGACATTCAATTAACTTTTGTTTGTTTGTTTCTAAATGTTTTAACTCACAGATTAAGGTTGCTACTCTTCTCTTTCAAAATTTTTTTTTAAAGACTGGGCATTTCCAAACAAGGAATGCTACAAAGTTGTTAATGGTTTATTTTACAAAGGAGGTCTTTAAAATCCTATGAAAACAAAGACAAACTCATATAGCAAAGATACATATTCTTGAACTAGAATATTCCTTTCCTCTACAAATAATTTAATGTTGAAACACTATATTTTTAAAGCGCACACACAAACACACACACACACACACACACACACAAACAGCACATAAACATGTTTTAGGTCTAGGCTAAAAAAAAAATTGCTGGCTGATAGCAAGACCAATACAAAATTATTATTAAAGTCAACAAAGTCAAGGGTGTTTAGGATAAATTTTAAAGGAAACTAGGTCTTACTGGATTAAGGGCAGTTCAGAAAAAAAAAAAAAAGGCAGGGAGTGGGTAACTAGGGCTCCGGGATATTCCAAGATTTCTTATTCTGCTCCTCAATGGCTCTTCACTTAAAAATCGTGTTATTCTCAGAATGCATTTCTTTTCTTTCTTACTACCTCGTGCTAGGAGAAAGAATGAAGTCAGGACCAGGCAGAGTGATGGGTGGACACATGGAAACTTCCTCACTCACTACTTGCTGCAAAACGAAACTAGTAAATAGTGAATGGAAACATCAAAATCAACCACAAATAGAACTTGTATCAGATACCCAAGGAGAACTGCAAGGTATCTCTGTGAACACAGAGAACCTTAGTCTGAAGAGCAAACATAAATACAAATATATTTCCATTTTCACCAATCATGTTGAAAGCCATAGAGGAGCCTTTCAGAAAAGAAAAAACTACTATTACGGAAAGGAAAAACTACCCCTTTCTCAAGCGTTTGTCTTCTGAGTCTCAGCGTTACCATAATGCCTGGATATCCAATCTCCAGGATGGAGACGTCTGTATTACATGACTTGACATGGCAGGAAAGAGACAAGATAGGTTATCTCTATGAGGCATCTCTCCTCATAAAGAATTAATGCTGCCCAGTGAAACACTTCAGAGAGCAAAAGAACGGATGTTCGAGATCTGGCTAGGAGCAAAGCTAATGAGGAACAGACCTACCATTTTCAGGTCTTATTACAAAAGTGAATTAATAAATAGATGAGCATATCATTTGAAAAATGACAATTTATGTAGTCACAAAAATACATTTTATCTCAAAACTAGTCTGAAGGTTTAGTTAATTCTTGTAGTCTTAGTCTGTACTCATAGGTATTATTAAATGTATCACTGACTGTGAGAGTCAGTCTTTGTCCATTTAGATTCACTCGTTTGAGACCAATTTCATTTTTACTAATGACAAGAATGTGTGTCAACCACGGGTAGGCACATCATCTATTACAGTGGGATTAGGACAGTCAAATCTTAAACAGGAAGCAATCAGGTAGCATCAAAGCACTCTTAAAAAGGATACATTAGATAAATGATAGTTTTTCCTCTTACATCTTTTGTAAAATTGAGCTACGGATTTGCAAATGAATCAATTTGCATTGACTACATATTTCCCACTATTTCACTGTACTCTACAATTAGCTTTTAAAAGAATGATTTAAAGATCTTACAGTGGTGTGCATATTGTTATAAATAATAATTCCCCCTTTTAAGGAACCACATTCTATCAGTATAGAGAGACAGGTATATAAATATTTATACATATATACATGGATAGGTACTTTTTTTCTTTTTTATTTAATAAGAATTACAGATGAGGTCTCACTATGTTATGCAGACTGGTCTAACTCCTGGCCTCAAGTGATCCTCCAGCCTTGGCCTCCCAAAGTGGTGGGATTACAGGCATGAGGCGCTGTGCCTGGCCACTTTTTCCTTTAGAAAGAAAGAAAATCAGCCAGGCTTGGTGACTCACTCCTGTAATCCCAACACTTTGGGAGGCCGAGGCAGGTGGATCACAAGGTCAGAAGATCGAGACCATCCTGGCTAACACAGTGAAACCCTGTCTCTACTAAAAATACAAAAAATTAGCCGGGCATGGTGGTGGGCACCTGCAGTCCCAGCTACTTGGGAGGCTGAGGCAGGAGAATGGTGTGAACCCAGGAGGCGGAGCTTGCAGTGAGTCGAGATCGTGCCACTGTACTCCAGCCTGGGCGAGAGCAAGACTCCATCTGAAAGAAAGAAAAGAAAGAAAAGAAAAGAAAAGAAAAGAAAAGAAAGAAAAGAAAAGAAAAGAGAAAAGAAAGGAAGAAAATCACAAGACATACGACATCTCTAAAATGTCTTGTATTAACTCAGCCCACTCTAAGCATAAAAGAATTATCAAAAGAAAGTTACCATCAAGCAGTCTTGATTACTTTAGACACTGCACAAAGTGTTGGGCCTCAGGAAGCCAGAGGACAGGTAATGAATGACATGACGCATAAACATCTGGTTAGAGCTCTCACCATCCCTGCCTGGATCACTAAAGTAGTCTCCTTCCTTCCAACCTCATTGCCACCCCATTGCCTACAAAAGTTACTTTTTCGGCAGGGCGGGCGTGGTGGCTCACGCCTGTAATCCCAGCCCTTTGGGAGGCAGGCAGATCATCTTAGGTCAGGAGTTCAAGATCAGCCTGGACAACATGGTGAAAACCCATCTCTACTAAAAATACAAAAATTAGCCGGGCGTGGTGGCAGACGCCTGTAATCCCAGCCACTTGGGAGGCTGAGGCAGGAGAATCGCTTGAACCTGGAAGGCGGAGGCTGCAGTGAGCCGAGATCGCACCACTATAACTCCAGCCTGGGCAACAGAGTTTGACTCACTCAAAAAAGAAAAAAAAGAAAAAGAAAAAGAAAGAAAATGAAAAAAGTTACTTTTCCAAAACACAGAAGCGATTAGGTCCCATGCCTGATGGCCTCTTTCACCGGCAACCACAAACCTTATCCAGCCACATCAACACCCATATCTGGGAGATCTGTGCCCTTCCACCTTTGTCTCTCTTTTTTTTTTTTTTTTTTTTTTTGAGACGGAGTCTCGCTCTGTCCCTCCTCGCACCTTCCTTTTTATCCTTCTCACTAGAAAAGACCTCTTTGGAAACTCCTACTTATCCCTCAGGGTCCAAATCCAAAGGTATGTCTGGTAGTGGCCCGCCCAGACGCTCCCGGGCTGTGATCCTGAGCGAAGGGATCCCACGGCCTTCGGGGCGCTCTGCCCACCGTCCTGTGAAGTTGGGTATGTACTCAGTGACTGACCGTGGGCTAAGGCTTTTGCAGCAAAACTAACCCTTTGTAGAAGTCAAGGACAAGTATTGCTAATAGCTCAATAACAAACAAACAAAAATTAGCAGCCAATAAATGTCTGAATGAGATGTGTGAAAGAATGAACTATATACAATTGCAAATGGAAGTCGGTTTCAGGGAAATACATGATCCAACTCTCAGCTTCCCTATCTACCATCTGCATGACTTAGGACACAGACGTTTACATCTGAACTGTAAAACGAGGACAAGAATACTCACTGGCCACACCTCGTACAAGGATCAAGTAAGGAAATGTACGTGAAGGACCCAGCACAGCCCTGGGACTCGACACAGGAGCACGGCCTCCCACTCAGTCCCCATAGAGCTGCATGCGAAGGACCTCAGTAAGAAGCCAGGCGGCAGAGGGAAGGGTTGTATGGCTGAGCAAAAGAAAAACAAGGTAGAGAACAGCAAATAAACGCAGAAAGGCAGGAGAAAGGAATTATGGAAGAAGGTCGCTTAAGCTCAAGGGGTCTCCTTTAGCAGGAAAAGATTCGGCAACCCCAACCAAAACTATCAAAGCCGGCCAGGCGCAGTGGCTCATGCCTGTAATCCCAGCACTTTGGGAGACCCAGGTGGGTGGATTACTTGTAGCCAGGGATTCAAGACCAGCCTAAGCCCTGTCTCTACTAAAAATACAAAAATTAGCTGGGCGTGATGGCAGACGCCTGTAATCCCAGTTACCTGGGAGGCTGAGGCAGGTGAATCGCTTGAACGTGGCAGGTAGAGGTTGCAGTGACCGGAGATTGCACCACTGCACTCCAGCCTGGGAGACAGAGTGAGACTCCTTCCCAAAAATAAATAAATGAATAAATAAAATTATGAAAGCCACTGAAGTCTTTGGCAAAGAAGTGAACATCCATACGCCTGAGTTCTGCCTCCTCTCGGTTACCTTGAGCAAGTCTTTTACACCCAGAAGCCCTCCAAACCCTCCTCTCTAAATGAGAGCTGAGGGTGCATTTCCAAGGGCGCTTCAGTCCCTTCCACTATTTAAAATAACCCTGCAACTTCTGCACATAGAAGCCACAAGGGTTTCTTCAGTGTGCTAAAAGGAACATCATAAAATTAAGATGAAGTCAGAATATTTGAAATGGGCTTGACTCTCAAATTGCAAGACGCAAAATTAATTAAGTCATTAGCTGATAGGCACAACTCAGGACACCTCCCAAGACAACATGTAAATGAACTGCTTTCAAAGGAGTGAGCATTTTAAAAGTCCCCTCAGGATCTCACTAACATCTCCCCTTCCCCAACACTTGGCCTAAAACAACAAAGGAAAGGAGGGAGACATTTTGTTTGTTTGTTTTACGGGTTTTCTTGTTAATTTTTTAGGAATGGAGTAAATAGTAAGATAGGATGAATATAACAGTTCTGTGGACTGATGCCTGCCTTTCTGCAGCTTGCACAGGAATTAAAGTAGGGGAAGGTTTGGAGTATCTCTATACAATGGATGTTTTCTAAGCATGCTGGGAAATGGGTGTAAATTGTAGAAACAAAGCAAAAACAGAGGAAATTTCAAGTTTGGGGGAGGTGCATCTTGCAGGATCCTGCAAACAATAGGCACTTACTAACCCCCTTCCCAGTTAACAAGTAGATTTAAAGGCTGGGCTTCGCCTTAGAAGTCCCCAAATCCTGTAGGCAGAAGCTGAAGAACCATGACAATTTACCAAATGGATAAATCAGTCCTGAAAAAAGGATCTAGCACACCTAACTGTATCTAACAACCTTAGCAATTCCTGCTCTTAAAAACAACTTCCCTCCGCTACCTAACAAAAGGAATGCTGTGTCTGCCAACTATGGAATAAAGAAAAAAGGGTAAAATTCCACAGGATTCTAACTCAGTTTTGCGCTTCTCAACAGAAGTCTACACATGTCATAGGGAAAGGTGACATGCTTTGAAAACCCTGGCCTACCATATGTTGTAGTGTTAGTGAAAAGAATGGCACATTTCACAAGAACACCAAGGTTTCATAGCTCAGGGCTTACAAACATGTTGCAATTTACCATTAGTTTCCAGTGGAAACACGGGGATTTTAATTTGCATGATGAAACTGCCCAAAATGTAGTTTCAGCCAGAGCAGAATTTATTCACATCTTTATAAATACACCCCATTATATCACAGCAGGCACATGTGTCCAAAACAATGTTTTGATGTGACTCCTGCATTTAAGAAATACATACTTTTTTTATTTTCCTTTTTCATTCAACAAAGCCATATTCTCAGCACCCAGTTAAGTCAGGAGCACTGGAGATAGAAAAATGAGTAAGACACTGACCCTGCCCTCCAGGCACTCACAATCTAGTAATTTTTTATTTTTTTTTTTGCAAGCTTGTTTTCTCTTAATTCTATATACATTTATATATTCATTTACTAGAATTTATTCTAGCACTGCTCAAACATTTTCATGCTGTAAATTATACTATTATTTCTTTTCTAAATGAGCACTTTGTTAACAATTATCTGAAAGCAACTATTTGGTGCTTAACTGTGCATGGACTGAATTAATCTAAATGCAAAATGTGTCCTAATGAACTCAAACAACCATCCTGTATTTACCGAGATCCATGACTCTGGGGCAATACTTTCACTGGGTTATAACCAACAAAATCCCCTGGGGGACAACTGCTCAATAGTGCTCATTCACCTAAAAATGTTTTTACCTACTAAGCTGTGAGTTGTGTCATTTCAAATTTCCACACACAGTATTGATAGGCTGTGTGGTTTGATTTCCACAATTAGAAGAATCTGAAAAAGTAAAATAGAACTGTGTCTGAAATCTGTTAAGGATAATGTTCAGATGTGTAATTTCCCGACTACCTCTACTCTCCTCTCCAAATTCAGTATGGAAAAAGAATCTTGTAAGTCACATTTTACTTAAAACACACAGGATTTCTAAACATACTGAATTACATTTCTACTGAGTTCATCTGAGATAGTTAACTATGGAGCGTCATGACATCAGGATCCCTACTGGTGGGGCCAGCGACTGGGGACAAGTCTAACATTGTCACTAACAAGGTATGTGCCATTGGCCAAGTCACTTCACCTGTCTAGATTGATAGATGATTGCAAAATCTCATATTTTAAATAAAAAAGGAAGGAAATGATGTCTCTTGTTTCAGCGAGAATAAAGTCAACTGTCAATTTTGTGTCTTGATGTATTTCCCCGAAGACGCAGTTTGTATAAACACTTGGATGATAGCTTTCCCTCCCTTTTAGCCTAGTGTCTCCCTACAAGGCATCTACAAAGGAGCAGTAAGCCATGTCTTCCTCTGAATTTTACTAAGGAACAATCTCCATGCCCATTTACCCCAGATAAACAAGGGGTAAACGAGCAGACACAACCTGTCTGGGACAGGCTTCATGTTCTTCCCAGCCTGATACTGAATGATTAGCTGAAGTACATATTTTCTTTGCTCCTGCATCTGCCCTTTCAAAAGCAGGTTTGAGCTTCTGAAGCCCCACCCCATCTTTTAATTCAGCCAAAGAACACTTGAGTACAACTGACCCAACAGTGCTGGAATCTGCCAGGGAAGGGAAAGCAAATCTGCAGAAAATGCCACCGGCCAACCCTCTTCCCCAAAAGAACCCTCAGCCCAACTTTCATTTCAGCAGGCCCCTGACCCTCCCCGCCCCCAGCCCAATGCCCTAGAGTAAGGGATACAATGGGATATTATCAAACCAATTTCCTCAGTGACTGAAAACTTAGAGCTGGGTCTAGGCAAGAAATAACAAGATAACTTAAAAACAGTCTATAGGCCGGGCCAGGTGGCTCATGCCTGTAATCCCAGCACTTTGGGAGGCCTAGGTGAGCAGATCACGAGGTCGGGAGTTCGAGACCAGCCTGGCTAACATGGTGAACTCCCATCTCTAATAAAAATTCAAAAATTAGCCAGGCATGGTGTTGCGTGCCTGTAATCCCAGCTACTCAGGAGGCTGAGGCAGGAGAATTGCTTGAACCCAGGAGGCGGAGGTTGCAGTGAGCTGAGATTGTGCCACTGCACCCCAGCCTGGGCAACACAGAAAGACTCCATCTCAAATTAAAGAAAAAAAGAAAAAAACAGTTTATCACAACTTTAAAATGTCCATTGGGTTTTCTGGAACTTCAGTGAAGGATCATATTCACCTGTATAGTTCAGAAAATGCAAAAACAAAACCTTTTAAATCTAAAATATATATTAGATGTAGGTATATTATATATATGCTATATATAGTATGTAAATGTACACTGTATGCATATTCATATACATTTTTTGATACTAGAGAGTGACAAGAGCAGATAGAAATCCTTAATCAACCCTCGCTGGTTCTCTGTACAGTAAGAATCATAAATACCAATGGTCACCTGAAAATGGAGTAACTGGGCTTTTAGCATGTCTAGAAGGAAGAGACAGGAGACTGTCTGAAGGAAACAAACAAACAAAACCTGAAAGAGAGCTACATTTACTGAGGCTCTACTATATGCTAGACAGTCTGTTGAGTACTTGATACACACATCAACCCAGCTAAATCTCAGAAACCCCAAGAAGCAAGTCTTCTTAGCTTCAATTTTCAGGTAATGAAATTGAGGATCAGAGAGGTTGAATAACTTGACCAAGATCATGTAAACAGTGAATTGGAGAGTTGGCATTTGGCCTACTATAACTGAAGCCCAAGAATTTAATCACTGTGCTAAAAACTGTACACGGTTTAGCATTCCCAAAGAAGAACTTCTTTCACTCCATCTCCTCCCATTCAAAAAATAGAAGATCTCAAAGCAAATCTAGAGCCTTTTCCGATAGTCTTTTATGTATGGATTAAGATGTCTGACTGTAATAACCCTCACCCATCCGATTCCAGTCTACCTGCCTAACTAGAGCTCCACCAAAGCAAATCTATTACTTCCCCCAAGGTATTCAACCCTGAGCAAGTTAAAATTTCATCCTCCATACAGAAGTACTGCTTCCCAGAAACTACGCCAAATCCAGGGGCGGTTTTAGTCACCGGACATTTCAAAATACATGACAGCACAGATTTAGCAAAATAAGTCCTATTGTTTTAGTCCCAAACATATAAAACAAATATCCTGTAATTCCACAAACTGAAAAACTGCAAAAAAAAAAAAAAAAAAAAAAGTAGGTGAACATTTTGGCAGTTCTGAGTAAGGAAATGTTTGTTTTCCCTCTTGTGGTCACACAACAATGGTGAAGAGATAAACATCAGTAACATCAGCCTTTTCCCTAATCCAGCATCAACCAAATATTTATTTACATCTACTCTTTGAAGGCTTCTTCTTTCTCGCCTTTTCCACACCAACATCTCAGCAGGTGTCCCAGATTAAATTGCTTAATATCATACCCGATTGTTTAAAAAATACCTTTTGACGGGACCTGTGGCTGGTTACTTTTTAATTAGGGTTTGAAACCCTATACCGTGTGTATTTAGCACCCTAAGAACTACAGCCAGAGAAGGACGCCTCTGCGGAGTGGGTTGCCCAGTGGGTGGGCGAGAAGGGAGCCCCGTCTTCAGAGGGGCTACTGCGAACTGCGCTTCCTGCGCCGCCCCCTCCCCAGGTAACTCACCAGGATGCCCATCACATCGGTCCAGAGTCGGGAGAACGCCTCGGACGTGCCAGCGCCAGGCTCAGACTCCGGTTCCGGCTCCGGCGCGGGCTCGGCCTCCGGCTCGGGCCCCGGGCCAGCCGCTCCCGCGTCCTCCATGGCAGTGTCCCGCGCGCGGGCCGTGCGTCCCGGTCCCCGCGGCGCCCTCGCCCAGCACCAGCGCGCAGCCGGCCCGGATGCCAGGTCCCCGCCCGCGGCGTCACCGAGCCGCGCCCCCGCGCTGCATGCCCCGGCGGCCCCGGCCACCCCGCGGGGGCCCCTAGCAGGCGCCCGCACCTCGGCTCTAGGTGGCCATGGGCTGCGCTACTGACAACTCCAGAAACTTTCCAACCCCGCTCGGCGCAGCAACAGGGTAGCAGGAGGAAAAGTCCGCACCACTGAGTTGTACGGCGGGGAATTCGCTCGGCCCAGAAGCAATTAAACCCACTGCAAAGGCGTTTCTTCCTGTTACGGGAACCAACTTACTAAGGCACGCGACTCGTTCGTTCTAGCAAGTCTTGGCAGGACCCTGCAGGGGTGCCCGCGGCGCCTCTGGATCTTGGAGGGAGCTCCCCGGGACCCCTCTCTTCAAAATGAGCTCTTCCAGCTCCACATGACTCTCTCCCCTCGAGGCTAAAGAAAGCGTTTAGCAACAAAAGGTGCTCTGATGTCAGGCTCTTTGCATGGAAATGAGCCTCGGACAGGAGAACAAATCGCCTGTTGAAAGAGCAGCCGCGCCGCAGTCTCCGGCCCGCACAAGTTTCCAATCACGCTATTCACGGAAACACTTTTGGACACGGAAACCCGAGAAAGTTAATCTTTAAGCGACTGCCGCCCAAAGGCTTCACAAGTAGTCCGTGTCGCCACAATGCACACCTCGCCCCTCGTGAAGTCAAGCGACCCAAGGAATTACAACCCTGCCTCTGCCAGCCAAGAATTCTCTGCAAAACGAGTGTGAAAGCTTGGGCACGAGCCATTGTTTGGATCATTTTTTATGAGTGGGTGCATTTTGGCTCCTGAATGCCCACAATGCCATGCATTGCTAGGGCTTTCGGCTAATTAGGGGAAATGGGCTTTGGGTTTTAATTATTCCTTTACATTAGGGACACAGGGAAGGGCTATTTTCGAAACTAAATTCAAATGACTGTGCAGCCACTCAGCCTACACACACTTGGGGCCCTGTGTGTGTTTTTCCAAGGAGAAGCTCCAGGACGGATTTATTTTATAAGGGAAATAGCCCTGGAGAGGTGATTTTCCCTTTTGTGATTCTGTCTTTCAAAACCACTCAGAGTTTTCCTGGAAGGTGACAATGCACGTCACATTCGATTTGGTGATTGAGCACTTTTGAAACAGTTAAGAAACCACATGGAGTTTGCTCATCTGTTAGGGCCTTGTGGTTTAAAAGAAAAAAAAAAAAAAAAGTGAGATGCCCCAGCGAGAGAGTCCTTACTTGTTTTGAGGCCTTTCCTGTTTCTTGTTGATTGTGAGGGTTTTTTGTTTTGTTTTGTTTTGTTTTGTTTTGTTTTGTTTTCCTTCTGAGTCCACTAAAAGAAAGGGGGTAAAAGTATGTCCTTGAATTCCGCTTGCTCAAGCATTAAGTGCTGCGAGCACCAATCAATGCAATGGGTGAAGAGTCCTTACAGGAATGTTCAAAATGTGAAAACATTTTCAAAAGTAACTAACTATAAACACAAGCCCTGATAATTTTTGTGTGTTTTTGGCTGGTGTGGGGGCTCACGCCTGTAATCCCAGCACTTTGGGAGGCTGAGGTGGGCAAATTACTTGAGGCCAGGATCTAAGACCAGCCTGGCCAACACAGCAAAACCGCGTCTCTACTAAAAATACAAAAAACAAAAACAAACAAACAAACAAAAAAACATAGCAAGAGTGTTGGAGCATGCCTGTAATCCCAGCTACTCAGGAGGCTGAGGCACGAGAATTGCTTGAACCCAGGAGGCAAAGGTTGCAGTGAGATCCTGCCACTGCACTCCAGCCTGGGTGACAGAGGAAGACTCTCTGTCTCCAAAAAAATAAAATAATGAAAAAAATGTGTGTTTAAAAAAATTTTTTAGAGACAAGGTCCTGCTCTGTCACCCAGGCTACAATGCAGTGGTGCAATCATAGTTCACTGAGTAGCAGGGACCACAGGCACACTGCTCTACCAGACTAATTTTTTTTTATTTTTTGTAGAGACAGAATCTCTTGCTGTTGCCCAAGCTGGTCTCAAACTCCTGGGCTCAAGGGATCCTCCCTCCTTGGTCTCCCCAAGTGCTGGGATTATAGGCATGAGCCACTGCACGGAGTCCCTGATGATAATGTTTGTGAAAGGAAACCAAAAGAATTATTACATTTCTCCTTAATAGCATTGAGGCATTGTGTTGAAGTAGAAAGAGCACTGAACTATGAGTCAATACAGCCAAAGTCTTGTGCTCTCCTAGGCTGATGCCGGAGTTAGGCCAGATGGGTTTTCAAGGCTCCCTCGTGCTCTGTGATACTTTGAATAAAAATAAATTCAGTTAAAGCTGATGAGTTTTTTTTTGATTGTCATTTCTATAAAGAGATAGATATAAGTAAATGACAGGAAAAGATAAATAGCCTTTACAGTTGACTGTATTGGTATATTTCAATTTATTCACCATGTGATACTTTTTTTTTTTCTTTTTGAGACAGAGTCTTGCTCTGTCGCCCTGTCACCCAGGCTGGAGTGCAATGGCATGATCTCGGCTCACTGCAACCTCTGCCTTCCAGGTTCAAGCGATTCTCCTACCTCAGCCTCCTGAGTAGCTGGGATTACAGGCACGCACCATTACACCCGGCTAATTTTTGTATTTTTAGTAGAGATGGGGTTTCACCATGTTGGTCAGGCTGGTCTCAAACTCCTGACCTCATGATCCACCCACCTCAACCTCCCAAAGTGCTGGGATTACAGGCGTGAGCCACGGTGCCTGGCCTGGTACTTTTTTTGTTTGTTTGTTTTTTAAGATGGAGTCTCACTGTCGCCCAGGCTGGAGTGCAGTGGTGTGATCTCGGCTCACTGCAACCTCCGCCTCTCGGGTTCAAGAAATTCTCCTGCCTTAAATTTAAGAAGATGCAGAGGACTGTGCTGCTTCCAAGGGGCAGCCTATTCTCTGCGTAAACACTTTCCAGCAAATGACCCAGCAAGGAGCCAGGCAAGCTGGGCAGTGGGGGCTGGGGATTAGGATGAAGCCTGACTCTCCAGCACCAATCCAGAATCATTTTCTTCTTGACTCATCAGATGACCTGGGGCAAAGCATTTGACCTGGTGTTAGTTTCCCCATCCAAGATGAGGCAAGGACACACTAATTGCCACCTGCTTCTTCACAGGTTATAGTATGTTTCAGGGTCATCTAAAGACATGTACAGTTTAGTGACAACACATACCTGCATCAGTGTAATTAAACTGGCCGGGCATGGTCACTCACAGCTGTAATCTCAGCACTTTGGGAGACTGAGACAGGCACATCACTGAGTTCGAGACCAGCCTGGCCAACATGACAAAACCTCGTCTCTACTAAAAATACAAAACTTAGCCAGGTGTGGTGGCATACACCTGTAGTCCCAGCTACTTGGGAGGCTGAGGCAGGAGAATCACTTGAACCTGGGAAGTGGAGGTTGCAGTGAGCCGAGATCATGCCACTGCACTCACCCTGGACAACAGAGTGAGATTCCATCTCAAAAAATATATCTATATAGATATCTATATAGGTATCTATATTTATAATTATATATCGATAGATAGGTACATAGGTAGATAGATAGATAGATAGATATAATTAAACCTTAGCCAGCATTTTGGCACTTATAGAAATCAACCTATTCTAGATATTTACCCTGTTTTTCCTGGTGCTTCTTAATGGATAGGGAAATGAGATAATGTTTTTGGAGAAATGTTGATGCCTATACATAGAATGTGAAATTTGAGGCTGGGCATGGTTGCTCATTCTTGTAATCCCAGCACTTTGGGAGGCCAAGGCAGAAGGATCATCTGAGGTCAGCCGTTTGAGACCATCCTGGCCAACATGGTGATATCTGGTCTCTACTAAAAATACAAAAATTAGCTGGGCGTGGCAGCAGGTAGCCTGTAGTCCCAGCTACTTTTTACTTACCAATTTCCATGTGTTAACTCAACATGATCTGATTACCACTCCCAAGACTGACTTTTCTCTTTTAGTTAATGTCACTTGTCAGTCCT
The DNA here is from genome assembly GCF_009764315.1 of Trachypithecus francoisi. Taxonomy (NCBI): domain Eukaryota; kingdom Metazoa; phylum Chordata; class Mammalia; order Primates; family Cercopithecidae; genus Trachypithecus; species Trachypithecus francoisi. Next base: position 67,388,268 of record NW_022681460.1, read on the forward strand.
TTCTGCTAAAAGTTCCTTCAGGGGCTTTTTATCTCTGGTTTTTTTTTTTTGTTTCATTTTGTTTTTTGAGACAGAGTCTGGCTCTGTTGCCCAGGCTGAAGTGCAGTGGCCCAATCTTGGCTCACTGCAATCTCCACCTCCCAGGTTCAAGTAATTCTCCTGCCTCAGCCTCCCGAGTACCTGGGACTACAGGTGCCTGCCACCATGCCTGGATAATTTTTGGATTTTTAGTAGAAATGAGATTTCACCATGTTGGCCAGGCTGGCCTCAAACTCCTGACCTTAGGTGATCCACCCGCCTCAGCCTCCCAAAGTGCTGGGATTACAGATGTGAGCCAAGACGTGCCCCTTCAGGGGCTTTTTAACAAAGTTGTCATTTCCTTATAAAGAAATCGCCATCATCATCATCATCATCACAACTTCAGAGTCATATAGGGTATCATTTACCAAGAATGTTTTATATTAGAATTCTACCCCATGGAAATGGAAAAGGGCCTTGAAAAAGATCTAGGTCAAATCCTTCATTTTACAGATGAGGAAGTGGGCTCCAGAGAACTTGAATGATGAGTCCAAGTGAACACAGCTACGTGGGGCAGAATTAAAGTAAGAAAAAACTGATTTATATTAACATCTTTTTTTTTTTTTCTTTTGAGATGGAGTCTCACTCTGTTGCCCAGGCTGTAGTACAGTGGCATAATCTTGGCTCACTGCAACCTCTGCCTCCCGAGTTCAAGTGATTCTCGTGCCTCAGTCTCCCCAGTAGCTAGGATTACAGGTGCATGCCACCACGCCAGGCTAATTTTTGTATTTTTAGTAGAGACGGGATTTCACCATGTTGGCCAGGCTGGTCTCGAGCTCCTGACCTCAAGTGATCCGCCCATCTCAGCCTCCCAAAGTGGTGGGATTACATATGTGAGCCACTGCGCCAGACCCAAATTGATTATTTTAAAAGTCCTTTCATCTGTATCATACTCCATTTGATTCCCACAAAGTTCTTCAAGGAAGGGAAGTGTAGATACTCCATTGAAGATGGGTATACCGGAATCCTACTCCCCTTTTTCTCTTACCGTCAGGAATCTCATCCAGCTCATTGAAATCATCCTGCTGTGGGTGAGTGAATTCCAAGGAAAGTGATGTAGAAGATTTTTCTAGACTTCTAGTAGAGACCCAAAAGTTGATTTCAGAATCAATTCTGTGGCTCATAATAAACATTTATTGTCACAAATGAGTGAAAACTATCACCACAATGCATTCATTGAGAATATTGATAATGTAGCAATCTCTGTTATTTATTGAAAATTACTCTCCATGATATTGTTGCACAGATAAGTGTACAGCACATATATACATATACACACATATACAGAATAAATGTTTACACTGGCTTGCTTTGTAAAAACTTGTTCTTAGGGCCAGGCACAGTGGCTCATGCCTGTAATTCCGGCACTTTGGGAGGCCCAGGCAAGGGGATCACCTGAGGTCAGGAGTTCAAGACCAGTCTGGCCAACATGGTGAAACCTTGTCTCTATAAAAAATACAAAGATTAGTGGCCAGGCACGGTGGCTCATGCCTGTAATCCCAGCACTTTTGGAGGTCGAGGTGGGCAGATCATGAGGTCAGGAGATCAAGACCATCCTGGGTAACACGGTGAAACCCCATCTCTACTAAAAAAACAAAAAAATTAGCTGGGCTTGGTGGCGGGTGCCTGTAGTCCCAGCTACTCGGGAGGCTGAGGCAGGAGACTGTCTTGAATTCAGGAGGCAGAGCTTGCAGTGAGCCAAGATCGTGCCACTGCACTCCAGCCTGGGTGATAGAGACAGACTCTATCTCAAAAAAAAAAAAAAAAAAAATAGCTGGATGTAGTGGTGGGCACCTGTGGTCTTGGCTACTCGGGAGGCTGAGGCAGGAGGATCACTTGAGCCTGAGAGGCGGAGGTTGCAGTGAGCCGAGATTGCTCCATTGCACTGCAGCCTGGCAACAGAGCAAGACTCTGTCCCAAACAAAACAAAACAAAAACTTGTTCTTACTGTGTGCCAGAATTACAAAACTTTAAAAGCATTAGTCTACAAGTTCTGGGGTATTTAGAGTATAGGTTCAGCCGATTTAGGTCATTATGTCAATTTAAGAAACCTAACTAGTTTACTGCCAGGCATGGTTAAAGGTAAAATAGAGATGAGGCCTGAAGAATCCTGAGAAGACAAAACCACTTAGGCCTCGTAAGTGAACTCAACCTTTCTTGATTTGCACACATAAGGAAAACTTAACTTGAGCTAACTCTTATAAATGCCTGTATTAAAGAAAAACAGGACTTAAGCTCAACCAATCAGAAGTAGCCAACAAACTTTTATAACTATGAACTTTCATAGGAGATCAATCAAATAAGGCAACTGTATAATTGTATCCAATCAGATGTTTTCTTTGCTTTACTTCTGTGTCTGTCCTATAAAAGCCTCCCCACAGATTCTCTTGGTGGAGTTCCTGAACCACTTCTGGTTTAAAGCTGTCAAGTCCATGAAATGTTGTTTGCTCAAATAAACTCTTTTAAAATGTTTATTGTGCCTGCATTCACCTCTTTAACAGCAGTAAAGATATAGTTTCAGGGCCAGGTACAGTGGCTCATGCCTGTAATCCCAGAACTTTAGGAGGCCGAGGCAGGCAGATCACCTGAGGTCAGGAGTTCGAGACCAGCCTGGCCAACATGGTAAAACCCTGTTCCTACTAAAAATACAAAAAAATTTAATTGGCGTGGTGGTGGGCACCTGTAATCCCAGCTACTCGGGAGGCTGAGGTAGGAGAATCTCTTGAACAGGGGATCTCGCAGTGAGCCAAGATCTTGCCACTGCACTCCAGCCTAGGTGACAACAGTGAGACTCCAGCTCAAAAAAAAAAAAAAAAAAGATACAGTTTCATGATAGAAAGCACAACTGTAATGAGGTCAAGACAAAGCTAGGTTTCCATTTTTACTCAAGTTTCTATAAGACATTGGGCAAGTTATTTATCTTATCTGTGAAATGGGAAAATTCCACCTATTTGATACAGTTGTTGTGAAGTTATCTGTGATGACACAGGCACCGTGATGAGTTATAATTCACCATTATAAGCTTTCTCTTTTTACCCTCTTTTTGCTTTTCCTTCCCCCACCACTCATCCAGTGAGGCTACATCTATAAACTGGAAATTTCCTTGTTTATACCTAGGTCTCTGTGATCATACAAAAAAGTCAGCTCTAGCTCTGGAATGCTGAGTAATGGAGCTGGGAGTTTACCTCGGGTGGGGCGGGGTGATTAGGACGGTTCAGTTTTCATAGTAAAGGTAGTAATAGCAGCAATAACCATCGCTGTCATCATTTATGGAAAATCTACTCTCTGCTAGGCATTGAGCTGAGGTTTAGATGTATTTCAGTGAAACTTTAACATTCCTCAAATGGAATTTATGATTTCCTACCGTGATCCAACTCTTCCTCCCTGCTCCTTTCTTGCTTCTGTCTCTTCGGATATATCCATTCATTTATTCAAACTACCAACTTCATCCTTCCCTTCCCTCACCATCACTGTGATCTAAACCACAGGTAAGCCCTGCTGATTTGAATTCTTTTTTTTTTTTTTGAGACAGAATCTCACTCTGTTGCCCAGTCTGGAGTGCAATGGTGCAATCTTGGCTCACTGCAACCTCTGCCTCCCGGGTTCAAGCAATTCTCCCTGCCTCAGCCTCTCGAGCAGCTGGAATTACAGGCGACTACTATCATGCCCGGCTAATTTTTTTTTTTTTTTTTTCTGAGACGGAGTCTTGCTCTGTTGCCCAGGCTGGAAAGCAGTGGTGCAATCTCAGCTCACTGCACCCTCTGTTTCCCTGGTTCAAATGATTCTCCTGCCGCAGCCTCCCGAATAGCTAGGATTACAGGCACATGCCACCACACCTGGCTAATTTTTGTATTTTTAGTACAGACAGGGTTTCACCATGTTCGCCAGGCTGGTCTCAAACTCCTGACCTCAGGTGATCCACCTGCCTCGGCCTCCTAAAGTGCTGGGATTACAAGCGTGAGCCACCATGCCCGGCCTCAAATTCTTTTTTTTTTTTTTCCTTTTTTTTGAGATGGAGTCTCACTCTGTCACCTAGGCTGGAGTGCAGTGGCGTGATCTCAGCTCACTGCAACCTCCGCCTCCCAGGTTCAAGTGATTCTCCCTACCTCAGCCTCCCAAGTAGCTGTAATTACAGGTGCCCCCTACCATGCCTGGCTATCTTTTTTTTTTTGTTTTCTGAGATGGAGCCTTGCTCTGTTGCCCAGGCTGGAGTGCAATGGCGTGATCTCAGCTCACTGCAACCTCTGCTTCCCGGGTTCAAGTGATTTTCCTGCCTCAGCCTCCTGAGTAGCTAGGATTACAGGTGTGTGCCACCACACCTGGCTAATTTTTGTATTTTTAGTAGAGATGGGGTTTCACCATGTTGGCCAGGCTGGTCTCGAACTCCTGACCTCAGGTGATCTGCCTGCCTCGGCCTCCCAAAGTGCTGGGATTACAGGTGTGAGCCACTGTGCCCAGCCTCGAATTCTTAAACTAGGCCAAAGTCACCCACTTCCCTTCACCTCCATTACCACCACTGGAGACCACACTGCTATCATCTCTTAAGATACTTTATCACCAGGCGCAGTGGCTCATGCCTGTAATCCCAGAACTTTGGAAGGCTGAGGTGGGCAGATCACGAGGTCAGGAGATCAAGACCATCCTGGCTAACACGGTGAAACCCGTCTCTACTAAAAATACAAAAAAGTAGCCGGTCGTGGTGGGAGGCGCCTGTAGTCCCAGCTACTCGAGAGGTTGAGGCAGGAGAATCAATTGAACCCAAGAGGCAGAGCTTGCAGTGAACCGAGATCGTGCCACTGCACTTCAGCCTGGGCGAAAGAGTGAGACTCCATCTCAAAAAAAAAAAAAAAAAAAAAAAAAAAAGATATTTTATCTAGCTTGGTGCAGTGGCTCATGCCTGTAATCCCAGCACTTTGAGAGGCCGAGGCGGGTGGATCACCTGAGGTCTGGAGTTTGAGACCAGCCTGACCAACGTGGAGAAACCCCATCTCTACTAAAATACAAAATTAGCCAGGTGTGGTGGCGCATGCCTGTAATCCCAGCTACTCAGGAGGCTGAGGCCGGAGAATTGCTTAAACCCGGGAGACAGAGGTTGCAGGGAGCCGAGATCGCACCATTGCACTCCAGCCTGGATGACAGAGTGACACTACGTCTCAACAACAACAACAACAACAACAACAAAGATATTTTATCTAGAGCAGTGCTTCTCAAAGTACACACCCACAACTCAATCATTAGCATCACCAAGGAATTTGTTACAAAAGCAAATTTCCAGGCTCCACCTCAAGACTTCTACTGAGGCACTCTGGGAGTCGAACCACCAATTTGTTTTTTGATTTTTTGTTTGTTTGAGACAGGGTCTCCCTCTGTCACCCAGTCTGGAGTGCAGTGGCTTGAACACCTGGGCTCAAGGGATCCTCCCATCCTAGCCTCCCAAGTAGCTGGAACTACAGGCATGCACTCCCATACCTGGCTAATTTTATTATTATTATTATTATTTTGTAGACACAGAGTCTCCCTATTTTGCCCAGGCTGGTCTCGAACTCCTTGGGCTAAAGCAAGCAATCTGTTTTTTTTACAAGTTCCCCAGAGGATAGTGATTAGTGCTCAAATTTGAAAGTCCCTGCAGACTATAGGTATGTCAGAGTAAGGAAGAAGAGCTGAGGAAATATAAAATTTTAAAATAGAATACAGTGTATTAAAAGTCTATACCAGCAAATTGTTTTTATTTTTATTTATTCATGTATTTTTTGGACGGAGTCTCCCTCTGTCGCCTAGCCTGGAGTGCAGTGGCATGATCTCAGCTCACTGCAACCTTCACCTCCTGAGTTCAAGGGATTCTCCTACCTCAGTGTCTTAAGTAGTTGGGATTACAGATGCATGCCACCAAGCCCAGCTAATTTTTTGTATTTTTAGTAGAGACGGGTTTTTACCATGTTGGTCTGGCTGGTCTCGAACTCCTGACCTCGGTGATCTGCCCGTCTCAGCCTCCCAAAGCGCTGGAATTACATGCATGAGCCACCGCACCAGGCCTGTAGATTATTTTTAAAAACTCACTGGCAAAATAACTAATTTATCATGAGACAAGTTAATGAAGAAATCAGATATTTGGAGATATTTGGTTTTATCTTTTTTTTTTTTTTTTAAGCTCTGTTGGATTTGAGATACTTGGTTTTAAAGGGCAGACAATTAAATATTGAAATTAAAATGCATTTTCCCTAAGAATAGCATATGTTTTAGGAACACATTTTCATTTAAATACTTGTTATTTGTTACAGACGACAACAACACATTTTCTGCTTATAGCAGAGATTAAATCTGAAAGATTATAAATAGTCCAATTTATTTTTTACCATACTCACTGTTGTTGAAATTGAGCAATGAAAGTAGATAAGCTCATTTAATTTTTGCTTACAGTCAGCAATCCTTTCTGGCACTCCTATGTGGGGCATTCCACAATGCCTTGGGGGAATTGACTTCAAGGAAAGACTGATATGTTAAAACATTTTCCCTGTCACAAATTCATACCAATTTTTTTTTTTTTTCCACAGATGCCTTACAGGTGAGCCAAGCCCATGCTAAAGCATTACCCATTAAAAAGCCCTTCATCAAGGAGTGTTTGGTGAAAGAAGTGGGAGAAGAGTTAAGAGCAAACTAAAAAGAAATTAAAACAGAGTGCAGACAGAACAGGCTAGGGAGAGAAAGGAAATAAACCAAGTGAGGCTGTGGGGATGTAAATCCTTTACTCTGGGCTGGTAGGGCAGGGGGGTGCACACCTGTAATGCTAGCACTTTGGGAGGCTGAGGCAGTAGGATCACTTGAGCCTGGGAGTTCTAGACCAGCCTGGGCAACAATGTGAGATCCCATCTCTACACAAAATTAACCAGGCACTATAGCATGTCCCTGTAGTCCTAGCTACTGGGAAAGCTGAGGTGGGAGGATCACCTGAGCCTGAGAGGTCAAGGCTGCAATGAGCCCTGATTGTACCACTGCAATTCAAGTTTTGCCACAAAGCGAGCAAAATTTTCTCTGAAATGTTTTATTCTACTCTGATAGGCAATAGCCAGTTAGGTTTTCATCTGTGTTGATGCTATGTGAAGACCAAGTTCTGGCCAGGCGCGGTGGCTCACACCTGTAATCCTAGCAATTTGGGAGGCTGAGGTGGGCGGACCATGAGGTCAGGAGTTAGAGACCAGCCTGGCCAACATGGTGAAACCCTGTCTCTACTGAAAATACAAAAAATTAGTGGGGCGTGGTGGCAGGAACCTGTAATCGCAGCTACTTGGGAGACTGAGGCAGGAGAATCGCTTGAACCCGGGAGGCGGAGGTTGCAGAGAGCCAAGACAGCGCCATTGCACTCCAGCCTGGGTGACAGAGCGAGACTCCAGTCTCAAACAAACCAACCAACCAAAAAACAAGTTCTGCCTGGGAATTATTCCATCAACAATACCACAACAGGTATTTTATTATACACAGTGGGGTCAGACTAGATGATTTCTCACGTCACTTGTAATTCTGAACTATGAAGATTCGGAAAAATTTGGTAACACATTATAGACAAGAAGCAAATTTCTGGGGGAGATGTATACAGATGCCCATGAGGATCAAAAAGAGGGCTCTGTGAATTGCATCCCATACTGTTTAAGGCAGGAACCAAGAGACTTCAACTCACCATCAAGTTACTTCTGAATTAAGATGGGAACCGCCTCTCCTACAGAGAACAGTAAAATTATATGAAAGCCATCTGACAGGAGAAGAAAAAAAGGAAACACGGAGGGAAATGATCTTTAGAATCACACCTCCTGCTATTTCTCTTTTTTGCTTAGGAGATACAAAAAAGGGGCCGGACGCGGTAGCTCACGTCTGTAATCCCAGCACTTTGGGAGGCGGAGGCTGGCGGATGACCCGAGGTCAGGAGTTCAAGACCAGCCTGGCCAACATGGCGAAACACCGTCTCTACTAAAAATAAAAAAATTAGCCGGTCGTGGTGGCGGGCGCCTGTAATCCCAGCTACTCGGGAGGCTGAGGCAGAAGAATCGCTTGAACCGGAGGTTGCAGTGAGCAGAGATCGTGCCATTGCACTCCAACCTGGGCGACAAGAGAGAAACTCCGTCTCAGACCAAAAAAAAAAAAAAGCCTTTCCTGTTAGGCCAGAGCTGCGCTACGCGAGGGTGTCAGACGCCGTTTCTCGTTTTCATCATATAGATAACAGCCGTGCTGCAAAGACCGTCAACGTACCTAAAAACCGAAGAACCTTCTGTAAGAAGTGTGGCAAGCATCAGCCTCACAAAGTGACACAGTATAAGAAGGGCAAGGATTCTTTGTATGCCCAGGGAAAGAGGCGCTATGATCCGAAGCAGAGTGGCTATGGTGGGCAGACAAAGCCAATTTTCCGGAAAAAAGCTAAGACCACAAAGAAGATTGTGCTAAGGCTGGAATGTATTGAGCCTAACTGCAGATCCAAGAGGATGCTGGCCATTAAGAGATGCAAGCATTTTGAACTAGGAGGAGATAAGAAGAGAAAGGGCCAAGTGATCCAGTTCTAAACTTTGGGATATTTTTCTTCTGATTTTGAAGAGAAAATGTTGAAGCCCTAGAAAAACTACCTGAGGGAAAACAGTGATGATATTCTTATGCAAAATAAATAAATAAATAAAATTAAAAAGTAAAAATAAAAGGGAATGTGTTAATAAGAGACCAGAGATTGTTAACTGTTTCCTAGTTATGCAATAAAAGACTAAAAAGTGCAGCTGGAAGTATCCACCAAACAAACTGATTTATCTATCTTGTCTTCTAATAAATTTTACCCTATGAGAATGTCCACTTGGCTGTCTCTCGTGCTCTTAAACATGATTATGGAAAATATTTTTTTCCAACACATTTTAAAGCTCCAGTTAAAACTCTTGCTCTGCTTCTTTGAGATGCCATCATGTTATGTGCATAGAACAAAAGATTCTCACTCACATAATTAATCCCAGGAAACAGAAGATCATTAGTCTTTTTTTTTTTTTTTTTGAGGCGGAGTCTCGCTCTGTCGCCCGGACTGGAGTGCAGTGGCCGGATCTCAGCTCACTGCAAGCTCCGCCTCCCAGGTTTACGCCATTCTCCTGCCTCAGCCTCCCGAGTAGCTGGGACTACAGGGGCCCGCCACCTCGCCGGGCTAGTTTTTGTATTTTTTAGTAGAGACGGGGTTTCACCGTGTTAGCCAGGATGGTCTCAATCTCCTGACCTCGTGATCCGCCCGTCTTGGCCTCCGAAAGTGCTGGGATTACAGGCTTGAGCCACCGCGCCCGGCCAGATCATTACAGTCTTATCCAGAGTTGATGTATGCTTGCACAATACTTTGGGTAAACAACAACACCACACGTATGATTAATGACATTTGCATGAGTATTTTTTAAAAAGGCAGTGAGCTGAATATAACATTCTGGGAAAAGTATGTGTTGAGTCATTATAAAAGAAAGGTCGATATCCATTTTTACTACTCATTTTTTAAGTCACAGATCTACCAGGTAACTACTTGAGGAAGACCCATGAGTGCCAGATGCATGGTGGAGCCCTGAGGTTAACTCTCTTTATGTCTGTTCTCTGTCTTTCATGGAAATGCCAACATTTTTGTATCAGAAGGAGCATGATTTTTATACTCGTAAAATTCATCTGCCAGCCCTTACAAAGAGACACTCCCATTCCTGTTCCTGAAAAAAAAAAAAAAAAAAGACAGAAAACTCAACTTTTCCTTCAGCTGTAAAATTCCATTGTTTCAGAATCTCAGAAACATATATCTTTCTTCTCACGCCATCTAACTCTTCTCCTTACCAAGTACAGTAAGTCATATGGACTCGCCCTGTTGTTGAAGGCCATGTTCTTCTCCAGAGTACTTTCCTTCTAATTGCATTTTTTGTGACACACACGGATGCACAGACACACACACACACATAAAGGCTTAGTTATCTCAGTTTTTCTGAGCTGCCTTATACAATTGAAGATGTAAATAAATGAACTCTATGAAGAACTCATCAAAGAGGTGGCACCGTGGCAATGTCTCAATGAGTTTCTCACATATGGAGAGAGAAGCTACAAGTGACAGGACATTGGGGTCATGGTTACTTCTTTAAATAGTGCCTTGGTCAAGCTTAGTGAAACAATCCCCCATCAAGGGAAGTACATAACATGCTCTGCTCCTATGGCTAATGCTGGCCTGAATGAGGTTTGAAATCTAAAAGACATTATTAATATGGGTGAGCAGGCACCGGATTTTCTGCACCATTTCCCTCTCAATGAACACAATTCTTTTTTAAATGGATTGTCTAGGCATAATTTTTTTCCTATGCCTTATAAATGAAACAACTAGGTGCTAGCTATCTAATGAATGTTCTCAAAAATCAGATGATGTTGATTCCAAAAGCAAAGAGACACTTAACAAAGAACCCTTGTTCTAGAAATGAGGTCATTTGGACAGTCTATCCATTAAGAAAAAGCCTATTTTGCTTTCAGAGGTCACCTATTGGGGCAGGAAATCCATCTTTCAGCCAGCGAACTAACATCTGGCCTAAGTCTTCTAAGCTGAAATGTCAATTTCCTGATCTGAATGGAACATACATGAAAGAAAAAAAGATGAAAAATGCTTTTTCATCTTTTTCATGCTGAAGAATTCTTCAGCAGCAGCATAAAGATTATCCAAAAAGGAGCTACTTTTTAGTAATCAAAAACAATAAAAACAGTAAAATGTTTGTATGAAATATTTGCTTCTATAATAATGCAAAGATAAATGATAGCAAGGGTACAAATCAATCATTCACTGGTAAATCAATAAATAAATCTACTTTAATTTAGACCAACTAATCACAATTTATGGTGATTCATCCCAGGCTGGGTAAGTTTTACTTTTGTGCTGAGAAACGGGAGCAGGAGGAAGCTTACTAGGTGCAAAAGTAATCACAGGTTTTGCCACTATTTTTTTTTTTTTGAGACGGAATCTTGCTCTGTCACTCAGGCTGGAGTGCAGTGGCACAATCTCAACTCACTGCAACTTCCGTCTCCTGGGTTCAAGCAATTCTCCTGCCTCAGTCTCCTGAGTAGCTAGGATTACAGGTGCCCACCGCTGTGCCTGACTAATTTTTGTATTTTCAGTAGAGATGCGGTTTCACCATGTTGGCCAGACTGGTCTCGAACTCCTGACCTTGTGATCCACCTGCCTCTGCCTCCCAAAGTGCTGGGATTACAGGCGTGAGCCACTATGCCTGGCCTCACTATTTTTTTAAATTTTTAAAAATTTTTTTATTTTTTATTTTTGAGATGGACTGCTGCTCTGTCACCCAGGCTGGAGTGCAATGGCACGATCTGATCTTGACTCACTGCAACCTCTGCTTCCTGGGTTCAAGCAATTCTCCTGCCTCAGCCTCCTGAGTAGCTGGGACTACAGGCACCTGCCACCAAATCTGGCTAATTTTTTGTATTTTTTGTAGAGACCGGGTTTCACCATGTTAGCCAGGATGGTCTCTGTCTCCTGACCTTGTGATCTGCACACCTCAGCCTCCCAAAGTGCTAGGATTACAGGTGTGATCCACCATGTCTGGCCCGGCCTCACTATTTTTAACTAATAATTAAATTAATAGGATATAACTTGAAGAGAACTGAGAAGGTGTTTAACCTACATAAGAAAGTAATGGTTTAATGCTGTTTAAAAGTGCCATAAAATAGCCAGGCACAGCACACCTGTAGTCCCAACTACTTGGGAGGTTAAGGCTGGAGAATCACTTGAGGCCAACAGTTCAAGGCTGCAGTGTGCTCTAATTGCATGTGTGAGTAGTCACTGCACTTCAACCTGGGCAACAAAGTAAGACCCCATCCCTTAAACAAAAAAGTGCCATAAAACACTTCACATATAATTCTCTAATTTACCACTCAGTTTACTTTGTGTGTGTGTGGTGTGTGTGTTTTCTTTTTTGAGACAGAGTCTTGCTCTGTCACCCAGGCTGGAGTGCAGTGGTGCGACCTTGGCTCACTGCAACCTCCACCTCCTGGCTTCAAGTGATTCTCGTATTTCAGCCTCCAGAGTAGCTGGGATTATAGGCGTGTGCCACCACCCTCAGCTAATTTTTGTATTTTTAGTAGAGATGGGGTTTTGCCACGTGTTGGGATTACAGGTGTGAGCCACTGCACCCAGCCACTTTTTGTGTGATTTAAACATATTCCATAATTTTGACTAATCTTTCTTCTACCAGTGTACATTATAGAGATTTCTATTGTATGTGTCATTCATTCATTCATTCATTCCTCCATGTAACAAATACTGATTGAGTACCAATTATGTCTGACATGTGCCAGCTCTGGAGTTCTGGATCACCTAGCCTAGTAAGAGAGATAGAAAAGTAAATAATAGGCATATATACCCCATAAAGAGGTTCTCAGAGGAGAGAATGGCCAACATGATGTGGAGCAAGAGGAGCTCATGAAGGAGTTGAGCCCCCTACGAAGGGATTGAGGGGCACAAGTTTCACCAGCCAGTAAGGGAAGTGAAAGGAAAGATTTTCTAGGCAAAGGGAAAAGTCTGGAGATGTTAAAGATTGTAAAGTCCTAGTGTGGAGGGCAGGATGTGACGGTGGAGGTAGGAAGCAGTAACCAGTGTAGCCCCTTGTGCCAAGCTCGGAGGGAGGATTTTATTATGTACACCCCGTTTAGTGGTAAGCATTGCTCTAACTCCACCCCCTTTTATCTTTCAAGCAAGAAAGATGAGTAGTAATCCAAGTTCATAATAAAATATAATTATGACTTAACAGTTACTGTGATAAGAGCAATATGGCGGTCAGGCACGGTGGCTCATGCCTGTAATCCCAGCACTTTGGGAGGCGAAGCGAGTGGATCACCTGAGGTCAGGAGTTCGAGACCAGCCTGGTCAACATGGTGAAACCCATCTTTACTAAAAATACAAAAATTAACCGGGCATGGTGGTGGGCCCCTGTTATCCCAGCTACTTGGGAGGTTGAGGCAGGATAATTGCTTGAACCCAGGAGATGGAGATTGCAGTGAGTGGAGATCATGCCATTGAACTCCAATCTGGGTGACAGAGTGAGACTCTGAAGAAAAAAATTCAAGAGCAATATGGAGTCACTGAGGATTGTAAATGGGGAGTTGCTAACCTGCCTCATGTAGGTTCATTTAAAAATTAATGGCAATAAGGAGCCTAACCTAGAAGAAGATGAAATTTGAGACAACTTCCAAGAGTCATGCTACTAATCCAGGCAAGATGTTACCATGGCATCAGGGCAAATACCTTGGATTGGCTCACCTAACACCCATTCTGACTCCTGTCTAGCATGCAGGGGCTAAAAAGTACATTTTTCAGGATTTCCTTGCAACTGAGGTTGATATGATTTGGCTGTGTCCCCACCCAAATCTCATCTTGTAGTTCCCATAATCCCCACGTGTTGTGTGAGGGACCCAGTGGGAGATAATTGAATCATGGGGGTGCTGTTCTCGTGATGGTGAGTTCTTGTAAGATCTGATGGTTTTATAAGAGGCTTTTCCGGCCAGGCACAGTGGCTCATGCCTGTAATCCCAGCACTTTGGGAGGCTGAGGCGGGCAGATCACCTGAGGTCAGGAGTTCAAGAGTAGCCTGGCCAACTTGGTGAAACCCTGCTAAAAATATTTTTAAAATTAGCTGGGTGTGGTGGCATGCCACCTGTAAACCCAGTTACTTGGGAGGCTGAGGCAGGAGAATCACTTGAGCCGGGGAGGCAGAGGTTGCAGTGAGTCGAAATCGTGCCACTTGCACTCCAGCCTGGGCAACAGAGTGAAACTCTGTCTCGGCGGGGGGAAGAGGCTTTTCCCCTACCTCACTCTGCACTTCTCATTCTTGCTATCATGTGAACAAGAAAGTGTTTCCTTCCCCTTCTGCCATGATTGTAAGTTTCCTGAGGCCTCCCCAGCCATGCAGAACTGTGAGCCAATTAAACCTCTTTTATTTATAAATTACCCAGTCTAGGGCAGTTCTTCATAGCAGAGTGAGAATGGACTAATACAGAGGTCAAGGATGGAACTGAGGTTCTACCAAGTTAACACATTTGCCTAAGGCTTTTGTTGGTAGCCAGTGAGTGGCTCAGTGCACATGTGGCTGGCACAGATGGAAGCAGAAGCACCATGATCCCACAGCACTGGCTTCCCGATTTGGAGGCTGCCTGATGGCAGCAGAGGCATTGGTGGCCCCGTTCCGGGTGAGTTAGTAGAGTTAGGGTGCCCAGTCATCCTACTTTGACCAGAACTACCACAGTTTTAGCACTGGAAATCCCACATTCTGAAAGTCCTCATACTCAGGCTAACTAGGACTGTTAGTCACACTATAAAATTGCATTATTCCTGAAAGCTCAACCCAGAGTCTATTTCTTTAGTCTTCCCAACAATTCAAGCCATCTATGTATCTTAATAAATACCTTTAAAAACTAAAAACCACTGAAGAATCTACTTTTTTCTCCAGCTAAGAACTTGAAGGAAGACAGCCATGAGCAATGGCTATAAGGCTGGAATGGAGAATAAGAATCTGAGAACATTGACAAACTCAATTGGAAGGACTGGGTTATTTATCGGATGGGAGAGTTGGAGAAAGGGAAGGAATCAAGGCCAATGTCAGGTTTCTGGCTTGTGCAACCAGGCAGGGGACAATGCTGCTCACTGAGGCAGGGAACACATATGGGAGCAGGTTTGAGAGGGAAAAGAAAGAATCCAGTTTGACCTGTGTGGAATTTTAACTGTTTTTGGACCACAGTTCATGGATAATCTAGAACTAGGAGAGCAATTTGGGCCAGAGATGTGTCCTGACTACAAAGGAATCCTTAAATGATTTTCTACCACTTTTCTCCTCAGTTTTTTGTGATCTGATCCCTCCAGCCTGCTGCCCTCCCATTTGCCATTCTTGAGTCATACCGCACTTACGCTTGTTTTTGTTTTTTTTTTCTGAGACGGAGTCTTGCTCTGTTGTCAGGCTGGAGTGCAATGGCATGATCTTGGCTTCCTGCAACCTCCGCCTCCCGGGTTTAAGCGATTCTCCTGCCTCAGCCTCCCAAGTAGCTGGGACTATAGGCATGTTCCACCATGCCCAGCTAATTTTTGTATTTTTAGTAGAGACAGGGTTTCACCATGTTGGCCAGGATGGTCTCAATCTCCTGACCTCGTGATCCTCCCACCTCAGCTTCCCAAAGTGCTGGGATTACAGGCGTGAGTCACTGAGCCCGGCCATGCTTGCTTTTAATGGAGAGCCTCACTCTTCTATTCATGTGGGTCACACATGTAGCCTCCATACATGGAGCTCAAGTATGCCTGAGGAGCGCCTCCCTTTAATTGGTATCAACTTGCATGCATATCATCCAGGAAGCTCTCCCTGGCCTTCTCAGAGCTGGGAGAATTGATCCTCTTCTGCATTTCTGTAACACCCAACTATTTTCCTGTCACAACAGTTATCCTACTTCTTTGTAATTGCTTACCGAGTTGGATCTCTCATGTTTAATTGCAAGCTCTGTGAAGGGAGGGGCCACGGAGTCTCACTCACTGCTAATACTCCAGTGACTAGCGTCAGCTTGGCCCATAGTAGAGATTCATGTATTATGTATTTGATAAAGGAAATCACCAATGGAGACAAAACAGAGCAGTGACTATCAAATGAGGGTGCACATTAGAACCACTGTGACACTTTAAAAAAGTACAGGTGGTACAGGTGTCCAGGCCCTAGCTAGAATTATGTCAGAATCACTGGAGATAGGGCTCAGGTATGTTTATTTTTTATTTTTTGAAAGAGCCACCATTAGCCAGGCATGGGGCTCATGCCTGTAATCTCAGCACTTTGGGAGGCCAAGGCGGGCAGATCACTTGAAGTCAGAAGCTCGAGACCAGCCTGGCCAATGCGGTGAAACCTGCCTCTACTAAAAATACAAAAATTAGCCTGGAAGGGTGGCATATGCCTGTAATCCCAGCGACCTGGGAGGCTAAGGCAGGAGAATCACGTAAACCCAGGAGGCAGAGGTTGCAGTGAGCTGAGATCCTGGGTGACAGAGCTAGACCCCTGTCTCAAAACAAAAGGAAGAAAGAAAAGGAAAGAAGAAAGAAAGAAAGAAAGAAGGAAGAAAGAAATAAAGAAAGAAAAAAAGACAAGAACAGTTGATTTGGATGGGTGGTCAGGGATGAAATCCATCTGTGTAAGTGAGAATGAAAAACTGTGAAAGGCAAAAATGGGGAACATCAGATTCAAGAGAATGAAGAAAAATGACACAATGTTTGAGAGAGAGAGAGTGGTGCTAAAAGTAGGAGGAGAATTATCATGGCATGATGTCAAGGGAGGTGAGAATGACAGCAAGGAGTAAGGGATCCACAGTGTCCAAAGCAACAGAAGAGTCACAGCAGCAAGAAATGTCAGCTGAGCTTGCATTTTGGAGTAACTGTGCTGAGCCTCTGCAATTTCAGGGTCAGGGGAAGGAGTAGAAACTGGATTGCAGCAGACTGAAGGATGACTGGGAGAAAAATAGGTAAACAAATGTGAAGAAGTTTGAAGAAGATGGTTAAGAATGTGAAAGAGTTGAGCAAATTTATAAATTAAGCTGAAAAGAACTAAGTAAAGAAGGAGAGATTTCCTTTTTTTGAGATCGAGTCTCGCTCTGTTGCCCAGGCTGGAGTGCAGTGGTGAAATCTCAGCTCACTGAAAGCTCCTCCTCCCGAGTTCAAGTGATTCACATGCCCTCAGCCTCCCGAGTAGCTGGGATTACAGGCACCTGCCACCACGCCTGGCTAATTGTTGTATTTTTAGTAGCGATGAGGTTTCACCATGTTGGCCAAGTCGGTTTCGAAGTCCTGACCTCAAATGATCCACCTGCCTCGGCCTCCCAAAATGCTAGGATTACAGGCATGGGACCGGCTGAGAGAAGGAAGGTTTAAGAGATGCTACTGTTAGACCAGGATCTCAGAGTAGATGAAGGTGGTAATATTATTATCACCACCATTTGTACATATATTTTAATAAATGTATATGTATACTATTTATATATGAAAGTTAAAAATTTACACGTATAAGAAATTATCACTGTAGGACTTTTCTCTTTTAGAAGTCAAACAGACTTCTCCTTTCCTATTAACACATTTTTCTTACCCAATCATAATAGAATTGATCAGATTTAATTATTCTAAGTAAGGAGGCAAGGACTGCATTCTAATTACATTTCCCTTATGCTATGCCCAGACCATCTTCAATGGATTTCAGTTCAACAAATATTTACTAAGTGTCTATTTTGTACTAAGCATTGGGAATGTGAAAAAAAATTGTAAATCCTGATTTTGATGAGCTTAGTCTAGTGAGGGAGACAGACACATAAGTAGGTTGGTGTAAGCGTAATCACAGTTTTTACCATTACTTTCAAAGAGTGCAGTCAGCCAGGTGCCATGTTTGATCTCCATTATATTCCTGAAGGCAGAAATGACAGTATTTTTAAGCACAGCAATCTCAAGGGTTCCTCTATTTCAGTAGATCATAGGACAAAGAGCTTCATTTTGATCTTTCATGCGCATATACCCATTTGCCATTACTTTTCTTTTTTTTTTTTTTTAAGAAGGAGTTTCACTCTTGTAACCTAGGCTGGAGTGCAATGGCACAATCTCAGCTCACTGCAACCTTTGTCTCTGGGTTCAAGCGATTTTCATGCCTCAGCTTCCCAAGTAGCTAGGATTACAGGCATGTGCCACCACACCCAGCTCATTTTTTGTATTTAGCAGAGACGGTGTTTCACCACATTGGCCAGGCTGGTCTTGAACTCCTGACCTCAAGTGATCTGCCTGCCTTGGCCTCACAAAGTGCTGGGATTACAGGCATGAGCCACCGCGCCTGGTCTGCTATGACTTTCAATGGCCAAAACCGTGATTACATTTGCACCAACCTAATACTATCAATCCTGTGTGATAAAGGAATGCACAAGCTTTACGAACAAAGAGACTGGACAGTTAGTGCAGACTCGAGGCATCATGGAAAACTTCTTGTGAGAGGCTTCATCTGAGTTAAGATGTACTGAAGGAAAAATCAAAATTACCCAGCCATGTGGTGGCTAAACTGGACTCAGACTATGAGAACAACAGGAGCAAAAGCACAAAGACATAAAATGACATTATGTGTCATTTTCAACCAAGCTCTCTCTTTTAAAAAACACAAGTGAAGGCTGGGTATGGTGGCTTACGCCTGTAATACCAACACTTTGGGAGGCTGGAGGAGGAGAATCCCTTGAACCCCGGAGTTCCAGACCAATACAAGTGGGAGAATGACTGAACCCAAAGCTCAAGGCAGATGGATGGTCAAACACTTTGCACCTTGTAGGTTGTAAGCAAAGGAGGTTGTTCTTAAAAGACCTGAAAGAGCCCACCCTTTTGTCTTTTGGTGCTTCCTAATTTCCTTTCTGGGATGGTAATCTTCACTTTATTTTGAAGAGCACCATGTACCAGGGACAGTCCCTTGGCTGAGTAGATGATTCCAAAGCCTGCTGTAACAGAATACACACATTAGGGAGAGAGGGAGTAAAATTTGGAACACTTCACTAATGTGCAGGTCACACCTGCCCAAAGGCCAGCCAGAAGTGGTGTTGCTATCAAGGGGGCGGCCCACACACCAATAATGTACCTTGATATTTCCTAGCAGCGGCGCCAATCAGCTTTTTTCAGAGGGTCTCATCCAGATCTTTCCACTGGCTCTGCGATCTAAAGTAAAGTATTCTCTCTTCTTTCTTTATCCTTAGGGGATAGATTCTCAGACCCCCAGTGAATTCCTGAAACCATGGATAGTACTGAACCCTATAGATACTATGTTTTTTCTCATACATACATACTTATGATAAAGTTTAATTATAACATAGGTACAGTAATAAATTAACAACTAATGATAAAATAGAACAATTATAACCATATGCCAGCATCACTGCTCTTGTATGTTGGGGCCATTATGAGGCAAAGTAAAGGTGACTTCTACAGCAATACGGTGATAGTCAACCTGATAACTGAGTCACCTACTAAGCAACTACTGTGTAGACCACATGGGTACAATGGACAGGGGGAGGAGTCACATCCTGGGAGGGATGTTGCTGGACAGCACAAAATTTCATTATATTCCTCAGAATGGCATGCAATTTAAAACTTATATGTTGGGTCAGGTGCGGTGGCTCATGCCTGTAATCCCAGCACTTTGGGAGGCCAAGATGGGTGGATCACCTGAGGTTGGGAATTGGAGACCAGCCTGACCAACGTGGGGAAAACCTATCTCTACCAAAAACACAAAATTAGCCGGGCGTGGTGGCACATGCCTGTAATCCCAGCTATTCGGGAGGCTGAGGCTGGGAACTGCTTGAACCCGGGAGGTGGAGGTTGCAGTGAGTCGAGATCACGCCATTGCACTCCAGCCTGGGCAACAAGAGCAAAACTCCATCTCAAAAACAAACAAACAAAAAATGTATACATCATTTATTTATTGATTTTTCCATTTAATATTTTAGGACCGAGGTTGACTGTGGGTAACTAAAATTGAGGAAAAAGAAACCATCAATAAGGGGGGACTACAGTAATTCACGATCTCCCGGGTTCCTTAACTCCAAATTGAAGCGGGTAAAAAAAAGATATCTGGGGCTTTTTCCATATTCCATAATAGAAGAATGGTCAAATAAATGATGATATGATATCTTGAAGAAATAATATCTATGTACCAAATTGTTAATACTGTATAAAATATATAACAGCATGGGAAAATATTCTCTGTGTGAAAAACTTCAAGAAATTAGTAGTATATATGCCCACAAAGGTGAGAAAAGCTGCCAATGTTCTATGGCTGTGTTTGCAGTACAGTAAGGACCTCAATAAATATTTTTTGAACAAACAAATAAATGAATGTCAAATGAAAGCTGTTGATGCATTTGGGTGGTAAGATTTTGAATAAACTATCTGAAAATTTTTCTATACTGTTACTATGCTGCTTAATGATAAGCATAATGTTAATAACAAACATTGATTATTTACTGTATACAGGCACCGCCTTGTATATTAAATATGTGGAATGCTACCTATTCATTGCCTGGCAAAACATGTCTCCTGTTTGTCTATTTCCAGACTCGGGCATTCATGGAGACAAATTCATTGCCAGCCAGACATAGAAGTGCCCTAAAAATTGGACTGGTGAATAAATGAATGAATGAATGCCTCCATGAATGACAGTGGCAGAAACTGAGGGCCATGACCCTAGTGCCTTAGACCAAAAGGTCTCTGTGTGATGCATGGGGATGCATTCTCAGTCTAAGTTCTGGGCTTCTAGATTATCTATGTAAATAATTGCTAGTATTAGAATTACTGAGTTGCTGAAGCTGAGAGACAAAGGGTTCTTTTCTAAACAGTTTCAGAAAGCACAACCTTTTACATAACTTATGATAGTTCCTGAATGCCTCACTGTTAAATAATGGAATGCATTGCTAAAGGCTGCCATATTATAGCATTTCCAAAAAGGCAGGAATGCACTATGGCAAATATTTCATGAATGGAACCTGAATGAATCCAGTATCCAACAAAAGAAAGCAGATGTTGTGAGTCCCATAACAAATTTTTTTCCTCAATATTTTCTCAAACCTCCTAAATAATAACAAATATTCAGGAACCGCTTCTTTTGATCCACCCGTAGTGTTTAACTTTCCTGGTTTTCCAGGTTTCGTGATAAACATGGTGTCACAGATGAACAAGAGCTCTTTATTAGACCAAATTTTATCACTGGCTTATGCATGCAAGGGTTCTGTAGAGACCATTGGAATTTCTTGTCTTCATCCAAGAGAAGTATTTAGCCTTTGGTCAGTAATACAAGCAATTTCACCCTTGATTTTTCTTGGATACACAGTCTACCTTCTTTGCTATTCATCTCCAGATTTTCCAGTGAAAGACACTATTTTTGAAGTTGCTCTGTGCCGTTGGCTATTTCTCCTGATTCCTTCCCTTTCCAGCTAACTCAGAATGGAGTGCAAAGTAAGCCAGGTGCCATGTCTGATCACCATTATATTCCTCAAGGCAGAAATGGCAGTATTTTTAAGCACAGCAATCTCAGAGATTCTTCTATTTCAGTAGCTCATATGACAAAGAACTTCCTTTTGATCTTTCATGCACATTTATACCCAAGATACACACCTCTTCTCATAATTCTATATCCCCTGACATACCAGAGCTGAGGCACCTCTGTAAAGCAATCATAAATACTGCCTGCATCATCTCAACATATGGTGACTGATTTCTCTCAAAAAACGTTTAATATCTACAAAGAAAAAACAGCAAAACATTTCATAAACCAATGGTGTCCAACGCCACTCCTCTCTTGGTGTATAAAACAAAATGTCTAACTTTCAGTGCCTAGGAGGAGAAACTCCAAATAATGGAGACTCCAAATAATGCGCTGCCCAGTGTTTCCTGAGAGCTTTCTTCTAATCATAGATGCATTCTGGGCAAGCCAATTAATCTGGGCATGATGCCCCGAAGTGGGCCGTATGCTGTTTGAAGTCAATAACAGTGTGACATATATCTATGCTCTGTACCCACTTAATTTGTCCCTGGCTGGAATACATGAACTTTTATTTGTGCTATTATCATCATATCCTGTCTAGACAGAAAACAGCTTCAGAGTGGCTCCCTTCATATTCAGTGCATTACAAATAAAGAGGCCAGCATGTCCCACGCTGCCTACGCTTGGGACTCTGGTGGGGTCCCTCTCAGCCTCTCTCACTGAAAACAGCAGAAACAGAGGGAAGACCGTGGAAGCTGCTGCCAACTGGAAACACCTAGATAAGGGTAAAACTTGACAAGACATTGTCAACATTGCACTCTGACTCCAGTCATATTATATTCTCAGTAAATCATTTGGAAAAATAATAAAGATTTTACATCAAGCTAGGCAGAAGTAATGTTTGGACTATGTTTTGATTCTAATTTGAAAACACTGGTGCTCCAGGAAATCAATGAACAAAAGGAGGACTGTATCCTCAAGGCTGTGAGGGGAAGAATCTATTGGTCACAGCACAGGGATTTAGGAAGGTTGAAATGCCCATGGGTGTGGCAGGCTAGTCTTAGTTTTGAGGTTTTTATTTTTTCCTTGAGACAGGGTCTTGATCTATTGCCCAGGCTGGAGTGTAGTGGCACAATCATGGCTCACTGAAGGCTTGACCTTCCAGGCTCAAGTGATCCTTCTACCTCAGCCTCCTGAACAGCTGGGACTACAGGCATGCACCACCACACCCAGCTAATTTTTAATTTTTCTGCAGAGATGGGATCTCACTATGTTGCCCAGGCAGGTCTTGAATTCCTGGGCTCAAGCAATCCTCTCACCTTGGCCTCCTAAAGTACTGAGATGACAGGCATGAGCCACTGTGCCTGGCTTAGTTTTGAGATTTTGACAGGGCAAGAAAGCTCCCATAACTAAAGTGAGGATATCTCTTAAATTTAAAAAAGTTTGAATTTATATAAAACTGATCAACTAATGGCGTTACCTGCATCATAAAAAAGTACTGTCTTTTAAACATTCATCAGGGAATCTAAGGTAGTGGTTGAACAGATGGGCTTTGGCTTCAGACAAACTTCAACTTCCAGCAAGTTACTCTCTAAGGTTCACTTTCTCAGTTATTAAATGGGGTCAATAACAGTGCCTATGCCATAGTGTTGATAAGACAAATACAAAAGTTAGTTTGCAAAACACTGAACACCATGAGTGCCACATAGCAAATGATCAATAAAAACTTATCAGATACTTTAAAAATTATTATGTGGAAAAGCACTTACTATCATCTCTACCTGGCATAAAGGGAGCAGTCACAGTCAATATATGATCATAGTGGTTATTACATTTTTCATTTAAATTCTATTTAATAACAGTAATAAATAGTAGCTCATTTGATCCCTTAAATGCTTGCAGATCATTAACTGCTTTAAAAATCATTTATACTGGGCTGAACGCAGTGGTTCACGCCTGTAATCCCAGCACTTTGGGAGGCTGAGGTGGGCGGATCACCTGAGGTCAGGAGTTCGAGACCAGCCTGACCAACCTGGTGAAACACCAGCTCTACTAAAAATACACAAAATTAGCCGGGCATGATGGCAGGTGCCTGTAATCCCAGCTATTTGGGAGGCTGAGACAGGAGAATCGCTTGAACCCAGGAGGCAGAGACTGCAGTGAACCGAGGTCGTGCCACTGCACTACAGCCTGGGCTCGACAGAGCGAGATTCTGTCTCAAAAAAAAAAAAAAATCATTTATACCATTTTTCATTAATAGACCTGAAACTTAGGAGAGCAAAAGGAATTCTAAACCCACCCTCTCTTTCTTATCCTTCCTCTTGAACTAAAGACAGTGATGATGTTGGGTGGAGAAGCAAGAAAGAAAACAGAAAGAATGCCTATTTCCAAACTTTTGTTTGAGGACCGAAAATGAAAACTTATGCTGTAGATTAAAGGGAAATGACTGTGAATGTCTTAGAAATAACTCCTAGGTTCAGGCACAACATAATACATTCAGCGGGCTCAGTAAATTCCTCATTACCATATAAATTGTGTTCAAGTCTGATCTAATAGGATATGATTAATAATTGGAATTTGTTTTCTTCAAGAAGCTGAATGATTGAAGGGAATCTGATACAGTTTAAAGGACCATTTCTAAATTGATCAAGTACTTTTTGTTTTGTATAAACAAAAGTATTCTGATTAGAATTAGAATGAGCTCCTTGCGGATACTGAGTGGGGAAGTGTGTAGCTGTGGCCTTGGAGGTGCATGAGTTCACCACAGGAAGTGGGGCTGCATCCATTCACCATATGGCTTTTAAAATGAGAATCACAGAAAATTGGCTGCTCCAGGACAGGACTTCTGACTCCATGTTGTTTATTCTCTGATTAGAATACCTGGTAAGGATTCCAGTGTCGCTTGGGCTACATCCCACTCCTTTTCGTTTATCTCTCTAGACCATTTCTGAGACGCAAAAGCTTGTTTTTGGTGTAAATTGAATGCAACCTGAGTTGCTTATGAAAATCTGGACAGGAAGACACTGAACTTATGCTAAAGGTGATTTTCAGAGGAACAAGGTTTCCTTGTTGAAGTTGTCCAAAATTCAGAGCTATGCAAGGGGGAGGGAAGGATTAGCAAGTTAAGGGAAATAAAACCAGCAAAATAAGTCCTTTGATGAGGAATTAATGCAATGTGTTCAAGCCAGTTGACACAATTACAGCTCCCAGTTCTCTGCCAGAAGGAGCAGGTAGCAGTATCTAATTCCATTCCCCACCCTACACCCGGCATGCAGCCGCACGTGCCACAGCCACTAAGGCCCCTGTCAATTAGGAACAGCATTAAAATGACATGCCATCTGCTCTACAAATGTCATCAAGCTCGTGCCACCTGTTGAGGGGTTGTGGGGGCAGTGGAAGGGTAAAAAGTCTCAACATAGGTTTGTGTATTTATACAAACAAAGAGCCGTTTGATTCAATGTTCTCCCTCTTCCACCACCCGCTCCTACCTCTTTTTGCCGGAAATCTTTTTGAATAGTTTTGCAGCAGTATTTTCTACCCAGAAGAGCATTTAAATACCATGCCCCGGGAATCACAGGACATTGAAAAATATGTGATATACCCCAATTAGTAGGGAAAGTAATAGCTTGAAGCCATTCTTGAGCCATTCCCCACTTGCATTCACAAATAAACATGAAGGAAAAGTGCAGCCAAGAGGATTTGCGCTGAATGAATTTTCTCCTGGTGAATACTAAGACACCGGAATGGGTATACAGGAGATTATGGTAGTTCTTTTCCAAAGATCTGCACATTAGGAATAGTATGTCCGAATCAGGATATCATGTCAGCTTCCATAAGCTTCCCTCCTAGTCTCTGCTGTTGTGGTTTCCCCACTTCCACAATATCTGTGCCCAAGTTTGATGTTTGGCTCAGTTGGTCTCTCCTCTCTCTGCCACTAACTCCTAAGACTTAACCTTTCTTTGTTGTTGGGAAGGGGTGTTGTTTTGTTTTGCTGGTGTCGTTTAGTGAATCTTCCTCCTCAATCCCTCCACATCCCACTGAATCTCTGTTGACACTACTACCTGTCCTCCTCCTTCTCCTCCTCCTCCTCCTCCTCCTCCTCCTCCTCCTCTTCCTCCTCTTATCCCTGTAGGATAATAGAACCTATCTCCTAAGGCTAGAATTAACTTATATAATGAATATAAAGGCACATCTAAAGCCTAGCACAGAGTAAATGGTAAATAAACTTTAGCTAATTTTACTTTATGCATTAGTTAGTTTAATTCTCAGAGCATATTTTTATTCAGTGCTACTACTAATTTTGTTTTCAGTTTAGAGATGAGGAAATGGGTATTTCTAAAGGTTAAGAAGCTTGCCTATGGTCATTCATGCAGCTTTAAGTGCCAGAGCACAATTTTTAAAATATTGCCTTCATGCTTTTTGGTTGTTGTTGCTGTCGTTGTTATTAACAGACAGCATCAGCCGGGTGCGGTGGCTCAAGCCTGTAATCCCAGCACTTTGGGAGGCCGAGACGGGCGGATCACGAGGTCAGGAGATCGAGACCATCCTGGCTAACATGGTGAAACCCCGTCTCTACCAAAAAATACAAAAAACTAGCTGGGCGAGGTGGCGGGCACCTTGTAGCCCCAGCTACTCGGGAGGCTGAGGCAGGAGAATGGCGTAAACCCGGGAGGTGGAGCTTGCAGTGAGCTGAGATCCAGCCACTGCACTCCAGCCGGGGCGACAGAGCGAGACTCCGTCTCAAAAAAAAAAAAAAAAAAAATAGCATTTCACTCTGTCACCCAGGCTGGAGTACAGTGACATAAGTTATAGCTCACTGCAGCCTCAAACTCCTAGGTTCAAGCAATCCTCCCACCTCAGCCTTCCAAAGCACTGAGATTACAGGCATGAACCACCATGCCTGACCACCTTCATGGTTTTTGATAACTAAGTACTATCTAGAGTATTGCTTCTTTTTTCTTGCTGATCAGGCTTATGGAAGTATAATGAACACACTAACAATCATGCTTTTTATTGCACAACACTGAGTATTACAGTCATGTAACCAGCATGACAGTCAAGATAAAGACATTTCCATCACCCCACAGACTACCCTCATGCTATTTAACAGTCAACTCGTTCCCTGACCACCAAACTCCAGAAAACACTAATCTGATTTCTATCCTTACTGTTTTGACTTTTTCCAAAATGTCATATACATGGAATCATACAGTATGCAGCTTTTTGAGTCTAGATCCTTTCACTTAGCAAGAAGCATTTGAGATGCATGCAGGTGACTCAGTGTATGAGAAGTTTCTTGCTTTTTATTGCTGAGCCATATACCACTGTGTGGATGTACCAGAGTTTACCCATTTACCGGTTGAAGCAGGTTTGAGAATTGTTTAGTTTTTCTTGATTGTGAACAAAGCCATGATAAACATTCAAGGAAAGATTTTCTTTTCTTTTTTTTTTTTTTTTTTTTTTTGCTTTTTTGAGACAGGGTCTTGCCCTGTTGCCCAGGCTGGAGTGCAGTGGCATGGTGCCATCTTGGCTCACTGCAACCTCCCTGTCCCAGGCTCAGATGATCCTCCTATCTCAGCCTCCCGAGTAGCTGCAACTACAGGTGCATGCTGCCACATTCAGCTAATTTTTCTATTTTCAGTAGAAATGGGGTTTCACCATATTGGCCAGGCCGGTCTCAAACTCTGGGCTCCAGCAATCCTCCTGTCTCGGCCTCCGTGTTGGGATTACAGGGTTAGCCACCGCCTCTGGCTGACAGGTTTTATTTGAAAATAGGTTTTCATTTCACTTTTTAATACCTAGAAGTGGGATTGGTAGGTCATAGGGAAAGTTTGCATGTATGTTTAATTTTATTAGAAACTTAGGTGTGGTGGCGGGCACAGTGGCTCATGCAGCACTTTGGGAGGCCAAGGCAGGTGAATCACGAGGTCAGGAGTTTGAGACCAGCCTGGCCAACATGGTGAAACCCTGTTTCTATTAAAAATTAAAAAATGAGCTGGGCATGGTGGCAAGCGCTTATAATCCCAGCTATTCGGGGGGCTGAGGCAGAAGAATCGCTTGAACCTGGGAGGCAGAAGTTGCAGTGAGCCGAGATCGCGCCACTGCACTCCAGCCCGGGTGACAGAGTGACACTCCGTCTCAAAAAAAAAAAAAAATTAAAAAAGAAAAGAAAATTTAAAAAGAAGCTTAGGTGTGGTGGTGCATGCCCGTAATCCCAGCTATTCAGGAGGCTTAGGCTGGAGGATCACTTGAGCCCAGGAGTTTGAGACCAGCCTGAGCAACATAATGAGACCCTAGCTCAAAAAGCAAACAAAACAAAACAAAACAAACAAACACCTGTCAGACTGATTTTCTACACCATTTTCTATTCCAATAGGCAATGCTTGAGAGTTTCCTTTATTCTGCATCTTTGCCAGCATTTGCCATTACCAGCCTTCTTTTTTTTTTTAGTCATTCTAACAGTTATTTTGTTGTTTTTTAAATTTGCATTTTCCTGATGACTAATTATGTTGAGCATCTTTTCATGTGTTCTGTTAAATCTTTTGCCCATTTTAAAAATTATGCTATTTTCTTATTATTGAGTTTTGAGATAACTGAATATATATTCTGGATACAAGTCCTTTATCAAACACATACTTTGCAAATATTTTCTCTCAGTGTGTGATTGCCTTTTCATTTTATAGCATCTTTCAAGGAGAATTTTAAACTTTGACTAAGTCCAATTTATCCATGTTTTCTTCTATGAATCATATCTTGTTTTAGTGACAAAATCTTATTTACCAAAGTCACAGAATTTTACATTGAGGTCTACGATTTATTTATTTTTTTTCCACATATGGATGTCCCATTGTTCCAGCACCAGTTGTTAAATAGATAGAGCAGATATTTGAACTCAAGCTTTTCTGATTCTAGAGGCTAACTTTGTTTTGTTTTGCTTTATTTGTTTTGTTTTGAGACAACGTTTCGCCCTTGTCGCCAACTGGAGTGCAGTGTCGCAAACTTGGCTCACTGTAACCTCTGTCTCCTGGGTTCAAGAGATTCTCCTGTCTCAGCCTCCCAAGTAGGTGGGACTACAGGCATGCACCACCACGTCTGGCTAATTTTTGTATTTTTAGTAGAAACAGGGTTTTACCATGTTGGGCAGGCTGGTCTTAAAACTCCTGATCTCGTTTAAGAGGTGATCCACCCTCCTTGGCCTCCCAAAGTGCTGGGATTACAGGCGTGAGCTACTGTGCCCAGCCTAGAGGCTAAGTTTTACCATGTACTTCTTGTACTACGCTTGTGTATATTTTTAATTTTCTATTGGATTCTAAACTCTGCCAGACTTCCCTACAATCCCATTGCATGCTGCCTTGAACATATATGTCCTCACGGAATACTCCTAGGTTGGCTTTTAAATGGAAGATGGAATATTAATTACTCAAAACTGTCCAGTTTTTGTTCTCCTTTGCCTAAGAAATGAATGCTACCTTCATACATGGTGCGTATGTGTTTAGAGCTCTGACCCAACCAACATGCTGCAAAGATCACCTGTCTAATGTTTATAGTTGACCTTCATACCTTAAGTCTTTTGACACAAGGAGAGAGGAACTAGCCATTTTTTCTTTTTTTTTTTTAAAACAACATGAGAAGGTAACATGACCCTCCATCTACCAATGATATGAGGACAATTGCCTTTCTTCTGATCACATTCCTGCCTGTTGCACAAGCCGTGGCTGTCTGAAGGAATGATCATTTGCCAATCTGTTCTGACCAGTGGGCAGGGCCAGCTCAGAGACAATCTGGGGCCAGAACTAGTGGGTGGATATGGGTGGAGGTGGGAAATATGCCACACTAGTGTAACTGAGATTAACTGAGGTCTTGATTCTGATCCTAGAGTAAATAAGCTAGTGCAGGCAAGCCCTTCGTGTGACCTTCAGCTTCGTGAATTTATAAGCAAAGGCCTTTCTGTAACTCACAGAGGGCAAGGCCGGCAAACCATTGCTTAGCCTTTACCACTGAAAAGGCAGAAAGGCTTGCACAGCCTATTTGAAAAGATGTTGTCTTTATACTCTATCACTCTTTTTGGATTATAATAACCTTCAGTTCTCACTGAATATTCCATACTCTTTTTCCCCCCAGGAAGCATAACTACAAGCACCAAGCCATTCCTGATGGGACAACTTAGAAAAAAATAATCTTTTTTTTTTTTTTTTTTTTTTGACAGAGTCTTGCTCTGTCGCCCAGGTTGGAGTGCAGTGGTGCAATCTTGGCTCACTGCAACCTCCACCTCCTGAGTTCAAGCAAGTCTTCTGCCTCAGTCTCCTGAGTAGCTGGGATTACAGGCGTGTGCCACCACGCCTGGTTGATTTTTGTATTCTTAGTAGACGTGGGATTTCGCCATGTTGGTCAGGCTGGTCTCGAACTCCTGACCTCATGATCCACCTGCCTCAGCCTCCCAAAGTGCTAGGATTATAGGCCTGAGCCACTGCGTCTGGTAGAGGAAGAGAATCTTATGCACTGACAAGGAACAATTCTATTTTCTAGATATAAGAAACTACGTCACAAGACAGTAAAGCAAAAAATACTTTAAAAAGCTCCTAAGTTGCTGGGTGCAGTGGCTCATGCCTGTAATCCCAGCACTTTTGGAGGCTGAGGCAGGTGGATCATCTGAGGTCAGGAGTTCGAGACCAGCCCGACCAACATGGTGAAACCCTGTCTCTACTAAAAACACAAAAATTAGCTGGGCGTGGTGGTGCATGCCTGTAATCCTAGCCACTTGGGAGGCTGAGGCAGGAGAATCGCTTGAACCTGGGAGGCAGAGGTTGCAGTGAGCCGAGATCGTGCCATTGCATTCCAGCCTGGGTAACAAGAGTGAAACTCCATCTCAAAAAAAAAAAAAAAAGCTCCTAAGTTTTTGATGAACAACTGATATGATACCTGAAAGGTTCTTTGCCCGGGACCCATTACAGAGCAAGTTCTTTAAATTGCCATATTGTTACCCATTATTATACATTTTGGGGGGAGCAGTATTTACTATCTTTTTAACTGTGGCAAAATACCATTATTAAATTTTGCCCAAGGCGCAATACGTATATACACTTACATGTGTGCGTGCATACACACACGTACACAAACACATGTGAGACACCACAGAAGAAGTGAAACAGAGGGGCATGGAGGTTAGGAATCCAGAGACAAAGATGGATCCAGAGATATCCAAGAAAGAGATCAAAGGTAGTGAGGACACTGTGGCTGGTTATCCTTCTCGCTTATCTCCATGGTGCGTCTTGAGTGTTCAGGCTGTCTCTCTGCCGTGTTTTCTGCTCTCATGTCACCATAGATCTCCTGCTAGGATCATGGCACCTCTTCGGTGCTTTGCACATCTTGACCGTTATGAGTCAGCTGAGTTATTTCAGAAGAAAATTAAATAAAATATATTTGTTGTGCAAATATTACTGGAAAAGTCATCAAACCCTGAGCCAAGTGACCAATTAAGCAAAATTCTACCAAGGGATTTGCTTTCCACCAAAATAAAGCCAAGTTAAGTTGACTAAGAGGCTGATCAGACATTTTAATAACCTAATTCAACAAGCAGCTGCCTAATTCAACAAGCAGCAGGAGGGAGATGACAGGTCATTCTGATAGGGCTGGATTCTTAGGATCAGTCATACATCAACCTTTGAAGCCTGGGATCAGCAAGGGGTGGAATAACAGTAAATACAATCAGATGCATGGAGCCTTGGGGCAGCCATGGAACCTGGTTCATAAATATCTTCTTCCAGGAGGATGCTATTATTTAATGGGCTTGGCAGCTCATTATACTGTAAGCTCTTTTAGGGTAGGGCTTCCAGCTTCCTCTCCAGTTGCCTATAAGGGATGTGCTGGCTGGGCACAGGGGCTCACATCTGTAATCCCAGCACTTTGGGAGGCCGAGGCAGGCAGGGGTTTGAGACCAGCCTGACCAACATGGTGAAAACTGGCTCTACTAAAAATACAAATATTAACCAGGCATGGTGGCACACGCCTGTAATCCCAGCTACTCAGGAGGCTGAGACAGGAGAATCACTTGAATCTGGGAAGCAGAGGTTGCAGTGAGCCAAGATGGAGCTACTGCACTCTAGCCTGGGTGACAGAGCGAAACTGTCTCAAAAAATAAGAGAGAGAGAGAGAGAAAGAAGAAGAAAGAAAGAAAGAAAGAAAGAGAAAGAAAGAAAGAAAGAAAGAAAGAAAGAAAGAAAGAAAGAAAGAAAGAAAAGAAAGAAAAAAGAAGAAAGAAAGAGAGAGAGAGAAAGAAAGAAAGGTAGGTTGTGCTGAGGATGTGGCAAGCAGCCAGTTCTCTGGGTCACTCAAGGAAGACTAAGAGGAGCTGTCACCCTATATGTTTACAAATACCAAGGCCTGGTCATCTGACCCACCTCTGCTTGAGCACATTGCATAAAGTGAGTTCCTAGAGGTACATTCCCATTCCTGTCGCCAGGATGAACCTCTCCCAATTCTTGAGTACAGCTGGTTTCTGAGACACAGTGGTTCTGCATAGGCTGTTGGGCGATGTGTTCTACAGCCTCTTTCTCAGCGGGAAAGGAGGGATGAAGAAGAAAACCTGACCCTGTCTCGGCTCAGGAGAATCTGTCTGTTTCTAGGGAGAGGAGACTGTAAGAATAGGTGGGAAAGACTGCTTCAATAAAACAAAAGAGAGGCCGGCCGTAAGTAGGAGTGTGGACAGATGCCTCCCCTACTGCAGCAAGATTGAAGACTCCCTGGAGAAACTTAGTGTGGGTTGAAGTAGCACCTGCTTTTGAGAACACAAAATATTGGAAGCAGAAAGCAACCTCGGCAACAGAGGAAGTGGCAGTGGGTGAAGAGTCTTGCCAATCAAGAAGTGTTTTCCTGGGACCCAGCTGAGGCCTGGAACCTTGGGGCTCAGATGTCTGTGGCCCTGGCTGGAGGACTTGTGCTGGTTCATTTCCATTTTCCCCTCAGATCTATCTCTGCTTTTTCTGACATCTGTCCCCTTAGAGGTGGACATCTATACATGGCGTCCTGACTTTCTGATTCTCTGGTTTCTTTTGGGTTGGATCAATAGCAGAGAACAAGCAAGTGGAAAGAGAAAGAAGTAGGTAGGGTATTTATGTCTGTTCTTACCTGTGCCCCACACTTGCCAAGGTTTTAGCAGTTGCTACATTCCTCTAAGGCCAGGGAACAGTAGAGGTAACTCTTTCTTCCTTTTTTTTTTTTTAATTGTTTTAATTTTGAATTTTTATGAATACATAGTAGGTGTATGTATTTTGGGGGCACATGAGATATTTTGATACAAGCATACGATGTGTAATAATCACCCCAGGATAAATGGG
The DNA here is from genome assembly GCF_009764315.1 of Trachypithecus francoisi. Taxonomy (NCBI): domain Eukaryota; kingdom Metazoa; phylum Chordata; class Mammalia; order Primates; family Cercopithecidae; genus Trachypithecus; species Trachypithecus francoisi. Next base: position 67,420,717 of record NW_022681460.1, read on the forward strand.
GCTCATCACCTCAAGCACTCATCATTTCTTCATGCCATGGACATTCCCATTGTACTCCCCGAGTTATTCTAAAACATAAACGTTCTGGTAACTGATTTAACAAGTGTTTCCTCGAATTTCCCCTTCAGACTTAAGCATAGGAAAAGCTTTCGGATGTTGCTAGTTTCTAGTGCATCACCATCTTTGGCTGTTCTTTAATCCTACCCACAGCTCTGTTAAATAGTGCCCTTATTTGACTCTTGTCAAACTCATTGGGTCTGCCAGCTGTTTAATGCTGAATCCTGACTGAAAGAGAGATTTCTTTTCTTTTTTGCTTTTTTTTTTTTTTTTTTTTTTTGAGTCAGAGTCTCATTCTGTCACCCAGGCTGGAGTGCAATGGCACGATTTTCAGCTCACTGCAAAATCTCTGCTTCCCAGATTCAAGCAATTCTCCTGCCTCAGCCTCTCAAGTAGCTGGGATTACAGGCTCCCGCCACCATGAGCAACTAATTTTTGTATTTTTAGTAGAGACGGGGTTTCACCATATCGACCAGGCTGGTCTCTTGGCCAGGGTGGTCACGAACTCCTGACCTTGTGATCCACCTGCCTCGGCCTCCCAAAGTGCTGGGATTACAGGTGTGAGCCACCATGACTAGCCAGGAGATCAGTTTCAAGGTTTCCACAGAGCAAGAGCTTTGGTGAGCTTCTGATTGTAAAGTCGGGAACAAATAGAACCTTTAACTTTCCTCAGGAACCCATGCAGCAGTAGATAAAAGAGGCAAAGAACTTGAGGAAATAAGCCGCAGCTCAGGAATGTTAATGAGAAAGAAACTCTGGAACAATGACCAAAAGTGTATAAATAAGGGATAAACTGCTGAACACATTCTAAAGAAATGTGTACTCAGGAACTGAGTAGTATAGAATGTAGAAGTTATTTATTTATTTATATGAGACTGAGTCTCACTTTATTGCCCAGGCTAGAGCACAGTGGCACAATCTCGGCTCACTGCAACCTCCACCTCCCGGGTTAAAGCGATTCTGGTGCCTCAGTCTCCCAAGTGGCTGCGATTACAGGCACCCGCCATCACCATGTCCAGCTAATTTTTGTATTTTTAGTAGAGACGGGATTTTACCATGTTGGCCAGGCTGGTCTCGAACTCCTGACCTCAAGTGATCCGCCCGCCTCGGCCTCCCAAAGTGTTGGGATTACAGGCATGAGCCACGGCACCTGGCCAGGATGTAGAAGTTATTTTATTAAGCTTTTCTAGAAGTTGTAAAATTTTAATGCTAGGTCTTTAGAAAGTCCTTTTTCTTCTCTTTTTTTAAGGTGGAAGATTTGGTTTTTTTTTTTTTTTAATTTTTTTTTGAGATGGAGTCTCACTCTGTTGCCCATGCTGGAGTGCAGTGGCGTGATCTCGGCTCACTGCAACCTCTGCCTCCCAGGTTCAAGCAATTCTCTGCCTCAGCCTCCCAAGTAGCTAGGATTATAGGCGCCCATCACCATGCCCAACTAATTTTTTTGTATTGTTAGTAGAGACAGGGTTTCACCATCTCGGCCAGGTTGGTCTTGAACTCCTGACCTCGTGATCCACCCACCTCGGTCTCCCAAAGTGTTGCGATTACAGGCGTGAGCCACCATGTCCGGCTGCTGATTTGGTTATTAATTTGAGATCTTTCTTCCTTTTAAATATAGGCATTTATAGCCATACATTGCCCTCTGAGCATTGTTTGAGCTACATCTTACAAGTTTTGGTGTACTGCATTTTTCCATCTTAAAGCATTTTCTAATTTTCCTTGTTATTTCTTCTCTGATCCACTGATTATTTAGGAGTTTTTTTGGTTTTGTTTTGTTTTTTGTTTGTTTGTATTTTGTTGAGACAGAGTCTTGCTCTGTCACCCAGGTTGGAGTGCAGTGGCACAATCTTGGCTCACTGGAACCTCCACCTCCCGAGTTCAAGGTATTCTCCTGCCTCAGCCTCCCGAGTAGCTAGAATTATGGGTGCTCGTTACCACCCAGCTAATTTTTGTATTTTTAGTAGAGATGGGGTTTCACCATATTGGCCAGGCTGGTCTCGAACTCCTGACCTCAAGTGATCTGCCTGCCTCAGCCTCCAAAAGTACTGGGATTATAGGCATGAGCCACTGCACCTAGCCTAGGAGTAATTTTTACATATTTGTGAATTTCTCAAATTTCCTTCTGTCATTGATTTCTAATTTAATTCCATTATAGTTAGAAAGCATACTCTATGATTTTGATTCCTTTATCTTGAGTCTTATTTTATGGCTTAGCATATGGTCTATCTTGAAGAATGTTCCATTTGTGCTTGAGATGAATATGTACTTGGCTGCTGTTGGGATATTTTAAAATCAATTTTAGGCCGGGCGTGGTGGCTTACACCTGTAATTGTAGCACTTTGGGAGGTTGAGGTGGGTGGATCACCTGAGGTCAGGAGTTTGAGACCAGCCTGACCAACATGGCGAAACCCCATTTCTACTAAAAATACAAAATTAGCCTGGCACGGTGGTGTGTACCTGTAATCCCAGCTATTCGGGAGGCTGAGGCAGGAGAATTGCTTGAATCTGGGAGGCAGAGGTTGCAGTGAGCTGAGATCATGCCATTGCACTCCAGCCTGGGCAACAAGAACAAAACTCTGCCTCAAAAATAAATAAATAAACTAACTAACTAACTAACTAAGTAACTAATTTTAAAGTACAGAGGTACCTGGAATCAAACACATTCTCATCTCCTTCACTTTATCCATTGTTGAATTGGAAGAAGAACAGTTGCCATCATCTCTTTCTTTCCCTGTGTGTGTGTGTATATATATATATGAGTATATATATATGTGTGTGTATGTGTATATATACATGTGTGTATACATATATATACGTACACACAGAAATAGATAAACACAGACATTTTTTATATATATATACTGTGTGTGTAAATATATACACACACCTCTTTCTGTGTGTGTGTGTATATATATATACACACACCTCTTTCTGTGTGTGTGTGTATATATATATACACACACTATACACACACACATCTAATGTATATACACACACTATACACACACACATCTAATGTACCCTATATATATATGATTTCTGTGTGTGTGTATGTGTATGTGTGTATAATTTCTGCAGCATGGAGATATTTTAAGTGAGTTTGAGAATAAAGCAGCATAAAGTAACAGAAATAGCAGAGATTTAAAAGTTTCAGTTCTAACTCTTTAACACAAGCATCATGGCAAATCCTAGAAAATCAGAAGAGTGGTTTTGGATTCCAAAGTTCCCTTCTAATGTTAAAATGGTAGGCAATTACTTACCTTCTCCACCTCTCACTTAGTCTCTATTAACCAAGGTCATAATATTACCAGCTTCTTAAGCGTCTTGTAAATTATGAATTTTTTGATCAAATAAGAAATAACATGAAAATTATTTAGCACAGTGTTTGGTACATAATGATTATTTAGTGAATGTCAGTTGTTTTTAATATAGAACTACAGGTCGGGCGCGGTGGCTCATGCCTGTCATCTTAGCACTTTGGGAAGCTGAGGTGGGAGGATTTCTTGAGCCCACGAGTTCAGCCTGGGCAATATGGCAACATAGGAAGATCCCATCTCTACAAAAAATGCAAAAAAAAAAAAAAAAAAATCAGCCAGGCGGGGTGGTGTGTTTCTGGAGTCGCAGCTACTAGGGGGAGGGAGGTAAAAAGAATGCTTCAGCCCGGGAGGTTGAGGGTGTAGCGAGCCATGATCACAACACTGCACTCCAGCCTGGGCCACAGAGCAAGATCCTGTCCCCCACAAAAGAAAAGAAAAAAGAAAAGAAAAGAAAAAACCCCAGGTTGGGCACAAGGGCTCACGCCTGTAATCCCAGCACTTTGGTAGGCCAAGGCAGGTGAATCACCTGAGGTCAGGAGTTCGAGACCAGCCTGACCCACATAGTGAAACCCTGTCTCTACCAAAAATACAAAAATTAGCCAGGCATGGTGGTGGGCATCTGTAATCCCAGCTACTTGGGAAGCAGAGGCAGGAGAATTGCTTGAACCCAGGAGGTGGACTTTTTTTTTGAGACGGAGTTTCGCTCTTATTGCCCAGACTGGAGTGCAATGGCATGATCTCGGCTCACTGCAACCTCCGCCTCCCAGGTTCAAGTGATTCTCTTGCCTCAGCCTCCTGAGTAGCTGGGATTACAGGCATGCACCACCACGCCCAGGTGATTTTGTATTTTTAGTAGAGACGGGGTTTCTCCATATTGGTCAGGCTGGTCTGGAACTCCCGACTGCAGGTGATCCGCTGGCCTTGGCCTCCCAAAGTGCTAGGATTACAGGCATGAGCCACCGCGCCCGGCCGAGGCGGAGGTTTCAGTGAGCTGAAATTGTGCCACTGCACTCCAGCCTGGATGACAGACCAAGACTCTGTCTCAACAACAACAACAACAAACCCAAAAAGCAAACAAAAAACAAAGATATAGAACGGCAATGACTACTAATAAAGAAGGGTTTTACCAGTCCTTTTCTTCTCTACAGTAAAAGAAATAGGGAATTCTTTTTCACAGTGCTGTAGGGTTTTCGAAACTGTGCCTTTATGTTGCTTCCTTGGTCTAAATGAAAGGAACAGAGTGTCTTAATTCTGGCTGGGTGCGGTGGCTCACATTTGCAATCCCAGCATTTTGGGAGGCTGAGGCGGGGGCATCACCTGAGGTCAGGAGTTCGAGACCAGCCTAGCCAACGTGGTGAAACCCCATCTCTACTAAAAATACAAAAAATTAGCCAGTAAAAATATAAACATAAAAATATAAAAAGTTAGCCAGGATTACTCGTGCCTATAATCCCAAATACTGGGGAGGCTGAGGTGAGAGAATCACTGGAACCTGGGAGGCAGAGGCTGCAGTGAGCTCATTACCACACTCCAGCCTGGGTGACACAGCAAGACCCCATCTCAAAAAAAAAAAAAACAAAAAACATATCTTATTTCTGAGAGGTAAAGTTGTTGTTTGTTTGTTTGACTAGGCCCCTAAAGCTTATTCTAGTGCACCTAAAAAGATTGGACCACCTGGTTAGGATATTACGGAGGGGAAAGAGCATCTGATGGGCACAGGAAAGTCGGAGTCGATAACCTTTAACATCCTTCCAACCCTGAGATTACCAAGGCGGACAATAGAGGCTATGAAAATGAGTATTAGCATAAAATCATCTTGTGAATCTGATCATACTAATGAAAGGACACATTAATCAATTTATTTCTTGGTACTATACTCAGGTTTTTAGCCTTCCATATTCAGTTTACTAAATCACTTCTGACAGCATGTTATGGTAATGTAGTCATAGAAAAGAGTTAATTCATTTCTACCCAAAAGCAATTTACTGCCTCTCAAGTGTAGAATAGGAGCTGCAGTGTGTTGCTAAACTGATACCCATGCATCAGTGGAAACAGGCCCTAGGCATTGAAGGTTTCCTTCCTCCCTAACATCTTGACAACATTATCCGCTCCTAAAAATCTCCACCAAATTATTTGTTGGTGGGGCAGGATGGGGGTGGCTAGTGCTCACAGGCACCTTGTAAATTTATTCTGATTTAAAAGTTGAGACCTTTTGACCCAAGATAGCATCCTGAATTAATGTTTGCTTCTCAGGCCCTCCTAATACAGGTTGACCTGATACTCAAAGTCTTCTTACGTTTGTATCATTTTCAGCCATAAAACTCCAGAGAACCAGGAAAGGCCTTTTTTTTTTTTTTTTTTTTTTTGAGATGGAGTCTTGCTCCTATCTTGCAGGCTGGAGTGCAGTGGCGTGATCTCGGCTCACCGCAACCGCCACTTCCAGGTTCAAGAGATTTTCCTTCCTCAGCCTCCCGAGTAGCTGGGATTACAGGCATATGCCACCGTGCCCGGCTAATTTTTGTATTTTTTAGTAGAGATGAGGTTTCACCATTTTGGCCAGGCTGGTCTCAAACTCCTGACCACAAGTGATCCACCCACCTCAGCCTCCCAAAGTGCTGGGACTACAGGTGTGAGCCACCGGACCGACGAAAGGCTTTTAATGATATCAGGATATCTAATTCTTGTAACATCAATAAATGCTAAAAAAAAAAAAAAAATTATTCTCTAATTACAAAAAAAAAAATCTTTGTAATGTTAGAGTGTCCCCTCCCCTATTTTATTACATCTCCTGCAACTGGCTATAGTTTAAACTTCACCTTTCTCTATAATATAAGGCCTAACAGGACAGAGAAGTTCATTTTGTTCCCGCTGTTTCCCAAACACCTTCAACAGTGCTGGGCATAGAGTGAGTGCTCAGTTGGTATTTATTGAATAAATTCCCTCCTTTAACTCAGAAACATTTATACAAAGTTTAAAGTATTTTTAAATGCTTGCAAAATTGTCTGCATGCTTTTATCTGTGAATTACTTAATGATATTTTAACTCAAGAGAAAACATAACCTAACGGCTCTCTGCTAACAAACTTACAGACTCATTTAAAATGAGTCTTTTTGTCCTTTCCCTTCCTTCCTTCCTCCTTCCTTCCTTCCTTCCTTCCTTCCTTCCTTCCTTCCTTCCCTTCCCTTAACTCCCTCCTTCCCTCCCTCCCTTCTTTCTTTCTTCTCTTCTCTCCTTCTTTCCTTCCTTCCTCCCTTCCTCCCTTCCTCCCTTCCTCCCTTCCTCCCTTCCTCCCTTCCTCCCTTCCTCCCTTCCTTCCTTCCTTCCTTCCTTGTTCTTTCTCTCCCTCTCCCCTCCCCTCCCCTCTTCTCCCCTCCTCTCCTCTCCTCTCCTCTTTCATCCTTCTGGCTCTGTTCAGGCTGGAATGCAGTGGCATGATCATAGCTCACTGTAGCCTCTACCTCCCAGGCTCAAGTGATCCTCCCACCTTAGACTCCTGAGTAGCTGGGACCACAGATGCATGCTACCATGTCAGGCCACACTAATTTTTAAAAAACTTTTTTTTGTAGAGATAGGGTCTTGCCATGTTGCCCAGGCTGATCTCTAACTCCTGGGCTCAAACAATCCTCCTGCCTCAGCCTCCCAAAGTGCTGGGATTACAAGTGTGAGCTACTGCACCAAATTAAAGTGAGAAATTGCCATGCGATAAATTATAATAAGGCCAGGCACAGTAGCTCACGCCTATAATCCCAGAACTTCGGGAGGCTGTGGCGGGCAGATCACCCAAGGTCAGGAGTTCAAGACCAGCCTGGCCAACACGATGACACCCCGTCTCCACTGAGAAAAAAAAATACAAAAATTAGCTGGGCATAATGGTGGGTGCCTGTAATTCCAGCTACTAGGGAGGCTGAGGCAGGAGAATTGCTTGAACCCAGGAGGCAGAGGTTGCAGTGAGCCAAGATCACACCACTGGACTCCAGCCTGGGTAACAGAGCTAGACTCCATCTTAAAAAAAAAAAATTATAGGCCGGGCGCGGTGGCTCAAGCCTGTAATCCCAGCACTTTGGGAGGCCGAGACGGGCGGATCACGAGGTCAGGAGATCGAGACCATCCTGGCTAACACGGTGAAACCCCGTCTCTACTAAAAAATACAAAAAAATTAGCCGGGCGAGGTGGCGGGCGCCTGTAGTCCCAGCTACTCTGGAGGCTGAGGCAGGAGAATGGCGTGAACCCGGGAGGCGGAGCTTGCAGTGAGCTGAGATCCGGCCACTGCACTCCAGCCTGGGCGGCAGAGCCAGACTCCGTCTCAAAAAAAAAAAAAAAAAAAAAAAAATTATAATAAAATTAGTTGCAAATCAATAATTCATTCTATTCTATTTTAATGAATGCTATTTCCCTTAAAACTTGCAAATTATAGCCATGTACTAATTTTTACCAAGAGTAGTGGTATTTTGTTAACATTAATGCTTCGATAGGGTCCACCAGATAAAATATTAATATATATATATATATATATTTTTTGAGACAGAGTCTTGCTCTGTCGCCCGGGCTGGAGTGCAGTGGCACAATCTCGGCTCACTGCAACCTCTGCCTCCCACGTTCAAGCAATTCTCCTGCCTCAGCCTCCTAAGTAGCTGGGACCACAGGTGCATGCTGTTACGCCCGGCTAATTTCTTTTGTATTTTAGTGGAGAGGGTGTTTTATCGTGTTGCTAGGCTGGTCTCGAACTCCTGAGCTCAGGCAATCCACCCGCCTTGGCTTCCCAAAGTGCTACAGGCATGAGCCACTGCACCCTGCCAATAATTTTTTAGTATACATATATATCCCAAATATTGCATAGGATGTATGTATGTTAAAAATATTCATTATTTACATAACATCCAAATTTAACTAGATATCCTATGTATTTTTTTTACAGTCCTACCTAGCTTCAAAGTTAGTATCATTGTTCTCATCTTAAAGTGTTGCCACAGTCAAATAAAGGTTGCTTAATACATAAACCTGTCACTGTCTTTATACACAATGTCTTTAGTCTAAGCTATTTTACCATCCTCTTCCTTTAGGAAAATAAACAAACGAAAGAGGAAAATGACTTCCCCAGTGATGGCCCTGGTGCGACCCTCTCCACAGGCCTCTCCTTTGTAGCTCTGGAAGGTCGGCTGCTCCCCGCGACAGCGTGCACCATGCCCAGAGTCCTACTCTCTGTGCTGAATTAACCATAGTTCACATGACAGACTCTTCAGGGTGCTCTTCCAGAAGTTTTCTTCCCACTCCTGGAAGAGCAGCAGCCCTCTCCCTATGGAAATACTAGAAATTTTAAGAATGCAACAGTAAAGAGATTCTCTCCCCCGAAGCCCTTTCTCTCCTTAGGTTAACCCCATGCCGAGGTAAAGCATCCACAGCTGCCGCCCTGTAGCTCTCGGCCTTTGCTTTCACAAGCATGACAATGTGTGCTTTCGATATTTTGCTAAATTCCCCAAATCCTTTAAACAAGGAGCAGCAGTCAGGGCAGAGTAGTAAACTACATCGGACTTGTGTATCCTCCATGCCAGCTCCTTCTCATTAAATGCTCTAGGAGGAGAAACCCTTGTCCTTGACCCCTTTCTCCAAACTGCCACACCAAAGGGATTTTGAACATGTGCCCACGTATGTGGAATACTCTAGATAAACAAGTTTAGGGAGACTGCAGGTCCCAGCATGCTGCCTTTTGAGTCCGACACAGCAGCATTTAGAGCCAAGTGTCCTTGGGTCAATCACGCAATTCTATTGAGCCTCAGTTTTCTCATCTATAAAATGGGGCTATGAATACAATGAATCCCATAAAGTTACATGAGATATTGTTGTAATTATCTCCAGGAACATAGTAACTGCTAAGTGCTACTACTTTAAATATAAAAAATAAAATATATACTTAATAATAATACACAAGGGCCTGGTGTGGTGGCTTATGCCTGTAATCCCAGCACTTTGGGAGGTCGAGGCAGGTGAATCACTTGAGGCCAGGAGTTTGAGACCAGCCTGGCCAACACTGTGAAACCCTGTCTCTACTAAAAATACAAAAATTAGCTGGGTGTGGTGGCATGCTCTTGTAATCCCAGCTGCTTGGGAGGCTGAGGCAAGAGAATCGCTTGAACCTAGGGAGTGGAGGTTGCAGTGAGCTGAGATAGCGCCATTGCACTGCAACCTGGGTGACAGAGTAAAACCCTGTCTCAAAACAATAACAACAACAACAACAACAAACAACAAAAACCAAAAACCACAAATATCCCATAGAAATTTGCTTTTTAACAAGTATTCCCTCCTTTAAAGTAACAGTGATTTCCAACAGGTTTTGTTGGTAACTAACAAAAGGTGTAATAAAAGTCAATACATATAAGAAGCGGTATTAGAATAATATGTAACTTTGCTTCATTGTTTGGAAAATGCTAACTCTCTATTGGACTAGTGCAAAGGATAGAATACAGACGGTCAGAATATTGAAAATTAACAATTTCACTAAGGGGCAAGGTGTGGGCAATACAGCGGTTGTCCCCACCCACCAGGTGAAGTGCTGGATTCTGTCAACACACAGCCCTTCTTTGTGCTGGGGTCTGAAGGAGAGAGGCATGGCGGGAACAATTCTGCACTGTTCTTCAGCCCAACTGCACTTCCTCAGACAGGGGACAGTGCTCTTCTGCTGGAGCTGTGCTGCCATACGCCGCCGTCAGTTTAAACTGAATGTATCACAGGCGGCCAAGATAACTCTCTGCCCTGTCGGATTGTCACCTGGTTGATCAGTAATCAAAAGAGAGCTGGAAGAGTTCTTATTAGTAATATCACTTATTTCTGTTTCTCTCCATTACTCCCTCTCTCCAAGAGAGAAGAAACTGAGTTAAGAACAGAAATCAGAATCTGGATTCTGCTCACCCAAAGAATAATGCATCCATTCTGTTCAGAAAATGCCTTGATTGTTGATTTGTTTACTTCAGCTCCTTCTCTGAAGGAGAGTATCAGAATTTTGGGGACAAAGCAAAAATTGGAAGAGAGAGAGATAAAGTATGCACGTGTGTGTGCAAACAGAGAACTCCTTTCTCTAAGTGTTGAAAATGCCTCTGTAATGAGCCTGCCCACCCAACTGCGGCATCAAGACTAGGGTTATTTTTCCCCCAAAGCTACATTGAAACCACCTAAAAGTGGGTAGCCAGGAATGCCGGTACTCATTTACTTCATTATCAGGGCCTCAGTTTACTCATCTATAAAATGAGGACATTGTATTAGACAGGTGTGTGTATGCGGGTGTGTGTGTGTGTGTGTGTGTGAGAGAGAGAGAGAAAGAAAATAAGAATAAGTCTTTTTTTCTTTTTTTTCTGAGATGGAGTCTCGCTCTGTTGCCCAGGCTGGAGTGCAGTGGCGTGATCTTGGCTCACTGTAAGCTCCACCTCCCGGGTTCACGCCATTCTCCTGCCTCAGCCTCCCGAGTAGGTGGGACTACAGGCGCCCGCCAGCACGTCCGGCTAATTTTTTTTATTTTTAGTAGAGACGGGGTTTCACCATGTTAGCCAGGATGGTCTCGATCTCTTGACCTCGTGATCCACCCGCCTCGGCCTCCCAAAGTGCTGGGATTACAGGCGTGAGCCACCGTGCCCAGCTGAATAAGTCTTACTAGTACAAAAGACTTACTAGGCATCCGTTAATTTTTCTTTGCCTATTTCAAAAGTGGGAACTAGATTCGATTCTGTGCATTTTCACGAAATGGCTGTGCCAGTGGTTTTTAACTCCCATTCTTTGGAAAAGGCAGATGTCAATATAGAGCACAGGGAGTGGAGACTAGAATACCCTACTGAGCCGTTGAACCCCTTTAGAAAGAAACTCAGCACTTTTTCCAAGTTCTTTTTTCCATCCAATAAGATATAAGGGCAACTCAAAATTTTAAGATATTTTTGCTCCCCTCTCCTTTCTCCTTATGATTAAGACCTTGGCATCTGATCCACAGGCTGAGGGTCACAACCCCACAATGCCATTTATCAAGTGTTATTTAAAATGTGGGGCATTAGCAATTCCAGGCCTCACATAGGCTTTTCTGTGTAGGAAAAATAATAAATAGAACAGTAGCAACTATGTATCACGTACTTAGTTATGTTCCAGGCAGGGTGCTAAGCAAGTGCTTCACCAGTTGCTCCTTAATCTTCCTACCTCCTGGTGAGAAAGGGCCTATTACTATCATTCCTATTTGGACTTCATTCTGGTGAGAAAGGATCTATATCATCCATCCCTACTGAGAGGTTCAGTCGTTTGTTCAGAGTCTCAAAGCTAGTAAGGAAAGGGTCCAGGATTTGTACCACTCTGACCCTGAAGTCTGTGTTCTCAACCGTTCCTGGATTCTGCCACTGGTCTCCATTTCGACTGCTGATCCTGTGACAGTTTCTTGGCTGTGTAGCCTCATTTGAATTCTTGTCTGCCTTCTTTTGTGGCCAGTAACACATCTGCAAAGCCACTTGTGGCCATGGAATCGATTTTTTTTGTGTGCGAAATCCAAGCATACTACTTTAGAGATGTGCAAATGACCAGTGCTACTTGAGCATCTGTGGGTGGCGGGGCCAGCCCAGGTGTGGCAGACACAGTCACATGGTGCTTTTCAGAGAATAGATTCCCTTTGCCTCCCCAGATCCACGCCAAGGTCTCCACTGCAATTCACAGGCTTTTTCACGAAACAATTCAGCCATCCAAATTAGGCCAATAACTATTTCTCAGATTTCTCTTGGTCCCTTGAGAAATGTTAATGCTCAAAGAGTGTATTTGAATAAGAAATATTTCCTAAGTTCCATTGAGAGACTAGAACCTTTGCTTTTCTTCCTCCCGGGACAGCTGGCATAGTTATTCTAAGGTAAGGACTACAACAGCATCCTAGACAGAATCTGGAATACTGTTATCCCTTGGGGAAAGCTCTAGCTAATGGCTTCTCCTAGGATTCCAACTCACAGCACCTCTTGAGCAGGCTTAAAGGGTGCTAGCATGTGGGTTGTAGAACATTTAGATCCTGGCATCAGTGGCATAAACAAGATTTCTCCAATTCCCCTCCCCCTCCCACTGCAGACTAGCTGAGTCCCTGGCTCCGGCTCTGCCCATGCTGCCTGGGAAAGTACAGCTGTCAAGAAGGCAGGTGGAAAGCCTCCACACACAGTGTTGCCCAGTGTCCAGGGCCAAGCAAGTGGCGCCAATCCAGTGCCATCTCTGAAACCTGTGGGATGCAATCACTCCACTTCCATTCAGGAGGGAAGAATAAGCAAACAGTTCAAGGACACCTCCTCACATTAGGCATGTATCTGACAGAACTGCAAACCAATTGGAGATGTTTCACTGGCTGCTGATTCCTGGCTGCACGCAAGGAGCCAAGCCTGAGGAGAAAAAGGGCAACATCTTTGCTCAACGTTAAGTCTGGAGTGCTCTGGTCCTGAGGACATCTAGAGGGGCATTCCCAGCACCACTGAGCACCTACATGGTTTGGATCATTTAGGGCGTGCAGATTGCTCTGTGGCCACTATATCCAGGTGAAATGAGGCCTTTAAGATTATTACAGATCATGATATCATGGTAGATCTTATACACCTTTCTGGGCTGCTGTTGATTCCCATAGACCTCTTTTTTTTTTTTTTTTTTTTTGAGATGGAGCCTCACTGTGTTGCCCAGGCTGGAGTGCAGCGGTGTGATCTCGGCTCATTGCAACCTCCAACTCCTGGGTTCAAGTGATTCTCCTGCCTCAGCCACCTGAGTAGCTGGGATTACAGGGACATGCCACCACGCCTGGCTAATTTTGTAGAGACAGGGTTTTGTCATGTTGGCCAGGTTGGTCTCAAACTCCAGACCTCAGGTGATCTGCCCACCTCGGCCTCTCAAAGTACTGGGATTATACGCGTGAGCCACCATGCCCGGCCCTGATTCACATAGACCTTTTAAAGCCTGGCATTGAACCTATGATCAATGGAATTCACATGCCACTTCCCTTGCTCTGCCCTGATGCTAGTTTGCTGGAGAGGGGAACTGAGTTGCCAAGGTACAGCTCTGGCTCTAGCCACATGTGGAGCATCTGAGTCCCCACGAAAGTCAGTGTTTGAGTAACATGCCCTTTACACCCCTCTTCCTAGGGCAGAGCCTTCTCAAGGCTATTTTTTGAGGTGTAGAGCCCTGCAGGCCAGTGCATTTCTATAAGTGTGTAGAATAGACTGAAGGCAGAGTGTTGCTAATATCTGTAATAATAGCCATATCCCAAAAACAATCCCATTTCTGTGGAAGGCTCCATTAGTCCATATCCCAGGATAAAGCAGGTAGGGCCTGGGATTGTCGGGAGCCCCTAGGCAAATGTGTCACCTTCTGCCCACGTGGATCACAGGCAAGCTCAGAGCTCAGGGCAGACGGTGGTTTAAATGCTTAAAAATTGAATTGGATGAACATCCAAATGGGATGGTTTAGTTATATAGCTTCCTAAGGCAGGAAATAACACTAAACTATTTCTCCCAGCTGCATCATTCTATGAAAAGATCATCACAGAAGACAACTCTGTCTACTTTCTAATCTCAGGTAACCCTGAAAAACACTTCCTTAAGTACATTTGACAAAGTTAGTTCCTTTCTGTTCCATATTCAGGCGTTTTTTTTCCCTGAATTCCTTTGCCTGATTTTGCTACCAGTGTTAAAGATGCTAGCTCCTCTTTCCGAGGAGGACCTTAAAATAACCAAATGCTTTTAAGTACTAGTATCTATTTTTCTTGGCTCTAAGCTCTTCCTTCTTCTTTTCCAAGTCTGGATTTCTGGGTTCTTTTTCTTTAACCTTATCCCCAGTACCCCCTGGGAAACCAGCAACAACAAGAATAACAATGACAAGAAATACCTTATACCCCAAGCTATGGCTTTCTTATTCTTTTTTTTTTTTTTTTTGAGACGGAGTCTGGCTCTGTTGCCCAGGCTGGAGTGCAGTGGCGCAATCTCGGCTCACTGCAAGCTCCGCCTCCTGGGTTCACGCCATTCTCCTGCCTCAGCCTCCTGAGTAGCTGGGACTACAGGCGCCTGCCAATACGCCCGGCTAGTTTTTGTATTTTTTTTTTTTTTTTAGTAGAGACGGGGTTTCACCGTGTTAGCCAGGATGGTCTCGATCTCCTGACCTCGTGATCCGCCCGTCTCGGACTCCCAAAGTGCTGGGATTACAGGCTTGAGCCACCGCGCCTGGCCTGGCTTTCTTATTCTTATTTTTTATTTTTGGTTTTCATTTGACTTAAAAGAGTATTTCTTGTTTTAAAAAAGTCTCTGAGTCATAAATACACTGTTTTTGTTTTGTTGTTGCTGTTGTTTGTTTTTTTATTTTTTGATAGTCTGTCACCCAGGCTAGAGTGCAGTGGTGTGATCACAACTCAATGCAGCATTGACCTCCCAGGCTCAAATGATCCACCCACCTCAGTCTCCCAAGCTGTTGGGACTACAGGCGTTATGTCACCAGGTCCAGCTAATTTTTTAAATATTTTTTGTAGAGACAGAGTTTCGCCATGTTGGCCAGGCTGGTCTTGAACTTGTGACCTCAAGTGATCTGCTGACCTTGGCATCTCAAAGTGCTGGGATTACAGGCATGACCCACTGTGCCCGGCCATCCCACACTTTTTAAAAGCTATTCTTTTAAAAATTTTAAATTGACACATAATAATTGAATATACTTATGGGGTACATGTGATATGTCAATACCTGCTTACTAAGTGTAATGATCAAATCAGGGCAATTAGCATATCTGTCACCTCAAACCTTTATCATTTCAAAGTTTGATATTCCTTTTTAATGGATTTTGTCTGAAGCAAGAATGAGCAAATAATCAACTGCCTGATTTTTGCCATGTCCTAATTGCCCAATATGGCCGGGTGCAGTGGCTCACGCCTGTAATCCCAGCACTTTGGGAGGCTGGGGCGGGCAGATAACGAGGTCAGGAGTTCAAGACCAGCCTGGCCAATATGGTGAAACCCCGTCTCTACTAAAAATACAAAAATTAGCTGGGCATGGTGTCATGCACCTGTAGTCCCAGCTACTCAGGAGGCTGAGGAAGAAGAATCGCTTGAACCTAGGAGGCGGAGGTTGCAGTGAGCTGAGATCGTGCCACTGCACACCAGCCTGGGTGACAGAGCGAGACTCTACTTTACCTCAAAAAAGTTGCCTAAGATATGATGGTGATGCCTCCCTGTGGATAAAACAAACTGTAGGAGCAATGCCCCTTATTTATCAGTCTGTGGCCCCTCATTTCCCTAAGTACAAATGCTTTGACATTATAAACTTTTTAAAAAGTTGTAGGCAAATGGCCAATTCATATGTATTATGAATGAAGTGGGAAGCCAGGGCACACATGTGTTGTGTTTACAGATGCCATTAAATAAAATCTAAGAAATTAAATTCATCTGACACATACTTAACAAAGTATATAATCATTATTATGTTGCACGGTAATTAGGCATAAATGGGAAGCAGTCATCATAAACATAATTGGTATGACTTTACACAGTCAAATCGTGAGGTTTCCTCTGATCATGTTTAGTTTCCTAAGATCTACAGTGGGTACCAATGTGGACGGTGTCTTCTGACTACATATGTCATCATCATTGTACGTGCTGACTGGCACAAGGCTCCTCCACCCATTCCCTCAACAGTTAGAATTTCCTTATCCCCTCTTTCTCCCAGTCCCCAGTCTAGCACAGCCGCGTCTTGGATTCTGTCCATTGTATTTGCACCTTCCAAACCCAAACTCACACCCTAAAGTGGTCCTTGAGCAGCTGCTGAAGCTGTGCTTTTCCCTTTCCTTAGACGTCCTGGATGCTGAAGGCCTGAAGGGATTGATTTCTGGGCTCTGACATTGTGGATGGGAACTGTGTTGAGGTTCCATTAAAAAGGATGAAATGCAACTGTGGGATGGAGAAGGAAAGGCTTGGGCCTAGGTTGCTAGTAAGTATGGGATCTCTTTTAGCAAGTGACCCTAGTCATATTGGGAGTCCCTCCCTCCTTTCCTTCCTTCCTTCCTTCCTTCCTTCCTTCCTCCTTCCTTCCTTCCGTCCCTCCCTCCTCCCTCCCTCCTCCCTCCCTTCCTTCCTCTCTCTCTCTTTCTCTCTCTCTCTCTTCCTCTCTTTCACCCTTTCTGAGTTTCGCTCTTGTTGCCCAGGCTGGAGTGCAATGGTGTGATCTGGGCTCACTGCAACCTCTGACCTCCAGATTCAAGTGATTCTGCTGCCTCAGCCTCCTGAGTAGCTGGGATTATAGGCACCTGCCACCATACCTGGCTAATTTTTCTTATTTTTAGTAGAGATGGGGTTTTACCATATTGGCCAGGTTGGCCTATAACTCCTGACCTCAGGTGATCCACCCGCCTCAGCCTCCCAAAGTGCTAGGATTACAGGTGTGAGCCATTGCACCCAGTCCCTGTGGGGAACTGATTGGTTCCCATCACTGAAGTATCAGGAGTGGGGCCAGGTGCTTGGATGGTCACTGGGGATCTGTGTCTCTCTTTACCTAAGCCCTGCTTTTCTCTGTGCTGATATTATCTTAGGCAGCATTTTTTGTATGGTGGGGAGACAGCCATCAGCAGCTTTGGGCTTAAATCAATCATCTTAGAAATTATACAGTGAAGCACCTCTTTTCCAATAGTTTCAGCAGAAGTTTTTTCTTCTCCTAATTGAAGTGAGCAAGAAGAATTCAAGATAAAATATACCATAGGAGAAATGCATTGGCTCTCAGCCATATCAAGAGCCTTGGCATTTCTTAATAAAGTTAAACATTTTTCTCTTTTGTGATGTAATCTGTGTTTTGCTAAATAGGAATTAAACTATCTTGAACTTTATTCCAAAAAAGTGAGGGAAACCGTCCAAGCAATGATATTACTTCATGGCTCTTAAGTTGCAGAAATTCAGGTTTATCCAATATCGAGGACACACCGAGACATGTCACATTGTGCTCGCCTCAGTGTGACAGCACCTGAGCTGCCTGTCAGGGAATGCAAGTGTGCTGGGGAGGCTGATACTCATGGCCTCCTGGCTCCCAGACCTGACCACATGGGTTGGACCACTAATTTCAAGGTACTCTGAAGATTTTCCAATGGGAGCTGGTAATGTGAGCATGAAAAAGCAACCAGTAGTCACAATGTACCCTTTATGATATTCACTCTTCAATATGAAAAATATTCAAAAGGACATGGACATGGATCAAACAATATTCTAAAAACACAAATAAAGAGAATCAGCACCACAAAATTTCCTAATCACCTTGCACCTTATTAAAAATAGTGATATTGTGGTTATTTCTGGTTCCTTTGGCTTGGATATCACAGGTAGAAAGGAAAATGTTGGAAACAGTGTGAGATGAAATAATGCGAAGAATAAAGCAAGTTAGGTAAGGTGGCTCACGCCTGTAATTCCAGTGCTTTGAGAAGCTGAGGAAGGAGGGAGCTTTGGTGGATCCCAGGAATTCAGGACCAGCCAGGCAAATGGTGAAACCCTGTCTCTAAAAAACAAAACAAAACAAAACAAGTAGCCAGGCATGGGGGCATGTGTCCATAGTCCCAGCTACTCTGGAGGTTGAGGCAGGAGGATCGCTTGAGCAGGGGCAGTTGAGGCTGCAGTGAACCATGATTTGCACCACTGCACTCCAGCCTGGGCAACAGAGCAATACCTTCTCAAAAAAAAAAAAAAAACATGACGTGGAAGAAGGCAGGCATAAAGAAAAGATGCCTTTTATCTCTTTCATAAAACATAATGAAAATTCTAAGGACTTTTTCTTTTTCTTCTCTCTCTTTTTTTGAGACAGGATCTCGCTCTGTTACCCAGGTTGGAGTGCAGTGGCGCACTCTTGGCTCACTGCAAACTCTGCCTCCTGGGTTCATGCCATTCTCCTGCCTCAGCCTCCCGAGTAGCTGGGACTACAGTTGACCGCCACCATGACCGGCTAATTTTTTGTATTTTTAATACAGATGGGGTTTCACCGTGTTAGCCAGGATGGTCTTGATCTCCTGGCCTCATGATCTGCCTGCCTCAGCCTCCCATAGTACTGGGATTACAGGCGTGAGCCACTGCACCCAGCCAAGAACCTTTTTATTAATTCCTAGTTCTCAACTGGGAGAGAGAAGAGAAATTTTCCTCATATATTTGGGAATCAAAGACATAAGGCTAAAGGGTGTTGGTTGTAATCACTGATAAGAACTAAATATGTCATTAACACTGAGATTTCCCTCACGGAAGGCTGGGCACAGTGGCTCAGGCCTGTAATCCCAGCACTTTATGAGGCCGAAGTGGGCAGATCAACTGAGGTCAGGAGTTTGAGACCAGCTTGGCCAACATCGTGAAACCTGGTCTCTACGAGAAATAAAAAAATTAACTGGGCGTGATGGCACATGCCTGTAGTCCCAGCTACTCGGGAGGCTGAGGCAGGAGTATCGCTTGAACCTGGGAGGCAGAGGTTGCAGTGAGCTGAGATTGTGCCACGGCACTCCAGCCTGGGCAACAGAGTGAGACTCTGTCTCAAAACAAAAATAAAAACAAAAACAAAAAACCAAAAAACATTTTCCTCACAGAACTCACGGCTGTCATTTGTGTTCACAGTGGCTATACAACATGTGTATGCTGTCAGGGTACAAATGCAATCACTCTCTGGTTATTTATCAAAGGGGACCGCATCCCCTTCCCCTGTTCCTCAACACACAAAGCTCATTGCACTTCTTTTTAGATTCCTGTGTTTCAAATGTTCTCCAAGTCCAACAGCCTTATCAGTAACAATTGTCTATGTCTCTAAGGTTAATCGGGCTTAAAAAGAAACCTTTGCCTAAAAGCCAGCTCCAACTTACTTTTCCGTGGCAGAGGCATTGGTTACCGTGAAGATCTCTGTTGTTCCCTGACCAGACAAATCCACCAGAGATGCCTGAGGGGCAGACCCTTCCTCTGACCACTTCACTGCCTTTTACCCCAAAGTCAACAGGAAAGGAAAGTAGTGACAAAAATGAGGTTAGAGGCTGTAGGCTGGAGATCGTGAGGCATTTGAAGTTAGGTAGGCTCACGCCTTTCCACAGGAAGGGACCAATGGGGTGTTGGCAGCAAGTGTGCCATTCTCCCCGCCCTGAGTCAACACTGGCCATCCCTCCCTTCTCTTTTCTTGCCTTCCATCAACTCAAAGTATAAAATGCTTCTCAGTTATGGATTGTGAGGTGACGTGGGCTGGGAATGAAAACAAACAATCCCTTGAAACTGATGTTGTATTTTAGTGCTTTGTTTTGTTTTGTTTTGCACAGTAAAAAAGAAAAAGGGATCCTAGCTACTCGGGAGGCTGAGGCAGGAGAATTGCTTGAATCTGGGAGGCAGAGGTTGTGGTGAGCCAAGATCATGCCATTGCACTCTGGCCTGGGCAACAAGAGCGAAACTCCGTAACAAAAAAAAAAAAAGGGAAAAGGGCACAGGCATGCCTGAATTGTGCACCGTGTGGGATTCAGCTGTCTCCACTTTACTGCCTCTCTAGTAGCCTAAAGGGTAGGAGGTGAAATCTCTCTGGCCAGTCTTGTCTGGTAACGAGGGTTTGATGTCAATAATTTGGGTGACATGCGGTGTTCACATTTAGAAACACAGACACTGGGGCTGGCTGCTGAGAAGCAGGTTGGAAGTGTCAGTCTAATTACTACCAGGACAATTCTCTGATCTTAGAGTGGCCTCAGCCTGGAAAGAGTGTGTGTGTGTGTGTGTGTGTGTGTGTATTCCATGTGTGCCTGTGATGGCTCTAGTGATGGCGTGGTGTTTGCTGAGGTGTAGGAAATGATAGAAGTCACATATTCTTGAAGTCAGGAATAGCAAGCAAGGACCATACATGTGGTAGATAAGAAGTAAAGCAGTGGCAGGATTGTTCATGTTGAGAGGTGGCTTCCTGGTTCATGTACAGATGCATAGATAGTTCAACCCCTTCCTTTGGTTTATTTCTGCATTTTAAATTATATTGAATTTTAGATAATTGATTTTTACAGACATCTGGGGGCTGTTTCTTTTCAAATCTACATCTTTGGAGACAGCCTGTGTTTCTGCCACTGTCACAGGGTTGGGCTGATTCCCGTGATGCCTCTACTGTAGGAGACGGTAATGAGGGCTCATCGCACAGGCGAATCCCAGGGCTGCTCTGTCATTTACTCTGATTTCTCTAAGTGATTGAAAAGCACACTTGACATACACTCCCTCTTCAGAGATCAAGTTATAATTAAATCCAGGGAAACTCTCTGACAGCTGGGGCCCGCGGGTTTTGAGCTTGATGCTTATTCTTGCAAAAGCCGACAGCTATAGCTTATGTCCCACTGCCACATGCACGGCCAGTTAGGGCGATGATGAAACGTCTTTTCTGTCTGCAGTTTATTTTGTTTGGTGAGAACGAAAGCCCACCAGAAAAGTGGACTTGCTTTGAATACAGATGTAAGCATTTCTTACAAAACTCAAGCCCTACTTTTTCCAGAGAGGACTAAAGGTTAGTTCCATACTGTGCCAACAAACTAGAAACCATCACTAACCAGTTAAGAAGAGGGAAGCACAAATGGCTTGGGAGACAGGAGATGTCTGGGAGGATGCCAGTGTGCACTCAGATTTAACAGCTTCATCAAAGGGAATGTGTTAAATGCTCATTAACTAAATTTACAAACGATCCCCAACTGGGAGGTGTTGCAAACAACAGAGGAATACCACACACACACACACACACACACCACACACACACACACACACACACACACACTGATTACAGGCATGTACACACACATACATAGAGCAGAAAGTGAAGTGTGAAGTAACAATCTGCTCAAAAAACAGACCCAAAATAAAATAATCTTAAATACAGATGTTCAAAGAGAGCATTAGAATAGATTTAATGCAGAATTGAGGCACCAGCTCAACAGCAGCAAGTTGCCATCTCTGATGGATGTTACTGGGGAGACAGACTGTGGCCATGGTGGCAGGGGGTGTGACCATCCTCAAAGGATCCTGGAAAAGATGCGACACACACCTCAAGGGAGAGAGACCAGGGGCCACTGGACACCAAGACTGAAGAACACTGAATGTTAACATGCTGACAGATTCTAAATATTTGTTACTAAAATCCTTAATTTTCCAAGGCGTAGGGACTATTGGCCCAGAGGACATTGAATCCTGATAGTAGAGGAAAGAGCACATTGGCTCACAGCAGCACCCAATAATTGCCCCACTGATCCTCAAGAAGCCATCATTAGGAACTGACTTCTTGGGGTATTGTCCTGGGTATTGCCCAAGCATCTGGAGGAAGGAGAGCATTCTGGAGCTGAAGTCTCCTCCTGATGCCAGCAGAGACCTGGAGCAAGAACAGCACCTCCACTCACGTCTCATCCCTCAAATCTGACCCTCCGGACTCCACCCATAGGCTTCTGGAGCAGTACACTGTGGTCTGACGAAGTGCATGGAGAGGGTGCAGGGTGGTATGGAAGCCTGGGTGATGGGACCTCCGGGCTGTGGTTCTGCCTCTGCTGCTAAACATTCATGTGAGTGCATGGTTGAGTCTCTGGACCGCTCTGGGTTGCAGTTCCCTAAGTAGCTTAGGGATTTGTTATGGGCTGATTTGTGTCCCATCCCCCCAAATTTATATGCTGCAACCCTACTCCCCAGGACCTCAGAATATGACTGTAATTGGAGACAGAGTTTTAAAAGAGCTTATTAAGTTAAAATGAGTCACCAGGGTGGGCTGTAATCCAGTATGATTGGTGTCCTTCTAGAAGAGGGGTTAGGACACAGAGACGACTATGGGAAGACCCTGGAAGAAGACAGCAAGCCTCAAGCCAAGGAGAGAGGCCTCCGGAGACACCAATCCTGTGGACACCTTCATCTCTGACACTTGGATCTCCAACTTCAAGCCACTGGGACAGTGAAAAAACTAATTTCTGTTGTTTAAGCTCCCCACTCCGACACCCCAGTTTGTGATTCTCTGTTATGGCAGCCCTAGGCAAACTAATACAGATTTGTTTTTGTTTTTGTTTTTTGAGATGGAGTCAAGCTCTGTCACCCAGGCTGGAATGCAGTGGCATCATCTTGGCTCACTGCAACCTCTGCCTCCCAGGTTCAAGTGATTCTCTTGCCTCCGCTGCCTGAGTAGCTGGGACTACAGGAATATGCCACCACGCCCAGCTAATGGAATTCTTTTAAAAACTATTTGATTTTATTTTTTTAGAGACAAAATCTTCTGTGTTGCCCAGGTTGGAGTGCAGTGGCATGATCTAATACAGGACTCTTAATGGAGGATCCATGAATCAACTTCAGGGAGGTGTCAAATCGCTTGATGTTTGTAAAAATTTTATGTGGATGTGCATGTGGGCACTTTTTAGAGAAAGGTACATTCTTTAGAGGAGAATCATAATTTTAGAGACGCTCCTAATAAAAGAAACATCCATTGACTATTACTAAATTATTGCTAAAGTTCCTTATACAACTAAACTTCAATCTTTCATGTTTATAATTCCTTTAATTTTCAACCCATGCAAGCAACCAGAGACTTCAGTAATACAGAAAGAATCTGAGGCACCTGCTCATTGTAGATCACCAAATCTATAATTCAGACATCTTACTACCTTAATTAATTATGTGTTTGCATTGAAAACTGTTGGCACTTCCCTTCTTATTTGGTGAGAACATAGTGAAATAAATCCAGGGTTGCAGGACTGATGTATGCTCAGAGCATTACACTTTTCACTTGAAAAGTAAAGAAAGGGGAGAAACATCTTCTACGGGAATTACCTGTAGGAAACCCTACTCAAAGATCTGATCAATGTCTGTTGTAGAACCTAAGGAAAATTGTGGAAAAGAGAGAGAGGAGAAAAAACAAAACAGCCTGTCACTGCTTCAGGAAAAACAGCAAGGGCAGCATTAATACTGGACAAAACCTGTAAAGTGTTCTCTAGCTACTATCCTAGAAAGTGGCATTCCCTGGGCGCCCAATAGCCAGAGGCCACTCTGTAAAGTAATGTTCTATCCTTGGAGGATGCTAGATGCTTATCTTGGTTAACCCACACCACAACCATAGCAAGGAGATAGGACCTCTTTTCCACGGATACAAACAGGACCTCTTTTCCAGGGAAACAAGCAAGTATTGGAGGTTGGACTCCAGGGCAGGCAGCCCTACCTCAAACCGGAGTCTTTCTATGGGGCTCAACATTTCTATCGGAAGCCTCCCTCCCTTTCTGTTGTTCTCTCTTATTCTCTAACAGGAAGATCATATATCCTTGAACTTCTGCTCCTTTAAATAATCCAAAGAACACAAATGCAGAATAATGGCTACTTTCGGAGTTGAGAGAGGGGGCGTGGATGTGGGAGAGGTCCGGAGTGGCATTAGCTGTGGAGGTAAGATGTTATCTTAAGCCAGATAATGGGTAATGGGCACATACTTGTTGGTTTGTTCATTTTGCTTGAAAAAGTATTAAATATTAAACAAAATTTTCAAAATCTGCCTTTAAAAACATTTATTTGGCCTTAAAAATGTTCATACCCTTTGGCCAAGGAGTGCCATTTGTACTGGGACTCTATTGGGAGAAAATTATCTGAAATGAGGACAAAGATTTATTTGCCATAAGTTCATTATAGCATTTAAATTTGAAAATCTTGAAATAACATTAAAAGTCCGGGAAGAAAAGAGAGAAGAATCAAATAGACGCAATAAAAATGAGAAAGGGGATACCACCACCGACCCCACAGAAATACAAACTACCATCAGAGAATACTATAAACACCTCTATGCAAATAAACTAGAAGACCTAGAAGAAATGGATCATTTCCTGGACACTTACACTCTCCCAAGACTAAACCATGAAGAAGTTGAATCCCTGAATAGACCAATAGCAGGCTCTGAAATTGAGGCAATAATTAATAGCCTACCAACCAAAAAAAAGTCCAGAACCAGATGGATTCACAGCCGAATTCTACGAGAGGTACAAGGAGGAGTTGGTACCATTCCTTCTGAAACTATTCCAATCAATAGAAAAAGAGGGAATCCTCCCTAACTCATTTTACGAGGCCAACATCATCCTGATACCAAAGCCTGACAGAGATACAACAAAAAGAGATAATTTTAGATCAACATCCCTGATGAACATCGATGCAAAAATCTTCAATAAAATACTGGCAAACCGAATCCAGGAGCACATCAAAAAGCTTATCCAGCATTATCAAGTGGGCTTCATCCCTGGGATGCAAGGCTGGTTCAACATATGCAAATCAATAAACATAATCCAGCATATAAACAGAACCAAAGACAAAAACCACATGATTATCTCAATAGATGCAGAAAAGGCCTTTGACAAAATTCAAAGCTAAAAACTCTCAATAAAGTTGGTATTGGTAGAACGTATCTCAAAATAATAAGAGCTATTTATGACAAACCCACAGCCAGTATCATACTGAATGGGCAAAAACTGGAAGCATTCCCTTTGAAAATTGGCACAAGACAGGGATGCCCTCTCTCACCACTCCTATTCAACACAGTGTTGGAAGTTCTGGCTAGGGCAATCAGGCAAGAGAAAGAAATCAAGGGTATTCAATTAGGAAAAGAAGAAGTCAAATTGTCCCTGTTTGCAGATGACATGATTGTATATTTAGAAAACCCCATCATCTCAGCCCAAAATCTCCTTAAGCTGATAAGCAATTTCAGCAAAGTCTCAGGATACAAAATCAATGTGCAAAAATCACAAGTATTCTTATACACCAGTAACAGACAAACAGAGAGCCAAATCATGAATGAACTCCCATTCACAATTGCTTCAAAGAGAATAAAATACCTAGGAATCCAACTTACAAGGGATGTAAAGGACCTCTTCAAGGAGAACTACAAACCACTGCTCAGTGAAATAAAAGAAGACACAACAAATGGAAGAACATACCATGCTCATGGATAGGAAGAATCAATATTGTGAAAATGGCCATACTGCTCAAGGTAATTTATAGATTCAATGCCATTCCCATTAAGCTACCAATGACTTTCTTCACAGAATTGGAAAAAACTGCTTTAAAGTTCATATGGAACCAAAAAAGAGCCCACATTGCCAAGACAATCCTAAGCCAAAAGAACAAAGCTGGAGGCATCATGCTACCTGACTTCAAACTATACTACAAGGCTACAGTAACCAAAACAGCATGGTACTGGTACCAAAACAGAGATATAGACCAATGGAACAGAACAGAGCCCTCAGAAATAATACCACACATCTACAGCCATCTGATCTTTGACAAACCTGAGAGAAACAAGAAATGGGGAAAGGATTCCCTATTTAATACATGGTGCTAGGAAAATTGGCTAGCCATAAGTAGAAAGCTGAAACTAGATCCTTTCCTTACTCCTTATATGAAAATTAATTCAAGATGGATTAGAGACTTAAATGTTAGACCTAATACCATAAAAACCCTAGAAGAAAACCTAGGCAATACCATTCAGGACATAGGCATGGGTAAGGGCTTCATGTCTAAAACACCAAAAGCAACAGCAACAAAAGCCAAAACTGACAAATGGGATCTAATTAAACTAAAAGCTTCTGCACAGCAAAAGAGACTACCATCAGAGTGAACAGGCAACCTACAGAATGGGAAAAAATTTTTGCAATCTACTCATCTGACAAAGGGCTAATATCCAGAACCTATAAAGAACTCAATCAAATTTACAAGAAAAAAAGAAACCACCCCATCAAAAAGTGGGCAAAGGATATGAACAGACACTTCTCAAAAGAAGACATTCATACAGCCAACAGACACATGAAAAAACGCTCATCATCACTCGCCATCAGAGAAATGCAAATCAAAACCACAATGAGACACCATCTCACACCAGTTAGAATGGCAATCATTAAAAAATCAGGAAACAACAGGTGCTGGAGAGGATGTGGAGAAATAGGAACACTCTTACACTGTTGGTGGGACTGTAAACTAGTTCAACCATTGTGGAAAACAGTGTGGTGATTCCTCAAGGATCTAGAACTAGAAATAACATTTGACCCAGCCATCCTATTATTGGGGATATACCCAAAGGATTATAAGTCATGCTGCTATAAAGATACATGCACACGTATGTTTATAGTGGCACTATTCACAATAGCAAAGACTTGGAATAAACTCAAATGTCCATCAGTGACAGACTGGATTAAGAAAATGTGGCACATATACACCATGGAATACTATGCAGCCATAAAAAAGGATGAGTTCGTGTCCTTTGTAGGGACACAGATGCAGCTGGAAACCATCATTCTCAGCAAACAAAACCAAATACTGCATGTTCTCACTCGTAGGTGGGAATTGAACAATGAGATCACTTGGACACAGGAAGGGGATCATCACACTCCGGGTCCTATTGTGGGAGGGGGGAGGGATAGCATTAGGAGATATACCTAATGTAAATGACTAGTTAATGGGTGCAGCACACCAACATGGCACATGTATACATATGTAACAAACCTGCACGTTGTGCACATGTACCTAGAACTTAAAAAGTATTAAAAAAAAAAACCACCACCACCAACAAATACACATTAAAAGTCCAACAAAGAAGAATGATTGGGCAAATTAAGCTACTTCTATGAGTTGGAATATTATACAGACTTCAAAACAAGATGCTCTCAAAGAGTTTGTAATGGTTCGAGGAAATTCATTTGATAAAATTTTAAGTGGAAAATTAGGATATGAAATTATGTATAAAATAAGACTTCAAAACTCTGGAAAATACTCTGAAACAAGACTAACAGGAAACAAAGCAATGGGTGCCCCTGGATTAGGTTATGCAATTATGGTTATTTTGCTTATAAATTTTAACTTTCATACAGTAGAGAATGTATTACTTTATTGTTTTGAGATGGAGTCTTACTCTGTCACCCAGGCTGGAGTGCAATAGCACGATCTCAGCTCACTCCAACCTCTGCCTCCCGGGTTCAAGCGATTCTCATGCCTGAGCCTCCTGAGTAGGTGGGACTACAGGTGTGTGCCACCATGCCTGGCTAATTTTTGTATTTTCAGTAGAGACGGGGTTTCACTATGTTGGCCAGGCTGGTCTCGAACTCCTGACCTCAGATAGTCTGGCTGCCTCGGCCTCCCAAATTGCTGGGATTACAGGTGTGAGCCACCATGCCTGGCCATGTATTACTTTCATATAATAAAAAAATTATAAAATTTACTCTGCCTATTAGTTCTTGTAATTGAAAATCTTCGGGTAGGTTCCTATAGTGGTCTTTGGAATGATTTTATCCTTAGCCTGAAGTGGATAATGTGCTATTCCTGCTAACGAACTATAGCTAACTCACAGGGTAAGGGAAGGCATTTTGGAATTTCTGATTCCTCCTGGTTATTGCACTTTAAAAAAGTTACATAGAAATGATATTCCCCGTAAACAATTCAGTGTGTTCCTGTGCTGCTCCATGTACTGCAAGACCAGATGTAGATCAGGAAAGCTCTTCACTGGCTTAGTATGAGAGCCAGGTAGACAGATACACACAAGTGGCGAATACTCATCTTTTTTTCTTTTTCTTTCTTTCTTTTTTTTTGAGACGGAGTCTGGCTCTGTCGCCCAGGCTGGAGTGCAGTGGCCGGATCTCAGCTCACTGCAAGCTCCACCTCCGGGGTTTACGCCATTCTCCTGCCTCAGCCTCCCAAGTAGCTGGGACTACAGGCGCCCGCCACCTCGCCCGGCTAGTTTTTTGTATTTTTTTTAGTAGAGACGCGGTTTCACCGTGTTCGCCAGGATGGTCTCGACCTCCTGACCTCGTGATCCGCCCGTCTCGGCCTCCCAAAGTGCTGGGATTACAGGCTTGAGCCACCGCGCCCGGCCTTCTTTTTCTTTTTTTTTTAGATGGAGTCTCGCTCTTCACCCAGGCTGGAGTGCAGTGGTGCGATTCGGCTCCCTGCAACTTCCGCCTCTCAGGTTGAAATGATTCTCCTGCCTCAGCCTCCTAAATAGCTAAGATTACAGGCGTATGCCACCACGCCCGGTTAATTTTTTGTACTTTTAGTAGAGATGGGGGTTTCACCGTGTTAGCCAGGATGGTCTCTATCTCTGACCTCAGGTGATCCACCTGCCTTGGCCTCCCAAAGTGCTGGGATTACAGGCATGAGCCACCACGCCCAGCCGGAATACTCTTGTTCTTCCTATGACCATGTGCTGTGATGCTGTGTGGTTTCTGTCACGTACACAACAGAGGCACACTTATGCACACACCCCCTACCTCCCTGCCTACATTCTACCCAGCCTTACTGCTCTGTAAGGAAGGTATGTAGCAGCGGTCTGGGGGCCTCTGGGGCAGCTGTCTCAAGACTGAAGTGGCTGCAGGGGAGGTGGAGGAGAGAAGGAGGAAGGAGCTGACTTGCAATCATCTCTTTCTGCTTTGTCCCTGTCCTCTTCATTTGGTGCACTCAGCTATACGGGAGGATAGTATGTAACTAGTTTGACCAGCTGCTGATGTCTCCGAAGAAGGAAGAGGTCTAATACCCTCCGAAGAAGGAATCTTCTAATATTACTTCACTGCAAGCACATGCTAAGCTTTCTGGCAGGGAGTCCCCAGATGAAATTGGGAAACAGTTAGCTTGGGATCGCTTCAGGTCTCCTCCTTGGGATATGTTGATGTATTCTTTTTTTTTTTTGGAGACGGAGTCTTGCTCTGTCACCCAGGCTGGAGTACAGTGGCCGGGTCTCAGCTCACTGCAAGCTCCGCCTCCCGGGTTTACGCCATTCTCCTGCCTCAGCCTCCGGAGTAGCTGGGACTACAGGCGCCCGCCACCTCGCCCGGCTAGTTTTTTGTATTTTTTTTTTTTTAGTAGAGACAGGGTTTCACCATGTTAGCCAGGATGGTCTTGATCTCCTGACCTCGTGATCCGCCCATCTCGGCCTCCCAAAGTGCTGGGATTACAGGCTTGAGCCACCGCGCCCGGCCGTTGATGTATTCTTGACTCCAGGTGCTCTCTGGATACACCCTTAGGTGTGTCTTCTCTGGCAGACAAAGGAGTTGTGCTTAGAACCAGTGGCTGCAGCTCAGTTCTGACGACAGGGAGAAATGAGTTTGGGGAGGTGGACTAGGGTTGGGCTGTAGATTGGTGAAAGGATACCGCATCTAAAATAAAAGAACCTAACACTATATTCTGCCTCTAACCCCCAATTTTCCTTCTTCTCTCCTCCTAATATAGTGATTGTGTTAGTTAGGTTCCTCTGACACTTTGATTCCCCAAGACAGAATTAGAAATGCATAAGATCTCCTGAGGCTGGGCGCGGTGGCTCACATCTGTAACCCCAGCACTTTGGGAGGCCAAGGCGGGGGGATCACAAGGTCAGGAGTTCAAGACCAGCCTGGGCAACACAGTGAAATCCTGTCTCTACTAAAAATACAAAAATTAGCTGGGCGTGGTGGCAGGCACCTGTAATCCCAGCTACTTGGGAGGCTGAGGCAGGAGAATTGCTTGAAGCTGGGAGGCAGAGGTTGCAGTGAGCTGAGATTATGCACTGCACTCCAGCCTGGGTGACAGAGCGAGACTCTGTCTCAAAAAACAAAATAAAAAAACAAACAAAAACAAAAACAAAACAAGACCGGGTGCGGTGGCTCATGCCTGTAATCCCAGCACTTCGGGAGGGTGAGGCAGGCGAATCACGAGGTCAGGAGTTTGAGACCACCCTGGCCAATATGGTGAAACCCCATCTCTACTAAAAATACAAAAATTAACTGTATGTGGTGGTGCATGCCTATAGTCCCAGCTACTCAGGAGGCTGAGGCAGAAGAATCGCTTGAACCTGGGAGGCGGAGCTTGCAGTGAGCTGAGATCACGCCACTGTACTACAGCCTGGGCGACAGAGTGAAACTCTGTCTCAAAACACAAAACAAAACAAAACCCTGCATATTTTGTCTCTTTTAAAAGAAGGTCAAAATAGACGGTTCTTAAAAACAAAGCACAATTGTCTTTATTTTCATACTTGGAAAACTATTGGAGTGTCAACATAATAATGTCTGCAAACTTTCAGAAAGAATTTTTGTAGAATTTCCTGGACATTACCTGGAAAAAGGATAATGTCCTTCTGATGCTGCAGTGTTATATGGGAGGCTGAGATCAACTCACTTCTGCCCTATGTCTGTCCCCAGAGAGTCTGACCGGTGACCCTGGGTCCAGCTTTTCCTGGCACTCTCAGCAGAAGCAGCTGGCTGGTCTGAGCACAGTGAACCCAATGTCTCTCCATGCCATACAATTCTACCATTCTGACTTCTCAGGTGGTAGCATGGTATTTTGGAACGTATATCCATGGGAATGTCCACCCGGCTGGACTTTACTGTGCTGTTGACTGTAGTGGCCGCATTGACCACCTGACCCATGCTAGGAGCCACCTCCATTGCAGGTGCATTTCTGCATGATGGTTGTCATTTTGATTAAGAGTGCAAGGCTCTGGAGGCAGACTCTATGTGTTCAAATATTGGCTCCCATATATCCTAGTTATAGGATTATTCATGTGTCCCCTTTCTTTATCAGTAAAATAGGGATTTTTATGCATCTACCACACAGTGTTGTTGTGATGATTAAATAAGTTAATGTTTCTAAAGAGCTTAGAACAGTGCCTGGCACATAGTAAATGGTATAATTATCATCATTATTTAGTAATGTATAATTATCATCATTATTATTTTTTTTAGAGATGAGGGTCTTGCTATGTTGCCCAGGCTTGTCTCTAACTCCTGGCTTCAAGTGATCCTCCTGCCTCAGCCTCCCAAGTAGCTTGGATTACAGGTGCAAGACACCGTGTCAGGCTACCAAGATTGTTTATGTGAAGTACTTGGAACTACACGAGGCACTTCTTGGGTAAAAAATGCACAGGAGTGCACTCGCAGGTGTATATATTTAAATAAACAATTGCTTCTTCTATGATCCTGGAAGTGTAATTTACCAGTGGTGCAGTTTCTCCTCTCCCTCTCCCTTTGCTACTACCTGCCCTCAGCTTTCTCATCGTCCTCTCCCTTTTTCCTTTGCATGTACTTTGTTCTCTCTTCCTCCATCCTAGCTTACTTTTTCTTTCTCATACTTACAAATCAACTGGGCGCTGTTCCTCTTTTCTCTTACTCTTCTAAGTTTTATTTTATTTTAGTCACTGAAGTGATCTGAGAAGTGGCTGTAAAAAGGTAACACCAGCCTATTGACATGCTGCCTCAAACTGAAGGGGGTGAGTCGCAAAAGGAGAGAGTCCAAGGTTGGACAGAAGAGACGCAAGTTCCTTCTGGCTTCGGAGTTCTATGTCCACCATTTCAAATTTAGATTCATATTTTATTAACATTTATCTTTCACTTTGTATGGCTTAAGCACTAGGCTAGGGCTTTTAGATGGATTATTATTTAATCCTTACAACTCCTTAAAGGCAGGTATTACTCTCATCTTACAAATGAAGAAGAAAAGCAAAAATGGAGAGATAATCAACTTATCCAAGGCCACACAACTGGAAATCAGAGAGCCAATGTTGGCGTGTATACACGCTAACTCTAAGTTCCAGTCTCTTCCCACTACTCATAATTCCTCCCACACAAAAAAGTAGAAGTAGGCTAGGCACAGTGGCTCATGCAGGAAATCCCAACACTTTGAGAGGCTGAGGCAGGAGGATTGCTTACGATCAGGAGTTTGAGATAAGCCTGGGCAACATAGTGAAACCCTGTCTCTACAAATAATAAAAAATCAGCTGGTTTGTGATCGTGCCTGGCTGTAGTCCCTGCAACATGGGAGGCTATGGGAGGAGGATTGCTTTAGCCTAGGAGTTCAAGGCTACCATGGGCCATGATCATGCCACTGCACTCCAGCTTGGGTGACAGAGTGAGACCACATGCCCCAAAATAATTGCAA
This sequence comes from Trachypithecus francoisi, assembly GCF_009764315.1. Lineage (NCBI taxonomy): Eukaryota > Metazoa > Chordata > Mammalia > Primates > Cercopithecidae > Trachypithecus > Trachypithecus francoisi. Next base: position 67,452,934 of record NW_022681460.1, read on the forward strand.
TATAATGTGATTAATGTAAATACATAGTGGTACTTATAAGATCTTATGGAAATGCAAGTGAGGTAGGGAGGGGGAATTTCTAATATTTCCTAGGCAGATTTTTGAACTGGGGTCCTTGGAATTTTGGAAGGTCAGTGGAGGAACCACTTGAAGTTGTCTGCAAAATTTTCTTAGAGGAGTTTGTGGCCAAGGGCGTAGAGAGGTAGAAGTTTGACTGGGGGCATCAGAGAGTGTTAACTGTGTGAATGTTTGAGCTGATCAAGAGTTTGCAAGGAATTAGAAGAGGAATAAGACAGTCTAGGCAAAAGAAACCACAAGTGGAAAAGTACATGCAAATAATTTTCTTGGACTTCAGCCTAGGTTACCATTCAAGGAAGCAGCAGGAGACAAAGCACCTAGAATAGGTGGTTAGGGTCCAGACCAAGAAACAAATGATGTTCAGGGCCAAGAATGAATTCTCAAGGATATTAAAAATGCTCTCGAGAACATTATTACAGTTCATTGTAAAATGTATTCTCCAATGCCATTAAACAGTATGATGGAAGTTCTTTCTTCCCTTTTCCAGATGCTTGTAGCAAAGTCTCTGTATTTTAGGATAAATTTGCATTCAGGAGTAGAGCTGGGAGCCTAACCTTGTTTCTGGGGGATAATGTGTTCTGAATTCTAAGCAATGGCTTACAAAACTTCTGAAGAGCCATGAATTCTGTGAATTGGCATGGTGGTACCACCCATTGGTGCCTTGGCGGTAGGTCATTGAATCCCTGGTGTCCAAATATGGGGCTGTAAATTAGAGGAGGGGCAGGGCAAGAGGATATTGCCCTAAATGAAGATACGCTGAGTTTGTTACCGGAAAAGAGGCAGAGAGATTTCGGATCTGGATTTTCGAGGTAACAGTAAATTTATAATCCAGGTATCACTGTGGAAGTCTCTGCCACGCTGATTTTATTTTCTCCCCAAACTTCTGAGGTTGATAACTTAATTAGGTAGATTAACTAGGTTAGTTAAAATAAGATATATAAGCAATCATCTCCCACAAAGGAAGCTTGTCTGAACTGGAATTGTTTCTATAGATTTCAAGGCTCATTCACTTGTCTCCTTAGGACAGAAATGATATTCCTAAGGCTGATAATTCCCCTTTCTGTCTCAGTTGATCAATACATCATTTTGCATCCTCAGCACAAAAACCCAAATGTGCTTGCCTCCTTTTCTAAAAGAAAGCCTCTGTCTTGCTGGGATTAAGAGGGCATAGTCCCATGACACAGTTTGCAGTCAAATTTTGGCACCTGAAAAAACCTTCCCTCTTTAAAGAACTGCGGGCAACCAGTCAAGAGGGACCAGAGTTTTGGCATTTGGACTGAAAACATTACCTGCCAACTGGGCTGCTCTGAACGTATTGTTTCCGAAACCAGGGGAAGCGCATGTAACAAGAGGAGGCTTTGTTCTGTTGAACATTTTTGATGAGCCCATCTGCCCCACGTTGAAGGGAGAACCTGCCAGCCGTGTCTGTTCACTTTCTCCCATTTACCGGCCTCCCTTGGCCTCCTGAATACCCTCTAGGGCATGACTGTTACCTCTCACAACTCATATTTCAGATATTTTTTGCTTTGTTCATCCCATGACCGTGGAATTCTATGCTTCATACACAGTTGCTTTGACTGGCAGTCTAACATTTTTCTCTCAATGACCCAGTCTCTCCTTCTGGTTGCAATCCTACCAAGACAGCGAGGAGAAATTTGCCCAAGCAAAGCCTCACTAGGCTAAATGCCCACACTGACGTTTCTTCTAGAGTTCCCTTCCCTAATTCTACTTTCATTCAACAAGTATTGATTGGGCACCAACAGTACCAGGCACTGTTCTCAGCGCCTCAGAGACAGTAGTGAGCAAAGCAGCCTTCTAGAAGCCCATCTGAGAGGCCTCAACTCACCAAAGCCCAGGCCAGAAGCAGAGAAGGGACAGGAGGGGCCCTCAGGCCAGGCTGGGGCTCAGCACCCATGCATCAAGTGGTTGGGCTCTCAGACTCTACCTCGTGACCTCTGTACTCTTTAATTATTTGTTATGAACAAATCTACCTACCTATCTATCTGTCTGTCTATCTATCTATCTATCTATCTATCTATCCATCCATCCATCTATCCATCCATCTATCTAGCTATCCATCTATTTTTTTTTTCTTAAGAGACAGGGTCAGGCTGGGCACAGTGGCTCATGCCTGTAATCCCAGCAGTTTGGGAGGCCAAGGCAGGCGGATCACCTGGGGTCAGGAGTTCAAGACCAGCCTGGCCAACATGGTGAAACCCTGTCTCCATGAAAAATACAAAAATTAGCCGGGCATGGGGGTGGGTGCCTGTAATCCCAGCTACTCAGGAGGCCAAGGCAGGAGAATCGCTTGAACCCGGGAGGCAGAGGTTGCAGTGAGCTGAGATCGCACACAGCACTCCAGCCTGGATGACAGAGGGAGACTCCATCTCAAAAAAAAAAAAATAAAACTTTACAAAGGAAGAAGAAAAGCAGAGACAAGAGAGACAAGATCTCACTCTGTCACCAAGGCTAGGGTGTGGTGGTGTGATCATAGTTTACTGCAGCTCAGAACTCCTGGGCTCAAGAGATCCTCCTGCCTCAGCCTCCGAAGTAACTGAGACTACAGTTGCATGCCACCATGCCCAGCTAATTTTTGTAATTTTTGTAGACAGTGTTTCGCCATGTTGCCCAGCCTGGTCTCCAATTCCTGGGCTCAAGGAACCTTCCTCTCCTGGCCTCCCAAAGTTCTGGGATTATAGGCATGAGCCCCCACATTCAGCCCAAATCTAAACCCCTTTTTTAATTAAAAAGGAAAAGAACTTCACAATCTGCAGAATATGATTTCCACAGAGAAGATGAAGACGGAAACAAAGTTGTTCAGCAACCTGAGAAGAAAACTCCTTCAGTAGAATATTAGATGCTAAATGGTTAATCGAATGGTCCCGATCCCCTGGGGGTTGCAATATGAAGTACATCGTTACATCCTTCATTCTTAGCGTGTGTGCAAATCTTTAAAAAAGTTTTCATAGATAAGCAGAGGCTGGAAAAGCTCTGATCTTTAACAGGAAAAACTTTTCTTGGCTTACAAAACCTTTTTTAGAGTCTTGGGGGAAAATAAACATCTACATAATTATATAAATATATCTTATATATTGAATGATAAGTCACAAAAATGGCAAAGCGTGGTGAAGGAATTCTGAAGCAGTCGCTGCCTAGCCCCCTCGGAATTTTGGTGGATTCATCAGTAGCACTGAAAATCCCTAGATACTGACAGTTACTTTATACCTGTTTCCCACAATAGTCCTTTCCTGAATATACCAGTCTAAATGTCAGAAGGACACCTAAAAACAGTCTTAAAATTTGAAAACAGACAGCCTACATACCCTGCAATCTTGTTCCTCCATGAAGTGAGCTGCTGGCCATACGTTCAAATGGTCTCTGACTTCCTCTCTGACTCAGATCGCATGAATCTGCAGCACTGATGTAAGGCTCTAAATGGGAATCTGTTTTCAATTCAGGGCAGATGTGGGACACTCTCACAGCCCTAGGGATTATCAACTTTAAAACAAATCGCCTTCAGGACGATAAGAGAGGCAGTAACTGCTTCCTGAGGCCTCACTGGGGTCCCTTCCAAATGCTTAACATATAACACAATAACTATGACACAAAAGCAAGTTTCGTTCTTTGGGTTCTCAGACTTTAAAATGAAGCTTGCAAGTGCCCCTCAGAAACAAAGCTTGAAAATATATCTCAGAACATTTAAACAGAAATCCAGATATTTTAGTAAACTAACATACAACAGTGATCCAAATGCCCCTTTCTCCCCACCCCTACAAAACTCTCAGCCGGTGTTTGGCTCATTGAGTATAGTTTTTCCACAAATTGAATTCGAATTGTTCTGGTTCAGAGTTTTCTTGGCTCAAGAAAAGGAAGGGAGGACTATTCCAAGACTTCCACAGAGAAACATCCAGAAATCCATTTAACACGGTAAGTTTAATGTTCTAGGATTAGTGTTCATGCATGGACTCTACGTCTCAGAATGTCCTCTGTTCTGAGAACACTTTGTAGAGTTGGCTGATCTGCTAGGCTTCAAACTCTGAAACACCTTTGCTGGGGCTTAATCTAGTTTAACCTGATTTGATAGCCCTGAAAAAAAGTTACAAAAACATGAATTTTGAAGACATCTAAAGGAAACATAAAAACATTTCCCTTTTAATAAAATAAAACAAAAGTTTTATAGAGTCTTAAAAAAAGTTATTATTAAAAGTTAATGTGCATGGCATTTCCCTACACAAATAAGTTTAGGTGTTGGTAACATCAGTGAATAGTAAGAGGATAGTCACATTAAGTACATATTCTTGGAAAACACAGTCTATTCTTTAAGATTAATATTGTGAGTGTGACATAACAGAGTTACATGGTAAAGCATCAAGTCACTAAGGAACATTAGGGCTAGTATTTCTCCTATCTTCATGGGGAAAAATAAATTAAACTTCCTGTAGCTTAGGAATGTGCTAACATAACCATTAGGCAGCGGCAGAAGTGGTATTAGGAGTTGTGGATGAGCCGAGCACGGTGGCTCACACCTGTAATCCCAGCACTTAGGGAGGCCGAGGCAGGTGGATCACCTGAGGTCAGGAGTTCGAGACCAGCCTGACCAACATGGTGAAACCCTGTCTCTACTAAAAATACAAAAATTAGCCGGGTGTGGTGGCGGGCACCTGTAATCCTGGCTACTTGGGAGGCTGAGACAGGAGAATCACTTGAACCCAGGAGCGGGAGGTTGCAGTGAGCCAAGATCATGCCACTGCACTCCAGCGTGGACAACAAGAGTGACACTCTGTCTCAAAAAAAAAAAAAAAAAAAAGTTGTGAATGAGATGTCCAGAGACCCATGCACAGAGACCTGTCCCTAGATTTCTCTTTAACTGAGTGGCCTCAGACACGCCGTTGCCCAGGCTACCATTTCCTTATTGGTAAAGTGGCTGAATTAGGTAGAAGATATCTAAAATTCAAACCTCTAATATCAGTGATGGTGTGTTAACCAAGAACTGGTAAAACAGAAGGTAAGAGCCTTTTTGTTTCATTTTGTTTTCAAAAAATAATCACTAACTGCCACTAGTTTGACATCTCAGACAATTTTTTTTTCCCACTTTGGAGCATATATCTACAATTCTGGCTGATAAGGCAAGTTTTAGCCAAGAAATGGGATCTGAAGGGTCAAGAAACCCACTACCTTATGTAAATTAGGTGCCTAGATTTTTAAGGGGATTGACAGGTTTTTAGGGAAACAATCACCAAAGGCATAACTCCCCAATTTTAATTCGGTTCATGGGTGTCAGTAATGCACTTACTTAGCAATTAGGATCAGTTCAGTACAGAAAAACTTTAAAAATATTGAAGTGAGTAAGGAAAAGCACACATTGCTAGTGAGCAGTGGGTGGTTTTGATAGCTGGCAGGTAAGGTGAGGGATACCCGGGGTGGAGGATAGCGTGGTTTGGTAAAAGAGCACCGGCTTATGAGTCAGGAGACCCAAGATCTAGTTCCAGGGCTGCCACTAACTAGCCCTGTGACCTTGGCCACCCTCTTCCCTGTTTCTGGTATGTTTCCTTCTCTATACCAGGAAGGTCTTAGTCTATCCATCCTCTTTCTGTCCCAGCAACCAAAAGAAAAATTCTGCACAGTTGAATATAGATTTTTCTATAGAATACAGCTCCTACAGCTGTGCTATAGGAGCACAGAAGCCAAATCTATAACATCAGTGTATATCAGTCTATGGTGTGCAACAGAAAATAGTTGTACACTGGGAGATAGCTAACTGGGAGATGATCATTTTCACAGTTGTGGGAGGTACCCACTCACCTGCGAAATACCAGTAAAGTCCTGTTCCAAAGAACACCATCACAATTAAGGTTTTCTTTCCACAAACCTATTTTCATTTATCAGCTATGATTTGAGGATATAGAAACAATGTTTAAAATAGATAATACTACTGTTGAGGGTTGAATTGTGCTCCACAACACCCCTCAGATTCATATACTGAATATCTCAGAATGTGATCTTATTTGAAGATAGGATGTTTACAGAGGTAATTACATTAAAATGAGGCCATCAGAGTGGGCCCTCATCCAAACATTCAATCTAACAATGAAGTGACTCAACAAAGCACAGGAAAGTACGAAAAATTACAAACCTAAAGAAACTAGGTTGAGGGTGGTGGCTCACCCCTATAATCCCAGCACTTTGGGAGGCTGAGGTGGGAGAATTGTGTGAGCCTGGTAACATGGTGAGACCTTGTCTCTGTAAAATATTTGAAAAATTCACTGGGCATAATGGCGTGTGCCTGTGGTCTTAGCTACTTGAGAAGTGGTGGTGGGAGGATTGCTTGAGCCTAGGAGGTTTGTGCCACTGCACTCCAGCCTGGGCAACAAAGCAAGATCGTATCCCACAAAAAAAAAAAGAAAAAAAAAAAAAAGAAAAAACCAATTGAGAGGGAGGGCACACAACTGGGAGTGCCCATAGCTCTGTTCTTGCTCAAGATATCATGGGCACTAGTTCCTCCTCACAAGTGAGATTTCAGCTATTAGCTGCCACACCTCCACGGGACATGGGACTCCAAGCATTTATAGTATACCCTCTTATTAATGATAAGGACTTTTTCCAAATGTAAACAAACCTGGCAATAATGTATTGTTATTTCATACTATTAAAAGGTAGGCTACATTGATATTCTCTATTAAAACACTTTATCAAAAATAAAAAGAGATACTAAGAAATGGGCATAGTGAATACACATTAAAACAAGCACTTATTACATGTAGCAAATGGCTATAATTTCCAAAGACATAATTCAAACTGGATCCAGCAATGTTATTCCTCAATGCCTTATCCGACAAAGTTTAAAACTGAGTAACTGATACAAAGTCATTATAAAGGAAATGCAAATATCTGAAACTCATCTGTTTATTAAAATCCATCTCCATTATCTTTCTTCTTAAAAAGCTTAGAAATAAATACAGTCTCTTAATGTTGACAGTATTTATGGCTCAAACAAAGCTGAGATGAAGGCTGAACTCAAACAATGCAGGAAATAGAAAGGAGAAAATACTTTAAGGTTAATTACTTAGGCCATGCAGGTAGATGTGACCCCAGAGGGAATAGAATTCCACAGGGCTTAACTTTTCAATGACAACATTAGACTGTTCAGCAGAAGCTGATAGACCAACCCTTCTGGCAGTCTGATGCTTTCAAAATGGTAGATAAGGGAAATTGCACAGAGTTGAGCAGAGTTTTACAACTTGCATATCAGCAGTTGATTACATTTTTTCCTTCATATTTTCCACTTTTCTGTGACATAGTAGCTTGTTTGTATGTTATTTACATTAAATGTGATCTCCCTATCTTTCCCATATGAGCTGCAAGTAATAGGGTAAACTTTATAGAGCTGTGCAATATTTCCTTTTGAAAGAAAAATAATAAAAATTTAGTTGTGTCTGTACCATCTGGAGGTCAGTTCTCTTTGTGCACATCAAAAAGCTCAACTTATTTTATTTCACAACATTTGAATATTTCTTTTTAAATGAAAGATTCTTTCCATGCATTTCCTGGCATCCCAAATTGTTTGATTCAGAAAAGTTTCATATAGTTGCAAATCTCTTCTGTCAGTCAAAATTTCCTGAACTAGAAAGTTCAGGAACTGAACGGAACTGAACGGAACTGAAAGGCTGGTGATGATTCCGGGACAGAGAAATAGCTAACAGTCGTATTATTTATTGTTCATGTAGTGGGTTAACACACATTGGCCTTTCCTTCATGGGATTCATGAAGTTTCACATGGTTTTGAGATGATTCAAGGGTCAAGACTTTAAACAATATCCCTTCCAACTCTCAGATTATGATTCAACACATTGTTTCTCATGATTGCCTGCTGTTAAGAGTCAGCTAAGGATGCCTGTTGAAAATAGACGCCATGCCCCCTTCCCTTCGAAGGCTGATTCTGTAGGTATGGTGGGACTCTGGGGCTCCTTATCATTGGGAAGGTTTAAGAAACATTTTATTCCTCAACTCTTAATGTTGGTTGGATATTGGAATCACTTGGGGAGCTTTACAAAAGTAGTACTGGGGCTGGGTGTGGTGACTCTCGCCTGTAATCCCAGCACTTTGGGAAGCCTAGACAGGCTGATTACGAGGTCAGGAGATTGAGACTATCCTGGCTAACACGGTGAAACCCGGTCTCTACTAAAAATACAAAAAATTAGCTGGGTGTGGTGGCAGGCGCCTGTAGTTCCAGCTACTCGGGAGGCTGAGGCAGGAGAATTGCTTGAACCCCAGAGGCAGAGGTTGCAGCGAGCCTAGATTTCGCCAGTGCACTCCAGCCTGGGCAACAGAGTGAGACTCCATCATACACACACACACACACACACACACACACACACACAAAGTAGTACTGGGCCTGGGTCCCACAGAAGAGGTTCTGGCTTAATTTATGGTGTGGCCTGGGCATTTGGATTTTTTTGAAGCTTCCGGGTGCTTCTAATTTGCAGCCAAAGTTTAGAACCACTGACTTGATTGAAATAACAGCCAGTTATCTGTAACATATGTGAAAGCAATATCTAACATTTCCATTAAGAGATGCAAAGTGCATTTACAGATGTGTGTCTTATTTGAATCCTTGACAACCTGGTGAAATAGGTTAGAGCTGGTATTAGATTTCCTTTTCAGGTAAGCAAACTAGGCTTCAGAGAGGTGAAGTAGTTTGATGGAGGGCCACTCGGAGCAGAATTCTGGAATTGCTGAGGTGTACCATAGGCATGCTACTACCTCACTCTCTATGTGCCTTGGCTCCTACTAGCTCTCCGGCTTTCCCAGCCTCCCTTTAAAAGAAAAGAAAAGAGGCCAGGCATGGTGGCTCACACCTGTAATCCCAGCACTTTGGAGGCTGAGGTGGGAGGATTGCTTGAGCCTAGGAGTTCAAGACTAGCTGGGGCAACATAGTGAGACATCATCTCTACAAAAAAAAAAAAAAAAAAAAAAAATTAGCTGGGCATGGTGGTGCACACCTGTAGTCCCAGCTACTTGGGAAGCTGAGGTGGGAGGATCACTTGAGCCCAGGAAGTTGAGGCTGCAGTGAGTCATGATTATGCCACTGAACTCTAGCCTGGGCAATAGAGCAAGACCCTGTCCAAAAAGAAAAGAAAAGCCCTCTTGTTTCTAGAGCTTCTCTTACATTGGAATTGTTAATATTAATACAACAGCAGTAGGAGCTAACGTTGGGCCCTTTGTATACATTGTGCTAAGTGCTCTACATGCATTATCTTCATTGTCTTAAGGACTCTGTGAGGTAGGTCATACAGGTTATATCCCTGTTTTATAGCTTAGGAAACCGAGTCTTAGAGAGTAAGCAACTTGCTAAAGGTCATATTCCTATGCAAACATTCTTCTTATTTTATCTAAGCCTTTTCTTATTTTCCTTTTGGTCAACCAAATTTTAGCTAGTGGCAGAGAAGAAAAGAATCAGGTAAAGTATTTCTGAGCTGGGCACAGTAGCTAACGCCTGTAATCCCAGCACTTTGGGAGACTGGGTGGATCACCTGAGGTCAGGACTTCAAGACCAGCCTGACCTACATAGTGAAACCCCGTCTCTACTAAAAATATAAAAAATTAGCTGGGCGTGGTGGTGTATACCTGCAATCCCAGCTACTCAGGAGGCTGAGGCAGGAGAATGGCTTGAATCTGGGAGGTGGAGGCTGCAGTGAGCTTCTGCCATTGCACTCCAGCCTGGACAACGAGAGCAAAGCTCCATCTCAAAAAAAAAAAAAAAAAAAAAAAAGAATTGCTGGATATGTGATGATTGACAATGACAGCTTCCTTGAATTGTATTACCACTTCTAATATGGGGACTGGATTTTTAAAGAAACTTCTGGAGCCAGTCATGCAAAAGCATGAGGATCTAGTGCTTGAAGAGTTCAATTGGAGAATCATGGGTTGTTAATTCTTAACTAAGCCTGTCTTTCCAGAGACAGCAGTAGTTCCCTGAATTAAGGCATAGATCCGGCATCAGAAGGCTTGGGCACAGGTCTCAGATGGTTTTTTTTAGCTGTGGGGTCTTGAGCCAGTTCTATCCAGGACAAAGTTTTATGCTCTGAGTGAATCAGGCCAAGTCGGAACATTCATCAATGTTCTTATATCTACTTTTCTAAGGTTTGCAAAATATTGAGCATATTTTTTGTGGTCTCAGTATTCAGAGCTCGAAGTACATCTAGTGAAGAACCTGGGATCTACAAGTTCAAGAAGCATGGGGAGCACCTTCGTTAGGTACACAAACTCTTTGCAGAAGTTCAGCACAATTTTATGATGCTAAAAAGAGAGTGAAAGATGTAAAAGAATAGAATTTCTTGATCCATCCAATGTATTTTCCTTCCTTCCTTCCTTCCTTCCTTCCTTCCTTCCCTCCCTCTCTCCCTCCTTCCTTCCTTCTTCCCTTCCTCCCTCCCTCTTTTTTCTTTCTTGGCAGGGTCTTGTTTTGTCACCTAGGTTGGAATGCTGTGGAACCTGCTTAGCTCACTGTAACCTTGAACTCTTCGGCTCAAGCAGTCCTCCTCTTTTGGCCTCTGAAGCAACTGGGACTGCAGATGTGTGCCATCATGTCTGCCTTATCCATCCAATTTCTAAGACTGTCATTTGGTGTGGGAATTCTAGCTCCTCTTTGCAAAGTGGAGGTTATATAAAAATCAAGGAGAAATTATTCTATTATATATACTACAAAGAGAATAAGGACTACTAAAGTTTAAACTTATAATGCATTATGTAATATATAAATCTCAATTTATTCAGCAAATAGTGAGCACGTGGTCTGTACTAGACACTGGGACTACAATAATGGCCAAGGCCCCCACTTTCATGAAGCATGCTTTCTAGATGGCCATAGATAAAGGACAAGTACGAAAACAGATTAGTAAAACAATAACTGTGCTCAATTTTTAAAAAGAAGCCAACAGGGGGCTGAGATGGAGAGTGTTAAGAGAGGTGATGGAGCAGGCAGGTAGAGGTGACATTTAAGCTCAAAGGATATGAAGAGGCCAGCTGTTCTGAGTGTGGGAAGAGAAACATAACTGGCAAAGAGATTCATAAGTGAAAAGCCCCTGAGGTGGGAGAAAAAAGGTTGATGTAGCTGAGAAACTGGAAAAAGTGAAGTATGACTGGGTGTGGACAGCATGACAAGAGGCCACAAGGGTCTTGAGAGGCCAGGTTGTACAGCCCTCATGGGCAATGGAGAGGACTGTGAATTCTATTTGAAACCCAGCAGGAAACCATTGAAGAATTTTAAGCAGAGAAACAGCATGATCTGACTCCAGTCTTTATGTAATTTTTGTGGTGTTTAGAGAAAGGACTGGAAGATACTGAAGACAATAATGACCTTTTTCTTCCCAAGCGATACTTGTTAGAAAAAGCAGAAGTAATAATCTGCTTATATTTTCTTTTTTTTTTTGAGACAGAGTCTCGCTCTGCCGCAGGGACTGGAGTGCAGTGGCCGGATCTCAGCTCACTGCAAGCTCCACCTCCCGGGTTCCCGCCATTTTCCTGCCTCAGCCTCCCGAGTAGCTGGGACTACAGGCGCCCGCCACCTCGCCCGGCTAGATTTTTGTGTTTTTTGGTAGAGACGGGGTTTCACCGTGTTAGCCAGGATGGTCTCGATCTCCTGACCTCGTGATCCGCCCGTCTCGGCCTCCCAAAGTGCTGGGATTACAGGCTTGAGCCACCGCCCCCGGCCTCTGCTTATATTTTCAAAGAAGTCTTCTATGAACCTGATCTTTCATATTTTTGGAGGGGTAAGAGTTGTTCTACATTCCCAGCTAGGGCAGAGATACAGATATATAGACCATTGAGCTTTAACCTGCCCAACCATGATAGGAATGCATTTCACAAGATCTTTTTTTTTTTTTTTTTGGTCAAAATAAAAAACAGAGTCCTTTCAAATTACCTCAGTGAAACGCATGCCTTCAGGTCTCCCTTTCATCACAGAAAGGTGTTGAAAGTTACATCCAGCCCTATGTAACCTTCTTAAGCCTCAGGTTGAGCCCTAGGGGTTCTTTGCTTGCTGGTTTTGTACAGGTAACAATAACAGAACAACACCTAGGAGAAATGATTGTCATACAAGTGTTACTTCTATTATGACAGAGCTCTTAGCATCCCCAATATGCATAAAAGTTAAGACATTCAGATTGCCTCTGGACCAGCTCAGAAATGAGTCCTCCACCCTCATGTGGTCTTCCATTTCTACCATCCAGACGGGGCAGGAAAACAGTGACATTCCTTCTAACGTGGAGTTGGACGTGCACAGATGGTAAGGGACAACTGACACATTTTACGACTCTAAAAGTCTAACTCTCTTTACCCTGTGACAGTTTTCTTTTCAGGTTTCAGTTCAATGCAAAGCATATTTCCATGGTTGAATCATGAACTCCAAAAATGGGGGCTTGTAATGGAAATGTGGACAGACGCTTCACTGTAGCTTCGCTTCTGGGCACCGCTAGAGTCATCAGTTTTAATGAGAGCTGTTAATATCACCTCCATCAGAATAGTTGCCCTGGGCTGACGTTCTGGGCCGTGCACAGGTGCTCTTGGCCAAGAATGTAATGTAGGTTATTACATTATCAATGAGGCACAGATGTGCTTTCTGACTGAACTCAAGGTGGTGTTCCGGCCAAGTGCATAACTCTTTCAGTGGGCCCAGGTCTGTTTGTATCAAAACGCTGTTCGAGCTCAGTGAACCTCAGAACTGCCTTCTGCTTCCCCAGGACACGAGTTCAGAAAACCCGCTTAAGAATGCAAGAAGGATGGGCTCTCCACAGGCAGGCACAGGCTTTCTCAAGAATGTGAAACTCATCCTGCCACCTTCTGCTTCTTTGGGGAAGGCTTCAGTCACCGAATATTCATTCATTGACTCATCAGGTTTTTCTTGGGCCCCTGTCCTGTGCCAGGTACCCTGGAGGAGTCAAGGGTGATCCTGCCAAGGAGTCTGCCTGCAGTCTCTCTGCAATGCTGTCTGCTGTTTCTATCCTCTTCCAACTTCTTCAGAATCATCTCTCAAAACTTGCGTCTCCATTGCCTCTCCCAGAAGCTCCAGTGCTCACATTATGGTGTTTTTCTAGTGTTGAATGTTTGCCTGAATTTACAACCTCAGCAGTTCCGTTCCTCTAAGCTTAAAACCCCCAGTAATTTGGCTTTGGCATTTGCTCTTTCTTTTTCTTCCTTTCTTTCTTTCTTTTCTTTCCTTCTTTTCTTTTCTCTTTTCTTTTTCTTTTCTTTTCTTTCTTTTCTTTCTTTTCTTTTTTTTTCTTTCTTTCTCTTTCTCTTTCCTTTCTTCCTTCCTTCCTTCCTTCCTTATTTTCTTTCTTTCTTTCCGTTTTTTTTTTTTTTTGAGACAGTCTTACTCTTGTCACCCAGGCTGCAGCGCACTTGGCTCACTGCAACCCCCACCTCCCAGGTTCAAACGATTCTCCTGCCTCAGCCTCCCGAGTAACTGGGATTCCAGGTGCCTGCCACCTGGCTGATTTCTGTATTTTTGCTAGAGATGGGGTTTCCCATGTTGGCCAGTCTGGTCTCAAACTCCTGACTTCAGGCCATCTGCCCGCCTCGGCCTCCCAAAGTGCTGGGATTACAGGTGTGAGCCATCTTGCCCGGCCTTCATTGAACTTTTTCTTATTCAACTTGCTCCCTGGGATCTATCTGAGTCTGACGTGAAACCAGATTTTTCGTAAAGCTAGCAGCTGCGGGTCCTGCAGTTAGCCTAGTGGCCTGGCTTGACACTGTCAAGCCAACAGGGAGCTTGGGTGCTGAAAACTGGCTTGGAAATGCCACAATGGATGCAACACCACACCTGTCTGTGTCCCCAGGGAGAAGTCCTGGAAGTTTGTTAGGGAGAGCATGATGACTCAGTAGGAAAAATGGGTTCTCCTTAGCACAAGGGAGATATTTAGAATTGATCTTGACTTTGAGAGTGATATTGCCGTGCTGTCCAGGAAAACGGATATCTTATACAGGAACTAAATAGTGGGAAAGGAGATCACCACCCTGTCCACAGCACAGCCTCGCTACTGCCATTTCAGTTTTAAGCACAGAGGTGAACAGACGCAAACAAGACACTGGGAAAAGCGTGCGAGCATATGTGTGTGTGTGTGTTTGTGTATGTGTGCAGTTTGTGTGTGGGCCTGGAGAAGAGTGCAGTGTTTTCACGGGCATCTGAGTGCACGAAGCGGGGGGAAAACATGAGAAAGGCACGGTCAAGATAGAGTGTGATTCAATTCTTCCATCCTTTTGCTTGTTGCATGCCCCTCGACCTTAACCAAAGATGACAGAAAGATCCCGAAGACAAATGGATGTCCTTTTCCATTTCCTTTCTGCCTACCCAAGCCCATCCCCTACCATGCCTGATTTCAGATCACTTCCTCCTTCCTCTTATTCCCTCCTTTTCTACCCATTGTTTGGCTGATGGTTTGGCGGGGGCAGCATGAAGGTGCTGATGGCACTAACCCCATTGTCTGTCCCCCATACCCTGCAGGGATGTGGCTGTTGTGGCAGAATGCAGGACTGTCATTCCTGCAGCCTGCCTCAGAGCCCCAAAGATCTGGGCCAGTGGCGGCAGTTCCCTGGTGGCGCTGGGGCTGTTCTACATGGCTGGCCTCGTTATGGAGTGAATCTCTGGACAGGCAATTTGTGTCCGCCACCTGTATCTAGAAATCCTTTGCTAAGGCTGAGAGGCGCTTCCAATCTCTCCTCCCAGGTTTAGCTTTCATGACGTGTTCCACTTCCACTTACCACATAAATTGCCCTGTTTGCATTTCATTTCAGTACTTGAAATATTCTGATCACCTCTCCTTTCTCATAGGGAGAGAGGCACATGTTTTATAAATAGGAGAAAGGCAAGGACATGGAGACCCAGCAGATAATAGAAAGTAAGAGTCAAACCAACACACTTCCGACTCAGGAAGCTTGGGTGGTGCAGCCACTCCCTCCAATGAGGAGAGGCTGTTTGGATACAATGCAGAGGTGTGAGGGTTGATTATTCTATCTAGGGATTTGCCATGGACTTGCTTTTGTCAAATACCAGGTGGAAATCTTCATGGTGATTAACTCAATGGTAGAAAATTTGGACAATATATTAGTATTTAAAAAGCCCTTATGCCGGGCACGGTGGCTCACGCCTGTAATCCCAGCACTTTGGGAGGCCGAGGCTGGCAGATCACCTGAGGTCAGGAGTAGGAGACCAGCCTGGCCAACACAGTGAAACCCTGTCCCTACTAAAAATACAAAAATTAGCCGGGTGTGGTGGCATGCGCTGGTAGTTCCAGGTACTCAGGAGGCTGAGGCAGGAGAATCGCTTGAACCCACGAGGCAGAAGTTGCAGTGAGCCGAGATTGCACCACTGCACTCCAGCCTGGGCCAAAGAGCAAGACCCTGTCTCAAAAAAAAAAAAAAAAAGCCATTATAGGAGGTTTACCAAACATTAAACATGATGCAGATTCTAAACAAGACACATGAGAAACTGATTAATGTTATTATATTTATATAACACATGCACAAATTGTATCATAAGATTTTTTGGAGGAGCAACTATAAGATGATTAATGTGATAATTTAAGCAATATTTTAAAATAATCTTTTTTTTTTTTTTTTTTAAGACAGGGTCTTGCTTTGTTGTCCAGGTTGGAGTATAGTGTCGTGATCATAGCTTACTGCAGTCTCAAACTCCTGGGTTTAAGTGATCCTCCTGCCTCAGCCTCCCAAGAGCTGGGACTACAGGCTGTTCTACCATACCTGGCTAATTTTTTGATGTTTTTGTAGAGACACGTTCTTGCTATGTTGCCTAGGCTGACCTCAAACTCCTGGGCTCAAATGATCTTCCCTGCTTGGCCTCCAAAGCATTGAGATTACAGGCATGAGCCACGGCACCCAGCCTTAAAAACAATCTTGATTTAAAAAAGAAACATTTTCCAACAAATATTTCATAATATAAATATTAAGCTTCTTCAACTTTCATGAAAATTGAAAAAACATTATGAAAATGGTATCCTCTGATCTCTGTTCTTTTAGTATTTTCAAAAGATTATATATTTCAAATATATATGCATATTATATTCAAACTTGTATGAAAGAAAAATGTTGGTTTTTAAATATGCCATTTTGTTCTGAAATAAAAACTGGGAAAGAATCATTTAAAAAGCCAAACTTGGTCAGGTGCGGTGGTACATGCCTTGTAGTCCTAGCTACTCAGGAGGCTGAGGCAGGAGAATCACTTGAGTCTAGGAGTTCAAGGCTGCAGTGAGC
Organism: Trachypithecus francoisi; assembly: GCF_009764315.1. Taxonomy (NCBI): domain Eukaryota; kingdom Metazoa; phylum Chordata; class Mammalia; order Primates; family Cercopithecidae; genus Trachypithecus; species Trachypithecus francoisi. Next base: position 67,469,278 of record NW_022681460.1, read on the forward strand.
TGTGTTTCCACCCCTGCACCCCAGCCTGAGTGACAGAATGAGATCCTGTCTCTTAAAAAGTAAATAAATAAATAAGTAAAAAGCCAGGCTTTACAGTGCTTTCAAATGGTGTTAAAATGATAAAAATCACCTTAGTTTTAAAAAGAGGTTATGAGCCCAACAGAAGTACTCCCTTCTTAGTATAAGGGGTACCTTCTGTGGCATCCAAAAGTCTTCTCTGTGAAAGCAGAGTCAGTTCCCAGCCATATATTTCCCAGGCATTTCTTCTCCATTGACCTTATATTTCTTTTATGTAATGAATGAAAGCGTATTAAGTTAGGCATGTGCTGGGTTCTGGAGGTGCAATGATGAGCAGGACAGACCTAGCCTTGCCTTCCCGGAGCACCCAGCAATAGGTGGCGATACAAGCACAGCCATAAACCAGGACCAGGATGGGAGAAGGACTGCATGCTCTCCATGGGGCCTTCAACAGGAGTGGCTCACCTACTTTTGCATATTGGTGAGGATGGTAGGGGAGTGGGGGCATTTTGCCCTTGCTTTGAAAAAATTCAAGAGTGATATCTGGACTTCCTCTCTCTTTGGTCATGCAGTTCAATAGAACAAACTGGGAACAGTTTGGGAACAGTTTACACCATGGGCATTGGCAACCCTGTCCTTTCACAGAATTGTGGCTTAGTTCTAGACACGCTGAACGCCTTGAGTGTGAGGATTAACTCTGATGCTTCTGTTTTAACTTTCCGAATCTGTAGGCATTGGCCTTGAGTGATTCCAAGCTCTCCTGGAACAGGAGGTGCCCCCACTCTGGGCATAAACGTCTCTCCCTAACCCCTTGCAGACAACGATCTTTGAGTACCGTCCAGTTATAACATAGACATGGCCAAGGTAACAGAGGTGAATAGAAAACAGGAAAAATACCAGGCTGTTTGTACTGGAACACGGTAACCATGAAATGAGCAAACATTTAATTTTGTTCATTGAGGTCAACATGAAAGCTGCTGAATCTCTTATAACAACTTTCAGGACATTTGGTGCATGCCATTTTGAAACACCTTCAAGCTGAGCCTGTTGTTCTGAAATGTCAGAATGTTCCATTCTGGTAAGCATTCAACTTGTATTGAGTTTTCCCTTTGTGCAGAACTCCGTGAAGTGCAGCTAAAATGTATAAGGGAAAAGAAAGGATAAAATGAAAACCGTGGAAGCCATGAGTCAGTAGGCAGTGAAAACAATCTGAGAAGGCTTTCTGCTTTTGGTTGATTACAGACTGAATCTATGACCCAGGGAAAGAAGCCCACCCATTCTATGTGTGCCTTATTTCTGTGGTTCCCTTTTCAATATAAGGGGCAGCTTAGACAGTAATTTTTATGTATGGAGTAAGGTAGTCTCAGAACATTCCTATGTGAGTTTGAGGCAGCTTTGAATCTCGGTTCCACTACTATTACCTCTGCAGCTCTGGGCAGGTTACTTAATCTCTGTGATCCTGAGTTTCACATCTGTAAAACGGGGGTAATAAGAATATCTATTCAGGGGTTTATTGTAAGGACTACAAAGGAATTTTGAATCTAAATTGCTTAGTGCAGCCTGGTCCAAAAATGTTCAATGAATGTTAAACTATTATTATGGAAAATTATGTCAACTCTGGAAAAATCAATGATTTAGGATTATTTAGTTTGCTAGTTTTGAAAATGGCTCAATCTAGCACAAGCAAGATGATATGAGCATTCTAACACATAATAAATGGAAAGCTGAGTATGGTAGTGTGCCTGTAATTCCAGCTACTCGGGAGCCTGAGGTAGGAGGATCTCTTGAGCTCAGGAGTTAAAGGCTAGCTTGGGCAACATAGTGAGATCCCCATCTCTTAAAAAAAAGGGAAAGCCAAGTACTCATCTATTCATTTACTCATCACACAACATGGAACATTTTATGTGCTTGCCAGTGGGCAAAGCACTGGGAGTGCAGGTATAAAAGTGACAGTTCCCATCTTCCAGAATCTTTTTTTTTTTTTTTTTTTTTGAGATGGAGTCTCGCTCTGTCGCCCAGGCTGGAGTGCAGTGGCCGGATCTCGGCTCACTGCAACCTCCGCCTGCTGGGTTTATACCATTCTCCTGCCTCAGCCTCCCGAGTAGTTCGGACTACAGGCGCCTGCCACCTCGCCCGGCTAGTTTTTTTTTGGTATTTTTTTAGTAGGGACGGGGTTTCACCGTGTTAACCAGGATGGTCTCGATCTCCTGACCTCGTGATCCACCCGTTTCGGCCTCCCAAAGTGCTGGGATTACAGGCTTGAGCCACTGCGCCCGGCCCCCATCTTCCAGAATCTTAGACACTAGTGGAACAGATCAGTAAGTAAACTGACAGCTGGGCATGGTTCATGCCTGTAATCCCAGCACTTTGGGAGGCCAAGGTGGGTGGATCACAGGGTCAAGAGATCGAGACCATCCTGGGCAACATGTTGAAACCCTGTCTTTACTAAAAATACAAAAATTAGCTGGGCGTGGTGGCACGCATCTGTAGTCCCAGCTACTCAGGAGGCTGAGGCAGGAGAATTGCTTGAATGCAGGAGGCGGAGGTTGCAGTGAGCTGAGGTTGGGCCACTGCACTCTAGCCTGGTGACACTGAGACTCCGTCTCAAAAAAAAAAAAAAAGTAAACTGACAATGAAAATATAGCATGTGTGCTTAATAAATGCAGTTTGGCAGACCTATGCTTTGAAAACCCAGAGCTTGTGGAAGAATCATACTGAAAGGATTACATGCTCACTAAAGTCTAATATTCAAATTCCAAAGGAATTGGCGACGGAAGTCAGGAACACATGAGAGATTACTTGAGCCCTGGCCTTGGGAACTCTCTTCTTCCCAGGCAGATGTCAACTTTGGTCTTTAAGATAAATGCCAGCCTTGGATAGGAATTAAAAAATTCCTTTAAAAAGCCCTAGGCCAATCGTATGTGACTCAGGTTCAAGCCACATTTGCCACCAGGGAAGCCCTAACCATATGCCAGAGATATGATGCCTGCCCTTCTACCTGGGATTCCTTAATCCATAAGGTTTAAGATGTGAACTGGGCTCTTCCTTATACGTGGGTAAAGACTCTAGTCCTGGCTCTGAACTCCATGCTTCTGGGTAGAATCCTGCCACCTCTTAGAGACTTCACCGATGACTTCTTTTGCCCTTAAGCTTGTATTTTTTGTTAACAGCCGTATTGATATTTAATTCACATAGTACATGACTCACTCATTTAAAGTGTAAAATTTAATGGCTTTAATATAGTCCAGAGATGTGCACCTATTATCCCAGTTAACCTCAGAATATTATGCCAAAAAAGCCTCCACACCCCTTACCTGTCACCCCCAAAGCTCTCATCACCCCAGATCGAATCTAGATTTGCCTATTTATTTATTTTGTAAGTTTTTAAGGTCATGTTTATTGAACTCTGAATTTACATTCAGTAAAATTCACCCTGTTACGTATAAGATTTGACAAATGCATGGTCATACCATAATCAAGATGCAGAACAATTATAGAATAACTCTAACTATTCCTTTCTGCCTCTTTGCAGTCAACTCCTCTTGGATCCCAAGGAACTCACTGACCTGTTTTTCTATCAAAAGGGTCAAATTTTATCACTAAAATGATCTATGGTACTATGGAAAAATTTGTAAGCCTACAAAACACACAAACCAATTTTTAAAATGAGACATTTTGAAAAGTTTTAGCATAGCAACAAAATGAAGGTAGCTTAACATTATGCTACAGATGTGCATTCATCAAACTCTACTGTTTAAGAACATTTAAGAATATACTGTAAGAATACACATATTTAAGAAGATACTGTAAAACAACAACCTTTAGAAGAGTCAGAATGTAATTTTAACACAAACTTTATAAATTAAAGCATTTTATAAAGTTGTCTTAGATAGCTGTGAAATAGTTAGTCCAGTTAGAATTAATGTATTCTAAAACTGATCCACTTGAAAAACTAAGATGAGTCGTATCTTTGTTGAGTATGTGAACCATGGTTAAGGTCTTGCTATTTGGTGTTAACACTGTCAAGTTACAGACCATGGCTGGTTCATAGAAAAACTACTTTAAATAATGGAATTGAATTCCATAGAAATTTTCTATGGGACCAACTCAGCTATAGGGCAGAGGCACAAAATTGTCAAGTAAATATTCCTGTAGATAATTGAGGCCATGTCAAAATTCACCCTTACTACCACTACAAAAGGGACAAAAGAAGCAAAAATCTCTATTCTGTAGATACTAAAGATTACATGTTTAAATACATCTTATCTACTTGAAAAGCTTTGGCCAAGCATGGTGGCTCATGCCTGTAATCCCAGCAATTCGGGAGGCTGAGGCGGGTGGATTGCTTGAGTCCAGGAGTTCAAGATTAGCCTGGGCAGCATGGTGAAACCCCATCTTTACAAAAATGCAAAAATTAGCTGGGCATGATGGCACACACCTGTAGTCTCAGCTACTCAGGAGGCTGAGGTGGGAGAATCACCTGAGCCTAGGATATGGAGGTTGTAGTGAGCAGAGATGGCATCACGCCATTGCACTACAGCCTGGGTAATGGGGCAAGACGCTGTCTCAAAGGAAAAAAACAAATTAAAAAAAGCTTCAGTGATTCTTTCAAGCCCCAGACCTTAAGCTTATCAGCATCTCAAAACTCAACCAAGTCCAGTCATGTGCCACAACTGAAAAGGAGATTTGCCTGTTTATAAGCGGATGTTATAGACTGACTTGTATTTCCCCCAAATTCATATTTTGAAGGCTGAAACCTCAATATGACTATATTTGGAGATAGGGCCTTTAAGGAGGTAATTAAGGCTAAACAAGCTTCCGAAGGGTGGAGCCCTAATCCCATAGGCTTGGTGTCCATTACAAAGAGGAAGAGACACGAGGAATGTGCGCATACAGAGAAAAGGCCACGTGAGGACACCGGGAGAAGAAGCTGTCTGCAAGCCAAGGAGAGAGGCCTCAGGAGAAACTAAAGCTACCAACACCTTGGTCTTGGACTTCCAGCTTTCAGAACAGTGAGAAAATAAACCTCTGTTGCTAAAGCCACCCAGCCTGTGGTATTTTGTTATGGTGGCCCTAGCATGCTAACACAGTGGACTCATGCAATATGTGGCCCTTTGTGTCTGGTGTCTTTCACTTAGAACATGTTTTTTCAAAGTTTAATCCATGTTGTAACTTGGATTAGTACTTCATTCCTTTTTATTGATAAATAATATTCCATTGTATAAATACATCTCATTTGGTCTATCCATTCATCATTTGATGGACATTTGGGTTATTTCCACATTTTGGCTATTATGAATAATTTACTATGAACATTCATGTACAAGTTTTTGTATGGACATATGTTTTCATTTGTCTTGAGTATGTATCTAGAAGTAGAATTTCTAGATCACATGAAAACTCTGGGTATAACTTTGAGGAACTGCCATACTCTTTTCTGAAATGGCTGCACCATTTTACGTTCTCACCAGCAAGGAAGGAGGTTGCAATTTCTCCACACTCTTGCTAACACGTGTTACTGTCTTTTTTAAGAATTATTATTATTATGGCCATCCTAGTAAGTGTGGCATGGCAAATCACTGTGGTTTTGATTACTTCCCCAGTAACTAGTGATGTTAAGCATCTTTTCATGTGCTTATTGGCCATTCATATATCTTCTTTGGAGAAATATCTATTCAGATCTTTGGCTTATTTTTTAATCGGCAATTATTATTATTATTATTACTATTATTATTATTTTAATGATGGAGTCTTGCTACATTGCCCAAGCTGGAGTATGGTGACTATCCATGGGTATGATCATAACGCACTACATCCCAATCCTTCTGCCTCAGCCTCCCAAGCAGCTTGGACTACAGGTGCGTGCCATTGTACTTGGTGGCAATTAATTTTTACTGTGTCTTATTATTGAGTCATTATCATTCTTTGTATATTGTAGTTCCAGTTTCTTTATCAGATATATGACTTGCAAAACCTTTGTTGTATTTAATGGGTTATATTTTATTTCTTTTCTTTTGAGACAGAGTTTCACTCTTGTAGCCCAGGCTGGAGTACAGTGTCATGATCTTGGCTCACTGCAACCTCCACTTCCCAGGTTCAAGCGATTCTCATGCCTTAGCCTTCCAAGTAGCTGGGATTACAGGTGCACACCACCATGCCCGGCTAATTTTTGTATTTTTAGTAGAGATCGGGTTTCACTATGTTGTCCAGGCTGGTCTTGAACTCCTGACCTCAGGTGATCTGCCCACCTCAACCTGCCAAAGTGCTAGGATTACAGGTGTAAGCCACCACGCCTGGCCTACATTTTATTTCTTGATGGTGTCTTTTTTTTTTGAGACAGAGACTCACTCTGTCGCCAGGCTGGAGTGCAATGGCGCAGTCTCGGCTCCCTGCAAGCTCTACCTCCTGGGTTCAAGTGATTCTCCTGCCTCAGCCTCTCAAGTAGCTGGGACTACAGGCACGCACCACCATGCCCAGCTAATTTTTTATATTTTTAGTAGAGATGGAGTTTCACCATGTTGGTCAGGATGGTCTCGATCTCCTGACCTCGTGATCCGCCCACCTCGGCCTCCCAAAGTGTTGGGATTACAGGCATGAGCCACTGTGCCCGGCCGATGGGTCTTTTAAAGTACAAAAGTTTTAGTTTTGATGAAGTCAAATCACATTCTTTCATTTCTTCTGATTTTTGTGTCATCTCTAAAAAATTATTGCCAAATCTAAGGTAAGATCTACTCATATATCTTCTTTTAATAGTTCTACAGTTTTCTTATATTTAGGTCTTTAATTTTGAGTTAACTTTTTGTGTATAGTGTAAGGTAGGGGTCCAGCTTTATTCTTTTGCACTCAGTTACTTAGCATTATTTGTTGAGAAGACTGTTCATTTCCCAGTTGAATTGTTTTGGCCCTGTAGGTGAAAATCAAATGACCATAAACATGAGTGTTTATTTATGGACTCCCAATTTGATTCCACTGATCTATATATCTGTTGTTATGCCAGCACCACACTGTAGTGTTGTAGTAAGTTTTGAAATAAGAAAATGCAAGTCCTCTAGCTTTGCTCTTCTTTTTTAGGCGCGTTTTGGCTATTCTAGGTCCCATGAAGCTTGCAAGGCTTTTGAAGGACCAGCAGTCTTTGGTGCCTGGTCCCAGATTCTATCTGCAGGCTGAGCATCTGAGGCTGGCTTGCACGTGTGCGAGGCTGCCCCATGGGCTAGTCCCCGTGTGCCACTGAATTATTCAGTCTATCTGAATAGACTTTTTCTAGGACCTAGAGGAGGATCTTGTGAATCTAAATTCCTGATGGGTACCTCGTGAGGGAGGAGATGAAATTCTAAGTCCAGCTCTCATAGGGTTGATGTGTTAGGTCTGATGGCTTACTCAGGAATCCTAAGAGTTATTAATAATTAGCTTTGATGGTGCCAGTATAGCCATGATGTAGCTGTTGTTTTTGAATTATAAAAGTAATATAATCACATCCTAAAAAAATGGCGAACAGGGAAGAAAATTCACCGTAATCAGAATTTACTTGTTATAGGCTGTAATGTTATTTTCTTTTCTTTTCTTTTTTTTTTTTGAGACGGAGTCTCGCTCTGCCGCCTAGGCTGGAGCTCACTGCAAGCTCCGCCTCCCGGGTTTACGCCATTCTCCTGCCTCAGCCTCCCGAGTAGCTGGGACTACAGGTGCCCGCCACCTCGCCTGGCTAGTTTTTTGTATTTTTTAGTAGAGACGGGGTTTCACCAGGTTAGCCAGGATGGTCTCGATCTCCTGACCTTGTGATCCGCCCGTCTCGGCCTCCCAAAGTGCTGGGATTACAGGCTTGAGCCACCGCGCCCAGCCTGTAATGTTATTTTCAATTATCTAATGCATTACTGTAGATGTACGCTTTTTCCTCTGTAGAAAGAAGTTTTCGCATTATTTTTGGAATTTAATTTGAACTGAGAATTCCACTAGGGATTTTTGGGTATTTATCACTTCCCTTGTGGTTTGAGAGGCCAGACACATTTTTGGAGACATAATCAAGCAAAGTCATACTTCAAGCCTAGAGTTTACTTCATATGGGTGCATTCATAGGAATGTGTTTCCTGGATTTAAGTTAGGCTAAGACTTAATGTGTAGCTTTTCTCTCTATTGCACTTTTTCCTCTCTAAGAAAATATGTGCATTTCCAAACGCCTCATCTCATCATAATGATTCTTTATACTAGCTGCAGATGTTTTGGCCACATCAGTTTGGCTTCCTACCTGTCTGAATAGAACTTGCCACTCCATTTATTGAAACCTGGGTTCTTGGAGTCATTATCCTCCAATTTTCTTCAGGTTGACCAGCAAGGGGCACTAAAGTATAGCATCTATTTTCTCCTAGCCACAGCAGAGGTTTCGGTAAGCAAGTAATTGAGCAAGAATCTAGAAACTGTGCACTCTTATAGTCAGATCAAAAAGCTGTTGGTGGTATATTTGATATTTTTCAGGGATATTGATAGTTTTTAAATGAAAAAAATTCTGATTGGACAAAAAGAGAGCAAAACAATTCCAAATATAGAATCACTCTTTGTTTGTAAGTCATAACTCTCCTGTCTCGTCAATACTATTAGGTAAACTGGCAGAATCCTGTCATTGCTTTGCTGTGAATTACCGCATGCTTTTTTTCTATCGGAGAACATAATGGGCTAGCCACATAACGAGTTCCTAAAAGGATGAACTACTTGATGTTACACTGACAAGCAATTATTATAGGGCCTGTTGGTTGGTCTTTTTCTTCTCCCTTTAAATTTTGCCTGCCTATTTATTTCCATCAGCTACTAAGGATGACTCTTCTATTGTTTCAAATAAAGGATGCAATCTATATGCTAGGCACATATTATGAATAATTCCTTGTCATAACAAGGCACAAATGTCCTTCAGAGACTGGCACAAAGTTATTGAAGCTGTTTAGGATTTGGTAATGAGCTTTTCTTTCTTTTTAAAATTTTAGCTTTTATCCATGCTTAATCACACCAAGTTACTGAAACACTAGGGATGATAGACTTTAACAATTCGTCCATCAAGCTAGAAGCAAATACCCATGATGGTTTCTAATTCTAAATCAAAGCAATAGTTTTTGGAAGCTCTGTCCACCTATCACTACTATAGAAATAATGTATGTCAAAGTAATTAATTCAATAGGAATGTTCAATTACAGACACTGTATCGTATTTTCAGTAATGTTTCATTCTTTTTTTTAAAATCCGTTTTTTTTTTTTTTTTAAGACTTAGGCTTTTTTTAGGCCTGGTTATTTGCAGCCTGTGAGAATCATGTATTCAAATGGATTGCATACTTCTTTACCCATCACAGCACTCTTCTCTCAAATATAATCCTAAGCCCCAAATGGCTGATTACTTAAGAACCCTTAAGAAGTCTTAGCTGAATGATGGATAGCTTAGAGTACAATTTCTCATATTTTTCTTTCTGTTAGCCAGAATTAGAAACCGGAGGTTGCAGAGCAAAGATTTTTAGGAGCCAAGGCAGATATCCAGGGTGAGATGAAAAAGACAGAACAAGAGAAAGGAAAAGACGAATGCTTCTGTGTTTTCTAAACAACCCTGCAGACGGTCTGTCTTGGTTTCTTGAGATGATTCTGATATGCCCAGGTGTTGTGCCCCTCCCCCATCTGCACCTTTCTTCTCTCTGATGCCAGGCAGATGAGGGCAGAGACTGCAAATGACTGGCACTGCTAAGAGCACAGGTCCTGGAGTTCATCTGCAGGGTTCACATTCAGGCTGTGTGGCTCTGGGCAAGTATTTAACCCTCAGTTAATTCTGCTGTAGAGTGAAGATTCATTCACTCACTTAACAAACATTTATCAAACACCTGCCTTATGCCAGGCACCATTCTAAGCACGTATGTTTTCTTTGAGGATCAGGTGAGAGAATGAAGGTAAAGCATTTAGGACTGTGACCATAAATAATGACCATTACTGTCTATTGAGAATCCACCATGCACAGGCCCTAGGCTATATATTTTAGGCAATTGCTTAACCTCTGTTTGTCTCAGTTTTTCTCATTCGCAAAGACAGCACCTTGTCTCATATGGCTTTTGTGAGGTTTAAACAGGGTAATGTACATGAAGTGCTTAGAACTGCCTGGCATGTAGTAGTGTTTGCCATCATTACCTCTGTTTCTCAGACACGACCTGGAGAGGTAAATGTTATTATCACTGCTTTAGGATGAGTTAACTGTGGGAGGTAAGTTAAATTGGTCAAGGTCAAACGGCAGGTAAGTTGCAGATTGGTACCCCTATCTGTCTAGACCCAAAGCCTATGTTTTTCCCAGTGTACCTTGGTACCTTGCCTCCTAGAAGGATTGAACACCTGGCTTGATCACACAGACTGTTTACACAGAAGCCTTTTTGTAGCTCTGAAATGCCACTTCCCAATTCCTCCAAGTCTCCCCTATCAGCCCACGTGTGCATGTGCACACATACACACACACACACACACGTGCACATGCACTCACATCTACAGTCTCTGAAGGAGTATTCATTCTGATAAGCAGCTTCTCTCCTCAGGGAAATTATGCTGCCATTCACTCGTTTAGCAAAGTTGTCATCCACTGCTCTAGGACCTGTATATTCTTTGCTAGACAATAAGTAAAAAATGTAAATTTATTTTTTTAATCTGTGAGCCTTCTCAGGGAGAAAGCCATTTGCTGGCCTGCTTCTTTAGTCATCCCTCATTCATTCATTCCTTCATTCATTCCTTCCTCAGTTATTCATCAAACATTCACTGTGAGCCAGGTTCTATACTATGTAAACTGTCACATTTCTAGGAACCATACACTGTGTTTTCTCAGTATGTAAAATATTGAATCCTAATTGTAGATTTTGTACAAATTAGTTTAAAAAGGACAGAATGCAAAAAAAAAAAAAAAATACAATGTTTGCTTGTTTGCATTTCACATCCCCAGTGGTCGTCACTGACTGTCAGAAGAAGACAGTTCTATCAACACTTCACAGTTTAAATAAGGAGCAGATTTTCTCACAGTGTCCTTTGTATATCTTCCCCTTGGGAAACACAGCTACAAATCATATGGAGATGCTTTAGTGCCAAAGGAAGCTCCTTCTGAGGCTTGCGGGGGGGAAGTGACTGCTTTCATAAACTGTTCTTTTTGACTTGATGAAGTTGACAATGTTGCAAATGTTCCAAAGAGCAACTTTACACCAAGCTGCTGGGAAATTTGCGGAAAATTAAGTACCGTAGTCAAATATGGCAATTGCTTCTTCATAAAGATACAAGAAAAATGTTCCACCCACCCCCTGACAAATATACCTATATCAGGGAGAGGGTAGATTTTGAGGACTTGTACTCTTACGGCAGAATTCTGCATTTTCTACTGCAAAGAGTTAGAATTATTGAGGATGTGTTTGCTGTTTGTTGTTCACTAAACACCCATTCTTCCTTCTTTTAATAATATATCAAATTTCCCCTGGGGAAAGCTTTGTACCGGCTCCTGGATTAAAATAAACAAACAGGAAAATGCCCTTACTGCCTTCTCTCCTAGTCTTTCGGGACCCTGGGCTGCACTATCACAGATTACCACCCTCTCCAAGCTTCTTTCTTAGGAGCTCTTGTTGGGAATGTCCTAGAAACCAGTACTGCTTAAGAGATAAAGCTTCCACTCAACTCCACTATTTGGCAGTTTGGAGGATTGTGAAATAAATGTTAAATATTTTGGACTTGTATTAATTGTTAGCATTCGGGGTGATTGTGAGGTTTCCAAGAACTTGAAATAAGGGCTTAGCATTGAGAATTAAATGGTAAAATCAATACATCATGTGTTACATAATAAATATATACCTATGTCTAAAAAAGAAATACTCATTAAACATATTTACCAATTTCCATGCTCAGAACAGATGGTATATACTCTCAGCCACTAATCCTTTAATTGCTGGAATCTGAGGAGGTCTAGGGTTTCCCAGGGAGGGGCCAGAGTGGTCAGGGTGGCAGTGCTTTATCAACTACAGAGCATGAAGATATTTCCATAACTTAACAATTGGTTTGCAGAGGTAGATTTTCTATGAAATAAATGAGTCCCCACTTGCATAGGAACTTTCCAAGTAAATATTTATTTTCATAATTAATTTTTACTTATAAAGGTTTATTGTTTCTTTAAGAGGCCCCACAAACTTGTATAAGGTTTAGGCCCCCACAAAACCAGATTTGAGACCCCTGATATGACCACAACTGCATTCCAGCGGAGTATCAACCCAGCCAATAAAGGTAGATGGCAACTATTAAAGGCATCTCCTAAGGGGTTCAGGATGGGCCAACTCCGGCTGTGGCCTGAAGGTGCGAACTGTCCACTAGAGAAGGTGCTCTTGTCTCCAGCTTTGACTTCTGCCATCACAGTGTCAGGTCTCCCCATTTTAGGAGATGGATGTACCAGGCTATCTTAGCTTGGTGTCATTATAATTTCTCAGGAGCTTTTATCAAACCTTAATTTCTTCTATTTCAAGCTTACCAAGAAGCCTTCTTACTGTAATTGAGCTGCACTGTGGTTGCCTGTGGTGTGCTGGACCTTGAACTTAAGGATCTCGTTTCTTGGGCAGTTCCATTTCTCAGGGCAAATTAATAAATTGGCATTCTAGTTTATTATTAGCTATTCTAATTACTTAGCCAATGGGATTCACTTCTGAGAGACGATCTTCATCTATGCTAAGGTTTCTGAGTCTGTGAAGCTAGTCCATGGACCACGGCAAATTGACTAAAATAAACATTGTGTCCTCAGGGATAGATGCTCCATTGCATCGTCCTTGGCCTTCTTCCCTTATTTTCAGCAGCACTTCATTGGAACTGTTTATTTGTCTCCCTACTAGATTGTAAACTCTTTGAGAGTAGGGACATCTGCATTCCAAACAGTTAGTACAAGTACATAGCATAGGTTAAGGACTCAATAAATATTGGATGAATCAGTAAATGGAAAAAAAGAGTGTGTGATATTCTTTGGATACCAGTAAACTAGTAGCAACACAAACTTTTAGTTAAATTTACAAATCATTTTGTTTTTGAACATATTTACTTTTTCACTGCAAAAGTATTCATAATACTTTGGAGGCTGAATATCTTTCAGCTGTTTGTTTACAAGCATGTCAGATAAATTATGAACCCGATCATGGTTGACACAAAGTAATCCTTTCCTTAAAATATTTTATTTTTCACTATAGAATAGTCCTTTATTATTTTATGTCTATCTGATCTGCAAATATTTAGGAGGATTGGAACTCTTTTTGTACTTGCACTAAAAGCTAGTGATGAGAATTGAGTTGAATCAAGAATAAATGAGTCCTGAGATGAATCCCTTTATGGAAGAATGTGTGAAATAACACAAATGAATGGTATTGATGCTGTCACAAATCATTTTCAACACCCAAAAAAGTCTACTGTTTGCTTTAAAGCACACACGCAGAAACTTTACCCCACTACCTTAAAATTTGCAGGCTGAAGTTGGGAGAAAGAAACAATTTTAATGGAAATATTCTGTTTAAAAAGAATTGCCAGAGGAAAATACATTAACTGAATAAGGGTAAGATAAATGATAATGAAAAGACTTCTAACTTATTCCTGTTAGCTCTTGTTTCTGAATCTACCGTTCTGTCAGCTCTCAAGGATATGGGTAATCTATGAGACAGAGAAGAGAGAGAGAGAGAAAAAAAAGAGAGAAGAGAAGAGAAAAATATAAAGTCCGAGCATGCATGTATATGTACACGTGTGTGTCTGTGTATGTGTTAGGGATAAGCAGATGTTTCCCAGCTTAATTCTTGTTTTTTTTTTTTAGACGGAGTCTTGCTCTGTCGTCCAGGCTGGAGTGCAGTGGCGTGATCTTGGCTCACTGCAACCTCTGCCTCCCAGGTTCACACCATTCTCCTGCCTCAGCCTCCTGAGTAGCTGGGACTACAGGTGCCCGCGACCACACCTGGCTAATTTTTTTGTATTTTTTAGTAGAGATGGGGTTTCACCGTGTTAGCCAGGATGGTCTCGATCTCCTGACCTTGTGATCTACCCGCCTCAGCCTCCCAAAGTGCGGGGATTACAGGCGTGAGCCACTGCACCTGGTCCCCAGCTTAATTCTTGTTTTCTCAAACTTGACAACCAAACCTTAACCAAACCAAACCAAACCAAACCAAAACACTATCCCCTTCTCACTAACATGTATTCTGAAAGAAAAAAGTCCCTTCAGTTATTAAGAGCTACATTGCCAGTTCTATAACTCACCTTACTAAAGAACCTCAGCAGAGACAACCAGGAATGCATTTACTATGGGATAATTAATTGTTCTAACGTAATGTTCCCAAATCAGTAATCACTTGTGTTAGATTGACTCTTTGTATCTCAAAGGCAAGAAACTGTCTAGCCTCAAGCAGAAGTTCTCTGGTCTCTATCTTTGTATCACTTTTCAATTGCAGCATAATGATGAACAGTATCCATGCTATAATACCAAGAACCGATTTTATTATTAGCATCTACAACTTAATTGCAGGCCACCTGGTGTCATCTGCTCTTCCTTGATAGAACTGTATTTGAGAGAGGAAAATAATCGTTTGGGAACGGTGTTTGTGTTGAGAAAGAGGAGTTAGTGCCGTTTGTTTTCATAAGCAGAGAGGAAGTTATCAACCCTGCAGATTCTAAAATTCTAAATCTCAAGAGCTTTTAACATTTCCTCTTTAAGGCATCAAGCAGCTGTTTCTCTTGGGAGGGCTCCTGGAAACCAACTGAGTTGAACATGGAGTAATGGAATGTGGATTTGAAAAAGGAATACCAAGATACAGCTTGTAATCACATACACACACACACACACACACACACACATACACACACACACACGCCCCAGGGCTCAAGCCCCAGGTCCCAGAACCTGTGAACAGCTTAGGGCAACTGAAGTTCTTTCTTCCTTACAGCCAGGCAAAGCAAGAATCCACGCTGTCGGGTGGCCTTCCTCATGTTGTCTTTGGGGTCTCTGCTTAGAGAAGCCCTGTGGCTGGCAGCACAGCTGTGACCCAGTTGCCCTGAAATAGCAGCAGTCAGACACGTGGCCCCAGGAGAAACAACAGCAGCAGCTTCTCCTCCAAACTGCTTCACCCTCTTTAAGAAGGTCTTCCCTATTAAAGAAACTGGAGGCCTACAATGTATACCTTCCTCTGCCTCCCACTAGAGCTGCAAATAACGCCTTAGCACCCAGGAATACTGGTCCACTCTCTAAATGTCTGTGACATTTGTATTATCATAATAACCCTTTAGAACCCTTCCTACCGCTGGGTGTGTTCATCCATCAATATGTGAATGTAGTATTCTGATGTGGTTGTCTTGTTGAGGCCATGGGAAAGACCATGGCCTGTTAATAAAGCCGGTCTCCTCTGCATGATAGGGATATATTTTCCAGTGTAAACATGCAGGGAAAATTAGTGTTTGAAGGCAGGATATACCAAAACTTAGTAGGTGGTAAGGTCTAGGCTTCCAGGAGTCTAAGCATGCTTTTGGGTCCTGCTGGGTAGAGGGGAATAATGGCCTTGCCACATGGATGCAGGCTTACAGCTGGGAAAGGGGGAAGATGGTCAAGTGCTGTGTTGGGGGCATAGAACAAAATAGTGTGTTATTTTATTCTTTTTGTTATTCCTAGTCATTTAATAGGGTTTTCTTTACATGTTCCAGCCTAGTCTCAGAGTGCTTTGGGGAATTCAGAAACCAATCTCAAGTCAGCGGTTGCCAACAGAGTTCAGGCAGGCAGTGTCCCCTGAGGCTAGTGTAGTTGTCAGAGGAGACACTCCAAATCCTGGCAAGGTGGGCCATGGGCTTCCCACATGGCAAGTCTCCCTGCATAGCCTAATGTGGAGGATCAGATCTGATTTAAGGAAAGAGTGGTCTTCCTGGCATCATTTCTCTAAAACATAAAACTGGTCATTCCTCATTTCCATAATCTCCCAATTACTAACATGTTTGTAAAGCTCAATAATGGTTGTCACGATTGCTTAGGGAGCTAAACGTGAAAGTCCAGCTTTAAAGCAGGATTTCAAGTTTCCTGATCACACTGAATTCTCTTTTTATTTATTTATTTATTTTTTGAGACACAGTTTCATAGTTTTATCCTATTGCCCAGACTGGAGCACAGTGGTGTGATCTTGGTTCTCTGCAACCTCCACCTCCTGGGTTCAAGCGATTCTCCTGCCTCAGCCTCCAGAGTAGCTAGGATTACAGGCACAAGCCACTACGCCTGGCTAATTTTTGTTTTACTATTATTATTATTATTGAGACAGAATTTTGCTATTGTTGCCCAGGCTGGAGTGCAATGGCACTACCTTGGCTCACCACAACCTCCACCTCCCAGGTTCAAGCAATTCTTCTGCCTCAGCCTCCCGAGTAGCTGGGATTACAGGCATGAGCCACCACACCTGGTTAATTTTGTATTTTTAGTAGAGACGGGGTTTCTCCATGTTGGTCAGGCTGGTCTCGAACTCCTAACCTCAGGTGATCCGTCCACCTTGGCCTCCCAAAGTGCTGAGCCACCGTACCCGGCCAATTTTTGTATTATTAGTAGAGATGGGGTTTCTCCGTGTTGGTGAGTCTGGTTTCAAACTCCTGATCTCAAGTGACCCACCGCTTTGGCCTCCCAAAGTGCTGGGATTACAGGTGTGAGCCACTGTACCTATCCAACATGGAATTCCAATTCTCCCATACAATCAGCCAGCCAAAACATCCTGTTTTTAGAGGTAGCCAACCTATAGGATTTATACCATTAGTAAAAGTAAAAAAAAAAAAAAAAAAAAAAAAATCACATATTGAGTGCCAACAAACTGGAGAACATAGATTTACCCAGCATAGAGTCAGAGCCTATGGTCCTTAAGGAAGAAATGATTTTCCCTCTTTTGGCTTGGGCTAGTTCATAGAGAAAAAGGATCCTAAAAAAATTGTGTCTATCTGTAGATGAACCAATAGCATAAGGGACCCCGAGGCCCTCATAGTATATTTCAAATAAATTAAATAAATTGCAGTATGTATTTGTTATAGTGGCAGCTACTCTTTTTGAAAGAAATACAATGGAATATTGAAGTTCTCTCTTAACCTGTAAATAACCTTGTGAATGACAAACGTGCTTTCTTTGAAAGTTATAATAAACATTGGGGTGTGAAAAGCAAGTGAAAGGGGACTTGAAATAGATGCAAATGGATACTTCACTTGGCCTTGAGAAAGATTGAACACTAGAAATTGGAGTCTCTGTTATTAAGGAAGAGATTCTGAAATCACTTGGGCATTAAAGTGTTCCCAGGCTAATTCCAAGCTACCAAAATACAGAGTCCAAAGACACTGAGTCTCGTAAAGTGCCTTGCCAAGAAAAAATGGAACTTTGCCTTCTTGGCTTCCAAAAAGAGGGTTTCCATCCAGGTTCCCACTGGAATGGAGAAGTTGTTCACATATTTTCCCACCCTTTCTGTTTCTCTGAATCACAATGACTTTATTTTAGCTTGTTACTTACACAAGGAAAATGATCCCTTAGCACTACTAGTCAAGTCCTCACCATTTGCTTGTTAGCTGCATGTAAATAGCAAGAGACTGGTTGACCACAGTTAATCCTGAATTATCTACAATGTCTATGTGTGGAAACAACTAAGGCACCAAGAAACTAACAAAAATCAAAGATCATTCAGGACCATTTTGTTTAACTCTATCAGATATGAAATCATAAGAAGATGAAAGCAATAATTCATGGATGAGGGTTTCAGGTCTCAGGCTCTTCATTTTTGACCCAATTCTCAGGTTATAAAAATAACATTTAACATTTAGTGAATGCTTGCTGTTGTGCCAGTAATAGAGGTAACTGATACAAATGTATGTTCTACTTGAATCCTTACAACAGTCATACGAATTACAGAATTAGCCCCATGTCCAGATAAGAAGGTTGAGGCATGAAGGAGTTAAGTCAGCTTCCCAAGGTCAGAGCTAATAAATGTCAGAACAGAGATTTGAACCCCAATTGCGTGGCTCCAGAACCTACCCTCTTAACCATGAAGTTTTATTGCTTTATGCAGCTATATGATATTGTAGCTCGCTTCGTTTCTAATGACTATCTGTGTTCAAATTCTCTGTTTAAATATTTATACAGAATATAAATGTGTACCCTGAGACTTTACAATGGGCATATCGCTATGAATTTCTTAGACACAATTCAAGGGGTCTATAAATCTCAAGTTTTAAAAGCAAGAGGAGATGCCATTTGCCTAGTAGTTCTCATCTCAAAGCATGTATTTTAAGAAAATTCTAGATGTGCAACTGCAAAATGTATGACTTCAGCACTTGAATGTGCCCACTTGCTTGGAGGTATTTGGGTTGTTAGAGTTCTTAATACGTGTGTAATCCAGCTGTTCAGGTAGGTTGAGTGACTTGCTCACGGCCTGACAAGTAGTTAACCACATAGCCCGCACGAGAAGGCGGTCTCAGTTCCTATTTCCAGACTCTTCCAACTATTTCTTCATCTCAAACCCACAAACAAATAAAAACAATCTTTAATGGGGCAGCAGAATTTGAAATTGTACTTATTTCAATGAGTACCTAGAATCTGATGGTTCTAATTCCAGTGGATTTTTTTTTTCCCCTTGATGGTCTTTAAATATTTTACAGATTTTTCAGAGCTTGCCAAAAATAGGTCTGTGAAGACTTTGACATGTTTTGTTTGTAAGAGAGGAAAAGAGATAAAAACATAACTTAAAAAAATGGTGACTATGCAGGCAAAAATAATGATGTGGGAAATTAAATCCTGCCTAGAGGTCTGAAGCTGATAACTTTTCCTGACCTCAGCAAGAAGATATTTTTCTTTCATGGGGAGCACAAAATCATTGGCCATGCTTTTTCTCTTTCTTTAAAGAATAGCTCTTCCCTTTATTAGCCCAGGACAGATCAAATGACAATAATGCCAAACGGGAATTTAATTTAAAATATCTTCCTCTTTATCATGTTGAAAAGCCTTCAGCTCCAAGTTGGCGAATACTGTGAGCCGTCTTGGCCTGCAGAGCCCTGACGCATAGAGAAATGCATGTGGTATGAGGGACAGCCACCCACCAGCAGCCTCGGGTGTGGGAAAATATTCCTTCAACTAAGGGAAGGCAGCCCAAACTCTGAAAATTTGATCTCCTTCTTTTGCCAAAGAGCCAGCAACAAGATTCTGGGTTCCATCACTGTTATTATAACTGTAGGGGGAAAAAATGACTTAATTGTAAACCAATGACCTCACCCTAACAACCATGTTCTAATCATTTCTAAAGAAAGCTGCCTTCTTCATTCCTGCCAACTTTCAAATGAAACAGATGACATTGGAAGATGATTATATTCATTAGCAATTATTCCATGAAAACAGTGAGAATTTGAATTTACCCTACACTTAACCCAGACAACTAAAACTGCAGTGCAACCTTGGGCCAAGTGTTGATCAACACTGTGTTGGGACAATGTTTAGACCCAGTCTTTGAACACTTGAGTGTTTCCTTTCCCCAGTGAGGCACTGGTTCAGGTTAAAAAACAAACAAACAAAACAACAGAAATGTTCTTCCTCTTAGGCATAGGAATTGTTTTCGTTTAGAACCTTTGAATGATAGATCTCTGATATAACTGCATTTTTTTATGGGACAGAATGACACATGGTACAAGCTTTCCGTCTTACTGCCACACGTCAGCGTCCTGGGAGATGAACCAGATGCAGGTGATGCCGAAGAGGTGAGAAGGCCAGGGCTGGGGCATGAGCACCGGTCAACACTGACACTCATCAGCTCCCATCTGGCTTGTGTGTGAGCACTCGAGTGTAGCTCAAGGCAGGGACAATATTTGCTGGAAGTTTAGGTGTTCCCTAGGCATCCTAGCTAGGCAGAGGAGGGAACAAAGATAGGTTTTGCAAGTAGAAATAAAAAAAGAAGCACTATTATAGAATGACAACATTTCCTAAAGTCATTTTTTATGAACCATTTTTGAGCCGATCTTTATGTCCTGGCTGAGAGATTGATTAGCAAGGTGCTGCTTTTACAGATGAAAGAACTAAAAAAAAGAGAGACAATGATTCGGGCACAGTGATTTGCTGGAGATTGACTGGCAAGTGTGAGCCGGATCTGGAGTAGAATTCAACATGTCTGGTGCCTGCTCCAGAGCTCCGACAATGAAAAGGAGTCCAGATTTTGAGAACAAAGAAGGTTTCAAAAGCTAAGCCAGATTCCCTTTCATAGGGGTTCAGCTAGTCAGGCTTCTTTCAAATCCACGCCCTGTTAGGGGAAAGCATGGTGCTAGGAGCATGTGGGAGGGGCAGCCCTGAGCCAACACTCCCTCTAGAAAAACATCCTAAGGCTATACCATGGTGACAATGGGACAGGATTATTATATTCCTGTTGGAAGGATCACACTGTTATGTTATTTCCTTTAGGAAATGCCCACATCCCCAAACTACTTAGTCATTATGAGTCCCTACAGAACAAACAATCCTCACCTTAGACCAAAGAAATATATATCTCTCAGTCAAACAAACATACTTAGAATCAGTGAGCGCAAAGCCTACCACAAACAAGTTCAGAAGTCCCTCAAAATGAGGTCCCGTGGTAGAGTTTCAGTAAGTCTAATGTCCCTAGCTGAGCTAACCATCTGGCATGGCAAATTCATGGGCCAGTGAATACTCGGTACTTTGCAGATTCACACAGCTTTTGTCTCTGCTTCTATCCGACCGTACCCCTGCCCAGCTCCCTGCAATCTGCCTGCTCTTTTGATCACAAAAGGACAGCGTATCCCAGAGTGACTTTTAGGAGCTACTTTTTTTTTTTTTTTTTTTTTGAGACAGAGTCTCGCTCTGTCGCCCAGGCTGGAGTGCAGTGGTGCGATCTCAGCTCACTGCAAGCTCCCCCTCTCGGGTTTACGCCATTCTCCTGCCTCAGCCTCCCAAGTAGCTGGGACTACAGGCGCCCGCCACCTCGTCTGGCTAGTTTTTTGTATTTTTTAGTAGAGACGGGGTTTTACCGTGTTAGCCAGGATGGTCTTGATCTCCTGACCTCGTGATCCGCCGGTCTCGGCCTCCCAAAGTGCTGGGATTACAGGCTTGAGCCACCGTTCCCGGCCTGGGAGCTATTTTTGAGCTTACCCATATTTGTAGTTTCCCCAACTCACCTGGAATGGAGGTTGGGTGAGTAGCAGAGGAACGTGTCTAGATGTGACCAGAGTGATGTCGATGTATTAAATGAATATTCAATGAGAACCCATTGTACGCCAAGCACTTTTCTTGTCCAGGAAACTCAGCAATGAGTGAAGTCATAAAAATCCTTTCTCTCATAGAATTTACAATTTGGGGTGTGTGTGTGTGTGTGTGTGTGTATGTGTATGTACATATACACACCTTAGGGACAGGGTGGGTAAGATATAATGACCAAAATATGTGGAAAACTCCATATGGTATATTAAAAGAAAATAAAAGGCCAGGCACTGTGGTTCACACCTGTAATCCCAGCATTTTGGGAGGCTGAGGCAGGTGGATCACCTGAGGCCAGGAGTTGGAGACCAGCCTGGTCAACATGATGAAACTCTGTTTCTACTAAAAATACAAAAATTAGTCAGGCGTGGTGGCACATGCCTGTAATTCCAGCTACTCAGGAGACTGAGGCAGGAGCATCGCTTGAACCCGGGAGGCAGAGGTTGTGGTGAGCTGAGATTGTGCCACTGCACTCTAGCCCGAGCAATAGAGAGAGAGAGACTCCATCTCAAAAATAAATAAATAAATAAATTAATTAATTAAATTAAATAAGTACTATGGGGTGAAACTAGGAAAAGGGGATAGGAGGCTTTGAGGTGGAAGGTGATAGCTGTAATTTAAATAAAGTGATAAAACTCAGTGAGAAGTTTACATTTGTGCAAAAACTTGAAGAAAAAGTAACAAGCTGTAAGGTCATATGGGGCAGACAATTCCAGGCCCCAAAACAGCAAATGCAGAGACTCTGAGCTGGGGCCACCCTGATGCCCATTTTTAGGGTGTGCTATTCTCATGGTACCCTATGTAAGTGGTGTCCACTGGAGTTGTGTTATGAACAATGTGCATTGGAAAACGTGGCAGACCTATCATAAAGCAGGAACAGCAAGGAGGCCTGGAAGGGTAGGGGGAGGCCAGGGAGAAAATGGAGGGCCAGGTATTTCCAGGCTCTTTCAACTAGTTCTGCGGGAAAGCTAGTTGACGATCCAAGGAATTTTTAGACAGTCCCTTTGCCCATGTCTGCTGATACCACATGCCCTAAAAGCAGGTAGGCTGTGTCTAGACTACTTGGGTTTGATAGTTAATAAGTGAGCTCCATGAGGGAGATGTACAAGTGATGTGTCTTTGCATGGCGGTTTCTTCAATTCTCCAGCTCCCTGATGAATGTGGGAATAAAAAGTTCTATCAGAATCGACACTGGTTATGTGAATTTACGACATTACTTAAGAATATTCAATTCTGCTGTAGAGCACACACACACACACACACACAAATGGAATAATGAACTCCACCATAAACCCTGGGCATAGGTGGTAAGTAAGCAGGTACCTTATGCGATATAGGCAAAACTTATAGGACGCATTCAGTATAGAGAGTAATATAGCATATACCGAGGCATGTTAAAGATAAACATAATACCTGAAATATATGCTGGAACAAAGAAGAATATTATAGACAGAAATGTCAAGTCATATGTCTTGGTCATTCTACCTCTAGGCTGACAGCTCAGTCATCTCTAGATTAGCCATTCATTGGTAACTCAATATGGTCTCATTCTGAGTTTCATATGAACTGTGCTAAAAAAGAAATGCAGATAAAACCTTTCACTGTTCAGTAAGCAAATTGGCCAGGGGGTCCTTGTTTCTTATCTTAGTCCATTTTCTGTTGCTATAACAGAATAACCTCAGATGGGATAATTGATAAAGAATAGAAATGTATTTCTCACAGTTCCACAGGTTGGGAAGGAAAAGGTCAAGGGGCCCAGATCTGGTGAGGGTCTTATTGCCGTCATCGCATGGTGGAAGGGCCAGAGAGCAAGTTGGAGAGAGAAAATGGAACTCACAGACCCCAGCCCTTTTTTAAGCCACATTAATCCATTCATGAGGCTGGAACCCTCATGATCTAAACACCTCCCATGAGGCCCCACCTCCTAACACTGTGGCATCAGGGATTGCATTTCCAGCACATGCTTTTTGGGGAGCACATTCAAACCATAGCATCCCTGCATCTCTTTGCATAGCAAATGTGTGTCATTGGCGCAGCAGGCCTTGTGTCTGTGGGCCCCCTTGCTCAAACCTCAACTCTGGTCCCCTGACCACACTGTTAGTGCAGAGAAAGACAGGATGTTTGGAGCTTGCATAGTCCAGAAGTCAAGTAGGGCTTGCTGTGCATCCTTATGAACTGACAATATCTCCTTCCCCTTGCTTTTCCCTGTGTGTTTTAAATTAATAAACTGTATGAGGCTGGGTGCGGTGGCTCATGCCTATAATCCAAGCACTTTGGGAGGCCAAGGCAGGAGGATCACCTGAGGTCAGGAATTCAAGACCAGCTTGGCCAACATGGTGAAACCCTGTCTCTATAAAAATACAAAAATTAGCCAGGCATGATGTGGGTGCCTGTAATCCCATCTACTCAGGAGGTTGAGGCAGAAGAATCACTGGAACTCGGAGTCAGAGGTTGCAGTGAGCCCAGATCGTGCCATTGCACTCTAGCCTGGGTGACAGAGCAAGACTCCGTCTCAAAAAAAAAAAAATTAGTTTAATGAACTGTGTGATTTAAGTAGCCCAATTTAGTCTGTGTTCCTTCCTGTTCCCTGACCCCTGGAATAGCTTGGGATAGTTTCCTGCATGCCACCATTTTCTACCCACACCCCTCCTTGCCCTGCAAATGCAACGCCTAAGGTGCTATGAAGTCTCCAAGAGTCCTTGTATTAGACCATTATTTTCTGAATCCTCATATTCATAATGAATGAATAGCGTCCTTCAGAGTCCTTGAACAGAAAGAAGGAATTTTAAAATATAAGAAGAAAACTAGCCTACAGTGTATCTGCCTGTATCTTTTACATTTTCATTAATAGTTAAAGACATCATAAGGTTTGATTGACTTTGTTCACCAGTAAACGTTAGAGGTTCTAGAAATAACATGTAACTAGTCAAGGGGAAAATTCAAGGCCATTTTGGAAAAGTAGGAGTTCTTGTGGGAGTCAAGTTCTTAACTCACAAGTCTTCTCTGACTCTTTACATCTACTATTATATACTGAATAGCATTGCTACAAACATGTTTGTACTGGTCCCTGTGAATAAGTGGGCTGAAATACAAGGAGTTGTGGGTTTGACTCATCAAAATATATGTGTAAGAGTCAACCATAGGGCTCCTGGACATGTTATTATAGCCTGGAAACTGCTGAGTTCATGTATAATTTAGACATGTAAAACCATGCACAAATACATATTTTAAAAATTATACAGTTTCTAATCAGTTTAACATATACTGTGGAAAATAATCATGCTGAAAAAATAATAGTGTTAGCTATCCCTCCATGATTGAGTAGGTTAAAAAGGACAGTAAGGAGTTATAGTAACAGAAAGTATCTTTTTGATTAGAGATATTTTATTTTTCTGATTTTGTCTTTTCTTTCAATGAGTTAAATACATTTGGCCAGATTAATGCCAAATGATTAAGGTGACATGATAATATAAGGTTAGCAATCAGGGGCTGTTAATTTACCTACAACCCCCATCCACCTCCACTGTACACATACACCAATTATCTTTTAAAACTTACGTTCTTTGCAGAATTGGGTTTAGTTATGTGATTACCATTGACACGTTATGACACAAGTGCCCCTGGGGTGTAGACCGTTGTTTTTATCAAACTTCTGAGCCAAAATCACAGAACGGCAGTATTGAGCGAGGAGGAGGGAGAATCCATGTATTGTCTGTGCTTGTTATCAGATTATCCCCAAATGGATACTATTTTACTTCACCCGGGACCAAAGATAGCCCACAGACCTATTACGGGAACATTTCAGACAATATTTCTGATGTTAGAGAATAAGCATTTTCAGACCCCACCAGGTTCTCCAGCTTCTTGGCCTGAACTTCAGTTCCTTCTTCCTGTTCTTTTTTTTTTTTTTTTTTCTGAAACGGTGTTTTGCTCTGTTGCTCAGGCTGGAGTGCAATGGTGCAATCTTGGCTCACTGCAACCTCCGTCTCCAGGGTTCAAGCGATTCTCCTGTCTCAGCCTCCTGAGTCATTGGGTTTACAGGTGCCTGCCACCACACCTGTTTAATTTTTGGTATTTTTAGTAGAGATGGGGTTTCATCATGTTGGCCAGGCTGGTCTCGAACTCCTGACCTCAGGTGATTGGCCTGCCTCGGCCTCTCAAAGTGCTGGCATTACCAGTGTGAGCCACCGTGCCTGGCCAGTTCCTCCTTCTTTCTATCCTCACCTCCTCACCCCAAGTTAACTCAGTCTAGCCCAGATATGCCCTGAGCGAGGGAAGGGATCCTGCCAAGCCTGAGATGCTTTGCAGAAACCTCAGTGATAGAAGCCAAATACAGATATTAAGTATAAACACACACATGCACACGTACACCATGAAATTCAAACTTACCATTTGAACTAATTAAAAAAACTTTGCTAAGTTTGCTAGCTTTTTAAAGAGATGGCTTAAAGGGACTGCAACTCAGAATGCACTTTTCAATAGAAACAGTAATTCTAAGGCAAGCTTAGGATACTGCAATTAACCTAAGTGGTAGGCCGGGCATGGTGGGGCAAGTGCCTGTGGTCCCAGCTATACTGGAGGCGGCGGTGAGAGGATCCCTTGAGCCCAGGAGTTTGAAGCTTCAGTGATCTATGAGGGCACCACTGCACTCCAGCCTGGGCTATAGAGTGAGACCCTGTCTCAAATTGTACCCCTGCCCCCGCCCAAAAAAATCCTAAGTGGTACTCATTTCACAGCAAATGCTAACTTTATCTTTTTTTTCTAGTATTTTTTTTTTCTTTTTCTCTGTGGATTAAATAAAGGGAAGAACATTTAGATTTTTTTTTTTTTTGGAAACAGAGTCTCACTCTATTACCCAGTCTGGAGTGTGGTGGTGTCACCATTGCTCACTGCAGCCTCACACTCCTGGGCTTAAGAGATTCTCTCATCTGTCTCCCATGTAGCTAAGAACGCAGGTGTGTGCCACCATGTCCAGCTAATTTTTTTTGTATTTTTTTTTGTAGAGAGAAAGCTGCCATCATAGCTCCCTGTGTTGCCCAAGCTGGTCTCAAACTCATGACCTCAAGCAATCCTCCCTCTTTGGCCTCCTAAAGTGCTGAGATTACAGGCGTGAGCCCCTATGCCTGGCTGATTTAGATAGTTGTAATTAATGTGTAATTCGTTGTTTAATGTCTTTAATTCTCTCTTGTCTGTAAGCACCTTGAAAGCAGGAATTGATTCTTGTTCCTACCTGTATCACCAATGATTGGCACATGGTGCATGCACAATACACAGTTTTCAATGATATGAATGTATGAAAGAATAAAAAGAGAGGAAGAAGAAAGGAAAAATGGTGGGCATTGGGTGGGTGAAGGTTCCAGTCTGCTTGAAAGCTTCCCCCTCTTTCTCTGGCAGAGGAGAGGGCAAAGAAGCCGAGCCCTACAGCATGGTGCCTTGCAGTACTGAAAGGAGCATAGACTTTGGTGTCAGATAGATTGGGTCTCAATCTTTGCTCTACCCTTGGCTCTGCTTCACTATTTTTTTGTTGTTGTTGTTTTTGTTTTAAGACAGAGAGTTTTGCTCTTTGTCCAGGCTGCAGTGCAATGGCGTGATCTCGGCTCACTGCAACTTCCGCCTCCTGGGTTCAAGCAATTCTCTTGCCTCAGCCTCCCGAGTAGCTGGGATTGCAGGCATGTACCACCATGCCGGCTAATTGTGTATTTTTAGTAGAGACAGGGTTTCTCCATGTTGGTCGGGCTGGTCTTGAACTCCTGACTTCAGGTGATCTGCCCGCCTCAGCCTCTTTCACTATTTAACCTCTCTGAATTTCAGTTTCCTCATCTGTAAACTGGAGAGAATACCAACTGCATCCAATCTTTGTTACATATACCAGATAATGTACTATACGTAAAAGCTCTCTGCTAGGTGCCAGGTGCAGAGTTCTGAATAAAGAAACACTAAAAGCTAGTTTCTCATGGGCACTGACTTCAGGAAATCTTCGATGTACAAGTTGTAAGTTTTAGGTGATGCACAGTGGGACTGCAGGATGAAAAGTTAAGTGCCAAGTCCTCTGATTTTCCCTCCTCACAATCTTTGGCTTAGAGATTTAATACTTTGTCTTCAGCCACCTCTTGAGGGCCAATCCCATCTGCTCATCTAAAGTTCTGTCCCACATCTTCCTTGTCTTCTGCATAGTTGCATGTTTTATTGTCAGCTCAAATTTATCATACCTGATAACACCAAGTATGAGTTTCTTCCCCAAAGAGTGTTTCCTTTCAGATTATCTTTCTGTTAATCTTACGTCTGTTCCCTAGAACTCCAGGTTCAGAGCCTCAGAATCAGTTATCCTGGACTCACCTAGAAGAAGGATCAAACCATGGCTTCTTGAGCCAGTAGGCCTGAGCCCAAGTCTGAATATCAACAGCTGCCTGTTGAATGGATGAGCTTGTTTTTCACCTCCACCAAAACCTGTTTTTCCTATTGCCTTCATATTCCTATTAATAAATCCTCCCTTCTCTGCTGGTTGTTAAAGCTTGAAACCTCAAACTCATCTTTGGCAATATACTCTTAGTCAATGACCACATTCAGCCAATTCAATGGCTCCTGTCCCTTTTCCTTGATGTGATCTTTCATATTGATTTCTTTTCCTATATCTGCCACTACAACTCTTGTCCCGATCATACCAGGTAAGAGCATGGACTTTGGTGTGAAACAGAACTAGGTTCAAGGACAAGCTTTGTCACTTTTTAACTGTGTGCTGCTAGACAAGTTGCTAAATCTCCCTTAGCCTTTTTCCTTATCTAGCAAAATGGATAATAATAGTATCCATCTCATATGGTTGGATGATTAATTAGTTAATAGCCACTGACAGCATCCATTTCTCACTGGTATCCATGCTCACATATCAAAGAGTTATATCTTCTTCCTTCCAATGGTGACATTTCTTCTACAACATTCCTGATGAACAGATCATCTTGCCTAGACTTGAATCTCTTCAAGGATGGGTGGGCCAGTGTGTAAGAAAATGTAAGTTATTTATGAATGAGTTTAGTGTATTAAAGGTCATCCTTATACTGAGCTGATGTTCGCCTTTCTATCATTTTAACTATCTGGGGCAATAAAGAATTCACTGAAATCATTTTCTGTATTACAGCAACATTTTAAGCCTGTGAAGTCATCTCTTGCATTCCACTTTTATATTTCATCTTGCAGATTAAACACTACCAGTTGTTGTAATCTTTCTCCCAGTATCCTCGGGATCCACTCCACTTTATGAGTATTCTCTTAAAATATGTTGTCCTAAGCTGATCATGAAAATACAATGGAGTAAGATTAGGAAAAACCATCTTGAAAA
The DNA here is from genome assembly GCF_009764315.1 of Trachypithecus francoisi. Classification (NCBI taxonomy): domain Eukaryota; kingdom Metazoa; phylum Chordata; class Mammalia; order Primates; family Cercopithecidae; genus Trachypithecus; species Trachypithecus francoisi. The sequence continues at coordinate 67,497,864 of NW_022681460.1, forward strand.
TGAAGAACGAAGTTGGAGGAGTCACACTTCCCAATTTCAAAACTTTGTACACAGCTTCAATAATCAAGACAGCATGGAACTGGCATAAGAAGAGACATAGATCAATGGAATAGAGTTGAGGGTCCAGAAATAAACCTTAACATATATGGTCCATTGATTGCTAACAAGGGTGTCAGAACAATTAAGTGAGTAAAAAATAGACATTTCAACAAATAATGCTGGAATTAACTGAATATCCACATGCAAAAGAATAAAATTGAGTCCTTTTCTCACACCACACAGAAAAGTTAACTCCGTGTGGATAATAGACACAAATATATGAGCTAAAGCCATAAAGCTCCTAGAAGAAAACATAGAAGTAAACCTTCATGATCTTAGGTTAGGCAGTGGTTTCTTAGATATGGCACCAAAACACAAGCAACAAAAGAAAAAATAGGTAAGTTAGATCTTATACAATTAAAAACTTTTGTGTAGCAAACAGTACAAAATAGAATGTGAAAAGACAACCTATAGAATGGGAGAAAATATTTGCAAATCATATATTTGATAGAGAATATGTATTCAGAATGCAGAACTCTTAAAAACCAATAATAATAAGATAAATAACTCAATTTAAAATGGGCAAAAGATCCAAACAGACATTTTTTTCAAAGAAGACAAATGGATAAAGTGCATTCGGGAAATTCAAATCAAAACCACAATGAGATACCACTTGACACCCACTAGAGTGGCTATAATAAAAAAGATGAAATTGACAGGTGTTCACAAGAGTGTGGAAAAATTCAAAGCCTGTTTACATAATGCTGGTGAGGATGTAAAAGGGTGCCGCAAGGGTGCACTTTGGAAAACTGCCAGTTTTCAACAATGTCTAACAATGTTAGACACAGAGTTACTATATGGCCTAGGTGTATACCTAAGAGAATAAAACATATATTGGCATAAAAACTTATAGCTAGGAGCAGTGGCACCCACCTCTAGTCCCAGATATTTGGGAGACTGAGGCAGGAGGATCATCTGAGCCCAGGAGATAGACATTAGCCTGGTCTATATTGTGAAAATCCATTTTCAAAAACAGAAAAAGAAAAAGAAACAAAAATCTCTTATATTTATCAATATTCAAATGTTCATATTAAGTGTGGTATATCCATACAATGAGGTATTATTCAGCAATAAAAATGAATGAAACACTGATACACGATAGAAAACGGATGAGCCTCAAAGCATTGTGGTATGCGAAAGAATCCAGTCACAAAAGACCACGTATCGTATAATTTCATTTATACAAAAAATTTAGAATAGGCAAATCTATAGAGATGGAAAGTAGATTAGTGGTTGCTTAGGGGCTGGGTTAGGGGTGAACAGCAAATGACTACTGATGGTTAGTGTGTCTTTTTTATAGATGATGAAAGTGCTGGTCAGATGTGGTGGCTCATGCCTGTAATCACAGCACTTTGGGAGGCCTAGGAGGGTGGATGACCTGAGGTCAGGAGTTCAAGACCAGCCTGGCTAACATGGTGAAACCCCATCTCTGCTAAAGATACAAAAATTAGCTGGGCGTGGTGGCATGCACCTGTAATCCCAGCTAGCCAGGAGACTGAGACAGGAGAATCACTTGAACCTGGAGGCAGTAAGCTGAGATCGCACCACCGTACTCCAGCCTAGGCTACAGAGCAACACTCTGTCTCCCCCTGCCAAAAAAAGTGCTCAAAAGTTATAGTATGGTGTTGGTTGCACAACTTCGGGAATATATAAGAAATCATGAAATTGTACACTTTCAATGAATAAATTATAAGGCATACAAGTTATATCTCAATAAAGCTGTTTGCTAAATTTGGACATCACTTTTTTTTTTTTTTAAACAGCTTTATTGAGGTATAATTCTGGTGTTATCTGACCATATTTGCACTGGGAAATTATTTGTTATTTTGGGAGTCTATACTTTATTCATACATTTAGTATTTGTTTGTTCACCTCTATCATAAGCTGTATAAGCTATGTGTCTCTAAGGACTGGGATCATTTTTATCAATTGTTAAACCTCCATTTCCTTGTATAGTAATTTTTGCCGACTGTTAATTTAAAAATGTTTGTTGAATGATACATTTTAGGCTAAATGAATACAGTTTGCATCAGCTTTAGGGTAGACATGTCACATGTAGTCAACTAACCCTCCCCAAGTATTTTATGTGAGTTGTTGTTAAGCCAGGGCAATTCTATCCTGTATTTGGGCAGAAATTTCTTGAAAAAAATCAAAGAGTTTACATTTATATCATGTTAGACTCCATCAGTCATTTTAGCCAGTTAAGTTTTTTTTTTTTTTTTTGAGACGGAGTCTTGCTGTTTTTATTTTATTTTATTTTTTTGAGACGGAGTCTTGCTGTTTTGCCCAGGCTGGAGTGCAGTAGTGCGATCTTGGCTCACTGTAACTTCCGCCTCCCAGGTTCAAGTGATTCTCCTGCCTTAGCCTCCCCAGTAGCTGGGGCGACAGGTATGCACCATGATGCCCAACAAGTTTTTGCATTATTTAGTAGAGATGGGTTTCACCACATTGCCCAGGCTGGTCTTGAACTCCTGACCTCAAGTGATCTGCCTGCCTCAGTCTTCCAAGGGGCTGGGATTACAGGCATGAGCCACTGTGCCTAGCCAAGATTTTCTTGGAGTTTTTCTTTTTCTTTTTTTTTTTGGAGATAGAGTTTCGCTCTGTCGCCCAGGCTGGAGTGCAGTGGCCGGATCTCAGCTCACTGCAAGCTCCGCCTCCTGGGTCTACGCCATTCTCCTGCCTCATCCTCCCCAGTAGCTGGGACTACAGGCGCCCGCCACCTTGCCTGGCTAGTTTTTTGTATTTTTTTAGTAGAGATGGGGTTTCACCATGTTAGCCAGGCTGGTCTTGATCTCCTGACCTCGTGATCTGCCCGTCACGGCCTCCCAAAGTGCTGGGATTACAGGCTTGAGCCACCGCGCCCAGCCTTCTTGGAGTTTTTCCCTGTCATTTAGTGTAGTCTCTATTTCTACCTGCTTTGTATTACAAACCAATTTAAATAAGCATGCTGTCTTTCTCCATAAAAACATTAAACTGTAGAACAATGTTTTTATGGAGAAAACAGAGCTAATGTCAAATGTTGGTGGAGCATAAAATGCTCGCTTGAAGAACGCCTTGGTAATGGCTCCAGCTAACTGTACCATGATCTAATCCTGTGGCTGGAACTATTGGGGGAGTCTTTCTATCCACCTCCCCAAATCCATCTGACCTGCTCAGGCCCAATACCACTTCTTTTATGGGCCATTCTCTGATCTTCTCAGAATATCTATCTTCTATTGAATTTGCCACAATATTTTGTTTGTACCACTCTTGAGACATCCCATACAACCTTGAATTATAATTGCTTACCTGGATGTTTCAACATTTATTCTAGACCATAAGATACTTAAAAGGAGGAATTGTGATTCTTTGACAGTTTTGCTTCTTAAAATTTAAGGGTGAGGGTGCTTAATAAGTATTAGAAATAACAGATAAGTAAAATATTCAGTGCTGTTAAAATACTATTAAATCTCAACACTTTCAGGTTACATATCTGAAAAAAATGTATCCTATATATGTATATAAATTCTAAAATAAATTGAAATAGTCCATATCAAAACCCTGCTAGAATAGGTAACTCTTCCCAATCGACTTCAATTATTCATGATATAATTTTTGCAGGCAAATCAAAAATTACATGTTTAGAGATTAGCAGATGAATCCTCTAACAGTTTTCAAACCAGTCCGTACTAACTTGAAATGTAATGTTTCTGGTGCTTGAATTTTCCCTGCTTTGTCTCTGCCAGTCTTGGCCTGATGCGTGGGTAATTTTAAATATGTTATTGTGGTGCTTACAGGTGTTTTTCCAGCTGTGTTTTTCTATCCTGAGGTTGTATTGGAGTATGACACGATCAAACCTCTTCTCTGCACCATGTCACAGAACCACCTTAATGGAAGACTGAACAATAACTATTGTGGTTTTCTCCCATTTCAGGTGATGGAATGGAACCACGTGTGTACAAAAAGATACAGGAATGTACATATTCAGTTTGCAATATAAAAACATATACTGTGATTGGAGAGGGATTATAACATTCTAATGGCAATTTTTGTCATTTATTCAATAAACATTTCCTGGCTGGGCATGATGGCTCACGCCTGTAATCCCAGCACTCTGGGAGGCAGAGGCAGGCAAATCACCTGAGGTCAGGAGTTTGAGACCAGCCTGGCCACCATGGTGAAACCCCATCTCTACTGAAAATACACACATTAGCTAGGTATGGTAGTGCATGCTTCTAATCCCAATTACTCAGGAGGCTGAGGCAGGAGAATCGCTTGAACCCAGGAGGTGGAGGTTGCAGTGAGCTGAGATTGCACCACTGCACTCTAGCCTGGGCAATAGAGTGAGATTCTGTCTCAAAAAAAAAAAAAAAAAAAAAAAAATCCTGAGTGCCTACCATGTGCTGATTAAACTGTTCTAGATGTTGGAGATGCAGCTATGGACAAGACCAATACAGTCTCTTCTCTCCAGGAATTTACCTTCTAGTGGAGGAGAGAGACAAAAACAACTTTGTACGTAAGTCTTTTCTGATAGTCATTAAGAAAATAAAGCAACATGGTGTCCGAATTCTAGATTGCTCATTTTAAAGGCTAGGATGCCTAAAACCACAAGGAACATTTCAGAATTAATAACGTTCATACTTCATAGAGCTATACTTATGCTAATAAATGTTTGGTATTGTTGCCTCCCCAACAGCCACCTCAGACCACCTCCCGACTCCAAGTTTCTCTGCTCATCAATCCAAAATTTTGTCGAATATACTACTTCCCCACCCCCAATGGAGCTTAAGGGTTAACCTGAACTCTCTAAACCAATCAGGGCATTCCTACTGTCTTTGATTGTGAGTGTTATAGGCAGAGACATATAACCCAATCCTTGCTAATGAGACTTGAGGTAGGATCCGAGCTTCTGGAGAGGTTGCCTGGCTCCTGAAAAGAGAAAGACACTGGAAAAGAGACGGACTCTTCTACCACTGGAAATCAGATGGTGTCCTAAGTGACATAAGTGTACTTACAACAGCCATTTTGCAACCATAAAGAAGCCAGTGGGAGTACACAGCCTACATGTCCTCGAAGGCACAGAAGAAAGAAGAGAGAAAACTATATTCTTGATGACATAGTTGAGCCACAGAATTGTCCAACCCCGGGGGTGTCCCACTTCTAGTTGGGGGAGATAATGCATTTTCCTTGCTGTTTAAACCACTTTGAGCTGAATCTTCTATTACCAGCAGCCTAAAGCATTTTGACAGATAAAAGTAGATACAAATGCACATGCATAATGAGTATCCTGACTGATTGATTAAATGTGTATGTAGGCATGAATTACCTCCCCACTCCATTTATGATTGTCACATTTATTTTTACTTCAGGGAAAAGCAACTATAGAATTTAAAACAATCAGGATTGAAAACAAATACCTGAATTTCCTACAATTAAAAAATAAATTCATTAAGTAGTGGTATTACACTAAAATAAAATGAATGCTTACAAATTTGTTAAGGGTTTATGATGTAATAAGACATCAAATAAACCATTTTTCTGTAAGTTCTTTAATTTTAAAAAATCTGATATTGAGTCCAGTCTTTCATTTTTATCACTGGAATAAATAGAGAATAGTCATTGCAATCAATTGCCTGTTTGTTTCCCCAGAGAGCTCTCCCACAAGCATACATTATGTATGGAGATGAGAGGGGGAAGTGGCTTCCTTTTCATATTGTCTTTTCTTCTAAACTACAGTTTCTCCATTGGGTCTACTTTCAAATAAAATGCGAGCAAAAATGCTAAACTATTGTTGTTAGAAAACAGCTTTCTCTAAGAATGAAATGCCAATTGTCTTGCAAATATTTTCTGTTTCTTATTTGCAAAGTTCTGTTAGTCACTTTGATGTAGTCAAAGCTTTTGAATATTTATAGATTTCTTATTTTTTGGAGAAAGACCAGAAAGGCAGTAACAACCTCACTGGGTTGTTATCTAGCAATTCAACCTTTATTTTTATTTTATTTTTAAAATTTCAATAGTTGTTGGGGTACAGGTAGTTTTTGGTTACATGGATAAGTTCTTTAGTGGTGATTTCTGGTATTCTGGAGCACCTGTCACCTGAGCAATGTACGCTGTACCCAGTGTGTAGGCTTTTATCCCTCACTCCCCTCCCACGCTTTCCCCTTCAGTCTCCAAAGTCCATTATATCATTCTTATGCCTTTGCATCCTCATAGCTTAGCTCCCACTTATAAATGAGAACATATGACATTTGGGTTCCCATTCCTGAGTTACTTCACTTAGAATAATGACCTCCAGCTCCATCCAAGTTGCTGCAAAAAACATTATTTCATTTCTTTTTATGGTTGAGTAGTATTCCATGGTGTACATATACCACATTTTTTAATCCACTCTCCATCTTTATTTGTAAAGCACAGATGATAAAGAACTGGATTTATAAAAAAACTAAATATATATTCTTTATAAATTACTTCTGTAAGTGTAACTCTATCCATAACCTTTGGTAAATTGCAATTAGGAACACAGTTATAACTGGTATCTGAAGTGTGCAGGGTGAAGGAAGTGATGGAGTCCTGTTAACAATAGCCACTCCAATGCTTAAGACAATCACAGGACTTCTTTCACTCATAACCAGGGGCTCCTTTTGCTCTGTTTGCCTTCCAGTTTGTTCTATCTTCACCTGTAACAGGAAACCATAATAGTTCTTCCTACTCACTTCCGATAACCACCCCAGCGGTCCTTGGGAACTACTTCTCCCCCATCTGTCTGCAAGAAGGAAGCTGTGGAGCCACGACGGGTCACCTACACAAAGGCCCAGATTTTTTGGGAAGGAATCAGTTTCGATATTCTCAACTTCCATAAATACTTTTCCCTAAGATGATCTACTTTCAGGAAAAGTTGGTTCATAATTGCTTAGAAAACATTTAGGGAAAATTGTTTCTACCGATTTATAAAAAATAAAAATATACCCATCTCCCATCTCATTACTCACTCCCAATATTACTATGGTGCATTGCTCCGGGGTGTGCAAACTGTTAGAGAGCTAAATAAAGGTGTAAATAAAAACAATGGAGGCCGGGTGCACTGGCTCACTCCTGCAATCTCAGCACTTTGGGAGGCCCCAGGAGGGTGGATCGCTTGAGCCTAGGAGTTTGAGACCAGCTGGCCACTATGGTGAAACCCCGTCTCTACTAAAAATACAAAAATTAGCCAAGTGTGGTGGCAGGCACCTGTAATCCCAGCTATTTGGGACACTGAGGCAGGATAATTGCTTGAACCCCTGAGGCAGAGGTTGCAGTGAGCCAAGATCGCACCACTGCACTCCAGCCTGGGCAACAGAGCAAGAATCTGTCTCAAAAAAAAAGGGTGGGGGGAAACCTCTTTAATGATTCATCAAGGCATCAAGGCAACTTAAACACATAAAGCTTTCTTCTACTTTTTTTTTGTGGTTGTTGCGAGGGGCAGGCTGGAGTGTAGCTGCATGATCATAGCTCACTGTAGCCTTGACCTTTTAGGCTCTAGTGATCCTCCCGCCTCAGCCTCCCAAAATGTTGGGATTATAGGTGTGTGCCACCAAACCCAGCTAATTTTTAAAAATTTTTGATAGAAACAAGCTATCACCATGCTGCCCAGGCTAGGTTCAAACTCCTGGTCTCAAGCGATCCTTCTGCCTTGGCCTCCCAAAATGTTGGGATTACAGGCATAAGCCACTGTGCCTGGCCCATGTAAGACTTTTTATTTTTCTCTGTTATATACAAAATTCTGTAAAATCTTGGTGCTGCTAAAGTGATATTTCAGATGATATATATAGAGAGAGATGCATGTTCTTAATTCCAAAGAGCCAAAGCAGTATAGATTATTGAGGCTGATCTTTTCAAATGCCACAAGAATGTTTTGTGGGTCTACCAAAGTTTTTGGTGATATAATTGATAAATCTACACATTTGCATTTTCTGTCATTTCTTTGAGTTTGGTCATGCTTTACTGAATAAAGTAGGTAAAGTCTATTTTTTTCAAATTGAGTCATGAGATATGTTCTGCAATTAGTCGCTCTTTGTTTTTTTGTTTTTTTTTTTTTCTCCATTGCACTTTCATTTGAATATAATATTTGGGACAATTATTCAAAAGGGCCAACATTTCCCAATTGAATCTGAGTCACTCCTTGTTTTATCTCATTGCCTATATTCTACCTCCTAGTTAAAAAAATTAACTTACGTGAAGTTATAATAGAATCTGAGACATCACATTTAAAATGGGTGGGTCACATGAGCGAACATTGTTAGGAGGCAGAGAAGCAACATAGTTTAAAGACCAACAGTCAAAGGATTGCTGTGTCCTCTGTCATGTGGTCACTTCTTACCCACATCAGCGGAAGCCTCTTAGTTGAACTCAGTCTTGCTTTTGAGTGACAACAATCATGACTGCGTCTTTTCAGACAAAGCGGGGACCTGATTCCAGCATAATCTGAAATATGTAAGTTTTATTTACACAGCACTTTGATATTCAAAGCACTGTTCTAAGAACTTTATAAATATTAACTCGTGTAACCCTAATTACAGGTCTCTGAGGGGGTCACAGATATACCTATACTTCACATTTGGGGAAACCGCGATTGGAGGCCCACCTAGTTAGTTAGAAGCAGGACTGGCATTCAAATCCAGACAGCTCAGTTCTCTCTGTGTAGGCTCTTATCCACCATGCTCTGCTGCCCAATTCTTGAGTCTTTTTTAAGGGAGTTCTCAGCATCATCCCTTGTTCACCTTGGCCATGCCCAGAATGTTTCAGGATGATGATCACATTTAATAACATTTAGTTACTGTTCATCTGAGACTCAGTATGCATACGAAGTACTATTATCCTCATTATACAAATAAGGAGAGGAGGAACCAAGAGGCTCGGTAGGTGTAACCAAGACAAAGTCAGAAACAGAAGCCCCCAGCCCTGTGAGGTAATGATAAGAGAAGTTTCCATTCCCTTGTTTACTAGGAGTTGCTCAGTAAACAGATTTGGAGGAATTGACAGAGAGACAGCGAGAAAGCGAGAGAGCGAGAGAGCGAGAGCGAGAGAGAGCGAGAGATTGAAGGGGAAGTACGGGGGAAAAAACCTAAAACACAAAACCCTTTGTCTGCAATAATCAAATTCATAAGATAATGGTAGCAAAATGATTCAATGTAATTATTCAACATTTCCTTACGTGGGGAATTATTATGTAATTATTCAACGTTTCCTTATGTGTATTATGTATGTAGTCATAACTGTAATGTTTGCAGTACTAACCTGACAAGTTGTAAATCTTTCTGGAAGTCAGAGGCTTATGTAGTTCACTTCTTGGTGCAAAATCTCAGCAGCTCTATGGGGCAGAAGCGATTTGAAGTGCACAGGACATGGAGCGACCTTGGTGTCTCTTCCTGAGAGTGCGGCCCCAGTCTCCTTTCCAGCTTAGGAGCCTGCAGGGAGAGGAGTGCCTCCAGCCTCTGTGCTAGCACCTTCCCCACCTCACGTATCGCTTCATCCACTTGCCTAAGTAGTTTTAATTAAGGCAAGAAGGAAAATGTGTGAAATATTTTTATGTGGCTATGGTATTAAAGATACAGATATGGATTGTGTCTGGGAAAAATCCTAATTGTTGATTTATCTGCCCCCAAAAATTCACACTATTCCTCAGCTGCCTAAGGGGTTCCATTGCATATGGGAATACATTTGATATTGTGACCCCTTAATGTGAAGGAGGAAAAGCAAACTCAAGGAGCCCCACACAGAGACCAGGGAGACCACAGGTTAGAAGGGGAGAAGAAATTCACCTTGCTTTTGAATTTAAGAAGAGGGAAAATAAAACTTTATAAAGCAAGAGAGGAATGTTTTTCATTTTTATTTTACGGGTAGTGAAAAAAGATGCAAAGGAAGCGGTTGAAGAAAGGAGATAAAGAGAAGAGTGAGAAGTAAAGAAGAGGCTAAGAGACCCTCAGGGAAAGGAATCTTGCAGAATGGGAGGAAGACTCAGTCACTGCGACGTGTTTTAGTGGACTTGAACTTCTCCTGTCACTTCCTTCTGTTCACCACTGTTATCACTGCCCTTTGAAATTCTAATTAGCCAGTTAATCACTGTTCATAACCACCGCAGCTCACCAAAGGGAAAATTATGCTCTGGGCTGAAGCCAAAGCAATATCACCCCTTGTCTAGATGAACTCAAATCAAATCAGCCTTGGAAGTTACAGGCGCCTTCCTCCTGCCTTAAAGTGGCCACTGTAAATTCTATGGGATCCAGGTCATTTTTAAAATGAAACGTTCCTGGGGAAATGTTGCGTAAAAATCAGAATTATTGTATGTTTCCCAAACCCTTTAAATACAGAGGACTTCTGCCTATTGACTGTGTTTTTAGTTTCACTCCGTTCGGTTTCAGATCTATTCATTTCCTTGCATACAGCTATGCAAAAGATATTTGTGCAAATGGTGGACATAAATTCAGTACTAAGCAAGCTTTGTTGAGGCTTTGTCATGTTAATACCAGTCACAAATGAAAGTAAAATTTTATTTTGAGGTTTAACCTTGTAAATTGCCCAAAAGCAATTTTTTATTTCCAGCTGATTTATTTGAAGAAAATAGGCTCAGATTTATTGGGCCTGTTAATAAAAAAATAATAAATGACCTCCTGTAGTTTCTGCTGCTATTTATTGATCTCTTTCAAATTTAGTGAGCAATTCAATCTGCAGTAAGACGTGTTGAATGGAGTGGATTGTGAATGTCAAAATGGAATGAACACTTAGAAAGCATTTTCAAGTCCCAGCAAGTAGCTTTAATAAATGGGAATAAATTAAATTTACATAAGTGGAGGGCAAAAAGAGGGATTTTGTTTTAATGATGAACTATGCAGAAATCATTTGTTAGATACGGGGTCTATTGGCCACATTTTATTTTATTTTATTTTTTGAGACACAGTCTCGCTCTGTTGCCCAGATTGGAGTGCAGTGGCACAACCTAGGCTCACTGCAACCTCTGCCTCCTGGGTTCAAGTGATTCTCATGCCTCAGCCTCCCGAGTAGCTGGAACTACAGGCATGTGCCACCATGCCTGGTAATTTTTGTATTTTTAGTAGAGACGGGGTTTCGCCATGTTGGCCAGGTTGGTCTGAAACTCCTGGCCTCAAGCAATCTGCCTGCCTCAGCCTTCCAAAGCCCTGGGATTACAGGCATGAGCCACCATGTCCAGTCTGAGCATTTTTTCATGTATCTGTAGGTATTGGCCACTTTTAAAAAATCAGCTCATAGAGTGGATTGCTATAGCTCTGATGAGTAAAGGGTCCATCAAAGTCTTTCATGCTAACTCTACCTTCAGAGACTTTCCTTAGAATAATCCCTTCTAACATCATCAGGGTAATTCACTGCTGTTTTCCCCATCCAATCATTGCTATTACCACAACTACTAGTACAACTAGTAGTGTTGTAGTTGTAATAATAAGAGTACTGCTATGGTTTGAATATGTCCCTCTAGAATTAATGTTGCAACTTACTTCTCATTGTGGTGATATTAAGAGGTAGGGTCTTGGCCGGGCACAGTGGCTCATGCCTGTAATCCCAGCACTTTGGGAGGCTGAGGCAGGTGGATCACGAGGTCAGGAGATCGAGACCAGCCTGGCTAACACGGTGAAACCCTGTCTCTACTAAAAATACAAAAAGTTAGTTGGGTGTGGTGGTGGGCGCCTGTAGTCTCAGCTACTCGGGAGGCTGAGACAGGAGAATGGCGTGAACCCGGGAGGAGGAGCTTGCAGTGAGCTGAGATCCCGCTATTGCACTCCAGCCTGGGCGACAGAGCGAGACTGCATCTCAAAAAAAAAAGGTAGGGTCTTTTGGGAAGTGATTGTCATGGGTGATTAAGTCCACCCTCACGAATGGATTAGTGCCTTACAAGAGGGCTGGAGGGCTGGAGGGAACAAGCTCAGACCTCTTTGCTCTTCTGCACTTCCGCCATGTGAGCACATAGCGTTCATCCCCCTTTTGCTCTTCTGTCCCTTCTGCCATATGAGGATACAGAGTCGAAGGTGCCATTCTGGAAGCAGAGACGGGGCCCTCACCAGACACTCAGCCTGTCTGTGCCTTGATCTTGCACTTTCCAGCCTCCAGAGCTGTGAGAAGTAAATTTCTATCCTCTATAAATTACTGATTCTGTGGTATTTTGTTATAGTGGTACACACAGACTAAGAAAAATAGATTTGACTTCAAAATGAGAAGAATTATTGGAGGTGCTTTCCCAGGCTTAGATGAAGAGACCTCCAAATTGCCAAACCCACATATATGTTTCAGTGCATGTCCTATTTCACCTTTGCTATGGTTGTCACTATCTACCAGTCCATTCTTCTTGAAACTCCTTTGGCTTCCTCAATACCATGCACCATTTTGTACATCACACTCCCATCCTGAATCCTCCCCTCAGGCTCCACCTGTGCTGTAAAGAGCCTCCTATGCACACGGGGAAACACCCAGGCCTGCAAGTTTAAACTCAGTCTATTTCCCCATCACTTGCACAGGCCATGAAAGTTGCCATTGAACCACTGTACCAGGGTCTCAGGTGTCCCAAGCATGGACCAGATAGCAGGATGTGGGCTCAGAGTGGGTACATTCCCTTAGCTCTGCCAATTTTTTGCCCTAGAAGGAGGAGTAAGGCCAGAGGAGGGTCCCCTTAAGTGTGGAGCCAGAGTGAGGGCCCATCTCACCTGTATCTGTGTTGTTTGGGAGGATAAAGGTGACAGGTAACAGGTGAGAATCATGAGGCGTGTTGAGGGACTAGGGAAAAACAAGTTTGGAGGAGATAATGCACGCAGCTGAGTGGGAATCATCACAGCATCAGAAGAATTTGAGGATAAAGACTTTGAACTTTGATCACAGGAGGAATGGGGAGGTCTGAATTCTTTTGCATAAGGGAAGAGATAATCAGACATTTCTGCAGGGTAGATGAGAAAATAGGAGAGAAAACAAGGAGATTGGTAAGGTGACTGCAAAGTTTAAGATATGAAGTAAAAAGAAGTGAAAGCAGAAAGGGGCTCATAGAATTTTCACAATGAAGAGAAAATCAATTAGATGTAGGAGGTGAGGGAGATGGAGAATCTAGGCCAAATAGTTTCACAAGATAAAATGTGGCTGGGCTGTTTGATTCCTGGGAAGGCTCTTCTCTTTCTGAGAAGTGAGGATGCTGTGTGGGCGTGTTTTGAACCCTGTTCCTATAACTAAGGCTAATCCTAGCTCCCGGGGCCTGTGGTCCTCCTTAAGGTCTTTCCAAGGAAGCCCCGTCCTTACCTCAGCACCCCCATCCACTTTCAGGCTGAGCATGAGCATGCAATTTCAGCTCTGAATTCTAAGTTACGTTCATTTTGGATTGGAAGAGAGATATTTCAGAGTTTATAAAAATGCAAGATCCTTTTCGTTAAGGATAAACAAATTCTTTCTGAGGCAGGCACACTAGCCAAGGTCAGATAAGGTTAAACTATCATCACAGAGAAGCAGAAGGGTTCACAAGGTGGTGTGGACTCTGAACTGCCTGGATTTAAATCCCTCTGACTGCGTGACCTAGAAAGTCCAGAGCAGAATTTCTTCCCAAGTACTGCTAACAGGAGTTAGTTTTCTGTCCTGAAGTGGGAGCTGGGAGGGAGGAGGAAGCTCTCCCTCCAAGGTCCCAGCACCAGCTCTCCTTCTGCCACCAGAGCAGTGAGGACAAAGGCCAGGGAGCTTTTTTCCTGCAAAAGTCAGATGCCCACCAGCTTAGTTGCACTGGGGCAGCCGTGCTGTGTTAGAACCAACAAATGAGAGGAATGTCCCACTAAAGAAAATGAGCCCTGTAGATTGGTGCCATTCAACAGAAAAAGAACAGTTTTCTATTTCCCTTACTGAAGTGTAAAATAACTTTTGGCAAAAACTTCTGTCATCTTTATATGTTAGGTTATGTTTTTGGGTTGGGCTCTTATTGTGTGACCATCTGTGGCTATGTGTTAACTAGCTGTTTGTCACTGGTTCTTTTCTCCTCTTCCTCTTTCCATGGTTGCTTGGCAGCTAAGTTTTTTTTTTTTTTTTTTATTTCAATCAGTGGCTCCCAATTCCAAGCAGATGTTTTCAAAAGTGCTTGACTTTTAAGCAGAGTGTATGCAGTGCCCTCTTGGCAGTGTTGCTACACTCAGCCGTGAATCTGGTTTGCAAATGAGGGTGCTGGGGTGCCTGGGAACGGGAGCTTCTTGAACTACAAGTGCTCAAGATTCATTTTCTTTCTTTTATTTTTTTTTCTTGAGACAGAGTTTCATTCTTTCACCCAGGCTGGAGTGCAGTGGTGCCATCATAGCACACTGCAGCCTCAAACTCCAGAGCTCAAGTGATTCTCCTGCCTCATCCTCTCCAGTAGCTGGGACTACAGACACACACCACTACACCTGGCTAATTTTTTTTTTTTTTTAGAGATAGGATCTCACTATGTCACACAGGCTGGTCTCAAGCTCCTGGCCTCAAACAACCCTCCCACCTCCCACTTTAGCTTCCTAAAGTGCTGGGATTATAGGCAAGAGCCAGTGCATCTGGCCTGAGTGTTCTAGATCCTTGACATCCTTCCTCAGGATATTGGTGCCTGGGCCTGTGCTGGAAGCATCTTAGCAGTTTAGATTGCCCTGGCTGTTTCCTGAGGGATACAGGCCCAGCACAGACTGTAAGGCTGACAGGCTTTGCATTTGAACCTGGTCTCCACCACATGCTGGCTGTGTGATCTGGATGATGATGCTCTCAGTTTTCCTGTCTGTAAAATGGGGATAAGAACAAAACAGTACCTCATAAGCAACTGTGAGGATGGAAAGTGATAACATGGTAAAGCACTTTGCTTCAATAACTGCCACTGGGTTATGGAGTGTCACTCAGCAGGCATGCAGCAGGTGCCAAACAGTAAGCAATACTCCTATCAAGAATTTTAAAGTCCTTACAATAATCCTATGCTATGCATATTATTATCACTGTGTTAAGGACAAGGCTCAGAGAGGTTAAGTAACTTGCCCAAGGTGGCACAGCCAGTCTGGCTCCAGAGTCTGTCTAGGTTGCTGTTCAGGGGCCATGTGGTCCATAATAAGCAGTGTGTACTCAGGGACTCAGCGTCAGGGACTGGAGGTAAGCGCTTTATAGCCCAGGATTTCATTTAACTCCCTAACCTAAGTCTCTAGTGGCGTTTGGAGGGATGCTGTTACTATCTTCCTGACAGAGATGAGAGACATTAGGCCAGGCATGGTGGTTCATGCCTATAATCCCAGCACTTTGGGAGGCCGAGGCAGGATGATCATTTGAGGTCAGGAGTTCGAGACCAGCCTGGTCAACATGGTGAAACCCATCTCTTCTAAAAACACAAAAATTAGCCAGGCATGGTGAGCACCTGTAATTCCAGCTACTCAGGAGGCTGAGGCATGAGAATTGCTTGAACCCGGGAGGTGGAAGTTGCAATGAGCCGAGATCGCACCATTGTACTTCAGCCTGGGAGAGACAGCGTGACTCTGTCTCAAAAAAAAAAAAAAGAAAAAAGAAAAAAGAGATGAGGTCAGGGAGGAAATGTGCTGCTGAGAGAGGCTGGCTTCAGCACTGGCTCCTCAACCTCTTTCCCTGCACTCTGGGACACTGTCGGATGGACCTGAGTGGTTGTCTCACACAAATTTCCCCAGATGCCAGCGGTCTTCTCGGACGCACAGGAGTTAGAACCCACATGTCTTGACTCCAGCCCATTGTTTTTTGTTTTTATTCATGGTATTAGAATAAAAATATAATTTGCCACTGTAAGTAATTCAGTATGCTTCAGGTTTTTCTCCCTCCTGCCAGTCTTATCATAATAAAAAGTTACCAGAATAGATAAATATTAAAAACCCAATTTGCGCAAGCACAAGGAAGTACAGAAGGCCAAGTAAGCAAGAAATCTGAGCATTTGTCTTTAGACAGTAAAAGTAGTAGGAAAAAGAACTGAAGCTAAAAAGTGATACAAGCAAATGTGGAAAAGTAATACTGTAAATTTCTTCAGGTTATCTATATTCTAGAAACTTAAGGTCTACTGTTACGTATTAGAAGGTATTGCTGGTATAGTTCTGCCAGGGAAAAGGTTTTCCTTTTATAAAAAGAAGTTAGGACACTTTGGGAGGCCGAGGCGGGAGGATCAGGAGTTCAAGATCAGCCTGGCCAACATGGTGAAACTTCGTCTCTACTAAAAATACAAAAATTAGCTGGGTGTGATGGGTGCCTGTAATCCCAGCTACTCGGGAGGCTGAGGCAGGATAATCACTTGAACCCAGGAGGGGGAGGTTGCAGTGAGCCAAGATCGCACCACTGCACCCCAGCCTGCGCGACAGAGCAAGGCTCTGTCTCAAAAATAAATAAATAAATAAAATAAAATAAATAAAAAAGTAGATATTTCTGCCAGCTCTGCCCACTATACACCATTGCAAAATTTTGGTGCCATGGAAAAGTTCCAGCAAGCACAGCAAGTTGACTCTCACTGATTTTATAGTTGAACCTGAGGTCTGGGGATGCAATGAAACGACACCACAATTTATCATCAGAAATAAAATCATCATTATGATGTTGCTTTCTATGATACCTCGTGCAGGGCTGTTTATTACTGAGAATCTCATTTTTAAAGGTTTAAATATTCCAAGTTCCCTCATTAGCAGTCTGGCAAAATGTCTGCATCTGTCCTCATGAGGACAACCTTTTTCCCTCCAGAGCACCCAACCCAAACAGAAGAAGCCCAGAGCGTTAGCTTTTGCTGAGCCAAGTTGTAAGACTTATTTAGCATGATTTAAACATATTAGGTCTCATCAACCTTTCCTTTTCTAGAATGACTGCCTCAGTGGGACACAGATTTTGAAATTTTATAAGTTTCCCAAGAAACTAGGATATGCACACTTTGGCCAAACTAAGAAAGGTATTGACTGGGTTTCCTACTGGTTTCCTAATTGGGTTGTTTTTTTCCAGATGCTTATTGAATTTCAACTGGAATAAGACAGGTGGTTTTAGGCCGAGAGCAATTTAAAGCTGACAAAAACATAAAGCAAGATGAGTGGCCCTTCTCACAGAGAGCCTGTCCAGGTGCTGGCAGAACCCCTCACAGTCTTCTGTCCAACTCTCTGCAGGGCCAAGTGACAGCATGGCAGAATTCCCATGATGATTCCAGATGAACCAGGCATCTCCCGGCTCCTGGGCACTGGGGTGATAGGAACAAACCCGCCAGACTCCTCAGAATGTTTTGTTCTGGAATAGCTCTTCTACAACCATCTACCAGTGATGACTACAGGGCCAGGGCAGGGATGGCCCCAGAGTGCAAGCAGGTGCAAGGGGCACGGTCATTTTCTTTGTCTTCTGTTTTAGCTCAGTTCAGCAGAAACACATTGAGCCCCTACAGACTGCTATACAATATAAAAAAGCTATTTGTAATAAAGGCATGAAATCTCATGTCATGCAAAGCACTATGGCAACATGAGAATTGCCTCCCCTCTCCCTCATCCATGCACGAATTCTCTGATCTATCACAGCTGGGAGAAATACCCAATATACCGCTTGGCACATTTGAGGCTCAGTTGTATTTAGGCCCAAACAATGCTGGAGAGGAATCTGGTGGGAGAATAGAGCTGGGAAATCATTATTATTCTGAGAGGTAATATTGATGATAGCAAACACCTACTGAATTCGACACTGTCCTAAGTGCTTTATCTGTATTATCTCACTTAATCCTTAAAACTCCTCTATGGGGTAATACTAATTTTAATGACCGAGAATGAAGTATAGAGATATAGAGTAACTTACCTATAGTTACATAGCAGAAAAGTGGTTCAATATCCAAATCCAGGTTAAATTGACTACAGAGTTCAAGAACCTAACCATTTTCACTCACTGCATTTATCATTTAATCTTATATTATTAACATGTACGAAATGAGGGGCATACAAGCATTCTGTACGAACATGCCTATTTTTTTAACTTCACGTCAACATGCACGCACCATCAGTTTCTATCAATTACCAAATGCACAAATCAGAATTAGACCTCAGTCCAGTGTCATGAGCGATGGATACTCCCGTCAGAAAAAAGCCAGCCTGAATATATTGTAATTGGTGTGGAGTGACAGAACTGTCATAAAGGTAATCATGTAAAAACCCCAATCTGCCATTATCAGCTTTTTGAATTTCTGAGAATAAGCTGTTTTCTGTGTTGGCTAATGGTGAACATGCTTCTTCTATTCATCATTTCTAGTTTTATACTCTTGGGAGCAGGTTATCATAACTATCAAGCAGAGATATAAAAGGCTAGGAAACATTTAGTTTTAGAAAATAATGGCTTAGAACCCTAGTAAATCAAAAGAGCAAGGGGAAAATAAACTAGACAGTTAAGATGCCAGCTGGAGATTTTTTACAGTGGGGCCCCGACAGTGGTTTGTAAGTTAGTATTGCAGATGATGAAAAGGAACCTGCCTAGGAGATCCGAAGTCTCCAAGCACACACAGACCAGAGAAAATGACAAGATCCTGAACTGAAAGCGACCTCTAATCTAGTGCCTGCTTTCAGGACTGACCTGTTGGTTGTTTATAAGAGCAGAAAGGTCAAAAGAACTGTAGGGATTCAATAATACTGGTATGGGTAATTTTCTTGAGAAACGAGAATATTCACCTGAACCTCCCTACTCCCTGCTTTTCTCAACACTTTAAACACACACACACACACAGACACAAACACACACACACACACAGACACACACAGACACACACAGACACACACACAGACGCACGCGCGCACACACACACACATACACACGCACACACACCCTTTGGCTAGGGAATATTCCAGGCTTCTATAGCAATCACAGCTCCACAGAATCATTGACATATTAACTGAAATAATCTTGACTCTTTCCAGTTGAATTTTTTTTTTGCTATTAATTTTGTCATGGAAAATTTACTGATCCCATAAAAGCGGAGAACAGAGATTTTTAATCTGGGATTCGTGGGTGGAGGTGTCTGTGCAATATCTGATGGAGAGGGTTCTTCGTGCTCATCAAGTTTGCAATGGAATTGGAGACTGCTTGAAGTTTTAAAACTATGGTCTTAGGGGTCTTCTCATGTATCTGAAAGACACTAGATTTTTAAAAAATATTCGATTTCACTCTAACTCAGCATTTCTAGAACTCCATGCTGACAGGAGGCTCTAGTCCAGCAGTTGTTTCTTTTTAAATAAAACCCAAAACAACTGTGGGAGATGTCACAGGCGGGGCAGGAGCATGTAAAAGGAGGATCACAAGCTATCCTGTTCTTATCAGGAGAAGCTTAGTGATGTCCCTGAGTCCCCTCCCCTGAAGCCATTACTTGCTGCTCTACCATCCCCACCCATCAGTGGAATGCATGGCTCAGGCACAGAAAGTGGGTTCAAGCCTCGCTCTGTTACTTTCCACTGATTGTGGGACCTGGGTCAAATAAATGCCTCCCTATCTTCCTTTTTTCATCTACAAAATGAGGGAAATAATACCTTCCTCTCAAGATTCTTGTGGGGATTAAATGAGATAATGAGGAAGTGAGTGCATGACACACAGTCCCCTGCCAGAAACCCTTGAGAATAGATGTATTTAGAAATTTAGGCTTTGGAGTTTCATACATGTAATTCTATTCTTATCTTCACTACTATATAATACCACCCGCATCATCCATAATCAGATATATGCATATTTCTGTAGCAAAACAGTATGAATAGTCACATTAAGAGAGAGGAATGAAGATTACAGACAGCCTTACATCAATTCGGGACTGGTTTTGCCACTAAAAACGTTCAACTTTCACAGCATCTTGGACTTTGAGAAGAAGCAATTATAGATGTCTTTTCTCAACAATTGTTGGTTGAATCCTACTTTCTTCAGCCCCCAAGGTCCCAATTCTTAATCACTGTTGAGTCACCAACCTTGGCCTGTCCCCATATTGCCCATCTCTTGGCATCAGCGCTGCCCCATGGCTGTACCTGCTTCCTGGGGGTATTTCTCCTACCTTCATGCTCATTTTGCACAGTGTCCTGCTTAATCTGGTGGCTCCTCTTTCCTGTCGATGCTCTGGGTAAAGACGATTTCCCTCTTCTCCCGGCTGTCCTAAACTCTCAATTCCCTGGGCAACCCTTCTGGCGACAGCTCCACTATTCCAGGGCTGTCTGCTGCCCAGTCTATCCTCGGGGAGCTATCGAAGTGTCTCCCAGTGACGCTGGTTGGTTCACTGGCTAGAAGAACACTCTTTTCCTGAAGCTGAGAGGGGACATTCCTCAGTCCCACCCATGTATGCCCAAGAGCGGCTTTCAGGTGGCTTGACAATGACGCAGCAGATCCTCTTGAGGCCAGCACTCCTGGCTTCTCTTCCCCAGTCTAGAGTGTCCTGAAAGAAGGAACATGGGGGGTTCCAGCAGCCATATGACAGCTGCTTCCAGTGCATGGAGGCAGTCATGACAGGCAGCACCGTCACAGGCCACCCACATCATAGCACATGGCTGTGGGGATCACGCAGTGTATCGCTGGTGTAGTGGAAAGAGCATGATGAGACACACGGGGGTTATCATTTCTAGCTCTCTTTCCCAAGTTCTACTGTGTGAACTTGGGCACGTTACTTTAAATTTTCTGGGCCTCAGATATGAAATAGGGACTAACCTATATAAATGCCCCAATAAATATCTGGCACCTTCCTTTAGTGCTTTTTTCTTCCCCCCTTTGAGATGGCATCTTGCTCTATAGCCCAGGCTGGAGTGCGGTGGCGCAATCCTGGCTCACTGCAACCTCCACCTCCCACATTCCAGCAATTCTCCTGTCTCAGCCTCCTGAGTAGCTGGGGTTATATGCACGTGCCACCACACCTGGCTAATTTTTGTATTATTAGTAGAGATGGGGTTTCATATGTTGGCCAGGCTGGTCTTGAACTCCTGACCTCAGGTGATCCACCCACCTTGGCCTCCCAAAGTGCTGGGATTACAGCCATGAGCCACCGTGCCCGACCTCCTTTAGTGCCCTTCAAAAGGCTTTTCTTTGCCAGTCTGGGAGACCCACAAAGGGTAGGAATCTGTCTTCTCTTTGTATTTATTCCTAGCACAGGGTCTGGTCCACAGCAGACAGGTAATAAACTGTTGAATGAATCAGTGGATGAATGTAATTGTTTCTGAGGTAGGTAGCACATCTTTAGTTGCTCCTAAATCTGATATCCACAATTTGATAAGAGGCCACTAGGGTGAAGATGGCTGGGCCATAGGTTCATAATCCAAGTAACCGTATTTCCCTTGGATATGGATAACAGTGTTAGACTGTTACAAGTTCTTCCAC
Organism: Trachypithecus francoisi; assembly: GCF_009764315.1. Lineage (NCBI taxonomy): Eukaryota > Metazoa > Chordata > Mammalia > Primates > Cercopithecidae > Trachypithecus > Trachypithecus francoisi. The sequence continues at coordinate 67,519,263 of NW_022681460.1, forward strand.
TCAACAATGTTTTCTTTTATAACAGAACTTTAAATTGTATACACTGAACAACACATCCCAATAACCAACATGAAAAGTGTTCCACTTCAGAAAAAATATGTCTATTTAGAGTAATAATTGAAGATCTACTACAATTCTATACCTTCGTCACAAATCTTCAACTACTAGTAATTAGAGCTCAATTAATCCTAATATTCCCTTGGGTTCAAGCAGATTATAATGACCAAACTAACTCTGAAAGGTTTTGTAGACCTCAAGATTCATCCAGGGTGTCACATAGGCTTTGAGAATTAAGACACCTTGGATTTAAAAGCCATTCAAGCAGCTCTATATTTAATTATTCCCCAACTCTCTTGGAATAGAGAAAAAACCAAATGACTTTTAACTCATTAATATAGACAGCAATGATATTGGTTTTGCAGCATTTATTTATTTATTTGTTTGAGACTGAGTCTTGCTCTGTTGCCCAGCTGGAGTGCAATGGCGTGATCTCGGCTCTCTGCAACTTCCACCTCCTGGGTTCAAGCAATTCTCCTGCCTCAGCCTCCCAAGTAGCTGGGATTATAGCCATGTGCCACCATGTCCCGCTAGTTTTTGTAATTTTTGTAGTAGAGACAGGGTTTCCCCACGTTGTTAGTCAGGCTGGTCTTGAACTCCTGACCTCAGGTAATCTGCCTACCTCGGCCTCCCAAAGTGCTGGAATTACAGGTGTGAGCCACCGTGCCTGGCCTGATTTTGCAGCATTTTCAATTAGCCTCAGTTCCTTTATCTGTAAAAGGCGCATCAACAGTCTTTACCATGCTTGTGTGAAACGTCCTGGTGACACAGTTGGCCTGGCCACTGTGAAAAGTCATAGCTCTTGGGTGGAACATTACCATAATATACTCTGCCAAAAGCCTTTTTCAATGCTAATGTTTCGTAATTTCAACATGTGGTCAAGCCATAAACGAAGATTATGTAGGGCTTTTGCTTACAGTCTACATTTTCCTTTCTGTGTGATGTTTACTTTTATTAAGACACGTTGGGGAAAAAATACACTGTGTGTATCTGTTTCATTTTCCTTAGAGCACACTCTTTCTTTTTTGCCTATAACAGAGTAAAACCAAAGATAGTCTCAAGAGTGATCACTATGACTAGAATCCAAGTAAGAGAGGGAAAAATCAGAGAGCTGAAGTTAGATGCAACCGGAACAGCCGAGCTTGAAAGAGGGAGGTGTATAGGTTGAGGAGCCCTTCACCATTCTGAGAGGTGTTAAAATGCATTTCTCCCAGAGAGTACATGGATGCTGGATGCAAAATCTGCTATTCCAGAGGCTTGAGATATAGAGAGGTAAGATGCATAGCTGACAATGGGTGAGGACAAAGAGGGGAATAAAAACACACTTGGCCTGTGTGGCCCAGCACCCCTTCCAGGATTCAAGAACACATGTACACTTGATTTAACCAAGCCCTGCATACTTCTTCCCCAAAAAAGAAAAACCCCTATGAATTTCTCTTCTCTGTTCATTCCCTCTTTATTTTATTCAATAGAATGTTAAATTTTGCCTGAGCAGAGGTATGCAGTCACATAGATGAGTCTACTTCATCTCTTCTGATGGCAAGAGGCAGTATGTGGGAGATGAGAGTCAGAAGAAACAGCTTTTGATTAATATTTCAGTCACAGGACAGGAATTCAGTTATGAGATGAAGGTGTATTACGGAATAGCTCCCAGACAAATATATTTTGTCAGTTCATCTTGAATCATCTGGCATCAGATTCACACTGAATCAAAATTCAGGTGATTTATAAAGGCACATTAAGTTCTATTAGTATTAATGGGAAATATGTGTATCAATACATGCATTAGTGGAGAAAGATTCCCTGAAGGGTTTTTGCTTTGGGGCGAAAGCTACTATTTGTGCCTTTTGCACAATGGAAGTAGCATGGTGCCTATTAAATCAGTGTTCAATATCTATGCCCAGTAGAAAAAGGCCTTCTTTTTAAAGATGCAAATAAAATGGTATTTTATATTTGTAATTAAAAGCATTATAACAAATAGCCACATCTTATTACTGCTATTTAGAATTTGTCATTTAGGATTTATTGTTATTAGTAACTGTATTCAGTCAGTTTCTATACAGTTGAAAGAGCAGTTGTTTAGTCCTTTATTCCCACGTCAAAGATGAAGAAATAGGCAAAGTTTGGTAGCGATTTATATAGAAAGGCATTCCAGAAGTAAAATAACAAATGGTGTCAGAAAAGACAATTTATCCAATTCACAAAGCAAGGAAAAGCTAAACCTATCCCCTGTTCATTTTCTGGGGCAGGCAGGGAAGCAAAAGTTTAAGTCAAATTAGAGGCAACAGAAATGCCATGATTTATTACACTTTTATCAATAATAATGATGTCGGCTGCTAAGGGAAGAAAAATCCAAAATGGCTTCACCGCCTACGAGGTTTATTATTTCACAATACCAGTTCTACTATGCTGTTAAGGACCCTGTCCCCTCTTCCTGTTCACCATCCAGAGGTCATCCCTGTACTTCAAGTGTGACAAATGGCTGCGGTAGCTTCTGACTTCATTGTGAACCCAACAATGCCAATGGAGGGAGAATGATCACGTCCTATGCATCTCTTTTTATCAGTAGGAATGTTTTCCGAATAGTCCTTTAGTAGGCTTCCCTTAGCATCACACTGGCCAGCATTAGGTCATGTTCCTCTTCCAAAATCATTAAGCGGCTAGAGGAGAGGAATTCCATGATTGGCTTAATCAGTTTTACCATCCCATCCCGCGAGCTACATAGCGTGTTGCCGTCCTGAGCTTATGGTCTCCCAGAAGAGGCTGGGCACCACACCAAACGGGGTCTCAGCTGTTGAGGAAGCAGGAAGAGGTGGGGCAGGAATGGATGGGTGGTCATCCACGTGTGTGCTCTACAAATGTGTGCCATCGCTGTGATCCTTAAAGGTCTACTGAAATGCAGTCATGGGTCTCTGGGGCCTCACTGGACCGATGAGACAGCGCCAGGTTTTGTCATGAATCTAATTCAATACCATCAGGTTCACAGACTTGAACACTAAAGTCTGGGGACTCAAGCCAGGTCAAGCACGGTTTCTGAGCTCAGCAGGTGAATGACAAAGAACTGAGCAGACAGCTTACACTGAACCTGAATCTTGACTCTGACTCACAAATGTTTTAACAGGGACAAAGAGGAGAATGTTCAGGAAATAAAATATTAATACAGTTTAGATGTTGGATATTCTTGCATAACTGAAAAGCAGGGGCAAATGAATCCATCTCTTCATTCTGTCTGTACCTCTGCCCCACCAACATCCCTAGATCTCGAGGCAGCACACGGGGCTCCCGTATTCTCTTTGTGTCCTTCTGTCATACCTCCTCCCAGAGCCTTCTTTCACACGAAGTTGTAAACAACTAATAACAGCTTAAGTATCATCATTTCACTAATAAGCTTGGCTGTGTGGCATAATAGACCTGACGGAAAGGGAAATAATTTTAGAACTGATCAGGATGGAGCTCTAGAACCTAAGAGGACAGTCATCAGTCTAACTCACAGCATCCAGAGCTGCCCTGTTCAATGTGGTAGCCACTGGCCATATGAGTCTATAGAGTTTACATTTAAACGATTTAAAATGAAATGAAAGGAAGAATTTAGTTCCTAAGTCACACTGGCACATTACAAATGCTCAGTAGTTACTGCACCTATTGGGTATACTGTGCTGGCAAATGCAGAGACAGGATACTTCCATCAGCATGGGAGGGGCCAGGGGACAGTGCTGCTCCAGAGGGCATGGAAAATCAGGGTGGGACAGATAGGGCTGTTCCCAGGAAACCCAATGGAATGGGGTGCTCTGCCAATGCTTAATGCGGTTGGGAAGGTCTGGTTGGCTCATCCATTTTGGAGCAGGAGCCTGGAGAGAGGCCGAGTGTCCGTGGGTGGATGGTGAGCAAATAAAAAACTCTGAACAGAGGGGTCACATTTGTGCTAGGGATTGGCCGAATTATTAACTCCACAGGGAACACTAGAGGACAAGAGGTGCTGAGGATGGCAAAATGTCTGGAGTTGGATGGAACATGAATGAGCTGGTTATTTCTTTTTTAAATGTATAACTCTGTTACTTAGGCTGGAGTGCAGTGTCAAGGTCTTGGCTCACTGCAACCTCCATCTCCCGGGTTCAAGTGATTCTCCTGCTTCAGCCTCCTGAGTAGCTGGTATTACAGGCGTCTACCACCAGGCCTGGCTAATTTTTGTATTTTTAGTAGAGACGGGGTTTCACCATGTTGGCCAGGTTGGTCTCAAACTCCTGACCTCAGGTGATCCGCCTGCCTTGGCCTCTCAAAGTGCTGGGATTATAGGCGTGAGCCACTGCACCTGGCCCGTTAATTTGTATTAATGTAAAATTTCTATTTATGGCAAGTTACATTGGCTTTATGCTAGTGACATTAAATTTCTTAAATATACAGCTATCAAAATTTCAAAGGAAGTAAATTTCAAGAAAAATATTAGATGAAAACTAGTACTGGTGAAATGCAATATGGGATAAAGTTTCATATGGTTTGCAAAAGACTGAGCTTTGAGAAACCCTGATTTAAGGCAACAGGATCTGTTACGAAGGTATGTTTCTAGGTAGGGCTGACTTCTCCATCAGGTGCTCTAGGCATAGCACTGACAGCTGTCATGTTTCTAGGCGTAGCAGATTAATGACAATACAGGAAGTGCCCGTGAAAATGTATTAAAATAATTTTCTCTTAAAGAGATTAATTCAGGAAAAAAACAAATGTCAAAGAAAATGTTTTAATTATTTATCTTTATGCTGACATTTGTAAAATGCAACTTTCCATATATATTTTTTTTACGGAGGAAGGGGTTCCTGAAGGCAAAAGTGCCTAGAGCCCATGAAAATCAGAATGAGGCCTGTTCCTAGGCAAACCGGGAAGGAACTTCCGAGGCAACGGAATGCAAAAGGATAGAGCTTGCTCAGCTGCACCCACAGTGGGTAGGGGTGGAGACGCTGGATTTGAGCAGGAGGGCATCAGTATAATCAGAGAGCAATGCTCCATGTGTGCTTACCTGCTAAGTATGGCACAGACTCAGGGCAGGTCAGCAGACAGGGTACCCAGGGCTCAGTCCAGGCCCACCAGACATCAGGCTTAGGATAGCTGGATTAGTCACTGCTTTTGTGATGATTACCTGCTGGTCAGAATTGGTTGGGGGAGTGGTGGTCAGAGCTGAGTCTTCAGGGTGAAGTTCTTCTGGGGACTAGGGAAAGGCAAGGATGGGAAAGGCAGGATTTAGGGCATCCTCTATTAGGAAGACCCGTTAGGACTACTTAGCCCTGACATTATAGGGGCATAGAGACAAACACCTACTTGGCCTGAGTCAAGCCAATTATGATGATAAGAAACACAGAAATGAGAACCAGAGACACACATAATGCAACCCCTAAACACAAAAAGGGACTGGGGAATGCTGGCAGATATTGCTTTTGGAAAAAAGAAGTTTATGAAACAATCATCTAACGCACCCTGAAGGCAAAGGCTGATGGGCAACTAAGTGCAAGGCCGAGCTAAGGCTGACCCAAGACCTCTTGACAAGTTCTGGGACGACAGAGGCATACGAGCCATTTCAAGTTGAAGGAGAGTGGCTAAAGGCCAGGTACGCGGACCACTTCTATAACATCTCACAGTTGCTCTCTTGTTGCCAAGTGAGGCGAATGACATTGATAAATCGCCCTATTATAACTTGTGATAAAAGCAGCAGGTACTTAAAGCATTGACCAATAGACATCTGAAAAGACAAATGACTGCTTGAAGACAATGGATACAAGTTGGAAATTAGTGATACCCATTGTGAGGAGAACAGGACAAAGCACATTGGACAGAGATAATACCCCAATCTCCTGAGTGCCCATTGATGTGGGTCACCTGACAGCCTTCTCGGAAAAAAGTCTTAATTGCTAATAACATGTGAAAACACCCTGAGGACCATGATAGCTCATGCAAATTCAAGGTATTATTATGACTCAACCAACTGAAGTGTTGAAAATTAAAGCAATTTTATATCCTTTCATTTGGGGCACAAGTTTTGGGGCATTTGGTTAGGAATTTTTTTTTTTTTTTTTTTTTTTTTACTAAATGGTCTGGATACTTACTATAGTGATGTGTAGAATCAGCATAAACAGTTTTTATTATAGCTGTTTGGTTTTTTTTTTCAAGATGGAGTTTCACTCTTGTTGCCCAGGCTGGAGTGCAATGGCACCATCTCGGCTCACTGCACCCTCCATCTCCTGGGTTCAAGCAATTCTCCTGCCTCAGTCTCTTGAGTAGCTGAGATTACAGGTGCCTACAGGCACCTGCCACCATGCCTGGTTAATTTTTGTATTTTTAGTCGAGATGGGGTTTCACCACATTGGCTAGGCTGGTCTTGAACTCCTGACCTCATGTGATCCGCCCTCCTCAGCCTCCCAAAGTGCTGGGTTTACAGACATGAGCCACCACACCTGGCCCAGAGTTTTATTTTTCTAAAACCTCCAACTTTTAGTAGGGACTCAGAATGCCTACGTAATGGAAAAAACAACAACAAAAACAAAAACAAAAAACAAGTCTTGCAGATAATTCTCCCCTGTGAAATTTGTCTCTTTTGTACTGTTGATTGTGGTGGTTTCTACAGTAGCATCCAGCACCTATTCTGCAAACCACTTCCTTCTTAAACCTCAAGGGTTTCTGCAAACCGCATTCAAATGATCTGTAGAAAGTGTTACCCTACACTTTCCATTACATCAGAGCCTTGCCAAGCGGCCCAAGAGGGATTCATTAACTGCTGCCATGTCCCCATGTGTCTGATTAGCCACAAATACATAATGAATGTGGTTCAGCAGTGTAGGCAGCCGCAGTGGAGAACTGCGGCAAAAATTCCCTGCAATTTTTCTGGCAGCTGTCATCAGTCAACAAAACCCAAACTGACACCTTCAGTTGCCAACAGTTTTGGGTAAAACACATGCATGTTCCCAAGGTACAAGGGCCACAGGTTGAGGGTAAGGTTAAATGATAGTTTCTCTACTGGATGGAATGGAAGAAGATAGCAAAGCAAGATTTTTGTGATATTAATAAAGAACCTAATGGATTAATGGAAGGGACTGCTATGTAAGTTTCTGGTGAGTAACTGGTGATGCTGTGAAAGCTACGTGTGGCATCCAATAGTTAGCCCATTTTTACTTCAAGAAAACTCATTCTTGTGCTCTGCAGCAGCTGCTACTGTTTGGATTATGAATAGTTATAAGCCAGATGGTGTGGCAGAATGGACTCACACATATTTTCACATGGACAAATATTATTATTCCAAAACATAAACACGTCAATATAAGTGTTTTTTCTCCTGGGAGAAATCCAGCCCCGATCTCAGTTATAAGAAAATGACTCACTTCATATGTGCAAAAATTACCTGCCAAGGTTATTATTGGAAGAAACCCACACCACAGCATTCCCCAAGTTTTCCTTTCCTGATTTGTAGTCAGCTGCATTTAATGCGATAAAGGAGAAACAGACAGGAAGGGAGGGAGAGAAGACGGGAGGAAGGAAAAGAAGGAAAAGAAAGAGAGCGAATGAAGAGATGAGGTAAGGAAGGGGAAAATCACTGTCCCTCCACCCCAGAATTCTCATAATGGTGAAAGCAGTGTGTTGACCTGGGAATTCTAATGCCAAATACCTGGTGATCAAAATGGGAAGGCAAAGATGGAAAAGACAGAATCAGGCCATTTGGACACATCAGTGAAGGATTCTTCTGAAGCTCTTCTGGAAGAAAGAGCTTCTTCCAGCTCTTTCTCTGATTTTATTTGGAATGTTTCAAGGACAAAGAATCCATCACAGTCAATATAGTTCTTATAATCATGTATCCAGATTTCTCATTTCTTAATTTGGTCTTGTTACCTCTTGCTGTCATTTTCATTTTTCTATAGTCTTTCTTTCTTTTCTGTTTTTTTTTTTTAGACAGAGCCTTGCTCTGTCGCACAGGCTGGAGTGCAATGGCACGATCTCTGTTCACTGCAACCTCTGCCTACCGGGTTCAAGTGATTCTTGTGCCTCAGCCTCCTGAGTAGCTGGGATTACAGGCACATGCCACCATGCCTGCCTAGTTGTTATATTTTAAGTAAAGACAGAATTTCGCCATGTTGGTCAGGCTGGTCTGGAACTCCTGATCTCAGGTGATCTGCCTGCCTTGGCCTCTCAAAGTGCTGGGATTATAGGTATGAACCACTGTTCCTCGCTTTATATTCTTTCTTTCCCCAGAAATTCCTATAATAAGCTTTTCTTCACAAGAATCTTCCACTCTTGGTGCCAGGTATTTTGTAATCAATCCTAAACTCGCCTCCTTTGTCTCTCTTCCTGCTAAGTCTTGGTCATTGCCTTCCAAGACTTTCTGCCTGGTTTTCCAGCCTTCTGGGAGCCCACCTGTCTCCTAGCAGGGTGGACCAGCCCACCACAGCTCAGGGAGGGCAGACCTGGGGTGATGTGTGCAGGAAGAGATGGAAAGGGTGAGTCCAGCTGCAGTCCTTGGATGTCTTTTCCCTCTGTGGGCCCTGTGGGTCAGCTCTTCTAACGTGGAACCAGCGCTGTACCCTACTGAGAAAGGCACACTAGGAAATTCTGTCTTGGCTGGCAATGTTAGAGTTGGCTTCCCTTGTAGAGTAGTTTTTAGTGGGTCCTCTCTTTTGGTGTACAATTGCAGGTTTACCACCTACAAGTGAAAAATTCACCTAGTGCCCTGACTCTCATTCTTTGGAGTTCAAATAACAGACAATTAAAAAAAAATTTTGAATCCAGCGTTTGCTTGTTGCTTGACCACCCTGCTGCATGTACACCCTTCAGCTCCAGGACCACATGTGGTTAGACTGGTAAGTATAAGTGGGTGACTCCGTGGGAGCTAAGAGATAATATGGACTGGGTGAACTGGAGTATACACCTTCAATAGCATTCAAGCTAAAACGCTTCATAGCCTTGTGCATTCCCACTGGAGAACATCTGCAGGCTGTGTCCAGCCCCAAGGCCACCAGTGCACAATCCCTGCTCAGCAACCCACCACCCTTTATGTTCAAGCACATCCCTATTTCTTTTATTTTTGTGGCCTCCCCTGGCAGCCCCCACTCCATCTGTTCTCCTTTATTCTCAGCCTGTTTGTCTCAATGTCACTTCCACTGGCCCTGGTTCAGATCCTTGGTATCACGAACACCCTCCAGGCCTTCGACAGGCCCCAGGAGCCTTCTGAGCACCCCAGAGCAGTCTCTTCTCTAAGGAAAGCATTCTGGATTACTGCACCTGTTCCATGGGTGATATGGTTTTGAGCTCTAGGACAGCAATTCTCAAAGTGTGCCCCTGAGATCAGCAGTATTGGCATTGTCTGGCAACTTAGAAAAATGCAAATTGGGGGTCCCACCCTAGGCCACTCAATCAGAAACCCTGGGGGGAGATGCACAGTGGTGGGCTCAGCAATCTGGGTTTTAATCGGCCTTCCAGGAGATTCCACTGCAGGGGCAAGTTTGAGAATCACTGCTCTATCCAATTGGTCCCACCTCGGATGGCAATGTGCTTTGGTTTGCCTGTATCCCTCTTAAATTTCAGTTTCTAAAGCTAAACCTTAACCCCCTTGTTCATTTTAGAGGAACATAGGGGCATTATGCAGATAAAATTAGATAATACCTAGCACAGTTTCTAGCACATGCTAAATTTGCCATACATGTAAATTATTATGATTGTGTCATCATTAATATTATTACATCAGTGTGGTCCAAGGTCAAATGATCTTTTTATGTACAGTAACCTTCTACTATCACTCTAAGAGTCAAATATCTCTACTGTGTGTTTATCTGCCATTCACAGCTCACATATTTACGTGGTAGATGGAAATGTAGACTCTATATTGAATGCAACAGCATAAGTGGTAGGGCTGAAACTTCTCACCAGTGGATCTTGTTACATCAACCAAAAGTTCTAAGAGCTTGAGAAGGAGGAAGTAAGCTTCCCCGGAGTAAAATAAAGCAGTCACAGAAGTATAATTTCTTTGAGGAGGACACGGGTGGAGTAGTGAAAGGACAGATCAAACATTAATTTTAAAGCTTCCCTATATTTCAAAGAACACAGAGAATCTCTCTTCTATGCCTGTCCTCCAATTGTAAATGCCCTATAAAATCTCCATCCTTCTTCCACTTCAGACAAAAGACTATTTTGAGTGTTACTATATATGTAAAAAGTAGAAATGCCAGCCTGTGCGAGGTCTGTTAAAATTCACTCAGTAAAGAATTCTGACTTTCATTAAAATAACTACTAAAGGAGAGCCAAGAGGTTGACCTTCACATTGTTCAAGAGCCACACCAATCATCTCGCCTTGGCACGCAGTTGGATCTCTTGCCAGGATTTCAGCAGGTGTTTTCTGAATTGCATCCAGAATCACACTGGACAGAAACACAGCAGAGGTCGCCGAAGCCACATCAATAATGATAAGCAGATGATCGAGGCGCCCTCCCGCTCGCCCTGTGAGCTGCAGAGATCACAGCACCGCTGAGTCTGTGGGTGGCAGCGCAGCCTCGCGCTTCTAGCCAACAGCCAATGTCATTTTAACATATTCAAGACAGACTAGCTGAACCAATGTTTCAGGCTAGAGTTCTAAAGACACAAAGTGAGGTTAGGAGAGGAAAGTGAACAGGAAAATATACACAAATATTTTTGATTAGTAACTTTCATTTAGAAATTGGGGACATCATCAATACAAATGCTTAAAATGCTATAATCACAACTGCCATATTTGCAAGTCTACTTTTTAAAATTTTTTAACCTAACAAAGTATAATCCAAGGAAAAAGTTAATTCTGAAGTATGTTCCTTCTTGTCATTGTAAGTAGCAAGTGCAATCACTTAAAATACAATTCCATCAAGGGTCGCAGATGAGAAATACAATTCTGGGTTTTCTTAGATTCTGGCTTTCAGGGTGACGTATTCAATATCCCCCAGTTGATATTCAGAATATCAGTTTTGACCGCTGAGCATCTTCACACATCCTGGTCTTTGCCTTTCTCCACGTTGCCAGTCCTTCCTTCCTTCTCTCTCTCCCTCCCTCCTTTCCTCCCTAGCTCCTCCCTTCACTTCCCTTTCTTCCTCTTTCTGTTCTTTCTTTTCTTTTTTCTTTCTTTCTTTCTCCTTTCCTTTCCCTCTTTCTTTCTCTTTCTCTCTCTCCTCTCTCTCTCTCTCTCTCTCTCTCCTCTCTCTCTCTCTCCCTTTCTTTCTTTCTCTTTTCTTTTTCCCAAGACAAAGTCTTGCTCTGTCACCCAGGCTGGAGTGCAGTGGTATATGCTCAGAGCTCATCACAGCTTAAACTCCCAGGCTCAAGCAGTCCTCCTGCCTCCACCTGCTGAATAGCTGGAAATACAGGTGTGCACCATCACATCTAGTTAATTTTTAAACTTTTTGTAGAGATGGGGTCTCACTATGTTGCTCAGGCTGGTTTCAAATTTCTGGCCCCAGTTACCAACCTTTTGGATACTGTATTCAAGAAACAACTACAGTCCTTGAAAGGAGAGAAAAGGGAGCAAGGCCTTATAGCAATGCTCAGTTCTTCTTTTCTTTTGTTTTGAGATGGAGTCTTGCACTATTGCTCAGGTTGGAGTGCAATGGCGTGATCTCAACTCACTGCAACCTCTGCCTCTCAGGTTCAAGTAATTCCCCTGCTCAGCCTCCTGAGCAGCTGGGCACCCACCACCATCCCTAACTAATTTTCGTATTTTCAGTAGAGACAGGGTTTTTCCATGTTGGCCAAGCTGGTTTCGAACTCCTGACCTCAGGTGATCTGCCTGCCGCGGCCTCTCAAAGTGCTGGGATTACAGGTATGAGCCACCATGCCTGGCCTGCAAAGCTCAGCCCTGTACTGATACCAGCCTCTTGGGAAATACTGAAAAAGTTACTTAACTTCTCTGTGCCTCAGTCTCCCTTCTTTGTAAAATGAGGGATTGGTTAAATCAGGGGTCATAGCTGAAATATTCACAGGCCCCAATAAGTACTCAAAATGTAGGTAAAGAGGAGAATGCTTGCCCTGTCTACAGGGGATAGCTATACTCAGCATCAGCTGATAACTGTCATCTTTTGCTTCTGTTTCAAAAAAACAAAACAAAACAAAACAAGCTGTCCCTGGATTGTTATGTGAAAATGTCTTAATTTTAAATATTTGCTAAAAATGTAAATAAAACAACTACAATTATAAAAACCGTATGTAGGTCAAACAGAACATGTTGATGATGCTTTAGAGTTCTTGCCTTCTATGATTCAAAATTTCTCCTGAAACCTAAGACCTGTCAGTCTAAACATACAACACTTTGATTTTCATCATTTGTGTACCTGATGTGGTGGCTTGCTTCTCCTTTCAAAACATCAGGTGGACTGTGTACCTCTTTTTCCTGTAAGTAGCATACACTTTATTTATGTCAACTACAACTATGTACATGCCTAGAAAAGTTAATAATCTTGACCTGAAGTATGCTGCCAAGTAGCCAAATATCAATGGGTGGATACCTTAATGTCAATAAAGACAGAAGGGAGAGCTGGGAGAAGCCCACAAACTAGAAATAAAATTAAGTCAGGGTATTAGACAGTTTTCATACTGCTAGAAAGAAATATCCAAGACTGGGTAATTTATAAAGGAAAGAAGTTAAATTGACAGTTCCACATGGCTGGGGAGACCTCAGGAAACTTACAATCATGGCGGAAGGCAAAGGAGAGACAAGGACCTTCTTCACATGGCAACAGGATAGAGGAGCGAGTGAAGGGGGAAGAACCCCTTATAAAACCATCAGACAGGCACAGCGGCTCATGCCTGTAACCACAGCATTTTGGGAGGCTGAGGTGGGCCAATCGCTTGAGGTTAGGAGTATGAGACCAGCTTGGCTAACTTGGTGAAACCCTATTTCTACTAAAAATACAAAAATGAGCCAGGTGTGATGTTGGGCAGCTGTAATTCCAGCTACTCTGGAGGTTGAGGCAGGAGAATCACTAGAACACGGGAGGCGGAGATTGCAGTGAGCTGAGATCGCACCACTGCACTCCTGCCTGGGTGAGAGAGCGAGACTCCATCTCAAAACAAAACAAAAACAAAACCCATCAGTTCTTGTGAGAACTCACTCATTATCAGGGGAACAGCATGGGGGAAACCACCCCATGATGCAATCACCTACCTCCCTCAACACATGGGGATTACAATTAAGACATGAGATTCAGGTGGGGACACACAGCCACACCACATGGTAAGGAAGAAAGAGGAAAAATGTTTCCTGTTCATCAAACAGTAGCTGAGGAGCAGATTGCAGGAAAATGACCCTCAGGAGCATGAATCCAGCTGTGAGGCAGGAGGGGCTTTGAGGGAGCAGAATGCTCCAGGTGGCAGGATGGTTGCCTGCAAGAGAAATTTTGGCCTGAACTCTCAGGATGGGGACTGATGCCTGGAGAATTTTCTAGGAAGGGGTTGGTTAACTCAAGGGACAGGGAGGGAAGTATGAGACAGATTTACTGGTCTTAGGAGTAAATCTATGGAAAATAATTCGACTTCTCTCTCAACCTGAGCATAAATAGACTGCTGTCTGCAGAAGATATCCATAAGGTGCTGACTTGATGTAGTTTGTATCCTACACAATCCCATCAGCTGACTAGTGTTTCATGTTTTTCCTTAAAGATATGTTTTTCTCCTTACTCCACTTGTACCACACTGGTCTCGAACCACTGTCATCTCATGTGTAGGTCCTGTAACAACAGCTTTCTTACTGGCCTCTAGAATCTTCAGAATCCAATCTACCTTGCCAGATTCATTTTCCCTAAATGCTGCCTTTATCAAGCCACTCTACTGTTCTGACTCCTTCCATGGTTCTCATGTCCTACCCAGTCTAAGATCCTCTGCTTGGCCTTCAAGACTCTCCAGAATCTGCTCCATGCTCCATTCTCTATCTTTCCCCAGTCCCTCACACCCATTTCCTGTTCAATCACTCAGTAGTATCCTATCACCAGAGGCGTTTCTGCCTCCCAGAATTTACTCGACACTATCCCCTTCATCTGGATGCCTATCCCTCTCCTTTTCAAATTCTATCCATCAATTTCCATCATGAAACCTTCTTTAACTCTTCTGGGCCTCACAGACTTCCCTGACTTCAGACTTGCTATTCCACTTAATTTCTGAACCATGCCCTCTGCCACTCAATTATATATTATTCTGTTCTCTAATTGTTTCATGGATGTTTGTCTTGTCTCACAATTATATTTTGACCTTTCTGAGTCAAGATCACGTCTTCCTCCTCTGTATTCTCCATAGAAACAGTGGATTTAGTCATAGAGGCTGGGTTCAATGAGCACTTGCCTGATGCTTCATTGAGGCAGGTATTCAGATAAGCTCACTGGGAGAAAGAGGATGGTGGCAAAGAAAGATGGCTGGGGTCTCTTGGGAGGAGATGATCAGACAAGACTATGTAGAGAGCTACCATTGCCCACTTTCCCCAAATAATCATGCATGGCCATCATGCCCTCTGTTGCCTGCACTTTCATATATGGTTCATGCTTGTTGAAGTTGTGCTAGGTTGAATTGTTGCACTGGGTTGTATGCAAGGGGAGACCTGATCCACCAACCATCCTGGACCAGCACATAGCCTTGGAGACTTCAAGCTGCACTTCGTGGCAAGCCTCTGAATTTGAGCTCCCGGGGGTCACTATTATCCTCTTTGAGAGAAGCATGGTCCAGTTATGTCCGACATGGAAATGAACTTCTAAGTGACTCCAGTATTCTGCAAGAGTGAAGACATTAAAGAACTCAGATGCACTAAGAGCAAAAAATGATGAGAGAACTCTGGATGGAAGAACCACTCTGATCATCCTGGTGGAGAGGGCTGAGAGACAATGTTCAACATTCTGTAGGAAATCACCTTAGATTTCTCACTCCCAGCCCATTCCAGAGAGTGCCAAGCCTGTTATTAAATCTCTATGTCTCACAATCTACACAGTTCAGATAACAACCTGCTGACCACAGGAGAGGTTGGTTGCATTAATTATGATAGAAAGACACTGTGGAAATATACCAGGCCCTCCAAAATCCATTTCTGTTGGTTCATACAGGCTGAGTAGCCATTGGCTCATAGTAAATTGCAGTCCCTCCTGCCCTGTGCCGTGCCTGTACTGGGTGTCTGTGCTGGCAGGTGTTCTGTCCATGACACAGCCTGGAAGGAGCCTAAAAGAGGTGAATGAGCTGCCACCAGCTCCCTGAGGCAGTTTCTGGGGTTGCTGACTTAGCTCTCTCACGGGAAGCCACCACCCACCTGCCAGGGGAACTGGTGACAACATGTAGTGGCAGTGGTGGAGCCAGAGGTGAAAGAGAGGTCCAAAATGAGGGGAGAATTTTCAAAATGGCAGTTTGGACAACCATGATTTAACAAAACAACAGGCTATCTTGAATTTGCATGGTAGCTACTTATAAATCCGATAGTTCTGTCATGTGACTATCTTATCTGGAAAACTCCTTGAGCAGTTCTGGGTGGACAGCACCAATGCCTACATCTCAGTTCTTTGTGTATTTCCTGAGCATCAGCCTCTACCGAGTCCCCATAGGTTTAGGACTCTGAAGCCAGTCAGAGCCTGCTGCTACGTCAGCTCCCAGCTCCTTGGAGCACAGATGCTCCTCTCTGCCTGGAGGATATGCAGAAAAAAACCTTTTTAATTTTTCTATAGGGCATCAAAACAAACTCTTAATAAAAATAAAGACATTAAAAAAACCCAAGTATTATAAGAGCATAGAAATGATTGAGTTTCCAGAATACAATGTATTAATATTTTTGCTAAGTAAATGAGTGAAATCATTGGATAAACAAAAGTAAAGGTATTAAATGTTTGAATACCGACCTAAAAATTGTGCTTTTTAGTTATGTTTAGAAATAATAATACTTCTTTTTACCCTCCTTTCTCCAAAGACATCACACAGAATGGCTTACCAGCTCAGATACAGCATTATAATTTAAGACATCAGAGATACTGAACATTCTTTAATGAATACAAGTGACTACTCTAGAAACCAAGGTTTCAGTATGCTCACAGAATAAACTTAGTGTAATAAAAGATGGTAGTATAGGTTATACTGCCAGGGAAAAAAGAGATGAATCACATCATTGCCACCAAAAGATAATTTGTTATACCATCCAACTGAAAAATCACCTGTTTGTAACAGAATTTTCTGTTTCCAACGAAGCTGAAACTTACATTAGAAAGGAGAAAACAAAATGAAATTTTATGCTATGAGACAGTGAAATATAACTAAAAAAAAAACAAAAAAAAAAAACCCCAAAACCAACAACAACAAAAAAACCCACTGGAATGAGGGGTGGGGTCTGTGATCTTGTAGCCAGACTATGGGTTGTTTGGATAGAGGGACTTCAGTTTACTCAACTACAAAATGACATGATCAGCTAGAATCACCGAAGTCAGGAATCTCTGCATTCTTTGATGCATTCAAGACTGTACCAAGTCATCTACAGTAAACTCAGCAGTTCTTGGTCACATAAAGGGAAAATGGCAGGTACGAATATGTTCAGTTCAGAAATCACAAAGGTTAGTCTTAGACATTAGAGTCCTCTTTTATTATGCCCCTCTGATCAGGTGTATATATACACACCTTAGAGAAAATCTTAAAAGAGGTACAGTTAAAGAAAACCAAAAGCAAAAATCCAACACAGAGTTCCAAGAAATGCTTCATTTATATTAAAAATCTAGCTTAGAATTCCTTTCCCCCGGCGAACCGTATTGCTTCCACAAAGTCATAAAACCTCACATGCCCACAGCTGTTAGTATTCTTCAATAATAGAATTAGAAAAAGTTCCTCCCAAACAATTCATTCAAAGCCTTTTATCAGTAACAAAATTTGATATGTAGAAGGCACGTTTCACTTCAAGTAATGAGCAAGAATACAATCCTTTGATTATAAATTCCCCTTTCATCTCATTTTCCAAAAAACCACAAGGAAAATGTCCAGCATGATGTCCTTGATATTTAAACGCTTTATTCAACTTACCATTAGTTTACTCCAAAACTCAGCTTCCCTTGTAAAATGCTCCATAGTGAAGGGATAAAGTTCTTGTTCTGCCTTGTCAAATGTGTCACTTGTGCTGCTCAAGTGACTGAGCACAGGGAAGCAAACATTTCAGACGAGCCACTTTCATAATATTGACTGTTGCATTCTCTCATAGCTGGGAGTCTTGGGAGAAATGGAATTTACATATGTGGAGGTGAGATGGGTGTGGGCATTTCTCACAGTTATGATTCAAAATAGAGATATGTCTCATTCGAGAAGGTAATAACATAAGTCAAAGAAGAAAAGTATCCCTTAGCATTACTGCCACTCACGACAAGGCAACTGACACTGCCATGTGCACAGGCGCCACACCTCAGTCATCATGCCAACAACAATCCTTCAGTGGGTGGTGAAGTTTCCTTCTGGCATTTTTTTTTTTTTTGACTCTAGTAATTATAAATCTCTCAGCTCACTTTAAGGTGTGTTCGGTACACAAGAATGGACACCTGGAATGCAAGTAGAAGTGCAAGCTCAGGAAGGCAACTTTTGGCAATCCTGTAGGCAAAATTAACCGAAGTTGGCTACCAAATCATTCATCCTCCGTGCTACTTTGTTAGAACAGGTCAATTAGGATTTTAAACAGCCATATAAAAACATAGGTGCTTACAATATTCTCACTTTTTCTGAAAAGAGGCAGGAGAAGATAGAACTTCCTCAAAATATCCTTGCGAACTGGATGTGTGGTTATTATCTTAGGCACAACTCATCTTCATCCGTGCTGATTAATGATACTCAAAAGAAACATTCTTATAAACAGAGAATTCTCACGCTCCTACCCACCATTCCTGAAAGTGGAACAAAAAAGCAAAGGTAGAACCCAGATGAAGCCTGATGGGAGAGACCTGGAAGAATTCTGGTCCATTCTTTCTGTGGACTTTACGTGTTCGATGAACATTTCTGGGACATTTGGATACAATGAAGTGAAAGGTTATGATGAAAAGCAAAACTCAAATGCACAAACTGCTTTTACCCTTTAATAACCCTTCTCCTGAGTGTTCTAACCACATCTTCCTTCCTTTGCCAGTTCCTAATTCCACAGGACTTACTGTGTAGTGGCCCTTTACAGCACAACATAACTGTGGTCAAACTGTGAGCTTTACCTCCAAAGCCTGGAGTGGAAAATCAGAAGCCAACATCATGTTGTTCCAATGTGGAATTCACCACTTGGACAGTTTTTCTCCTGCAGGGAGAGTCCATCCTCCCTCCCACATCTACACATGAGTAGGGCTTTCTATAATGCTTAGTTTTATAAAACTTTACCCAGGATAACAGTTATGTCTGGTACATTTTCTCTATTTCCTGGCTATGTCAAGTTAGTATGAGCTTTGCCAGATTAACTGCTTAAATGCACGAAAACAATTATTTACAAACCAAGAGACCCAGGAGAATGGAAAGCTGGTCAAAAAATGGTAACTTTTCAAAAGGAAAAATATGATTTTGCTGGGGAGATATCTAAAAGTCCTTGTTGACTTTCCTTCCCCAGGAGCCTGGGGAGGGCCACCCTTAGCTTAACCACTTCATTAACCACTGGGCCTTCAGAACCTGTTGTACGAGTCCTGCCTCATAACCGAGTCTACCTCTGTGCTGGTGTCTGTGACTTGGTGAGTCACTTTTGCATACTCTGCAACTCTTCCAAATATGTGAAACAACTATTTAGGTCTGGCAGGGAGTTTTCTTCTTTCCTATTGGTGAAATCTCATGTTCTATGTGGCTTAACATTCATTTCACTGAGTACAGGTACATATACTTTTACAAAGGATACACTTTTGAAAAGCTACAGTAAACCCATGATTCTAAATTGAGTCATATTTTTTGAAAACTCAAGGATATCTTGATACTTAAGGGAATCCCTGGCATATCCACTTGTAAGGTTTTACAACTTTTGCAAAACCACTTGCCAAATGAATGTTTTACAAGTGTGGGATTTCAAAGACCGTGTTTTACTAAATTGAAGGACACAAGCTCAGCCCATTTGGCCTATGACAAACTCAATTAAGGTTAATGGAGCACAAAAGTGGCTCTACAGGTAAATACTGATTCTTTTCCAGAGAGAGTTATCGAAGATTTTTTAGGCCAGGCACTGTGGCTCATGCTTGTAATCCCAGCACTTTGGGAGGCTGAGGCGGGTGGATCACTTGAGGTCAGGAGTTCGAAACCAGCCTGGCCAACATGGTGAAACCCCATCTCTACAAAAATACAAAAAAAAAAAAAAAAAAAAAAAAAAAGCCAGGCATGGTGGTGCATGCCCCTGTAATCCCAGCTACTCAGGAGGCTGAGACAGGAGAACTGCTTGAACCCAGGAGACAGAGGTTGCCATGAGCCGAGATTGTGCCATTGCACTGCAGCCTGGGCAACAGAGCGAGATTTCATCTCAAAAAAAAAAAAAACAAAAAAAAACCAAAGTATTTTTGAGTATTACTGATTTTTACTTGTGTGCAGACAATTTACAGGAAAAAGAGGATGCAAAATCAATTTACATTTTCTAACAAATTAAAATGATTTTAAGAGCAATCTGTAAAGGGTGAGTCAGCGGTGCCTTGAAAATAAACCTTTAACCTTCCTGCCCCTTTTTTACAAAACCAAGGCATTGAAAACCCAAAGTTTGGCTGGGTGTGGTGGCTCATGCCTGTAATCCCAGCACTTTGGGAGGCTGAGGTGGGTGGATCACAAGGTCAGGAGATTGAGACCATCCTGGCCAACATGGTGAAACCCCGTCTCTACTAAAATACAAAAAAAATTAGCCGGGCATGGTGGCCCGTGCCTATAGTCCCACCTACTTGGGAGGCTGAGGCAGGGGAATTGCTTGAACCAGGAGGCAGAAGTTGCAGTGAGTCGAGATTGTGCCACTGCACTCCAGCCTGGCAACAGAGCGAGACTACATCTCAAAAAAAAGAATCCCAAAGTTATTTTTCTTTGCAAAATGTTGATTCAATTTCTTGAAGAGTAGGCTAGATGCTCCTGAGGAATGCAAAGTGCTATGTTTATCGCTACCATGCATATTAGTAACAGGGTTCAGAGGTTTTAATTTAGAATTTTTACCCCTTTTTCTCCTTCTGTGTATTTTTCTCCTTTTCCTATGTCTCTCCATGCCTCCGTGCCTTAGTATGGTAGAAAACAGACCTAGCGTGCAAGGCTTCCTGGTTTGTGTTTTCTAAAAGCCTAATTTCCAAAGGGGAGATGGAATTTGAGGAAATAATAGCTCTGTGAAACAAGTCATGGTGGGGTGTGGTGGTGCTTTCATGTAGGAAAATGCTTCCCCCGGTCTAGGAGGAGGGCAAGGTCCAAAGGATGAGAAGCATGGCTCCCCGGCTTTCCTCTGGGAGGCAGAAGACCCTAGGAAGGAAGACTTGAGGGACGTCGCAGGAAGAGAAGGGATGGGACTGGGATTCACAGCCTCCACAAAGATTCTCCTACTTGCAGAGGGCATGGAGGAAGCAGAGAGCTGCTGGGCATCAAAGGGGCCAGTGGGGTCTGGGACAGTGGGGTGTGCTGGTGAGACCATAGTCAAGGCCATTTGCCTTACTGGGTATTGTATAAGCGTCCTTAAATCTGGTGCAGCTCTGGGAAGGAAAGAAGAGCTCAACAATGACAAAAATGAAGAACGGCTAGGGGCTCACAGTGGCTTTAAAACAAATATAAATGTTTGAGGACAAAGATTTATAGTGGGTACTCATTCTGGTGCCAAACACTGGGGTGAGGCCAATTTTTTGCTCAGTTTTTTGAGGAGTAAGCAGGCGAGTCATGTCCCTAGCATTATAACTAGAGAACCAGACTGTACTACCAGAGAGTGCTGTGTATAACTTTACCCCCAGATTCAAGGTCATCCAGAAGCCTTTGCGGAGCACCTTGACTCTACCACAGGGATCCAAGGTGTGGAGTTTACTGCTGCTGTTTCCTGACCCTGAAGAGTTAAGAGGCAGAGGATGAAACAACATATTGTGAAATGTCTGAATTAGAAGAGAGTATCATGTTCATTTGATTTTGGCTTTTGAACTGTAAATGACAGAGAACACATCCTTACCAAATAAAATTCTATGGCAGACAAAAAAGATCCATTTAGTCCATATGTGGTGGCTCATGCCTGTAATCCCAGCACTTGATGAGGCCGAGACGGGTGGATCGCCTGAGGTCAGGAGTTCGAGACCAGCCTGGCTAACATGGCGAAACCTCATCTCTACAAAAAATACAAAAATTAGCCAGTCATGGTGGTGGACGCCGGAGGGGCTGAGGCAGTAGAGTCACTAGAACCAGGGAGGCGGAGGTTGCAGTGAGCCAAGATCGTGCCACTGCACTCCAGCCTGGGTGACAGAGTGAGACTCCATCTCAAAAAATAAATAAATCAATAATAAATAAATAAAGAGATCCATTTAGGAGCTCAATGACCAAGTACCCCACAGGACCATAAGCATGGAACTGTCACCCCAGAAGTCAACCTGGCCTTGTTCTTCCAGTGTTAAGCACAGTGGTTTCTGAAAATGTATTGCACATATTGCCTATGTCCATTGCCAAGTAGTTTCCAGGACCACTGACAGATGCAAATAGAAAATAAAACTAAACAGAAGCCCCACCATGATGGTTTGAGGTCTATCAAACAGAAAAGGGATCTTCTTCAGCCTTCTGTCAATGATCCATAGAAGTGTAACAGATGAAACTTACAAAACCTTACACGAGTAGCAAAAGCTAGAAGAAAACCTTAACTCCCTCCTGTAGGAAGCCATGCAAGCACAGACAAGGGGAGCCAGCCTTCTCCCTTCATGGAAGGAAGGTATTAATACACAGAGCACAAGAGCAAAAGAGGAGGGGAATGGATGACCTGTGGGTGGGTGCAAGATAAAGTATATGCCAAGGCTGTGTCTTCATTTTCATAGACTGTTTCCATAAAAAGTGTAAGAATCTGGCAATTGTCAAGTTGCTGTGGTCAGCTACATGTTGTCCTGCATTAGGTTGCTGTTGGTGGACACTACGGGATCCCAGTATGCATGCAAAGGTGGTCTATTTTCTTGCCTCTGTCAGTAGAAGATGGTGAGTGAGGCCAGGAAACATCCAGAGGAGAACAGACTCTCTTACCACTGAGCACAGGCAGGGGCCTGGGGAAAGGTGTAGATATACTCTCTGCCTGTTCTCCAGGTATTGGACATTGGTTATGCAGAGTATGCAGAGTCCCTGAAGGAAAAGGAGAAAGTTCTGCTCAGAGGAATATTCATATGCTATACACATTTCTTGCTTTCTCTGTAGCCTAAAGATTGATTCAGACCTAGCAAGCCTGGTAGTAGTGTGTGACTCTTTTCTGGACATGAATCAGGTCCAATTTAGAGTGCATTTAAGATGCCCCTCCAGGATGTAATCTAATCTCAAGATCAGAATGAACTACCAGCCTGGGAATATCAACAGTATCTGAAGAGTTCTTGCTATTTTTAAGGAGAAGGGAAAGGAGGAACAGATTTTGAACTAAAATTTATTGAGTACATGCCATGTTCCTAGCACTTTTTAGGTGTCAGCATTTCATTGTCTTCATAACCCTGTGAAATAGATATTATCTTTCTTTTACTGTAGAGGAAACTGAGGTTCAGAGTTACCTGGATTTCTCACAGTCAGTCAGCTGGCAGTAGTTGTAATAGTGAACTTATTGGAGGTGGTTGAGCTGCTGGTAGTAAGGAAGACCATAACTTCTCTATGTGCTGGGAGCTTTACATACTTATTTCATTTAATTGTTCAATAAATTATTTCATTTAATTAGTTCAATAAATTTAATATCTAAATGTGGTCATTTAGATATTAAACCAGGATTCACACCCAGGCTGATTTGCTTCAAAGTTCATGCTCTTTCCATTATCTCATGATGCTCCTTTCCCTCTAAGTTGTAAATAACGATATTGTTCTTTTAAAGAAAAGGTAAAAGTCTAAACACAGGATGTCTAAGAAGGCCTTGGATAAAAAGTTAGTAAAAGTTGCTGTGTGCTAGAGTCACTGAAAAGACGCAGGAAAGACCTACCTCTAGGTTAAGAAAGTCTAATTGATTTATTTCATATAAGCACAGAAATTGTGCCAAGGTTAAATTAAATAGTGATTGACAATGGTTGAAGACCACAGGAGAACAGATATCCAATACTATCTGGCTGATATTGCTTTACTTATTCATAGTTCTTTATATTTTACTCTGAATTATATTTCACAGCTTAAAATATAAATATTAGAGATAGGTTTATTAAAAATTGGAAAGGGGAGAGGTGCCCAAGATGGCCAAATAGGAACAGCTCCAGCCTCCAGCTCCCAGTCTGAGTGACACAGAAGACGGGTGATTTCTGCATTTTCAACTGAGGTACCAGGTTCATCACACTGGGGAGTGCCGGACAATCAGTGCTGGTCAGCTGGTGCAGCCGACCAGCAAGAGCTAAAGGAGGGCGAGGCATCACCTCACCTGGGAAGCGCGAGGGGGAAGGGAACCCCTTCTTCTAGCCAAGGGAAACTGAGACACACCTGGAAAATCGGGTAACTCCCACCCTAATACTGTGCTTTACCAAGGGTCTTAGCAAATGACACACCAGGAGATTATATCCCACACCTGGCCTGGAGGGTCCCACGCCCACGGAGCCTCCCTCATTGCAAGGTGGCATTGAGGCTGGGGGAGGGGCTCCCGCCATTGCTGAGGCTTAAGTGGGTAAACAAAGCCACTGGGAAGCTCGAATTGGGTGGAGTCCACCGCAGCTCAAGGAGGCCAACCTGCCTCTGTAGACTCCTCCTTTGGGGACAGGGCATAGCTAAACAAAAAGCAGCAGATACCATGGCAGAGGTAAATGCCCCTGTCTGATAGCTCTGAATAGAGCAGTGGATCTCCCAGCACAGAGGTTGAGATCTGAGAACGGACAGACTGCCTGCTCAGGTGGGTCCCTGACCCCTGAGTAGCCTAACTGGGAGACATCCCCCACTAGGTGCAGACCGACACCTCACACCTCACACCTCACACAGCAGGGTACACCCCTGAGACGAAGCTTCCAGAGCAAGAATCAGACAGCAACACTCGCTGTTCAGCAATATTCTATCTTCTGCAGCCTCTGCTGCTGATACCCCGGCAAACAGGGTCTGGAGTGGACCTTCAGCAAACTCCAACAGACCTACAGCTGAGGGTCCTGACTGTTAGAAGGAAAACTAACAAACAGAAAGGACACCCACACCAAAACGCCATCAGTACGTCACCATCATCAAAGACCAAAGGCAGATAAAACCACAAAGATAGGGAAAAAGCAGGACAGAAAAGCTGGAAATTCAAAAAATCAGAGCGCATTTCCCCCTCCAAAGGAACACAACTCATCGCCAGCAACGGAATAAAGCTGGATGGAGAATGACTTTGACGAGTTGAGAGAAGAAGGCTTCAGTCGATCAAACTTCTCAGAGCTAAAGGAGGAACTACGCAACCAGCGCAAAGAAAGTAAAAAGGTTGAAAAAAGAATGGCTGAATGGATAACGAGAATAATCAATGCAGAGAAGACCTTAAAAGAACTGATAGAGATGAAAACCATAACATGAGAAATACGTGACAAATGCACAAACTTCAGTAACCGACGTGATCAACTGGAAGAAAGAGTATCAGTGATTGAAGATCAAATGAATGAAATGAAGCGAGAAGAGAAGTGTGGAGAAAAAGGAGTAAAAAAGAAATGAACAAAGCCTCCAAGAAGTATGGGATTATGTAAAAAGACCAAATCTACGTCTGACTGGTGTGCCTGAAAGTGAGGGGGAAAATGGAACCAAGTTGGAAAACACTCTGCAGGACATCATCCAGAAAAACTTCCCCAACCTAGTAAGGCAGGCCAACATCCAAATTCAGGAAATACAGAGAACGTCACAAAGATACTCCTCGAGAAGAGCGATTCCAAGACACATAATTGTCAGATTCACCAAAGTTGAAATGAAGGAAAAAATGTTAAGGGCAGCCAGAGAGAAAGGTCAGGTTACCCACAAAGGGAAGCCCATCAGACTAACAGCAGATCTCTCGGCAGAAACTCTCCAAGCCAGAAGAGAGTGGGGGCCAATATTCAACATTCTTAAAGAAAAGAATTTTAAACCCAGAATTTCATATCCAGCCAAACTAAGCTTCATAAGTGAAGGAGAAATAAAATCCTTTACAGATAAGCAAATGCTTAGAGATTTTGTCACCACCAGGCCTGCTCTACAAGAGATCCTGAAGAAAGCACTAAACATGGAAAGGAAAAACAGGTACCAGCTATTGCAAAAACATGTCAAAATGTAAAGTCCATTGATGCTAGGAAGAAATTGCATCAACTAGCAAGCAAAATAACCAGCTAATATGTTTACACATAACAATATTAACCTTAAATGTAAATGGACTAAGTGGTCCAATTAAAAGACACAGACTGGCAAATTGGATAAAGAGTCAAGACCCATCAGTTTGCTGGATTCAGGAGACCCATCTCACATGCAGAGACACACATAGGCTCAAAATAAACAGATGGAGGAAGATCTACCAAGCAAATGGAAAACAAAAAAAAAGGAGGGGTTGCAATACTAGTCTCTGATAAAACAGACTTTAAACCATCAAAGATCAAAGGAGACAAAGAAGGCCATTACATAATGGTAAAGGGATCAATTCAACAGGAAGAGTTAACTATCCTAAATATATATGCACCCAATACAGGAGCACCCAGATTCATAAAGCAAGTCCTTAGAGACTTACAAAGAGACTTAGACTCCCATACAATAATAATGAGACACTTTAACACCCCACTGTCAACATTAGACAGATCAATGAGACAGAAAGTTAACAAGGATATCCAGGAATTTGAACTCAACTCTGCACCAAGCGGACCTAATAGACATCTACAGAACTCTCCACCCCAAATCAACAGAATATACATTCTTCTCAGCACCACATCACACTTATTCCAAAATTGACCACGTAGTTGGAAGTAAAGCACTCCTCAGCAAATGTAAAAGAACAGAAATTATAACAAACTGTCTCTCAGACCACAGTGCAATCAAACTAGAACTCAGGACTAAGAAACTCAATCAAAACTGCTCAACTACATGGAAACTGAACAACCTGCTCCTGAATGACTACTAGGTACATAACGAAATGAGGCAGAAATAAATAAAGTTCTTTGAAACCAATGAGAACAAAGATACAACATACCAGAATCACTGGGACACATTAAAGCAGTGTGTAGAGGGAATTTATAGCACTAAATGCCCACAAGAGAAAGCTGGAAAGATCTAAAATTTACACCCTAGCATCACAATTAAAAGAACTAGAGAAGCAAGAGCAAACACATTCAAAAGCTAGCAGAAGGCAAGAAATAACTAAGATCAGAGCAGAACTGAAGGAGATAGAGACACAAAAAACCCTCCAAAAAAATCAATGAATCCAGGAGCTGGTTTTTTGAAAAGATCAACAAAATTGATAGACTGCTAGCAAGACTAATAAAGAAGAAAAGAGAGAAGAATGAAATAGACTTAATAAAAAATGATAAAGAGGATATCACCACCGACCCCACAGAAATACAAACTACCATCAGAGAATACTATAAACACCTCTACGCAAATAAACTAGAAAATCTAGAAGAAATGGATAATTTCCTGGACACTTACACTCTCCCAAGACTAAACCAGGAAGAAGTTGAATCCCTGAATAGACCAATAGCAGGCTCTGAAATTGAAGCAATAATTAATAGCCTACCAACCAAAAAAAGTCCAGGATCAGATGGATTCACAGCCGAATTCTACTAGAGGTACAAGGAGGAGTTGGTACCGTTCTTTCTGAAACTATTCCAATCAATAGAAAAAGAGGGAATGCTCCCTAACTCATTTTACAAGGCCAACATCATCCTGATACCAAAGCCTGACAGAGACACAACAAAAAAAGAGAATTTTAGACTAATATCCCTGATGTAACATTGATGCAAAAATCCTCAATAAAATACTAGCAAACTGAATCCAGCAGCACATCAAAAAGCTAATCCACTATGATCAAGTGGGCTTCATCCCTGGGATGCAAGGTTGGTTCAACATATGCAAATCAATAAACGTAATCCAGCATATAAACAGAACCAAAGACAAAAACCACATGATTATCTCAATAGATGCAGAAAAGGCCTTTGACAAAATTCAACAGCCCTTCATGCTAAAAACTCTCAATAAATTTGGTATTGATGGAACGTATCTCAAAATAATAAGAGCTATTTATGACAAACCTACAGCCAATATCATGCTGAATCGGCAAAAACTGGAAGCATTCCCTTTGAAAACTGGCACAAGACAGGGATGCCCTCTCTCACCACTCCTATTCAACATAGTGTTGGAAGTTCTGGCCAGGGCAATCAGGCAAGAGAAAGAAATAAAGGGCATTCAGTTAGGAAAAGAAGTCAAATTGTCCCTGTTTGCAGATGACATGACTGTATATTTAGAAAACCCCATCATCTCACCCCAAAATCTCCTTATGCTGATAAGAAACTTCAGCAAAGTCTCAGGATACAAAAATCAATGTGCAAAAATCACATTCTTATACACCAGTAACAGATAAACAGAGAGTCAAATCATGAATGAACTCCCATTCACAATAGCTTCAAAGAGAATAAAATACCTAGGAATCCAACTTACAAGGGATGTAAAGGACCTCTTCAAGGAGAACTACAAACCACTGCTCAGTGAAATCAAAGAGGACACAAACAAATGGAAGAACATACCATGCTCATGGATAGGAAGAATCAATATTGTGAAAATGGCCATACTGCCCAAGGTAATTTATATATTCAATGCCATCCCCATTAAGCTACCAATGACTTTCTTCACAGAATTGGAAAAAACTGCTTTAAAGTTCATATGAAACCAAAAAAGACCCTGCACTGCCAAGACAATCCTAAGCCAAAAGAACAAAGCTGCAGGCATCACGCTACCTGACTTCAAACTATACTACAAGGCTACAGTAACCAAAACAGCATGGTACTGGTACCAAAAACAGAGATATAGATCAATGGAACAGAACAGAGCCCTCAGAAATAATACCACACATCTACAGCCATCTGATCTTTGACAAACCTGAGAGAAACAAGAAATGGGGAAAGGATTCCCTATTTAATACATGGTGCTAGGAAAATTGGCTAGCCATAAGTAGAAAGCTGAAACTGGATCCTTTCCTTACTCCTTATACAAAAATTAATTCAAGATGGATTAGAGACTTAAATGTTAGACCTAAAACCATAAAACCCCTAGAAGAAAACCTAGGCAATACCATTCAATACATAGGCATGGACAAGGACTTCATGTCTAAAACACCAAAAGCAATGGCAACAAAAGCCAAAATTGACAAATGGTATCTAATTAAACTAAAGAGCTTCTGCACAGCAAAAGAAACTACCATCAGAGTGAACAGGCAACCTACAGAATGGGAAAAAATTTTTGCAATCTACTCATCTGACAAAGGGCTAATATCCAGAACCTATAAAGAACTCAGTCAAATTTACAAGAAAAAAAGAAACCACCCCATCAAAAAGTGGGCAAAGGATATGAACAGACACTTCTCAAAAGAACACATTCATACAGCCAACAGACACATGAAAAAATGCTCATCATCATTCACCATCAGAGAAATGCAAATCAAAACCACAATGAGATACCATCTCACACCAGTTAGAATGGCAATCATTAAAAAATCAGGAAACAACAGGTGCTGGAGAGGATGTGGAGAAATAGGAACACTCTTACACTGTTGGTGGGATTGTAAACTAGTTCAACCATTGAGGAAAACAGTGTGGCGACTCCTCAAGGATCTAGAACTAGAAATACCATTTGACCCAGCCATCCCAATATTGGGGATATACCCAAAGGATTATAAGTCATGCTGCTATAAAGACACATGCACATGTGTGTTTATAGAGGCACTATTCACAATAGCAAAGACTTGGAATCAACCCAGATGTCCATCAATGACAGACTGGATTAAGAAAATGTGGCACATATACACTATGGAATACTATGCAGCCATAAAAAAGGATGAGTTCATGTCCTTTGTAGGGACATGGATGCAGCTGGAAACCATCATTCTCAGCAAACTATCACAAGAACAGAAAATCAAATACCCCATGTTCTCACTCATAGGTGGGAATTGAACAGTGAGATCACTTGGACACAGGAAGGGGAACATCACACTCTGGGTCCTATTGTGGGAGGGGGGGAGAGATAGCATTAGGAGATATACCTAATGTAAATGACAGGTTAATGAGTGCAGCACACCAACATGGCACATGTATACGTATGTAACAAACCTGCACGTTGTGCATATGTACCCTAGAACTTAAAGTATAATAATAAAAAAAAAATTGGAAAGGGATAATTGAGTAGAAAATGTCTCTGTTATTCATGCCTCTTCGAGAATCACAGTGTCAGGATCTTGGAGCCTAACTACAGACATAGTGCTGGGTACAGAATAAGTCTCTGGAACATCACAACCCATCTCTTGATGCCAAGGGTGCTCTCTGTCAGAAACCAAAGCCCTGAGCTGGCCTCCTGGGCCCCTCCTGCCAGGTGTGGATATGTCAGGGCACAGTTGTTTGGCAATATCTCTTTGCTGTTTTATTCCCTCTGCTCATTCCTTTCCTTGAAGAAAGATAAATTAATCATTCAAACAAGTCACCTATTATTTAAAAAGCTTCTTTGTTTCTGATGATCTTAAAATATATTTCTGGAATCAAATCTACCCACGCAGAAAGTCAAGCAAAATGTAGTCTAAAATGTGCTGTAGGGACAGGGTCTAAATTTCTTGGCAATAGCTGATAAGTTGATTAAAACCAAATTTGTGACCCATTGTTAGCAATAATAGAGAATCCTAAAGGGTACAGTTTGGTCCCATTTTGTACTGATGCAATCTTCTTGCTTTTGCATTATATTCTAGCAAGAATATAATGTTTCTGATGGACAAAGATGGGGGTGCCAGGATATGGAATCCTCAATTCTTATTGTAGCTCTTTGCAACGTATGTATCATCTTTCACGGAAACTTCTCACAGGACATTTAAGGCAGAAGAACGTTCCATCAGTTTCGTCCCAATTCCTGGTGTATTTTCTTAGGCTATTACATGAAGTTTCAATGTTTTTGAGCCACAATGACATCGTTTATCCCTCTGGTTAGGTCTACAATAAAATCAGGATTCTGAGTTCTTTTTTTTTTTTTTTCGCTCTGTTGCCCAGGCTGGAGTGCAGCTGCAGGAACTCAGCTCACTGCAACCTCTGCCTCCTGGGTTCAAGTGATTCTCCTGCCTCAGTCTCCCAAGTAGCTTGGATTACAGGCATGTGCCACCACAATGGCTAATTTTTGTGTTTTTAGTAGTTTGAGATCAGCCGTGTTGGTCAGGCTGATCTCAAACTCCTGGCCTCAAGTGATCCGTCTGCCTCAGCCTCCCAAACTGCTGGGCTTACAGGCATGAGCCACTGTGCCCAGTCAGGTTTCTACATTCTGACAAATCATCCTTACCTTTGAGCTCTACTCTGATTCCTGTTTGGCCTTCTACAGACTCGTTTGTGCTGAAGGACAATGTGCACAGAAGAACTTATTGCAGAAGCAATTAGAACAGGGAGTGGAGTTCAGCCTTAAAAAACAGAATCCCCTAACCTGGTTATCTGGCCATCAACAAAGGGCATTCTCTAAGGGGAATACACTGCTTTTCTTATAAGACAATGTTCAGGAGTTCAAGACCAGCCTAGCCAATATGGTGAAACCCCGTCTCTACTAAAAAACACAAAACTTAGCTGGGAGTGTTGGTGCATGCCTGTAGTCCCAGCTACTTGGGAGGCTGAGGCAGGAGAACCTGGGAGGCAGAGGTTGCAGTGAACCAAGATGGCGCCACTGCACTCCAGCCTGGCAACAGAGTGAGACTTCATCTCAAAAGAAAGAGAAAAGAATAAAGAGTGGCTCCAATTTTAGAGAACATCAAGAAGTTCAAGTACATTGTTTTCTTGTACCCTAGAAAAGGCCCCAAAAGTAAGCAATTCCTATGTACTCAGTCTAAACTACCTTTACATCTCCCAGAAAACCAGGGCTTTGAGCTGAGGTGTGGACCAATTCATGTTCTTTTAAGATTCAGGTTCTTAAGAACCTTATCAAATAGTTGATAATCTTTTTAATTCTTAGTAACTTTAAAGGGCACATTTTGGTTGAAGAAGCACAAACATTCACTGACCATGTTATAAGTCAAAGGTTGACTGTGACCTTACTTTTGAGAACAATCGAAACACAAGGAAACCAAACTGAATTAGTTAGAAAGGAAAAAGAATCTGATGTGTAGCATATCAAGCCATTTCTACTAAGCACACAATATTTATGAAGTGAAGCAAATAAAATAGGTTTTTCTGATGGAGCACATACATGGAGCCATGCATACGAAGTTTTTAAAAGGCCAGGCACAGACTTTTATAGGCTCATGCCTATAATCCCAGCACTTTGGGAGGTCGAGGTCGGTAGGTTGCCTGAGCTCTGGAGTTTGAGACCAGCTTGGGCAACACTGTGAAACCCTATCTCTACCAAAAATACAAAAAGTAACGGGGTATGGTGGTCTGTGCCTGTAGTCTCAGCTATCAGGAGGCTGAGGTGGGAGGATCACTTGAGCCCTAGAGGTGGAGGCTGCAGTGAGCAGAGATTGTGCCACTGCACTCCAGCCTGGGTGACAGAGCCAGACCCTGTCTGGGGGGGAAAAAAAAAGAATCAAAAGAAAAAATACAGATTATCTTCGTATACTATATTTTCTCCTGTATCCTCTAACTATGCAGGTATAAATTCTAAAAATTAGTGTAATTTATTATATTTAAGTCCATTTTGTTGTAAGCATCCTGTGAACATTCTTAGATGGTCTTGTTAGATTTCAAAATAAAGATTTCTCCTACACACGTCAACCCTTTGTGTCACCCAGCAAATGACTGATAGCAACACACAGAGTTGATCCTTTCAGGTCTTTAAACTGTGTACAGTGATGGTTTTCCCAGCTGATGGACCAAGTATGAAGCTCCTTCAGCAGGGGACTGGCCTCCAGTGGACATCCATCAATGATGTCTGCCTTCTTGTGGCTTCCATAAGCAACTCTCCTGCCATCTATGCTGCAGAAGGTCCCTGAGTCTTGCCACCAAACAGGTGTAGGAAGATTCTGCGGATTCTCTGGCAGAAGGGTACTGGCTTGATTTGTGCCTGTGGCCATCAGCTTCTCACAAACCAAGCAGCCTCTGCAGACCTACCACGTGGGATGTGGACATGCAGCTTTGTGACCTAGCACGTGGCTTC
The DNA here is from genome assembly GCF_009764315.1 of Trachypithecus francoisi. Classification (NCBI taxonomy): domain Eukaryota; kingdom Metazoa; phylum Chordata; class Mammalia; order Primates; family Cercopithecidae; genus Trachypithecus; species Trachypithecus francoisi. The sequence goes on from NW_022681460.1 coordinate 67,551,663, forward strand.
CGTCCTCCTCCTGTTGTGTCCGACCACACATGGGGCCAACCTGGCTCCAGCTGCTCCAAGAAGGTGGCCGTCACTTGCTGGCTAAGGTGGACACAGATGTCTGTGAAATTTGGATGTTTACTTCACAAGGCCCTGGCGCAGAGCAATTTATAAGAAATGCAATCTCACGAGAGGAGGAGAAAAAAGGACATATTTGTAATTGATGATGTGGAGGAAAAACTCCATGTGCCTGTTCTTTGCAGTCAGTGTGAGGAGATGCCTACAGGAAAAGTGGCACCAAAGGGGCATTAGTTTCAGATTAGTTTTCCTGACTTACAAAACCTCCCCAAATAATTTAGTAATGAAGACCTCTTCTGTGAACTGTCAGCTTTATTTATCTGCTCAACCTCCGTTCTGAATCAGAGCCATTTATATATGCTTTGTGGAAGGTGTCACATTCAGCCGACAGACTACAGCACACTGTACGGATTTACAGAGAGAAGTGTCCTTTAAAGTCAACTGAAATGACGGTTTTTATCACATAGAATGTGACCCACAAAAATAGCTTTTTGAATTATTTCGGTGATAGACAAGCTCTATTTTGGTCCAGCAATCAGAATCATTATTTCTAACAGAAAGTAATATGCCATATCTCAAAACGGCTTTAAAGAGCAGCCTGGTCACATTATTTTGTGCTGTAAACAAGGTCATTGGAGACATTGGTGGGCCCTGAACAAAATAAAATCCAGAGAGGGTGGAGCAGTTTGGTGCGAGTTTGACCCATAGGGCAGAAGACCTGGGTCTGGGCTGTCTACTGACTAGTCAGGTGGCCAGTGGGTGGGCCACAACCCTACTTTCAGTTTTCTATTGCCCCTGTTTCACAGGGTTCAGAGCAATTGCAGTAAAAATAAAGATCCTTTGAAAATGCCCATAGCATCATGTACCTATGGTGATGCACCATCCTCATACTATGAGGCTCCTCTTAGCATGAATAAGTGTCCCCTCCATTCCAATTCCCTTAGAGTTTTTAGCTCAGGGGAATGTGTGGGTCACCCTACACACTTCCAGCCCCTAGGGACTGAAGCTTCTCAGCTCACTCTCTCCCCTTCTTCCTGTCTCCAGACCATACTGAATTCCCCACAGAGGGGAATTTTGGTCTGTTATGGCCCTGATGGGCTCTGATTATGCTGAACTTTGTGCCTCTTGTAATTCTGTGTTCATTCCATATGTTGGGCACCTACTCATATTGAGTACTAATCCCCATCATAAAATCTTTCTTATTGGTTCCCAAACATCTCCTCAGAACACCCTCCCTTCCTTCCTTCCTCCCCTCCTCCCTCCCTCCTTCCCTCCCTCCCTCTCTCTTTTTCTTTCTTTTAGTAGAGATGGGATCTTGCTATGTTGCCCAGACTCTTGAATTTCTGGTGTCAAGTGATCCTCTGCCTCAGCCTTCCAAAGTGTTGGGATTGCAGGTGTAAGCCACCACATTCAGCCTCCAGAGTACTCCCTCTGTCATCTCACCTAGTCTTCCGGATGTGGGGTGATACATATCGCAGAAAAGGTGTTTCCTAGCTGTAGCAATCTGAGTGCATTTTTTCATCCCCAGTCTATCTTCTGTCTGTAACTCCCACCAAACAAATCTGCACTCTATCTATCTATCTATCTATCTATCTATCATCTATCTATCTATCATCTATCTATCCATCTATATTGAAATAGGGTCTCATTCTGTTGCCCAGGCTAAAGTGCAGTGGTGTGATCACGGCTCACTGCAGCCTCTACCTCCCTGGGATCAAGTGATCCTACCCGCTCAACCTCCTGAGTAGCTGGGCCTATAGGCATGTGACACCACACCCAGCTAATTTTTGTATTTTTTGTAGAGAGAGGGTTTGCTCATATTGCCCAGGCTGATCTTGACTTCCTGGGCTCAAGCGATCAGCCCTCTTAGCCTCCCAAAGTGCTGGGATTACAGGCGTGAGCCAGCAAGCCCGGACATGTCGTTATTTTGAACGTCTTTTTAATTGATATTTATAAGACGTCAACTTCTTTGGGATAGGGTTATATTCCAAAATAGCCTATAAATAATCAATTCTTAAGGAAATTTTTGATTGATATTTGGTCATTAGACACTTTCTACTAGAGGACTAAAGTCACAGGAAACATTCATACATTGGCTCATTTTCTTAGTCATCCAACCAACATTTGTTCAACTCCACTATGTCCCTTCAAAATCTAATTGAACTTATCTGGAAGTTTTGAAACAATGACTAGAGAGGCAAAATGATGAAATACAGATAAATGCTTATAGTAAGACCGCCTCCCTCTCAGGTGTTTCTTTGGGTTTTTTTCTATTTGCTCTTTAAAATAGAAAATTGCCCTGTAGCTTTCTCTGATGACCTAGCTATCTATGTAACACACACCCCAAAATTCAGTTGCTTAACGTAACAGTTTATGCTCGTCTCTTGTAGCCCAGAGGATTGACTGGGCTCAGTGGGTAGTCTTTGTCCAGGATCTGTCATATGGCTGGAGCTTGAAGGGTCTAAAGGCCCAAGTGGGATACATGCCCAAGATGGCTCCCTCGTGTGGCCTGTGTTGACACTAGCTGCTGACTGGGAGCTCAACTTGGTTGCCAACTGGAATATCTATACATGGCCTCTCCATGTGCTTTGGGCTTTTCACAGCCTGGTGGCTGGGTTGTGAAAGATTATAACATTATAAGAGCAGGTGCATTCAAGAGACACAGGTGGAAGCTGTAAGACTTCTATGGGCCAGGCTTATAAGTCCCAGAATGTCACTGCCATCGGTTCTATCAGTCAAACTAGTCACTCAGGCCAGTCCACATACAGAAGAGGAGAACTAGCCTCTGTTTCTCGATATGTGTATACGGAGAAGAGGAAGGATGCCTCCCTTAAGCCTTCCTGTCTCCCCTTAAGACAGGAAGTCGGCAAGAGCCATCTTGCCAACTTCCTGTCTTAAGGGAAGTCCCCCAGCTACCATCATCCAGTGGTTGTTAGGAACTCTTTGTTTTCTCAGTGAATTCTCACAAAAAGCCTGGTGAGATAGGTCTTATTGTTTCTCCTATATTGGAGATGGCAAAAATAAGCTCAAAATACTTGTGTGGCTGGTTCAAGGTCAAACAAACTGTAAAAGGCAGAGTAGGGTGTTACACCCTGGATCCCTAGCTCAAAGCACAGGGTTTTTTTGTTTTTGTTTTTTTCCACTACGCAACTCTCCCTGGAATTATGACAGCATGTGAACAGCGCCCAAAGAAAAGGAAGATGGAAGGAAAAGAAAGAGGTGGATAGAGGTGCTTTCATTTAAGTGGCTGTAATTATCAGATGATGGCAGTTTCTATACAACAGCTCCTGTTACTCTTTAGGTAACATTTTTGGATGTTCAAGCCCTCAAACACTCTTGTTTGATGGGCAAATGGTCTCAATTTTAGACAAAGCATTTCAAGAGCACATACTTCAGCCAAATGGAAGCTCAATGTATAATCTGAATTGCAATTTACTGTAGGGTAATACGTTTTTATTAAATGAAACAAATGTTCTCTAGTTATTTTTAAATTGTCTTGAAAATAAGGCTAAGATTAATCCTGCTATCAAATCTGAGCTTTAAAAATTAATTAGAAGACGGAATTTAGTATTCTGCTATAATGCAAGTTGGATTTTTAAATAAGCACTTAATCCTGCAAAGAAAACACAATTCACAGAACAAGGGAGCTCAATTATTTCAGCCTCTTTCCTCATTTCCTTTCAGCTGCAGGGGGCAGCACTGCTCAGCTAATGGCTTTTTTCTTTTTCTTTTTTCCTTTCCTAGCAAAAGGAAGAGTCATTTCCTTCCATACAATGGTTTCATCCCTGCTCTCCATTGTACAGCGTGTGGCTTTCTTAAGGCACTGCCTCTCGAGTCCTGACCTCAAACTCCACTTCAAATAGGAGACTTTATGTTGGGGAAAGAAGGATTGGTAAAGAATTCTTACTTAAAAAAAAATCCTATTTCTGTATAAAGCTATCCTTCCTCTGACTAGAAACAACTAGGAAATAAAGAGAAGACAAAGATAAAAAGGAAAGTCAACACTAAGTCACACCATCATTGAAGGTGTCCATGGGGAATGTGGTTGACGGTGCACCTATCGGGTATTTGTGCCTTGAAAACTCAAACCCTTTGGAGACAAGGGCAGTCCTTGGCTTTAGTCCATTATATGCTACAGGACCACTGAAGGCTGAGGGGTAGATCCCTATTTTCCATGGGTTTTTCCTAAATGAGGAAGGGCAAGAAATAGTAATTATCTGAGCCGTGCTGCCTCCTGCTGGTAGCAGTTATGCAACCCTGCAAACAGATGTTCCCTAAATCCGTTTCCAACATTTGTTCAGAACTCCAAAGCTCTCATAGATCATCCAGATCATACTCTTCCTGCCCCACTTCACCCCTTCTGCAGAGTGGAAGCCACAGCCAGCCCTTGGAGGGGAAATGACTTATATCACAGGTTTTAGTTCAGGTCTCTTTCTACACTACCCAACATCATGGAACACCCAATACACGAAATTCACAAAATAGTGTTTAACATGATAGTGCTGTTTGGACATTCTTTTTAAAGACATATATTGGAGTCCAGAGCTCTATGGTGAATCTTATCCTTTGGATCTGACCTATTTAATCAGAACTGTCAGAATTTTCTTTAAACACTGAAAGATGATTCCTAGGATAAGTGTGGTATTATGATTTCTCATATCTCTTTCATGGAATAAAATAATAGAAAACTTTACTTACTATTCTGTAGTCTAGTTTCTGGAGAAAGTAATCTTTCATAACTGGAGCTAGTGATTTGAGGCTGTAATTAAGATAAAGGAATTGATATTTACAGAGCCAGGATGTTCCAATAGTCTGTCTAAATTTTCATGTATTTAATTAAGTTTTATTTAGGCTTTATTCATACTTGAGCTTTATATATAAATCAAATGATCAGAGAAAATTTTGTCTAAAATTTTAATTGTCAATGCTTATTGGAAAGTTCAGAATTTCACAGTGACCCAGCAAGGTAATTAATGTGAATCAACTGGCTTGTCTATTCTTTTGGTACCTATCCACTCACTTTGGTTAACTAGTTTGATTACCAGTTCCAAGATAGTGTCTGTCTTAGTCAGTTTGAGCTGCTATAATAAAGTACCATAGACTGAGTGGTTTATGAAGAACAGAAATTTATTTCTTCCAGTTGGGAAGGCTGGAAATGTAAGATCTGGGTGGTAGCATGGGTGGGTTCTAGTGAGGACCCTCTCCTGGGTTGCAGACTTCTGTCTTCTTATTGTTGCTTCACAGGGTAGAAGGAGACTGGAGAGCTCTCTGCAGTTCCTTTTATAAGGGCACTAATCCCATTTGTGGGAGTTTCACCCTCAAGACCTAATCACCTCCCAAAGGCCCCATCTCCCAATACCATTGCATTGAGAGTTAGGATTTCAACATACGGACTTTGCGGGGACACAAACTTTCAGTTCATTGCAGTATCCATGTCACATTCATGGACATGGTAAATGACAGTTTTTAAACTTCCACATCTAATAAGGCGTTTTTGACAACTGTAATACAATGACAACTGGGAAGCTTCTGTGTCAGAGATTCTTAATTTTCTTTATCAAGAACAAAAATCTCTTGCCTTGAGATGCCTTCATCCAGTCTTCAGTCAAAGCCCTGTCTCAAACATGGTACCTACAAACCACTTGACTTTGGTCCCTTCTCATTTTGCTAGTACTCTAGTATTTATGTTCTTAGTTCTCTCTTTTTAAAATCTTTTAACATAGAGTCTTACTCTGTTGCCTAGGCTGCAGTGCAGTGGTATAATAAGAGCTCACTGCAGCCTTCAACTCCTGTGTTCAAGTGATCCTCCTGCCTCTGCCTCCCTGGTAGCTGGGACTACAGGTGTGCATCACCAAGCCCAGCTAATTTAATTTTTTTTTAAACAGACAGTCTTACTACGTTGGTCAGCCTGGTCTTGAACTCCTGGCCTCAAGTGATCCTCCCACCCCAGCATCCCCAAGTAGTTGGGATTATAGGCATGAGTCACCATGTCTGCCAGATTCTCAGTTCTTCACAATTCTTTATACAGTAAAAATGTCTTTCAATTTGTGTGTGTGTGTGTGTGTGCATGTGCGTGCAAGTGCTTGGGCATGCCTGTAGAATGAGCTAAGTTGTAAGCTCCCAGAAGGCAGGTGTTGAGTCTCTCTTTCTTTCTTTCTTTGATATTGTTCTGCAGTGCCTGGTACAATCTTCTACTGAGGGAAGAACTCAGTTAGCTGATGCGTGTGGTGTTTCTTAGAAAACTGATTATAGGAAAAGTCTCACGAAGGGTACCAGACCTTGCCCTTCTTAACAAATGTGTCTGTTTCTCCCGAGACACTGTCTGCTTATCCTGCAGCCTGCGTGTTTTTTAGTCACTGCCAATTAGCATAATTACTATCTCAAGGCCTTGCCCTTTATTGATCCTGGTAGTTAAAGCAGTTTACAGTCACAAGACTTGCTGACGGAAGGTACAAATATATTCACCAGGACCTCCAATGGAGTTCTGTCCCTTTCCTTGCTTTTCAGAATTGCTTTTGTCTGCTTTTGTTTCAGAGTGTGCCTTCCCTTTTCTCATTTCCCCCAAGTTTGCTGTGGCAGAAGTTCAGTAGATCACTTAACACAGCGCCAGAGAGCCGTAGGAAGACATTTACAACAAGAGCTTGGTTTCAATACAGACTAATGTGCTCAACCTGTCAAAATAAATAATTGGCAAGGTATTTATCAAATGCCATGGCAGCACCATATGCAGGGTTATTCAGGGATTTTTAGTTAATAGAAGGGGTGGAGGCTGCAGTTCCTGGGTTCTGAAAAGACTCTCACCAAGATGCTATTAAAGAAATGAACTAACAGTGAGAAGGCTGGCAGAATACCAGCCTATATCCTGAACCATTGTCAAGAAAAGGCATTCTTGAGCCTATAGAAACTAGAAGTAGTTGACAGAAGTGGTGACATTCACTGACATAAAGAATACTGTTTCTAATCTATGTAAGAGTGCACCAAGCCAAGGATTTATTACACCAAGGATTTATTACATACAATAAAACTACTATTTGGTGAAACTGAATATATGTCTTGTGCATATTTGGATGCATATAAAATAAGCATCCAGGAACAAGATGGGCCTAAGAGAGATCAGGAGAGGAAGTAGTCTTAGGGCAGAAATATCAGAAGGGATACTCCCACTTCAGCCTCCTGAGTCACTGCAAGTACAGGTGCATGCTACCATGCCTGGCTAATTAAACTTTTTTATTTTAGGGACAGGGATCTCACTATGTTGCCCAGGTTAGTCTCGAACTCCTGGGCTCAAGTGATCCTCTCGCCTTGGCCTCCTAAAGTGCTGGGATTACAGGCGTGAGCCACTGCGCCTGGCTGTGATCATGCCACTGCACGCCAGCCTGAGCAACAAAGCAAAACCTTGTCTCCCCACCCCGCTCCCCACTCCAAATAAAAGAAATCTCAGAAGGCCCAGTGGAGACTTTAAGGCCCAGAAGGCAGGTGGCTTAAATTTCTTGAGCCAATTCTGATTGGGTAGTAAAGATCACCTGGAGCCTGGCCTGAAGAAACTGGCACTTGGCTGCCAGGTGTGGGCATGAAGAGGTGTGCTGCATGACTCCTGGGTGTGCCAGACACTGAGACCACACGCCTGCTTGGTTCTGAGCTCTACAGAGGCTCAGTGGAAACAAATACCTTGCTTGATGTGTAACATTGACCGTGACATGAGAGGGATAGGAAGACCCCCTGCTGTAAATTCAATGTCCCTGCCTGACAGATGCTCCTTCCTGTTTTCATCCATGACCAGACAGACACCAGCCAAAGGTGATGCCGTGCCGATCCCTCAGCTCCTCAACCATCGATGCTTTGTGCTCTGGTAACCAATGGAAGAAGGCTATTAATATTGTCTTCTTGTTCTTGTTAGATTTACTCTCCCCATTGTTGGCATCTAAGTAGCCCAATGCAATTTCACCTTATTAAAATGATGCTCAAATGCAAGACTTCTCTTAATCAGTGTAGTAGTAGAGAGAAATGTGAATGCTACGATTCTATTTAAATAATACAGTTTATGCACTCAGTAATTTATTTGGCTACTCATATGTAGGTCAGACGTAGGTATGTGAATAAGATTTAGGCCTTTATTTTGATGTAAATATTTACTGTAATTAATATTGCTTTTGCCTACTCAGCATCTGGTCCTCCTTCTTTTGGTAGATTAGTCTGATTTTTCCTGGGAGAACGAATCCTTTTTCTCTCTTACCCCTTATATTTAAGGAGGTGACACCACCGCCAGCTCTGGGGTTTCTCAAGTGATCTAGAACTGGCCGATAAGTGCTTTTAGTTCCTCTTGCATTAGTGTTTGGTTTAGGGGTTGTTATGGGGAATTGTGTCTTCCTTAAAAAGGATGGGTTGGAGTCTTAACCCTTAGTACTTCACACTGTGGCCTTATTTGGATATACATTTTTTCCTCCTCCTCCTCCCCCGCTCCTCCTCCTCCTCAAAGGGGAATCTTGGACACACATGGAGGAGGATAATGTGAAGACAGAGAGAAAGCCAGCCACAGGCCAGGGCTACCAGAAGCTGGAAGAGAGGCAGGGAGCAGAGGCTCACAGCCTCCGAAGGAACCAGCTCTGCTGACATTTTGATCAACTTCAGGCCTCTAGATCTGTGAGACAATATATCTCTGTTGTTTAAGCCACACAGTGTGGGGTACTTTGTTATGCAGCCCTAGCAAACTAATATGGGGATGATCAAGTTCAGCAAATCAGAATGAATCCCAGAACTTGTGCTGAAGCACTGGGAAAGAGAAGATGCCTTTTCTCTCATAATTGTAAGGAAGTAAGAATAGAGCTTCTGGGGCTGCCAAGGGGCCAGGATGTGTTTGAGGCTGAAGCCAGCATAGGCAGGCAGAGCTACAGGTTCTGAGAGAGGAAGATGGGATCCTGGTGACATTGTTTGAGCCATGAGATTAAAATATTTTGAAGTAGCTTCCAGGCCTTGAGTTTTCCATTACATTGGCCAATAAATTCCCCATTTTTGCTTAATCTAGGTTGAGTTGGAGGTCCCATCACTCTTGTTCATGAGGTCCCAACCAAGGGCATGGGGCATGACTGAGCTGCCTCTGGGAGTGACAGCTGCCTCAGCTGGTTCCTATTATTGCATGAATATGACTCTAAACAGTAAAGGGAGGCATGGTGGGAAATCATCATCACTGTGTGCTCCATATTACATATCATGAGACAATGTTGTACCCACATGAATCATGGACTCCTTCAGAGCTGTCATCCTGTAGCACAGAGTGGTTTGAAAAGAATATGTGTTCAATAGCAAAGTGTGAGATTAAACTGAATCATTCAAATATTACTGACACAGGTCAAATCTATTTTTGCAATGACCTACAACACTTGTTTTTAGTGCTATTTCCAAGTGATACTCTTTGAGACAGATGCTTTTTAAAAAGGATAGGTTTTGAAGCATCACTTACTTATACTAAGTGTAATAACACTAAGAAATAAAAACACTGGATATTTCAATGGTGAAATCTTTCTACAATCTCTACTTTGGGACTCTTGTGTGGGCACATACAGGAAAGTTTTTTTTCCTGTAAGGAGAGTATTCACAGACTGTCACAGTGGGATGGTGCTGAGTGGGTATGCAGACAATGGGGAGATACTGCCAGGCCAGATTGGGACTATAAGTCTGAATATAATTGAAAGTCACTAGTGAAAATGTGGCCCAGAATAGTCATGACCCCGAGTGATTGCCATCTGTTGATTATTGGTCTCAGTCCAATTTTTCAGTCTGGTATCCACATTAGAAAATATATACACATATATTAGCATCAAAATAATTATGCACAACAGCATCTGTGCCAAGGACAGAATGAATGGGCCATTTGAAATGCATTGTCCATTCACGCCTAAAGGTGACCTCTATAGTAATTCTGGGGCATTCTCTTAGATGATTTTGCTGGCTTGAAGCAAGATTCTGACTTGCTGAGTTCTGAGATAAATAATGGATTACTCCAAACTAGAACCCAAAGGGAAAAATATGGCTATCCATTATTTATTTTTTTATCAAGGATATCCTTATCCAAAAAGTGATTTAGAGCAGCTTACATGGTTGCACATAATATAGCTGTCTCATATAGATTTAAAATAAAAACAAAAAGTAAGGCAAAGAAAAAATGTGCATGAAAATCAGACAGTGCCAGAAGTGAGATTAGTATCAAAAAAGAGTTTTGCTTGTGGTTGGCTTTCTAGCATAAAATATGAAGAGGAAAACACGATCAGTGGCAAGAGTCACAGTATTTATACAGTAAAAACAAAGAAAGAAAGAAAGAAAGAAAAAAAAATTTCAATAGTCCAAGTAAAAAAACTGCCTGACACAAGACTTTTTACACACAGGAATTTTTCCTTGTTATGGTAGCCGGTAAGGGATATAGTAGAACAAGACCTAGGCTCTTTCCTTTTGCAGGACCTGTATTCTACTTTCTCCTCCACTTTGTCTTCCCTCAGTAAAAGTCTTCAAGGATCTAGAACCAGAAATACCATTTGACCCAGCAATCCCATTACTGGGTATATACCCAAAGGATTATAAATCATTATATTATAAAGACACTCACACACATATGTTTATTGTAGCACTATTTACAATTGTAGCAAATACTTGGAACCAACCCAAATTCTCATCAATGATAGACTGGATGAAGAAAATGTGGCCCAAATACACCATGGAATACTATGCAGCCATAAGAAAGAATAAGATCATGTCCTTTGCAGGGACATGGATGAAGTTGGAAGCCATCATTCTTAGAAAACTAACACAGGAACAAAAAACCAAACACCACATATTCTCACTCCTAAGTGGGAATTGAACATGAGAACACATGGACACAGGGAGGGGAACAACACACACTGGGGCCTGTTGTGGAGTGGGGGGCAAGGGAAGGAGAGCATTAGGACAAATACCTAATGCATGTGGGGCTTAAAATCTAGACAGCGGGTTGATGGGTGCAGCAAACTACCACCACGGCACATGTATACCTATGTAACAAACCTGCACATTCTGCACATGTATCCCGGAACCTGAAGGGAAAATATAACAAAGAAAAAAAGAAAAATGTCTATACCCAAGTTAATGTTCACCAAGCCCTCACTGTGAGGCAGGCACTGTGTTAGTTACTTTCCCTACAGGCTTTCAGTACATGATGATAACACAGTTGTGACAGGGTGGCAAATACTATTGGCCTTCTGATAAATGAAGACAGGCTTAGGACAGGAGTGACATATCTGAGTTGGTCAGTAGGTCTGTCTGATTCCAAAGTTTCTGTGCTTATCAGTAGCAATATGCACTTTTTAAAGAAGGGGCTGAAAGAACTAACGAAACACCTCTAGACAGTTCCAATTAGGGTTATATGTTTTTAAAGCACTTCGCAAAGGAACAGATTGTGTTTGATGATTCTAGCAGGAAAATGAGGCGATGATCCTGTTAACAGATCGATGTGTGGGGTCATCAAAGTTTATTGTGGATCATGTTTCTTTCATGAAATGAAAGCCTAAAATAGACCTTGTCAAGAGTAAGTTTCAACACCTTTACGTGCAAAAAGCTTCACTTTGCTGTCATTTGAACTGCTCAATTTCAGATTTAACAGGACAGAAACAATCAGAGATGGTTCTGAGTGTGGAAATCTGGCCAGTAAAGACAGTTTGTAAGGAGGCCAGGATGCTGTTTCTCCAAAGGTTCTAGAGCAGTCATGCCTATTAAATTGACTTCACGTGCATTGCATAGCTTGGCTGTACTGCTCAGAAAGGTGACAGTGACTGAGACAGCATTGTATGTGTCCCCTACATTTGTAGCAGAGGGAGTCAGAAAAATCTTCACAGTAGGGGATGTTACCAGAACAATATAAAGGCAGCCTGAAGAATGACCACAGCGCTACTGGTTTCCAGGCAATACTAGCAGCCGACACATCAGAGTTCGGTGCCTTAAATGGAGCTGTAATTGGTGTGTGTCAGCAAAACTGTCCTGGGATGAAAAGGTAGAGCCAATTACAGCACTGAGCTTTGCAAATGGAGGCAATGATTACTCCGCCCCTCCCCAAATTTACGTATAGACACACATATGCGCACGCACACACACGCGGGCGCGCACACACACACACATACAGAATTGAGACAGTCATCAATGGTGTTGTCATATGTTTAATATTTAGCTCCACCATCTAGATCACTGCTCTCCGTCAAATCACCAATGTACAGAAGGCAGGATGCAGCCTCCATGGCTTCTCACAAAACCTAACATGGAAGCATTCTCATGAAAATGTGTACTGATGAAGGTGATGAAGAAGACAAAATAGTAATGGATATAGAAAAAGAACACTTCCTCTCTTGGCAAGATCCACTGTGAGTTGAAAATAGGTTAGCCCTGGGGTGGGGTGAGAATTAGGGAAGTAAAGGCAAAGCAGAAACCGGGAGGAATCTATGCATCTATCTACCCATCCTTCCTGCAAGGAGTCTCCTGAGATGTTTTCGTAACAAGTTTGTTTATTCACAGTAGGAGGCATTTCAAACTCATCTGTTTGAGGATGCATTTAATTACTGTCATGTTGATAATGAAGAGTCTTCTCACCCTCCCACCTACAAACTTAATTGTATGTACACCCATCATTTCTTGTAACCTCACTTCCAGATATCTTTCCTTCCATTCAAAGCTAATTTCAAATACTCCCCTGTTCCTCCCACTTCCTCTTAGAGCTTTCACCATTAATTATTCCCTTTCCTGTCCTGTACTTGGGGGGGAAAGGCTGTCACACAGAGATGCCCAGAAGAATCTGAACAAACAGGCCTTGCTCTGCTTCCCCCAGTTTATTATTATTAGATCATACCGGTTTGTCCTGCAATCGTACTTCTGCAGGACTGTCCATAAAAATACGCAGATATCCTCATTTCTTTGGGTCTTCATTTTTGAAGGCTCCTATGTCAGGTAAAAGTTAGGTTAAATAAATCTCTATGCTTTCCTCTTGTTAATTTGTGTTTTGTGATAGGTGTCTCAGCCATGAACTGCAATGGGTGAGAAAAAGATATTACTTTTTCTCCCTCCTAGCGCCACACTTCACATAGTCACCCAAGACAGAAACCAGAGCGTCATTGTCAACACTTTGCAGTCAGATTCCATATTCAACCTGTCACTAAACCTTGCTGTTTCTACCTCTTTAAGAGCTGAGTATCCATCTTCTCCATTTCCACTGCCTGCCTTAGGGTATGACCACAGTAGCCAGGATTAATGGAAGACTTTCATAACAACTCTTTTTATTTTCTTTTTCTTTCTTTTCTTTTCTTTTTTTTTTTGAGACAGAGTCTCACTCTGTCGCCCATCTGGAGTGCAGTGGCACAATCTCAGCTCCCTGCAGTCTCTGCCTCCAGGGTTCAAGTGATTCTCCTGCCTCAGCCTCCCCAGTAGCTGGGATTACAGGTGTCTGTCACCATGCCTGCCTAATTTTTTAATTTTAGTAGAGATGTGGTTTCACCATGTTGGCCAGGCTGGTCTCAAACTCCTGACCTCAGGTGATCCACCTGCCTCGGCCTCCCAAAGTGCTGGGATTACAGGTGTGAGCCACTGCGTCCAGCCGACTCTTCTTGATTCCAGTCTTGATCCCTTTGTATGTATCCTCTCCCTTCTATTGCTCCCAAAGAAGTGAATTGAAAGTCTGGCCATGTCACTTACCATCAACCACCACTCTCCGGGAGCATAACAGTCAAGCTCCCTGATATGGAGCAAAGGTACTTTAGCATGAGGCTTTCCCCGACCTCTTCAGGACAGCCACCCATGATTTCCTCCCCATGCACCTTGCATCTAGTACAGCAAGCTACCGCCAACCCCGTGCACAGACCTCTGGCATTGCACCTACCAGGCCATTCTGTTCCTATCTTCTATTTGATGCCCCTCAGTCTGAGCAGATGCAGCTAAGTGATTCTGCACCTTTAGATCATTATGTCTACAGAGAAACTGGTACCTAGTAAGTGGTCAATACATTTTGGCTCCATGAATAAATAAGTGAATATTCGATTCTTTTCTGACTGCTGGGGATGGCCTTATCTGACAGCTAAGGTCCAAACAAGTTTCCTAGAATGATTAACAGAAGCAGGCAAGGATGAAAGAAAGAAATGCAAAATACAGTGATCCTGAGGCCCAGAGAGCCAAAGCAGGGAACGGCAGAGGGGTGGGGACACCGCAGGGAAAGTGCCTGCTACATGGGTCAGCTTTGCTCTACACACCTTGGTTGGTTCTCTTTCAGGTCTAGTTTTATTCATATAGGAAATCATTTCTTTGAGATAAGTTCAGTGCCACATATGAGTTTCATTATAGGCCAACAGAAGGCAATAAAGTACCCTGGAGACAAAGTAATAGCATGAAAATGTGTGGAGCCATGGTCCAGTTTTGTATTTGAATAAGGACTATATGTAATATAGAAAGAAAACCTTCCAGGATGGATGTGGGGGCTCATGCCTATAATCCCAGCACTTTGGGAGGCCGAGGCAGGCGGATCACTTGAGGTCAGGAGTTCGAGACAAGCCTGACCAACATGGTAAAACCTGGTCTCTACTAAAAATACAAAAATTAGCCAGGTTCGGTGGCACTTGCCTGCAGTCCCAGTTACTCAGGAGGCTGAGTAATATTTTTTTTTTGTTATCCCTATGTCATGCCCATTTCTTATGGATTAATTTAAATTCCAATATGCAAGTGGTAATAATATGGCCATTGGTAGTTCCTTCTGTGAAATATGGATTTTATAGTAACATGGAGAAATAGGCATTTCTTCATCTTCGATGTCTACTTGTTTGGGAGCAATTCAGCAAGGAGACTGTTGAAACATCAAGAGTAAATTGTGTACTTTGGGGTGCAAACTGCTAATTGCTAATGCATTAATTAAAAGATTTCTTGTGCTTTTTTGCTCCAGGAAGTAAAGCCTATACAAATCTACCCAGTCACCTTTTCCTGACCTACCCCCGCTCCCACCCCTTCTTGGATATTCGGAATGAGAACGCGAAGATAATTTGTATGCGCATTTCTGACAGCCATTTTAGGGTTCTGTAATGATAAAGAACAATTAACAAAGGCTTCCTTGGCGTTGACTAACCACTTTCTGGGCAAATGGTTTAATTAACGAAGAGGCCGCTTCCTTTGGTTTAATCATACAACATTTAAGCAGAGGCTGCTTAGGCAAATAAAAGGCTGTTATTTCATTTGAGTATTTTGCTAACATCTGTCTGTCCACAAGATGGCAGTAAATGTTTGATGAGTCTCTATGATAACTTGAGTCTTTTGTGTGTAAATGTGTGTGTTGGGGGGTGGGGGTGAGACTTCCTTTAGAAGAAAAATTTTATTTATTTGATGTTTTACATTGTTTTACACTTTATGTCAAATAAGTCTACTAGTATATAATTAATTTAAAATGCCTTCAAGTGTGTGACAGTTGCAGTGTTTATCCTAACAGTTCAGCTGTGTATCCTAACAAAAATAATATAATTAGTCTCCATCTCAACTGCATATAACAAAAAGGATGAACAAAAAGTTAACAATTGATTTTGAGAAACTAGAGAGTTCTAACTTTACTGGTTAATAACTTGAAAATATATGAACAAACTGGTTCATTTCTGAATCCTAGGTGAGTGCGTGCTATAAGCAAGAGTTGTGGGCGCTATACGCAAAAGTAAAAGAGTTGTGGGTGCTGTATGCAAAAGTCGAACATGCTAGGATCCTCTCTCTAAGAAACTTTAGACCTACAGAGACTATCCAAGTGAGTGTGTTCACAAAATTGTTATACAAGCTAAAGGGTGACATAAGGGAGATATGAATGAGAAACTGTGTCACTGATAGTGGAGGAGAGATGATTTTTAATTGGCGGGAACCAGGAAGGCATTCTTGGAGAGTGGGGCATTCAACATTTGCTCTGACCTAGGAGTGGGACCCAGACTTGTGAGTTGCCTGCACATAGGTATGAGAGTAAAAGCTCACCTGGCCAGGTGAAGAATACCTGGGGATGAACAGGTCAGTTTACTTGGTTGCAAAGTGTATCTAAAGGGTAGGATTGGGAAGAGAGTGAGATTGATGGTTGAATGCGAGGTTTAGAAATTTGGCTTTTTTTTCTGGAGGCAATGGAGGATCACTAAAGGTTTTGAGCCGAGAAGGAGCCTAGTGGCAGTGGCTCAGAAAGAACAGCCTGAAATCTGTGCAGGATGTATTGAGGTGGAGAGAGACCGGCTGTGTGATGGTGTGTATAGGTCTAGAGAGAGGTGGTGTTATGGTCGTAGTCAAGCTACAGTCCTGAAGCAAGGACCATTAACTTCATTTCTGTAGGTGATTTTCCTCATTTGAAAGCAAAGGCTTGGACCAGGTGGTTCTTTTCAGCTCTAAAAATCACAGGCCTGGCTAGGATCATAGCAGGGGTATAGAGACAGGCGAATGGACACAGGAGAGATTAGCAAGGCAGGCAGAGAAGCAACATCATATTGCTGGTCCTGACTGGTCTCTGACTGGAAAGGGAATGGAGGGACATTGGAATGGAAGCTTGGCAGGAAGTGGAGAAGAGAGAGAAAGGCAGTAGAACATTTTATGCAGAAGAACACTTTATGCCTAGAATGACAGTGGGATTATAAGTAGATAATGGCAATGCCAGCTATGTGAAAAATACATTTTCAGATTTCAACACTGGCATTATTTGTAACATTTAAATCATGGACAAAAGAATTGTTTAAATGGATCTGAAAGATGTGGATAAATTATCTGAAGAGGTAGCCTAATACCGTCATGGAGGTTTCTACTCTTTTCCTCTTAATAAATGTAGTATTCAGTACACATAACGTTGCCAGAGAAGGCAGAAAGGCTCTTAAATGCAGATTTTGTTCATTTTGGAATGAACACAAAACAGGCAGGTCTTTGTATACAAAGATGGCACCTATGGGCCTCAGAGGAGCTGGGCTGCCAGTTGCTTTCCTGCTGGTGGTGACCTATGAGGCCCAGGCCACTACATGTGCTCCCAGAGCCACAGCCACTGAGAGGAGAGTGTGGAGGAAGCACTGGCTTCATGAGTCATCATTGAAGACCCAGTTCTCAGTCCCAATGTTATCTCAGCAACGAAAGCAACCCAGTGATGGGGGTTTCTCTCCACCCATTTCTGACTAGATCGTTGTGCATAAAGGAAAAATGTGAAGTGAACAAATAGTTACTGGGGAGTGGATTCAACAGTGCAATATCCAGAGCAGTCACAGGTAAGATCAGGAAGTTTCAGGTTAATCTCCAGGACCACAACACTGGACAATGACAGCTGATGCCCAGATGGGTGACTAGGGTTGGAGGGTGGACCCTGATGTGCCTTTAGATTGCCAGAGATTAAAGTCTTTGTGATACTGCTCAGTGTTCTGCATTGAACATGGAAATTTTCATTTCATGTGTTGCACGTAGTGAATTCATTTCTAGAATGCTCAGTTTATCAGCACATCACATCCTCAACCTTTCTGCATCAACAGGCATTTGCCATATAATGAACATATACGTGTATTTGTTAAGACAGGAATTTATGGTCTTTAATACAGAAAGCTAAAATATTCCTAAGTAGGTTAATTTTATAGTAAGATCTCTGGCCATCTTCACTTCCATGTTTGTATTTGGAACTGTGTATGAATCTGTATTTGGTCTCCAAACTTTCTAACATCTAAAATCCTTTTCCTGAGAGTCTGAAGTGAGTCAAACATCAGGGATTAGGGAAAAGTAGGGAGTTTGAAGACAGATATAAAAGGTAAGATCACAGCTTTGGGAAACCACCAGTAACTTCAATTTTCTAATAATAAAAATATTAACTATTCTTTTACTACAAACATTATAGAAGTACTATACAACTTTTTCTTCTTCTTCTTCTTCTTCTTCTTCTTTTTTTTTTTTTTTTGCCAAATCTAGTTTTCTTTCTTATTTTAAAAACATTAACGTAATGGTTAAAAGCAATGTTTTCTACAATGTGCTGGGAAGTTAACAGAAGATATGGCTATGAGGTTACTGAAGGTACAGGACATAAGAAAAAGAAATTCCTCAAGGAAGCAAGGACTAAAAGTGATATGGTTTTGCTGTGTCCCCACCCAAATCTCATCTTGAATTGTAATTCCCATTGTCCCCATGTGTCATGGGAGGCACCCGGTGGGAGGTAATTGAATCATGGGGGCAGTTACCTCGATAGCGAGTACGTTCGAATGCGATCTGCTGGTTTTATAAGGGCCTTTCTCCCCTTTTGCTCACAATTATCCTTGCAGCCATGTAAAGAAAGACGTGTTTATTTCCCCTTCTGCCACAATTGTAAGTTTCCTGAGGCCTCCCTAGTCATGCTGAACTGTGAGTCAATTAAACCTTTTTCCTTTATAAATCACCCAGTCTTGGGTATGTCTTTATTAGCAGTATGAGCACAACCTAATACAAAAAGGAATTTTTGGAAAAGTCAGAAGAGGAAAATGAATCTAGAATGACTGAATTTTATTTTCTGCTTTTAGATTAGCCATCGCACCTTTCTGAGCTCAGCCCTTTTCTTAATTCTCATCTATTTGGGGCCTCCCTCTTTAGAGAGCTGTCTGTGTGGACGCATCTCAGGCAGGTCTGAGCCTCAGTGTCTTGCTCTTTTTTGCATCCTCAGCACCTACTTTGCCAATGCCTCGCTCCAGAGGCGTCTCTGCATATGTTGCATAAATCAATAAATCACTCCTTTGCTTCTCCCAATCACTCAATCACCCAATACACTCACTGCTTCTCCCAATCACCCAATACACTCACAGATGTGTATTTATTATAAAAAGTAACACTGTAGAAACTCAACAGATAGTAGCAAGGTGAGCTTGACGTTACATAATGAATACCAACGAAAACCAAATAATCATGATACCAATACTTTTTGGATGATTCACACTGTCCCTTCTTCCTTTCTTCTGTCCCTCCCCTTCTCTTCTTCTTTCCTTTGTATGTTGAGTATCTATTAAATGTAAGGTACTAAAATTACAGAATGTCAGAAGAAACCTTAAGGTAATCTAAGGTAACCCTTGTCTTATGGTCAAGTTCCTCTATCATATCCTTGACAAGAATCCTATGCCCCTTGCCTGAACAAGAGCAGTGAGTGATCCCTATAGGCCATGCATTCTATGTATGGACCTGTGATTGTCAGGATGATTTTCCTTATTCTTTGGTATAAATCTGAGCTCCTGTAACTTCTATCTATTTGTCCTGCTTCTAACTTATAAATACAGAAAAATTCTAAGTCTTCTACACAATGGTCCTTAAAATACCCAAAGTCATGCATCATGGCCTTAATCTTCTCCTTTCTTAGACTAAACTTCAGTTTTTCTCATATTCTTTACATATCCGGACCTCTCTCCTAGACAACTGGGAGCTTAGGGCCCTGACACTGGTGGTGATGGGGGTTACCATATTCCAGAAACCTGAGCCAGGCAGGGGGTGGGAGGTACCAGCTGTTCTCAGGCTGCACTTTGGGGAATACCTGATGAGGTGAGAGGCAGTCAGAAGATTTACAGTGAGAAAACTGGACAGGCTGCTTTTTATTTTCTTTCTTTTTTTTTAGAGACAGGGTTTTGCTCTGTCGCCAGGTTGAATTGCAGTGGCTCTATCATAGCTCACTGTAACCTCAGATTCCTGGCCTCAAGGCATCCTTGGTTCTCAGCCTCCCGAAGCACTGGAATGACAGGCAGGAGCCACCATGTCAGGCCCCAACCTGTTTCAACAATCAATACCCACCTCCCCACTCTCTAGACCCGTGGCTTTGAAACTCAAGCTTGCATCAAAATCACCCAGAGGGAAGTACAGATAGCTGGGCTCCACCCTCAGAATTTCTGATTCAGCAAGTCTGAGCTGAGACCTGAGAATCTGCATTTCTAACGAGTTCCCAGGCAATGCTGACCACTATGCTAGACGGCGCATTGAGGGTGAGACTACATAAGATGAGGATAGAGGGCTCAAAGTTAACATAGGATCAGGGCTGAGGCTAGCATGAGACAAGTGACGGGCCTGCCTGGGGTGTGAACTCTAAGGAGTCTCTCACCCACTGGGCCATGCACGTGAGAGCCAGGGGTAAGGACTCCTATGCCCAGCAAGCTGCCAGATGGAATAGTTTTCCATGCAGCAAAAGCTGCAGTGTGGCCCGGTGGTAGCTAGAATGTCGATCCTCAAAGAGTCAGCCCACATATGGACATATAAGAGAGTCCCTAGTTCCCTCCCCATCCTGGTGACTGCGAGAAGTTGCTGCTACTGGTATGAAAGAGTTAAGTTGTCACAATAAGGCTCTTCCAGTAATAAATGTCACAAACCACCTGCCAAAAAATTCTGTGTAATTTTGGGCAGTGTTAAACAGCAGGGTTGCATTCTAACAAATATTTAACAGCTAAGAGCAGATATATAAGAGTATATATAATAAGAGTAGATTTTAAAATTCCATTCAAATCCTTCACATAGTAGAACTGAATTTCTTTTTTAAGAGGAAGTAAAATTGCACAAAGCGTGGCAGGCTGTAATAAGTAACGGCTGCGATCAGTGAGCTATTATCATGTCATTTCTATCCTCAAAGGCTTCCCTGTCTCCTAGGAGACAAGCATGTAAATAGGCGATTCTACATCACAGAGTGAAATGAGCAGAGGTCCAGAAACAGGGCTACTCACTGACTGTGTGGTGACAGAGGAGAGAGGGTCCTAAGGACAGATGTGGATGTTCTTGATTTTGTACTCCAAGTCAATGTATTTAAGCATGGTTACCCTAACCTCTGAGAAATCTGAAAGTGGCAGCTGGAAGTGCCAGGTAAAGCGGGGTGGCAGGGAGACCCAGAGCTGGCATTGCGGTCCACTAGCCCCAGTGGCCTGAACTTGTGCCTTCTTTTCCAGCTGCGGAGGCCCTCAGGAAGTCACTGCACCCCTAATAATCTCTCTCTTTAACATAAAAGAAATTTAGTCTTAAGTTTCTCAGGAACTTAATAGTGTCATCCATCTATTCCACTCTCCAACTCCAGATAGAGCTTTAATAATCAAGACAAGTGTTAGTGATACTAGTTTTTTGTTTTGTTTTGTTCTGTTCTGTTTTGTTTTGGTGAGATGGAGTCTCGCTATGTTGCCCAGGCTGGAGTGCAGTGGCACAATCTCGGCTCACTGCAGCCTCCACCTCCTGGCTTCAAGCCATTCTTCTGCCTCAGCCTCCCGAGTAGCTGGGATTATGGGTGTGCACCACCAAACCTGGTTAATTTTTGTATTTTCAGTAAAGACGAGGTTTTGCCTTCTTGACCAGGTTGGTCTTGAACTCCTGGCCTCAGATGATCTGCCCATCTCGGCCTCCCAAAATGCTGGGATCACAGGCATAAGCCACTGTGCCTGGCCATGATGGTGGCCTTTCTGAAGGCCCTTAGGGAAGAAGGATCACAGTGTCACCTGTAAGCTGCTCATCAGCAGAGCGTGTCCACTGCCTTGCCTGACTTAGTCATTAGGTCACCTTTCTTTCTGGCCATTTCAGCCCACCACATGTTATTACCTGAGAGAAACAACCACCAGCTGGTTTTCTGGGAGTCTAAAATGTGCCCCTTCATGATGTGTTAGGTGCTGGGGATGTCGTATAGCCCAGATGCTAGCAGATGAGGACAGAACCTGAAGTCCTTCTGTAAGGGAGGAAAGAACTTCCCAGCTCTTCAGTACTGTAAGTGCCCTGTTACAGAAGAGGAAAGGGAGAAACTAAGACAGGGCTCTGACCTGCTCTGTTAAGTCTGTACCTCCTGTGGCAAGGAGGGCCTCTATCGCTGGGCAAGTAGATGCATAACTTGCTTACAAGGCAACATTAGAATCTAGACATGCTGTGCCTGGAATGAACTCTTTCCTATACTGATAACCTGGATCAATTTCCTTAGTAAAGAAGGAGGAGAGTGGGGTCACACAGAGTCCTGTGTGACCTTATACATGGTAACTTCCCAGGGTTGACTTCAGTTTATTCATCTATAAAATAAGTAATGTAGATAAGATATGCATAAGGTCCCATCTAGCTCTTCAGTTGTGTAAGTTCCTCTGGTTTTGCAGTGCTAAATGTAAAAGCTATCCTGGTTGTATTTTATTTAATGTGTTAAGCAGCTCTGATTGCATTTTGTCTCTGTACAAGACAAATGGATGCTTTATATCCACAGCTCTGCCGTAGCCCCTTCTGCTCAAGGGTGTTCTGTCCACCCAATTGTGCATTCCCGGCTTGTCCCTCAACCTGAGCCTGTCCCTGCAAATCACAGGCTAATTTGTTCTAATTCCATTGAGTTCACAGCCCTGTGGATGCATTTTCCCATTGGCAATCCCAGGGTTGATTAATGGGCAGTTACAGCACGGGACATAGGGGTAGAGAGGGTCGGCAGAAGGGGATGGATGGATATTACCTAGAGTATTTCACTAGATTCAAACGAGAAAGTATTAACCTCTTTTCAGGAAAACACATGGCAATGCTGAACTGACAAAGTTCAAACACCAAAGGGGCATTTGAGAACTGGAGCTGCCTGATGGCAAGAGGGCACCTGTATCCGAAGCTTCCCTGCCCAGCCCTATACTAAGTGGTGCCTTGACATCAAATGAGTGGGTTGGCTAGTTCCTTCCCCATGAAATCGTTATTTTAAACCCCAGACTACCTGGCATAATTTCCAGTCTGCTGCCTGGAAATCAGAATGGAGCATAACTCTTTTCCTGGCAGAAAAGGGCTGCCCAGGGATGTACTGGAGATGATCAGGAGAGACGTGCTTTCCCCCTTCAAACCTTTTGCCTACTTTGTATTTCCAGTTCTCACAACCCACCTTTTTCAGAGACCACGCACAGAGACTACACTGATTGGAATCAAGTTTAAAGGTGAGTTACAAATCAAGTTACATTCAGGTGAGCGAAAGAAAAACTGCCTTGAAGCTAAGGAGCCCCTGCTGTGCAGTCTCCATTCTCCAAAACTTTCTCTCTCCATCGCCTTTTCTTGAACAGGGTCTAGTTTATTTTAATTTGTCCTTCAGAATAAGAAGTTTTTTTGACTGAAGATTCACTTGGATGAACTTTAACAGAGGCTGAATCAAAGCCAAATGTATGCTGTACTCTTGGGCTTCAGTTCACAATCTAGGTATATACTGTGGTTAAGAAAAGAAGGAAGAAAAGAAAAAGGGACATGTTAGGAGCAACTTCAGTGATTCTTCTAGGCTTCACCATGGTCATCCCCATTTAGATACCAGTAAATGGATCTCCTAGTCCAGAATTGCCAAAGTAATTTGTGCCCAAATGCAGAACAATTGCATACAATACTAACTGAGACAAGTATGAAATTTGTAGCTACCATTTATTGAATATTATTATTGAGTATATTACCAGGCATATTGGTGATCACTTGACAAATATTATCTCACTTAATCCTCAGATGAGTTCTACGAGGGAGCTACAATCCTCCCCATTTTCCAGGTAATCAAACAGAATCTTAGAGGGTTAAATGACTTGATTAAGGTCACATAAGTAGGAGGTAGTACAAGTGGAACAGAACCCAGCTCCATCTGACTCCAAAACTTGTGATCTTTCAATTCCCTCCCATGAATCTCGAGAATAAAGAAGAGTTATTTCATTGTCAATTTCACCTTCCAGTATTGTTGGTATTTCACATTCAATTCTGATTGTAGCTATGCAGGGGCAAAATATATGGGTTCCTCCTCTTTATGAATAGAAAACCGGTCTAAGATTATTTTTGAACATTTGCCTTTAGTACCTTTTAAACATATGCATCAGTTTAATGTCAAAGCAGAAGCTTTATGTATTGGGCCCTTGGCACCAATATGTTTAGATTATATGCAGGTCTGAGTCTGTTTTACTAGAACAGGGCCTCATTCTCTCAAATATATCCATCAAGCATCCATCAGTGTAATGTACATCACTCATAGGAAAGAACATGTTTCCATCAGACCTTTTTCACTCCATTTCTATTACTACAAATGGCAATTACAATTTTAGGAATCAGAAGGCTATAAAGTGGATAATCTAAGAATGATTAATTTTGTTCTGTTAGAAAGTTGTCATTTCTGCTCTTATGAATGGATAATAATAATCTCACCCTTCCCCTCCTCCTTCTTTAGGATATAGGCTAAATGTTGGTTTGCTAGGGCTCCCCTAACAAAATACCATAAATTGGGTGGCTTAAATAATAGAAAGCTATTGTCTCAAGTCTGAAATGGAGGTGTTGGCAAGGCAGATTTGTGCTGAGAGATGTGAGGGATAATCTGTTCCATGCTTCTCTCCTAAGCTCCCTGTGGTTGGCTCGCAACCTTTGGCATCTCTTGGCCGGTATATGCATTACCCCATCTCTGCCTGTGCTCACAGGCATTTTCCCTGCCTTCCTGGCTGTGTCCAAATTTCACTTTTTATAATGACACCAGCTATATTGGATTAGATGTCCACCCTACTTCCTCATATGATCTCACCTTAAGTAACTGCATCTGCAGCAACCTATTTTCTATTTCCTAGTAAGATTACATGCTAAGTACTGAGGGCTACTTCAACACGGGCATTTGGGGAGGGGGATGCAGTTCAACCCAGATCAGGCTAGGCCTTTTTAAAATTCAATGCACAATGGCGATCAATAGAAACCTTTGTTAATAGCCCAGGATTTAGCTAAACAAACCCCTTTGCCTTCGTGCACTCCATGTGCTTTTTCTCGTCCCAATATCACTCTCTCCATGATGAGTTCAGGGCCCCCAAAGGTCCTCTAAAGCATGCTGGTAAAGCATCTGTAGGAGACGAAGGGCTAGGTACACATGTAAATGCCACCTCTCTTCTTATCACTGTGGAGGAGACTCTAAGTGTTGAGGAATTGATACGCAACTCTTTCCATGGTAGCACCTCTTTCATTACTAAGTCCCTAGAACTTCATTGAGTTGGTCCCCCCTTTCTCCCCAGCCTCCCCATGAAAAGCAGAGTAAGGTATTGTCCTATATATGTCTCAAAGCTGAAAATGCATAAAGAGTGAATACTCTAAAACCCAGAGTACATTCAACTGGAAAATCTGACAGTTGTGGGATGTGGACAAAGAGTTTAGTATATTTGAGGATCCAGGTTATTCCAAATGGCCTAATGAGAGGGCACTGGAGATTTAGACTTGGATGGTGGATAACTCTTCAGCTCTAAACCTATGCCTCCAACTGCCTACCTATCTCTCCATTCACATACCTTGATCAAACTGGAAGTCATGATTGTCCTTTGTCTCTGCCAAACACCTTGTGGTATTCCTTCTGCACAGTACTTGTTGCTTCCAAAGGTCAGTGAGTCCCCATCCGTGTAGTTATCCAAGCTAGTAACTATTGTCGTTTACTCTACCCATTCCCTTACATCTAACAACAACTGTCACCATGCCCCGTTCTATTTCCCTTCTAATGTCTTCTGACCTGTTGTTACGTCTCTCCATTCTCTTCACTCCTGCATAAGCTCAGACCTCAGCATCTATCCCATGGAGAATGCAGCAGTCTCCAAACTGGGCTTCCCATACATAGTGTCCTCCCCAGGCCCTGCTTATTTCTGTTTTTACATCATCAAATACAGGACAAGAGGGTCATTGCCTTTCGACTGCAAATCCTCTGTGTCTACTTCTGCCTTTGGTGTAAAGTTCAAACATCTCAGCAGAGCAGACAAGGCCCACCCCTGTCTGGCCATAACTTCCTTTCTAACCTGATCCCCTTTGCATGACCCTTTGTTAGGAAACAGATCATGCACTTTCATACCTCCACGGAGCTTCCCCTGCCTGGAATTCCTTTCCCTTTCTGTCCTATAAAATGCCAATTTATGTCTTCAGACCAAGTTGAAACTACTACTCAAGGCTTTCCTAATGATCCCTGAGCACAATTATTTCTGTTCTCTCTGTGCAGTTTCTTATGTATCCTTTATTCTTGCTCATAATAGAATTAAAGTGTAATTCTTTATCAGCTTGCCCTCCTAGGTTGTTTATTCCTTTGGGGCAGGGATTTTTTTCTTATTGATTTTTCAATTCTTAGATCTTGTCTGAAATATGGTAGGTACTTAATACATTCTTAATGAATGAATGAAGTTAAGCTCATCATTTCTTTCACATTAGGAGATTTTTCTGCCCTTTATTTTCAGAATTCTATTCTAGGTGAGGAATAAGGTGGGGGAACCTGTCCTTATTAAATATCAAGTCTCATACAACTATATAAAGGTGATACAGAAATTGTCAATTAGAACGATGAAATAGAATAGATATCCCAGAAACGGAGACAATTACAAACTTGAGTTGTGACATTTTTGCCACTGAAACCAGTAAAGGAAAGAATGGACTTTTCAGTAAACAGTGCAGGGGCAGCTGGTTATCCATACGAGAAAAGGATGAAATTGGATGCCTATCTCTTACCATACACAATATTGAAATCCAGGTGAATTAAAGAATCACAACTATTAGTATGAGACTTTTAAAAGACCATACAGGAAAACATCTTTATGACCACAAGATCAAGAGAGATTTATTAAACAAGAAGTAAAAGGCAAAAAACCTAAAGGGAAAAAAATAAAATATGCTATATTAAAAATGAGAAAGTCTGTTCATGGAATGACAGAATAAAGAAAGCAAAAAGACAAATCATTTGGGAAATATATATTTTAAGACATTCAACTAGAATTCTAATTGTAATTCTATTTATCACACCACTTTCAAAGATGAGCAGGCAGAAAAAGATCTTTAGGCTTTGAGGAAAGCATTAGATGTGAAAGACAAAGATCAATGCCACAAAAAGAAAAATGAAACAACTTAGAGCATGCAGAGAATATGCTAGAAAAAAACTTAAAAATATAATTAATATCCTTAGATACATGTAGAGCTGCATCTGTTAAATAAAAACAGGATGCTATAACAAACAAATACTCCAAGAAAAGAAGGAGCTCTTGGAAAAAGTAAAGGCTTTTATGGCACAAATGAAAAGCTCAACTGAAGGATAAGAAGATTAAGTTGAAAAAGTTTCCCAGAAAATAGAAAAAAAATGACAAAGGGATGGAAATTAGGAAAGAAAAAAACTAAGAAAATGCAGGAATTATACCAGGAGGCCCAACATAAGCAGATCAGAGAAACCAAACAGAAGAAAAATATTTATGTGAAATAGTTGAAGGAAAATTCTTCAGAACTGAACAACATGATTTTCCAGGTTGAACAGCTCGCCAAATACCCAGTGGAATGGGTGAAAATAGCCCCTTTTTGAATGGCACATTGTCATAAATTTCAGATCATTTGCAACAAAGATCTACAAACTTACAGAGAAGAAAATATAGCTTTCATACAGAGAATCAAAACACAGAAATACGGACTTTTCAGTAGCAAGACTGTAAGTGGATGTTTTCTAAATTCCCAAGGGATAGAATTTTTGACCTACCATTCTACAACCAGCCAATAAAGTCACACTTAGACATTCACGTGTCAAAAACTTAACCATCTATCATCCTTTCCTACAAAGTTACTGGCACATGCGTTTCACAAAGACAAGGTTGTAAAACAAGAGAAAGAAAAACCTGGAACCCGGGAAACAGGATATCCAATGCAGCAAAAACACAAAGGGAGTCCCTAGAGTGACTGTGAAGGGAGATCCCTAATGACAGCTGTTGACCGTTGATAGAGTTTGGCTGTGTCCCCATGCAAATCTCATCTTGAATTGTAGCTGTCATAATTCCCAGTGTTTTGAACAGGACCCCATGGGAGACAATTGAATCACGGGAGCAGTTTCCCCCATACTGTTCTCGTGGTAGTAAATGAGTCTCACAACAGCTGATGGTTTTATAGGGGGAAACCCCTTTCACTTAGCTCTCATTCTCTCTTGACTATTGCCATGTAAGATGTACCTTTCACCTTCTGCCATGATTGTGAGGCCTCCCCAGCCACGTGAAAGTGTGAGCCCATAAGCCTGTTTTCCTTTATAAATTACCCAGTTTTGGGTGTATCTTTACTAGCAGCGTGAAAACAGACTAATACAGCCATCCAGATTGGAACAGGTCAGAAGATTTCTTCAAGATGGTAAAGATAATAGACTACTTAATAGGCTTGAACATTGTGAAAGGAGATTTACACAATTGGGGGACATTTGGGAATTAAATTCATGACGGTCATATAGAAAAATAAATGAATCAAACAAAATTAATTGTTAATTTTAGGGAAAGCCCAACATTGCACAGAACAAAAAGTAATTGTAGTATCATGGTGTACCACATGGTTAGGCTGTGAATAGTGTTCATACAGTCATAGCTATGTCAACTCCAGCTAGTGATCTACCCAAAATGTGATCTAACCCTACTGAGAGGAAGGGGGGTGGGAAATGTATGAAAGAGTGAAATTCGCATACTCCAAAGAGAGAAGAAAATAGGTATTTTCTAAATCTAAAAAAAAGTAGTAACAAAATAAGCATACTATTTAGGTAAGTATTTTAAAAATCCATTGAGAAAGCTGAATGCAATTGCTTCCAGGGAGCAGGAAATTGTGGTGAGTGTTGGGTAGAAACTGATGTTTCGTATATCAATACTTGGGATGCTATTAGCTACTTTATGTGTTTGTGAAACTTGGACAAAATAACAATTAAGTTAAAAAATAAGTAACAAAAGAATATACACAGTATTACATATTTCATAAAGTATAAAGCCAAACAGTATTTTGTTTAGGGACACGTACATATGAACATGGTAAACCATAAAGGTAACGATAAAATGAATGACAAAGTGGGTGGAAATTTTTAGAAAACCACACAAACCAACAACATCAGGATAACAATAAGCTGGGGCAGAAGGATAAGAATGGAGAGGGAACTCTCAGAAAATTGCAACAGTATTGGTAATGTTCTGTTTCTTAAGTGGAGTAATGGGTTCATGGTTTTTTTTTTTAATAACTCTGTAACTTGAGCATATATAAATTTATGTATACTATATATAAAATATATATGCATTGAACATTTAAAGAAAACAAAAGAAGTTGCCTTTATAAAATGCATTAATGAAAACCTATATAATATTGATTGTCTTTTAATCCATAGCTTGATTTCAACTTTTAGCAGTAAATTTAGAAAGTTCACAGAGAGGATCATTATGTGTAATGAGCATCAGGAAGTAGACTTATTATCCTATGTCAATTGACATCAAGAACTTAACTATATGGGGATTTTCCATATTGCAGTTAAAAGTATTTAACAAAAAAAGAATTCTCAACTTTTCTTACTTTGAACTACTAGAGAATTATTGATGTTTATGGTCTTTGTCTTTATTTGGGTTCTACTTGAGATTAATTGTGGCCTGCCCCACACTTTACCTAACTGCTTTTTATGTTAACCTAAGCTACCCTAATACCCATTAGCACTGAGTGCCATTAGCAGTGATACTACCTCCTTGACTACTCATGCTGAACTCACGTGTAATAACAATGAGGTAGGCTATTAGGAAGAATTCATCTTACACAGCACGACTGAAAAACACTTCTAAGTCTTCCCCATGTGATATAAAATGCACCAAAAGTTATAACAAGGGAACATCCAATCTCTACAAATGGCTCTATTTGTCAGTAGCTTTATTTTCAATACCAATTGTTGGAAAGTAATGTACTTCTATCCAAGTTTCAAACTGCACTTACTGGTAACTAATTTGCACAGCCTGAGAGATATTTATTTGGGATGACATTGAACTGAGTTTTCAATATTTCTGATCTCCATCTTTTCTTTGGATAGGCCATTCCTGACATAGCAAGAATCAAAAAATATGTATTTGAAATCTGCTGATTGTCATTTGGTTCCAGTGCTTTATTTGGAAAAGCTACTTCCAGGAACTGTGTTGGGATGCCAAAGCTCACTAGACTGCACCTTTGCCTTTAACATCAGAGATTAAAGAAAAAGTTAAAAACAACAACAACAACAACAAAAAAAAAACCTTCATTTTTTTCAAGCAATATCCCATATACTTATAGTCCAGCTGATATTTATTGACTATCTCTGACATGAATAGCTCTAATAAGTTATTTTCCTATTCGATGACACAAAGAGATGAAACAACCAAAACAGCTGTCAGATTAAGAATGCTGTTGTCACCATCAATTATATCCCTTTGCTAGACAGCTCTGACCATGCACCTGTTTCCTTTCCTTTTCCTTTTTTTTTTTTTTTTTAAATGGAGAGCTACTCTCCTCCCCTTCCCCTTCTCCTTGTATTGAAAGAAAGGTAGGAGGGGAAAGGGATGATAATTTAGCTGAAGGTCAACTAGGGCATCTGCTAATGGCTCCCTCTCCTCCCATCACTGATTGCCTGAAAATAGGAAATCAGCCCAAATCTATTGTTGTGATCAGGGAGCAAAAGCTGTAATGCTGGTGAGTGAGCACGTGCTTCTTCCTGCCTCTTTTTCCTTCGAAGAAAAATGATTACTACATTTAACTGACACACTGTAGAGCAAATCCCCTCTTTAGAGTTCACGAGTCTGAAAGGTGGTGGGGATGCAGCCCAGCAGAACTGGTCTCCCCTGATGAAAACACCTGCTGCCATTGCCACCCACCACCTCTTTCCTCTCCCTTCGTTCTCATTTCCATGGTTCAAGGGGATCCTTAAAACTATGGATGAAGTGTGAGGCTTGCAATGTGTCAGCACATAAAAGTCGGTATGCTAGGGTATCCTGGATTTTCCTGTGTTTGGGAGAATAATCAGCGATGACTCAGTTCTAAGAACAGGCCAGACCCATGATGGGGAGGGAAAAGCAACCATGAGAAGCTGATGGTGTCCCAGCCTGCATCCAGTCTGACCCTTGTCTGTCCTTCCAGACAGGACATGAGCAAAGTTACTCAGCAGCACCAGCAGGAACTGAGCCAGTGAAAACCCCCTGCCCTGCTGCATTCTAATTACACAGGTGCCCCCGCCTTCCGGGCACAACAGGAAATGAGTCAAGGCAATGATGATAATGAGAGGAAGAAAAAAAGTGCTTCCTCTGTACAAAATGCTTACACACAGGTAATCTCATCTTTTAATTGACTCCTTCCTCAATGCAAAGTAGATTATTGTCCTTACTTTAAGAATGAAGAAATAGATTTTCTGAGAGAGGTGAAGGTGATGTATGAGGTCACATGAAGGTCAGAGCCGGGAGCTGACTCAGCTCATGGCACCTCTTGGAAGACGGGGAAATTTCCAGCTGAACTTTTTGTAGTTAATACTTGAAAACTTTTGCCTCTCATGAGACTAGTGTTTTTTTGAATATTATTTTAAAATGTTTTATTTCCTGACAGTATACAATCTTTATGCTAGGTAATATATTCTTAGAGATGCCAAGAAAGAAATTATCATCACCATCTACAAACCATTGTGAATTTTTGTGCTTCCATAGGATACTAAGAGTTAAAGACTTTTTGTATTTTTAAATCTTTCATTTACCTTTTAGCAAGCATCTGGTTAGTAACTTAGCATAATGTTTTACTCTCATCACTTGTTTTTTTTTTTTTTAAGAGACAGTCTTGCTCTGCCATTGTGATTGGAGTTCAGTGGCACCATCATAGCTCACTGCAGCCTTGAACTCCTGGGCTCAAGCAATCCTCCTTCAGCCTTCTGAGTAGCTGGGACTACAGTAGTGTACCACCAAGCCAATTGTTTTATTTTTTGGAGATATAGCATCTCTCTATGTTGCCCAGGCTGGTCTCGAACTCCTGGCCTCAAGCAATCCTCCTGCCTCAGCCTCCCAAAGTGTTGGGATTACAGGTGTGAGCCACCGTACCCAATCTCTTCTTCATTTATTACATGAAATTAATCAAATTTACCTGATTTAAAAATTTGAAAACAGTGAACTGCTAAGCATACCTGTACTTTGGCTTTAGTTTAAAAAGTGAAAGACGGCAAATGTTTCTTCACTTAAAAATGCAGGCACAATATAAGCATAAAAGAACTCATATAACATATTACAACTACCCAGGAAACAACGTATTCAATAAAACAAATAGTGACAAATATGGAAATACTGAATTTGTAAGGTCATTCAACTTTTTGTACTCCAGCAGCAACAGATTAGGAAATGGTTTAATTAAACCCTATAGCCCCAGTAATTAATTTAAAGGTTGTAGCTAGCACAGTGTCTGGCTCAAATAAAGTATTCAATGTTCCCTGATTAGCTTGCTTCAACTACTTCACAATGTATACTTACATTAAAAAATCATGTTGTACATAATAAATACATAGAATTTTTATTTGCCAACTATACCTTTAAAAATATTGTACATATATAGTCTCTAAACAATAACTAAATGAGCTGGTGTTATAATGAATCTGTTTCGTGATTACGAATTATTTTACAATAACGGTAACAGAATTCTTGAAGGCTTTAGCAAAACAAACAATGTTCATTCTGTACTTATTTTTGGATCTATAGATAATGAAGTAAAAAGTATTCAGGCCACTCAAATGACATAATTGGACATAAAGCCTGCGGTAGCCTGATTTTAATTTTAGGAGAAATTAGTGTCTCTGCAGACTTTATTCTTATGACACACTCTACTATTTCGTTTTTCCTTTTCTTCTATTCCTCCCAGTCGCCGCTCTTAGACATTATCAATGTGCTCGTGTGTATAAAAAGCAATGGCTCCATGGCGCCCCCTGGTGTGAAGTGTTTGTTCCACCCAGAGAACTCAGAATGTCCAGAATTCTGTCTCCATTTGGCTTTGAAACATTGAGTTGACTATTAATATGACCTTATTAACGTGATCAAAATAAAAAAAGCAACAAAACAAAATTGAGAGAGGACCTTAACCTCTGAGCTCCATCTTCCACCACCAAGTCAATCTCAGTCCATTCACAAGGCTTCAAAATATTTTTAAAAATACACTGTATAATGATTCAGGCCTCTATATAGGTGGTAAATGGCACAGTGCCCATCATCATTTTTTTCTGGACTCATAACTAAGTTATACTATCTCAGGCCCTAGCACAGAATCAAATATAATCTCATTAGACCCACTCAGTACGATTTTATGAGACATTCTTTCTTGCAGACACCAAGCCAGCCCACAAATATCACAAACTGTGTAAAATATGTTCATTTTTATTCTGATGTGATATTCCATATTATGGACTATTTTGTTACTTTAGATTTGTTGCTCCCAGTGGTGATATTATCCAGTTGATGATTTGATTTTCTTTTTGTTCTCATAGCCCCGGATGGACTACAAATACAATATAATCAGTCCCTAACATACGAATGAGCCTTGTTCCTAAAGTGTGTATATAACTTAGTCATTTGGAACTCAAAATATATTTTCCCACAGAAAAAAATTTAAGATATGATAATTAATTTCCAAGGGTAACCCCTAAAATCAATTTAACCCAGATTGAATTGGAAATACTTTACTAACAGTACCATTTCTACTAAAATTGGCCAACCATTTATAAAATTATTTGTCCAGGAAAACGAATTCTGAGTTTACCTTAGGACTACCAGAAACACTCCTCTCTTTCAGAGAAGTAGAAAGACCATCTAGCTTCTGACTGGGGGGCTGCGAGGGGTCTGGCTAGAGTGACCAGGCAGATACTCTTTAAAGGCTGGCATGTGCATGGGGTAAGGAGACAAAGGCAGAATTCATATCTTTCCCCAGATCACTACCCTGCCCCTGTGCTACTGTATGGGAAGAATGCTCAGTATTAGATGATTTTGCTTTTAGGAGCACGTAAATACTTCAGCTGAAAGATGCCATGGCATCTACTGTGCTTTCAGGGACTCTCCGCAGACACGCGGTGAGAAAGGGATTATGGAATGTAGGAGAAAGCTTGCACCCACTCACTCATCAGCAGACACGCAGTGATCCCTGTCATATTACAGCTACTCTGACAGGTGCTGGGGATACAGAGGATAGAGATGGATAAGGAACTGTCCCTGTCCAACGGGCTCACATTCTAAGCAGGAGTGACAGATATCTATCTAAAGGGTGGCCTGTCTATAATACAGCAAGCATAATAGAAGACACAAGCAAGCATCGCGTTGTAACTTCAGGGGTTTACATGATAGCTGGGGGTATATAGTCAACAACCCAAAATTAAATCAGAATAAAGGACATAATATTTCAGACATCACAAGGAAACTAGAAGCAAGAAGTGAGAGAATAGTGTACCCTGTTCCTTGACCATAGAACCCCCCTTTTTCCCATGGAATACTCACATAACTCAGAACACAAC
This sequence comes from Trachypithecus francoisi, assembly GCF_009764315.1. Lineage (NCBI taxonomy): Eukaryota > Metazoa > Chordata > Mammalia > Primates > Cercopithecidae > Trachypithecus > Trachypithecus francoisi. Next base: position 67,585,915 of record NW_022681460.1, read on the forward strand.
TGTGACATGCAAGAAAACTTGAGGGTATTTGAGTGTGAGAAATAAGTAGTATAAATCCAAGAGAGGGAGAAACTTTTAATTAAGCCATGCTAGGTTAACCCCTGTGCTTATCTTTGCTTCTGTCCAAATTTCTCTAAAAAGGTAATAAAGATAACAAAAATAAGACAAGCACACAAGGGATAAGAGAGAATGAGAGAGCAGACAAGATGATTAAATTCTGAAACATGGACAGCTGAACGCAGGAAGTAACAGACAGAGCAGACAGAAGAGACCCAAAACTGAAGGCTGGTAGTGGAGCGACAACCAGAAACGATGTGTTTTGCACCACAGAACTCCAGAATGTCCCAGGAATTGGAAGCCACAGGTACCTGGAGCTGAAATGGAACTCACTGAATTGATGCAGTTGGACCCTCCATCCTCCTCCCCGAGCCAGTCCCTTCAGCTCCCAGAGAAAGCAGGTTTACTTGCTGGAGAGGAGGAATCATAGAGGCTGTGGAAATGAGAAGACAGGTCATGCAAACACAGGAGTTGGAAGAAGGTACGTCCTCCCCACCTCTGTGTCCCATTTGCATCTCAGAACATTGTCTGATAACTAATGATCTGAGTTTATAACTTCTATTCAGGAGACATTGGAGTATTTTACTCAGGGGCAATGGATCAGCAAAGGGATGGGGGGGGGGGCCCTGATGAATACTTGGGTCTTCCAAAGCAATGTCTAGGTCCACTGGTAAGACATGAAGTTCATTTCTGCACAAAGAGCATCTGATCAGAATGTTAACACTTCTCTCTTAGACACTAACGGGCTATTAAGGATCATGGAACTTGTGAGAAAACCCCAAAACATTACATGGAACTCAGAGGAAACAGATTCATTCAGAGAGTAGAAAAAAACATCTTAAAGGATTATCATTAGTGTCCTTATGAAGTTATTATGAAGTTATAAGAGGAAAGCATTCATTAACAAAAAAGAGAAAGACACAAAAAGCACCCCAACAATAAGAAAGAGCTCTTAGGAATCTCAAAAGAAGGGAAGATACTAGAAGAGTTGTAATATTTCCAATACACAAAAAAAGACAAATATTTAAGGTAATGGATAACCTGGTTATCCTGATTTGATCATTATACATTGTACCCAGGTATCAAAATATCACAAACACTCACAAAATATGTACAATTGTAACATCAATTAAGTTTTTAAAAAAGAAATGAAAACACTAATAATAATTAAAAAATTAAAACTTTAATAGAAAAGCTGGATGACAAAGTTTAGTATATGTTCTAGAAAGTAAAACAAAAAAGCCACACTGGGCGCTTTGGCTCACGCCTGTAATCCCAGCACTTAGGAAGGCCAAGACGGGCGGATCACCTGAGGTCAGGAGTTCAAGACTAGCCTGGCCAACATGGTGAAACCCCATCCCTACTAAAAATGCAGAAATTAGCCAGGCGTGGTGGCAGGCGCTTGTAATCCCAGCTACTCGGGAGGCTGAAGCAGGGGAATAGCTTGAACCTGGGAGGCAGAGGTTTGCAGTGAACCAAGATTGCACCATTGCACTCCAGCCTGGATGACAGAGCAAGACTCAAAAAAAACCAGAAAAACAAAACAAAACAAAAAACAGCCAAAAAGATGAGAAATAGGGGAGAATAGAAGAGATGAGAATACCACAGATGAGATGTGATCATATATCTAACTAACAGGAGTTTCCAAAAGCCAGATAAAGAAGAGAGAAGAAACTTATGAAAAACAGGAATTTATAGATTGAACAAGCCCATGCATGTGTAGCACAATAAATAAGAAAGATTCTATTATTTAATAAATAAGAAAGATTCTATTCTAGATGGCATCTAGAATATAATATTGATCCAACTAACTAATGTAGGACTCAAAACAAATCATATTCAGGCACAATAGTAACAGTAACACAAAAATTTGCCCCTGTTGTATTTATTCTCAGTACGTTGCTGGTGAGTGTGCACCACCAAAATGAAAGAGCAGGTCACATGACAGAAACAGATGGAATCAGGGAAACAGGAAATCCCATGTGGGAGCCAAGGGAAGGGAGTTCCCTGAATGATGGTGATGGTAGCTTCCAGCACATACATTGTTCGTAGGGTGCAGCAAAAGATCAAGGGGTTTAGAAGGAATGCTTCTAAAAACAAAAAGGGAAGTCATTTTATTATTTGATGGTTTGATAACATTAGGAAAAATTTTTATGGTTCTTTTAGAAAAGTTAGGGCTGAATTTCTAAAAGAAAAGGAAGCAAACAAACATGCAAAGAGACCAAGGAAATGATTAACTCCAGAGAAAACAAAACCTTGAGCAAGAAAAAAAAAAAGAAAATGATAGTAGACTACATGACTTAGCTGTGAACAGTACTTACATAATTATAAGCAATATAGCATTGATATAAATAAAAACTCTAAGTTTCATTTGAAGTATGGTGGAAAGTAGTATGTGTGTGAGGACTGGGCAAGAAGGGTGAGATTGGGTAAGAAGGAAGTCAATAATGTGTATAATTTAAAAATAAATATACATTGGCCGGGCGTGGTGGCTCACACCTGTAATCCCAGCATTTTGGGAGGCCGAGGTGGGTGAATCACTTGAGATCAGGAGTTCAAGACCAGTCTGGCCAACATGGTGAAACACTATCTCTACTAAAAATACAAAAAAAAAAAATTAGCTGGGCATGGTGACACACATCTGTAATCCCAGCTACTTGGGAGGCTGAGGCAGGAGAATCACTGGAACCTGGAAGGCAGAGGTTGCAGTGAGCCAAGATCGTGACACTACACTTCAACCTGGGTGACAAGAGTGAGACTCCGTCTCAAAAAAAAAAAAAATTAAATAAATAGACATCCAGTTAAGCATGTAATGTACTGATATGGGGGTAAATACTAAAGGACTTGAAAGTGATTGTCTCTGTAGAGTGGGAAATTAGGAGTAAGGAGATGGGAGAGAATACTTGTTTTTCTTTATCAAGCTTGCTGTACTATTAACCTGTTAAAACTATCTATCTGCATTGCTTTGTTAAATACAAAAACTAAGTGAAAAACAATGTTAGCAATGTGGAAAAGGCATATGGTATAACATTGTATCCATTTTATGAATATTCACTAAATAAAAGAACATTTAAATATAAAAATAGTTGGTTATAAACTATAGTGGCATTTAAAATGGGCATTTTGGTGCCTTTGGTAAGGATCTGCCGCTTTGAACTACTACAAATTAACAAGCCTTTTTTTTTTTTTTTTTTTTTTTTTTTTTTTGAGATGCCGTCTCACTCTGTTGCCCAGGCTAGAGTGCAGTGGTGCAATCTTGGCTCACTGCAACCTGTGACTCCTGGGTTCCAGTGATTCTCGAGCCTCAGCCTCCCACGTAGCTGGGATTACAGGTGTGCCCCACCACACCTGGCTAATTTTTGTATTTTTAGTAGAAACGGGGTTTCACCGTGTTGGCCAGGCTGGTCTCAAATGCCTGCCTCAGCCTCCCAAAGTGCTGGGATTACAGACATGAGCCACTGCACTGGGCCAACAAGCCACTTTGAAGAATGGTTTACCACATCACACTTTGATTATTAAATGTTGGCAAGAGAATCACATCATGTTTGTATTTTATTTAATAGTTCATGAAATAAAAGCTGAATGTTATGAATTTTTAAAAGCAGGATAATATAATTTGTCTTTTTGTCAATTTTGAGTAAAGTAAAATCTTAAAAATTCTCCGCTATACATGAATTTAATAATAGAAGAAAATAAAATAATTAAAATAAAGTAAAATAGACATTTTTACTGCTTTTATTTCAAATGTTTTGATGCCATTGCTTTTCTTACTGTATTTTCAGAAGTGTGAGAAGCTCAGTTTAGCACTTGGCTGATCCATAGTATATATTTTATTTCAAAGACTAGAAAAAGGAGGCCTAGAGAAGTTGATGGTCAAAGGTCCCCCAGTGGCATAGATGAGATGTAGAATAACATGGCTTACTGGACAAGAACAGAACATTTCTAAACTTTAAACTCAACGAGAAAAACATAGTTGTCTCTGTCCAAACATGGATTAACTGCACTTTCAGGCGAAAACTCAGTTGAGCCACTTCAATTGCACTTGGAAATTGCTTATTGGAAATTGCAAAATGAATTTCCAAAAATTAAATAGCAATATGGTTTTTTTTTTCCCATTATGAAACTACAATTTTCATGACAGCAGAGAAGTTTATTTTGGATAAGAAAGAAAAAAGGAAAAAAACAGCCATGAAATTTCTAAGAAGGTGAGAAAACTTCAGAGGCCACAGTTTCAAATCGTTACAGTGGAAATGACTTTAGTAGTTAAAGAAAATATTTATGTAGGAGACTAAAGCATTACACCATGGAAAACTCTCCTAACCCCTTCTATATGGACATTTTGTCTCACATCCATGTGCTAAACCTAAAAGACTCTTTCTGGAATGTTCTTCATCCCCAGCCAGGCCTGTCTAGTCTGCTTGCCCTTTAGAGCTCAGCTTCAGACCACCCTTCTCATCAAATCCTCCCTACTTTCTGCCTTTATCTGTTTCTCATCTTTATAGTTCCTTTTTACTGGTGATACATACAAAGGGTAGCACTTAATTTTTCAAGACTAGTTTCCTTTGTGCTGGTTTGGGCTCCACTGTCAGAAAATAAAACCTTTGAAGGCAGGAATTGTTTCTTACACCTCTTTGTATCTTCAGAGGACTGGCCCCACAGGAAGTTCTGAGAGCCCTGACTGCCTAGCTATCTTTATCACCAGCTCTTCTTGGAGACTTCAGAAGGCTTCCACATCTTCCTTTAGTTATTTAAGCAACGCACTCTGATGAGCTTTCCTTCTTAGGTGCTTAGTACAGAAAGAGGTATATTTTTCCCTCTCTTTCTCCCACAATAGCACAATGATGCAACATGGATTAAAACCACTTGGGTTCAAATACCAGACTCACTGAACTTCTTAGCTGAGTGATCATTGACAAATTATTTAATCTCTCCCAGCCTCAGTTTCACCATTTATAAATTGGAAATAGTAGTATCTATTTCAAAGTTTTATTGTGAGGAATAAGTGAGAAAATATCTTTAAATACTTCTTATCATGGCTGGCATGCAGTAAGAATTCATTACATCCTACTTGTTACAATTCTGTGAAAAAGTCTGGGCCTGTTATATCTAAGATGCTTCTTTATGAGCATGGTGTGTAGTGCACTGTAACAGGCCAAGCAGTGGGGCAGCAATTCTGCTCCGTGATGGAGCCCCTGCTTGGTAACCCCACTCAACACCAGCAGAGATACCTTCAGTGTAACTGGCCCCTGTAGAATCTGCTCACAGCTGCTGGCAAGGGTGGAAATACACACGAATCCTGAATGAAAGTGACCTTCAGATGGGGAGATGAGCCCATGGAGCTCAGTTTGATGGTAAGAGACTGTATATGCAAATGGACAATGGCTGACCATGTGTAAAAATATAGCTCTGACCCACATTCTGCAGCAACTAGCCCAGGAAACCAATCTATTATCTAGAGCAGCCAGGCCAGAAAGCCAGTCCGCTATCTGCAGGTCAGACTCATGGGAAATCAGACCACTATCTCTAGTAACAATTCAGAAACCTAAACAATAACTCTTCTAACAATCTGCCCCAAATGGCCTGGATTTCATTAGTAACTGACAGCTTCCTTAAATTTGGTCTCTGCCTGCAACTTAGGAGTAACTAGAGAAAGCCTTGACCAGCCACATAGGATGTCCTGCTTCTAGGCATAGAATCTACCTCCAGATTCCCCATGCCAAAACCCTCCAATCAGAGCATACTTGAAACCGTCTCTTTTTTCCACTGTAAAGCTCTCCCACTCCTCTGCCTGCCTATGAGCCTTGCTAACTGCAAGTGACACAGTGCTTGACTCCCTTGCTATAGCAAGCTATGAATAAATAGCCTTTGCTTGTTCTCATTTGGTTGGTCTTCTTTTATTTCCACCATGGGCTTATTTAAAACAAAGGCTCGTATGTTGTCCTGTCACCAGGTCTCAATCTGAACATATTTCCAGATTATAGATGAATATAGTCTTCACTGTGATGCCTATTCTGAATATATCCATGCAGGTTCATTCAATTTTTCTGGAGGAAACCCATCAGCAATTTTCATAAGATGAGTAACACTATCTGTCTCAGTTGTAAGACCTCAAAAGTGCTGTGTCTGTTGGATCATTCACCAACCATTTTACATTTCTGAATCAGAAAGTATGATACTGATAGTTCATTTTCCATGTAATTCTAATGCAGGCTTAAATAACAATTTCTTGACAAAAGCAGTCTGATTTTAGAATTGATGAAAAATTGTTTCTTCTTTTTAACATTTGCAAATAGTCATATTTCCATAATAAAAAGTCGTCTAGTTAGCTCGTGCCCCTTTCCTTGTATTTCTAACCTATTAGCAAAGGGACTCCAGCCTTCTGCAACGTGTTTCTTTGTTATAAAGCCAGAAAGCCTTGCAAGTAAACAAAACAAATAATCCCTCAAATTTATAATTGGACAGGAAAATCACAGGGACAGAGTGACTAATCACCAAATCAAGAAAGACCTGAGGGATGAGACTCTCAATAACCATTTGCCGAGGGAATGGTAAAATGAGCCAGCTGTGAACCGAGGGCTGTGCAGCTTGTGTGTGTGTGTGTGCTCATGGGAAACAGCCAAGTTGAGGGACTCAGATGGACCCTTTATACCACTCGCAACCCTAGTCATTAAGCTCAGGGGAAAAGGTTTTGTTTTTGTTTTTCTGTGAAGCCACAGTTTGGGGACCCCACAGGAGGAGAGGGGCCTCAGTGGTGAAGAGGGGTTGTGGCTGGCCCACAGGAGGAGCCCCCAGGGCAGTCAGAACTTGTCAGCAGCTCCCTTAAGCCACTTGGACATGTCCTCCTCTGAAATCTTTTTTTAAAAAACTAAAACATCTACTTTCTCTTAAAATCCGTTTTATTATAAGTTTCAATCAATTCATTTTTTAAACTTTTTGTATCATTTATGATGAAAGAGACATATTTTAGTGTGACCAAAATGTTTTGGAGCTAGATAGAGGTGGTGGTTACCCATTGTTGTGAATGCCACCAAATGGTTCATTTTAAAATGGCTTAACACAAGTTATATGAATTTACCTCAGTTTGAAAAAGTAAGAGGAATGAGGAGAGAAAAAAACAAAAAACATTCTTTCTCAATAGCTGTCATCAAATAGAGACCTCCAATCTCTTTAGTCATTCATTCACTTAATAAATGTTTATTGAGCATTTTATCTGAGCTCAGCAAATTGTCATTGCTGTATCTCTAACTGTCATCTCAGAAAACATGTGAATTCATCTCATAGTTGTCACTGTCCTTCCTTCCCTCCTCCTCTCTACCCCTGTTTGCTTTTGAGACAGGGTCTCACTCTGTCCCCAGGCTGGAGTGCGGTGGCTGGATCTCACTGCAGCCTCACCTCCAAGGCTCAAGCAATCCTCCCACCTCAGCCTCCCAAGTAGCTGGGATCATAGGTGTGCACCACTTTGCCCAGTTAACTTTTTTATTATTTTTTTTTTTGTAGAGATGGGGTTTCACCATGTTTCCTAGGCTGATCTCAAACTCCAGAGCTCAAGCAAACCACCTGCCTCCCAAAGTGCTGGGATTACAGACGTAAGCCACTGTGCCCCGCCTGTCCTTCCCCTTTGACAACCCAGTTCTCTCTGATCACTCACTCAAATATATACACACAAATCCTTCTGACACAAAACATTGTCTCCATTCCCATTCTTTTATAAAAGTATCAAGTGTTGAGACCTCCAGTTACAACTGTTTCACGAAGCTTCCCAACACCTGTCCTGTAACTCTAATGCAACACCTCGAGGGCCCAGCGTGCCAGGATCTGGAGCTCTGGTCTTCACCCCCAAGACTCTGGAATCTGGGAATATGTCCTTCCCTAGAACATGTGTCTCACTGGCTTTAGGCAAATAAGAACCACCCGGTACTTATTTTTTCAAACCTCCTTAAAAGCAAACTTCCAAAATGCCACATTCTATTATCCCGAAACTCACCTTTAAAGGTAATGCGACATTAATAGATGCCAATTGTACGACAAAAAGACAGAAATGCATATGTAAAGAGTAGACTAGATAAGTGTGAGTCATTCATTGCTATGCCAAGTAAAAATTATGTTTGAGTGAAAAGGTATATTTTTATATCATTGCATTCGGTAATGAAGTGACAGGTACGTAAAAATCTTGCCTTTTCTTTATTTGTATTGTACTTACATGGAGATAAATGTCTGTGTGTTCTTTTTTATTTGTGGTTCCCATTCTAAGATCTCATAAATTATTTATTTTTATTTGGGTTGTGTCGTCTCCCAGGATTTCACTTCAATGTGTTCGCCAGTGATCTGCTAATTTTTATTTTAAAGGGGAAACATGAACAGAATCTCATTTACATCTAAAGCATGAGCTAACTCCAAATACTATCGCTTCTCCCCGGAACTGGTTTTTAAAATCGCAGACTGGGCTCTTACTTCAAGCCTGACTGTTTTTCCCATCTCAACTTTATGTCTGTGCGATTTGTGAATTGTAAACAACAATCATTTTTTAATGTTCTTAGGGAAATACTTTGGCTGCATTTCAAGCCTTTTATGTATTCTCCTCATGATGTAATCTGTAATTAAGCTTTAGATAATTAACATTTCCCTCAAAATCGGTATCTCTATATCTTTCCCCCTTGTTTGTTACAGAACATTAAATTAAATTCAGTACTGCTTCCACTCTGTCCTCATCCCTGATCCCGAAGGTCAGCCAAGTTTTAGTTTAGTTTTTTTTTTTTTTTTTTTTTTGCATGTAAATAATAAAAGAAGTATGGGTCAAAAAGTAGCATTTGATGTAGTAGTAAAAACCAGGGTTGGAGACTAGGAAAGAAATTGTCTTTATGCAGCTATACTATTCCTTTTTCACTCAAACTACTCTCAAAAGCCTTCTCAGCCAATTAATGGACTAAGGCAGCAGGTGATGGGATGACTGGAGGAGAGGAGCTGATTCAGCCACACCTCTTAATGCATCCCAGCTACTTTTAGGAGCAACTTGGCTCACAAGCGGTTCTCCAGACTGAAGAGGAGGCATTTTACTGTTTAGGGGTAGTGATAATACGCTGGGAAATAGCTCACACAAACCATTTCACCATTATTTTGTTATTTCAGCTATTAGGAAAATAGATGCTACATTTTACATCTAGATGGCACATATCTCTGTAGGAATTCCAACTCTTACAGAATCCATTTTCCTTTATATTCTTGTAGATGAGGGAGAGGAGTAGTGTGAATGAAGCTTGTCTAAAGCATTTGGAAGATGAGGAGAAACCCAAAGCCCTTGACACTGAAGCTATAGGACAAACCTGCTGTATACTTTCCCTGAAGATAAAAGTAACTTGTAATATCCCCAGAAACAGGGCTCTTGTTTAACCTCTGCTTAAACATTGACTAAAGACACAATGGCCTCATCTAGCAATGTGATTCTGGAGACAGTGCTGTGGTCTGCAACTGGACATGAATGGCCAAGCATGCAAAGATGGGATGCTGTGTGTGGGGACAGATCTATGGAGGCTCACTCTGTTACTCAGGCTAGAGTGCAGTGGTGCGATCTTGGCTCACTGCAACTTCCCAGGGTCGAGCAATTCTCCGGCCTCAGCCTCCCGGGTAGCTGGGATTACAGGTGCCCGCCACCACACCCGGCTAATCTCTGTATTTTTAGTAGAGACAGTGTTTCACCATATTGGCCAGGCTGTTCTCCAACTCCTGACCTCAGGTGATCCACCTGTCTTGGCCTCCCAAAGTGCTAGGATTACAGGTGTGAGCCACCGAGCCCAGCCCAGATCATTTTTTTAATGAAAGTGGAGTCTACCATAAAAATTCAACACATATCTTCAAAAGGGAAAAGGTTATCTTTCACAGAGGGTTTGAATGTAGTTATTAAAAGGTAACAAGTTTAGTATAACAGGAAATGAATTAGGGATGCTTTAGTCACACAAAGTAAATAATGATTCATGTTTACTAAGGAAGAAGCTGAAAACCTTTAGTATTTAAGATTGCAGGTGGGGTACTAAGTGCCTCATTACAATTATCAGTGGTTGATGCTGGGAAACCATCCTTCTAAAGAGGGTCAAGACCACTTTCTGCCTCTCTGGACACAGATAACCACGAAGGTTGTAAAGACTGCTATTTGCAGAGAAATAGCAAAGCCAGCAATCTGTTCTTACCGATGTTCTTTATGAGCTCAGGCCTCCCATACTCAATCACCTAGTACACATTTCCACTGCATATGGTGACAGAATAATGTGTATAATATATGTAGCAGGGAGCCATGGACGGAACGTGTGTGTACCCCAAAAACTCATGTTGAAACTTAATCCCCAGTGTGATGGTATTTGGAGATGAGGCCTTTGAAAGGTGGCTGGGTTGCAAGGGCTCATGCATGGGATCAGTATCTTATAAAAGAGACAAGGAACCGCCCTCTCCCTTCCTATGTAAGGATACAACAAGAAGGCGCCATCTCTGAACCAGGAAGCTGCACGAGACACTGATTCAGCTGGTGCCTGACCTTGGACTTCCCAGCCTCCAGAACTGTAAGAAATAAATTTCTGTTGTTTATATGCAGCCCAGTCTATAGTATTTCTGTTATAGTGGCCATAATGGACTAAGATACAGGATTTCCATTTGAACCATAGTTGTGTTCAAACTAGTATTCCGATGTGCCTGTGCAATGCTGGGAAAGGATCCCCTTTTGAGAGTGACCAAGAGGCCCCCTGGAAAAAAATATTGAAGGAAAAAGGAGATGCACAAGAAGAGGCCCTTGGGGAGGGACACTGCTTCCGTGGATAGCAAGGTGCCTGTCACACCCGGTAAGATCTGCCTATGGTCATAACTTTGTCTATGGTACTTACATGTTGTACAGCAAATTTGTCGATGGCAATCTACACAATGCTGTCACCTTCACATGCGATAGTAGGGCTATGCAAAAATCTATATTTGTTTTTCAAAAATTATCTTGCTTTAAAACTAGTGAAACCTACACTAGAAAAAATGCATGAAATTTATTTATTAGAGCCACAAGCCCAGAGGTTATTAATGAAACAGAAATGTTTTCTACCCAGGCATTTCATACTGAAGTTGAAACAGTATGAAAATAAATGTAGGGCATTGTGGCTCACACCTGTAATGCCAACACTTTGGGAGGCTGAGGTGGGTGGATCACCTGAGGTTGGGAGTTCAAGACCAGCCTGGCCAATATGGAGAAATCCTGTCTCTACTAAAAATACAAAATTAGCTGGGCATGGTGGCACATGCTTGTAATCCCAGCTACTTGGGAGGCTGAGGCAGGAGAATTCCTTGAATCTAGGAGGCAGAAGTTGCAGTAAGCCAAGATCGCGCCACTGCACTCCAGGGCAACAAGAGCAAAACTCCCCCTCAAAAAAAAAAAAAAAAAAAAGAATGTGACATATTTAGAGCAGCAGATTTTCTTTTCTGGAAATGTTGTCTTCTTAGGGATATGAACATGTCCAGGCCAGTTATTCTCTCACAAATAGGATTTAGAGGGAGCTGTGTTTTCCATGGTGAAAATATCCAGATTCATCAAAAGAAAAAAAAAAACACTCACAGCTAAACTCAAACCTTCAAGGGAATGACACATGGAATTCCTCAAATGTTTACATTCAGAGTTCCAAAGATAGATATACTGTCAGCATAATTTGGTAAATACCTCTTTTGTAAAGTAAATATAATTTTTATTCTGAAAAACTTAATGACAGAGTTTTCCTCAAGGAAATTTTGGATTTAAAAATCCTGATTTAAGATAGCCAGTTTTATTTTTTCCTCTTTTTTTTTTTTCAAAAAGTTGCAGGGCCGGGTGCGGTGAATCATGCCTGTAATCCCAGCACTTTGGGAGGCTGAGGCTGGTGGATCACCTGAGGTCAGGAGTTCAAGACCAGCCTGGCCAACATGGTGAAACCCCATCTCTACTACTAGTGGCGCATGCCTGAAATCCCAGCTACTCGGGAATCTGAGGCAGAAGAATTATTGCTTGAACCTGGGAGGCAGAGGTTACAGTGAGCTGAGATTGCACCACTGCACTCCAGCCTGAGTGACAGAGGGAGACTCCATCTCAAAAAAAAAAAGGTTGCAAAGTAGTCCTTAACTCAGATTACTACTAGGAGATTTGATAAATAGGTGAACACAGCACTATGGTTAATACCATTTGAATTATACATGTATGAAATAAAAATATTACTCATTCCTCACAGTTATGGGTCAACTGGCTGGTGTATGAAATGAGTGTGGATGCAGGGCTGGGCTGATCAGCTTCTTAGTTGGGCAGTGGTGGGCTACACAGAACTGCGTCCTCCATGACTTATAATGAGTCCCGCATTCTTGTGTTTGGGTGGCAACCATCCTAAGGACACTCATGCATAGTGCATGAACTTCTGTTATAATAAGACAATGAAGGTAAAGGATATGCTTTGCAGGCTGATGATACAGTTCTGAGACTGATATGTTGCAATTTAAGTCTCAAACAAAGGAACTACTGTACTGTCCACTTCAAATCGGATGCCAAGAAACTACAGATTCAACTCCCCCAAGACTCATGCATGAATTTAAGGTAATGGAGCTAAAATAAAGCAGCAAGTAAACATTAAATGGTTGTTTTATAAAAACGTTGGCAAAACCAATGTTTTGGAGTTTTGTGGCTTCTCTATTATAGAAGGTAGTCTTGTTTTTTATGGGAAGAAGAGTATGTGGGAGATCCAATGTTTTCAGGTGATTGTTGCAATTGGTTTGCACACGGGGCAGACAGCCTGTAGCTGAGCAGGCAGGAAGGATGAATGCCTTGACCAAGGTGTGGGCAGGCTCTTCGGCTGACAGGAAGACGGTGCCCATGGCAAAGCCCAGAGCTCCAGCAATGGCTGAGGTGCTTTCCCAGACCTGAGAGCATCTCATACACACCTTCAGGGCTATGAGGGTGCTCAGCAGCAGGCGGAGAGGAAGAAAGCAAAAGGAAATGAACTAATGTAGCAGAGAAGTCTGTGTGTACAGGTACATGTGCATCCCACGTGGGCACTCCAGATGTGGAACACACACACACACACACACACACACACACACATATAAATTAAGAAGACCTGTAGCTCTGGGGTTGCTCCTATTTCTGGTGGTGACAAAGACAGAGGCACAGCCCCTGTTACTAAAATTGTGACCTAGATTTTACTCCATTGCTGGAAACCAGAGAATAGTTGTGTGTGGCTGGTACCAGCTCTTACTGAAATATTACTGGTCAGAAATTATTTTAATTAAACAGTTGAAATAACATATGCAAAAATACTCTCTAGAGCACTATACATTTATGTCATAGAAATAATTTAAAACTAAACATTCATATCATAGCTGGATATTTGTTAAACCTGTCTTTCTCAAATAGAATGAACATATATGAGATATATGTATATATTTACAATATGTATGTGTATAATGAGTTTTATGACAAGTAAACCTTTAAATAAAGAGCACAGAGAATGTTTCTTTTTACAGATTTATTTTATTTTATTTTTTTGAGACAGAGTCTCACTCTGTTGCCCCAGCTGGAATGCAATAGCGTGATCTCGGATCACTGCAACCTCTGCCTCCCGGGTTCAAGCAATTTTCCTACCTCAGCCTCTCAAGTAGCTGGGATTATGGGAGCCCACCACCATGCCCGGCTAATTTTTGTATTTTTTTTAGTAGAGATAGGGTTTCACCATTGTTGGTCAGGCTGGTCTCAAACTCCTGACCTCAGGTGGTCTACCTGCCTGGGCCTCCCAAGGTACTGGGATTACAGCTGTGAGCTACCGCTCCCGGTCTACAGATTCCTATTATTAATGTTTCCATGGGAAAAATGTAACAATCAACTTTCCTGACATAGGGTTTCTTTGGGAAGTAGCAGTGTTAGACCTATCCTCAAAGTAGAGCATCGTTGGCACTATTTTCCTCTGGAATAACACTTTGAAATCTGCTTGTAAAGTAAATTACAGGAAAGGAGGGTATTAAATAAGTTAAAGGAAAGCCAAAAATATTTTACCTTTGCTAATAGTCTAAATATTCACGGAGCATTTATCATGATGAAATGCATGGCTGTAAGTCTCTAATTAAATTGCTATTTCCAGGCCTTGAGCTACAATGAAAATTCTATAAAGAAGGCTATAAACCAGTTATCAACCTGTTTTAATCACAGTTCAAATTGATACAAGAAAATAGTATTCAAGGAGAGGGAGTAATTTTAACTCACACTAGATAGGCTGAACATTCCAAACGAGATGGCAAGTACTCCACAGACAAGGACTGCTTCTCTGATTTCTTTGCATGCACTCAGGGCATTGAACAGGACTCCGCAGAGTGCGTATTCCATAAATCCTGCAGACTGACTTGCAAGAGTCTCTTAAAAAATAATAAAATGCCATTTAACTCAAGTTTCAGGTTAGAACATCCTATGAGGCTTTCCCTGGCCAGTAATAATAAACTCATCAAATACTGATGCCAACAATTGGACACGCTCACCAACCTAGTATAAAGGGATCAATGCTGCTAAATTTGCACAGAGGAAATCTTGCTTGCTGTTGAAAATCAAACACGAGGCCATTGTAATTCAGCGTCCATCCAAGAGCCAGAAAGGGAAAAGGTATGATGAAAAATAGATTAATTTGTGGCTAGATGCAAGGCATGCTTTAGTCCAAAGAGAACAGCTACCGTGGCACATTCCCTAGGAGTACCTGTGTACCTGCACTACCCGCATGGTTTCCAGAATTCCACATAAAGATGTTAATAAAGTCACTGGCTAAGACTCCTCTCAGGGAAAAATGACAAGAACTTTTAAATAGGGACATTCAAAACATTTATTCTACAACTATTTTTAAATATAGCAGTCCCCACTTATCTGCAGTTTTGATTTCTGAGGTTTCAGTTAGTTACCAACCAAGGTCCAAAAATATCACATGGAAAATTCCAGAAATAAGCAATGCGTAAGTTTTAAATTGCACCAAGTTTTGAGTAACGTGATGAAATCTTGGGCCATCCCACTGTATCCTGCCCAGGACGTGAATCATCCGTTTGTTTAGCAGATCCACACTGTTTACACGGATCACCTGCCTGTTGCTTACATGGTGATCAGACTGACTGTCACGGTATTGCAGTGTTCAAATAGCCCATATTATAATAAAGCCCTCAGAGCTCAAGAGTGGTGATGCTGGAATATTATTACAGTCCTATTTTATTATTAGTTACTGCTGTTAATCTCTTACTGCGCCTAAGTTATAAATTAAGCTTTATCATAGGTATGTATGCACAGGAAAAAACATAGTGTGTATATATAAATGTGTATATATACATATATACATGGCTCAGTACTTTCTGTGGTTTCAGACATTCACTGGGGGTCTTAGAATGTTTTTCCTCTAATAAAGGGGGACTACTGTATCTTGTATGTGCCAATTACTGATCTAATTATTGAGGCTTAAATCGTAAGCAAAATACAGTTTCTGACCTTCAGGAGATTAAAAAAGGCCCGAGGAAAAGAAGTATTGTATACGTTGAAGAGAACTAGATGTAAATTACAGAGGAGTTACCCTACTTACAAATATGCACCAAGCACTAGAAATTATATCCAGCCACAGCTTTAGCCTGGTTCTGCTTCAGGCTACCAGCTTGACCCCAGTACGATGCTGCATAACCCTAGTGAGAATCCTCTCATTTCTGTGTGGGCTCTGAACCTTTTTCCTCCTTTTTCTTACTTTGATCTGAGTCTTTCCTCTTAAGTCTCATTGTTTTGTTTTGTTTTTCCGGTCTTGGCACCAGAGTTTTTACCTTTGGTATAGAGCTCTTACCTACCCATATTTCACCAAGCTTATATATTTTTAAATTCTTTATTTAGGAAGTTTTAAAATGTGCATAAAGGAAAATACTCATTACACAGTGAATGATTCATTAAACAATAAATTTCCATGAACCCATCACTGAGCTTCAACAATCATCAATTTCGCCAATCTTGTTTCATCTATCCATAACCCCTTTTTATAAAGTTAATATTATTTTCATTGCTTAAGTTATTTTGATTTCCAATTGTTACTGAGAAATAAAATAGTTTACAGGTACAGGGCTAATACCTAGCAAAGAGTAGATCTTAAAAATATGTGTTCAATGATTGTATTCAATAAAACTGCCTTTGCTTTTAACGTGGGAGTTTTGAAACTGTCTGAAGAAAAAAACGATATTCTGAATTCAGTGTTAGAAGGTGAGACTTAGGAGATTTCCTCTTTAGAACAGGTAAACCTTTTCCAGCTTTTCCTGTTCTGTTTCCCACCCACTACCCAGTAAAAGGAGGTACCCAAACAGGAAGAGGGGACAGAAAGCATCCCATAGTAGCAGAACTCAAAGTAAGGTTTATTTTTCTCTGCTCTCTGGAAACATTTAACTAAAGCAATCATTATTCCAAAATATGTAGTTACTTTGCAGGGTGATGGGGTCTTTTTTCTGGAAATACATTTACTCAAGCATATTTGGTTCATTGTAGGTGTTTACATACATTAACCTGCATACAATATCAAACGTACCTGTTCTGGAACCAGGGACAAAGCAATACACGTCTCAGAGAATGCTGAACGAAACAAAACAGGCAAAGGCTCTGCTGAACTTCAGCAAGAAGTGCCATCAGAGGAATTTCCCGGATCCAAGTTCAGCCCAAATCTACTTAAAAAATTGCCAGTGGAGAGGAAATAACACTTCACTTATGGGTAATTAATACAGAACTAGTAAAATTACTTAAAATCACATTAATTGAAAAAAAAAGATAGTGTCACCCAAGGATGACAAATGAGGAGACCACATCCTACCCTGGCTTTCGGTCCATATCCCAAAAGATCATAGTGAAGTTAAAATCTCAACCTTTACTTTTACCAGTCAAACAAAATCACGGTAAAATCTCATTTGTATAAGAATTAATCAAACAGGCTGGGTGCAGTGGCTCATGCCTGTAATCACAGCACTTTGGGAAGCCGAGGCAGGTGGATCACCTGAGGTTAGGAGTTCAAGATCACCCTGGCCAACATGGTGAAATCCCATCTCTATAAGAATACAAAAATTAGCCAGGCATGGTGGCTGGTGCCTTCTATTCCGGAGGCTGAGGCAGGAGAATCACTTGAACCTGGGAAGTGGAGGTCGCAGTGAGCCTAGGTCACACCACTGCATTCCAGCCTGTCTCAAAAAAAAAAAAAAAAAAAGAAACAGTATTTAAGTAATCTGGTATAGTCAGGGGAAGACAGATTGATCTGAGATTCAAAGAACCCAATTGTGTAAGCCCGGGCAGGTCATTTAACTTGCCTGAGCCTCAGTTTCCTGGCTGTGCCATGCAAATACACTAAGTCAGAGGTTTTCTTTCATGTCTTAAAGCAGCAGAAACTGATTTCACAAGAAATGTTGCATGACTTTTCAATATATAATATACATAAGCGTGGAGCTACTCTGGTTGAAATAAAGGGAAGAGCCCCAAGTGCTCAGCATCCCTCCCTCCCCCAGGCCTCTCAGGCCTTTTATGGAGGAACAGGGTTTTAGAATCCCTTCTCTGGAATTCCTGAAGATTTGTCAACCCTAAAATCCTAAGACAGTATCATGGCTAAAGAAATCTAAGGTTAAACTGATTTATAAAACTAGTGAGAAATGCAATTTTTCACGTATGAAACATTATTAATATTTCTTTTTTTTTTTTTTTTTTGAGATGGAGTCTCGCTCTGTCGCCCAGGCTGGAGTGCAGTGGCACAATCTCGGCTCACTGCAAGCTCCGCCTCTCAGGTTCAAGCGATTTTCCTGCCTCAGCCTCCCGAGTAGCTGGGACCACAGGTGCCTGCCACCATACTCGGCTAATTTTTTTGTATTTTTAG
Source organism: Trachypithecus francoisi (assembly GCF_009764315.1). Taxonomy (NCBI): domain Eukaryota; kingdom Metazoa; phylum Chordata; class Mammalia; order Primates; family Cercopithecidae; genus Trachypithecus; species Trachypithecus francoisi. Next base: position 67,603,848 of record NW_022681460.1, read on the forward strand.
TAGAGATGGGGTTTCACCGTGTTAGCCAGGATGGTCTTGATTTCCTGACCTTGTGATCTGCCTGCCTTGGCCTCCCAAAGTGCTGGGATTATAGGTGTGAGCCACTGCGCTTGGCCGAAACATTATTAATGTTTCTATGTGATATTCTGGTTTCTAAAAAGGGTCTGCCCGCAAACAAAAAGCTATACGGTAGTCCCCTCTTATCCACAGGAAATAAGTTGCAGATCTCCAGTGGATATCTGAAATATTGACTAGTACCAGACTCTATATAAACTCTGTTTTTGCCTATACATACACACCTATGATGAAGTCTAAAATACAACAGCGAAATTAGCGTGAAATTCTTTTTCCTTTGTCTTAAGTTCAAGGACAGAAGATTGGTTCTTATGGTAGATCTTGGCACCCTCAGCATGACTTTTTTTTCCTTTTAAAATTGAGAACTTTTACATTTTCATTTAAAGGAAGTACTTTACAGTGTCTCTTTGGCATATCCGAATTGCCAGTATCACTACTTTTGCACTTAAGAACCATTATGAAGTAAAATAAGGGTGATTTGAGCGCAGCACTGTGATAACCCTCCAGTCGATCTGAAAACCAAGATGGCTACTAAATGACCCACAGGTGGGTAGTGTAGACAGTGTGGATTCACTGGACAAGGGGATGATTCACATTCCCGGCACGATGGAGTGGGATGGCGTGAGGTCTCATTATGCTACTCAGAACAGTGTGCAACTGAAACTTTTAAATTGTTTATTTCTGGAACTTTCCATTTAATTTTTTTGGACTGAAGTTGACCTTGAATAACTGAAACTGTGAAAAGTGAAACCATGGATAATGGAGGAACTGTTGAAATACTATTCCAAAGCTAAATCAATACACTTATTAGAATTTCTTCTCATGTACTCCATCTGAAGTCAACATTTCCTTTGAAATCATATTTCTGCATTTTCCCCCATTTTCTAACTAACCATGTATGGATGCAAATTATTTTATAGTTATTTAAATAAGAAAGAATACAAAAGGCTTCCTGGAGTAATAGTTTTAAGTAAACTGTTTAGACTAAGGTTTTCCTTATGAACTATTGATCATCACTTAATTTTAGGAAGAAAATTTTTACACTGGCATCTCACTTGAGCAGTCTAAATGATGGCACACACGGAGGAAAAATATTAACAGTGGTGACAATACTTACGATTTTCCTTCCAATTATGCATTTCTATATATACCATGTGCTATGGGCTAAGTTGTTGTATCCCCCAAATTCCTAAGTTGAAGCCCTAACGCCCGGTACCACAGTGACTGTATTTGAGACAAGGCCTTTGAAGAGATGCTTAATTTAAAACGAGACTCTTAGGGTGGGTCTTAATCCAGTCATACTGGTTATCCTTATAAGAAAAGAAACCTTGGATGGAAAATCGAGGCACCAGGGGTTGGTGCACAGAGGAAAGGCCATGTGAGGACACAGGAAGAAGAGAACTCAGAAGGGATCAAACAGGCCAACACCTTGATCTTGGACTTCCAACCTCTGGAATAAGTAGAAAATAAATTTCTATTGTTTAAACCACCCAGTCTGTGGTATTTGGTTAATGTAGCCCTAGTAAACGTTATTTACACATACATATACACATACACAAACACTCTAGCAAAGGATGCTTTCATCTACACATCCACATGCACACTCCTCATGGATGATTACCTTCTTCAGTTGAAAGCTTCTTCATATGTTTAATAGCATTGCCAAACACCGAAAATAGCCCTTCACCAAACTATTTTGGAATTTGGTGCACTGTTATTATGTATGATAGATGTTTTCATCTCATAGTAAAATGTGTAGGTTAAGCCTGGAAAATACTACATTACAAAAAAATTGAGCTGGGAGTTGTGGCTCATACCTGTAATCCCAGCACTTTGGGAGGCTGAGACAGAAGGATCACTTGAGCTCAGGAGTTCAAGACCAGCCAAGGCAACACAGTGAGACCTCATTACTACTAAAAAAAACAAAAACAAAAAAATCAGGTGTGGTGGCATGCACCTGTAGCCCCAGCTACTCAGGAAGCTGAGACGGGAGGATCGCTTGAGGCTGACAGATCAAGGTTGCAGTGAGCTGTGATCATACCACTGCATTCCAGCCTGGGTGACAGAAGAGACCCTGTCTCAAAAAAAAAAAAAAAAAAAAAAAAAAAAAATGCATTGAGAGATACAAACTTCTTCATGCTTGTTCAGTTTGCTAAAAAAGTTCAGATAATATTTTATACTATGCAGGGTTATACAGAGATGATGAGACTGGCTAACAGAATTTGGGGAGCAAAAATGAATTCTATAATTAGTCAACTTTTCCTTTTAGGTGAGTATTGCTGGATTGTTCCTCTGTTAAAGGCAATCACTAACATAACATTGAGTTTTTTGTTTTTTGTTTTTTTTTTTTTTCCAAGGATTTGGTAGCTCTGCTTTGTAATATGTGATGATAGTAATAAATAAATAATTTCTCTGGCATTAATGATATTAACATTTTATGTAACTGATTCATTAAGGTCTCAAGTGGATGCTCAAAGCTATTATAATTCAGGACAAGTCACTTAGTATGAAACACACGCCTCCTACAGCACTATATTGGTTTTAAAATTGATAGCACCATCAGGTCTACAAGGTCTTGAGAAGAATTTCATTTTCTCACTAGTCTAAAGTGATTGTGCTATGTTCCCTGAACTTCAAAAGCTTTTTGTCATTTTTCTGCCATGTAGTGCAGAGGTTCTTTCCTCCATCCATTTCATTTAAATATGTGCTATGTGGGTAAATCCAATAAACTAAGTAGTCATTTAGTTAAAACCCTTGTGGGGGTCAGAGCTCTAGGGAACATTTCAAGGCACTGATGTCCCTTCTTCAACTCTGATTTCCCAGATCATTGATCATCTTCTACCAGCTCTTTGAAATGGATCCTCTTACCACATACCCCTTAATCCCCTGTGTTGAAAGGAATGCTACGTCTGGTACCCACTGGTATCCATCCCCTGGGGGAATGAATGAAAGGAGAGGGAACTCCTTTTCATGATTAATAGTCTAAAATTCTCCCAAGGAGACACAAGCCCTGGACATTGCCAGACAAAAGTCCTTGAAGGTGAGTGGGGAAGAATCTCTTTACTGGCCTCGGTCCCTAGAGAATCACCTTTGCTCATAAACAAATCTCCCGTCGCTTTCCCAAAGATAAGTCACACGGTCAAAGGTGCCTGTAAGGTTGTTACCACATTTTTCCTCCTGGGAGTGCTCTTCGGACTGGAGCGCACGTCAAAGTTGAGATTGTGAAAGAAGGTCAAGTGCATCCCAGGGCCTTGTAAACAATAAGTGCTTAATACTGTGGAATACAAATGAAGGAATGAGGAGGAATGTGCCATTTCAAAAATGTGTAATTCAAAATATGGCTTTGCACTACGTACGCTTTTCGTGGTAGGTTTTAGGTACACCATAGGTTAAAAAATAGATTTTAACTTGAAAACAGGATTCCATGGTGAAATAAATCTGCTAAACAGTGGGTTAAACCAGGTGAGAGGTATTTTTTAAACTGCAGGACCCCTCATAACTTGAATTTTTGAAAGATGGCTGGAGCATTCAGGGATTTTGAAACTTGTTTAGCCACAGGACTTGTTTCTTCTGCAAGATATTTGGAAAAGGTTGTGCTAAATAGTCTTTAACTCGCAGAAGGGATTAACTATTTATCACCTTAACTGACCAGAGCAGAAATTTTAGATCTTTCACATGTTTGTGGGACTGACCTGGCAACAGTGCCCCAGGAAGGAAAGCATAGTTACCTTGTTGAAATAGGTGCACCATTTCTAATTTTCTTCTCTCATGCTGTGTTCTTTTTTTTGAGATGGAGTCTCGCCCTGTCACCCAGACTGGAGTGCAGTGGTGCGATCTTGGCTCACTGCAACCTCCACCTCCTGGGTTCAAGTGATTCTCCTGCCTCAGCCTCCTGAGAAGCTGGGACTACAGGTGCGTGCCACCACGCCCGGCTAATTTTTTTTGTAGTTTTAGTAAAGACGGGATTTCAGCATATTGACCAGGATGGTCTCCATCTGCGGTGGCTCACACCTGTCATCCCAGCACTTTGTGAGGCCGAGGTCAGCAGATCACGAGGTCAGGAGATTGAGACCATCCTAATTTTCTCTAAGATGAATGCATGTGTGTGGCAGACGTATCACCACCAAGTTTACTTTCAACTTTTTCCCCATTAAAAAGACAGGTTTTTGGATGAGAGGCATTTATTATACTGTTTCATAGTAGAGTAAGATGATAGGGCACTATAATAAAGTTTCAAAAAGGTAAGAGAAGCAAAAATAAAATTTGAAGATGTGTAGCCATAGAAGATGCTTCCCTCTTTACTCCTAAGCTGATAATGGAGTCTGATAGAAGAAAATGCAATTCAAATCAAACCAACAAGAATACTAGGTGCCCTGGGGAAGCAGAGAAAGATGCTTGTTTGTGCTGACCCACCTGGCTGGGGACCAGCCTTGTCTCGGTATCTCAGCCGCTGTATATTCATTTTATTACTTAGTAAATACAATACATTTTCCAATGATGATCGAGTCTCATTTAAATATGTATATTAAGAGGATTGGTCATATTTACCTATAAGTTCAACAACAAAGAAATGATTATTTTAATGTATTAATCCACCCAGGGTAGCCAGTAAACACATGGTTATGAACACTATACTGCAACACAGAAAAACTTAAGTTTTAGTGTTAAGTTAAAAATATGTAACTAAGCATATATATTTAATAGTATCTATAAAAATAAATATAATAAAAATTAAACTATGAATAGCGATTATCTTTGAGAGATGTCATTATAGAGCTTCTTTCTTTTCCTTTCAAAAATTTCTTAATGTGGGATCTACAACTTAGAGTGTTTAAAACTTTGTATGTTTTTAATAATCTAGTTTCATTCTCAAGTGTGATTTTGTTATCGAGGGGCCATTGTTTTTTGACTTGAGTTACTCATTTCAAGTTTTGTTACGAATACAAATTGGAAAAAAATAGAGATTGATATACACAATTTTTAAAAATTACAGTTGAATTTCCAGGAAATCTTGGTCCTGTTGATTAGTAGATGATTGAAAAGACAATAAAGTCTGCCTCACTCTGAGTTAGAGCAGATGGCTTTCATTATAACCAACGTATTCATTTTAGATTAACTTCCAATAACAGTTTTCCTCCCTCTTCAAAGGGGATGTGCTACTTTCACTTTCCGAAATCGGTGCCCAGTTTTGCACAAGATTTCTTGTTGTATTTGTTGTTGTTGTTTTTTTCCAATGAAGGTGTCAATCAAATTTTCAACAAACATAGAGGAAATCTTAAATAATATTTTTCTTACATGTATATTCAATCGTAGATATAACAAAACAAACCTGCCACCAGACAATAAGGGATATTTTTCCTTTTGTTGTCAATAATAGAAATCACATGCAATGTTGAACTCAGAATATATGACAAAAGTTTACAGAATCTCCTAAAATGTAAACCTAACATTACCCTTACTATGATCCCACTCAAACTTACTATGATCCCACTTGGAGAAGAGAGATGACAAATGACCAGCAACCCCCAGCCCCCACCACCAAATAGAAGTTATCCAGGTTTAACTCCAAGAATTACCCCCAAGAAATTGATGACCTGTTTTTCCCAAAGAGCCCAAATTTAACACTTGGGTGGTCTATATTGTGTCTTCAACATATAACTTACTTTGCCAAACAATTAAAAGATAAACATGTGCTATAATATATACTGTAAGGAAATGATGATACAAAATAACCAGGTAGCAAATCTTCCAGCTTAATACCATGACCAGGTATCTCTGACTGACTCAGTGTTATCCTCAGTCTGACTAGCTCACCTGTGGCCCCATCGCATAGAGGTATAACCCTGAGCAACTTTATAAATTACACTTTATGAATTACTTATGTGATACTGTACCTCAATTCATAACACAGACCACATCTCTTTTTCTTAGAAAAAAACGCAGGAGGAGATGTGGCTAAAAATCTACAACTAAAACTACTGATTTCCTTGTTTATGCTACATGGAAGGAGAAATCTGTTAGCAAATCTGAGAAGGATCAAAATTCCATTCCCCACTTTCTTCAGTTACACTGTTACTGGAATGTGAATTTCATCTCCTTGTGTTCATTTCTCCGTCCAAAGCCTATGGACGATCCCATTGTTGAAGTATTGAAAGATCCTTTGCTGAAATCTTTGTAAACATGTCACATTTTCTTAATGCATATCAGATCACAAATTTCATGTAATTTCTCTAATATTTTCCCATTAATAGTATACTCTAGTGATCTTCACCCAGAGAAGCAAATATATTAGTGCCAGGTGCTCTGTGTTCACAAGCAAAGCTGAATGCATTTACATTTGTAAATATCCACTCCAGGAATATCATTGCACTCTCTCTCTCTCTCTTTTTTTTTTTTTTAACATCAATGTTTGCAGAGCCATCAACCATTCCAGAGCAATCTGTCTTGCTTGTCTGTGCTCAACTGTGAAAATGCATCTTGATCTCCTACTTATTCCCCAAAGCCATGACTCAAGCATAAAAGCAGATCTTCATTACTAATTGATCCGGTCTTTTCCTGTCCCCAAAGCATGTGCTGCTCTGACCACAATTCTGAAGAAAGAAAAATAGTAATTGAATATTTCAGTTAAATGCAAAATTGTACTTTCCATTCTTCTTCCAACTAAGGTGGGCCTAGGACTTCTAGAAGTCTTCTAATAACCCAAAGCAGATACAACATGGTGTTCTATTTTCTTTGCTCTAACTAAAGGAGGCATTCAAATATATATTTTCCATTTCCATTTTTGTATTTTCCAGGTTTTATTCTCCATGGGATACTGCTACTGCCTTGGACTTAGAATCTATTTTTTCTTGGAGTTCACAATTTGCAATTGATGAAATAATACCCTCTGGCCAGCTTATGTTATAAGCTAGATGTGTTAATTTTCACTCTAAACTTTGTGAACTGTGTATAATTGCTCAGTAGTTTAAGATCACTTTTTCTTGTCCCATTAAAATGTTGGAAAACAAATAAATCTAACTGAATGGTTTTCCCTAAACTGTTTAAACTAAGTTAATAATCTATTAATAATGTGCAATGGGATTTAACACTAAAATGGAAAAACACACATTATTTTGACAAATTACCCTTGGGGTCTGATAAGACTTAACTAATTATTTATGTACAGTGAAGAGCAATCTGGTAAACAAGCAAATCAAGCCCTGCTAAACCATGTGGAAATTTGGTTCCAATTCATCTCACACCTTCCAGGAATGACCAGCAAAACTACACAGTGGCTTATGAGAAAATCCACCATGTGCTGATTTACCTGAGGGTTGGAAAAGATGTTTACATTTAATTAAACAATCAGTAGGACTAAAAACCACCACCACAAAAGTAAAACTAAAGACATTGAAATGTCCTAGGTTTGCTGCACGATTTCTTTCAGTTCAGGATCATTTATTTTGAGACAAAAGCCAGTTTGTTTCAACTCTTAAAAAAAATCAAGGCATTGATTTAGGTAACTTAGAATAATCCCATCTAAATCTTTTATTATACCCATGAGGAAACTGAGGCCCCAAAAGTTCGGTTGCCTTGTACAAAGTGACAGAGCTATTAACATTGACTTTTGGCTCATAAGCCAGGCCTCTTTCCACCACAGTGTGTCGCCAGCGGCATCTCATTTACAGGAGTGGCCAGCTCTAATGGAAGGACAATGACCTAACTATTTCCCAGATTTCTTTTGATGGCTCAAAAAATCTTTACACTTTTTTTTTTAAAATGATCTTTAAAGACCTAGTGCTATAGTTTGGTTCGTCTTCTCCAAATCTTACGTTGAAATTTTATCCTAAGTGTTGGATGTGGGGTCTAATGGGAGGTATTTGGGCAGTGGGGGTGGATCCCTAATGAAGAGCTTCATCTCCTTCGTCAGTGGGGGCAGGGGAAATGTTCTCACTCTATTAGGGAGAGCTGGTTGTTAACAAGAGCCTGGCCCCTCGCTGCCTCCTTGCTTCCTCTCTCACCATGTGATCTCTGCACATGCTGGCTGTCCTTCCCCTGCTGCTGTGAGTGGAAGCAGCTTGAGGCCTCCACCAGATGCACATGCTGGCACCATACTCCTTGTACAGCCTTCAGAGCTGTGAGCCAAATAAACCTCTTTTTTATTATAAATTACCCAGCCTCAGATATTCCATTATAGCAACACAAACAGACTGAGACACTTAGTTTACTTCAAGTTGGATTTCGGGATCTGTAAGCACTTTATTGATAATATATATTGCTATCCTTGTTTTTTTCCTGTATTTCTGTAAAACATTAGTGTTTTCTCCAAAAAAAAAATGAATACATAAAAAATAAAAAGAACCACGTTGGCCACGTTTAGCCAGAAAACTTGGGGAATCATTTTATGCTATATACCTGTTTTAGAGATAAAAATTTTTCTTTAAAGAAAAGTTTTAGCAAATGCATTTGGCCACAGAAATTTTGTGTGTGGGGGGGGAGTTGTTTTAATAACAACTATTCACATGCTCTAGTACACCTAGCATCCTGTCTTGCATTCACATGGTGCTTGTGATGGTTAATTTTAATCTGCAAACTTGACTGGGCCAAAGGATGCCCAAGTAGCATTATTTCCACGTGTTTCTGTGAGGGCAGTTCTGGAAGATTAGCATTTGAATTGATAGGCTGAGTAAAGAATAGAGCCCTCATCAGTGTGGGTGGGCCTCCTCCAATCCATTAAGGTCCCAATGGAACAAAATGTTGAAAGAGGGATGAATTTGCCCTTTCTTTTTGAGCTGGGACATCCATATTCTCCTGCCCTGTGGCATCAGTTGTCCTGGTTCTCAGGCCTTCAGGCTTGGACTTAATCACACACCCCTGATTTTCCCAGTCTTCTAGCTTGCAGACAGCAGATTGTGGGACTTCTTGGCCCACATAACTGTGTGAGCCAATTCCCATAATAAATCTCCTCTTAAATGTATGTACCTCCTATTGGTTCTGTTTCTCTGGAGAACCCTAATACAGTGCTCAATAGTTGCCTAAGAATTTGAATTGGTACACATTGCTGTATGAATTCCTTTAAAATACTTCTGCACATGTACCTTACCCAGATTTTTCCATGGTCTCTCAATGATTTGCTCCCAAAGACTACTTCTAAAGGGATTAATTTTCAATAAGTCTTTGAATGTTTGCCATTCAGGGAAGAATACGTTGTTTTTATTTTTAGTCAATCATGACCCTTTTATACAAGATGTCTAGCTCAGCAAAAACTTTTAGTGGGCATATGATTTGAAAGAGCAGAGAAAGTCAATATTCCACTTGAGCTTCTAGAAAATATTTCTAGTTTGGACTCTCTTGGGACCTAAACTGGATGGAGGAGGTACATGCAGATTGGCATGATTCTGCTTCTTGAATAGGTGGCAGCCACACAAGTGTTTGCTTTAAAATTATCCTTAAAATTTGGCAAATATATTTTACACACTTTTTATGTGCATCTTTTTTGATTTTTAAAAAGAACAGAAAACCTCACCTAACTATATGCCTAATGATACCCCTGCCTACCCACCAAAAGGTGAAAGTGAGACCATCATCTGCGTGGCTCTTCTTGAAGTCAGCTCCACCATTCTGGCCTTCTCTAGCAGACACCGGAGCGAAAGGGCAGAATTGGGAACTGTGTCCTATTTCTAGCTGCTAAATTCATTCTTCAGAATATGATATCTGAAGTGATGGTGAATTTCTGTCACATTCTGACTCAAATGTAAGCATTAAAATATATTTCTGGCCAGGCGCAGTGGCTCACGTCTATAGCCTATAATCCCAGCACTTTGGGAGGCTGAGGTGGCAGATTACTTGAGGCCAGGAGTTCAAGACCAGCCTAGCCAGCATGGTGAAATCCCCATCTCTACAATAAATACCAAAATTAGCTGGGTGTGATGGCACATGCCTGTAGTCCCAGCTACTCTGGAGGCTAGGGCAGGAGAATAGCTTGAACCTGGGAGGCAGAGCTTGCAGTAAACTGATATCGTGCCACTGCACTCCAGCCCTAGCAACAGAGCAAGACTCTGTCTCAAAAACAAACAAATAAAATAAAATAAAATAAAATTCTAAAGTCACCTTACAGGAATTTGGAAATTCACTTACATTATCCAAACCTCTGTTCCCTGCTCTGGAAAAGGCTGACAATCAATGTATTCTCATATTTATTCCCTATGGGATTCTATATTTCAGTTTGTATTTATTAGAGATCATAAGGTTATTAACCATTCTCTTGGTCAGGAAATTATTAGTATTATTGTTCAAGTACTCCAAGGTACTCTATTGTCAAAACCTGATCTATATCAGTTTTGTTCTGTTTTTGTTGCCAGGCTGGAGTGCAGTGGCACCATCTCAGCTCACTGCAACCTCTGACTCCCAGGCTCAAGCAATTCTCCTGTCTCAGTTTCCTGAGTAGCTGGGACTACAGGCACGCGCCATCACGCCCAGCTAATTTTTGTATTTTTAGTAGAGATAGGGTTTCACCATGTTGACCAGGATGGTCTCGATCCCTTGACCTCATAGTCTGCCCTCCTCAGCCTCCTAAAGTGCTGGAATTACAGGTGTGAGCCACCGTGCCTGGCCTATATCAGTTTTAAGAAATAAAAGACATTATAGTTTTTAGTCTTTGCATTTTAGCCTTCCTGAAGAGAATTATCCTTGTTCTTATCCACAGGTAGTTAAAACAATAACCTTCTTAAACATTTTAACAAGCTGATGGTAAAAAATGACTGAATATTTCCAAGTTCTTTTCTCAGCCCACAGGCTCTGGAATATGAATTAGGTGCACTGATAAAAATGTTGAATCTTTAATATTTCACACCAAAAGAAATGCCTCCAGGTAGCTTTTAGCATACTGCTGTAATCTTGGGTAATGAATTAATCATACCCATCCTTAACATAGAATGTTAAGGTGGAATCCACATAGAAGAGTATGGATCGGATAAGCAAGCACTTTTGCTCCTGAAAACTATTTCAACCACTACATTAGAGTTCATAGAATTGACTAATCTCCACAGACTAGGATCTAAAATTAATATAGGCCCCAAAGCCCCAGTCTCAGAACAGTGCCAGATAAAAATCCCAAATCAGACTGCCAGAAGTGCTTCCAAGTAGAAGAAGGGCACCCAGGGAACCAGTCATATTAATTCAGTAAATAGGAATTTATGCCACTTACCTTTGTCCTGAGGCCTTTCTGATTAGCAACCCATTTACAGCTAAATCAGGAGGGATTACTTCATGGAAGCCTGGCCCCCTTAACTAGGGACAGTCTGTTTGTATGTCTACCAACATTTCTGCCTATCTGGGTGGCACATAATTAATATTGAGGTTCATTAGACATTTAAATGCCAATAGTGGTCATAACAAAGGAACACAGTCAGCCAGGCGCAGTGGCTCATGTCTATAATCCTAGCACTTTGGGAGGCTGAGGCAGGAGGATTGCTTGAGCCCAGTAGTTCAAGACCAGCCTAAGCAATGTAGTGAGACCCGGTCTCTATAAAACATTTAAAATTTTTTAGCTGGGCATAGTGGTGTATTCCTGTCATCTTAGCTACATAGGAGGATCCATTGAGCCCAGGAGGTTGAGGTTGTAGTGAACCATGATTGTGTCACCGTGCTCCAGCCTGGGTGACAGAGCAAGACCCTGTCTCAAAAATAAAATAAAATAAAATAAAAGCACAGGCTGACTCACCAGTCACTCTGTCACTCTTTCACACTGTGGCGGAGGCTTTGGCTTATGTGTAATTTTCATTATATGGAATTATTTTATTCATTGAATATGAAAGGTGGTTTTATGTTTCATTATCCACACCTCCAGTGAACTCCTCCACTCTCTGTTATCTATGGCTTTAGTCATTTCTTACAAGTAATATTTTGGAGCCCAGGGTGAGTAGCATGAAACTCATGAATAAAGGTTGGTTATACATGTGTGGTTGGACCTGGGAAAAAGGGGGCCCTAAGCTGGCAGGCTCCTTGCTTATAACTCTGGGCTGCTGAGGGGCAGGGCAGAGGTGCCCATACCGACTCACTAGTAGTCAGTAGGGAGGAATCTTCAGAGGTGGGAGAACATTTACAAACATGTATTAATATGGTCCTGTATCAACACATCACATATTATTTGTAGATGACCATTGCTTCCTTCCCTCCCTCCCTCCCTCCCTCCCTCCTCCCTCCCTCCCTCCCTCCCTCCTTCCTTCCTTCCTCCTTCCTTCCTTCCTTCCTTCCTTCCTTCTTCCACAAATATGTGTTCAGGTTCTATTGCATCTAAGGTATCGTTCTGGTAATGCAGATTAGACAAAAGTATATGATGTAGATTCTGTCCTTTAGTTTGAGCATGGAAAGCAGAGTCAGCGAGGAGAGGGAGCGATGGAGAGAATCCATGCCATGGTCAAAAGCTGATCATGAATTTCACCTACATTATTAACAGTTTTATTAATTCTGTAAGATCAGTTTATCCCATACTCATTCTACAGGTTTCCTACTTCTAAATATCAGCTTTGTTTAGAAAGTATCATTCTTTTTAGAAATTTTACAAACAAGATACAGAATGTAAATATAGAATGAGAAATTGGTATGTGTAAATAACTGTCATACAAGGTCAAGTGAGATAAGTTCTGTCAGAAAAGTACAAAGTGTTATGAGAATTTAGATAAATAGAGATTGATTTGGGAGGAGCAAAAAGTGAAAGTGCTAGAAAGAAGCTACCTTTTAAATTGGCCACAAAGAACACGCGGGATTTCAAGGGAGAAAATAATTCAAGAGTTCAAATGCCATCAACAAGAATGGGGCAGGGGAGATAGGGACAGGGTGAAGTTTGGCAGCAAAAAGGCTGTATTAAAGGTGATCACTTTGGTGTATACATGCTAAGTTACAGGACTGGGGCAAAATCCTAGTGGAAAAGTCCAAGAGGTAGATTAAAACACAGCTTCCAGCCTTTTGAACCTTTTTCAGTCCCTACATATTGAAGATAGCTGACATAGAATGTGCATAATTTTAAAGGAAAGAGGGCTGAGAAGAAAAGAGAAAATGATTGAGACATATGGAATGTTCACATTTAGGAGCAGAAAGAAAGGAAAAAAAATAAAATCCTAGAAAATTGTAGCATGTGCATGCCAACGAAGCGAACGTATTAAAGGTTGTGAGGACACTGACTTATATTTAAAAATTAAAACTGCTTTGACTTTTAATTTACAACATGTGCTCAAATACACCCCATATGGACCAAAGACTTTTAAAGAGAAACAGAAATTTTAAAAAGGAAAAGAAGCTACAGATAAGTATTTATCTGATGTTAGAATGGGAAAAAACTTCCTAAGAGTAAAAGCAAAGTGTACTAGTCAGGGTTCTCCAGAGAAACAGAGCAAATAACAGATATATGTGCACACCGATATACATGTATCCTGAGACTTTCATACCTGCATAATCTCATATCAATTTCTTACAAATCTCTCTATATACACATATATAAACATATATATACACATTATACATACATACATACACACATATATAAAGATATTTATATATGTACACACATATAATGAAGTTTATTATAAATAAGTGACTTATGAGATTATGGAGGCATGAAAGTCTCAAGGTCTGTAGGGAGAGCTGGCTAGCTGGAGACCCAGGCGAGTTGATGGTGCAGTTCCAGTCTGAGTTCAAAGGCTTGAGAACTAGAATGGATGATGTAGTCCCTGTCTCAAGACTCATGAAGAGCTGATGTTTCAGTATGACTCAGAAGGTAGTCAGGCAGGAAGAATCCTCTTTTACTTGGAGCAGGGTCTTTTTGTTCTATTCAGGTCTTCAATTGATTGGGTGAGGCCACCCACATTAGAGTAGGTGATCTGCTTTACTAAGTCTACTGGTTTAAATATTAATCTCATCTGGAAAAAATCCTCAAATGAAACACACTGAATAATGTCTGACCAAATATCTGGGTACCCCATAGCTAAGTCAAGTTGACACATGAAATTAATCATCACACAATGTGAGATATGGCTACATAAAAGTTAAAAAATCTATATAATCAGGAAAATATTTTGCAAAGATTAAATAGGTACATCCTTATATCTCCCCCGCTCCACCTTATTTGTGTCCTATTTGTAGCCTCACCCCCCCGACGCCAAGCTGCAAGAATGACTTCCCAGAGCAGGGGAGGATGTTCATTTGTTCTCTTGAGCAATGCTGGAAAGTCAGGAGGAAGAGGATTGCTAAATGCTGAAATCTGTTTTGTCACAGTTGAACTTATCAGAGGATGGGCATGGGGCCCATCAGATCCTTTGCTTCTCCCAGGGTGTGAAGAAGATGTACTTCTGTCCATGGGGCCGGGAGGCCTATTGTTCTGTGCTAGAAAGATGATCCAGCAAAGGGGAAGTTAAAAATAAACAGCCAGAGGGATCGTATGAGGAAAAGGGAAGCAAGGAGTAGGAGAAGAGAAATGGTTAGAAGTGGGTATCTTGCTTTGGACAATTCAGGAGGAGGAGGGATCTCTGTCTTGACTTTCAGTTAGTGCTTTAGAAAAGATGGCCCTTTGGCTGCTCCTTTACCTACTCAGGTGTAGCCGCTTCAAGGTACGGCTTCATGGTACGGCCTCATGATATGCTAAGTGGTAGGGCTGCTTAGGCACAGGGAGACCTGGACGTGTAGCTTCTCTGGGCACCTTTTGGTTCCCATATGATGTGTTGGTTCCCATATGATGTATTGGGGACCTGCCCACTGGAGGGTCTTGGTCCTGAATTAAGAGCCCATGGGCCTGGCACAGGCTTACCATGGTGAGGTGAGGAGACCTCTCCACAGGGAATGGGGGTGGACCGCTTCATCCCCAGAAGAATGAGGCAGAGAGGCAGAGGGTGCTATAGCAGCCATTCAAGAAGAATCCAGTCAGCTGGGAAAGTAGGGGGAGGGAGAGAAAGGGAGAAAGATGGGGAGAGAGAGAGGAAGGAAGGGAGGGAGAGAGGTGGAAAGGCTGCCAGCACGCCCAGTGATCATGTGAATCCAAGTTGCTCTTCACTGCACTCAGAGGTTACCTGAGTCCCTTCCACTTGAGATGCTTAACTCCACCTTGGAACAGAGCCAGGAAGAAGTTGGGAACAAGAGAGACGGCAATTACCTCAAAAAACCAAATGTTACTATAAAGGGCTGTTTAAAAGATAAGTTCAGACTAAATTAAAAAAATAAAAAAGGCCTAACATCCATTTCTGCCTCTCTACCAAGTGACTGTGAGCTTATAAGGAAGACCAGGATAATTACAGATAAAATAAACACATCACATATCTGCATGTTGAAAGATTATATTGCCTGAATTTGTAAACCTGGTATGTTTCCATTTATGTATTACAACATTAATTAAAAAGTCCAATAACAAATAAAGGAATAACACCAGAGATAAAAGATTAATTGCTTTTACTTACACACAACTCTTTCAAATAAATAAGAAAAATGCTAAGATCTCTGAAGAGGAATGGGCAAAAACTAAAACAAAATATCCTGGTAATTTATAAACTAGGATATAAGAGTAGCTAATAAGCATATAAATACTTAACAAGTTAATCAAGAAATAAAAGATAAAATAATAATTAGTACCATTTTCACTTATCAGAAGAGAAAATATTGACAACTTATCAATATATATCAAGGACATTCAAAGTGTTTATATCTTTTGATATATTCTACTTCTAGGAAATTATCCCATAGAAACCATAAAAAATGTGGACACATTTAACAATGAAATTCAACGTTTTTCAAGATATGTGGAAAGATTTGAAATTGTAAAATATAATACCTTTCCCAAGGTCACAAACAGATAAACATTTACCTAGTCTCATTTTAAAGAGAGACTAGGAGAGAATCTTACACCATAACTTTTCTTGCTAGTTTATTTCAGTCTTTTATCAATTTTGCAGTAAAGCCATCTTTCACACGTCTAACTGAAATACACCCAGCTTTAATTTAAGCCCATGTTTGGGCTCAAGTGGACACAATGAATAACTCCGTGGCATTGTTTCATTAAGTTAAAAGACAACAATTCTCTCTTGGACCAAATTTTTCTTCCTTCTTTCAATGAACACGCACTTCTGGCACTAAAGATGTTTCTGACTGCCTAGGATCGATATCTTTCTTCTTATCTGGCCCTTGGCACCCCACCTGGCCAGGTCCTAGATGCCTGTTTGCTCCCTTAGCCTATGAATGGGAAATGGGCCACAGGGAGACAAGCACACGACCGCAACATGGTGTGGAAAGAGCTCAGGCTGAGGTCTACACATCTACACGGGGTCTACAGGTGCATAAAAGATGCACCCAAGTTAGTCTGGTAGAGTCACATATCAAAGAGGAGGAGAATGTCTTAGTTCATTTTGTGCTGCTATAACAGCATACTAAAGGCTGGGTAGTCTATAAAGAACAGAGTTTTATTTCTCATAGTTCTGGAGTCTGGAAGTCTAAGATCAAGGCATTGGCATTTGGTATCTGGTGCCCCCTCTGGAGGGGGCAATGCTGTGTCCTCATGCAGTGGAAGGCAGAAAGTCAAGAGAGGGGAAACTCCCCCTACACCTGATCCCATTCACGAGGAAGGAGCCCTTATAATGTAATCACATCTTAAAGACCCACCTTGTAATACCGTCACATTGGCAACACCTGAATTTGGGAGGGGGATCCATTCAAACCATAGCAGAAACTGTAGAACTGAATGGAATTTCCCCAAGTGGACAAGGGCAGTGGAGAGGTGGGAGGGTAAGTATAGTTATTTCTGGTGTGAAAACATATATGAAGGTATCCAGGTGAGAGAGAGTGTGTCTTCAGAAACTGAAAGACTATGCAGTGTGGTTATGCAGAGAGGGTGCCAAGCAGGATCATATGAGCATGAGTGGAAGCTTGGGGGCAGGTGACAAAGCCTTGCAAGCTAACATGAAGGAGTTTGAGTTTCAACCTGTGAACACTGGAGTCAGTGAGTATTCTAAGCAGGTGAAACATGATCAGACTTCAGTGTTAACCAAAACCACACAGATACTATGGATGTAGGTTGGAGGGATAATCTGGAGGCACATGTACCAGATGGAATGAATGATGGATCCAAAAAGAGTAAAACTGGGGATGGAACAGAGAATCAAGAAGCCTTCGAGAATTACTGGATGTGGGATCGGGTTGAGAAAAAATGAGGAAGTTGTGATGACAACCTAAAAATGTTACCTTATAAAAACATTTGGCCTCTCAGTAGATCTCATACTTGAGTATGCATGAGAATCATTGGAATCCTTGTGAAAAATCTTGATTCCTGGGACATGCCCCAGATTAATAAAGTTGGGGAGAAGGACCAGAAACACATTAATGAGCACTCCAGGTGATTCTGATGTAAGTCTACTTTGAAAACTATAGCATGGCTGGGCATGGTGTATTATAAGCCTGTAATCCCAGCACTTTGGGAGGCCAAGGCGGGTGGATCACAAGGTCAGGAGATCAAGACCATCCTGGCTAACACGGTGAAACCTCGTCTCTACTAAAAATATAAAAAATTAGCATATGCCTGTAGTCCCAGCTACTCGGGAGGCTGAGGCAGGAGAACTGCTTGAACCCAGGAGGCGGAGGTTGCAGTGAGCCGAGATCATGCCACTGCACTCCAGCCTGGGTGACAGAGCGAGACTCCGTCTCAAAAAAAAAAAAAAAAAAGGAAACTACAGCAAAGATTTTTTCTTTTAATTTTTCCTTTTAAATAATTTGCAAATTACTACTCCCAATGAATAACTGGTAGGTAACTATGCACAATGAAGTGAACAAAAATATTTGATGGTAGACATGGTAGACTATCTCTATGGTCTACCATCTGCCAATCTAGAATGTGAGTGGTGGAGGAGGCAGACCATGGGGTGATTTCTATGAAAGAGCAGCAGCATTTAGGGGGTCGACATGGGAAGAGAAATTTGTGAAGATGGGAAGGAGAGAGCAGCAAGAGAGGAAAGGCGAGGAAGGAGAGGTAGTAACCATGGGGACTAACTCAGGAAGCTCTGCCCCAAAGAATACAGAACAGCCACCATGGCACTGATTATAAGTTCTCAGGGCCGCCCTTTCAGACTGCAACATTCTCTCCATCTATTTAACTTTTTAAAAATTAAAAATATATAATTCCTGAATAATACAAAGAAACAAAATTCAAATTCCCTAATACCATGAGATTTTTCACAGGTTTAGCCATGAGATCTAATTCGTACAAAGACTGAAGATGTGAACTCTGGGGATGCTACTGATAAGCATATTTAAAGATTATTATTTCTAGTAGTTCAAACCATCAAAGCATTTTAAAAGGCCTCTAGAAATACTTTTATGAAAAGTATATGCACCTCTATTTACAAATAAACATTTTTTTAAAGATTAAAAACTTGCTCCCAGCTGCATCAATAAACCTGTCATAGTTACATAAGTCTAAGGCAGTAGGCAATTTGGAAATAGCTCACAAATTTCCTTCTTGAGCAATTTCTGATTAGCAAAAGTCTAAAGAGAGCTAGTGAATCAGCCTGCACAAAGCATTTGGAAGTGTGTAATCACATTCACTGATATCTAATGCATTATCCTGGAGGCAAGCTAGTGGAAATATCAGTGGGATTGAAGTGGGTTAAAAAAAAAAAAACTTTCAGAGATAAAAGCATCTTTAAAGTTTTCTGGAAAATTTAGTTACTGTCTATCGTACTTGAAACAAAATGAGAGTTAAAAATATTTCTGCCCCAATCCCTATGGGACACCCATTACATTTTACTGCAAAGTTCTACTGAACGAACTCCCAAGTGAATGTGGGTGGACCCAGACAATGACATCTCTTCATAGGTCACAAGGAGGTGAGAAACAATTCTTGAATTTCAGAACTTCAGCAAAGTGTAGTCTAAATTGGAGTGGCCCAAGACAGCAGGTTTGAGAGTAAGTCTAAACAGGTCACCTCCAATACCAGTCTTTAGTTTAAAAATCCCACTGGGGCAGATGAAGTCAATTGCTTGAAACCTCTCATGTGGCTAGTGGCGTTTTGGGTTTTGCTGGAAGGTCTCTGAGTTTTATCTGCCTGATCTCTTTCGGCATACCTAGAATCTTGCTTTCCCCCCAACTTCCTCCTCCTCCTCCATGTATCACATCTTGGTGTTGTGACCTGAGTCTACTCTGCTCTCCAGCCAAGGCCCAAACTCCAGGACCTTGACTCTGGGTTCTATTCCTGAGACTGATGTACTTGCCACTACCAAGAGACTGGATAGGAGTTTGGATAGAGTTTCATATGTATTTGCAATTAGATGTCACAATGACATGTATAAATAAAACATGCTCTATATAGAAATAAAATGAAGAAGACATATATATTTTATTATTAGATATTACATAAGACAGTTAAAAATAATGAGATCCCACAGAAAACATGCTGGCTGAGGTGACTCACTCTTGTAATCCCAGCACTTTGGGAGGCAAAGGTGGGAGGATCGCTTGAGCCCAAGAGTTTGAGACCAACCTGGGTAACATAGTGAAATCCCAGCTCTATAAAAAATAAAAAATTAGGCAGGTGTGGTGGTGCATGCCTGTAGTCCCGGTTACTTGGGAGGCTGAGGTTGGAGGATCACTTGAGCCCAGGAGGTCGAGGCTGTAGTGAGCTGTGATTGTACCACTTCATTCCAGCCTGGGCAACAGAATGAGACCCTATCTCAAAAAATAAAAAATAAAATAAATAAATACATTTGGCTCTCATACTTGTTAAAAAAATAAATTCCTGTGCCTGTAATTTCAGCACTTTGGGAGGCTGAGGTGAGAGGATTGCCTGAAGCCAGGAGTTCAAGGCTGCAGTAAGTCATGATTGCAACATTGCACTCCAGCCTAGGATATAGAGCAAGACCCTGTCTTCCTCTGAAAAACAAAAAATAGATTTCTGAGCCCTGCCCCCAGATTTGCGACATCAGGGAGGAGAACCAAGAAAGTGTTTTTAAGGAGCAAAAAGTGTTCCTTTGATTTTTAATTTCAATTTTTTAATTTTTTTAATTTTTCCATTTCAATGTTATGTAAATTGCTATCCCCATCTAGTCATCAGTAGATACCATGCACAAGTGAAGAGAACAAAAAAGTGATGCAGTATAGGCGGGCTATGTATTTTTCCTTCGTGCCTTGTAAATAACCTCCTTTAGCTACTACATGAGCACAAGTAATGGACAAAGCTTTCCAGGTCATCTGAGGAAAATGAGGAGTTTTCAACAGATATATATCATTATAGCAAGGAACGAGAAAACACAGTATTTTTTTCTACCCTGGCTTTTATGCTTGACCAGGTACTAGCTAAAATAAGCAGATTTTTTTGGAAGGGTAGAATATAGCTTTTTGATTACCTAGAGTTTGTTCTTTTAGAGATAGACTGCTGGGGAGGTAAGATCTTATCTGTGGTGAAGAATGTATCTGAACAAACAGCAAAATGAAATTCTAAGTTGTCTCCTAGCTACTGATCTTAGCTGGCATCTGAGAAATTCTGTAAATGACACTGGCCCCCATGCGCTGACCCTGATATGCTAGCATGCGGAACATCAAAGGGGTGCGTGCACACAGACTGAAGGGGAAAATCTCTTAAACCTTAAGGGGCTGAGTTCTATTTTTGAAAAACAGCTTTGATGAAAAGCCCATAAAATTACGTAAAACTGGGGTCATTTAAAAATTGGGAAAAACTCTCCCAGGTTGTTCTAATTTCAAATAATGACTTCTTTTTTTTCATATTAAATATATAGCCTATGGGATTCTGGGTTTCTGTCCCCCTCCAAATAAAGTAGAAAACAGATTCTCTTACCTTTTTTTTTTTATTTCTTGTTCTTGGCTTCTAAAGCTCTGCTTGTTAAGTGAACTTCTGAGCTTATGAGAAAGATAAAGGTCTTTTTCATGTGAGGTAGAGGGGGAAAGTGGTAGGGAGGGACCGGGAAAATGTTACAACTAATAACCTGCCCAAATTAGGTAAGCACAGGGGGTGAACCAAAAGATCTGATAATTATTTTTTTCTAAGTAAAAATTTAATGGCTGAAAAGGGAAAGACCAATGAATTCAATGAGCAGTGAGTCTAGCTCCTAACTCGCATTTAAGATATGTTTCATAATGATGGCGGTTGCCCACGTGAACGCCCGCCCACTGTAAGAATGAAAGTGAATGAAATCCCTTAGAAGACCTTTGATCAGGCGCTATCCCCTGACAGAAGTCAGCTTGCACCGAGAAAGAAGCAGCAATCCATCCTGTTGAGGGTGGGGTGATGGCTACCACTACTCAATTAGACAAAAGGTGACACACGGGGGTTTCAAATTCTCGAGGTGCCCCAATTAATTTATGTAGCTGCTAGTGTGTGTCAAGCTGAGTTGGGAGTTTAAAAAAATTTTTTAATGTATTTCTTCTCAATAGTATTCATATTTATTAATGTTCATTTGGTAATGTTATTCCCCTGCAGAGAAAAGGAAATGTGTTCATCTTAGCATTTTTGCCTACTTCCTCTTTTTTTCTCCTTGTTTTAATTAACAATTGCTCAGTGCCCTGAGGGCTGTCATTAATTAAAAGATTTAAAAAAAAAAAAATCCTTCAGGAATAAGAAGAACTGATATTTTCTTCTTTTTAAACATGAAAGTGGTTTTAAGATTTATTTTGTAGTGGGTTTCTCTCTTTTAATGTTCCTCTCCTTGTGATTACATGTATTTCCAAAAGATTCAGTGGTTTTTATGCAACTATAGGAGTTCTCAATATAGGAAATAAAATCTCTTGATGTTTTATTAATTCATGCTTTCCTTAGAGTTTGGTAAAAGAGCTTTTACACCACGAGAATGATGCTTTAATAGAAAAGAATATAAACATTAGTAACTCTTATAATAGGGAAAATGCACGGTTTGGTAGTTTCTTTTCTCCATTGTTCAAGAAAAAGGTAAAGATGTGCTTGGGAGTAAAAGAATTCACTGATGAAGGAAGATGGAGGAGATAAGTAGTAAGTATATATGCCTTGAAGCCATTGAGCTGTGACTTACACTATCTAATTACTATTTTGACCACTTATAGAATTTTTTCTCCCTTTAGTCTATGAAAAAGCAGATTAAATAAGAGACTATAAAGGGACCAAAATGATTCCAAAGGTGGCTTAATGAAAAAAGAATAAAATGTTCTTCAGTTTTATGGAAGGTTATAAACCTTATGAAGTGAGCCGTTTTCTGATGATAAAATGCTGCTGGAAAGGCGTTCCAGAACCTTCTCCGACACAGGAGAACAGTCTCTTTCAGTACCAAGGTCATCAGAAGAGGCTTACAAATATTTTATCACTGCTCATATCCCTTTTGTTGCGGTTTCTGAACTCCATTCCTCATGTTAAAATATCAATGCAAACCCTAGGAATTAATTTAAAAAATAATTTGTGTTTGAGTTGAATTATAAAAGCCAGTTTGTCTTTATTGAGGCCTCTTGTGGGAAATCCTTAGTGAATCAGTAGGTCCTTTCTTCAGTTCCTCTTCTCCTTATCCTTTTTCAGGATGTGATAAACCCACACTCCAACCTTTTTCAGCAACACCAGCAGACGCACACTTTTCAGTGCGGTCATTTCTAGTTAATCATCCATCAACTCCGCTCAGCACATTCCTCTCCTTTTCCAAATTGGGTCACTGCATGGCTCCCTATTGGCCCACTCTGATCTCCTCTCTCTATAGTCTGTTTTTCAAAGGCTTTGGCCACAAAGGATTATTTGGCCAACTCTGTGGCAAATAATCCTAAATACAAATCATTAATCCTGAGTTTGTGCACTTCTTGACCTTTTGATTTAAAATATCTTTAAAATCATGAAAGCAAGGCTGGGCGTGGTGGCTCACACCTGTAATCCCAGCACCTTGGGAGGTTGAAGTGGGCAAATCACTTGAGGTCAGGAGTTTGAGAACAGCCTGACCAACATGGTGAAACTCCATCTCTACTAAAAATACAAAAAAAAAAAAAAAAAAAAAAAAAAAATTAGCCAGGCATGGTGATGTGCACCTGTGACCCCAGTTACTCAGGAGGCTGAGACAGGAGATTCACTTGAACTTAGGAGATGGAGGCTGCAGTGAGCTGAGATCGTGCCACCGCACTCCAGCCTGGGTGACAGAGAGCTAGACTCTGTCTCAAAAAAAAAATAAAATAAAATTATGTTTACACTATACTATAGTCTAAAAGTGTGCAATAGCATTATATCTAAATATATATATATATATACAGACCTTAATTAAAATGTATTATTGCTAAAAATGCTAATGATCATCTGTGCCTTCAGTGAGTCATAATCTTTTAGCTGGTGGAGATCTTGCCTCGATGTTGATGGCTGCTGACTGATCGGGGTGATTGTTGCTGATTAGGGTGATTGTGGCAAATTTTTTTTTTTTTTTTGAGATGGGGTCTCTGTCACCCAGGCTGGAGTGCAGTGTTGCGATCTCGGCTCACTGCAACCTCCTCCTCCTGGGCTCAAGCGATTCTTCTGCCTCAGCCTCCTGAATAGCTGGGACTACAGGCGTGCGCCACCACGCCCAGCTAATTTTTCTATTTTTGTAGAGATGAGGTTTCATCATGTTGGCCAGGCTGTTCTTGAACTCCTGACTTCAAGTGATCCACCGGCCTTGGCCTCCCAAAGTGCTGGGATTACAGGCGTGAGCCACCACGCCCGGCCAGCAACTTCTTAAAGTAAGACAGCAATGAAGTTTGCTGCATTGATGGATTCTTCCTTTCACAGAAGATCTCTCTGTAGCATCTGATGCTGTTTGATAGCATTTTACCCACGATAGAACTTCTCTTAAAATTGGAGGCAATCTTCTGAAACCTTGTTCCTGCTTTTAAACTAAGTTTATGGAATGTTCTAAATCCTTTATTGTCAGCTCAACAATGTTCACATCATCTTCACCTTGGAGTAGATTCCATCTCAAGAAAACACTTTCTGGCCAGGCATGGTAGCTCACACCTGTTATCCCAGCACTTTGGGAGGCTGAGGTGGGAGGATCACTTGAGCCCAGGAGTTCAAGTCCAGCCTGGGCAACAAGGTGAAACCCCCATCTCTCAAAAAATACAAAAATTAGCTGGGTGTGGTGGCACATGCCTGTAGCCCCAGCTACTCAGGAGGTTGAGGTAGAAGGATCACCTGAACCTGGGGAAGCTGAGGCTGCAGTGAGCTGTGATCACACCATTGCACTCCAGCCTGGGCGACAGAGAGAGAGACACTGTCTCAAAAAAACAAAACAAAACCAAAAACACTTTCTTTGCTCTTCCATAAGAAACAACTTATCCATTCAAGTTTGATTGTGAGATTGCAGCAATTCAGTCTCATCTTTAGACTCCACTTCTAATTCTAATTCTCTTGCTGTTTCCACATCTGCAGTTACTTCCTCCACTGAAGTCTTGACCCTCAAAGTCATCCAGGAGGGTTGGTATCAATTTCTTCCAAATTCCTGTCAATTTTGATATTTTGACCTTCTTTCATAAATCACAAATGTTCTTAATGGCATCTGGAATGATAAATCCTTTCCAGAAGGTTTTCAATGTACTTTGCCCTGATCCATCAGAGGAATCACTACATGGTAGGTTAGCCTTACAAAATGTATTTCTTAAATAATAGGGCTTGAAAGTTAAAATTATTCCTCGATCCATGGGCTGTAGAATGGATGTGGTGTTAGCAGGCATGAAAACAACATTCATCTCCTTGTACATCTCCATCAGAGCTCTTGGGTGACCAGGTGCATTGTCAATAAGGAGTAACCTTTGAAAGGAATCTTTTTTTTTTTTTCCTGAGAAATGGTCTCAATGTTTAAGCTCAATAATGAGCTTAAAATATTCAGTAAGCCATGATGAAAACAGATGTGCTGTCATCCAGGCTTTGTTGCTCTTTTTGTGGAGCAGAGGCAGAGTAGATTTGGCATCATCCTGAAAGGTTCTAGGATTTTTGGAATGGTCAATGGGCATTGGCTTCAACTTCAAGTCACCAACTGCGTTAGCCCCTAACAAGACAGGCAGCCTGTCCTTCGAAGCTTTGAAGCCAGGCATTGACTTCTTCTCTCTAGCTATGCAAGTCTTACATGGTATCTTTTCCCAAGAGAAGCCTGTTGCATTACGGGCACTTATAGTTCCAGCTACTTGGGAGACTGAGGCAGGAGAATGGCATGAACCCGGGAGGCGGAGCTTGCAGTGAGCTGAGATGGTGCCACTGCACTCCAGCCTGGGCAACAGAGCGAGACTCTATCTCAAAAAAAAAAAGAAAAGAAGAAGAAAGAAGAAGAGGAGAAGAAGAAAAGAAGAAGAAGGAGAAGGAGAAGGAGAAGAAGAAGAAGAAGGAGGAGGAGGAGGAGGAGGAAGAAGAAGAAGAAGAAGAGGAGGAGGAGGAGGAGGAGGAGGAAGGAGGTTTCATTATAGGGAAAATCTATTGTTCTGCATAGCCACCTTTATCAATGATCTTAGCTAGATTTTCTGGAGAATGTGCTTGCAGCTTCTACATCAGCACTAGCTGCTTCGCCTTGCACTTATGTTATGAAGATGGCTTCTTTCCTTAAACCTCATGAACCAATCTCTTCTAGCCTCAAATGTTCTTCTACAGCGTCCTTACCTCTCTCAGCCTTTACAGAGCTAAAGAGAGTTAAGGTCTTGCTCTGGATTAGGCTTTGGCTTAAGGGAATGTTGTGGCTGGTTTGATCTTCTACCCAGACAACTAAAACTTTTTCTATATCTGCAAAAAGGCTGTTCCACTTTTTAACCATTTGTGTGTTCACTGGAGTAGTACTTTTAACTTTCTTCAAAAACTTTTCCTTTTGCATTCACAATTTGGTTGTTTGGTACAAGAGGCCTAGCTTTTAGCCTATCTTGGCTTTTAAGATGCCTTCCTCACTAAACTTAATCGTCTCTAGCTTTTAGATTCAAAGTGAGAGACATGATACTCTTTCTTTCACTTGAACACTTAGAGGCCATTGTAAGGTTATTAATTGGTCTAATTTCAATGTTGTTGTGTCTCAGGGAATAAGAAGGCCTGGAGAAAGGGAGAGAGACAGGAGAATGACTAGTTACTGGAGAAGTCAGAGATTCTGACTTCATGGATTAAGTTTGTTGTCTTATATGGGCATGGTTTGTGGTACTCCAAAACAATTACAACAGTAATATCAAAGATTACTGATCATAGATTACAGATATAAAGAAAAAGTTTTAAATACTGGAAGAATTTCCAAAATGTGACACAGAGACATGAAGTGAGCACATACTGTTGGAAAAATGGTACCAAAAGACTTGCCCAATGCAGGATTGCCACAAACCATCAGTTTGTAAAAAAAATAAATAAATAAAAAACCTCAATATCTGCTAAGCACAGCAAAGTGAAGCACACTAAAATGAAGTATGCCTATAAATTATTGGTTCTTCATGATAGCATCTCAAAGTAGAATTACTAGGTTAAAGTTTGTGAACACATACATCTAGATTAAGATACAGACATCTTGCATATCTAACATAGATCTTAAGATATATTGACAATGCCAACTTTTTGTTGCCAAAGTGGTGACTTTTGTTTTTTCCTGCTTTTTATTTTAAAATGATTTCAAACTTACAGAAAAATTATAAGAATGTACAATGGATACTATTTAATCACATCTGATTTAAAAAACCTGGATACCCTTTGCTCAAAGATGAAATCAAGTTTTGCCAATTGGCTCAATCCCGTCCTTCATAGCAAAAGCACCATTCCCGGATCCTGGGTTGTACCCAATTCCAGGTCTCTCTAGTCTTCTTCAATCTAAATCAGTTCCTCAGTCTCTACTTTATTTTCATCCTGAAGAGGACATTATGAATATCAGTTTTAATGTCTCATCATCTTCTGAAGTGCAACAAATCTAAAACTGATTTCATCATCTTTCTCTGCAAATCAACTTTCCCACTAAATTCCTACTTTTTTTTTTATCATCCTTCTTCCAACATCCTAGGCTTAAAACTTTCCTTCTCCCTTAATCCACACATAGTTCTCAAATTGTTAAACATTATTATTCAATTGTCCCATTCGATACATTTACCTGCACTTTCCCATGGACTCAACATGTCCATCACTCAACTCATCAGCTTCTTTCTAAAACCTTCTCCTCAGCTTCCTGCATGAATAACCTCTGCATGGCACCAACATTGGCCAAGTGGGCCAAGGTAGCATGAGGAAAGACAGACAGCTGGAAAGGACCTGGCCCTGTGTGCTAGAAGAATAGGTAGGAACAGAAGAGGGAGGGCATAACATGTGAATAAGCCTTTAAATGCTGTGCTACATATTCCAATTTTAATTCGTGTCTTCTTTCTGGACTATTCTGTGGGCATTTTAAGACTCTAGCCATTTAAAAAGCTGCTTTACAATGTGATCGCTAGTAAGCTTTTTGTATACAGAGGGACTAAATAAAAGTTTGTTGATAAATAAAGTTGATAAATTACATTGAGGCTTAAAGTCTTTGAGAGTTCATACTCTACTATGAATTGCTTTCTTCTCTAAATGTGGCATGAACATATTGAACCATCTGATTTTAAAAACATGGAAAATCATCTCACCTTCCCTCTAAACAACAGTAGAGAGACTGTGTATACTAATTTGGCAAACACTGATTTTGCAGAAAAGAAACATTCAGCAAATACTTATTGAGGGCCCAGTACACACACACACACACACACGTATATATACACATACATATTTATAGACAAATATAATTGATGCATTACTTAAGGAAGTGATAACCATTTGCAAATAAAAGTATGAAAACATCTATCCTCAATTAAATAGTGTACCTTTTAAAATGATAAACACATTGGCTTAAATTTTTTCACAGTCTTTTAGAAATTGAGTTTCCAGTTTTCATAAGCCAATAAGGAAAGCTAGTGCTTGTGCTCTTGGAGAGGAAAAGCGTGTTTTTGTCTGGCAATGTGTGTGGTGGCAAACGTGTGCATAAATTCTGGATCTAATATCTGGCTTTCCATTCCTGTTCTGCCACTTGCTAACTGTGTGATGGGGCGAGATGGGGCCTCCAGACCCTAGCTTCTTCATTTGTAAAGTAGGGGAATGATGATAGTTCCCACCTCATAGTGTTATTGCATTAAATGAATTAACATACATGAAGAGTTCATAACAAATGGTGAAGATGGATGATGCCCTCCTAAGGATTCTTTCAGTTGCAATAATCTTATTTAAATCCAATCAATCCTGATTATTAATACATTTACTGATTCAATTAACATTCACTGTAGTTCAGTAAGCTAGGAGCAGTGATGGGTAAGACATAGTTCCCATCATCAAAGGCTATCATATTATAAAAACTGAAGAAGCAAAATAATACTGTTGGGTAAGGACGAGACACTTCCCCTCTGTTCCCAGCTTTCTATCTCGGCTCATAAGAGAAAACATCCATCCTTGCATGGCTCAGTGGATGTGGATTCTTGGATGAATCCCTTACAGCTAGCTCTTTACTTTAGTTCTGAACTAGTTCTCACGGGAGAGGAGCTGCTTATCTGAATAAATCTGTTATTTGTGGGGCCATGTTTCCCCTAGTGATCAGTAATGCTGCACAGAAATATAATGGGTATCTCTGGGCTCAGTTCAACCTGATATTGGACAGGTGAGCATGCCCACATACTCAGGATCCTTTTCTTTCTCTCTGCTGTCCTTGGCCTCTCCTTTTCCCTCTCCCTCCATCCACCAGCTCTCTGAACATGAGAGTGCATGTGCGTATACACCTTCTCCCACACATGAGCATAGGATCCCAAGGTCTAGATTTTGGATGGGACATAAGAGACTCCATTCCTTCTTTTCCCCAAATTACGCCTGCCATCCAGCTTTCCTTTGGATTTTCAGGAAGTGGTTCAGATATTGATAAAATTTACATTGGATTTCTTATTTGATTATTAATCCTTTTGTAGGTGTTCTTTGGCAGAGAACCCTATAGGTAAGAAGAACAAGTGCCAGGATTTGGATATCCTGAACACCTAAAAATGTGTTATGTAAACTTTTTCTACAAGACATGTTATCTCCTAAGAACAAAACTCTCTTAAATTAAAATCTTCCAATTGCTCTGTTTCTTTAGTCATCTTTATCTTGGATGATATCTACATAAATTGTCTCAATTTCTCTTCTCCTTCTCCTCTTCCTCTTTCTTTTCATTTTGTATTTTAGTTCTGGAAGCAGTTCTTTGAGATAATCTACTCAGTCTCTCTGTAGCTGAGGAAACAAACAGAGTGGTTAAGTATTTAATTAACCTGTAATCCCAGCAGTTTGGGAAGCTGAGGGCAGGTGGATCACCAGAGGTCAGGAGTTCAAAACCACCCTGGCCAACATGGTGAAACCCTGTACCTACCAAAAATACAAAAAAAATTAGCTGGGCATGGTGTTATGTGTCTGTAGTCCCAGCTACTTGGGAGGCTGAGGCAGGAGAATCACTTGAACCTGGGAGGCGGAGGTTGTAGTGAGCCGAGATGGGGCCACTGCACTCCAGCCTGGGTGACAGAGTGAGACTCCATCTCAAAAAAATAAAAATAAAAATAAAATAAAATCAATATTTAATTAATGACATGCAGCTAGTTAACAGCTAAGCTGGACTTGAGTCCAGATTTGCAGACTCCATGTACTGTTCTTCCCATCAAACTATGTTATCTTCTAATTTCTTACTCCATCTTTGACACACTTCAGTTTTCATCCCAGCTACATCAACAATATTGTTTCAGGTTTACCCCCTCCTCTTTGAGCCCTGCTGCCATTGTCTTAACTCAGGCCTTCACCATCTCCTGTTTCCATCTCTTTCCTCCATTCTTTCCCACATGGGGCTGCTAGAGTCAGTTTCCTAAAACAAAATATGAATGTACTAGTCCTCTGGTGTATAGACCTTCAATGCTCTTCATTGCCTCCTGGATTGGCTCCAAATTCCTTGGGATGGCATTCTAACTGGAAGCTATCATTTTAGACTAATTTCTTGTCACTCTTTCTCCACCCCTCCAACTTCCCTACCCCCAAAATGCCTGTGCCTTGGTAACAGACTGGTCCCCAATTACAGTATGCCTATGCCTATTTATCACATTCTTAAAAATTGAACTAAACTCTAATCAATGCAAACATTATATCTTCTAACTATCTAAGTCAGACCAATCACTCTCTTACCAGTAATTTTATCACATCTGGTCATGCCATTAATGGCATTTCTTGCATGATATGGTTTTCATTTGGATCCATGCTTTCCACACTAGGCCATGAGCACCTAGAGAGCAGGGACTAGTGTTCTCTTTCTCTTTATGTTTCTGGGGCTTAGCCCTGGTTTGTTAGTTCTAACAGTTTTTTTGGACATCTTTAGGGTTTTCTATATGTAAGATCATGTCATCTGCAAACAGATAATTTTACCTTTTCATTTCCAATCTGAATGCCTTTTATTTCTTTCTTATCTAATTGATCTGGCTAGGACTTTCAGTGCTCTGTTGAATATACATGATGAGAGTGGCCATCCTTGTTTTGTTCCTGATGTTAGGAAAAAAGGTTTCCACTTTTCACCATTGAGGATGATGGTAGCTGTGGATTTAACATAGATGGCCTTTATTATGTTGAGGTATATTCCTTTTATAGCTAGTTTGTTGAGAATTTTTATCATGAAAGAACATTAAATTTTGTCAAATGATTTTTCTGTGGCTATTGAGATGGACATATGATTTTTATTCTTCATGCTGTCAATGTTGTATATCACATTTATTGACATGTCTATGTTGAATCATGCTTGCATCCCAGGGACAAATCTCAATTGGTTATGGTGTATGATTCTTTAATATACTGTTGAATTTGGCTTGCTATTATTTTGTTGAGGATTTTTGCATCCATGTTCATCAGGGATATTGGCCTGCAGTTTTCTTTTTTTGTAGTGTTCTTGTCTGTCTTTGGTAATGCTGACCTTGTAAAATGCATCTGGAAGTATTCCCATTCCCTTCATTTTTTTAAAAGAGTTTGAGAAGACTTGGTATTAATTATTCTTTAAATGTTTGATAGAATTCAGTAGCAAAGTCATCTGGTCCTCACTTTTTCTTTCTTGAGAGATTTTTGATTAGTGATTTAACTTCCTTACTTATTAGTAGTAACTTCAGATTTTCTATTTCTTCATGATTCAGTCTTGTTAAGATATATGTGTCTAGGAATTCACTCATTTCATCTAGGTTATCCAATTTGCTTACATATAGTTGTTCATAGTATTTGAACTTAGTATTTGTATTTCTGTTGTATCAGTTGTAATCTCTCCTCTTTCATTTCTTACTTTATGTATTTGAGACTTTTCTTATTTTTTTCTTAGTCTAGCTAAAGGCTTGTCAATTCTGTTTTTCAAAACACCAACTGTTAGTTTTGTTGACCTTTTCTATTGTTTTTCTAGTCTTTATTTCTGCTCCAATCTTTGTTATTTTCTTCTTTCTGCTAAATTCGGGCTTACTTTATTCTTCTTTTTCTGGTTTCTTAAAGTTTAAAGTTAGGTTGTTTATTTGAGATCTTTCTTTTTGCTTAATGTAAGTGTTTATTACAATAATCTTCCCTCATAGAACTGCTTTTGCCTCATCTCATAAGTTTGTTAAGTTTCTATTTTCATTTGGCTCAATTTTTTAAAAAATTTCTTTCGATTTCTTCTTTGACTCATTGGTTGTTCAGAAGTATGTTGTTTACTTTCCATATATTTGTGAATTTTCCAGTTTTCCTCCTGTTATTGATTTCTAGTTTGTTACTTTTGTGGTTATAGAGATAATTATTATGATTTCAATCTTTTTGAGTTTAAGGCTTCCTTTGTAGACTAACATATTGCTATAATCTGAAAGTTTATGCTTCCCTACATTTCACATGTTAAAACATAATAATCAATGTGATGATACGATATTAGGAGCCAGGGCCTTTGGGAGGTGACTAGATCATGAGGGTGAAGCCCTCATGAAAGGGATTAGTGCCCTTATATAAGAAGCTCTTCCCCCTTTCATCAGTGAGGACAGCTGCCCATGAGCCAGTAAGTGGACCCTCACTAGACAGTAAATCTTTTGCCACCTTTATCTTGAAATTCCAAGCCTCCAGAAGTGTGAGAAATACATTTCTGTTGTTTAAAAGCCATTTAGTTTATGGCATTTTGTTATAGCAGCCCAAAAGGGCTAAGACACATGTGAGGATCCTGGAGAATGTTCTATGTGTGCTTGACATGCATATGTACTCTGTTGCTGTTAGATGAAATGTTCTGTATATATATGTTAGGTCCATTTGGTCTAAAGTATAGTTGAAGTCCAATGCTTCCTTATTAATGTTTTTGACTGCATGATCTTCCCATTGTTGAAAATGGGGTATTGAAATCCCATACTATTATTTTATTGCTTTCTATTTCTCCCTTCAGATACACTAAAACTGCTTTATATATTAAGATGCTCTGATGGTTAGATGTATAGAAACTTATAATTATTATATTCTCTTGATGAAATTATCCCTTTATTATTATATATCAACCTTCTTGGTTTTTTGTTTCAATTTTTGACTTAAGCTCTTTTCTGTGTGATTTTAGTATAGTTACCCCTGTTCTCTTTCGGTTTCCATTTGCATGGAATATCTTTTCCTACCCCTTCACATAAACCTAGGTATAACTTGAAGTTAGAGTGAGTCTCTTCTAGGCAGCAGATTTTTAAAAAAATCCATTTAGCCATTCTTTATCATTCAAATGGAGAATTTAGCTCATTTACATTTAAAGTAATTATTGATATGAAAGGACTTACTATTGACATTTTAGTAATTCTTTTCTGACTGTTTTGTAGTTCTTACTTATATTCCTTTCTTCTCCTACTATTTTCCTTTGTGATTTGGTGATTTTTTTAAAAAACAGTAGTATGTTTTGATTACTTTATCTTTATATTTTGTGGTCTACTACAGGTTTTTGTTTTGTGGTTACCACAGGGCTTGCATATAACATATTATAGTTATAACAGTATATTTAAGCTTATAACAACTTAACTTCAATTACTTACAACAACTCTCCACTTTTACTTTCTCATTTTATGTTTTTAATGTCAGAATTTACTTCTTTTTATATTGTGTATCCATTAACAAATTATTGTAGCTATAGTTATTTTTAATACTTTTTTATTTTAACTGTTATACTAGAGCTAAAAGTGATTTATACATCATCATTACAGTATTAGATTATTCTGAATTTGACTGTACTTACTTACTCTTACTTACCTTGACCAATGATATTACTAATTAGTGTCTTTTCATTTCAGCTTGAAGAACTCCTTTATCATTTTTTGTAAGTTAAGTCTAGTGATGATGAACTCATTCAGCTTTTGTCTGTCTGGAAAAATGCTTATTTTTCCTTCATTTCTGAAAGACAGTTTTGCTAGATAAAGTAAAGTATTTCTGGTGGATGTTTTTTTTCTTTTAGCACTTTGACTATATCATCCCACTCTTTCCTGGTCTGCTGGGGTTTCTAGTTAGAAATCTTCTGACAGTCGATTGAAGGTATCCTTGCATGTGACAGGCCTCTTTTCATACTACTTTCAAAATCCATCATCTTTGCTTTTTGACATTTGATTATAATGTGTCTTGGTGAAGTTTTCTTTGGCTTGAACCTGTTTGGGAACCTTTGGGCCTCATGTATCTGGATATCCATATTTCACTCAAGACTTGGAAAAATTTTAGCTATGATTTCTTTAAATAAATTTATTTTCCTTCCTCTTTTTATTCTCATTTGGAGACTCCTATAATTCATACAATCTTTTGTTTGGTGGTGACTTATAAATCCCATAGGCTTTCTTTGTTCAATTCCTTTTTCTTCTTTTCTCCTTTGACTGGATAATTTCAAATGACCTGTCTTTGAGTCCGCAAATTCTTTCTTCTGCTTGATCAAGTCTGTTGTTGAAATTCTCTATTGCATTTTTTAGTTCATTCATTGTATCTAAGAGTTTGTTTATTTAATTATTTCTGTTTCTTTGTTAAACTTCTTGGCTGATTGTGGTGGCTCATGCCTGTAATCCCAGCACTTTGGAAGGCTGAGGCGGGTGGATCACTTGAGGTCAGGAGTTCGTGACCAGACTGACCAACATGGTAGTATTTCTCTACTAAAAATACAAAAATTAGCCGAGCGTGGTGGTGGACACCTGTAATCCCAGCTACTCAGGAGGTTGAGGCCAAAGAATCATTTGAATGTGGGAGGAGGAGGTTGCAGTAAGCTGAGATCACACTATTGCACTCCAGTCTGGGTTACAGAGTGAAACTCTGTCTCCACAAAAACAAAACAAAACTTCTCATTTTGCTTATGTACTTTTTTTCTGATTTTTGTTTAGTTGTCTGTGCTTCTCTTATAGGTCACTAAGATTTCTTTAAACAATGGTTTTGAATACTATTGTCAAGCAGTTCATAAATCTTCCTTTCTTTGGGGCTAGTTATGGGAAATTTATTGTGTTCCATTGGTGATGTCATGTTTCCTTAGTTTTTCATGTTCCTTGAAGTTTTGCACTGCTGTCTTTGCATTTAAATAAGCAGTTGCTTCCTCTAATTCTTACTGACTGGCTTAGGGAGAGAAATAATGTGGCCAGTCAGCCCAGTTAGGTATTCTCTAGATTTCTCCCCTCCTCCCTCCCTCTCTCCCTCCCTTCCTTCCCTCTTTCTTCCTTCCTTTCTGTCTCTCTCTCTTTCTTCCTTTCTCTCTCTTTCTTC
The DNA here is from genome assembly GCF_009764315.1 of Trachypithecus francoisi. Taxonomy (NCBI): domain Eukaryota; kingdom Metazoa; phylum Chordata; class Mammalia; order Primates; family Cercopithecidae; genus Trachypithecus; species Trachypithecus francoisi. Next base: position 67,638,598 of record NW_022681460.1, read on the forward strand.
CTCTCTCTCTCTTTCTTGTGAAAAGGCCTGCACTGTTGCCCAGGCTGGAGTGCAGTGGTATAATCATGGCTCACTGCAGCCTTGACCTCCTGGGCTCAAGCAGTCCTCATGCCTCAGCCTCTGGAGTAGCTGGAACTACAGGCACACACCACCACACACAGTTAATTTAAAAAAAACAACAAAACTTTTTTTGTAGATACAGGGTCTCAGTAGGTTGTCCAGGCTGGTCTCGAACTCTTGGTCTCAAGCGATCCTCTTGCCTTGGCTTTCCAAAATACTGAGATTACAGGCATGAGCCACTGTACATAGTCTCACACCTTTGCTATGGATGCATCCATCCCACTCTCTTCTTCTCTTTCGAAGGGGAATTCTTAAGATTGTATGCCTTCTCACAGTCTCACTGAGTCACAGTGCATGCTCAGTGCCTCTGCTTTGTTCCTAAGGGTGATACCCTAGGGAAAAAAATGCTCAAGTTTGTGTGTCTTCTCCCAATCTTGCAGAGGCAAGCTGGCTGATTGTGCAGGCTCCCAAGCCATCTGCAAAGGCTCACACTCACTGTGCATTGGGAGGAAGACTGTGGGGGTAATAGGGAAATGCACAGGGATCCAGTCACAGAGTGTTTGTGAAGGTGAGCCATGACAAACATTGTAAGTCCTCATGGGGCCATTTGGAGTGGGCATGCTGCTGAGGCATTCCAACTGACTTGTAAGTGGACTACCTGATGGAAGCTGAGAAGATGGTTAGTAGGTTACATGTCCCTTTGTTGGGTTTCTTGGTTAGTTGCTATGAATCCCTTCTTCTCTTCCCTGCTCCCAGGCTCCCCCAGCTACTCAGTTATGCTGATTTTTTTTTCAGTATTCTGGGTGGGGCAAGAAGGAGGTAGGCCTCTTGAGCAGCATTCTGCACAACTGGGAAGGCCAGGGCTCATTCACTATGCTTTTTACTTCCCCTAATGGGAGAAACTTGTGGACCACATGGGTCTCTTTTGTCACTGACCTATGCCAAATTGGGGGAGGAGTAATGTGGGTAAAGTGGAACTGTTCTTCTTACCCTCTTCAATGCATCAATTCTTAGATTTTTGCTTCAACAGCATGCTGAAGCTTCTCTGGACTCCCAGACTCCCACAAAGCTAATCTTTTCCATGGGTGGCTGTCTAAATTGGTGCACTATAGGGAGATGAGGACAGAAAGCTCCTATATTCCTCCATTTTGCTGACATTACTCTTCTGGAAGACTTAACATTACAAAGATGGCAATATGCTCTCTAAATTCCTCTACAGATTCAATGCAATCCTTATAAAAATAATGACTGCCTTTTTTGCATAAAAGAATAACCTGGTCCTAAGATTTGTATAGAAATGCCAGGAACCCAAATAACCAAAATAATCTTGAAAAAGAACAAAGATGAAGCACTCACACTTCCAAATTTTAGAACTTATTATAAAACTACAGTAATTAAGACTTTGTGATACTGACATAAGGATAGGCATATAAATCAATAGAATACAATTGAGAGTCCAGAAATAAGCCCACACATTTGTGGTTTATTGATTTCAACAAAGTGGTTATAATAACCAAAAATTGAAAAAATCAAAATATTCATCAACTGATTAAATAAAATGTGACATATTCACACAATGGAATTTTTTGATAACAAAAAGAAACGCACTACTGATTCATGCTACAACATAGATGAAACTCAAAGACATTATGCCAAAATGTCTTTGTGACTCAAAAGAAGCCAGTCACAAAAGATCACATATTATACGACCCCACTTATATGACATGTCTAGAATAGGCAAATGTACAGAGAAAAGTAGATTTAGTGGTTACCTAGAATTTGGGAGTAAGTGAGGGGAGAATGGGCAGTGACTATTTTAGGTGGAGGATGATGAAGTTGTTCTAAAATTAGGTTACAGTGACAGGTGTGCAACTTTGCAAATATTCTAAAAATCTTTGAATTGTACACTTTAAACAGGTGAACTTTATGGTATGTAGATTATAGTTCAATAAATCTGTTAAAAAGTTGAAAGACAGAAGCATTGCCTTATCTCCGATGTGTCCTAGGTACGCATGGTTACTTTACTGCCATTTATGGTTACTTTACTGCCATTTTAGGTTAATATGGGCAACTCGGATAGTTAACTGTTCCCTGTTCACACCTAACCCTCCATAACTATAAGGAAGTCATGACTACCTAGAGACGAAAACTCTACACTACACAGGATTCTCAACTTAGTCCACTAAAAAAAAGTTTAAGCTGCTCTTTGTATTATCTTCATTTTCTGTAATGAAACACTTGTTTTATTCCAGCCAAACAACTCCTAGGTACTTATGAACTCCACTCACTTTCTTCTTTTCTCACTCTTGCTCTCACTCTCTTCTCACCTTCAAAGTAATATCCATTTCCAAAGTATTAAAATCAGGTCTTTAAGAAAGGTTACTCTTATTTATTACTATGATGATGTCATCTCTTCCCTCCTTGAATCTACTCTCCTTAGAAATACACTGAACATAAACTACATGCCAGACTCTGATTACTACTGAGGATCCAAAGATGAATGACCCACATTTCTGTCTGGAAGAAGCTTTCAATCCAAGTGAAGTGACAGATATGTGTACATGCACTCAACGAGTATATGACAACATAAAACAATGCAACAGGTGCAGAAGGGGAGTATAATTACTTTCAATCAGAAGAGATGGGAAGGCCTCCAAATTCAAACAGATCTTTGTAAATCTGTCATATTGTCAGTTGACTTCAAAGCTTTACAAGATATCATGAATCAAATTCCAAAGTTAAAGAACAAAGTATAGGACCTAATAGTTGGTCCCTTTTCACAAATGGAACCTACTAGTTAATTTCATATTCATATGGACCCTATAAATATTAATAAGATTAGATTATAAGATGGGATTCTAATAAAAGGAACCAAAAGAATGTGAGGATGCTAAAAATGAAACCAACATTTTAAACAGTGAATATTTCTGAATCACAAAATGAAACTCTTTTATAGCCAAAACCTCCAAACCAAATAAAAACCAAATCAAACCAAAACAAACAACATTCTACCTCCAAATAGATAAATACCGTGTTTCCTAAGGCTTGATCTTCTCACTGTCTACAGGATTCCTGTACAATTCATGGTCACTGTGAGAGTGACCCTTAGAGTTACCCTTGAAGACACTGAGAACTAAGAAGGAAGCTTGGCTCTATGGTGCCATGCTCATAGGAACTTTGACTAGTTCATTAGTTGATGGTGTCACTCCCCACTCTCTCTTGCACATTTTGATGTGTATTTTGGCATTGCATGAATGACTCTTGTCCAAAACCCGGAATCTTGAGTCAGTTTTTGAGCTTTTTCATGTACAAGGATCATCCTAACACAATAGGCAAAATAAAGTGAAATGGAAAGCAAAGAGCTTCTTTTGTGGGATCTGAGGTCACAAATCCCCACTTCCTCATATGGCAACTGATGATACATCTCCCGGATTTTGTTCCCCACAGACCTTGACCTTAATCAGTCTCCTGGCCCTTGAGGATTTTCCTGAATTGCCCATCACTCTTTCCACTTGAATCTATATGACACGAGATGTCTATTCTATTGATCTTTGCATCCACACAGGGTGCCCATCATCATCTTCATTCTTAGTTAGATTCTTGGTCCCGTTTCTTCTTGCATAACCTTGTTCAGCCCAGAATGACATCTCCCTCATAGGAATTTAACTTTCCAGTGTTCTGTTATGCGCTTGGTTCATGGTTGTTTAGTGAATGAATAAACCTATTCTATAATTTTTAAAGAATTTATGTAAAGACAAACAGAATAGTTGTTCTCCAGTTCACTTATTAGTCAGTTGTCTGTAAGTCATATAACTATTCCTAGGACCCAAATAGAATGCGTAAAATTCCAACTTTAAAAACCTGCAGGATGAGAGAAAATGAAATCTGCTACTATCTTTTAATGTCTTTAAGGTGATAGGCAATAAGAAAGCTGCCAAAATCAGAATCAATCTCAAATATATATTTTTTTCTCTGGGAGTGATTGAAAGGGAGCATAAAAAGCTGTCAGGCTGACAGATGGATTACTACTATTTCAGATTTGCAACTAGAAAACAAGGCCAGGCTGTGGATCTCAGTGTGAAATTGCAAGTCCTCTATCTATTTCAGGAGATCATATGGGAACAACTTATTTTATTTCCCAGTCATCCCCCACTTCTCTTACATACACAGCAGCTGTCATACTTGATGCGAGCTGATCAAGGACAGTGCTAGAGTTGGATTCCTCCAAACTTTCCTTTACCCAACCGTTTTAAAAAAGTGTAACAATTTACAAAAGCTGAGAGGCTTGTAAATATATGTTTCTCTACGGTAAAGAGGTAATCCCTAAGATTGGATTATATCGTTGAAAGTTACAATATTGAATACTGTCTTTAGCACCACCCAGCATCTCCTAGGATCATCTTTCCTCTGGGTGACCTCACTTCCTACATTCCTTTCTTCCGGAGTAAATTGCTGCCTGTACTTAGACTGCCTGCCCTGGGCATTCTTTCATTTTCTGATCATTTCCATATGAGCCTCCTCCCATCAAAAATTATCTTTTATATTTCCTGACACCAAAAAAAGAGATATGCCAAGCCCAAGCTCAGACTGAGTTTAATATTTGAGAAACTGCTTTATGTATTTCTGCTCCAGAGTTATTTTCATTTAAACAGATGGCTACTGAAACATATTGCTTTAATGTAATATAATGCATGTAAGAGTAGAAACTTAGACTGTACAGCAACATAATAATGCCCCATCTCATTTCACACTACAGAGGTGACTATTACCCCTATAAATAAAGCTGAGGTTATGCTTTGATCCTCAAGAAAAAAAGCCTATATTCTATTTCAGTTGAGTCATTTATTATTCAAATGCTATTGTTTGATATTACTTTTCCTGGACACTATATTTTCTCACTCACCTTCACACTCACATGATTTTAAATATTTTAAATAACCTTTTATTTATAGTCTGTTTTTTGGTATGGAACATTTCCAATGTTTCATCATGAAACAATGAACTTAATAGCAAATTCCTATAATCTACTAACAAAACAGATCTAAACTTTTGAAAGCGATATTATCTTGCTTCATTTTCTGAAGTCAACTTATTAATAAAGCCATCAAGAGTGATGTAGCATCTTATTATCAAAGGGCAGTCAAAAAAAGTACGCTTCCTGGCTCAAGCCTGTAATCCCAGCACTTTGGGAGGCCGAGACGGGCGGATCATGAGGTCAGGAGATCGAGACCCTCCTGGCTAACACGGTGAAACCCCGTCTCTACTAAAAATACAAAAAAAAAAAATAGCCGGGCGAGGTGGCGGGCGCCTGTAGTCCCAGCTACTCGGGAGGCCGAGGCAGGAGAATGGCGTAAACCCAGGAGGCGGAGCTTGCAGTGAGCTGAGATCCGGCCACTGCACTCCAGCCTGGGCGACAGAGCGAGACTCCGTCTCAAAAAAAAAAAAAAAAAAAAACAGTACGCTTCCGACTCCTTTCTGTTAATCAATTAGTGGTGGATCATTAGAAAATGACTCCACTGCTCTGGGTCTCTAAACACTGAGAACTGGATTTAATAATTCCTGAAAATTTTTAAGTCCACCTTTCTCTGGATCTAAAAAGTTGTGGTCCAGTTTTCTCTCACAGACATAAACACATAATTTTTATTATTTTATCTAGACTATTTGTTATAGTATCATGGTTATCAGTTCTGGCCTAAGTTTGGATTCTACCTTCACTACTTTCTACTTCTGCAAACTTGCGAAAATCACCAGGCTTCTCTAAGCTTCAGTCCCTAATTCATTAAAATGGTAAAATTGCACCCACTTCATGGGGCTATTACAATTTTAATATATGTAAAAGTACTTAGCTCAGTATCTGGCACATAGCAGGCTTTCAATAAAGGATAAGTCCAAGAAATTCATGATGCTAGGAAAACAACTGAATTTAATTATTTATAATTATTAGTATTTAATTTTAAGTCCACATGTACTAAGCAAACATCCCAAAAGGTTGTTTTTCAAAATATTCTTCAGGGAAAAAAATCAGAGGGTGGGATGTTCCATTACGTTGGGGAAGCTAGGTCTCCCTTTTTGAGATTTATAATGTTCATGGCATGTTAAAAGGTCTGATGAGCCCTAAAATATAGAAAAAAATGCTAACCTGGCTTATGTCAGCACTTCTCAAACTTATTTCCCTGGGTTATCCACTTCCCCCCAACTCAAATCTTATTAACTTCTCCAATAAGTAGTGTTCTCGGACACACTTCAGGAAATGCTTTTTTGGGTTGTGATTCTTTTCACTTCTTTTAATCTCATCTTCCGTTAGGACTGCTTCCTTAATTGATCAGTGGAAATTAGTACTGCTGGAATATTCAAGTACATATAAAAATAGCTAAGCAAGATGGGTGAACTCGATGTTATGTTTTGTTCATGTTGATGAGGCCTAAAACACAGCCCAATCAATCAAAGTTCCTTGCACACTGAACACCAATTGCTAATTATGCTTGCAGTCAAATGTAGTGAGGAACTCCTTGACAGGACCACAGACGTAAGACTCACCTCCTACAAATATTGAATACGATAGTATTTCACAAAGCTCTTCATCCACAGAGATGCCCAAGATGGCTGGCATCTGTTTAGTTATTTCATTAAATTATTCAACTGAGAACTATAGAAAGCAACTAGGAAACCATAGCCATGGAATTGACGCATGTGAGGTCATCATTCTGGCATTGGCTCTGGATTATTGGTGTGGAAATTTAGCTAATCACATCAGATTTGGGACACCCACTTGATACCAAATAGCCAGTAACTGGACTCACCAAACACTCAGAAAATTTCAAATCCCTTGACTTTTAGGTATCCAGACCATCCAAGAATCTTGCTAGTTTCTTTTTGTCCCTTTTTCTAGACATACATTGTATTTCTGTACTAGTGATCCTAATTGTTACCAGAAAGTTGGACTACAGAGACAGAAAATAAATTTTTTTTTTTTTAAAGTGAGAAAGAAACCTCATTTTAAAAAAGCCATGAAAAATGAAAGTATAAAAACCAAAAACGACTTAGTGAGGGAAAGAAGATTAGTTCTGGGACTAAAAGCATTGAGTATTTTCTCCAAAAATAAATGTTTTAATGTTCATATGAATTATTATACATCTTTTATGGGGAAAAACTTGACTTAAAGGAAAGAAGAAAGTCCAAAATTCTGTCATATACAAACAATATACCCTGGAAACAAATAACTGTAACCCACAACTTAGCAAAATAACTTGGTAAAAATTCTTCTTTTCCAAGAATTCCAAGTAACCCACAAGGATTATTGGTTTTGGCATATGCTTATATTTTACAGGGAATCTCAGGAGAGGACTTCCAATAAATGCTTTCCATTGGTAAAATTTTTACATTAAAAATGTACATTAAAGTAAAACCTTATTTCTAATCACTCTTCAGCCTCGATATTCTACAGACACCAGTTTAAATTACTATTATGTTTTTACTAGTTGCTTAACAGAATTTTGTTCCATCAGAAAGGCACACAAATAAAAAAAATTGCAGTGACTCATACTACATCATAGCTGGAAACAACAAAACATTTGAAAGGTCTTTTGTATAACATATTGCAAGTCACCAGCTGCTTTTCTTATCCATAGAGCAAATCCTGCACTGAAAGACTGCTGCCCAGAAGGCATGAGCTGACATTGATTTGAATCCACCAGCTCTCCCAGTGGATCAGATGGCATCTCAGCACTGGAATCAGTATTGCTATCACATACTCATCTGTCGCCTCATGGGACAAGAGCAGCAAGAAATATGAAGGGAAATTGCTCCTGTTAAGAGATAGCTACATTTATTTCTGTTACAAAAAAGCCACCACCTATACTGTACATGTTAAAATGATGCCTAACTATGTAAAAGGAATCCATCCTTTCTGCCCAAATGTTAATAAGCTCCACAAAATAATACATTATTTCTGCTTCCCAGCCCTATTCATAGCCTTCCTTGAGGTTGAGCTAACCAAGTGATTGTCAAGGCTGCATGAAAGTGATTTGTTCTCTTAGAAACTCACACTCAGTGATAATTCAGAGACACTGCCACTTTTTGTGCCTATTTCCACCCTTGTGAGCTTACTCACCAAAGCAAGGATCCTTGCATTTTTATTTATTCTCCACTTTCCAGGAGAGTTCTGTAATTTGAAAGACTGCAACCATTTTGGAGAAAGCAATTTCAAATTTGAACTCATTTTCTAAGCCAAAAATAAACTGACTTTGCTTAATGGAAAGCAGTGCCATCCTCCTAAGAGTTCATTAGCCCTCTGCACTTTTGTTTCTTCACATGAACAGCAGGACACTGACTTCCAGTAAATGTTTGTGAAGCTCAGTGATGCAAAACAGCCTGACTTAAGCCTGGACTCACAGAAAAAGCACAGTCTTTAACCCCAAATCACACATGTATCTACTTCCTCCATCCATTCATCTGTTAATCCATCTATCCATCCAACAAATATTTATTGAATACCTATTACGTACAGCGTCTTCTGTTACAGAGCTTACCAGGTAGAAGGGAGGTGGGATTATTCATATGAAGCACACAAGGACCGTAGGCCACGTTACCCTAAAAACACTGTGATTTGGTGATAATCACTGTTGCTGTTTTTAAAAGGCATACTTTAATTCTAAGTTTTGTGCATACATTCTATGCCATGAAAATGCACACAAACAACATCTTCAGTTTAAGACTATAAAATATATTTACAAAAGCAAAGATGACACTTGGCCTTTAAGATGCACACTGTCAAACATTCTTAAACAGAAAAGTAATATAACAGAAGAATTCATAAATACATTTAATAATACTAAATATAGTATTACTAAAAATAGTCATGGAAGCATAAAGAAAGATGATTGCATGATAAACTGTTGACAAAGTATTTTATTCAGAAAATAGTAAAATACATTCTTGTGGGTCTTAGACCATAAAAAAGATGGCATTAAATGCAAAGCTTGTTTAGTACAAAATAAATTCAATCGTCACAGTAGCAAGCGCCCTTGGGGAATAACAGGTCATTAGAAGCTTTTAAGATTCTCATAACAGATGACATTCCCTTAGGTCCCTTTCAATCCCAACTCGGCCCTAATCATTTTCTTTCTTTGGCTACTTTTTTATAAAGTCAGTAGGCTGCAGTATAATATATCTTGACATCATAACCTAAAATATCAGATCAGCTCAATTGTTATGCAAGTAATGTTGCTCTGCAAATGACTGCTGGGAGATGAGATGCTACCAAGTGAAGAGGAAAATGTATGCCACGTCCACTCCCCGCTGTCTGTGGCTTAATCTGAAATAACATCTGTGAGGGAACATGTGACACTCTGATCCAACAATGCATCTGATGTGCAAAAGTATCTGTAATGAAATTTCTAGTACAAGGGAATGAGGACATAGAAGCTCTACCTCCACCATACTGTCACCACCCCACCTCTGCCCAGCTCCCTCAGAAAAGGGAGCCTGGGAAGTCAGCAACTTGCTGAAAGCAGCATTTCACATGGTTCACCCACATTAGGATTCCAACATCAGGAAAATTTGTCTTCTATGGCGCAAAATTATTTAAACCTGCCATGGCCTCAAGAAGTCTGCTAACAAAACGTTCATCTCTGTGCAACCTTCATTCAAACAAGGATTTAATTGAAAAAAGTACATTTGGTAATTAGTATCCATGAATAGTGATACTCACAATCTTTTGTTTCCTCCTTCTTTATACGTTACCCTGAGACACTGAAAACTGTAAAGAGGCTTGCAGATGATCACAGGAGTTGTTGGGCAACTGATTCATGCTGAGAGATGAAATGATGATGAAAGGATGTCAAAAAAACAGACTCTGGGAAATCTCTCTCAGTGCACACACCCAGAGTCTGCCTGCTGCCTGTGTCAACTTATAAGGTTCTTCTATGATAAAAACAATAAGACAACTCATATGTGTATACAGATGCAAAGATATCAGGAGTATTCATTGGAAGTTTCCTATTTCCCCCAATCCTCAGCATGCACTGTCAAGATGCCTTTGGGCTTGAAAATATGCCTATTATCAGCAACCACTCCCTGTATATTAATAAGAAGATTGAAGCTGCCTAACTGCTGAGCGAGGCTCAGATTAGTCACAGCATTATGTAAGCCCCCATTTTCATATTTAAAACACCATTTTCAGAAGCACCTGGTGCAGGGTGGGCACTCAATGAAATGATCATTTTTGAAGGGAAAAAGGATAGAAGATGGAGACTAATGCAGTGTTTTATGCTGTGGCCATCACAGGATTCACACCCGAAGTACCACAAGAATGCTGGCCAACTCAGCTGTGTCTCAACAGGTTTTTGCAATGGTCAACCGCATCTCCATTTGTATTAAGCCAGCATAATCAAAAGGCATGCGAGTCAGCTCCTAGAGAGGCTGTACCCTTGGCTCCTGTTTCAGGGAATGAATGAAAGAAATTAATGAATGAATAAGTAAATAATAGATGTTATTGTGACTCTTCATTACAGCTGACAAGAGGTGGGAGTGAGTAAGGAAGGTTTAGGGGCTAGCATATCCCTTCTGCCCACATTCCATTGGCCAGAACTCAAGCACACGAGAACCATAGTCCATGTGCCCAGGAGGAAATAAAAATGGGTTCGATGAATAGCTGGTCAGTCTCTGCCACTAGAGGCAAGGATTCAAACACCCAGCCACTCTGCTTAGTTCATGCCTCTGGCTCTCCTTAGACTCTGTACCCTATTGAGCTCCTGCTGCCTTCCTTGCTCCACCAATTTGCAGCATCTGTGAATAGCCTTGTCTCCTGGAAGACCAGAAGAGCCCTTCTTATGGAGTCCTGGCCCATCAGTCTCAAGTCAGATTTCTTCCCAGTCCTACCGCATTCTGGTCCCTCGTTCACTAGGGCATGCTTGGCCCTGTCTCCCTTGTTCTAGGTCATTGTAATTTCAATTCCATTTGCAGGGTCTGTGTCTTGCTCACGTGCCTTAATCCAGACATTAGATTCTGGTACCCAGGTCCTCCGGGGTCAGGTCTGATCAGCCAGGAGCCCATCAGGAAACAGAAAGCACACTCAAACTGGGTAATGTGAAGAGTCCAACAAGAAGACCATCAACAAAGGTATGGAAAAGGTATAAGAGAAGATAAGTAATATAGTACTGTACCTGGGGCTAGGTCAGAAGGGGCAAGAGGAAGAGTAGAAAGAGGACCCTGTGGGGAAGGCTGTCTCACAGGAGACTGGGGGGCTGCAGGGTGCTCATGGCAACTGCATGGCAACCTTCCTTTTGCCAGTGGAAGCAGTAGGTGGCAGTGGAAGCAGCAACAGAGGATCAGAAGTGGAAGGAGAGTGAAGAGGGATAAACTCTCCTTCCTCATTCCCCTTCTACCTCTGATCTGATCCTCTGTCGCTGCTTCTATTGGCAAAAGGCAACCACAAGCCAGAGAGCAAGGGGGTCCTTTGATCCTGTCCCAAAGAGAGAGCAGGGTGAAGGTTTGTGGAGAGTAGATGTGGAGAAACAAACAAGAGCCACACAGACCTCTGCCCTGGGTCTAAGCACTGAGACCTCCTCCTGCAGCCCCTTTGCCATGGCTAAGTTACTACTGCCAGCTGCCAGATCTATGGACAGAGCACCGCCAGCCTGCTGGGACTCCAAACAGGTGTTTCCAGACATCTCTCCCTAAGGCCACCTGCCTATTTACTTGAGACTCCTCTAGATCCCTAGTTGGAAGAAGAACAGTTCTGCAAGACAGGTCCATTTAATTTCTCAGGAAGCATGATGTAGGACAAAGATCACAGGCTCTGGGGTCAGGAAGACTTGGGTTCAAAATACCCATTTGTCATTTTTAACTGCATGATGTTATCTAATTGAGACTCTCTGAATCTCCTTAGTAATGTAGGGCTAATGAAACCCATATTCCCAATTGGATAGGGTCATTCTGAGAATCAGATGAAGAAGACTGAGTGAAGGCAATTTATAAACTTTACAACATTATACAACGCTAGGGTGGTATCACATCTTAAGGAAGTGACCCTTACACACACACACACACAATTTGAGCTACTGAAACCTTGAACTCGTTAAAGCTTTAGCTGTTGGAATGCATACGCCTAACTTTGCAAGATTATTACACTTAGAGAACATCTGATATTGCAGTCAAACAAAACTTAGACAGGTTCAGTCAAATCATGCACTGATGCAACACATTTTCAAGAGTACATAGTAATGGATTTCCTTCATTTTATAAAAAGAATTTACTGGTTTATTCTCATTACTATAGCAGCATCCATACTGACAAACCTTGGCAGAATGTACAGTATATTTTCCAGGGTTCTTTGATTTGTCATTCCTAAAATTTCCTGTCTAAACCACTATGCCTATTCAGTTAATCCCAAACAGCATAATCAGAGCACTACGGAAACAAGTCTTTCAAGGAAATATCCTGAACCATCAGGCAGCAACATACATCATAATTACCAGTTGGGACTCCAGGCTCAAAGATGCTATGTGACTTTTCCTAAGTCCAAAGCTCTGTGTGACACCCCTGGGGTCAGAAGCTATTGATAGAGAATTCAGTGTTCTAGGATACTGTTTGTTCCCAGCAGGGAGAGTTTTCTTTCCTTAGTCTCCCTGAGACCCAACTCACATATCTTCTTCTAAGGGAAGGGGAGTGTTCGTAATGGCATGGCTTCCTCAAGTTAGGACATCAAATTGTAAAAGCTGAGTTGGTATTCTTGAATGACAACAAAGGAAGAGGGAGATCAGAAATTCCTACTGCAGGGTGCTTTCCCCTGCATTCAGTATGTGTTCAGTGATGACAAGAACATTAAAGTTTTTGATTTAAATTCTTTCTGAAATGGAAAACAGGATTATGAAGAGAGGTTTTTTTCAGAAAGTGGAGCCCCTTCAAACTCTCACCTTGCTGTGCTGCAAAGTGCTTCCACCAGCATCACTGCATCCCAGGAACTGAGGTGGAGGAGGTCTGGCCAATTATTCTGCCCATCACTTGCCAACCCAGGATGGATAGATTCTTTTTTTTTTTGAGACGGAGCCTCACTCTGTGCCCCAGGCTGGAGTGCAATGGCGCAATCTCGGCTCACTGCAAGCTCCACCTCCCAGGTTCACACCATTCTCCTGCCAGCTCAGCCTCTGGAGTAACTGGACTACAGGCGCCCACCACTGCGCCCGGCTAATTTTTTGTATTTTTAGTAGAGACGGGGTTTCACCGTGTTAGCCAGGATGGTCTCGATCTCCTGACCTCGTGATCCACCCATCTCGGCCTCCCAAAGTGCTGGAATTACAGGCGTGAGCCACCGCGCCCGGCCGGATAGATTCTTAAATTCTTACCCAGTCTTGCTTTACTGAGATGGCTAATTTGTTTAGCAGTTCTTTTGAGAATGCATGACTATAGTAGGGGCTCATGCACTTTTTCCCCGGGGTGTCAACTGTCTTAGTTTCTTTCTCTTTTGTTCTTTTCAATTTTACACTATCATTGCTTATCTATAAGTAAAGTTCCTTTTTGTGACCCTCTTGGGGATACTCAAATACTCCATCCCTGTTACTCTGGACTCTCCTCTTCGGACTGTAACACAAATGACTTTGCTTTCCTTTCTTCCCTTGAAGGCCAACACATTCTCTCTTCCTTTTGCTTCTACCTGGTTGTTCTTGAACAATGCTCTTACCTTTGCCCCCTCCTTTCCCTACATGGAATGAATCAGAAGAGTCTCAATTTTTGCCCATCTTCATTTTCCTTCCACAAGTTCTGCCACAGCAATATCAACCTCCATCACCACCACCTTCTCCTCTTTTTCTGTCTCCAGTGGTCATGGATCACCTGCCCTCCAGCAGCATTTGCAGCCCCCACTGGGGTCCTGTTCTTAGAATATTCCCTGAATTGGAGGTGTGCTGGGACATCCACTGGGATGCCTCTATTGCTATTTCTTTATCTAGAAAAGGAAAGAATTGAAAACTCACAAATATTTAAAGTATGGTTTGATAGTACTACCTGTTAATGATTTGTAAGTACATTTAACTCATTTATTGAACAAGACAGACCTAATATAGGTAAAATTAAACAAGAACTTCATGGCTTCATCATACCACTGCCTTCCAGTAAGTTCTTTCAATTATTCTCTGTACCCAGATGAAATCTCAGCCAGGTCCCACACTTTTTCCAGGCACCTTTCTGACACTGGTCAAAGGTCTTGTTTAACCTACTGGTCATCTAACACTTTCCCTCGCCTGGCTCAGGCTGTCAGAGGCTTAGCAGATTATAGTAGGGATGAGAGTGCAGTAGTAATGATGCTCGCTGTTTCCCTTCTGTGCTCTTCCATTCAACTCCTGGAGCTCCTTCTGCCTCTTCAGGCTTGGATGGGGGAGAAAGGGGAAAAAGTGTTTCAAGACTCCCTTTCTTTATGAAAATGAGCATATATTCATGAAGCACATACTAGGTACTACTGAAAATAATGGCTTAATGATTTTGTTTAATTTTCTCCACAGTCCCAGGACATAAGTATTACTATTCTCATAGAGTATTCATTGTGCCTAAGTAACTTGCACAAGGTCCTATGGCTGTCAGTGCTGGGATCCTACCGCAGTAGCATTTGCAGCCTCAATGCCACACTCATCCCATATCATCGAGATGCTTCAGACCTACTCTTACCCACACTCTCCATCTGCTCTTCCTCTGAACCACAGTTCCTGTCATGTGTTCTCTTGAGTACATTTGTCTTGTTGTTTAACTTTGTATGTACACATGTCTTGCAGAATTCATGAATATACTCCCTCATGTTTCCATGGAACTAGCACAGCTCTATTCTTTCACATGTTTGACACAGGCAGAGGCCATATAGGAAATAGAAGGAGAGTGGGTAGTGAGCTGTAAGGAGAATGTGGAGCTTTGAACTCTGGAGAAATAGAGAGCTCTACAATGGAGGAAATAATTCAGAAGTTCAAACAATGTGGAGGAGAACGATAAGATAAGAACTCAAGGCCAGGCGTGGTGGCTCAAGCCTGTAATCCCAGCACTTTGGGAGGCCGAGACGGGCGGATCATGAGGTCAGGAGATCGAGACCATCCTGGCTAACACGGTGAAACCCCGTCTCTACTAAAAAAATACAAAAAATTAGCCGGGCGAGATGGCGGGTGCCTGTAGTCCCAGCTACTCGGGAGGCTGAGGCGAGAGAATGGCGTAAACCCGGGAGGCGGAGCTTGCAGTGAGCTGAGATCCGGCCACTGCACTCCAGTCCGGGCGACAGAGCGAGACTCCGTCTCAAAAAAAAAAAAAAAAAAAAAAAAAAACTCAAAACTGTCTACTGGATTTCCTAATTAGGAGCAGTACCGTTTGTGATTTTAGTAGGAGAAGCTTTTGCAAATTGTTTGGAACAGAACCCAGATTCCTGTGGATTCAAGAGTGAATAGCAGGTGGGAAAATGAAAACAGCAAGAATAGAACACTCTGACCAGAAATTTATCCTTGAGAAGTGGAGTTAACAAATTGCATAGTGCCTGAATGGAGACATTTTTAAGGACCGGGGGCATTAGAAGGAAGAGAAACTGAAGGGAAGAAGAAAGGAAGGAAGGAAGGAAGAATGGAAGGAAGGAAGGAAGGAAGGAAGGAAGGAAGGAAAGAAGGAAGGAAGGGAGGGAGGGAAAGGAAAGAAAAATAAGGGAGGGAGGGAGAAATGCATAGTATGTGTTGATATTTATAACAGATTTTGATATTTATAAGACTTTTTTGCTTATGTTTCTGAAATCTCATGAGATATTTGCCCTGGGGCTATGATGACTTAGAGTAGAATTGAACATAGGCTCTTTCTGCAGTTAATGTGTTCTCCCAACCCTCTTTGTCCCAATCTCTCTAATTAAAATGACTTGAATTATTTAAATTTTCCTAAAAACACTGTATACAAAAGCACTTTAGGGAGGCTGAGGCTGGTGGATCACGAGGTCAGGAGACTGAGACCATCCTGGCCAACATGGTGAAACCCCATCTCTACTAGAAATACAAAAAAAAAAAAAAAAAAAAAAAAAAAATTAGCTGGGTATGGTGGCACACACCTGTAATTCCCAGTGACTCAGGAGGTTGAGGCAGGAGAATTGCTTGAAACCCAGAAGGTGGAGATTGCAGTGACCCGAGACTGCGCCACTGCACTCCAGCCTGGCAACAGAGTGAGACTCCATTTCAAAAAAAAAAGGAGTTTCTTTTTCTCTTTCCCTTTCATAAACCTTGAAAAGGGAAACTCTGATGCAGTGAAGCAATTGAATGGCACTCAATACTTCCTGAGAACTCAGAACACACCTCCAGCCCGCAGGCCATGTTGGGGAAGAAGGTCGATATCTCAGGCAGTGCTGAGCAGTGTCAGACAAGCATAGTGGCAGCTATCCTTCCTTTGAATGCCAAACACTGTCAGAGGAACCTGAAGAGATGCGTTGCAGAAGTGGATTGTCCATGATGTGGTGTAATTTACCAGTTGTCTTGTTTTAAAAGTAATAGAGGTACAGAAACCAGGAGAACTGTACATATTACAGCCTGTGATCTATCACCTGGCCTCCACACAGTGTGTTTATGGGTCCTTGAGGGATGGAAGCTAAATTCTGATACCATTACTTCTTCAATATGGCAAAGGTTAAAGTGCTACACCTAATGTAACTTTGCAGTTTTATATGACAAGATGCTGGTGGCGGGGGGTGTGACTTAATGATCACACTTTGATTTAAAGGTACAAGAGTTTGCTTAGGGCCCTGACTTGGTCTCTAGCAATACCGGCTGCATCCGTGAAACATGGGCAGTGACAGATGGTTATTAGCACAAGGAAACCTCCTAAAGGTCTCAAACAAGCTCAGAAGGTCCACAAATTGAACCAGAATTGGTGAATTCCCAAAGTTGAAAGGTTTTAACACCAGAGAGCAAGAGGATTAATGGGAGAAATCAGGCAGCAAAGGAAAAACCTGCAGGCAGCACACAGTCCCAATTTATTAAACAGCCTCTAATTGGAGTGGTCTGGTGAAAATGCACACAGGCATTGGTCAGTCACTATCTAACACTGGAATCCTATAACCAAAAAAATTCATAAAAAATAAGAACGAAAAAAGGAACCCCTTCACACTAAACTCTACTCCCAGAGACCTGCAAGATCTTGGGTTTGGGAAATAGTTTATGGAGGGAGGATGTCTTTGTGGTCAGTTCAGGCCAGTGGTTTTACTGAAATAAAAATACTTCTCAGTCTTTCAGCTTTTTGGACATTTTCTAAACAAATAATGTTGACAAGGTCTAATTTTAAAAATTAACTCTAATTAAGACTTCCAAAAGGGTCATGAGGGAGTTGCCAGCACTTCCCTTAGTGGTTGTTATCCTAAAGCATGACAGAGTAGAGCATCAGGGACCATATTCTTATCCCAAAATGCTGCCCAATGCACTCGGTTTAATGTGTGTGAGTGTGCGTATTTATACATATGCATAAGCACAAACTATTTCCCCTAATCGCAGCTTAGAAAGAATAAGTTCTAAGCAGAAAACTACAAGAGAAATTAGAAATGGACATAAATCATTATTGAAATAAAACACTAACACAGAAATCAAATAAATACCCAGAAAAGCAAGCCTTTCCGCATTAATCTACTTTCTCACCACAGGAAGGCAGGTAGCATCTTTTAATAACAAGCTAGGTGCCAGGTGATTAATTAGGAAAGACTTCGGAGAAATGTGTGGAAAAATGTCTAATGAAAATACTTTATATCTGCAAAGAAAAGTGAGGGCGGCATGTGTTCATGCTATGATCCCTTGGGTGGGGCAGCTAGTGAAGAGAAGCCAGAGGTGTTACTAATGGAGGCATTCCAAGAAATAGGTAAGAAGACACATGGGAAGTCTACTCTTGTTACTTCCTTTGCTTCTTGGGGGATGGGAAGGAGGCTGAGTTGAATCACAAAGGAAAACATTATAGCACAAAGTTCTATCTTCCAACTTTAAACAGGTAGAGTAGAAACACCAAAGGAATGGAGAGAAACATTAAGAATGTATAGCAAGAATTGCTTTGAATAATTAAGGCCAAGGATAAATGGAATAAATAAACAAATGTTAATCATTTTCAAGGGAAATATAATGACATATTAAGTTAATACACGTATGCAATGCTGTTTAGAAGGAACTGTTAAGAAATATAACTTTAAAACATTTAATTTAAACTGGCTATACTGCCCAAAGTAATTTTAGATTCAATGCTATTCTCATTGAACTATCATTAACATTCTTCACAGAATAAGAAAAAACTACTTTAAACTTCATATGGAACCAAAAAAGAGTCAATATAGCCAAGACAATCTTAAGTAAAAAGAACAAAGCTGGAGGCATCATGCTACCTGACTTCAAACTATACTACAAGGCTACAGTAACCAAAAGAGCATGGTATTGGTACCAAAACAGAGATATAGATCAATGGAACAGAACAGAGCCCTCAGAAATAATACCACACATCTACAGCCATCTGATCTTTGACAAACCTGAGAGAAACAAGAAATGGGGAAAGGATTCCCTATTTAATAAATGGCACTGGGAAAATTGGCTAGCCATAAGTAGAAAGCTGAAACTGGATCCTTTCCTTACTCCTTATACAAAAATTAATTCAAGATGGATTAGAGACTTAAATGTTAGACCTAAAACCATAAAACCCCTAGAAGAAAACCTAGGTAATACGATTCAGGACATAGGCATGGGCAAGGACTTCATGTCTAAAACACCAAAAGCAATGGCAACAAAAGCCAAAATTGACAAATGGTATCTAATTAAACTAAAGAGCTTCTGCACAGCAAAAGGGACTATCATCAGAGTGAACAGGCAACCTACAGAATGGGAGAAAATTTCTGCAATCTATCCATCTGACAAACGGCTAATATGCAGAGTCTAGAAGGAACTTAAACAAATTTACAAGAAAAAAGCCAACAACCCCATCAAAAAGTGGGAAAAGGATATAAACAGACACTTCTCAAAAGAAGACATTTATGTGGCCAAAAAACATGAAAAAACTTCAACATCACTTATCATTACAGAAATGCAAATCAAAACCACCATGAGATACCATTTCACACCAGTCAGAATGGTGATTATTAAAAACTCAAGAAACAACAGATGCTGGTGAGGCTGTGGAGAAATAGGAACACTTTTACAATGTTCGTGGGAATGTAAATTAGTTCAACCAGTGTGGAGGACAATGTGGTTATTCTTAAGGATCTGGAACCAGAAATACCATTTGACCTAGCATTCCTATTACTGGGTATATATCCAAAGGAATATAAATCATTCTATTATAAAGACACATGGACACATATGTTTATTGTATCACTATTTACAAATAGTAAAGACATGGAACCAACAAAAATGCCCATCAATTATAGCCTGGATAAAGAAAATGTGGTACATATACACCATGGAATACTATGCAGCCATAAAGAGGAATGAGATCATGTCCTTTGCAGGGACATGGATGCAGCTGGAAGCCTTCATCTTCAGCAAACTAACACAGGAACAGAAAACCAAACACCACATGTTCTCACTCATAAGTGGGAGCTGAAAAACGAGAACACATGGACACAGGGAGGGGAACATCACACACCAGAGCCTGTCAGGGGATGTGGGGATGAGGGAAGGGAGAGCATCAGGACAAATAGCTAATGCATTTGTTAAACCTAGGGCTTAAAACCTAGATGATGGGTTGATAGGTACAACAAACCACCATGGCACACGTATACCTATGTAACAAACCTGCAAGTTCTGCACAGAACTTAAAGTAAAATTAAAACAAAAAAGGAAAACAGAAAAAAATTATTTCAACAATACTGTAAGTGGGAACAGAGGGAATTTAAAAAAATATATAATTCATAAGAGGCAACATTTTCAGAGGAAATCTCACAACCGAACACATTCCTGAATGGCCTGAATTCCAGTTAGCCAAGTTTGCCCAGTTATCAGCCAAAGCACTGGAGACAAAGGTGTCTGTCTATTCAAGGAACTCAAACAGTTTAAAGTTCCAGAGATCTAGAGCTTTCTGGTCCCATTTCCAAGGCATGCTTGTGAGGGTAGACCTACCAACTGCTCTGATCACTGTATATTTGGGAACCGCACCTGGCTTAAGCTTCCCTGCTCCATGTCTTCCCGAGGTGCCAGAGAGGGGGTTATCATGATAGGCCCTGGGCTCCAGTGGCAACAGTAACAGCGACACAGTCCAACTCATAATAGATCTAATGGACCTGCTTTCTGACCGCCTTTTCCAGGGTATTTCAGGGCATGTCAAGGACAGTTGGCTGGTAAGTATTAAAAAGAAACTATGTGGATAGTTGTATGGAGTTATAAAAATATCATGGCACTTCTGTTCTTTGCTATATTTTTCTTTAAAACCATCCCCCCAAAGAGGAATAAATATACATAGGCCAGAATTTGAGCACTCTGCAAACTCCCAGTAATGGTTGCTTGAACTCAAAAATGAATCTTACTTGATAAAGCAAAGATTAGTTCTTTGAAGTCTATGGGAAAGTCACTTTCATGCAATGGAATACGCAGAGCCAGTCACAGCAGTACTGAATTCCAGTTGTAGAATTAAATTACTAAAATATCACATTGGCAATTGGTTAAAAAAATCCATATGAAGGGTTTGAAGACTTGGGGACAAGTAAACATAATTTTGGTTTTCCCTGATTTACAGGCCTTTTCTTTTTTCTCTCTCTTTTTTTTTTTTTTGAGATGGAGTCTCATTCTGTTGCCAGGCTGGAGTGCAGTGGCACGATCTCAGCTCACTGCAACCTCCACCTCCTGGGTTCAAGTGATTCTCCTGCCTCAGCCTCCCGAATAGCTGGGACTACAGGCACACGCCCCCACACCCAGTTGATTTTTGCATTTTCAGTTGAGATGGGGTTTCACCATGTTGGCCAGGATGGTCTAGATCTCTTGGCCTCATGATCTACCCTCCTTGGCCTCCCAAAGTCCTGGGATTACAGGTGTGAGCCATGTGCCCGGCTACAGGCCTTTTCTAACAACATATCCCTCTGAGAGGGCTCTGGCTTGAACAGTGGCCATTGTAGAATCTTAGGGTGGTAAGAGATTTGGAGACAGTAGCGACCAGCCTGTCTACTGAGAGGTTTGCCCTCTGATCTGACCATAGCATTGTTTAGCTTACAGTGCAGATATGCTAGTTCTTCCTGGCAGCCAAATAAGAGGGCTCCCTGGCTAAGAAGAATCATTAGGGGGAAATAATTGCCACTGAGAAAACTAGCAACTGAGATTATAATTATTCTCTTATCTTACCCTTCTTTTGGGGGCTGGGCAGGAAACATAATCCAAATATCACCTTTCTCTTCAACTTAACAGAATTATATACTTTATCACCCCAGCAGCTTAGGCAATAAATGTTACTGAAAGGACTAATTTAAAATCTAAATTTATTTTAATGAGTCTTTGTAATATTGTAGCAGATGTGAGTCTGCTTAAATGCAACCTGTACTTGCTAAGAATCTCAATGAAGTCCCAAACCTTTTAGATTGCTAGACAAGACAATTTTTAAATAATATGAAGGGGAAAATGAAGCCAAAAGAAGAGGGAAAGAAGGAAGCAGGCTTATTTTGTTCTGGATGTGTTCTCTGCACACACACAGCCATGGAAGGCAGGGTCATGGCACAGGATTAATAACTGACAGCTGTTGTTAACTCCTATGGAAGAGTAGATAACCTTATGTGGAATCCATACCCAGACACTGGACGGCAGAGTAATGAGTCCCCCTGGAATGAAAGCTCTGGCCTTCTTTGTTGTAACTATCGATCTACTGTAGAGTCCTGATGTGATTTAGATGAGGGAGGAAGAGATAATGGCATTGATTATTCTATTTAGGAAGCAGACTAAGACAGAACTCAGGTACAATACATGAACAGAAAAAAATCCCATTCAATCATTCCTTGTCTTTTCTTTGCAGTCCAAAGCAACATAAGGTGGCCATGGTGACAGGGGAATACATCTTGATAAACATGTAGCTCTGTATTTCAGGGACACTCGTGTAACACAACCGTAATATTACATTTCCTGCTCTGACGTTTCAAAGATCATCTATCCCAGTCCTAAGACAAGGCCTTAGATGGTTGTATTCCAGTGAGGGTGAGCTTAAGGGACTCACCCAGGGAGAAAAAGAGTCTTTCATAATTGACATATTACTTTCTAACTTCATTAGGTAAAC
This sequence comes from Trachypithecus francoisi, assembly GCF_009764315.1. Lineage (NCBI taxonomy): Eukaryota > Metazoa > Chordata > Mammalia > Primates > Cercopithecidae > Trachypithecus > Trachypithecus francoisi. The sequence goes on from NW_022681460.1 coordinate 67,660,864, forward strand.
ATTTCTTTGATTCAAAACTGGATTCTGTAAAGTAATTGTCTTAGTTCAGGCTGCTATAACAAATTATCATAGACTGGATGGCTTAACCAACAGGCATTTATTTCTCATGGTTCTGGAGGCTGGAAGTCCAAGATCAAAGTGCCAACAGATCTGTGTTGGATGAGGGCTCACTTATGCTTCCTGGCTTGCACACAGCTGGTTGTATCCCCACATGGTGGAGAGCAAAGAGAGAGAGAGGGACCTTCTGGAAATGACTAGGTCATGAGGCTGATGCGTTTATGAAGAGGATTAGTTCTGTTCGTAAGGGCACCACCCTCATGACCTAGTTGTTTCCAGAAGGTCCCTAATACCATCATTAGGGGGATTAGAATTTGAACATATAAATTTTGTGGGGCATGGGTGGGGCAAGGATGCAAACATTCAGTCCATAATAATAATGAAGTTCAGTCCACGTACTATTTAGTTTAGTTCAGTGATTTCCAAATGGGAATGGGGAAACTGGGAGGTGGGGGCCTTTCCCCCAGGGCACATTTGGCAATATCTGAGACATTTTGGATTGTCATGACTGAGGGCATGATGCTACTTGTATCTAGTAGGCAGAGCCCATGGATGCTGCTACACATCCTACAATGTGCAGGATGGCCTGCTGCCAGAAAGGACTATCCAAATCATCCGGTCTGAAATGTCAGTAATGACAAGGTAATACTTGGGAGAGCTGGAAGGTGAGCAGAGAATGATAGGTTTCAATAGGATGCTACATATTCTGCCTTTTTTAAATGGAAATATTTATGTTGATACGACTTCACAAAGTATTTTCAAGTACTCCTATCATCACCATGACTACTACACCATGATGAAATTAACAATTACTGAGTACATTTTCTGTATCAGGAACTGTGCTAAGCATTTTACATGAGTCAATTCAGGTATTTTTAACAAAAAAATCTATGAGGAAGATATTATAACTGTGCTAATAATTAGTATTTATTAATTATGAAGCACCTTAGGGTAAAGGGGATGTAGGGACTTGCCTTAAGTTATATACTACTTAATGGCAGATCTAAACAGTGGCTAAAACAGGGTTCTGCTGACTTTGTGTCCAGTGCTTTCTTAATGGTCATGTATGTGTCTTACATCTTCCCCGTTCCTCCTTGCACCTACTTCCCTCTTTAGATTATAAATTCTCTCGGGGCAAGGTCTATCTGTCATATGTGCCCACTGCAGCTTGGGTGGGGTTAGGGGGTGGAATGCAGATTTAAGTGCCTGGAGCACAATCAAGATTGAATAAATGTTGGTGGAATTTAATAAAGATAGTTTTAACATTGGAACTTAGTTCAAACAAGTTCTCTTTTTTAAGAGGTATTGATAGAAATGGAATGATATTGGACATGAAAGAACTAGTTCAATTAGAAAAAGAATGATGGTTGTAATCTTACTATTTGGGAGAATTAATGTAGAGTACTGAATATTCCCTTCCCTGCCCAACTAGACTCTTTTCTTGGTTCAGGCTACAAGTGTAAGATTCCAAGGGTTTTTCATCAGCACATGTGCCCCAGGGAGGCTTCAAAATGAATGAAACCTTTTTGAAACACTAAGCTTTGCTTGCTTGGAAGTGGGAGAAGTTATTTCAGTAATGATGCCAGCGGCTTAGTAAGAATTGAACCTGAAGACACTGGAGACTTCAAGCCTCCCCCAGCCTGGTGCCCATGGAGCTCTGTGGGCCTATAGATGTGTCTGAGTGTCTGGTAATTCACAGAAGAGGTACCTGCAACAGTGGTTTTCTCTCTTATAACTGGTTCTTCTGGACTAGTCTTCAAATAAATAAAATTTTCACACTTGGAAATTATGAACACTTAAAGCACACATATTGACTGTGATATTGTGATCCACATTTCCACTTCAAGGACTTGCATCAGTATTTAAATGCAAGAGATTGGAGTGCTTTCTCTGATGCAGGTTGAGTTCATCATGGGTGACTTGGGGAAGGTATAGAGAATACAATTGTATTAAGGAAGCTTCTATCCCGCCTGTCTTATCAAGTTAACTACATGGTAAGGTTTCACTGGATTTATCCACTGTGATGTGTCTTTCAAACTTTAAACCACAATAAGGAAAATAAATTTCTTCCGTTTCATACATCTCTTTGTTAATTTTGATATTTGGGCATAACCTCTTTAGTCTAGACCTTGGTATTATACATTGAGAACAGGAAAAATATGAATTTTATTTTGGATTCCACTGACAAACTGCGATACGATTATAGATAAACACCAACTTCTCAGAGTGATTTGGTAATTTCAGCTCAAGAATTATTATGGCCAGGTTTGTGGATACCAGCAGTTTGGCAGACTGGATTTTTCAAGATGGCTGCAACAAGATCACCCATCCTGCATGCTTTTCTCATAATGTTGAATTGCCACTTTTCTCAATAAGAAGTAACTTCTGTGTTCCTGCTCATTGATTCTGGGTGGGCTTGTGACTACAGGGGAAGAAATGTCAGGTGACTTCTAAGACAGATTTTAAAAGGCGATGCATCTTGCACCTGGTCTCTCTCTGGGGACACTTGCTCTTAGAACCCAGCTGTCATGCTGTGAGGAAGCCCAGGCCACATGGAGACACCACATGTAGGTGTACTAGCCAACAGCTTCCACTATGGTTCCAGTAGACAATCAGCATTAAATGTCAGATACCTGAGGAAGAAGATTCAGGCAAAATATTAAAATTGCCATCTGACTTTTTCTTGTGGCCTGTGATTAAATGTGAAAGGAAAGAGACAAGCCAAAGAAAGAATTATTAAATTTAAAGGGGCAAAAATTTGGTGGGTTTGAAATAATACCCTTTCTCATGGTCTTTATAGAAGGCAAATGATTCTAACATTAAGAAATGTCTTTTAAGAGTTCAAATCGGTGGGGACTGACTGGGCAGTTGGTACCACCCATGGAGAGCAAGGAAAGGCAGGGTGGGGCGATGGCCCACCCCTGAGTAGTGTGGAAACAGGGGAGCCCCCACCCCCAGCCAAGGGAGGCTGTGAGTGATTGTGGGACCCCACTCAGGAAACTACGCTTTTCCCATGGATCTTTGCAAACCATGGATCAGGAGATCCCCTCGTAAGCCCACACCACCAGGGCCTTGGGTCCAAAGCACAGAGCTTTGTGGACTCTTGGCAGCCACTCAGGCATGCATAGAGACCCAGGAGTTTTTTGTGTACTCTGGCCCCAGGAATTCCGGTGAGACAGGAGATCGTCTGTGCATTCCCATAAAAAGGGGACTGAAGCCAGGGAGCCAAGTGGTGTTCTGCAGGCTGCACTCACATGGCAGCTCACAAGATAACATCTACTGACTTGGAATTCCAGCCAGCCAGCGGCAGCTGACTGGAGACTGCCTGAGATGACTAAGTTCCTGGAGGGAGGGGCAGCCACCATCTCTGTGGCTGGAGCCTGCCATTTTGGCCTGCCAGCTCGTGGGAGTCTGGGTGGTCTGGACTGGGGGAAATTTCCCACAGTGCAGCATAGCTGCTATGGCAGATCATGGTCAGACTGCTTCTTTAAATGGGACCCTGATCTATCCCTCCTCATCTGGCAGGGCCTCCCTATGGCAATTTCAGCACCTCCAGCCAGGGTTTTATGGACAGAATTCTGTTCTCTTCCTGGGATGGAGCCATTGTGGGAGGGGCAGCCACTGTATCTGCAGTTCAGCCTGCTGGCTCCAAAAACTCTAGGCGTCTGGACGAGGGGGGTTTCCCCCAGTACAGCACACCCACTCTGCCAAGGGGCAGTCAGATGGCTTCTTTAAGCGAGTCCCTGATCCTGTTCCTCCTGACTGGGTGAGACCACCCAAAAGAAGTCTCCACACACTTCCTATAGGAGCATTTGGGTTGGAGCTCCCAGAGGAAGGAGCAGGCTGTTTTGTAGTCTTCACTGGTGATACCTCCAGGTGTGGGAGGATCTGAAGTGACTAGGGTCTGCAGTAAATCCCCAGCAAACTGCAGCATCTCTGGGGAAGGGAGGCCTGACTGTTAAAAGAAAAACAAACAGAAAACAACAACAACAACATCAACAAAAAAGACCTCGCAAAAATCCCATTCAAAAGTCAGCAACCTCAAAGATCAAAGGTAGATAAGCCCACAGAGACGAGAAAGAATCAATGAAAAAATGGCTGAAAACTCAAAAAGCCAGAGAGCCTCTTCTCCTCCAAATGATCATAACATCTCTCCAGCAAAGGCAGAGAACTGGGCTGAGGCTGAGATGGATAAATTGACAGAAGTAGCTTCAGAAGGTGGGTAATAAAAGAATTCACTGAGCTAAAGGAGTATGTTCTAGCCCAGTGCAAATAAGCTAAGAATCATGATAAAATATTACAGAAGTTAAATATTACAGGAGCTGATAACCAGAGTAGCCAGTTTATAGAGGAACTAAATGACCTGATGGATCTGAAAAACAGAACATGAGAACTTTACAATGCACTTACAAGTATCAATAGCCAAACAGACCAAACAGAGGAACAAGTCTCAGAGCTTGAAGGCTATCTTTTTGAAATAATACTACAGGAAGACAAGAATAGAGGAAAAAAAATGAAAAGGAATGAATAAAACCTCTGAGAAATATGAGATTTTATGAATAAACCAAACCTACGACTGATCGGGGTGCCTGAAAGAGATGAGGAGAATGGAACTAGTCAGAAAACATACTTCAAGATATCATCCAGGAGAACTTTCCCAACAGAGTGAGACAGGAAAACATTCAAATTCAGGAAATGCAGATAACTCCATGAGAAGATCAATGCCAAGATATACAATCATCAGATTCTCCAAGGTTGAAATGAAAGAAAAAATGTTAAGGCCAGAGAGAAGGGCCAGGTCATCTCCAAAGGGAAGCCCATCAGACAAACAGCAGACCTCTCAGTGGAAACCCTACAAGCCGGAAGACATTGGCAGCCAATATTCAACATTCTTAAAGAAAAGAATTTCCAACCAATAATTTAATATCCTACCAAACTAAGCTTCATAAGCAAAGGAGAAATAAGATCCTTTTCAGACAAGCGAATGCTGAAGGAATTCTTTATAACCAGGCCTGCCTTGCAAGAGCTCCTGAAGGAAGTACCAAATATGGAAAAAAAAAAAACCAAAAAACCAAAAACCCGTTACCAGTCACTAAAAAATAACACTGAAGTACACGGACCCGTGATACCTTGAAGCAAGTACATAAACAAGTCTGCAAAATAACAAGCTAAATTATGATGACAGGATCAAATTCACATACAACAATATTAATCTTAAATGTAAATGGGCTAAATGCCCCAATTAAAAGACACAGACTGGCAAGTGGATAAAGAGTCAAGTTCCACTGGTGTGCTGTCTTCAAGAGACACATCTCATGTGCAAAGACACACATGGCTTCAAAATAAAGGGATGAAGGAAAATGTACCAAGCCAATAAAAAACAGAAAAAAGCAGGGGTTGGAATCTTAGTTTCTGACAACACAGACCTTAAATCAACAAAGATAAAAGACAAAGAAGGGCATTACATAATGGTAAAGGGTTCAATTCACCCAGAGGAGCTAACTATCCTACATATATACATACACCCAACACAGGAGAACCCAGATTCATAAAGCAAGTTCTTACAGACCTACAAAGAGACTTAGACTCCCACACAAAAATAGTGGGGGACTTTAACACCCCACTGACAATATTAGATGGATCACTGAGACAGAACATTAACAAAGATATTCAGGACCTATATGCAGCTCTGGATCAAGTAGACCTGATAGATATCTACAGAACTCTCCACCCTTGAACAGCAGAATATACATTCTTCTCATCACTAAATGGCACTAACTCTAAAATTGATAACATAATTGGAAGTAAAACACTCCTCAGCAAATGCAAAAGAACTGAAAGAATAACAAACAGTCTCTCAGATCACAGTGCAATCAAATTAGAACTCAAGATTGAGAAACTCACTCCAAACCACAAAACTACATGGAAATTGAGCAACCTGCTCCTGAATGACTCTTGGGTAAATAATGAAATTAAGGCAGAAATCAAGAAGTTCTTTGAAAATCATGAAAATAAAGAGACAACATACCAGAATCCCTGGAACACAGCTAAAGCAGTTTTAAGAGAGACATTTGGCCAGGTGCGGTGGCTCATGCCTGTAATTCCAGCACTTTGGGAGGCCAAGGTGGGCAGATCATGAGGTCAGGAGTTGGAGATCAGCCTGACCAACATGGTGAAACCCTGTCTCTATTTAAAAAGTACAAAAATTAGCTAGACATGGTGGCGGGCGCCTGTAATCCCAGCTACTCAGGAAGCTGAGGCAGGAGAATCACTTGAAACCAGAAGGTGGAAGTTGCAGTGAGCCAAGATTGTGCCACTACACTCCAACCTGGGCAACAAGAGCAAAGCTCTGTCTCAAAAAAAAAAAGAGGGACATTTATAGCACTAAATGTCCATATGAAAAAGACAGAAAGATCTCAAATTGACAACCTAACATCACAACTAAAAGAACTAGAGAAGCAAGAGCAAACAAACCCCAAAGCTATGAGAAGATATGAAATAACCAAGATCAGAGTAGAACTGAAGGAGATAGAGACACAAAACATCCTTCAAAAACTCATTAAATCCAAGAGCTGGTTTTCTGAAAAAATTAATAAAATAGATAGACTTCTAGGTAGACTAATAAAAAAGAAAAGAGAGAAGAGTCAAGTAGGTATGATCAGAAATGATAAGGAGGATATAACCACTGATCCCACAGAAATCATCTGAGAATATTATAAACAACCATCTGAGAATATTATAAACACTTCTATGCACATAAACTAGAAAATCTAAAAGAAATGGATAAATTCCTGGATGCATACATCCTCCCAAGAGTAAACCAGGAAGAAATTGAGTCCCTAAATAGACCAATAATGAGTTTTGAAACTGAGGCAGTAATAAATAGCCTACTGATATGGTTGGGCTGTGCCCCCACCCAAATCTCATCTTGACTTACAGTTCCCATAATCCCCACATGTAGTGGGAGGAACTCAGTGGGAGGTAACTGAATCATGGGAGCGGTTTCCCCCATGCTATTCTTGTGATAGTAAGTTCTCATAAGATCTGATGGTTTATAAGGGGCTTTCCCCTTCACTCGGCTCTCATTCTGTCTCCTGCTACCCTGTGAAGAGGTGCCTTCTGCCATGATTATAAGTTTCCTGAGGTCTCCCCAGCCATGTGGAACTGTGAGTTAATTAAACATCTTTTCTTTATAAATTGCCCAGTCTCCAGTATTTCCTCATAGAAGCATGAGAACAATGAATACAGTAAATTGGTACTGCAGACAGTGGGGTGCTGCTATAAAGATACCCAAAAATGTGATAGCAACTTTGGAACTGGGTAACAGGCAGAGGTTGGAACAGTGTGGAGGGCTCAGAAGAAGACAGAAACATGTGGGACTATTTGGAACTCCCTAGAGACTTGGAGGGCTCAGAAGACAGGAAAATGTGGGAAAGTTTAGAATTTCCTAGAGACTTGTTGAATGGCTTTGACCAAAATACTGATAGTGATATGGACAGTGAGTCCAGGCTGTGGTGGTCTCAGATGGAGGTGGGGAACTTGTTGGGAACTGAAGTAAAGGTCACTCTTGCTATGCAAAGAAACTGGTGGCATTTTACCCCTGCCCCAGAGATCTGTGGAACTTTGATCTTGAGAGAAATGATTTAGGGTATATGGCAGAAGAAATTTCTAAGCAGTAAAATGTCCAAGAAGAAGCAAAGCATAAAAATTTTGAAACTTTGCAGCCTGATGATACAACAGAAAAGAAAACTCCACTTTCTGGGGAGAAATTCAAGCTGGCTGCAGACATTTGCATAAGAAACAAGGAGCCAAATGTTAACCACCAAGACAATGGTGAAAATGTCTCCAGGGCATGTCAGAGACCTTCATGGCAACCACTCCCATCACAGGCCTGAAGGCCTAAGAGGGAAAAATGGTTTCTTGGGCCAGGTCCAGGGCCACACCTGCTGTGTGCAGCCTTAGGACTTGGTGCCCTGCATTGCAGCCACTCCAGCCATAGCTAAAAGTGGCCAACATACAGCTCAGGCTGTTGTTTCAGAGTATGAATGCCCCAAGCCTTGGTAGCTTCCATGTGGTGTTGGGCCTGAAGGTGCGCAGAAGTCAAGAATTGAGGTTTGGGAACCTCTGCTTAGATTTCAAAGGATGTATGGAAACTCCTAGATATCCAGGTGGAAGTTTGCTGTAGGGGTGTAGCCCTCATGGAGAACCTCTTTGAGGGCGGTGTGAAAGGGATATGTGGGGTTGGAGCCCCCACACAGAGTCCACACTGGGGCACTACCTAATGGAGCTATGAGAAGAAGGTCACAGTTCTCCAGACCCCAGAATGGTAGATCCACCAACAGCTTGCACTGTGCACCTGGAAAAGCCACAGACACTTAACACCAGCCTGTGAAAGCAGCCAGGAGGGGGGCTGCAAAGCCACAGGGGTAGAGATGCTCAAGGCCATGGGAGCCCACCTCTTGCATCAACATGAGCCAGATATGAGACATGGAGTCAAAGGAGGTCATTTTGGAACTTTAAGGTTTAATAACTGCTCTATTGGATTTTGGACTTGCATGTGGCCTGTAGCAGGCCACATGCAAGTTTTGGCCAATTTCTCTCACTTGGAACAGGTATATTTACTCAATGCCTGCACCCCCATTTTATTTAGGAAGTAACTAACTTGCTTTTGATTTTATGGGCTCATGGGCAGAAGGGACTTGCCTTGTCACAGATGTGACTTTGGACTTGGACTTTTGAGTTAATGCTAGAATGAGTTAAGACTTTAAGGGATTCTTGGAAGGGCATGATTGTGTTTTGCAATGTGAGGACATGAGACTTGGGAGGGGCTAGGGGCAGAATGATATGGTTCTGTGTGTGTCCCCGCCCAAATCTCATCTTGAATTGTGGTTCCCATAATCCCCAGTGAGAGGTAATTGAATCCTTGAGGTGGTTTAGTCCATGCTATTCTTGTGATAGTAAGTAAGTTCTCATGAAATCTTATCGTTTTATAAGGGGCTTCCCCTTTCACTCAGCTCTCATTCTCTCCCCTGCCACCCTGTGAAGAGTTGCCTTTTGCCACAGTTACAAGTTTTCTGAGGCTTCCCCAGCCATGCAGAACTGTGAGTCAATTAAACCTCTTTCCTTTATAAATTACCCAGTCTCAGGTATTTCTTCATAGTAGCATGAGAACAAACTAATACACCTACCCCCCCCCCCCAAAATAAAAGCCCAGGATCAGATGGATTTACAGCTGAATTCTACCCAAGGTCAAAATGGGGTTGGTACCATTTCTACTGAAACTATTTCACATAATTGTAAAGGAGGGACTTCTCCCCAACTCATTTTATGAGGCCAGCATCATGCTGATACCAAAACCTGGCAGAGATACAACAACAAAAAACTTCATCCAGTAGCCCTGATGAACATAAATGCAAAAATCCTCAATAAAATACTGGCAAACTGAATCCACCAGCACATTAAAAACCTTATCCACCATGATCAAGTTGGCTTCATATCTGGGATTCAAGGTTGGTTCAACATACATGAATCAATAAATGTAATTCATCACATAAACAGAACTAAAGACAAAAAACACATGATTATCATAATACATGCAGAAAAAGGCTTTGATAAAATTCAACATCACTTCATGTTAAATTCTCAATAAACTAAGTATTGAAGGAACATATTTCAAAATAATAAGAGCCATATATGACAAACTCATAGCCAATATCATACTGAATGGCAAAGCTGGAAGGATTTCCCTTGAAAACCCACACAAGACAAGGATGTCCTCTCTCACCACTCCTGTTCAACATGGTATTGGAACCTCTGGCCAGGACAATCAGGCAAGAGATAGAAATAAAGAGTATTCAAATAGGAAGAGAGAAAATCAAATTGTCTCTGTTTTCAGATGATATGTTCCTGTACCTAGAACCCCATCATCTCAGCCCAAAAGCTTCTTAAGCTGATAAGCAACTTCAGCAAAGTCTCAGAATACAAAATAAATGTGCAAAAATTGTTAGTATTCCTACACACAAACAATAGGCATGCAGAGAGCCAAATCATGAATGAACTCCCATTCACAACTGCTACAAAGAGCATAAAATACCTAAGAATACAGTTAACAAAAGAAGTGAAGGATCTATTCAAAGAAAACTATAAACCACTGCTCAAGAAAATCAGAGAGGACACAAACAAATGAAAAAATATTCCATGCTCATGGATAGGCAGATTCAATGTTGTGAAAATGGCCATACTGCCCAAAGTAATTTATGGATTCAGTTCTATTCTATACCAATGACATTCTTCGCAGAATGAGAAAAAACTATGATAAAATTCATATGGAATCAAAAAAGAGCCTGAATAGCAAAAACAATCCTAAGCAAAAAGCACAAAGCTGAAGGCATCATGCTACCCAACTTCAAACTATACTACAAGGCTACAATAACCAAACAACATGGTACTGGTGCAAAAACAGACACAGAGATCAATGAAACAGAATAGAGAACTCAGAAATAAGTCTGCATACCTACAACCATGTGATCTTTGACAAACCTGACAAAAACAAGCAATGGGGAATGGATTCCCTATTTAATAAATGGTGCTAGAAGAAATGGGAGAAAATTGAAACTGGACCCCTTCCTTACACCTTATACAAAAACTAGCTCAAGATGGATTAAAGACTTAAATGTAAAACCCAAAACAATAAAGACGCTAGAATAAAATCTAGGCAATATCATTCAGGACACAGGCACAGGCACAGGCAAAGATTTCATGAGGAAAACACCAAAAGCAATTGCAACAAAATAAAACATTGATAAATGGGATATAACCAAACTAAAGAGCTTCTGCACAGCAAAAGAAACTATCATCAGAGTGAACAGACAACCTACAGAATGGGGAAAAATTTCTGCATTCTATCCATCTGAGAAAGGTTTAATATCCAGAATCTACAAGGTACGTGTATGTGTATGTTCATTGCAGCAGTATTCACAATATCAAAGACATAAAATAAGCCCAAATGCCCATCCATGACAGACTTGATAAAGAAAATGTGGTACATATACACCATGAAATACTATGCAACCATAAAAAAGAATGAGATCATGTCCTTTTCAGGGACATAGATGGAGTTGGAAGACACTGTCCTCAGCAAACTAACACAGGAACAGAAAACCAAACACTGCGTGTTCTCACTTATAAGTTGGAATTGAACGATGAGAACACATGGACACATCGGGGGAAACAACACACACTGGGGCCTGTTGTGGGGGTTGGGGAGGGAGAGCATCAGGAAGGACAGCTAATGGATGCTGGGCTTAATACTTAGGTGATGGGTTGATCTGTGCAGCAAACCACCGTAGCACACATTTACCTATGTAACAAACTTACACATCCTCCACCTGTACCCCGAAACTTAAACGTCAATGAAAAAAAAAATCAAATCCTGCTATCAGAAGACTTCACTAAATTAAAAAAAAGAACTACCTGAGACTAGGTAATTTGTAAGGAAAAGAGGTTTAATTGAATCACAGTTCCACATGGCTGGAGGGGCCTCAGGAAACTTACAATCGTGGTGGAAGGGGAAAGGACTCGTGTCTTACATGGTGGCAGGAGAGAGAGGGAGTGAAGGGGAAAGTGCTGAAACACTTTCAAACGACCGGATCTGGCAAGAACTCACTTACGAGTCATCACTAGGGGGATGTTGTTAAGCCATGAGAAACCACCCCATGATCCAACCACCTCCCACCCTGCACATCCTTCAACACGTGGGGATTACAGGGATTACAATTCAACATGAGATTTGGGTGGCGACACACACACACACACACACACACACACACACAGAGATCAAATCCAGGGTGAAAGTGATAAAAAGTGTCAGGAAAATTCAGTCTAAAGATGAAGCCACAGGTGTGACTGTAGCATGCTTTGTTACGATCTTAAGGAAGATCTAAGGCTGTGCTTTTTGAACAGAAAAATCCCTCTCCCCTCAAGCATATTAAGGACATTGTCCTACAGGAGTCTCACCAGGATCTCTAGATGGAGAAGGATTTATCTCCAAGAGATTTGTAGATATGACCCTTTCTAATAGAGTGGATCATAAATGCATACATGAAATACAAAGTTTTGGGGGAAATTCTTTTGCCAGAAGCATCACCAACTTGCATTAAAAGGGACAGAGATTTTACAAAATGAAAAGAAGCTTTTGGGCCCGAATATTTTATGGACAGAAAGCAAGATGAGAAAGCTACTCAATTACAAATTCAGTTTTCTTTTGGGAAAGAAAGTATCACTTAGCAGAACTAAGAGACAAGAGTCACAGTGAAGAACAAGACAGTAGGACTGAGCCAGACTCAGGGAACTGGCAATATGTGCTCAGCAGGATTTCAGAATTGCTATGCGACAGTGACTTGCTGTTTGCCTCCAGTTCTTCACTTTTTTGAATGAGAGTAAACAAAGAGGTGATCTTAGTTTGCCTCATTATTATATGTTGGGTGAACTAGGAGGGAGGAGGGAAGACAGCTTGACTCTCTAGTTCACAGGTTTTCAGATAGGGAGGAATGGTACTTAAGGGGCGGTACACAAGGAGGCATACCTATGGATCCTAATTAGCATGCAGATGTGATTTAGATGATGATTCCTACCCCGGGTGCCATAATGGTTTGAGTCTTGGGAGCTTGAGGGAAGGGAATGAATATGCTTTACATGTGGAGGAAGTGAATTATCTTGGCCAGAGAGAGGGCTGTAGCAGATTCTATCTTTCAAGATGACCACAAGAAGGTCTTTCATCCTGGCCATAAGAAGGTCTTTCAAGGGAGGAATGTAGCCACTACATTGTGAGAGGTGGCATTATGTTCCCTTTGAATTTGGGCAGGCATGCCCAAAGGAAGTGATGCAACTTCCCAGGCATGGTCACACAAGAAGACAGAGCTACAGTCTGGTTTCTTTTGAGATGTTTGTTCTCAGAACCCAGGTGATATGTGATGAGGAAGCAGAGGCCATTTACAGGTGTTCTACAGAAAGCCCCAGCTAAGATTCCAGTTGATGTTAATTGTCAGACATGTGAGAGGGAAATCTTTTGAATGGACTCCAGACTTAGCCATTGTCTGACTGCAGCTGCATGACAGACCACAGGTGAAAACCACCCAGCTGAGCCCAATCAACCCCAGATCCATAAGAGTTAATATTGCCTGTTTATAGTCACTTAGTTTTGGGATGATTTGCTATACAACAATAGAGAAGTGGAGCAACTAGTTCTCTCACATTCTGTACCCTATTCACTTTTATTGTTTTGATATGTTTTAAGGTTACATAAGTAACCTTATATACATATAGTACATATAATAAAAGGCCAGTGATGCATAAAGCCTTAAAAAGGTTGTTAAATTGTTTAGGTCTCTCCCCCTCTAATGAAAGTTTTATGTATAATATATATGTATAAAGAAAGAGAGAGAGAGAACATCTGAAAGTATACTTCAGACAGTCCCAAATCCTGCATAATAATTTCTCAAATTTAATTTAGAACTTTGCATTTCTGCTGACATTCTAGTTTCTGGCTTTTTGCTGAAGTTGGTTTTTAATGATAATCTTACTGCTTGTGGACATTGAAACTATGAATTTTGAGATTTACCCAAGTGAGCTAAGAATCTCATCAGATTCAGTAGCTGTACAGCCAAGCAAATCACTCTGTGAACTGTCGTCCTTGCCTCTGATAAATATCTTTAATCTCATTCAAATATATTTCACTTCCAAGGCTATTTATAATAAGGTTTTCCCTCCATCATCAATTCTATTCACCCAGGTTGCCAAAGCTCCCCAAGTTATTCTCCTTCCTTTCAATAAATTATAAGAATACAATTAGTAATACATCAAAGGTGTACTCAACCAAGGTATCGACCACCTTTCAGTAGAAGTAGGTTTTTAAAAAATGCCTCCAATTTATTGGATATGAAGAGGCAGGCAGTCACATATGGGGTCAATACAAGTCCCATGGATTGGATCCAAAGGAAAGATCTGTGTTGGTGTACGTTGGGCTCAAACCTAAACAGCTGAGCAAATGAGAGAGAAATAGCAAGTAGGATGTTTTGATGTCAGCATAATGCTAAAGGCAGGTAGTTGAACTTTGGTCTATGGTACTGGGTCCAGCTTTTAAAGGCAGTGGCATAGCCATAATCCAACTCCTGAAAATAACTTTCAAGATTCCTCTGATCATTTAACACTGCAAACTAACTCCTTAGATGCTGCCACTGGTTCCTTCTTTAATGGCTTTGCAATTAACAAGTAAAACTCAAATAAAAAAATTTACCCGCACAAGAGATAAATAGCAGTTAAATCTGAGTGAGAGTAAGGTATGCATGGTGCTGTGAGGCCTTGGAAATGCAGATAAAATTTAGTTCCTCCTCTCAAGAAGAATTATTGTTTCTCTCATATAGAATTATACGTAATATTAATAGCTTCCTAGGCCTGCTGTAACACTGTACCACAAACTGGGTGGCTTAAACAACAGGAATTTATTGTCTCATTGTTCCAGAGGCTGGACATCCCAAATCAAGCTGTTGACAGTGTTGGTTTCCTCAGAGGCTGTGAGAGAAGGATCTGTTTCAGGCCTCTCTGCTTGGCTTGTAGGTGGCCAACTTGATGTCCACGCAGCATTCTCCCTGTATGTGTCTCTTTGTGTCCACAGTTTCTTTTCTTAAAGTAAGGATACCAGTTATGTTGGATTAGGGCCCACCCACATGACCTCACTTGAACTTGATTATCCTCTCTCCAAGTAAGGTGAAAACCCTATCTTCAAATAAGGTCACATTGTGAGGTCCTGAGGATTAAGGCCTATGAATTTGGGGAGTGGAGACAGTTCAATCCATAACAAGTATGATAGTCACGTAGAGCAAGAAAGTACAATGCAAAAAACACAATGATACAGTGATAGGATACCTCACAGTCTTTCTGGAAAATCAAGGCACACACAAGTAGGTAACAAATTCAGCTGTGCATAATACAGATACAGAGATTTCTAGCATGATACTGCATTATCAGGGGCCAAAGAGATCCTCAGAATTTTTGCCCACTTCTGGCAAGACCACTGCCTGATCTGCCTAACATTATTCAAAGAATTCTCACCACTTTCTGCCTAGAAGCACTCAGGACTAATGTCATTATGACTGTTACCCCTGAGAATGTCAGCCACCATATGAAACCCTGGGCTCCCTTCCTCTCCTGCACAGTAATTCCCATAAGGTTGTGGGAAACCTGCTGTGCCTTCTGGAAATCACAGTCATTGGCAAAATCTCCACACCCTGACCTCTTTTCTGAATGTTTCCTTTGCATCTTGTCCTTGGCTCCCACTAAGAAAACTGTTTCCTCTGATGCCCTTTCAAGTAGTAACCATTTTCCTCCCATAATCCTCCCCTCATTGGGCTCAGAGGTGAGGTATGAGTTTTCCTTGTCCCTCATTCCTCCTTCCAGATCATTCGTCCTCCCTTCTTCCTTAACAATAATCACTGCTGAGTTTCAAGTCTTCAAGCTGTAACATCTTGTTGCAGTTATCTACCAAGCCCCAGGACATTCGCTCTACTTGAAGATTTTAGCTCCTGGCTCACTCTGCAAAATTACTCCTGTTAACATTGTTAGTGATTTTTATATCCTTGTAAGAAATTAATCCAATTTCCTGGCCTCTCAGTTTCTTGACCTCCTCTCTTCAAAGTGTCTTGTCCTCCACCTACCTCAGCCACTTATTCCCATGGTCATCAGACCTAGACTTTCTCAGAACCAATAACCAATACACAACTTTGACTTTCAGCATCTGGCTCTATGACCAACACCTCAAATTTCACAAAAATTCTTCTAAGATCCCTCTTCCAATTCTGAGTCCCATCAGCTCTAAAGTTCATCAATCTTCTCACCCTCTCTCCCTCTTTCCTCAAGACCTCACTTGTCCCCATGTCCTTACTTCCTTCTCTATTCAGCTAAAATATCATAGGCAACCATTAGAATAACCCCCTTGCACATATCTTCAATGTTCTCCTCTTTCATTTTGATTTACCAGCATGACAAAGCCTGAACCCTTTTACATTCTGCTGTCCTCCTATTCCTCAACTGTGTGTGGATGGAGAAAAACACTGGCTGGGTTCATTGGGATCACTTCAAATTCACACCCCTGTATCTCTTTCCTGCCTATCCTCATCTGGCCATCTGGTGACCTCACTCAGCTTCCCAGCTCAGTATTTCTTGAAAGCTGAGCATTATTTTACATAATCCCTTTTTCCAATGATATAAAATTCATTTTATTCATGAAGAGTACAGTTTATCTTAAAGGGTAAAAGTTATTCTTCCTTTTAAGACTAAATTCTCCCTAAGAAGTCTTTTATTAGTTACTTTTATGATTGCAGTTTAAGAAGTAGTTCATCAAAATCCAGAAACCGCTGGGTGCATAGCACGTGCCTATAGTCCCAGCTACTCAGGAGGGTGAGGTGGGAGAGTCCCTTGAGCCCAGGAATTCAAGACTGCTGTGAGCTATGATGGTCCCATTGCACTCTAGCCTAGAAGACAGAGAGAGGCCTTGTCTCTTAAAATAAATAAATAAAGAATAAAAATACAGACTTAGGCAACTCAAGTTTCTCTCCAACTGACGAATCTGAAAGATCCTGTACTTGATAGATTAATTGGACATCCAGGACAGGAATCTTCATGAATTAAAGGAAAAGGGGGTTTTTCAAGAAAAGTTATTATCCATCTTTCTTTCTTTTTTTTTTTTTTTTTGAGATGGAGTCTCACTCTGTCACCCAGGCTGGAGTGCAGTGGCCGGATCTCAGCTCACTGCAAGCTCCGCCTCCCGGGTTTACTCCATTCTCCTGCCTCAGCCTCCCGAGTAACTGGGACTACAGGCGCCCGCCACCTGGCCTGGCTAGTTTTTTGTATTTTTTAGTAGAGACGGGGTTTCACCGTGTTAGCCAGGATGGTCTCGAGCTCCTGACCTCGTGATCCGCCCGTCTCGGCCTCCAAAGTGCTGGGATTACAGGCTTGAGCCACCGCGCCCGGTCTCCATCTTTCTTTAAAAGAGGACATCATCACTTTCATCCCCGACCTTCTTTCAGGCAAACTGCTAGTCTGCTTCAGAAATACTTAATGGACCAGTCATAGTTACCACAAAGGTACAAACGCAAAACGAACTGATGATAATGCCATCCACTTAGCATTATCTTCTCTCTTCTCAATCACTGCATGTAAATTTGAGACTCGAGAGAAACACATTGTCATATACCTGTGTTTCTACTTTTTGAGAAAGTGATTTCCAGTTGTAGTTTGACTTGCATTACTTGCTTTCTGTAGGGAAATTTTAAAACCTGGCTCTATTTTAAACTCTCCATTTGTGTACAAAAGAAAAAAAAATGACTGAAATGAAACTGTGGGCATCTTTCTTCATCTTGAAACAGCTAACTGTCTACTCATAGGTACTCTCTTCCCCTTTGTTGGTCTGTTTCATGGATTTCCCAATGTAGAATATTGTCTATTTAAATCAGATGCCTTCCTTAATGGTACTTGTATCATTGGTCAGGGTTCTCCGGGAGGACAGAACTAATAGGATATATGCATACATGAAAGGGAGTTTATTAGGGAGAATTGGTTTACATGATCACAAGGCAAAGTCCCATGATAGGCCATCTGCAAGCTGGGGAAGAGAAAAGCTGGTAGTAGGTCAGTCGGAGTCTGAGCCTCAAAACCAGGGAGGCTGACAGTGCAGCCTTCAGTCTGTGGTGGAAGGCTCCAGAAACCCTGGGAAATCATTGGTGTAAGTCCAAGAGTCCAAAGGCTGAAGAACCTGGAGTCTGATGTCCAAGGGCCAGAGGAGTGGGAGGAAGCATCTAGCATGGGAAAAAGACGGAAGCCAGAAGATTCATCAAGCAAAGTTATCCCACCTTCTTCCGCATGCTTTGTTCTAGCCTGGCTGGCAACCCAAGGTATGGTGCCCACTCACACTGAGGGTGGGTCTTCCTCTCCCAGTCCACCAGCTCAAATGTCAATCTCTTCCAGCAACACCCTCACAGACACACCTAGAAACAATACTTCATCAGCCATCAAAGCATCCTTCAATCCAATCAAGTTGACACCTAATGTTAACCATCACAGTACTGAAAAATGTTTCCTAGGACCTGCCTGCCATTTTGTAAAGACATTGTTGATGAAGTGTGTGATCCTCTTGAATTTATTTATAAAAGTAACACAGCACATTTTACCAGTCTTGCTAATTTTGAAATAATTGGCTTTTAAATAAATTTTATAACTATTTCAAGCTAAATAAATATGGGGAGAAAAATATTTTTAATACTAGAAAAGCATATTTTCATTTCCTTAAATTCTCAACTCCCTTCTACAAACAAATGAAATCATAAGATTCTTAGCAGTCATCAAAAGCACCTGAGATTGGGTCTACTAGGTGTATGCAGAGCCTCTGAGTCCTAATGGTTCCACTGCATCTCTAAGTTTTTCATCTAAGATGCTTTATATCTCATTCTTAAGTAGGAAGGAGGTTTAAAAAGTTGAACAAGTAATATTTAAGTTAAACAGGTAATAGTGGGATTTACAATTTCGCCTTAAAGAAAATTTTATGTTTGGCTTAGATTCCTAGAAACTATACATGGCTTTTTCTACATCCATTGAACTGATCATATAATTTTTAATTGTATTATCATTTTAAATCATTAGTGTAGTGAATTGTATTAATAAATTTTCTAGTGTGAAACAAACCGTGTTTGACTAGGACAAAACAGTCTTATCATTTTTTTTATGCATTGCTGGATTAAGATTGTTAATATTTTGTTTGGGTTTTTGTGTCTATACATGTGAAAGAGATGAGTTTATAACTATTCCCTTCTCACAGCCACTTTTGTCAGGATTTTGATAGCAAGGTTATCAAAGCTTCATAAAATGGGGAATACATTTCTTTTTATATATTGTTTGTTTATGATTGAAATTATTTCTAGAATGGTAGAATTTCCTCTTGAAACCATTTGAGTTAGAATCTTCTTTCTTGGAGACTTTTAATTACTTCCATTCTTTACTAATTATAGAAATGATCACTTTTTCTATCTCCTTGATTCAAATTTGGTAAATTATTTGCTGGAGGGGTGTGGTATATTGTCTGCTTTGCTTACTTTTCTAATTTATTGATGCAAAAGTCTTAATATATTCATTATTATTTTTAAAATTTTATGTAGTTTGATATAATTTCCTTTTCATTCTGAATTTTATAATGGTTCATTTCTTTGTCATTTTTCTTAATCATATGTCATAAGTTTGCTAATAGTATTAATTCTAGAATATTCTATATAACTTATTAGATCAACTTATTGTTTCTAAATCTATAGCTTGATTTTTTTTGTCTGTTGGATCTATCAGTTATAAATAGGGGTGTGTCAACTAAATCTTCCACCATACTCTGGTGAATATTTTAATCTCTAGAAATGTATTATGTCTTAAAGATAGATTAATCTCATATTAATATAGCTACATTGATTTTATTTTGGTTAGTATATTTCTGCTTCATTTTTCCCATCTATTGACTTGTAACTATTTGATTCCTTATGCTTTAATTATCTCTTCTAAACAGTAGTGATATACAGTCTGACAACCCTTGTCTTATAACTGAAAATTTAATTGATTTGCAGTTTTTAAAATTAATCGATATATTTCTATTTATTTCTATCATCTTATTTTTGTCTATTTTCCTTTCCTTTTCTATTTGTTTATTGCTTTCATTTCTTGCCCTTTTCCAAAGATTATTTTTCTCATTCTATTTTTTTTCCTTCAATTAGTTTGGCAGTTGTGCAAACTTGGACATGTGACTATTTTCTTTGCCACTGTTTATTCTAGGCATTTTTTACATACACACTTAACTGATTATTCAAATATAATATACTTTCTATCCTTCAATTAATACAAGACCTTCCACTTTCTCTGGTCATACTGTTTTCAATTTATATGTCATGATTGTGTATTTTGGCCTATCTTTAGTCTGCCCTTACCACATAAGAGATGACTGTTTCTTTTACGTAGTCATTTTAAAAAGGTTTATCACCTTCCTTGTTCATTATTCCTTCTTGCATCCCAGGTCTTCCATTTGGAATCAACTTCCTCTGTCTGAAGTGCATCCTTCTAATTTCTTTAGTGATAGTACATAGGTAAAAATCTCTCTCAGCTCTTGTTTGTCCAAAAATACCCTCATTTTCACTTCTAGCTGGAAGTATTTTCATGGCGTAGACAACTGTTGATTGGCTTATTCTCTTTCAGCACATGGAAGATATTATTCTGCTGTGTCTGGATTCTCTTGTTTCTATTCAGAGATCAGCTATCAGTATGACTGCCATTCCTTTGTCATAATAGTTGTTTTTCTCCCTGTCTGTTAATCTCTTTGTCTTTGGTGTTTTTCAGCTTCACTGTGACCTTTCTTCATGTGGATTCCTTTGTATTTATTTTGATGTGGATTTGCAGAATTTATCGATTCTGAGGATTAATATCTTCTCCATTCTTTACATTTTCTCTCCCTTGCACTCTGATTATATGAATGTTAGTCCTTCTTATACTATCCTACATGTCTCTCAACTTTTTCTTTGTATTCTCTATATTCTCACCTCTCTGTAATCTGAAAATTTTCATTTAATCTATTTTTCAGCTTTTCAGTTCCCTCTTCAGCTGTATCTAATTCTTGTTAATTTAGGTTTTATTTATTACATTTTTTGTATCTAGAAGTTCGGTTTTCTTGCTTTTAAATCTTCTTGATCATTTAAAAAATTCTTTTTTCTGACATATTTTTAATTTCATATTTTTATTTCTCGAAACATAATAAACATACTCGTTTTACATTGTTTCTGATGATCCCGGTATCAAAATCTTGCATATAGAGCTTTGTTTGCTTATGTGTTTAGTGTTTTCCACTAGAAGCTCATTATTTCAGTGTATATCATTACACTGTATCCATGACATTTCTTTGAGGCCTGGACAGCAGGTGAGTTTCTGCAGAGGATTTGCATTTGCCTCTGTTAATTTACTGACAAAATCTTTAACCTGGGACTACATAAAGGGCATTCTCAACTTGAAACTTTTGAGTGTGAATTTGGTTTGATGTCTGACATCATTACAGAATTTAAGGGGAAATATTTTTCTGTCAGTGCCAATTTTCCATCTGAACTTTATAGGTGATTTTCTTTGCTTACCTTAGGATAAAGATGAATGTTGAAGATTTGGGTTATTTCCAGTTTAACTTTATGCTAGTAGGTATTCCTATGAGGTTCACCATCCTGGGAGAGATCCCTTCATTTGTGACTCCCATTGAGGTCTCCTTGAGACCAGAAAGCTCAATATCAACTTGAGCAAATGCCCTCAGGTTAAATGTTAGTTTCAGTAGTCATCCCACACCTCTGGTTCCTACTTCCAGATATTTTTGGTCTCTGAATTTTTAACATTTTTACCATCTCATATAAGCATTTAAAGTTGTTAGGAAGTCTATAATTTTCAGTTCTTTTTAGAGGGAGGATCTATTCAAAGTGTATAGTCTATGATAATCTATCATATTGCCAAAAACAAAACTTGGAGTCCTTTTGAAGACTGGGAAAATCATATTGGGATTAATGATTTTGTTCAGCTGAGTTGTCATATTAAAATATTACAACTTTCAGAAACAGTACAGTGAAGAATATATTTGCTCCTAACCTTGTTCTGTGCCTTGGATCCTAATTATATAAGAATG
Organism: Trachypithecus francoisi; assembly: GCF_009764315.1. Classification (NCBI taxonomy): domain Eukaryota; kingdom Metazoa; phylum Chordata; class Mammalia; order Primates; family Cercopithecidae; genus Trachypithecus; species Trachypithecus francoisi. The sequence continues at coordinate 67,682,651 of NW_022681460.1, forward strand.
CCAAGTTTCACTGTATAAGAAGGAGAAATAATATTGTTTTACCCTTTTCGTTTTTTTGATTTTTAATAAATGAGAATTTATTGTGTAACTTTGTCTTCAGAAGCCCAAAGAAATGTTTTAAACACATTATTTATGTTTTAATTGGAACCTGTAGAAATTAAAAAAATAATTAGTAGAGAAAATGCTACAAATTTAAAAAGTGGTTTGTATATTTTAAAATAAAGTCTTTTTTCTTTCTTGGTACAAGGAAAATTAAGAGTTTCTATTCTTTAAATTTACTAATTCTCACAAACATTTCTTTTCTACATGTTAACATAGGAATAAAACAACCGAAGAACAACAATAATCTTCCCTAACGTATCACGATTCCAGCATGAAAATGGGAAGCAAAACTTTCAGTCTAATATCTAAAAGGCTCAGGTTCCATATAAATGACCTGAGTCTTTGGAGAGTTTTTCACTGAGATGATGCATGTCTCAAGTAGGGGCTTTGGTGTGAAAGATCACAAGACATCATTTCTTCAGTTTAATAATCCATTTAATACCATCTTTCAATCCCATTTCATGCTCAGTAAAGCAAGAATAAGTGAACCTTTTGCTGACATTGGTTTTGTTGAAGAGCTTTTGTTTATAAAGCAGCGGCAACATGATCTTATCAGGGTCCATCATCACTGGTTTGCTCTGTCCCCCATCCGGGTAATGTGTTCCTGTGATGTGTGCAGTCTTTTCATAGCGATGACTCCTGTTCTATGCTAAAGTGATTTGACAGCACTTGCTTGCTTCTAAAAGAGAGACATGTTTCGACTTTCTGCCTCAAAAATCTATTTAAGTCATCACTTTTATTCTACTGTCTCTGAGTTTTGCAGAGGAAGTGTAAATTCAATTGCTTGAACATGAACAAAAGTGAAGGAAGGCCTGGACACTTGAACTAACTTCTGGGGCTGCACAGTGGACAGCTGATAACTTGATGCTGAAATTAGATTCTTGCATGAGCTGTGCTTACCGATGAAACACGAGCTCATAATCAAGTTAGAGAGAAAAGGAGTTGGGTAGAGATGAACAAAAAATACTCAACTCTTAGTATTATGTCTACCTAAGATCTGTGAATGTTACGTATGGTGCCATGTTTCTCTATTTTCACTGTTTGAGAATGAGAATAGTAATCAAAGGGAACGATGCAAGTCTGTGTTAAAATATGTTCTTGGGGGATATTTTAAGAGACTGATTCAGCATTTGCAAAAGAAATACATTATTATGGTTTTTGTAAAATTGGTATACTTTGGCAATTTTATCTTAAAAATTTCTATAGTGTTTTGTGGGATGCTTTCACATAGAGTCTGTAACCTGAATCCTTCTTTTTTAGCGGAAAGAATGGACATTTAGAGAGTGAATGAATGATCTCATCAAAGTCCCCTAGTATAGTATTAACAAAGCACATTTGGAACTAGTCTTCTGACTCATATACCAGTGCTCTCTCTATAACAGCAACCATGCTTCTTGGAGTCGCAGGAGTTCCCTGGATGTCCCTCTGACCCTCTCCCGACTCTCTCTCTCCTGAAAGGATACACAAAAGGAAACACAAATGACAGTAGATTTAGGCTTACACCTCAAATCTAATCTCTGCTGTGGTGGATTCTTCTTACCCTACCACTAGGCAAACATTCATTTCCCAGTATAGTAATATCCTAGTATGAATTTATTAAGACTGGGAGGGAGATAAACATACCACAACATGACTAAAGGGAAAGTTTAAAAAATGTCAACAAGACCTCCCACAAGGATTTTATATGATCATCACGAAGAAGTATTAAATGGACACTGTGTGTGTTATGCTTGCAATAAAAATTGTCTCCCAGAAGGGCCTAAAAGTGGGTAGAAAGAGAGGATTTGTGTCTGAGAGAGTATTGGTTTCTAGCCACCATCATTCTAAAGGCAGACAGACAGGTGCAGAATGTCTTAATGGCTTTGGTGTATACAGAAATATTTGGAGGGGGCGGAGCAAGATGGCCGATTAGGAACACCTCCAGTCTCCAACTCCCAGCGCGAGCGACACAGAAGACTGGTGATTTCTGCATTTTCAACTGAGGTACTGGGGGTCATCTCACTGGGGAGTGCTGGACAATTGGTGCTGGTCAGCTGCTGCAGCCCGACCAGCGAGAGCTGAAGCAGGGTGAGGCATTGCCTCACCTGGAAAGTGCAAGGGGGAAGGGAATCCCTTTTCCTAGCCAGGGGAACTGAGACACACAACACCTGGAAAATCGGGTAATTCCCACCCCAATACTGCGCTTTAAGCAAACGGGCACACCAGGAGATTATACCCACACCTGGCCAGGAGGGTCCCACGGCCACGGAGCCTCCCTCATTGCTAGCACAGCAGTCTGCCATCTAACCGCAAGGCAGCAGCGAGGCTGGGGGAGGGGTACCCGCCATTGCTGAGGCTTAAGTAGGTAAACAAAGCCGCTGGGAAGCTCGAACTGGGTGGAGCTCACAGCAGCTCAAGGAAACCTGCCTGTCTCTGTAGACTCCACCTCTGGGGACAGGGCACAGCTAAACAACAAAAGGGGAAGCAACAGAGGCCTGTGCAGACGCGAACGACTCTGTCTGACAGCTTTGAAGAGAGCAGTGGATCTCCCAACACGGAGGTTGATATCTGAGAACGGACAGACTGCCTGCTCAAGTGGGTCCCTGACCCCTGAGTAGCCTAACTGGGAGACATCCCCCACTAGGGGCAGTCTGACACCCCACACCTCACAGGGTGGAGTACACCCCTGAGAGGAAGCTTCCAAAGGAAGAATCAGACAGGTACACTCGCTGTTCAGCAATATTCTATCTTCTGCAACCTCTGCTGCTGATACCCAGGCAAACAGGGTCAGGAGTGGAACTCAGGCAATCTCCAACAGACCTACAGCTGAGGGTACTGACTGTCAGAAGGAAAACTATCAAACAGGAAGAACACCTATACCAAAACCCCATCAGTACGTCACCATCATCAAAGACCAGAGGCAGATAAAACCACAAAGATGGGGAAGAAGCAGGGCAGAAAAGCTGGAAATTCAAAAAATAAGAGCGCATCTCCCCCTGCAAAGGAGCGCAGCCCATCGCCAGCAACGGACCAAAGCTGGTCAGAGAATGACTTTGACGAGATGAGAGAAGAAGGCTTCAGTCCATCAAACTTCTCAGAGCTAAAGGAGGAATTACGTACCCAGCGCAAAGAAACTAAAAATCTTGAAAAAACAGTGGAAGAATTGACAGCTAGACTAATTAATGCAGAGAAGGTCATAAACGAAATGACAGAGATGAAAACCATGACACGAGAAATATGTGACAAATCCACAAGCTTCAGTAACCGACTCGATCAACTGGAAGAAAGAGTATCAGCGATTGAGGATCAAATGAATGAAATGAAGCGAGAAGAGAAACCAAGGGAAAAAAGAAGAAAAAGAAATGAACAAAGCCTGCAAGAAGTATGGGATTATGTAAAAAGACCAAATCTACGTCTGATTGGGGTGCCTGAAAGTGAGGGGGAAAATGGAACCAAGTTGGAAAACACTCTTCAGGATATCATCCAGGAGAACTTCCCCAACCTAGTAGGGCAGGCCAACATTCAAATTCAGGAAATACAGAGAACGCCACAAAGATACTCCTCCAGAAGAGCAACTCCAAGACACATAATTGCCAGATTCACCAAAGTTGAAATGAAGGAAAAAATCTTAAGGGCAGCCAGAGAGAAAGGTCGGGTTACCCACAAAGGGAAGCCCATCAGACTAACAGCAGATCTCTCGGCAGAAACTCTACAAGCCAGAAGAGAGTGGGGGCCAATATTCAACGTTCTTAAAGAAAAGAATTTTCAACCAGAATTTCATATCCAGCCAAACTAAGTTTCATCAGTGAAGGAGAAATAAAATCCTTTACAGATAAGCAAATGCTTAGAGATTTTGTCACCACCAGGCCTGCCTTACAAGAGACCCTGAAGGAAGCCCTAAACATGGAAAGGAACAACCGGTACCAGCCATTGCAAAAACATGCCAAAATGTAAAGACCATCGAGGCTAGGAAGAAACTGCATCAACTAACGAGCAAAAGAACCAGTTAATATCATAATGACAGGATCAAGTTCACACATAACAATATTAACCTTAAATGTCAATGGACTAAATGCTCCAATTAAAAGACACAGACTGGCAAACTGGATCAAGAGTCAAGACCCATCAGTCTGCTGTATTCAGGAGACCCATCTCACATGCAGAGACATACATAGGCTCAAAATAAAGGGATGGAGGAAGATCTACCAAGCAAATGGAGAACAAAAAAAAGCAGGGGTTGCAATCCTAGTCTCTGATAAAACAGACTTTAAACCATCAAAGATCAAAAGAGACAAAGAAGGCCATTACATAATGGTAAAGGGATCAATTCAACAGGAAGAGCTAACTCTCCTAAATATATATGCACCCAATATAGGAGCACCCAGATTCATAAAGCAAGTCCTTAGAGACCTACAAAGAGACTTAGACTCCCATAAAATAATAATGGGAGACTTCAACACTCCACTGTCAACATTAGACAGATCAACGAGACAGAAAGTTAACAAGGATATCCAGGAATTGAACTCATCTCTGCACCAAGCGGACCTAATAGACATCTATAGAACTCTCCACCCCAAATCAACAGAATATACATTCTTCTCAGCACCATATCACACTTATTCCAAAATTGACCACATAATTGGAAGTAAAGCACTCCTCAGCAAATGTCAAAGAACAGAAATTATAACAAACTGTCTCTCAGACCACAGTGCAATCAAACTAGAACTCAGGACTAAGAAACTCAATCAAAACCGCTCAACTACATGGAAACTGAACAACCTGCTCCTGAATGACTACTGGGTACATAACGAAATGAAAGCAGAAATAAAGATGTTCTTTGAAACCAATGAGAACAAAGACACAACATACCAGAATCTCTGGGACACATTTAAAGCAGTGTGTAGAGGGAAATTTATAGCACTAAATGCCCACAAGAGAAAGCAGGAAAGATCTAAAATTGACACTTAACATCACAATTAAAAGAACTAGAGAGGCAAGAGCAAACACATTCAAAAGCTAGCAGAAGGCAAGAAATAACTAAGATCAGAGCAGAACTGAAGGAGATAGAGACACAAAAAACCCTCCAAAAAATCAATGAATCCAGGAGTTGGTTTTTTGAAAAGATCAACAAAATTGACAGACCTCTAGCAAGACTAATAAAGAAGAAAAGAGAGAGGAATCAAATAGATGCAATAAAAAATGATAAAGGGGATATCACCACTGACCCCACAGAAATACAACCATCAGAGAATACTATAAATGCCTCTACGCAAATCAACTAGAAAATCTAGAAGAAATGGATAATTTCTGGACACTTACACTCTCCCAAGACTAAACCAGGAAGAAGTTGAATCCTGAATAGACCAATAGCAGGCTCTGAAATTGAGGCAACATTAATAGCCTACCCACCAAAAAAAGTCCAGGACCAGATGGATTCACAGGTGAATTCTACCAGAGGTACAAGGAGGAGCTGGTACCATTCCTTCTGAAACTATTCCAATCACTAGAAAAAGAGGGAATCCTCCCTAACTCATTTTATGAGGCCAACATCATCCTGATACCAAAGCCTGGCAGAGACACAACAAAAAAAGAGAATTTTAGACCAATATCCCTGATGAACATCGATGCAAAAATTCTCAATAAAATACTGGCAAACCGGATTCAGCAGCACATCAAAAAGCTTATCCACCATGATTAAGTGGGCTTCATCCCTGGGATGCAAGGCTGGTTCAACATTTGCAAATCAATAAACGTAATCCAGCATATAAACAGAACCAAAGACAAGAACCACATGATTATCTCAATAGATGCAGAAAAGGCTTTTGACAAAATTCAACAGCCCTTTATGCTAAAAACGCTCAATAAATTCGGTATTGATGGAACGTACCTCAAAATAATAAGAGCTATTTATGACAAACCCACAGCTAATATCATACTGAATGGGCAAAAACTGGAAAAATTCCCTTTGAAAACTGGCACAAGACAGGGATGCCCTCTCTCACCACTCCTATTCAACATAGTGTTGGAAGTTCTGGCTAGGGCAGTCAGGCAAGAGAAAGAAATCAAGGGTATCCAGTTAGGAAAAGAAGAAATCAAATTGTCCCTGTTTGCAGATGACATGATTGTATATTTAGAAAACCCCATCATCTCAGCCCAAAATCTCCTTAAGCTGATAAGCAACTTCAGCAAAGTCTCAGGATACAAAATTAATGTGCAAAAATCACAAGCATTCTTATACACCAGTAACAGACAAGCAGAGAGCCAAATCAGGAATGAACTTCCATTCACAATTGCTTCAAAGAGAATAAAATACCTAGGAATCCAGCTTACAAGGGATGTAAAGGACGTCTTCAAGGAGAACTACCAACCACTGCTTAGTGAAATAAAAGAGGACACAAACAAATGGAAGAACATACCATGCTCATGGATAGGAAGAATCAATATCATGAAAATGGCCATACTGCCCAAGGTTATTTATAGATTCAATGCCATCCCCATCAAGCTACCAATGACTTTCTTCACAGAATTGGAAAAAACTGCTTGAAAGTTCATATGGAACCAAAAAAGAGCCCGCATTGCCAAGACAATCCTAAGTCAAAAGGACAAAGCTGGAGGCGTCACGCTACCTGACTTCAAACTATACTACAAGGCTACAGTAACCAAAACAGCACGGTACTGGTACCACAACAGAGATATAGACCAATGGAACAGAACAGAGTCCTCAGAAATAATACCACACATCTACAGCCATCTGATCTTTGACAAACCTGAGAGAAACAAGAAATGGGGAAAGGATTCCCTATTCAATAAATGGTGCTGGGAAAATTGGCTAGCCATAAGTAGAAAGCTGAAACTGGATCCTTTCCTTACCCCTTATACGAAGATTAATTCAAGATGGATTAGAGACTTAAATGTTAGACCTAATACCATAAAAACCCTAGAAGAAAATCTAGGTAGTACCATTCAGGACATAGGCATGGGCCAGGACTTCATGTCTAAAACACCAAAAGCAACGGCAGCAAAAGCCAAAATTGACAAATGGGATCTAATTAAACTAAAGAGCTTCTGCACAGCAAAAGAAACTACCATCAGAGTGAACAGGCAACCTACAGAATGGGAGAAAATTTTTGCAACCTACTCATCTGACAAAGGGCTAATATCCAGATCTACAAAGAACTCAAACAAATATACAAGAAAAAAACAAACAACCCCATCAAAAAGTGGGCAAAGGATATGAACAGACATTTCTCAAAAGAAGACATCCATACAGCCAACAGACACATGAAAAAATGCTCATCATCACTGGCCATCAGAGAAATGCAAATCAAAACCACAATGAGATACCATCTCACACCACTTAGAATGGCAATCATTAAGAAGTCAGGAAACAACAGGTGTTGGAGAGGATGTGGAGAATAGGAACACTTTTACACTGTTGGTGGGATTGTAAACTAGTTCAACCATTATGGAAAACAGTATGGCAATTCCTTAAGGATCTAGAACTAGATGTACCATATGACCCAGCCATCCCACTACTGGGTATATACCCAAAGGATTATAAATTATTCTACTACAAAGACACATGCACACGTATGTTATTGCAGCACTATTCACAATAGCAAAGACTTGGAATCAACCCAAATGTCCGTCTGTGACAGACTGGATTAAGAAAATGTGGCACATATACACCATGGAATACTATGCAGCCATCAAAAAGGATGAGTTTGCGTCCTTTGTAGGGACATGGATGCAGCTGGAAACCATCATTCTTAGCAAACTATCACAAGAAGAGAAAACCAAACACCGCATGTTCTCACTCATAGGTGGGAACTGAACAATGAGATCACTTGGACTGGGGAAGGGGAACATCACACACTGGGGCCTATCATGGGGAGGGGGGAGGAGGGATGGATTGCATTGGGGAGTTATACATGATATAAATGATGAATTGATGGGTGCTGACGAGTTGATGGGTGCAACACACCAAAATGGCATAAGTATACATATGTAACAAATCTGCACGTTATGCACATGTACCCTAGAACTTAAAGTATAATAATAAAAAAAAAAACTAATATCAAGATTAAAAAAAAAAAAAAGACACATGCACATGTATGTTTATTGCGGCACTATTCACAATAGGAAAGACTTGGAATCAACCCAAATGTCCATCTGTGACAGACTGGATTAAGAAAATGTGGCACATATACAACATGGAATATTATGCAGCCATAAAAAAGGATGAGTCTGTGTCCTTTGTAGGGACATGGATGCAGCTGGAAACCATCATTTTTAGCAAACTATCACAAGAACAGAAAACCAAAAACCGCATGTTCTCACTCATAGTGGGGAACTGAACAATGAGATCACTTGGACTCGGGAAGGGGAACATCACACATCGGGGCCTATCATGGGGAGGGGGGAGGGGGGAGGGATTACATTGGGAGTTATACCTGATATAAATGACGAATTGATGGGTGCTGATGAGTTGATGGGTGCAGCACACCAACATGGCACAAGTATACATATGTAACAAACCTGCACGTTATGCACATGTACCCTATAACTTAAAGTATAATTAAAAAAAAAAAAAGAAATATTTGGAGACTAAATAGAGAACACCTTTACACAGAAAAATAGTGAGCTGCATTCTAGGGACAGGATAACTGGAAACTTCAGTCAATGAGCCAGGGTCACCCCCCGGCACTGCCATGAGAAGTAGGACTCCTGGAACAAGTTACTAGCCCTCTCTGAGCCTTGGTGACCTCTATAAAGTTGGGATGATGACTTGTATTAAAAAGTGGCTGAGAGAAGTAAAATCACTATAGTACAAAAGCATTTTGTCAATCATAAAGCAATGCACAAGGTAAAGAAGAGTCAAGGACAGATTGTCATATATGGCTGTAAACCTTGGCTGTGGATTTTGTCCTGATGATGCCAACCACTCCAGCAGTAAAGCCATCCTCCTAAAATGCCTTGGACTCTTTACAGAACCATTCATGGCTGCCGGTCAACCCGATGCACCAGTTCATGAAGCCACTTGGCAAAGGCCAGGTGCAGCATTTGAGGAACAGTGAAGTATGGTTGGTGCCTCTCTGTAGCATTAGAGATTGTGTTTGCTTTGGGAAATCAAACAGCAACCCACTGCTAAGGGTTGTGTTCCTGTGACAGTCACCATCCACATTTGAGGTGCTATGCTTTGATTTCTAAACATCACAGAAAGAATATTTTTACTAAAAAATTTTTAAGGAAGCATATGGTTTATTTTTCTCTCCTGGTTTTTCTTTTCTTTTCTGAATTCCTAGAACTGGAGATTACACTTAATGAGATGATCATAACCAATACTATGTATATATAATTTGAAGCCAATCATAGTTAGGTTATGATCATCTCATTAGGTATAATCTCCAGTTCTAGGAATTCAGAAAAGAAAAGAAAAACCAAGAGAGAAAAATAAACTGCATGCTTCCTTAAAATTTTTTTTTAGTAAAAATATTCTGTCTACGATGTTTAGAAATCAAAGCATAGCACCTCTGCTTAGATCATGGGCAAAAACATTATAAAAGACAGACGTCCACAACACGTAGCTCTTCCAATCTCCATTTTTTATCCTGGCACCGCAAACTTAGGTTAATTTTAAAGTTATCTGTCAGGTCAACCTGAGATAAAAGGCACTAACAACAATGTCAGTTTGAACTTGACTTGGGGACATTAGAAAAAAGACTAAAGATTCCCTGTTTCTAAAAATTTAGAGTTGTATTCCTGATATTAATCACACTACCATGTAATTAATGTTGTGCTTGTGTTTTGACAGGCAGATTGGTGCTCACTAGAAATCACCTTGAACCTATTCAAAATTCTTTTTTTTAATGTCAGCATTGCAGTTTATAAAGCCTAAAATTAGAACATGTATATAAGACAGAGAGACAGGCTGGAAGCATCAGGTTTTAAACAGCTATGTAAAAAAGTATGGGTCTGGGGGTACCCTAAGACTCTCTGGCACATACTTTCCAACTTCTATCAGTACTTGGTATTGAGATAGAGAAGGCAGCTGATTAAATGACAAAGGAAACAAAGCAGTAATGAACAAGCGAGACAGAATCAAAACACAAAAGGATTTAGTGGCTTAAATGTCAGACCAAAATCAAGCTGAAACTCAACAGGAAAAAAATCTAGCACTGAGAGCAGATTTATGACCTACTGCTCATAAGCAAAGACCTACTACTTATCTTGGCCAAAGGTCATATAATGAAGAGCTGTAGGTTTTCATCAAAGGTGATATGGTTGCTTTAAACAAAAGTGACATAAAATTATTCTATGCTAATAGAAGGAAATTTTGAAACATTTTTTTTTTTTGCCTCTAACAAAGGGGTAAGTCATTCCTTGATGGCTGCAAATTAGAATCACTGAATAAGGTTTAAAATAATTCAAATTTCCTGGGTTTTATACAACTTTTCTGTCTTTCCTTTCTGAGATCTTGCTCAGCTACCTGTTCTAGCATATCGATATGGCTTGGGTCTGTGTCCCCAACCCAAACTTCATGTTGAATTATAATCGCCAGTGTTGGAAGAGGGGTCTTCTGGGAGGTGATTGGATAATGGAGGCAGATGTTCTTATGAGATCTGGTCATTTATAAAAGTGTGTAGCACCTCCTCCTTTGCTTTCTCTTCCTCCTTCTCTGACCATGAAAGACGTGCCTGCTTCCCCTTTGTCCATGATTGTATGTTTCCTGAGGCCTCTGCAGTCATGCTTCCTGTATAACCTGTGGAACTGTGAGACAAATAAGCCTCTTTTCTTCATAAATTACCCTGTCTCAGGTAGCTCTTTATAGCAATACGAGAATGGACTAGGACACATATCATATGATATTGTTTCTAGTCCTAAAAGTTTTTTATTCTCTTCTATGATGTTTTTGTATATCTGAGTTAGTATCTTTAAAAATTAATTTCTCCATTTTGCTTAGATTACCTCAATTCTGTCAGCAAGAGCTGGCGTTGGCACTGCCGCAAAACACGAACGTTCTTGGCATAATTCCTTATAACTGCTTCCCTAAGTAGTTTCTCTCATATTTCATGATTTGGCTGAAAACCCAATATAGTTAGGAAGAAGATGTGCATAAGTGAAGCATAATTATATTGATTCATGTTCAGCTGATAAAGATTTATTTGTCCTCAAGGCATAATAATGGCCAAGATTTGCCCATGATCAATAACTCTTGAACCAATAAATCTTGGTATCGGCAACAAAAGCCAGTATCTACTTAAGCTTTTTTCAAAGTGTTGCTATTATATGCTGATGGCATAAAACATGGGATCACATCAAACACAGTCTCTTGAGCTTTATGTTGACACTAAATTTGTATTCTCCAACAGTTAATATTCTAGATTTCAATGACACAGGAGAAACTGACTGATCAAAGAGAAAGTTAACACCAAGGATTGATAGTTAATAACATATTTTAGAAGAGCAAATACCATTAGTATATATGGAAGCACTTTGTTAATATCCAAACCATTAAAGCAATGTAAAGTAGAATAGAGTTTGTCTACAGATTTAAGCTCTGCATAACATACCTGAAAAACAAAAACAACTTTTGGTAAAAGAGCAGGAATAGAAGCAAGATAGGAGAAGAAATGAGGCAAAAATATACAGATAAGCAAGAAAGGGAAGGAACAGTGGCTTAACATTGTAGTGGAAACCAGCCTGTGCCAGCAGTTGTCGTCCAGGCTGCAGTGCCGTGTCGCGATCTCAGCTCACGGCAGCCCCAACTTTCAGCGCTCGGGCAATCCTCCTACCTCAGCCTCCCAAGTAGCTGGGAGTACAGGCGTGTGCCAGCATACCCAGCTAATTTTCGCATTTTTTTTTTTTTTTTTTGTAGAGACGGGGTGTCATCATGTTTCTCAGGCTGGTCTCATACTCCCGAGCTTAAGCAGTCTGCCTACCTTGGCCTCCCAAAGTGTTGGGATTACAGGATTGAGCCACCATACCTGGCCTTGATGTCCATTGTTACTTTAATTTTTACAACAATTCTGTTAGGTACAAGCCAAAACACAGGTTCCTACAGAACTGAGGCTGGGGCTAAGGAACTGTTCTAGAGTTTTAAGTAGCAGAGGTAGAATTTGAATCCAGGTCTCCAAAGACCATGATCTTTCTAGGATTCTAGAAACAAAAAACCCAATAGTTACATTTACAGGGTCATTTAGGATTTGTGAAAGGTATGGTAAGGCATTTTCTCAGGTTGGCTAATAGACCTATGCTGTTCTTCCCTTTTCACTCCAGCATTATTTTTCCTGCTATACGAATATGCCTCAGACTACTAGACAACAAATATTGGTGGTTAATAATCATAAAAAGGCAGATGGATACTCTAATGCAGTTTGTTCCTTGGTAGAGTAAAAATATTTTGGGGGATGAAAGGATGCTGGAATGTCTTTGAGCTTCACGAAGACACGGGCCTTTCCATCAGTGAGGCACACTGGACCTGCAACCAAAGATCCCCTCATGGGTTCATGTTCAGTTCTATGACATATGAACTTGGGCAAATTCCTTCTAAACCTTCTTGAGCCTCAGTAGCATCACCTGACTGATAGCAAAGAAATCACTCTGCTTGTCCAGTAGACATCATGGGGGCGTGGGGAGGATCCAATTTTAGCGTGTGCAGGTACAGTGTTTTTGTGCATGAAGCTTAGAAAATGTGGGCAAGACCAATGTCCCAAAGATGGACTGGAGTGTTACAAGGAGCTTCTATTTTCTGATCTATACAAATGATTCTAACATCTTTAATTAAACATCACTTTTTAGACGGAAACTTGGCCAACATATTTTAAGTTTTAATACTTTTTTGGGTCATTTACTTGTTACTGTTTTCAAATTACCCAAATAATATACAAACATATATTGCAAAACCACAGATAATACTGAAGTAAAAAGCAAAAGTCTCTCTACCTTCTTTTTACGAATTCCTCTCTCATTCCCAGAGGCAACCACTGTTATCAGTCTGGTATTTTCCATCCTATGCATTTATAAGAATGCACATATATTTCTATACATGTATATATAAACATATACAAACATACAAATTTGTGGAAGATTTTTGTAATATGAAAATATCATGTTTCAATATTTGTTCTTTTCTTTCTTGTTAAATACATATTTGTCTTGCTCAAGTTCAATAATTCTGTTGTTGATCTAAAGATTTGCAACTTTCAGCACGTGTCAAGATTTCTTTCCTTATCTAGGTTTAAAAGACTACGCTTTTTGCAGTATCAAACCAATCATTTTCTCCAATTTTCTGCTAATTTTTAGAAAACAACGAAGCAAACCATGCAATTATTTCGATTTCTTGGTGCAAACAAATACTTCTCTGCAGACAAAGAGAAAAATGTGACTGAAGCAGAACCATCAGCTACCAGGCAGCACTAATATGAAATTGTTTAAAATATTGTTCATCAGCAACATCTAACTCTAGCAGATAAAGACTGTTTGAGGATATGTGAATAAGGCACAAAAGTTCAAGTTGTTTTAAATTCAACCTTATAAAGCCTGAGTTTACACATGAAAGTAATTTAGTCTTGTTTGATAAAGGCACTTTTTCAAAAAGTACAAATTTTCCCACATTCACTCTGTGTGTGTGTGTGTGTGTGTGTGTGTGAGGTTTTGTCATCTGCCTGAAAATCTTTTGTCTTTCATGCATTTAACGAACAGGTCTTATTTTACAACGAGTTACAATTTCTCTCAGTCTCCATGTACTACAGATTATTCTTCTTAAAGCAACTTGTGCATTTACTCCTAGAAAAGACAATAGAGTTGAGAATTAATTTTATTTTTAAAAGTCACAAGACACTGAAGATCACCCAGCTAACAACTGAATTTGGTCCTACTAACCCTGAGCAATACCATCTAGTAAAAGGCACTGTCTTGATGGATCATTCATGGAAAACTAAAGTAATTACCATCATTCTAATATTTCTATTTAAATGCATGAAAAACTGATTAGCTGAAGGCAGCCCTATATATAGCAGAAATGGCATCTTCTTAATATTTATGCTAATGTAAAAGACATTTTACACAAAGGTTAGAGGTGACATATGGGTAAGAAATGATCTTAACATTCACAGTTATTTACTTACAATAATGCATGACAGGAATATTACTCCTTGGGAGAAGTTTAACAGGCAAAGAAGAGTAGATGTGGAAAAACTAATCAATATCAAAATACATAGACACTTATGGACACAAATGTATCTATTTATAAGATACAGTTATATAGAATGACCAATGACCAACAGAGAAATGGAGCATCCACACCTCCAAGCTCTAGTTTTACAAGTACATTTCAGTTCACTTTCAGCCTGAGGTAGTCACATTTTTCTCTTTTTTAGTGCAAAGAGAATTTGGATAGAAATTAGAAAAGGTTTAATGATTTAGTTGACTTTGAGCATTCTCTACCTCATATGTAAAGAAACCAAAAAATGTCAAAATGATGCCATTTTGAATTGCAGTTACTATCTTGAGCAAGAAATGAAGGACTTGGTTTATGAATTCAATTTGGTTTTTACATTGTCATTTCCACATGGCTAACCCACAGACCGAATACTGTTTTCTGCCAGCTTTCTAAGCACGCTCCAAAGTGAGACTCCCAAGAAATGGTGCATAACAATGAGCACATCACGGAAGCAGTGCATGAAGAACAAATAAAACATGAAATTACACACGAACTCGAGAATCACATAAGCTGGCTAAGAGTGGGTTACTGCCAATAACGGATTTCAAATAAGCCTCTGATTTAATGACAACCGCAAGCCACCGCCTGATTGAAAGCAATCAAATTCTTCTCTTTTTATCTGCTTCTAACTCACTTTTTATATGAAAAGAAAAACAGTGTTATTACAACAGCAGCAATAGGAGGCTACACAAAAATCTGAAAATAGAAAGGCCATTTCCACAAGCAATTATAACACAATGCACATCCACACTTAAAGCATGTTCAAGTGAACAAGTAACCAATAGCAACTTCTCACTCAGCGCATCAGTAGACACTCTCTGGAAAGAGTATTTGCTTTTCACTTAAGTGTTTTAATTGTGATTGTCCACAGTGCAACTGTGACTCAAAAAGGCATGAATTATTTCAGATTTAAAAGCTGGATAACCAACCAGATGAGTCAACCAGGGGAAATGAGGCTGCACTGAAAATGACCACAGGGCCCTAAGACAGAGACATCTTTTTTCAGTTTCCAAGGGAGAACCTGCAGCTCACTCTGATTGATCACTTCCTAATCATACCTCTGAATCCCAGTCCCCAGGACACACTGGCTGAACCTTTTTTTATTTAATTTTTTGCATCTGAGTGTATTCCAGTTATCATTTCATTATCCGTTAATTACTGTTTTCTTTGTTTTCATGAATAATTGTTTTGGGGGTGCTTTTAGTCTTTTTAGGGAGGTTCTGGTATGATAGATTCTTGTGGTATTAATATTGTATTAAAATGGGAAGAGAAGTTATTGATGAGAGTTTCTCTAGTTTTTAGATGAAAGACTGTTTGCTGAGAGGGAGTTGGGACAAAACTTTTTCTTTCACAGGGATTTGGATGTATGCACCCCGTACCATACTGCAGAAACTGTAGGTATTTGTGTTTTTGAAAATCCTCAGAGTCAGATAAATATGAGCTGTGCATGGAGAAAATGAAACTATACTGTTGAAGTGTGTGTGTGTGCGTGTGTGTGTGCGTGTGTGTGCGTGTGCGTGCGTGTGTGCGTTTTATGGGACTGGATGCCAGAGGTAGGCTTCAGAGGACTGATCCATGCTGATCGATTTCCAACTTGCCTGGAAAGAGCCAGCTCAGTCAAGTCTGCTTCATAACTGGGAGAGAAAATCAAAGTGGAGAAATGCACCCATCTTTTGTGTATTTCAGTTCTCACAAGGAAAGGGAACAAAACGGCCTTGTTCCTTTGGATCCATAAAATCTCCCTGAAGTCAGACCCAAGTTGCTGGACTAACTCCAGGGGCAGTGGTTTTTGTCATCTGACCATGCCCTTCTCCTGCCAGCCCTTGGAGTCTCTCCATAGTACCAACCCCTCCCCCAACGTGAGACTCCTGCTTCAAGGTAAAAATACATATTTTCAAGTGAAACATCAAGAACTTGGTTTCCTTGGTAACTCGGGCAGGGAAAGAGCATTTAAAATGATCAGAAATATTCATTCTGACCAGCTAGATCCATTCTCCTCCTTACTCCTAAGGCTTTATCTGCAAGACAAGGCAGGGTCTCAAGCCTCTTCAAGTCGCTATACATTTAAAGTTAAATGAAAAGTGAAGTCTGCCACTAAGTTTAGCTCTCCTGCTGAAATCCTTGGGAGATTATTACTTCCTTCTGGCTATATCAGCCCCCCTTTTCCCATACCTATCAGACGGCTTTGAAGTTTTACTTCATTTGAAATATTGTACAGTAAGTGCACACAGTGTGCTAATGGGTTGCATGGATTAATGGAGCAAATAGTTGCTTAAATTTAATTTAAAAGTCGTTCAGATAAAGACCTAGAGAATTAGTACTGGGGTTAAGGATGGAACCTACTGAGCTATGCCTGGCTGGAGGGGAAAATACAGAGAGGAGGGGCTGCTTCTCCCTTCTCATTCTGCCTCCAACAGGAGAGGGTTTTGTTTAGCACCTTTGTGCAGACAAAGGGGATCCTGGTTTAAGGATGAATATGTATGAGTTATTTTTAGATGAATCAGGTGTCACCCTAATATGCCCTGCTGCAACAGGTGTGTGGAGACAGACACGGCTACCCCCCTACTCTCTATTCTGTGTTGTAAAGTAGTTATAAGCTGCTTACACAATGAATACACTTTTATTACACTTGATGAAAAGCACTTTGTCAAAGCTATACCATGAGTCTAGGGAAAAGTGTCAGATCATTTGCTACCACAGATTTATCTATTGACTGTCCTTTACTTAGCCCTGTCAACGGGTTTCATGACTCAACTGCACCTCATTACCCTTTTTACAACACTCCGCAAATTCTTATGCATAATCAGACATCTCATCCAATTCTAGGTTGCAAAAATCACTTACGCAGTCTTAATGAATACAGCATCCTTGGGATTTACATTTAGTAAAACTAAAGTAAAATATTCACAAAAAGAAAAGACAGCCAACATAACATTCCAATCCACAACACAAGTCTACAAAATCATAGCTGAGATGACGCAGCCCTGCTTAGACTTCTCAATGCTTTTCCTGTTGAGAAACTAGAATCTAAACTCTAAAAAAAGGGTGGGATTTATGCATGAACAATGACATATGCTAAAGAGAAAGCAGAATTATAAGAACATTTGATATTTGTCCCTTTATATGACATGGTTTGGCTGTGTTCCCACCCCAATCTCACCTTGAATTGTAGCTCCTATAATTCCCTCATGTTGTGGGAGGGACCTGGTGGGAGAGAACTGAATCATGGGGGCAGTCTCCCCCATACTGTTCTTGTGGTAGTGAATAAGTCTCATGAGATTTGATGGTTTTATAAGGGGAAACTCCTTTCCCTTGGCTCTTTTCTCTCCTGTCTGGTGGCATGTAAGATGTGCCTTTCACCTTCTGCCATGATTGTGAGGCCTCTCCAGCCACGTGGAATAGAGTCCATTAAACTCTTTTCCTTTATAAATTACCACGTCTTGGGTATGTCTTCATCAGCAGCATGAAAACAGACTAATACATTGTATATATGTATATAAAGGAAGGAGGAGGACATACTAGTAATTAATTTTTGTAAGAAACGAGATGAAACCATAGAATGATAAACTCTTTCCTTTGTTCTTAGAGAACCCATTGTTGCTTTGCCACCACTCACAGGGTGAAGCAACACAAGAGCTTGCAGAATAGTTAGAGAGGTGAGCCTGTGAACAGCCACGGGCCAGAGAAGAGAAGAACATGCTCCCCCTGCACTCTCTTTTTTTCTAGATAAACTGGAGGCTTTATTTGGTTTGCTTCTGGAAATCCCATATCTAGAGCAGTGCCTGTCACATAGTAGGTGCTCCCTAAATGTTTGAGTGGAGGCATGAGTGACAGAATAGCAAAGTTAATTGAATACATGTCATCAGCTTGTGTTCTATAAAACACATTCTATAAGACATCCATTTCAACCAGACAATTCTCTTATAGAGAACTGGATGATTCCCTATGGCAGCAAGAACCACAGGGTAACCTATAACCTCTATTTGATTTGATTAAGGAAAACTACAACTATTAAAGAAAAAGAAAACAAATTGGGACCCTATTCATTTTGATTTTCTGCTATTTCTGTGGCTTACTAATAAGCCAATCAATAATATGAAAGAAATCCCTGCAGTCATTAGCAAATCCCTTTGGCTAATTTACCATTTTATTTTTAAAGAAGGCAATTACAGAATGTAAAACATATTCAGTCTTCCATACAATTCACCTTTACAGTACTGACAATCTAAATGGTGAATGCAAGTAGATGAGGCTGTATTTCAAGTGGAGTTAGTGGAATTTTTTTAATTAAAACTTTATTTTCAGGTAATTGTAGATTCACAGAAATATGAAATACTACAGAGAAATCTTGCATATCCTTTACCCAGTTCTCCCCAATGGTAACATCTTACAATACTACATGTACCACAGTATCACAACCCAGATATTGCCATTGATAAAGTCAACATACAGAACTTTTTGTCACAAGCATCCCTCATGTGGCCCTTTTACAGCCACACCTACTTCTCTCCCACCCCCACCTTAACCTCTGGAAACCACTAATATATTCTCCATTTCTGTAGTTTTGTCATTCTAATAATGTCATAGAAATAGAGTTGTAAGTAGGTAACCTTCTAGGATTGACATTTCTTTTTCACTCAGTATAATTCTTCAGAGATTCCTCTATGTTGTTTGTATCAATAGCTTGTTTATTTTTATGTCTAAGAAGTACTTCATGGTATGGATGTACCACAATTTGTCTAACCATTCATCTGTTGATGGATATCTGGGTTGCTTTTAATTTTTGGTTATTATGAATGAAGTTGTCATAATCATTTATGTACAAATGTATGTGAATGAGTGTTTTCACTGCTCTAGAATAATTGCCCAGGAGGGGAATTACTGGATGGAATGGTAGTTGTAGGTATAAATTTAAGACACTGCCAAACTGTTTTCCAGAGTGACTGTGCCATTGTGTGCATTTCCACCTGCAGTTTATGAGAGATTCAGTTTCTCCGCATCCTTGCCAGCATTTGCTGTTTTCTCTGATGGGCAGGTAGTGATATCTCGATGTGGCTTTAGTTTGCATTTCCCCAATGATGTTGAACCTTTTTATGTGCTTATTCCTCTTTGGTGAAATATCTTTTCATGTCTTTGTCTATTTTCTAATTTAATTGTCAGTTTTTTAATATTTAGTTTTAAGAGTGCTTATATATTCTAAGTACTAATTATTTGTTGGCTATGTGGTTTGTAAATATTTTATCTTTTCATCTTAACAGATTTTTGTTACAGAAAAAAAGTTTTTGGTTTTGATGAAGTCCAGTTTGTCAATTTTTCTTTTATTGGATTATATTATTGCTGTCAAAACTAAGGACTCTTTGCCTAGCTCTTTATATGCCAAAGATCTTCTGTTTTTTAAAAATACAGTTTTTCATTTTACATTTAAGTTCATGATGCATTTTGGGTTAACTTTTTGTAAGGTGTGAGACCTAAGTTTGGGTTCATTTTGTTGCCTATGGATGTTGAATTGCTTCAGCACCATCTGTTGGAAAGAATATGCTTCTATTGAATTGCTTTTGTACCTTTGTCAAAAGTCAACTGGGCATTTTTGTGTAAGTTTCTTTCTGGATTTTCTGTTCTGATCCATTGGTCAGTGTAAGCAGACATTGTTGCCTTTTTCCTGTTTTTGGAGGGAAAATATTTCTTTCACCATGATGTATAATTTTAGCTATAGGTTTTTTGTAGGCACTCTATCAAGTTGAGGAGATTCCTCTCTATTCATAGTTTTCCTGAGAGATTTTTAAAAAAATCAAGAATGGGTATTGAATTTTGTCAAATGCCTTTTCTGTGTCAATTGTAGTTTTTGTTTTCATGTAATTTTTCTTCTTTAGCCCATTATAATATGGCGGATTATACTGAACCAGCCTCATATCTCTGGAATAAACTCTACTTGTTCATAGAGTAGAATTACTTTTATAGAGCTAAATTCTATTTGTTAATATTTTGTTAAGGATTTTTGCATCTATATTCATGAAAACCATTGGTCTGTAGTTTTCTTTTTTGTAATATCTTAGTCTGGTTTTGGTACAAGGGAAACACTAGTAGCTTCATAGAATAAATGGACATTTTCTCATTTTTCTTCCTCTTACAATTTCTGAAAGGTGTGTAGAATTTATGTAAATGTTGCATATAATTCTCCAGTAAAACCACCTATAACTGCAAAGTTGGTTTTTCTTTTCTCTTCTGGAGTTCTAAAATGATGGACTCAATTTTCTTAATAGTTATGGGGCTATTCAAATGATCTATTTTCCTTCCTTCCTTCCTTCTTTCCTTCTTTCCTTCTTCTTTCTCTCTTTCTTTCTTTCTTGAGATGGAGTTTCACTCTGTTGCACAGGCTGGAGTGCAATGGCACAATCTTGGCTCACTGCAACCTCCACCTCCCAGGTTCAAGCAATTCTCCCTGTCTCAGCCTCCTAAGTAGCTGGGACTACAGGCACCTGCCACCACACCCAGTTAATTTTTGTATTTTTAGTAGAGACGGGATTTCGTCATGTTGGCCAGGCTGGTCTCAAACTCCTGACCTCAGGTGATCCATCTACCTCAGCCTCCCAAAGTACTGGGATTACAGGCATGACCCACTGCACCCAGCCCAAATAATCTATTTCATATTGAGTAAATTGTGGGACATTATGTTTTTAAGCAGTTGGACATACAAATCACAAAATTTATATGTGTAGAGTTTTTCCTACAGCATTTCCTTTTTATCCTTTTGTTGTTCGCAAAGTGTTATGGGTTAAATTGTACTCCCCAAAATTCATGTTTAAGTCCTACTCCCAGTGCCTCAGAATGTGACCCTATTTGGAGACAGGGCCCTTACAAAGGCAATCAAGTCAAAGTGAGGTCATTAGGATAGGCCCTATCCCAGTATGACTAATGTCTTTATAAAAGAGGGACATTTGAATACAGAGAGATGCATAGATGGAAGACAATATGAAGAGACATAGTAAGAAAATGACCATTTATAAGCCAAGGAGAAAGGCCTGGAATAGATTCTCCCCTCACAGCCCCCAGAAGGAACCAACCCTGCTGACACCTTGATTTTGGATTTCCAGCTTCCAGAACTGTGAGACAATATATTTCTGTGATTACGGACATCAAGTCTATAGTACTTTGTTATGGCAACCCTAGGAAGTTAACATACAGGATCTGGTGACATCCACAGTTTCACTCCTGATATGGGTCATTTGTGTCTTTTCTCTTTGTCAGTCTTCATCAATTTTATCTTTTCAAAGAATTACATCTTTATTTTATTTCTCTACTAATTTTCTGCTTTCGGTGATCTTATTTCCTTCCTTCTGCTTGCTTTGAGTTTCTTTTGCTCTTCTTTTCCTAGGTTCTTGAGGAGGGAGCTAAGAATATATATACATGAGGAGACTTCAAAAAGTTTGTGGAAAAATGAAATGAATAGATTTAATAAATATATTAATTTTAACAGATAAAAATAAAAACATTAACTTTATTTCTCAACACAAGCTTCATCAGGTTCAAGACAATTTTGTAAGCAATGATACCAACATTAAGCTCATCCCTAAATAACTGAGAGTCCTGGGAATTTAACCATGTCAGTGTAGTCTTTTGACATTATTAATTGAAGAAAAATGAGTGCCCTTTAAAGGTTTTTTAAGATTAGGAAATGAAAAGGAGTAAGGAGGAGCCAAATCAGGACTGTAAAGTGGATGCCTAATGATTCCCATGGAAACTCTTGCAAAATTGCCCTTGTTTGATGAGAGGAATGAAAAGAAGCACTGTTGTTGTGGAGAAGGGCTCTCCGGCAAAGCTTTCCCAGGTGTTTTCCTGCTAAAGCTTTAGCTAACTTTCTCAAAATACTCTCATAATAATCAGATGTTATTGTTCTTTGGCCTTGCAGAAAGTTAACAAACAAAATGCCTCGAGCATCCCAAAAATCTGATGCCATGACCTTTGCTCTTGACCAGTCCATTTTGCTTTGACTTGCCCCCTTCCACCTCTTGGTAGCCATTGCTTTGATTGTGCTTTGTCTTAAGGATCATATTGGTAAAGTTATCTTTCATCTTTTCTTCTTCTAAGAAATACTCCGGGATCTTGATCCCATTTGTTTAAATTTTCCATTGAAACCTCTCCTCTTGTCTGCAGCTGAGCTGGGTGCAACAGTCTTGGCACCTATACAGTGGAAAACTAGATCAACTTTAATTTTTCAATCAAAATTGTGTAAGCTGAACCATTTGAGATGTCTATGGTGTTGGTTATTGTTTCTGCTGTTAGTTGTCAGTCCTCTTCAGATAGGGCACAAACAAGATGAATTTTTTCCTTGCAAATTGATGTGTATAGTCTGTTGCTGTGGACTTCATCTTCAACATGATCTCATACCTTCTTAAAATGAGTTATCCATTTGTAAACTGCCAGTTTATTTGGGGCATTGTCCACATAAACTTTTTGTAAATAATCAGCGATTTCACCAGTCTTCCACCCAAGCTTCATGACAAGTGTGATGTTTGTTATTGCTTCAATTTTAGTAGAATTCATGTTGCTCTGATAGGGCCTCTTTTCAAACTGATATCTTATTTTTCATAGTGCCTTAAACTAGATCCTGTTCAGATACGCCTTAACATGCTAGTATGAGTTTATTCTGGTGCCAAAAGCTCTGAAATCCATGCATAATTTTTTATAATACACATTTTCCATAAACTTTTTGAAGACCTCTTGCAGATTTGAAACTTTTCCTCCTTTGTAATATATCTATTTAGTGCTAGAAATTTGTCTTTCAGCCCTGCTTTGTGTTCCACAAATTTTGATATATTTTAATATTAATTCATTTCAGTGTATTTTTGTGATTTCCCTTGAAATTTATTCTTTGACCTATAGATTATTTAGAAGTGTATTCTCTAGCTCCAAGTGTCTGAAAACTTTCCTGTTTCCTTTACATTATTGATTTCTAGTTTTAGTCTATTGTGGTCAGAGAAAATATTGTGTATAGTTTCAATTCTTTTAAGTTTGTTGAAGTTTGTTTTATCGACTATGGTATAGTCTATTTTGGTATATGTTCTGAGGGCATGTGAAAAGAATGATTATTCTGCTGTTGGGTGGAGTGTCCTATAAATATTGATTCAATCCTGTTGGTTAATGGTGTTGTTGATTCCTTCTATATCCTTGCTCATTTTCTTTCTAGTTGTTCTAATGATTGTTGGGAGAGTAGTGTTGAAGTCTCCAACTATAACTGTAGATTTGTCCATATTTCCTTTCTGTTCTAACAGTTATAGTCTGATTTATTTTGTGTCTTGCATATCGTTTGGCTGGAATCCACTGTTATTACACTGAAGTCCTGTTGGGGTGGTGTTAACATATGGGAAAAGAGAAGCTTTTCATAATATTATTATTAAATCTCGGGCTTTTAGTGGGCTGTGACGTTGACACGTGTTTCTCAGCTTTCCTACCTCAACCCCACCATCCAGGCTTAGGTGAGACATAAAGACTATCAAGGCAGGAATTCTCTGATGGGCCCCAGACTAAAGCAGAAGAGTTATCATCTAGAAGTCTCTGTTTCTTGGTCCTTTGGATAGAGAGACAAAGCTTTTGTTGGGGCTGTTTGTGTTTGCACACATTGGTATTTCCAGATTAATATGTTTGCACACATTGATTTCTTCAGCAATACATTTAGGATGTATGTGAGGAAAACACAAAGTGCCACTCACTGCTGTGTCATTCCTTGGGTCCCAAGGTCCCTAATTAGTTTGCCTTCTTCTGTCTATCTTGCAGAGTCTTCTTCTGTTTGTTTCATATATAATGTCCAGAGTTTTTAGTTACATTTAGCAGAAGAGAGATGAAAAAGTATGTCTACTCCATCTTGAGAGAAGTAAAAGTCCTCATAGCTATGAAGTTTGTGAAGATTCCGAATATGCATACCCTGGCTGAAAATAGATTGGTATCTTCTTTGACATTGTAATAAAATAATGAAGAGTCTATTTAGAAAACTGAAAATTTTGAAACTTGTTTTATCACTTATTAATATCACTGTCCTTTTAATTGACCTGTTGTTTATCTAAATAGCTTGTTCTTTTTTTTTTTTTTTTGAGACGGAGTCTCGCTCTGTCGCCCAGGCTGGAGTGCAGTGGCCAGATCTCAGCTCACTGCAAGCTCCGCCTCCCGGGTTTACGCCATTCTCCCGCCTCAGCCTCCGGAGTAGCTGGGACTACAGGCGCCCGCCACCTCGCCCGGCTAGTTTTTTGTATTTTTTTTTTAGTAGAGACGGGGTTTCACCATGTTAGCCAGGATGGTCTCGATCTCCCTACCTCGTGATCCGCCTGTCTCGGCCTCCCAAAGTCTGGGATTACAGGATTGAGCCACCGCGCCCGGCCATAGCTTGTTCTTTTAAAGTTAGGTACACTGACACTGTATAGTGGTTTTCCGTCCTTTAAAGTAACACTTAATTTAAACTTGAACATTTTCCCATCTGAAGTTGATAGTACTGCACAGTTTATAACTCATTATAGTTTATAATGTATTAATAAACACAAAATTTGAAAAAGCATTTGTCTGATGAACATCTAATTATCTAATTATACCAAACTTTGATTCTTTTTTTTTTGAGATGGAATTTTGCTCTTGTTGCCCAGGTTGGAGTGCAATGGCACAACCTTTGCTCACTGCAACCTCCGCCCCCCAGGTTCAAGCAATTCTCCTGTCTCAGCCACCCAAGTAGCTGGGATTACAGGTGCATGCCAACATGTCCAGCTATTTTTTGTATTTTTAGTAGAGACGGGGTTTTGCCACGTCGGCCAGGCTGGTCTTGAACTCCTGACCTCAGGTGATCCACCCGCCTTGGCCTCCCAAAGTGCTAGGATTACAGATGTGAGCCACCATGCCCAGCCAAGAGTTTGATCTTAAGAAATAAGGAAATATACAAACTATAGAAAAGGTAGTTCTAGAACTCATTGTATAGGCTGCCAGTAAGGTACCTAACATGCAATATACATGAAGTAAATCTTTGTAAATGAATGGATGAATAAATGAAGGTAGAATTAGGAATTTGATAAAGACATTCTTCCCTTTGAAACAATATAATTTTTGTAACTAAGACACATACATGAAATCTATAAGAATCTAAAGGCAACGTAGACTTATTTGTAAAGTTTACGCATCCATACATAGAAGTATTTTTGGCTGACAAGTCTCATATTTATTCCTGTCTATGGCACACATGCAGAGATTCCTGATTATTTTTTTAAATAATAGAAAATGTTCTTCTTTTAACATCATAAAAAGCATGAGAAAATTAATCACAAAGTTAACTCTCCCCTACCCACAGTAAAAGTTAGTTAATGGTTAAACCTCCTGAACACTTTTGAGAAGTGGTTTCTTCAAAAGTCCTTAAAGATATGGGCATTGTCAGAAAACTGCTTCCTTTTCAACTACACAAGTGACTTTTCTCCTGTTCTCTGCTTTCCAGGTCTCAGCGTAAAGTGGTTCCAAGTGGTAGAGACCTCTCGAGCTGTGATTCACCTGAGCCCTACAGACTAAGTGTAATTGATGGGCAGAGAGTAAACAAAACAGCAGGCCCAGGCCCAGCTGACGAAAACCCAGTTCTCCCTGCCCAGCAATCATATGCCAGCTAAATCCACTTGCATTATTCATAGGCAGGATTACAGTTGCTATAATTAGTGATGTCTAGATATGAAACATAAAAGAAACCCTTCTGATCGCTGCAAATATTTTGGGTAAAAGAAAAAACTCTTCCCATCAGAATGTTCATTTAGTAGAGTTGATTACTTGTAGAAGATGAAGAAAAATGTCTGAAAAAAATCTTGACTTTCTTCCCTGTGGAGGAAGCAAAGATATCCCATGGTCATGAAGGAAATGGGTTGCATGGCTCTCTACCTTCTTAGGTCTTTCCTGAAATGTCACCTTTTCTGTGACATCTTTTCCGGCTTTTCTACTTAAAATTTTACTCATCCTTTCCCACCCTTCCTCTCCAACATAAAATATAAATGTATTCCCTATCTCCTTTCTCCGCCTTATTTTTCTTCAAAGCACTTATCACCATCTTGCACACTATACGTTTCCCTCATTTGTGCTGTTTGTTGTCTGTTTTACTCCACTGCAACGCGAGCTCCAGGAAGGCAGAGAGTTCTGTCTTCTTTGTTTGCTGCTATAACCTTAACAGTGCCTGGCACATGGTAGTTGCTCGATCAATAGTCATAGAATAATGGTTGAATAAATTCTCAAGGAAAAAGACAATTGCCACGAATAATGCAGCCTTGGAGATGATGACTACCTTCAATTATTCAGTTCCTTTAATCACAAAGAAAACTAAGGCAGAGGGGAGAATGCACCAATCTGGGAAAAAGGCAAGTTTGGGGCTGTTCCTATCTGGAGGTGTCATCTGAGCAGGTTGCTTGACCTCTCTGGATTTCAGTTTCTCATCTTTACCATGGGGACTAGAGTGTAAGATCTCCCCAACTCCAGTATCCGGCAATGCATTTGTTTATTACTTCATGATGTGTGAGGGACTCAAAGCCCAGAGTCTTGGTGCAGATACAGACAGTTTTATTTATTATGGCACTTTGTTCCTATCATACATTTTATGGTATTGGTGACACAAGTTAGATTACCAAAGACAGACCAATAAAAAGTTTAAGATAGAGTAATAGTTTAAACAGAGTAAATAGTTTAAAATAGAGCAAAACATAAAATATAGAAAAATAATATAATGAAATTGAACAAGCAAAGAAAAATAAATAAATGTGGGGTGTGGACTATTAGACTGTATAAAGAAACTGCATGGAAAGGACAATATAGTCAAGATAGATGAATTTCTAACACTGTGTGCCGATCACAATTGCATAATGAATCATGATTTACCACACAATTTTTCCAAATAGACTTGGTGCATTGAATTGTTCTAACAGGTCATGTTTTTAAATGACTTCTGAATCTTCAATAATAGTAAAAAAAACTTAACATGTGGACCTTGAGATTACTGCCTAGCCATAAAACAAGGTGATTTCACTTCCTAAAAATGAGTTATTTTTTTGTGAGCCACTGCAAGGCACATGAAACACTATTCTCATTGCTTCTCTTTCTTTATACACTTTTTTGCTCTTCTCCAATCATAAGTCATTGCACCGATGGAATTTCCACTTGCATATAAAATAACTGGGCCATAGACATATTTACTGTCACTTTTTATAAAAAAACTATATATTTCCAGCCATGACAAGAGACCAGCTGGCTAATTTAGAGTGCCTGCTGAACATTTGAGGAAAAATAATCATTTTATTTTTCACTGGCATACTTAGAAGGCACATACTGAATATGAATGATTATAAATATGAGAATTGTACAGATGTGTGTGGGGGGGTATCCAAACATTTTCATAAGAAATGCACAGCAATTCTTTTCACAACTCTGTGGCAGTTTTGAGTAAAGCAGTGTAGAAATGCTTATTTTTTAAGCAACAAATAAAGATTGGCCAAAATTGAGTATGTGATGTTTGAAATTTTTAAAGGACAGTTTTACTGTTAATCCATTGTATTGTTACAAAATAAATTTTTATTTATTATGACATATGGTTTCTAAATATAATAATCTAATTATTAATAAACCCAGTTCCTCTATTATTCTGAAATCCAATGCATGAAATTTCATTATTGTAACACTCATACATGAGTGCTTAATTCCAGAATCTAATTTAAAATTTAAGAATCCTGGATTGTCTCTCTGAGTATGAAATCATAGAATGATTCATTAATTAAAAAAGGAAAATATTAAAAGTTTAATTTAGATTTATTTCGTTCTTTTCAATTTCTATTTTTAAAAATTATAAATAAATGCAATTTCAATGATATGTGTATAATATGCAAATAAAGACATACATACACATTGGAGAATCCATGATCAAGAACATACAACAACAGGCTGGGTGTGGTGGCTCATGCCTGTAATCCTAGCACTTTGGGAGGCTGAGGTAGGTGGCCTCGACTCCTGAGTCACTTGAGGTCAGGAGTTCAAGACCAGCCTGATCACCCTGATGAAACTCCATCTCTACTAAAAGAAAAAAAAAAATTAGCCGGGCATGGTGGCAGGTGCCTGTAATCCAAGCTGCTCAGGAGGCTCAGGCAGGGGAATCCCTGGAACCCAGGAGGTGGAGGTTGTAGTGAGCTGAGATTGTGCCACTGCACTCCAGCCTGGGCAGCAGAGCAAGACTCCTTCTAAAAAAAATTTGAACAAAAATTTATTTTCAAATAAAAGATATACACATAGCCAATAAGCACATGAAAATATGCTTAATATCATTAATCATCAAGGAAGTACAAATTAAAATCATAATGATATATTAATGTACATCCTTAAAATAGCTAGAATTTTTTAAAAGGTCAATCATACTAAGTGTTGGTGTAGATACGTATGTACGTCCACAAAAAGACATGTACACAAATATTCACAGCAATTTCATTCACAATAGCCCCCAAACTGAAAATAACCCAAATATCCAACAGGTAAATTGATAAATAAATTGTGATACACACATACAATTCTATTCAACAGCAAAACATTACATTGATATTACTGACACACACCACAGCATGGGTGAATCTCAAAAGCATGATGTGAGAGAAAGAAGCCAGGTACGAAAAGTACAAAAGAGATTCATTCTTTCTGTTCCTGCCTGTCTCTGTCTTTGTCCCCCTCTGTCTCTGTCTCTCTGTTTCTCCCTCTCTGTGTCTCTTTCTCTCCCTCAGTGGTTGGTAAAATCTTAGAGAGATGAGGAACGAACTGAGAAGGCACATGAAGAAACTTCTGGGGATGCTGGTAAGTTTGATATCTTGTCTGCATGGTGATATCATGAATGTATACAACAGTCAAAATGATCAAACTGTACACTCTAAAGGGATACAATGGATGGTGTTAAATTGTAGCTCAAGAAGGGTGAATAAAAACATAAAAGAGGAAACAACAAAACTTTAAAAAACATATACAAACTTTAATTAGGAGGTATGAGTGAATCCTAGGGCCTTTATAATGGTCATAAAATAGCTCATATGGTAATGGACATGTGCTCAAGTTTGGCTGCCTGCAGTATGACTTTGGTTGGGCAATGTTCTCCTTTTCTCTGTATCTCAGTTGGTATCTATTAAAAAGGAGTATGCTACCAGTACTTACTTCATAAAGTTGTTGTGAGAATTAATGAGAAAATGCATGTGAAGTATTTCTCAACAATTAAATACTATTATCTTAAGTAACTGCTGAGAGAATCAAAACACATATTTAATGCTAAGGAAAACTTACAGTTATAAAGATATCAAATAAAATTCAGCTTACAGTGGTTAAGAAAATATGGTATAATCAAAGATACTTGATTTAGATTTAAAATGGTTAAAATGTCCCTGTAAAAATCATTTCATCCCTGTCGTTCTTATAACATCCTTACTCTTTCATCAATTTCTAATTTGGTCATTGCAAAACTTACTTAATTTCTTTCTTTCCAATTCAGAAGTTTCATGAAACAAAATATACCAGAAGTAGCCATTGGATCACACAGTACCGGACACCTAGAAGATGCTCAGTAAATAGGCATTAATCAGATGAACGAAGGATGGCTAATTAATGGGGCACCTAGAAGATGCTTAGTAAATAGGCACTAATTGAATGGATGGGGGATGGTTAATTCATGGGCTGCGGTATGACTGAGCATGGAAGTGTGTGGTATATTGCAATGACTTACATTTTTATTTTCATTTCTAAGCTGTGAACCCCATTCATCACTAGAAACCTTACCAAAAATCTTGATAGGTAAAACAGGCAGACCAAGCTCTGCATTGCATGCCACTGGTAGGCAATCAGGAGCCTAGGGGAACCAGAGTGGTGCCATTTTAAAAATCAACTCCATTTTCAAATTGGCAAGGTACATTTCTTACCAGTCACGATCCATGGACCTAAGATGCTTATAGTTGAGGAAGCAGCCTAAAGATACTTACAAGTACACGCTCTTACATTAATGGAGAATCCAGATGTCCCAATACGCATAAAGATATAAGTTTTCAAGATAATAACAGTTATGTTTTGATATACTACCACAGTAAAATGTCAAGGATAGATTGGCACCAGGTAGACGCCTGTAATCCCAGCATTTTGGAAGGCTGAGGTGGGTGGATCACCTGATGTCAGGAGTTCAGGACCAGCCTGGTCAACATGGTGAAACCCCATCTCTACTGAAAATACAAAGAAATCAGTCAGGCGTGGTGGTGCACCTCTCTAGTCCCAGCTACTCGGGAGGCTGGTGTTACCAGTTCATTCATTGTGCAGGATGTAACATTAAAGCACTGAAATTCCACTGAACTTCCTGCTGACTGAATAAAGCCATCTAACTTCCAGCCATGTGTGATTCAGTCAGGGAAAAACAAATGAAATTAACAGGTTATGTTAATTAAACCTTGGTGCTCTTGAAATACGTTGTCAATGCTAAAGGTATTAAAGAAGTCAAATTCATGATCACCAGTTACACATCTTCCATGTCTAAATAATCCTAGAGCAGCTCACTCAGTAAGTTAGAATAGGAATTCCAAGTGATTAAAAAAAATACCATCATATTTTAACTGGCAACATTTTCTCTTAATGGTGCGTAAAATAATGGTGTGTCTTACAATTTATGGCATTTCTAGCTTTGATGAAGTGCAGTAGGTGCCATGAAGGTGCGAGGTCAGGAGAAATTTCCTTTTCCTGGGATGGTCACGAAAGGACCCAGAGGAGAAATGGTTCTGGGAAGCTCTAGGCTTTGGAAGGTAGAAAACAGACTGCAGAGAGAAACAGGAAGTCAAGGAGTATGTTTGAAAAGCACTTTAAACGAAGCCCCGCCACTTCCGCCCAGGCTTTGCCCAGCATCCTGTATGTGTATTTCCCACTCCAATCAGTCTTTCCACTTTCCCTTGTGAAATTCCCATCAGTCCATGACTCCTTGCAGGTCCTGTCCACCACGTATTGAGAAGATTTTTTCATGGCTGTCACTGGGGTGGAGGAGGGAGGCAGTGTTAACTCTCAATCTCAAATCAATGAGAATTGCTTGAACCCAGGAGGCAGAGGTTGCAGTGAGCCCATATCGCACCACTGCACTCCAGCCTGGACAACAGAGCTAGACACTGTCTCAAATAAATGAATAAATAATAAATGAAATGAAATAAAATGAATAAATGAAATAAAATGTCAACGATAGTTTTCTTTAAATCAGTAGAATAATATAGTTTGTCATGTCATCTTCTCACTCTTACATAGTCACAGCTTAGTTTATAAAGTCTTTACATAGAGAAGACCCCTATATAAGAAAAACTTAAAGATGGTGCATTCCTCTGCTTGTTTTCTCAGGACGCCCTACTCTGTAATGCAGTAGTTTTCAATAAACTGTCTCTTCCAACTACCAGGCATTCCTCCTCTTCCTTTCTGAGGGCATTCTACTTCATAGAGCAGTTTTTAATAAACTTGCCTCTTTCACTGCCCTTTGTGACTCACCTTGAATGCCCTCCTGCGTGAGATCCAAGAACACTCTCTGGGGGTCTGGATTGAGAGTTAACACTGCCTCCCTCCTCCACCCCAGTGACAGCCATGAAAAAATCTTCTCAATACGTGGTGGACAGGACCTGCAAGGAGTCATGGACTGATGGGAATTTCACAAGGGAAAGTGGAAAGACTGATTGGAGTGGGAAATACACATACAGGATGCTGGGCAAAGCCTGGGCGGAAGTGGCGGGGCTTCGTTTAAAGTGCTTTTCAAACACACTCCTTGACTTCCTGTTTCTCTCTGCAGTCTGTTTTCTACCTTCCAAAGCCTAGAGCTTCCCAGAACCATTTCTCCTCTGGGTCCTTTCGTGACCATCCCAGGAAAAGGAAATTTCTCCTGACCTCGCACCTTCATGGCACCTACTGCACTTCATCAAAGCTAGAAATGCCATAAATTGTAAGACACACCATTATTTTACGCACCATTAAGAGAAAATGTTGCCAGTTAAAATATGACGGTATTTTTTTTTAATCACTTGGAATTCCTATTCTAACTTACTGAGTGAGCTGCTCTAGGATTATTTAGACATGGAAGATGTGTAACTGGTGATCATGAATTTGACTTCTTTAATACCTTTAGCATTGACAACGTATTTCAAGAGCACCAAGGTTTAATTAACATAACCTGTTAATTTCATTTGTTTTTCCCTGACTGAATCACACGTGGCTGGAAGTTAGATGGCTTTATTCAGTCAGCAGGAAGTTCAGTGGAATTTCAGTGCTTTAATGTTACATCCTGCACAATGAATGAACTGGTAACACCAGTTTCCTGGCACTTTGATATTTCCTTTATCTAGTGGCAGATTGTATTTTACAAATACAGCTGCAACAACATCTCCTAGACCATATGTTCTAGAAACTTGCTACTTTCCAATCAAGAGGTGAAGTTAATTCCCCTCCTCCAGAATCTGGATGGCTTCTGAATCTCTTGGAAACCAACAGAATGCAGAAGAAGTGACTATGCGACACTGGAAGCTGGGTCATAAAAGATTTGGCTTCCACGTTGCTCATGGATCACCAGCTCTAGCTCTTGAAGTCTTTGGCTTCCATGTAAACAGTTCAGCTAATCTGGGTCTGCCAAGTTATTTCAAAGCCCAAAGTTGCCCATGCAGAGAGATCACAGGAAGAGGCTTTGTGGCTACAGAAAGATGCCTGACCTGCTTCCAGCTGCTTCAGCTCCCCACTGTCCCATCTCCAGACACATCAGACTGCAACTGGATGACAGACATTAAGCCGGAACTTTGCAGGCAAGCCCTTTCTTAGTTCCTGACCCATGGAGAATGTGAGAGATGATAAAATTATTAGGATTGTTTTCAAGTGATTTGTTGTATAGCAAGAGATGACTGGAATACACCTATTTCCAGGAACTTGGCAATTTCTCCTCCCTTTAGGTGCACTAAACAGTGTGCTAGTCAATTCTTTCCAGTTGTCTCAGGAACAGTCATAACTGGCTGCATCTACTTGTTGGCACAGGTTATGCAAAGCACTTGGGTTGCTGCTTCACAAAAACATATGGACTTGTGATCACATTTACTTCATTGATATAAATATTTCCTCTATTAACAAATCATACATGCCTCGCAGCACTATTTCCATTCCTTTATGTATGTAATAACCTTTTTCAATGAGAAACCGTGGAGTACTTTTCTTAGAAGATATTTTAAATGGCACTATAACTCATGGTATCCACAGTGAGCATAACTCATATGCAGAGAGGACGATCGGGTCAAGGCCAAATTCTAGAATATGCAGTCACAACTACATTATGATGACTACCTCGCCATCAGTGGAAAAAGATGCCACCCATTTAAAGACACATCCCAAATCTGAGGCATTAACATATGAGATTTTAGAATTAGAGTGAAGGAAGTATGTGACCATCTCTGTTCCTCTCTCATGGCAGGTATCATAGAGGATTTTTGCCTCCTACTCTAGGTATTTGTGTATACCAATGTCAAAAGTGTGACTTGAAACATTCTGTTTATCTGCCAGTTTCAACTTCATGCTTCTAGCACTGCCTTCTATGGGGAATCCTTCCATCATCCAGAGAGGTTCCATGTTAATATCACACTTTGTGACCTCAAATCCTAAGATCTGGTGTTTAGACTTTTTGGAGGCAATTCTTCGTTCACTTCTAACTGGCTGTGAGTTTCATTCCCTACAGTGACTGTTCCAAACCTTCCCTGCTCTTCTTAATTTCCCAAGATCATTCCTACCAACTAGAGAATTGAATAGTAAGATGCCAGAGGGGTAAGAACCAAGATTTGATGGAAAACAATGTTGAATTTGTAGACTTTTACTAAGCAACTTAATATCTTTCTGGAAGGGCTGTAGTAAGGAGTAGGTAAAAGTTATATGCAAAATGTTTGACATCAGAGTGCCTAAGGATAGTAACGTTAGTCTTAGTTTTAGTTATATTACCTACTATTTTGCAGAAAGGATAAAGATAATTTCTTTCAATTGCTCTACATTTCATCTAAAAAATTTATCTGTATCTAAATTTACCCCACCTATCTTCATTGCCTCTTGTCTTATAAAGAATATCCCTGTTCTCCTGAGAGTGTGACCTAAACACCATAGTGGCTTAGTTTTTTCATAGACAGATTAGAGATAATGGAACTACCCACTTCCAGGGTTGTTCATTCGAATTTAATGAGTAGATACATCTTAAAACTTTAGGTCATTTCCTGGCACAGGTTAAGTACTAAATGTTAACAAGTAGTCTTAGCATCTTGAATTTCTCATACTGTCCTACAGTAGTCAACAGGCCCTACTTAGATAATTATAAGTTGTTTGAGGTGGAGCGTGAGAGTGGATATGGTGCGCTCAGGTTTGAGTGTGTGCAGTATTAGAAAGAAGAACAAGAAAGAGTTGGAAATGAAACCAAAATGATTTCTGTCATTAAACTGGGACAGATCATTTCTTCAGGTTATTGGTTTCATCATCGTTTTTCCTTAGTCTTCATTTTTGGAAAACCTCATGGAAACTATACCTTGAATAAACAAGTTAACAAACATTTATCAATTAACTGAATATAATTTGCTTTCACATGAGAGTTGACGGAAAAGCAGAGTTCATACATAGAATTTCACTTTAAACAACTTTCAAGGGGATATTTTTTTCAATTTGCAGAACAAATTCCATGAATAATAGGATTTGGTCCAGGCTCCCATCTTTCATCCTTGGGTGTATCCATCGGCCTAGGAACACCTAACACCACCTGGTGGTTAATCCTACAGCAAACCATCGACACTTTCAGCTTGGAATGTTCATGTATCACTTAGTTTTCAAGGTACCATATTCACTTCTAAGGATAAAACAAAATCCAAATGTTAGATTTAATTTTTTCCAAATATTGATAAACTTTACAAAAAGGTTTAAAAAATCTTTATTAATTCATTAAGCTTACTTCATTCATTTTTCCTGTTCCTTTGGACTTGACTAATGTGGGTTTAAACCCATTGTTGCTCTCTTATGGGAGTTATTTTACCTTACTGGGTAACTGTTTTCTTCACATATCAGATACTATTTAAAAGGCAGTTTTGAAGATTAAATAAGATAAGGTTGAAAGCAGGTAAAAGGATACCTGGAACATAGTAAGTGATTTAACAAAGCTTAATTTAATGGCAAACTCCCCTGATTCCTCTTGACATTTTTTTCTTTTCATATAGGGGCTGGCCT
Source organism: Trachypithecus francoisi (assembly GCF_009764315.1). NCBI lineage: Eukaryota > Metazoa > Chordata > Mammalia > Primates > Cercopithecidae > Trachypithecus > Trachypithecus francoisi. Next base: position 67,718,199 of record NW_022681460.1, read on the forward strand.
ATAAGGAGAATTTAATTTTGTCAGCTGGGCATTTTATCTTCTTAGTATCCCAGCTTTAAGAGATTAAAAGGGTTTTTAAACGTTGACATTGCTGGAATTTTATTTATAGTTCATATCTGTTTAATCTTTAATACTCCAAGGATGTGTGGAAATATTTTTTTCCTCTCTTTCTTTTTAGAACAGAATTTCCCTCAGGTTATCCTCCATTAAAAGATACACTTTAGATAATCTTTTCTGGAGACAGGACAGAAACCATATCCATGCAGATATTAACTAGATGGACAAACTCATTGAGATTGCTGTAAAGTACATTCTAAATTTATATACTAAACTCCTGGAGTATCTAAGTCATTGTTAGTCATTGTTCATATTTATTTTAAATAAAATATCCTTCTGGATTTGTGTATGAAAGATCAGTAACTGTATTAACAAAATACAATTGAAGGCCTCCGAGATGACAGTGGAGAGATCATCTCCATGTAGTGAAGACCCAGCGTGTTGTGGACCATGGTCCCAATTGTTATCTCCACAATTCACCAGTGCCCTGACCATCTCTCCTAATCACACTTGACATCTTTCTGCTGACTTCCATGGCGTGAGGCTCTATAATCAAAATGCTAGCTCAGAACAGGTGGCAGTCCTTTCCTTAATAACTTGTGACCTAGCTCAGACATTTACATAAGACCTTGTTAGAGGCCTTGTTAGGGTGATAGAAAAACATAAGGCGATAAAATTACACACACATACACACACACACCCACACCCACCCCAGAGTAAGTGCTCAGCTCTTTCATCTCTTTCACACAAGGCCCATTTTCTCTGTTTCAGTTTAATTCATGTGCATCTACCTCTTCTCTACTGTTGACACCAGAAAACTGCCTTCCATATGCCCTTGTGGAACTCAGTATATTTTGTTCAACAAACGTTCAGTGACTACCTACTATGTGTCCAGAATAAATTAAGAATACAATTTATGCCCTTTATCTTCTGGAGTCACATTTTCTCCTGTCTTACGCTATTCTTTGGTTCAGAAATTCGCTAATCCCGTGGTTCATATGTTTCAGAACATTAATTTACATTTATTACATTCATATAGACAATATTTAGCATTAACAATTCAGCTATTAGTACATGCTTCTGTATACAACAAAGGCAAATAACTTGTCTCTAAATAGAGAAAGTGTGATTTAACTAAGGTGTTTTGAATCCACACTTGGGCACAGCACTAGGTAGGTGGCCTAAGGCACACAAAGAGCACTGATTTCAAACCCTGGCCTTGCCATTAAGCAGCCAAGGAGATTGGAGTAAGTTATGTAGTTTCACTAGACTTCAGTTTCTTTACATGTAACATGACTGGTTTGCCAGATGATCTTTCTGGACTTTAGCTCTAAAAAATTAGATTATACCATTCATCTTATGTTTTGGTATTGCACTGAAAATATAAGATAAGAGACTGATATGGTTTGGCTCTGTCCCCACCAAAATCTCATCTTGAATTGTAGCTCCTGTAATTTCCATGTGTCATGGGAGGGACCTGGTGGGAGGTAATTGAATCATGGGGCCACATCTTTCCCATGCTGTTCTCATGATAGCGAATAAGTCTTATGAGAGCTGATGGTTTTATAAAGGGGAGTTCCCTTACACAAGCTCTTTCTGCCTGTCACCATGTAAGATGTGATCTTGCTCTTCCTTTGCCTTCTGCCATGATTGTGAGGCCTCCCCAACCTTGTGGAACTGCGAGTCAATTAAACCTCTTTCCTTTATAAATTACCCAGTCTTGGGTATGTCTTTATTAGCAGCGTGAGAACAGACTAATACAGAGATACTTCATGAGTTAAAGTTTTCAGAAAGGTGATTGGCTGCTGAGCTAGTCAGTTACATTCATTAGTCCCATCCCATGTGCTTTAAATAGGACTCAGCACCCAGTGGGGATTAGCATGTGTCTTAGTTTGAGGATTTGAACTCAAGGCATTTGTTAAGAAAGTGCTCTCAGGAAAAACTGGGAAGCAAGTCTGACATTGAATAAAGAATGGAAGACGCCAACCCAAGGTGCAGATTTCACAGGTGAGCTCTGTGGTGTAGAATGTGGCTCAGGATTTGTCTTGCTTGCCAGGGAAGCAAGGCTTCATACTCATGTACCAGAAGGTGGTTAGCTAAGGCCTGCCCTGGGGAGAATGTAAATCCAAGGCACTTCTGGCTCTTTGAGCAAACAAGCAGGTCCCTGAGGAGTGTCATGGGTAGAGCCATTGGAAGCAAAATGGGTATAAGGAATGAGGAACAAAAATAGAAAAATGAATCTAGGTATCTGAGCAGAGATTTGACCATGTCCACTGTAGGCCCTATGAGTTAGAATGCTTTCAGATACATATAACAGAAAACCTACTTCAAACTGTTCTAATCAAGAAAAGGAATCGGCTGGCTCCATTCAGAGATAGTGTAGGTTTCAGACATGGTATATTCATGGCTTTAGCACTCTTCTTCTGCTGTCCTCCAGGGTCTGGTCTCCTCTCAATATTGGGTCTAGTGACAATCAGCATTATATATCTTTTTTCATATTTTCTTTCCCAACTGCTAAAAAAATTCAAAGTTTTACTTTAATTGGAATATATTAGGTCAAATACCCTCTCCTGAATCAATACCTGTGGCAAGATATGTGTATTCCTATGACTGACAGAAGCTAGGATGGAGCCAATGAAGAATGTACCCAAAGGGAGAGAGGTGAAATGATTTGAGGAACAAGAAAAAAGATGACTGCAATCTTTTGCTAATCAATTTCCATCCATATCCTCCTCCCTATATCAAGCTCCCCATATCCCAACCTCTAAATAAAAGCTGTAGTTCACCACTAGGCTGCATGCTGGGATCATCTGCTGCCTGAGCTCAGCTCCCAGGGATTCTTATTTAATTAACCTGGGATGCAGCCTGGTCATAGAAATTTTTTAAATTTCCCAGGTGGTTCAATTGTGCAATCCAAGTTGAGAAACACTGTCTAACGGGAGACAACCAAATCATTTTCCAGTTATCTCAAGTGCAGGATTTCTAAGTGAAATTCTTCCTTAAAAATCAAATTCTGATATAACTCCTTATGGCCAATAACAAGTCAATAATTGGTACATTACCCATCATTTACACTCTCCAACATACATACAATGGTGGAGAGAGAATGACAAGCTACAATACAAATTTCCATTTTAAAAAACAATAAGAAACAACACAGAGTGGCCATTGGGCCATAGCACATTTCATATCCTGCTGGACAGGAACATGGAGTGATCCTTGTTTTGCAGGAGGAGTGAATGATTTAGCTGGCCGGACTTGTAGACCTTAGTTCTACTCTCTGAGAGGATCTTCTTTATCCTTTGTAGTGTAGGGTTACATCAAAGATGGACATTGGGTAGAACTCTTTTTCTGGGTCTTCATCACCCTCGGGGTCAATATATGTGATTTTAAGAGCTTGGAGATTGCCCTAGGGATGAACAATAGCCAAACTTTTGGCTTGGGGAGTCTTTAGGAATTTTAGTTGCTGGGAGAGAATGAAGGATTAGGTTCTTCTCAGATATCAGCTTTATCTCCTGTGATGGCTCTTACCTCCCTACTTTGGCTCCAATTTACCTCACCTTGGGGCAGAAAATATGATTTTTTTTCAACCTGTCTGTCTACAGATAACCCAGCTTTTACCCATTTAGGAAGAAAAACCATTTGTTGAGAGCATCTGTCTCAGAAAAGTTATATTGTCTTTCTTCTTTTCTTTGTTTGGTTAGTTTCAGGCCAAATTTGTCTTTCTGTTGAAGGACTTCAGTGAAAGCTATATTTATTTTCCTATGAAATAACCAAATGCTACAATCTTGTTGGCACTTGAACTTCCTTATAAGGTACAACAGGAAATCATAATTAGCCAGTTATTTTGTGACTTCATAAAAAAATTTACCAAATTCTGATCATAGAGAATTTTTCCCTATTGCTCTGCTGACCTAGATGCAGTTTATTTATTTCAACATTTTAGGATCTGTTATGTGCAGAACACCATTCCTCTTAGTACCAAATTCTGTATCTGATAGGGTGATTTTGTTTGTAAGTAATACAACACCACTACTATCAGGCTAAGTCATGAAGGACCTTAAATGGCTCATGTAACTGAAACTAAAAAGTTGAGGAGGTGGGTGTACTTCAGCTAGAGGCCTGGTTCTTCCATGCCCCTACATTTCTCTCTTCTCCTTCATCCTTTATGGATCAGCCTCATCTTCAAGCTGGCCTTCTCTTGGAATCATCAAATTGCTGCAGCTAGAACCCAAAATACACACCTCTCTCCAGAACACACGTGGTGTGATTAGAGGGGTAGGGGTCACATTTCTGTCTTTAACATTGAACAAGAATTCAGGGTTTCATTCTAATTAAATAAAATTACATCACACAATCACCTCTGGGCAGTCACTACGGCAAGAAGTGGGAGACTATCATGATCACTGACTCAGGCTCGCTACCCAGTAGCCTAAGTTGGGTCACCCCAAGAAACACTTATCAATACCTGGGATGGCCACCAAGGATATATTAGAGAAACAGAAAAAAAAGCCATTTGCTCATGTTTTAGGTGTGGATGTAAAGACACGGAACATCAATGAAGAACTTTTCCATTTTCAAGTGAAAAATGTATGAATGGGACGAGGTAATCATTTGGTGAATTTAGTGAATTTTTTATTTGTTTGCTTTAAGCAAGTATTGGTATTAAAATCTGTAAATCTGTTTTTTTTTTCTTTGAGTTCTTCTGATCCCAGCAGGTAAACAAATAATACTTTAAACTTAAAAGCAATGAATGCACATAATTTCTGAGCTCCTAAGTGCTTAATCAGCTCATTGTTATTTCATTATTGCATCCACGTTAACGTTATAAAAATATCACATGGCAAAATTCTGGAAATGAAATGGTTAACTCTGGGGAACACAAGTGTGTTAGCAACTCTGGTTCACAGGAGCAATTCTGTGTTACTGTTTCCAGCATTCCTCCTCTTTGTGTTTTTTCTTGTTGCTAAATGCTAATAGCCTCAACATGATAATCTACATAAAGCACTCCCATAATCATATTAAAATTAAGGAAAACATGTATAAAACATCTTATTTCTGCTTAGTGACAGTGAGCAGGGGAAAACAGGTAGAAGAACTTTTGTGACAGTTTATTTTCCAACGAATAATCACATTTTATCCTCTTAATAGGTTTAAAGTGTACTCCCAAAGCCGATTATACATTTTATGCATTTAATGATAATCACACTTTCCTCTTATCTGATGTGAATATCTTCAATTTAAATATAAGTTTAATTGATGCCTATCATTCAATAATCATACTATGATTCAGGCCAATTATAACAATTCTTTCATATAAAACTATAGTTGTTAGAGGAATGTCGAGTAGGAAAATGTTTAAATCCTGACATAAAAATGTCTGTGATAAAAAAGGGAGCTTTGAATTTCATGGCCCTTTAATATTGCCTCTGAAGTAATGAAAAAGTCATTTTCCACCACTTGCTTCAAGGACTTCACTAATAACATCTTCCACAAAGGACTGATCTTTTTTTAAGCAGGATATTGTGACGTTATTCTAAACCATTTAAAATTATATAAAAAACTTTTACTAGAATCTCTCAGTCTTCCTTTTTTATTCACTCTAATGAAATACTTGTTAAACAGGTTACTTCATCTTAACCTTATGGAAATGCCTATGACAGAGAATCTGTTATTTAAGTCAATTTCAGAATTAAAGGATAAGAATTTGGGGGTGGTGATGAGGAAGGAGGTCATAAATAATCTAAAGAATTAGGAAAAAGGCTTTTCTTTTGGTCTTGATTTAACTCATCTAGGTTGCAAAAAATACTGTGCTTTGATAGCCTGATACTAATCCCTGGGGGACAGTGCTTCCCATGCAAACCTCCTCTTGGGTACGAGTGACTGTCTACTTAGAAAGAACCTGGCTGGCAAGGAAATCACTAGGTCTGGCAAGGAAATCACTAGGTCTTGAATGGGTCAATGGAGTCAGCAGGGAATCTTTGCTGAAGTCTATGTGTCAAGCTCTGCAGTCCACTCTGAGGGCCCTGAATAATGTCAGTCACACCAAAAAAGGAGAATTTTGGAAACTCCTAGAATAAGGTTGTCTAATTTAAAAATGGCTCAAGGTGAAGTTCCCCTGGAGCACAGAAATCCAAGGAGAAAATGAGTTTCTGCTTTCACTTCATATGGGACCTCTGGCTAGGAAACTGCAAAGGGTAATTATGCAAAATGCACATCAGAATGTTATAGACAATCTGCACAGAGGGAAAGGTGATGCAGTAAGAACCCCAGGCACTGGCTTTGTGCAGCTCAGTTTTCCTGGGAGGACTAGTATGGGGGTGGTGAGTTAGGAAGTGACCAGTGAGGAATCAGAGGGTAGCTCCACCAGTTAGTGCTATAAATAAAACGAATGAATGAACTAAGCAAAAATCTATCTCTAAAGAAAGATCTTCCTATCACAATGTCAGAGGGTCCAGATGCTTTTACCTGCATCACACTTTTCCACTTTCCTTTCCTTTCCATGGGAATGACATGAGTACTGAGGTAAGAACCATTATCAGAATTTCAGAGTAGTGCCTGGCACATTTTTAGGTTAGCTATTTGTATTAGTCAATTTTCACACTGCTATGAAGAATGACCTGAGACTGGATAATTTACAAAGGAAAAGGTTTACCTGATCCACAGTTCCACATGGCTAGGGAGGCCTCAGGAAACTTATAATCATGGTGGAAGGTGAATCGGAAGGCAAGGCATGTCTTACATGGTGGCAGGAGAGAGAGAGATAGTACAGGGGAAATTGCCACTTTTAAACCATCAGATCTCATGAGACTTCCCTCACTATCACAAGAACAGCAGTGGGGGCAACCACCCCCATGATCCAATCACTTCCTACCAGGTGCCTCCCTCAACACATGGGGATTACAATTTCAGATGAGATTTGGTTGGGGACACAGAGCCATACCATGCCATTCCACCCCAGCCCCTCTCAAATCTCATGTCTTTTTTATATTTAAAAACCAATCATTCCTTCCAAACAGTCCCCCAAAGTCTCAACTCATTCCAGCATTAACTCAAAAGTGCAAGTCCAAAGTCTCATCTAAGACAAGGCAAATCCCTTCTGCCTATGAGCCTGGTAAAATCATAAACAAGTGGCCGGGCACGGTGGCTCACGCCTGTAATCCCAGCACTTTGGGAGGCCGAGGCAAGTGGGGCACGAGGTCAGGAGATCGAGACCATCCTGGCTAACACGGTGAAACCCTGTCTCTACTAAAAATACAAAAAATTAGCCAGCCATGGCAGCGGGCGCCTGTAGTCCCAGCTACTCGGCAGGCTGAGGTAGGAGAATGGCATGAACCCAGGAAGTGGAGCTTGCAGTGAGCCGACATCAGCCACTGCACTCCAGCCTGGGGGACAGAGCGAGACTCCGTCTCAAAAAAAAAAAAAAAAAAAAGAAAAAAATCAAAAACAAGTTAGTTACATCCAAGATACAATGGGGCTATAGGCATTGGGTAAATATTCCCATTCCAAATGTGAGAAATTGGCCAAAACAAAGGGGCCACAAGCCCTGTGCAAGTTCAAAACTTGGCAGGGCACTCATTAAATATTAAAGCTTCTTTAAATCCCACTTCTGACTTAAAAGAAAAATCAATACAAATTTTAAAAAAACCCTTAAAGCTCCAAAATAATCTCCTTTGATTCCATGTCTCACATCCAGGGCATGCTGATGCAAAGGGTGGGCTCCCAAGGCCTTGGGAAGCTCTGCCCCTGTTGCTCTGCAGGGTACAGACACTGTGGCTACTTTCATAGGGTGGTATTGAGTGCCTGCAGCTTTTCCAGGCACATAGTGCAAGCTGTTGGTGGATCTACCATTCTGGGTTCTGGAGGATGGTGGCCCTCCTCTCACAGCTCCACTAGACAGTGCCCCAGTGGGGACTCTGTGTGGGGGCTCCAACCCCACATTTCCCCTCTGCATTGTCCTAGTAAAGGTTCTTCACGAGGGCTCCACCCCTGCAGCAGACTTCTGCCTGGACAGTCAGGCATTTTCATACATCTACTGACATCTAGGTGGAGGTTTCCAAAGCTCAACTCTTATCTTCTGCACACCCACAGACCCAATACCAAGTGGAAGCCACCAAGGCTTGAGGCTTGCACCCTCTGAAGCAATAGGCCAAGTTGTACCTTGGCCCCTTTTAGCCACAGCCAGAGCTGCAGTGGCTTGGACACAGGGCACCAAGTACCAAAACTGCACAGAGTTTAGTTCCCAGTAAGTTCCTCATTTCCATCTGAGACAACCTCAGCCTGGACTTCATTGTCCATATTACTATCAGCATTTTGATCAAAACCATTCAAAAAAGCTCTAGGAAGTTTCAAACTTTCCCACATCTTCTTGTCTTCTTCGGAGCCCACCAAACAGTTCCAACCTCTGCCCATTACCCAATTCCAAAGTTGCATCCACATTTTCAGGTTATCTTTATAGCAGTGCCCTCCTCCCAGTACCAATTTTTATGTACTTGTCCATTTTCACATTGCTATAAAGAACGACCTGAGGCTGGGAAATTTTAAAAGGAAAGAGGTTTAATTGACTCACAGTTTTTCATTGCTGAGGAGGTCTCAGGAAACTTATAATCATGACAGAGGGTGAAAGGGAAGCAAGGTACGTTATACATGGCAGCAGGAGAGAGAGAGAGAGCAGGGGAAACTGCCATGTTTAAATCATCAGATCTCATGAGAACTCCCTTAATATCATAAGAACAGCATGAGAGAAACCACCCCCATGATCCTATTACCTCCTGCCAGTTCCCTCCCTTGACATGTGGGGATTCCAATTTGAGATGAGATTTGGGTGGGGACACAGAGTCAAACTATATCACTATATCTTCTATATCACTATATAAACTATATCTTCTATATCACCATAGAAGAAGAACTATGTATTCTATTTCTTATAACTTGATTCTATCCCCTTAGAAATGCTCATGGTGTCTTAGAAAGAATGCCCAAATGGAGGAGAATAATATTTATATCAATGAAAGTGTTAAAGAACAGCTGCCTTACATCATTTCATTGGAATCATTATATTCCACATGACTGCTTGGGTCAGACCATGAGATATAATATAATATGGACACTTGTGTTCTAGAAATAACCACAACTACACCATTCTAGGAGCAAAATATCAGAGATGATTCAAATTTCTTCTAAGTTAGAAGTTTATTTTAAATGTTATTCTCTTCTGCTTAAATTTCAGTTGATTCCTTCTTATCTTCATTTCACTAGATTTAAAAAAAACCATCCCATCTATAAAATAACTTTGATGTTTTCTATTGGAAACGAGGGAGAGGACTACATATGAGTTAGCAGGTGGGATCATACAAAAGACAAGATGGCTTATCTCACAGAACACAAGATCATAAAATATTAGGGCTGAAATGGACATCAGAGAGCATCTAACCTAAGTACTTCATTTAAAAATGTGAAAAAAGAAGTCATATAGGTTATTTGCTTAGTGAATTAGAAATGTGGTACCAATATAACACAATTGCTAAAATGATGAACACTGTTTCAGAAACTATTATGCATAAAAGACATTAAATTGGTAATATTGGATGATGACTTCCTGTTAAATTATAACTAGAATTAGAATCATAATGTTTCTATAATTGTAGGTACTCTACTCATAAAAATATGAAGGATCTAATCTTAGTAGTAATTACCACATTTAATTTAAAAAGGGAGATTCTTAATATATTTTCCAAATTGGAGAATATATTTGATGTAAGCTGTATTCAAGATATAGTTTTTTAAAATCAAGACTAGGTATAGCCCTAAGGCTAATATTGTTATCCCCAAACTTTTCACATATTGGAACTAAAAAAAATACATTTAGCTGTCTTGCTTTATCTAAGAACAAGGAGAATATAAATGGTATAGGAAACCTAAATTTACTTCTGTAATATATGAGGCTCTCTAATTAAAAATGCTCTGTATGTTGTTATTGGCTAAATTTTCATTACTGGGCTCTGAGGTGGTAGGTGGGGAACTTACAAAGAACTCTGTATATATTTTAATTAAGACACATGATGCACAATTTAAGAAGCACAGTTTACTTTATTTATACTATAATGGTACCTTCCATATTCTGAAAGAGAAAAAAAATGGACATTCTGCTTCCTTTCAAACTTGTTTGGACACAGAGTTTTGAATGAAGGAGATAACTGATTAAAGCTGTTTGGCAATCAATGTAGCTGAGGACAACAAGGAAATAAAAGACTAGACAAAATAACATCATAAAGTATGTAGAAAAAGAATCATAGCCTTGACTGGCATTCTATATAATCAATGTAGTATTTCACACTATCTAGGTCTGACTTCTCCACAGTGGTGAATTGGAAGTTATGTTTGTTAAAGCAAATAGGAATTGTCTGGCAAAATGCTTAAACAACAATGAAATATTTAGAGGTAATGTTTTGATATGACATCCTGGAAGCTGGCTGTGTATTTGTAGGTGATATATAACTCTTGCTTTCATAAATTTTCAACTTTCTTTTCTGGCACATTCTGCGGAATTTTTTATTTATTTATTTATTTATTTATTTTGAGATGGAATCTCACTCTGTTACCAGGCTGGAGTGCAGTGGCACGATCTTGGCTCACTGGGACTACAGGCATGCACCACCACTCCTGGCTTATTTTGTGTATTTTAGTAGAGATGGAGTTTCACCATGTTGGCCAGGATGGTCTCAGTCTCCTGACCTTGTGATCCACCTGCCTCAGCCTCTCAAAGTGCTGGGATTACAGGCATGAGCCACTGTGCCTGGTCGAAAATATTCTAATAAATAGAATACTAGGGGAAATATTTATACCTTGACTAAATAATAATACAGTCTTTTTAAGTGTGTGTATATAACCCCAAACCTAAAATCCTCATTGCATTGGAATAACCCTCTACAGGTCAAGCAGGAAGTGGCATGTTGCTGAGATTGGCAGACATTCCCGTCCATGCAATCTTCAGCTCTCCTGCCGTCCCTGACAAAGGCTTCCACTGTGTCAGGAAGAGCACATAAATTAGAAGCTACTTTTCTATATCCTGCAACAGGGAATTGCAATCTGAGCATCTTTTTAAATCCATGGGAACATCAAGGAGGTTTAAATCAAGATACATTCTTCAAAGGCTACACTGAGAACTCCACACGCATAGCCTCCAATAAAGTCCCCAGGTTTCTCCACTGAGAGAGATGGAACAGTGATAAAGAAAAACATCTCACCAGACTACTAATGCAGGCAATTAAGGCTATGAAATTTGAATCTGTAAATGAAAATGAATGCTGAATAAAGGAACATCCAAAGAAACAGCCATCAAATATTTCAGGAGAAACTAGGAGAGTGAGTGAGGTCCCAAAACCATGAGGAGCCTGGGAAACTTGGATTCAATGCACCATATTTTATTAGCCCCTCAGGCAAAGAGTACACCAGGCACCACAAACAAGGTAAGTTTAATTTTTAACTGTGCATCTGGGGTGTCTACTCCTTGCTGTTATTTCTGACTATATTTTCCCTCCCTCCCTCCCTCCCTCCTTTCCTTCCTTCCTTCCTTCCTTCCTTCCTTCCTCCTTCCTTCCTTCCTTCCTTCCATCCTTCCTTCCATCCTTCCTTCCTTCTTTCCCTCCCTCCCTCCCTCCCTCTTTCTCTCTTTCTCTCTTTCTTTCCTTTTTCTTTTTTGAGATGGAGTCTCACTCTGTCACCAGGCTGGAGTGCAGTGGCACAATCTCAGCTCACTGCAACCTCCATCTCCCAGGTTCAAATGATTCTCCTGCCTCAGCCTCCCAAGTACCTGGGACTACAGGCACGTGCCACCACGCCCAGCTGATTTTTATTATTTTTATTAGAGATGCGGTTTCACCATATTAGCCAGGATGGTCTCGATCTCTTGACCTCGTGATCCATCTGCCTTGGCCTCCCAAAGTGTTGGAGTTACAGGCATGAGCCGTCATGCCAGGCCTTCTTTCCTTCTTTGTATTCCTCCCCTCTCTATTTCTCATTCTATTCCTTCCCAACAGGTGTTACCAACCCCCCAGCTATGGACTGGTACCAGTCCATGGTCTGTCAGGAACCAGGCCACACAGCAGGAGGTGAGTGGTGGACAAGTGAATGAAACTTCATATGCATTTACAGCTGTTCCTCATCGCTTGCATTACTACCTGAGCTCTGCCTCCTGTCAGATCAGCTGTGGGATTAGATTCTCCTAGGAGTGTGAACCCTATTGTGAACTGTCCACGTGAGGGACCTAGGGTGCATGCTCCTTATGAGAATCTAATGACTGATGATATGTCACTGTCTCGCATCAACCCCAGATGGGACTGTCTAGTTGCAGGAAAACAAGCTCAGGGTTCCTACATTATGGTTAGTTGTATAATTATTTCATTATATGTTACAATGTAATAATAACAGAAATAAAGTACACAATAAATGTAATATGCTTGAGTCATCTTGAAACCATCCCCCTCACTCCTGGTCCATGGAAAAACTGTCTTCCACAAAACTGGTCCCTGGTGCCAAAAAGGTTGGGGATCACTGCTTTCCATTCTACTCTCCCTCCCACCCACTCTCCTTTGCTCTCTTCCTTCCTTCCACTCCTCCTCTTGCCTTTCCTTGACAAAAGTTCATCATCAGAAGAGAATATCTGATGTTAGAAAAAACAAAAATGGTGAGGAACCAATGACGATTATTTAAAAAAAAAAAAAAAAAGAGTCCTTCATTGCCACAGAATTACTCTGGGTTAAGCCCATCCGATTTCTACAGTAAATAATTTCAGGAGCATGTAAAGAACAAAATCAGCAGCATCTAGCTCAAGTTCCTTATTTGATGGACACTAAGGACCAGGGAGATGAAATTGGTCTGCCACAGTTACACTGTAAAACTAATGAGGAAATTTCCTGACAAATTTTTAGTAGGCTTTAAAAAGGTGTGCAAGAACATTTACTTGACAATCGAAACAGAGTTTAGAGAAATATTTCACAAGTAACAGCCACTGTCACCATCAAATTACATCTTAATGCCTAGAATGAAAAAAGCAAGGAACAAAATACATAAACATGGCATATTTCTTGAGGCCTTATGTGAGAAGGCCAGAGGAACTGGCTTTATATTTGGCATTAAAACAACAACAAGAACAAGAGAAAGTTTAACACTTTTCAGTCTATGCAAGGATAGTGTGAGTTGTGGTGAGCAGGTTTTGTCTTTCTCTCAAGCATAGGCTATAGAATGTGGCTTAGACAGCTTGGATTAGGAACACTGAATTCTGCTGCACGATTTCAAGCCCTAAAGCACACAACTGCTAAGTGAAGCTGTGACACTTCTTTTCCTAACAGGCTTTAAGATGATATCTTTCAGGGTTACTTTACATGTAACGTGACTGTGAGCTAGCATTACCCTTCAAGACTTCTAAGAGGCTACAATTATCTAGTTTAGGGTCTGACTTTAAAGCTTGCACACTTGTGATTATGGTGTATTAAATTTGACGATTTGGAGAGAAGTAAGCATTCTCCGAGTGTTGAACCTAATGACACCAATTTAGATTTACAAAGCAACTTCATGATTGTTTTGCCTTATATTCAGTGTCTCCAGATGGTAGAAAGGCTTTGCTATTTTTGATTTTCCCATTTAGAGGGGAAGGCAAAGAGTTACAAGGCAGGATGATGACAGTCAAGTGACCACTGAGTCCCAGGCAGGAGTGGTCTTTAAAGAAACTCTGGCCCTGGAACATACATACTTTTCACAGTATTATCTGCTTTGCTGCTTAAGGAATCAGCACTCTGACAACATCCCTTAATTATAAAAATAAATTATATAGTAAAACAAGACTTTGCATTTATATATTCCACAAAATGGCTTCTCTTTTCCTTAATTTTATAATTGTATTTTTACAGTGTTTTTCTGTTACAGGGACCACCCAACTCAGAATTTTGGGGGGTGCTTGCTGGAAAGGTAGATTCTTTGGCTCCACTCATGGTATATCAGATTAGAATTATGAGAGATGGCACCCCAAAATCTGCAATTTAAACAAATCTCACAGGTGATTCTTCTGCATCCTTCTAAATTTTGAGTATTACCTAAATCAATTCTATAAGCTTACTCTGAAAATTACAACTATTTAATTTCTTCCAAAGAACAACAAAAGTATAGACTTCAATTCTACAATAAAAACATATAATTGCACAAATACTATGGCAAGATAACAATCCTGCACACATACTCCTTGAATCTAAACTAAAAGTTGAAATTATTAAAAAAATGCGGAAGCATTTTATCTAAACTCTTGTTATCAGTGGGTAGACTCTCTCTTTGCTTCTTCTTTTAAAAAATTTCAATAGCTTTGGGGACCAGTTGGTGTTTGTTTGCACTGACAAGCTCTTTAGTGGTGAGCTCTGACATTTTGGTTCACCTGTCACCCAGTGTACACTGTACCCAATGTGTAGTCTTTTATCCCTCACCCCCTTCCCACTCTTCCTCCCAAGCCCCCAAAGTTTATTATATCGTTCTTATGCCTTTGTGTCCTTATAGCTTGGCTCCACTTGTAAGTGAGAACATATGATTTTTGGGTTTCCATTCCTGAGTTACTTCGCTTAGAACAATGGTCTCTGGCCTGGTGCGGTGGTTCATGCCTGTAATCCCAGCACTTTGGGAGGCCGAGGCAGGTGGATCATGAGGTCAGGAGTTCGAGACCAGCCTGGCCAATATGGTGAAACCCTGTCTTTACTAAAAATACAAAAATTAGCCAGCTGTGGCGGTGCTTGCCTATAGTCCCAGCTACTTGGGAGGCTGAGGCAGAAGAATCACTTGAATCCAGGAGGCAGAGTTTGCAATGAGCCAAGATCATGCCACTACACTCTAGCCTGGGCGACAAAGCGAGACTCCATCTCAGGGGAAAAAAAAAAAAAGAACAATGGTCTCCAACTCCAGGTTGCTGCAAATGCCATTATTTTGTTGCTTTTTATGCTGCTTTTTTATAGGTCACATAGATATTTATGAGTCTGGTTACAATTTCATACCAAATTAAGAGTAATCATTGGCCTCCTTCTTCTGACTCAGTTTTTATGAGATTGATCCCCTCTAAATTTAATATTTTTGATATTGTTAGGCTGAAATCCACAAGGAAAGTCAACATAAAATCTTTTTGAAAGGTCCTCATTGTAACCAAATAAACAACATAAACCACCGGAAAAATCCATACAATGTTTAAGAAAAGATAAGCTTTGATAAGATCAGGAATGATTCAAGGGGCTGCACATCCAAGTTTTCCAACTTCTACTCGGAAAATTAGCTTTCATGCAATTGCCACCCCCATGCAGTTTTCAACTATTAACTTCAAAATTTGAGGCTCTCTTCAGCATACTAGCCCTTTCTTCTTTTGCAGTAGAATATACAACCTCAATAGCCTCAAAGACAGAAGTTTGCAAACAGGAGTATTATGAATGGGTTTTAATTCCCAGCTGATGAAGTTGTACATGGTGCAATTGACAGATGTTAGCTTGTGAAGGAGTTACATATGCTTAAAATGTCTTTCCATTCATGGTGAGAAAGAAATAGCCATTTCAAATCTATGCTAGCTGGTATGTTCCCCCCGGCCAAAAGCTCTTTATGTAGAAATGTCATTTTACACAGCATAATCACAACAGCAGGAAGAGCTAGGCAGTGGGGTCTAACCCTAGGACAGCAAGATATCTAATGAACAAAAATCCTGTCTCCTATTAAGGGGAAACAAATTTAAAACCATGCTGTGTGGCCAACCTCTAGTTTACTTTATAAGATCAATATTTCAATGTTATCTGCTAGAAATCATATCCCTGGACTCTCATGTGACCAGATCCAAGCAGAATTAGTGTCAGAAAAGCTATAGTCTTGCTAGAGCACATTAGTGACAGAGGTCTCACTGTGAATTACCACCAGTGGATCTGTGGACAAACGATCAGTCGAGGAGACAACAATAGGAAAATAGTCTGTTTAGTTACTGTGACACGGCTATTTAGTTCAAATTAATGATGAAACTACCAAAGACTGCTAGTCAGCGTGTGATGGTTAGGGTTTTGTCAAAGCAAAGATGTGTCTGTAATTTGAGAAACTGCAGTCACTCTCAGATACTAAATTTTTGTAAAGTGAAAGGAACAGGGAAGCCTGGATATTTTGTAAGATCTTTAAGCAGGCATAATACTGAGAGTGCTATAGCATACCTTTCATCAATTTAAACCAGGGAAAGAGCCAGACAAAAAAAAAACTCATGAAAAATGTTTCATTAGAAATTAATCAAAGGATCAGCTCTGAGTATGTCACCTTTAAAAAGCCAGCCTCCATCACTACATTTCTGTGGGCCACCATCGAAGGTAAACTCACACAACTCCTCAGGGAGCCATGTGGGCAGGAACTATCAAGCCTCAAAAACACGCATGCCCCATGAACTCACAATTTAAATTCCGAGAATTTATTCTGAGCAAATAATTAAAGATATTAAGTAAAGATGAAGTATAGAGGCATTCACAGAGGCTCAGTTTGTAAGAGAAAAGAGTTGGAAGCAACATGAATGTACTGAAAACAAAATGCTGGTCAAACTCTGATACAACCATTCAATGGGTAATACACGTTTGTTAAAGACAATGGTGCACACCGAATCATCAGAAAATATTATTCAATTATGATTTACATTGTCTCATGCTAGAGGTATATATATTTACCAAAAAAGTGAGTCTAACCAAATATTATCATTGGTGGAAATCAAGTGTATGTCTGTATGTGAAACTGAGTTTTGGTGAATTTCCCAGACTGAGGGTTTGTCTTAAGAAAACACCTAAAATGAAAATTGGCTCTGAGAGTTTCAACGCAGTAGAAGTTGCACAGGGACAGAAGGTATGCCACATGCCCAGGAGCATTATGTTCACAAACTCCACTTACAACGGCATTAAATCGCAGGCCCTGGATTAACACCTCCTCCTAACCCCTTCTTAGTGCCAATTCCTTGGTTGTAGAGAGACACTAAAGCAGGGGTTGGGAGAAGTGAGACCTGGCCCTGGTATTGCTACTAGTTTTTCAATGTGACATGAACATGTTAGGTAAGGTGGCATTTTAGCCGTACATTTTAAGTTCTTTTTAAATGAAATAATATATAAACCATAAGTATATAAGATTGACTAAAATATATACAGGCTACTTGTAAAAGTTTCTTTCTAACAGTATGGTGGGCCAGATATCTTGACTAACCCTCCTGTTGAAAATAACTAAAAATTCAAAATAAAATGCTAAAAATAGTTTATGACTGAAAGGTCAAAACCAAGTTAAAGCAAGAATCTAAAAAGGTAAGCCAAGCACTGAAGATGACCTTGGTTTCAATGGCATATACCATCAGAATGAAACTTAGCATCCATTTTCACAAACTAATGAAACGTACAGAGCAGAACACAAAGAAAGCCAGAGTTCATCCAAGATCTCCCATATGAGATCTTGCAATAGGAGGCATTTGAATTGTCTCCCTGCATAGTGTAGGGTGAACCAGAAATTACACTCCCCTTGTGAGACTGAATGAAAAAACAATCACAAAACAGCAGCAAGAGCACAAGTATTAGGAAAGAAAAGAGGGTAAAATAAATTCTGCAAGTTTTCAGATATCAGAATTGTCAAGCACAGAATATTAAATAATTATGTTTAATAGGTAAAAAACTCCCAGCAAGTTTAATGACATGAATAAAAAGAACAAGAGACTTTTTTTTAAAAAAAGAGCAAATATTTGAAAAAGAAACAAACAAATAGAACTTCGAGACACTGTATAAAGTGTCTTTGGGATTAAAAATTCAGTTAATAAGAGTTTTTATACATAACTTGGAGATGATTAGTTAATTTGAAACTAGAACTGTAGAAATTCTCCAGAATAAAATGGACACAAAGAGATGAGAAATCTAAAAAACAAGTAACATAAATAACAGAGTGAGAAGGTAAAAAGCATATCATACTGGCAATCCAGAAAGAGAAGAAAAAATGGGGCAGAAGCAACATTTGAAGAATTAATGACTAATTTCCTCATTTTTATACTGAATATGTATTTGTAATATTTATATACCATTTTGTGCCATGTATACTAGGTAGTATAAATAAAGTTAAACGTAAATACACGATAGAAAATTGCACAATACCAAAGACAAACATAACGTTCTAAAGACAATGGAGTTGGAGAGTGATGAATCAAATAACCTGCAAATAAAAACATGATTGAGAGTGGTTAAATAAGCAGGAGGCCATTGGCCCAAGACTGTCTCCGTACTTTACGTTTCTGTGTAAGAAACTGCAACCTAAGGCATTACTGGGCCTCCCCAAATGCTAGGATTACAGGCGTGAGCCACTGCGTCTAGCCTCACAGGGTTCTTTGTTGTTCACCCTCATTACATATTTGTATGTCCCTTCTTTCATAATGACAAACCTGGCTGCCCACAAAATTGACACACTTACTTGCCGGTTGGATCCCATAATATAATCTAACTTAGGAGTCTAACTTATGTAACAAAAAACCAGATCTCAGCCAATCATAAGCAGCTGTGCTTCAGCCAATCACAGACAGCCAACTCATCAGACCATGTCCAAGTAAGGCAAATGTCTTGTTTAACCAGCCAGATGGCTTCTCTGCTTGGCTTCCATGTTCAACCTATGGAAGCTCACTGCTTATGCTCCTGGGTGGAGGTCTTTGAACCTCTTCTGGTTCTGAGTGCTACCTGATTCATGAATCATTTTTTTTGGTCAAATAAATTCTGTTAAGTTTAATTCATCAAGTTTTTCTTTTTCCAGAGTTTACTTCTTAAAGTAATGTCGTGAGCCCTTGTTCAACAGAGCCATGGTTTCTTTTAGTGAGGCATGGCATTAGAATCTAAGATCAGAGTGCTAGGTGTGTTCATAGTTACTAGGTTGTCTTTGTTTCTAGGCCTTTTTATTGAATAGAGCTAGAAAATATCTGCATATATATACACACACAGGCAAATATATACCTATGTGGACACATACACGTATGCATATGCTCATATTACATGCATTACCTACACAAGTATGCTTATGGTAGAAATTATGAATTTACACTGATTGCTACAACTCCAATCCATACCACAGGGTTCTTTCTTTTTTTGAGACAGGGTCCCACTCTGTCATGCAGGCTGGAGTGCAGTGGTGTGATCTTAGCTCACTGCAGCCTTGACCTCCTGGGTTCAAGCAATCCTCCTGTCTCAGCCCCACAAATTACTGGCACTACAGGTGCACATCACCATGCCTGGCTAGTTTTTGTATTTTTAGTAGAGACAGGTTTTCACTGTGTTGCTGGGGCTACTCTCGAACACCTGAGCTCAAGAAATCTGCCCACTTTGGCCTCCCCAAATGCTAGGATTACAGGCGTGAGCCACTGCGTCTGGCCTCACAGGGTTCTTTGTTGTTCACCCTCATTACATATTTGTATGTCCCTTCTTTCATAATGACAAACCTGGCTGCCCACAAAATTGACACACTTACTTGCCGGTTGGATCCCATAATATAAATTGTTTCAGAATTGCTTTATCTATGCCACCATAGAAAACAAAATAAACTAAAAAGAACGACAGATTTGTTTGAAGCTCTTGTGCCACAACTTTTCCTATGCGGAGAATATACAATCATATACTGTTTTAACGAGTTACTTAGTTCTTTTAAATTTTCTCTCAGTGTGGTTATGGTATTCATTTGAAATAAATTAGGTTCATTTTTTGTTTCTATTTTTTTTTTTTTTTAAGACGGAGTCTTGCTCTGTCACCCAGGCTGGAGTGCAGTGCTGCAATCTCAACTCACTGTAAGCTCCACCTCCCAGGTTCATACCATTCTCCTGCCTCAGCCTCCTGAGTAGCTGGGACTACAGGCGCCTGCCACCATGCTGGCTAATTTTTTGTATTTTTTAAGTAGAGACGGAGTTTCACCGTGTTAGCCAGGATGGTCTTGATCTCCCGACCTCGTGATCCACCCGCCTCGGCCTCCCAAAGTGCTGAGATTACAGGCATGAGCCACCACGCCCAGCCTCTATTTGCTTTTAACTTTAGTTTTTCCTCCCTTCCCAACCTAGTTGATTTTATTCTTTTGAGTATATAAAGCATTAACATGCCACCAAAAGTAAAAACTGTACAAAAAAGTATATTAAGAGAAATGTCCCTTCTCTCCAAGTTTTTTCCAGTCCAATTCTCATTACCACTTGTAAGTGACAAACTTTTTTGAAATAAAACATTGATGATTTATCTTTCCTGTGTTGTTTTTGAAATTAAAAGCAGATACCTGTTTTTCGTTTTTTTTTTTTTTTTTTCTAATTTCCTCTTCTTATATAAGAGGTAGCATACGATAGATGGTATTTTGAATTTTGCATTTATGGAAATGTTCCTCTTCTAAAAAGAACTTCACGGGTTATAGAAGAAATTGTGATAAAATTTAGAGAATGTTTAGAACAAAATTATAATGATGATGTTGAATATCAAAACATATCCAATATCCCCCAAAACTGACTCGAGAATAAATAGAAAGGCCATATCTAGTGAGCATTCAGGATCATTAAATAAAGAAAACGCCAGGTAGTACTTATTACCCATAAGTCCTACCAAGTTTGTTTTAAAGTTACAAAGTCACCCACCTTATACTAAAGAGTAGGAAGAGATGGAATATTTATCAAACTAATTTTTTTTCTGGCAGGGGGTGGAGTAGAAGCTAACATGATCTTCATGTCAAAACCCAAATTGAGGATAGTACAACAAACAAATCACAGTGCAGTCTTTCTCATGATCGTATGTGTTGGAAACCGTTAACTATCTCCCGCCTTTAAGTTTCCCTTTGTTTCTGTTAGTGATGGGCATTCACACAGAACTTCATACAACCTGGGTTCATGGACACCTGGCCACAGAAAATATTTTTCTGTTTGACTTTCAGGTATCTGCAGCCATGAAGTTAGCTTTGGGTGAATGTGATATGAATGAGTGTGGGGAGGGCAATTTCCTGGTCGTCTTTTTATAAAGACTGTTCAGGACTCTCTGCCATTCTCTGAACTGGCCGAGAAATAATGATGACTTGGAAGCCAAATACTGAATACAGAAAGCAGCTCTGCCAGCCACAAACCACTCCCCTACTCCAGACTCTTACCTGTACCAGAGAGAAAAGTAAATGTCTTATGTGTGCTATATATGTTGGTTCTCTTTGTTATAGTAGCTTAGTTTCTAGCCTAATTAATACATAATAGATGTACAAATCTTAAATATATTAGCAAACTGAATCCAGCAAAGAATATAAATGATGACCATGTTAGGTTTATCACAGACGTGCAAAGGTAGTTTAACATAGGACGATCTATTAATATATTTTATCATATTAGCAGATCACAACAGAAAAATAACATGATGATCCCAATAATTTCATTAAAAAGTATTGGGTAACATTCAAATTTTAGCAAAATGAGGTTAGAGAAGATGGGAAAAAGTATGACTATCAGAATAAATTAAATATTATACTCAATGTGATATATTAGAAATAGTCCCTTTAAGATGAAGAACATCAAAAAGTACCCACATTAACTTCCATTTAGTGTGGAACTGGAAGTGGATACAACACAGGAAGATAAGAAAGAAGTAAAAGAATTAGCAGGGAAGAAATAAAATTATCATTATTAGCTGATTATAAGATCATCTATATCAAAATATCCCAGAATTTACAGAAAAAGTATTACAATTATTAAGAAAGTGAATGGCCTGGATAATTTGGGTTCTTTAGAGTTGTTTGGATGTAAATATAAATTGCATTTCTTCTACACATTGTGAAATTTAGTTTTAAAAGATACTATTATAATAGTATCAAAATAAAAATTTCCTAAGAATAAATCCAGCTACTTTTGTACTTTATGGAAAAATCTTAAAACTTTATTTGAATACGTTAAAGACTCCCCTCTCCCCCAAAATTGATATGTTCAGAAATAGTGTAACACAAAATTATAATAAGGCTAATTTTTAACAAATGGATCTATCTATCAATTCCAATCCAAATCCTGGCAGATTTTGTCTGTTTGATTGTTTGTTTGTGGAACAAAATAAACTGATTCTAAAATGTATATGGAGAAACAAAAGGACAAGAAAAAACATATATCTTAAAAAGAGAAAACAAAGAGTGGGGAACTCAATTTACCAGAAATCGGGGATTATGATGAAACATATAGATTAAGATTGTGTGGTTTGGGAGCATAAACCAGGGAGACATGACTTATTGCTGCTGACCAATGGGCACAGCACAACTTTTGTCTTTTTTCATTTTTAGAAAAATTTAATTTATAGTTTAGATTAAGGGGGTATATGTGCAGGTTGGTTACATGCATATATTGCTTGTTGTTGAGGTTTGGGGTACAATTGATCTGGTCATCCAGGTACTAAGCATAGCACCCAATGGATACTTTTCAAACCTGGCCTTTCTCCCTCCTTCCTTGCTGTAGTAGTCCTGAGGGTCTACTGTCCCCATCTTTACGTCCAGTACCCAATATTTAGCTCCCACTTATAAGTGAGAACATGCATTATTTGGTTTTCTGTTCCTGCATTAATTTGCTTAGGATTATGGCCTCCAGCTGCATCCATGTTGCTGGGAAGGACAAGATTTCATTCTTTTTATGGCTGCATAGTATTCCATGGTGCATGTGTACCACATTTTCTTTATCCAGTTCACTATTGATGAGCACCTAGGCTGATTCCATGTCTTTGCTGTTGTGAATAGCGCTGCAGTGAACATATGAGCATATGTGTCTTTTTGGCAGAATGATTTATTTTCCTCTGGGTATATACTCAGTAATGGGATTGCTGTGTCAAATGGTAGCACTATTTTTAGTACTTCAAGAGATGTTCAAACTGCTTTCCACGCTGGCTGAACCAATTTACATTCCCACTAACAGTGTATGTGTTTCCTTTTCTTTATAGCCTCACCAACATCTGTTATTCTTTGACTTTTTAATAATAGCCATTCCTACTGGTGTGAGGTGGTATCCCATTGTGGTTTTGATTTGCATTTCACTCATGATTTGTGATGGTGAGCATTTGCTCATATGTTTCTTGGATGCTTGTGTGTCTTCTTTTGAGAAATGTCTGTTCATGGCTTTGCCCACTTTTTAATGGGGTTATTTGGTTTTTGCTTGTTAATTTGTTTAAGTTCTTTGCAGATCCTAGATAGTAGACCATTGTTGGATGCATAATCTGCAAATATTTCTCCAATGCTGTAGATTATCTGTTTACTCTGTTGCTAGTTTCTTTTCCTGTGCAGAAGCTCTTTAGTTTAATTAGGCCCCACTTGTCAATTTTCCCTTTTTTTTTTTTTGAGGTGGAATCTCACTCTGTCACCCATGCTGGAGTGTAATGGCATAATCTCAGCTCACTGCAACCTCTGCCTCCCAGGTTCAAGTGATTCTCCCACCTCAGCCTCCCGAGTAGCTGGGATTACAGGCATGCACCACCACACCCAGGTGATTTTTGTATTTTTAGTAGAGATAGTGTTTCACTATGTTGGCCAGGCTGGTCTTGAACTCCTGATCTCAGGTGATCTGCCCACCTTGGCCTTCCAAAATGCTGGGATTACAGGCGTGAGCCACCGGACTCAATGTTCATTTTTGTTGCAATTGCTTTTGGAGACTTAGTCACACATTCTTTATTAAGACCAATGTCCTGAAGGGGCATTTCCTAGGTTTTCTTCTAGGATTTTTATAATGTTCAGTCTTAAGTTTAAGTCTTTAATCCGTCTTGAGTTAATTTTTGTGTATGGTGATACGTAGTCATCTAGTTTCATTCTTCTGCATATGGCTAGCCAGTAATCCCAGCACCCATTTACCGAATAGGGAGTCCTTTCCTCATTGCTTATTTTTGTTAAATTCATCAAAGATCAGATACTGGTGGATGTGTGGCTTTATTTCTGGGTTTGCAACTTTTCAATAAATAATCTGGGACTAACTTTTAAATGAGTCATTTGAAAAATTGAATTAGATGTTTACCTTACACCATAAATCAATCAATTTCAGGTATATTAAAGACTTAGAGTAAAATGCAAAATTATAAAACTCTTAGGAGATGACATAAGAAATGATCCTTCTGATCTGGATTGAAAACTTTTTGTTCAATACATAAAAACCTCTGAAGAAACACTGGGAGACATTGAAAGTGTAACAGTTTAGAATTCCATTCCAGCAAGTAACCAGAAAAAAAGGAGATACTTCACATGGGGCAAAAAATATGTTCAAAATCTAATTTGGGTGAATTATAGTGTTTGGAGAAAGCATTAAAGATAAATCAACTAACACGGGCTTCTCATGCAGAGGCCTCCTTCTCACACCCCAGTACAACTGGCTACCCTTTGTGACAACAGCCAGATAGGAAGGCAAAGCAAGAAAAAGTGCAATCCACACTCATCAACAGAAAATATGGGTCATTGAATTATCTTGCATAAGTAATAAAATAAATATTAAAGGTTAATATTGAGTCACAGAGGGCTTACCTCCCTATCAATATTAACGAATGTAGTACATTAGCACCTGAAAGCTACACTTAACATTTTCATCTGTAAGACAGATAAAAAGAAGTGATTCCTAGAGCACATAAAAATGATTTATAGCCAGGGACATCTGCCATGAACTACCCCCAAAATTATTTGGTTATAGGACAATGAATCATGGAAGCACCATTAAAAGCTGAGGCTAGAGAATGTAAGAATTTTCCCTCCAGGCCAGTGCTCACTAGCTGGTGACTCCACAGTCATTGCCATAAATATTTTAACCCCTGTGCTTCCTCATATGAACCACCTGCTCATGGGAGAACTATAAAATCCAGATAACTATAGATAATTTCTTCTCCTTTTTCTTTTCCCTTCTTTGTCTCTTTATCTCCTTGTATCTTTCCCTCCTCCCTTTCTTTACTCCCTCTCCCTTCTCTTTACTCCCCTCTTCTCCCTCTTCCTCCTTTTCCTCCTCCTTCACTTTACCCTGTCTTTCTTTTTCCTTATTTTGTAGAAACAAAAATGACTCATAACTGAAGGTATAACTTTTTTTCTTAATGAGGGAAGTAGTAAAATCTTTCAATATGAGGCATATATGAAACTGATCTGGATAAATACAAAATATAACTCTGATGTGTTTCTAATATCAGATGTTTATAATATTCTCAGGAGTCTAGGACAATTTTTCCCTGCATGCTGGAAAGAGAAGAAAGTCTCATTTCCCCTATCTAAATAATTTCAGGTACATAGTAGATCAATAAAGCAGAGCTGGCATAAAACAATGATTATTTTATAAGGACAAGTCCTTGTGAAATAAACATAAAAGTCTAGACTTGTAGCTGTGACTTCTTTTATAATGACAGCAGATATGAAACATGAATTGCTTTCTTTCCTACAAAAACAGCTTTGCAATACTGGGTGGGAGAAGACTGAGAATATAATTTTAATAACTGCCTGAGAGCGCACTGACCTCTACTTTTAAGCTTCTAGTTTATATACTCAATTCAAGTTAAAGAATGTGGATATTGCTCCAAGATTTCTGTCTATCATCCCGTCTTCTCTTTCAGCTCCATTGTCTCCTACCACTTTGCCCCAGCAACTTCATGGCATTATAGTGAGGATACCCTGTCTGACTAGGTGAGCGATTTCTGAAGATTCAGGCCAAGGTCACCAGCTGGTATTAAGGTTAAAGTGGCTTCTCAGTGCTAGAGAGTCACCAAGGTTAATTGGGATGTCATATATGCTCATATTCACTCTCACTCTGTGCATTTAAATTTATACATCACCAAAAAAAAAACAAAAAGAAAGAAAGAAAGAAAGAAAGAAAGAAAGAAAGAAAGAAAAAGAAAACACATCGAAGACTCGGCAAACATCATTCCCAGTCCAGCACCACTTCTCTCCTATGTCTTGCTGGTTTCTGATTCATTCCTTTGCTCCATCTTCCCGTTCTCTTCCTAGGCTGGTCCTTTAAGAATGACGACTGTGTTTTTCACTCCTGGCTGTTTTTTATAACATCTGTGACTGCCAAGGGGCTGCAGTGGCCTCCTCTGAGAAGGGATTATGCAAACATTAGACAAGGGCTGTAGGGATGTGGCTGTACACCGCCTGTTTTGTATGCAAAGTTACAACACTCTCCGCTGAACTCTTCAACCATCCTTATTTGATCCTCACCTCAGCATGTGCTTTGGGTGTTTTCTGTTTTATATTTCTTCACTTGTTTCTTCAGGGTTTCCCCTTTGGCTGGGGTTGAACAAGGAACTACAAGAAGGGTAGTGTAGCTGGCTACTCTTGAGATACTAAGTTTGCGGGTAATCAGAATCTTGGCTCCTGTGACCTACCCTCTGTTGATACACCTTGGCTATGCTATACGATATAGTGAAAGAGACTTTGCAGATGAAATTAAGACTTTGGGCTTTAAAATAGGGAGATTATTGGGAGGAACCAATCTAATCACATAAGGCCTTAAAAGCAGAGAACTTTCTCCATTTGTAAGCGAAGAAAGAGTCATCAGAAAAGGAAGTGAAAGAGATTCAGCATGTGAGAGGGATACAGCCCATTGTTGCTGGCTTTGAAGATGAAGAGAGATTTATTATAAGAAATCAGCTCAAATAATTATGGAGGCTGACAAGTCCCAAGACTTGCAGAGTGAGTTGGCAAGCTAGAGACGCAGGAAGAGTCAGCATTTTAGTTTGAGTCTGCACGCAAAAAAAAAAAAAAAAGTCTTTTTTCTTTCTTTTAAGTTCTGGGATACATGTGGAGAACGTGTAGGTTTGTTACATAGGTATACATGTGCCATGGTGGTTTGCTGCACCTATCAACCCATCATCTAGGTTTTAAGCCCTGAATGCATTAGGTATTTATCCTAATGCTCTCCCTCCCCTTGCCTCCAGCCTCCCGACAGGCCCCAGTGTGTGATGTTCCCCTCTCTGTGTCCCTGTGTTCTCATTGTTCAACTCCCACTTATGAGTGAGAACATGCGATGTTTGGTTTTCTGTTCCTGTGTTAGTTTGCTGAGAATGATGGTTTCCAGCTTCATCCATGTCCCTGCAAAGGACATGAACTAATTCTTCTTTATGGCTGCATAGTATTCCATGGTGTATATGTGCCACATTTTCTTTATCCAGTCTATCACTGATGGACATTTGGGTTGGTTCCAAGTATTTGCTATTGTAAATAGTGCCGCAATAAACATAGGATTTATAATCCTTTGGGTATATACCCAGTAATGGGATTGCTGGGTCAAGTGGTATGTCTGGTTCTAGATCCTGGAAGAATTGCCACACTGTCTTCCACGATGGTTGAACTAATTTACACTCCCAACAACAGGGTAAAAGTGTTCCTATTTCTCCACAACCTCACCAGCATCTGTTGTTTCCTGACTTTTTAATAATCGCCATTCTCACTGGTGTGAGGTGGTATTTCATTGTGGTTTTGATTTGCATTTCTCTCATGACCAGTGATGGTGAGCTTTTTTTCATATGTTCACTGGGGGTATAAATGTCTTATTTTGAGAAGTGTCTGTTCACATCCTTCACCCACTTTTTGATGGGGTTGTTTTTTCTTGTAAATTTGTTTAAGTTCTTTGTAGATTCTAGATATTAGACCGTTGTCAGATGGATAGATTGCAAAAATTTTCTCGTATTCTTTAGGTTGCCCTTTCACTCTGATGATAGTTTCTTTTGCTATGCAGATGCTCTTCAGTTTAAGTAGATCCTATTTGTCAATTTTGGCTTTTGTTGCAATTGCTTTTGGTGTTTTAGTCATGAAGTCTTTACCCATGTCCTATTTCTAAGGCAGTTAGGCAGGAGGAATTCTTTCTTACTTAGGAGAGGGTGAGTCTTCTGTTCTCTTTAGTCCTTCCACTGATTGGATGAGGCCCACCCTCATTAGGGAGGGCCATCTGTTTTACTAAGTCTGCTGATTCAAATGCTAAGCTCATCCAATACCATTCTCATAGAAACACCTGGAATGATGTCTAGCCATATATTTAGGTGCCCTGTTGCTCAGTCAAGAAGATACATAAAATTAACCATTACAGGGGCTATGAGCTGGGGAACCAGCAACCTTTAAAGGCAGATAATGACATCCAGCTGACAGCCAGGATGGAAAGAGGTGCCTATGGCCACATGGAACTGATTTGTACCAATAGCCTGAATGAACCTAGAAGCAGATCCTCCCCTGCCACACACACAAGCTTCCATGTAAGAGCCTAGAGTGGCCAACACCTTGATTCTGGACTCATGAGACCCAGAGCAGAGGACCCATCCGCACCCACCCAGACTTCTGACCTGCAAAACTGTAAAATAATAAATTTGTGTTGTTTTAAGTCACCTTGTTTCTGGTAATTTGTTACGGGAAATCAATGTACTATTTTTCTCCTTATAATTTTCCATCTCTCTTTCTTCCATTTAAACAGGAAGTTGGCTCTGTGTTTTATGGAGCTATGAGGGTAGCTGAAGAGTATGTCCAGAATTTGTCTGCACATTTTAAATAAATTTATATTTCAATATAAATATTAATAAAATATAAGATATATTTAAATGTATCTAAATATATAATAAAATAAAAAGCATAAAATATTACAATTTGATATGTATATTTTGATGAAATATAAGGCCATAGGGAAAAGGGATTTTTGAGTTTAGACAGAGTGTCTAGATGAGAAGAAATCAGACGCAGGAAAGGGAAACTGTTTTCTGTAACCCTGAGATCTCACTAGAGTTGTGGGCAGGAGACTGGGAGAGAGAAGCAAAGGGACCACCAGAGGGTCCTGAGGAATTGACCGACGGAAAGGACACATTGCCTAGAACGAGCTTGGGTCCTGGGCCTGATGAAAGATCTCCACTGGGAGCATCGCTTGAAAGTCCAAGAGTGCTGTGAAGTCTGTGCCACTGTTCCTATGCTCTTCCTACACTGCATACACCTCCATGTTCACCTGGGGGGCATGAAGGGATGAGCTTGACAGTACCCTGGGCTGGGAAAGATGTGGTCAACAACCCCACCACTTTCCAATAGCAAAGCCACGGTTCTCTGCCTCCACCCAGTTTCCCCTTACATTCGAGGGTTTGTGGGGTGTCTTATACATGTTCTCCCATGCACAGGCCTTTCAGTCATCCCTCGCATGGCCAATCTCCTGGGCTCCACTCTGTGGATTGTGATGATGCTTCTGGTGCTACCAACCGACAGTTCTGCTCTGCATCCCCAGTTGTAACAGTCTGAGTTCTCCACTCAGCACTCTGCATCTGTTTCAGGCACCTCAGCAGAGAAGAGTTCCTCAGTTCTACCCTGGGAGCTACACGGTGACACATTCTACAAAGTGGCACCACCTCCTGGCCTTTTTCAACTCACAGAAATATCTCCAAAAAGCAGGTGGCCACATACTTTAACACCTAAATCCGAGCACTTTTGATAATGAAGGGAAGGAGCTATTGATAATGATGCCAGGACAACAGGCATCTACGTCAAGGTTATCCCAGGCAAATCAGGTGATATGGTTTGGTCTGTGTCCCCACCCAAATCTCATCTCAAACTGTAATCCCCATGCCAGGGGAGGGATCTGATGTGAGGTGACTATATCATGGGGACCGTTTCCCATGCTATTCTTGTGTTATGAGTAAGCTCTCACTAGATCTGATGATTTAAAAGCGCGTGGCAGTTCCCCGCTCGCTCACACTCTCTCCTGCAACCATGAGAAGGCGGCCCTGGCTTTCTCTTTGCCTTCTGCCACGATTGTAAGTTTCCTGATGTCTCCTAGTCATGCTTTCTGTTAAGTCTGCAGAACTGTGATTCAATTAAGCCTCTTTTCCTTATAAAGTACCCAGTCTCAGGCAGCTCTTGATAGCAGTGTGAATATGGACTAATACCTCACGGGTGTTGTCACTCTAGGAAAAAGGCTCTTTTCTTGGTTTCACATTGTTGGCCACAGCCTCTGCTGTCTGGTGCACTGTGGTAGGGGTCCTATGATGCCTTGGATGGGTGTCGGGAAGCGGGGAGGAAGATGCACTCACTGATTTGCTGGATTCAAGATCTCCCCTCCGCTTTCTGCCCACTCTTGCTGACAACCCAGGCTGGGCTGCATTGTTTTCCCTTGTTTCAGGTTGGGGTCTTCCCTGAAGGTTTCTTGTCCCTCAAGCAGATATGTTTATGCCAGACTCTCTTTATGTCCTCCAGGCAGACCGGGCAGGCGTGGATTCAAAGGTACACAGAGCTCATACTGCCAAACCGTGCATTTGCACAATGCTGAGTTACGGTCACACAACCAGAAAGGAATTGAGTCAGAACTAGAATCCAAGTCTTTTGAATTCCATTCCTTTGCTTTTACATCAATACCATGAAGTTTCAGGTAGCTACAGGATAGACTTCTGGGCATAACACCTACCACGCTTGGCTGAGCAGAAGTAGGTTCTTCAAGTTTCCTCACCAGACACTTTACTACTCTCACATCCCATGGGATCTCATGACTGGGCCCACATATCTTTCCAAAAGTCATGCTTCCTCTATTTAGAAGAACAAAATGCAGCCACTATAGAAATTACTGTGAAGAAGTAAAGAAGAAAACCCACCTGAGCTAATATGTTTTTAATGAGAAACTAATTTAGTAGCCCTCTAGTTTGAATATTCATGCCTTTGGTCACAGGGGAGGCAGAATGTTCTCGATGGCAGGTGGAAGGCAAAGGTTTGGAACCTGGGCCTTAAGACCCTTTTGTGTCTGCCATTGTACCTCCATGGAGCCTTGCTTGATTCTCACTACACAGCCTGAAGACACTGTCTGTGCACTCTCCAGAAGTGTCATACATTTAGATTTTATTGTTATAAAATGATCAGGTGTAATTTTGTAAGGTGAGGTCAGAAAATATTGCAGCCTGTCCCACTCCTCCCACCCCCTTTTAAAGCTAGTTTATTAAGTTGAAAAAAGGAAGAAATGTGCCTTCAAACAAACAGACTAAATTAGACTTTTCACAACCCTTGTCATTTAAAAAATGGTTTGTTGAAACTTCAGAGAGGTTAAACGTATGCCACAATTTGAGGGGGGAAAAAAAAACCACCACGGGCTTTCCAGGGTTGCAATTACAACCCTACTTAGTTGCCATGGTGACCACACAGCATATGGATTTTGTCAGATAAAGACATCAGGGGTGGTGAGAAGGGACAGGGTATTTTTTGAATCACTGCATGCCAAGTGTCAACTCTTTGGCAGTTCTCTTTCAAAAAAATTTTTGCAAGAATTTTTTTTTTAAGAAAAATATGTATCTGGATTGGGAGAGTGGGCTGGGGAGAAGAGCCAGGGTTTGGAAGAATAAAAAGGGGAACCGAGGGGACGATTCCTAGAAGTGTTTAAAGAAAATCTGAATTTGCCGGGCGCGGTGGCTCAAGCCTGTAATCCCAGCACTTTGGGAGGCCGAGACGGGCGGATCACAAGGTCAGGAGATCGAGACCATCCTGGCTAACACGGTGAAACCCCGTCTCTACTAAAAATACAAAAAACTAGCCGGGCGAGGTGGCGGCGCCTGTAGTCCCAGCTACCCGGGAGGCTGAGGCAGGAGAGTGGCGTGAACCCGGGAGGCGGAGCTTGCAGTGAGCTAAGATCCGGCCACTGCACTCCAGCCTGGGTGACAGAGCGAGACTCTGTCTCAAAAAAAAAAAAAAAAAAAAAAAAAAGAAAATCTGAATTTAAAATAAATTGAACATTAATGCCAAACTGTGTAATAAAGAGTCCTTAGGGTTTTAGTGTTAGAGGTACCTACTATCTAACAAATATGTTCCAATAAATGGTGGTCAATCTGTTCCAGTTTCTCCTCTCTTATTTTTATATGCTGTGTCATTTTAATGCTCCTCCCCCTGTTTTAACTGTATGTTATTTTTGTTAATGAATTGTCAATCTCCTGGGCCAGTGATAAAAACTACACTGTAGAATAAGAATGTCTCTGTGCTGAAGACACAGGCCACTAAGATGGAAAATGATCCTATATATTTCTACCTGTAACAAAAAGCAAAAGCAAAAAACAACAACAACAAAACCACTTAATATCGTATCGACTCTAATAAAACTTAGAATCTTCAATTTACAGTTATCATTCAGAATGTATCTAGTCATAATGATTCCATCTGCTCCGCCAGCGGACAAGTGAAATGAAAGGATTGTGCTCCATCTCTGTCCTCCACCTTGGGGGGTATGTGAGCCTTGGAGTTGCTTAGCCTGGGTCCATACTAGCTGTGTGAGACTGAGAGATGGCAGAAACTCATCACAGCAACCGTGAGCTTCTGACATTATGGATGTTACATTTTAGTGCAGGAAGAGGAACAATCAACACTGAACAAATAATATAGAAGATATTTTCAGAGTGTTTTAAGGACTTGGAAATAAAGAAACATGATCCTGTAAATGGAGGGTCACTTGTGGGGGAGGACGGAAGTGGAATGGCGGGTCAGGTACCTATACCGAGATGGAGCATCCGAGGAGACCACTCGAGGAGGTGATATGTAAGTTAGAATCCGAGAGATGGAACACAGACAGCCAAGCCATGATCTGGGGAAAGACCAGAGGCAAAAACAACATGAATACCCTAAGCAGACAGGAGTTTGGCTGAAGCAGAATGAGGATCAGCAGAGGGTACGAGAAGAGGTTGCAGAAAGGAGTAGGTCATGAAGGGCCTGGTGGTCCAGGACATGGAGTTTTGGTTTCACTCTATTTCCTCAGGAGAAATTACAGAATTATATCAAAATGCTCCAGAATTTGTGAAAATCTGAAGGATGAGATGCCCTGGGAGGACTGCCTGTGGAAAAGAACAGATGGGGTTGGATACACGCAGGATATCATGCAGAAGTCCCAGCCAGCGCCTGGGGCTGACTTCACTGGTGGATCCCCATTCCTGGCCCTCCACATCCCTCCAGGTAAAGTGAGTGGGCAAAGATTCGGCAACGGTTTGCAAGCCTTGATGATCGTCATGATACCTTGGTGAGTTTATTAAAAAGGCAGGTTCCCAAACTCCATCCAAGGCTTCCTGAATCAGTATCACAATTATGAGGGCCAGAGAACCTCTCTTTCTGTTATATCTTCCTGGATGAGTCAGATCATCAGTCATGTTGGGACTCCTGGTGCAGGCTCTAGGAGCAGGCAAAGTCGATTGATGCCACTGAGGCTCGGGACACAAGATTAACAATTGCTTTCTATCTTCACAAATAGGGAGTCAGGAGGGTCTACAGGTACTCCTGAACAATGCATTCAACAATGGAGGCAAGACTGGGGCTCTAAATTCCACTCTGTTCCTTCTCCTCCCTCTGTGTGTACAATAGCACCCCCCTGGTGAGGGCTTTATGAGGCTTGGTTCTCCTTAGAATCCCAAATTGCCAATCTTAACTTGCTTAGTGCTTCTCACTCCTAAAATGAAGATGATTTGTAGGAATTGCAAACTTGTCTGTGTATGAAAATAGTGTGTCTGTCTCTTTAAATAGAAAGGCATTAGGGAATATTAGCCAAGGCTAATTATGCAGATCACTTATAGCTAATAATAAAAATTTGCCTTAGGCTTTGTGGGAGTATCACTTTTCGGGACTAAGGGTTGGTTTTCCTTCCCTTGTTGTTTTACATATTTCCAAATTAGTTTAAATGTGATCATCTGCAACACTGATAACTATAAATGCTTAACTAAATAGAAATGTGTCAATCTTGAGACAGGCTCCTTATAAGACAAGTACGACAAAACCACTGACCCAAGCAATCTCCTTACACTGTATCCGTTAGCTGTGGAGCGCTTATTTACAGAAGGGAAAAAACAAAAACGAAACAAAAAATCCTCCCAATCTCATTCAGCCTTCTGCCTCTTTCTTGAAGCCAGTGTGGGCATCAGAAAATGTCCACTGTATAGACATCTATTTGAAGCTAGACCCTGATCAACATCCAATTTAATACAGGTCAGTGAATGAGCGTTAAAAAGCAAGGTCTCTCGTCTGCTTCAAATCTATACTGGATTAAAAACAATGATTTAAAGGGGAAAGGCTCTGTGCCCGGGCCACAAGCTCAGTGCCACACAGCGCTCTGGCCATTCTTCAGAGCTGAAATCCTTGGCACCATGTTTTCCTGAGGTCATCTTCATCAGACAGGCCATTGCTCGGTCTCATCCTGCCAGACAATTTATTATATCGATTTGGGGAATAAGGTTAATTGAAATGAACTTTTGGTTTGAAAGGTAGCTTTTGTGCAAGCCTCAACAATTAAAATGGAATTCTTCTCCTTTAAATGACTTGGGCTCATTTGACTGCCTGGACAGCGGCTGTTTAGAACAGAGGCAGGCATTATTTTACAATGTGAAATGCTCATTTACTTTTCTCCTGTTGCTATAACAACTCACTTTTGAACCAGACGTGGTGATAGAAAGCCTTGGCTTTGCAATGAATTTCACATTGGTTTTGTTTAGATTTTTCAATCCCTTCGCTTGGAACTGCAGCTGGAAGTGCAGGAATAGATTTTACTCTTTCCTTTTTTAGAAACCTTGCTTAGGACCGAAGCTTTGTGTTTCCAGCTTGTCTCAAGGGTTGAAAAAAAATGTTACACCCCATGTGCAGTTTATGATTTTTCTGACATAAATCATGTTTCAAACTCAGATTGTGCTCTTCTTTCCCTTAAAGGTAACACCAGGGTTTTTGGCGCGTCTGGCGGAGAAATATGACTGTCAATTCATACTGCTTTTGAATCTTCTTCTGTCCAAATGTTACCAGCAAGACCTGTGTCTCTACAGGATTTGGGGATCTGTAAACCTCAAAATCCTGTTAAGCCTCACACTGCATAGCAACATGCTTTGTTTCTTAATGACTCCAAGGGAAAGGCAAGTAGATATGGCAAACATAAAACAGACAAATATTTTCAGAAAAACACAAAAGACGAATCACACCCAAGAAGACTCCAGTTCTGCTTCCTTCCCCTTCTTAAAATCCTCCACCAATAACAGGAGCTCATGCGGGCCTAACATTTACTCCCATGCTTTTGGGAGCACTAGGTGATTTGAACACAGGCAGAATTAAGAATTGAACTGAAAAACAGGCTCAAATGTTTGAGATGAAACCAATGCTTTCCAGTCAATATCTATATTTTCCTTTTTGGGAAGATAAACCAAAGAATCATTTTCACGGCTTGATAAAATTGTTTAAAATCATGGAATTCTGGAGGCTAAGAAATAAGATGTGAAAAACAATGCCAACAAATATAAGCCTCTCTTTCCCATATCCCATCTCTAGTAAGATAGGAAGTGGCCATCTGCCAGTTCTGGCCCTGTGGACCTGGTCACCTCCTTTCATCCATAGGTCTTATGAGGAGGAAGAGCCAAATTGTTCATCAGTAGCTTCTATTATTTAAATATTAAGATGAAATTCACAGACATTGACAAGGTAAATACATTGAAGATCCTAAGGCATCCTATGAGTGTCAACGAGATGGTGCAACACGTACAAGCATCAGCATTTTCATCCTCTTTGGATACGTTGTTTTTCTCTTGAATTACTCACGCGATTCTGTGAGGCATACACACAAACATGGTTAGAAGGTATGCTCTGTGGCAGAAACATACACAACACATTTGTTTCTGGTGGCAATACAAAAAATATGACCTATTTTGGAACATAATTACGATGACCTTTACGTAGAGATATTCATTTTCAATGCTGGTGAATCCATTAAAATTAATCTCCAAGCACAGAATCAAAAGAAAAAAAATGTAGTAATGAGCCTGATTTTTCTCCCTCTTTCTCTCTCTCTCTTTCGCAATAGAGAGAGAAGAATATCAAACATTATCCAAGAAGCTCAGGCAACTGTGAAAATTCACATTTCTGCTAGAGCAGAGGAGAGCCTGGTACAACTCAGCCTCTTCGCCAGGCAGCCTGTTTGGAGTCTTTGCTGGATAATCAGCCATTCGTAAGTGTAAATTTGGGGTCCTCCAAACTCACAATTTCTATTAGGTTGGTGCAAAAGTAATTTCAGTCTTTGCCATTAAAAGTTAACTTTGTAAATGAAGTATGGAAGAAGGAGAATCAATACTCGAGGACCTCTAGGTGCTAGGTGCT
The DNA here is from genome assembly GCF_009764315.1 of Trachypithecus francoisi. NCBI lineage: Eukaryota > Metazoa > Chordata > Mammalia > Primates > Cercopithecidae > Trachypithecus > Trachypithecus francoisi. The sequence goes on from NW_022681460.1 coordinate 67,754,322, forward strand.
GATTTCATCTAAAATAAAACACATCCTAAGCAGTTTTATAACCATAAGTGTGAAAAATAGATAAAATAAACTCAGGGAGGCCTACAAACTTGTTATTTGGCAAACTTTTGGAGCTCATATCAGTTCACATATTCACTAGTCCTAATTTTCATATCTGGCTTGATAAGCAATTTAAAAACTATTTTTATATTTTAGAGTTATGGAGGGGAAGATAAGATATTCTTTTATAACATCAGCAAAAATTTTCACTTTTTTCTCAATAACTTCTTTGTAATTTATGACTTGTATCTTAACTGCTTCCAAAAAGGACTAAAGAAGCCATTTTTTTTCCTTCTTCATGACACACATGTTGCTTTCTCATTAAAGTCATCTGGACACATTCAAAGTTAAGAGTGACACAGTTTGTGGGAGAATACTATTCAATAATCTTATTAATATTTAAATAGCAACCAAAGAGAACACAGTAGGAGCTGGCACTGAGCTCTCGAGGCCTTCTTTAATGACTGGGATGAATGAGGCGAGCATGGCCTCCTCTGCATGACTTGGGCAAACTTTCATATCCTATTGACAACTGGAGAAGTGGTCACAAGCAACTTGTCTGTATCACAGAGCCATGAGTGGTGGGCCTAGATCACGACCCTAGACACATGGATTTAATCACTAGGAAACACTGCCTCATAAATATATTTGTTCAGAGAGAAGCCAGTAAAAACAGAACATTTTGAGAGGGAAAATAGCAAGAACAAATAACAGATGTAAAAGAAGTACACCTATCAAAGTGCAGAAATTCTGAAAATGACCTTGAGTTAATCACATAACGTTACAAATATTCCAAAAGATTATACACAACTAACAGCAAGGAAAGTGCTGGACTGAAGTGAGACCATAACAGAACTTCATCCATTCACTCAATGATAAAGAAAAACAAAAATAAAACAATATTTTGAGTGGTCATTACATTCCGGGAACCATGCTAATTATTTTGGGAACAAAGACTAGTAAACTGCAGTCTTTGCTCTCAGGTAGAAGTCTCATTAGCAGGGGTATATATTAATAGAAACAAAGCCATCCTGCTTTACTAAGGGCTAAAATAAAGCACATTGGCAGAGGAGTTAGGGAGGGCACCTCAAGAGGTGATATGTGAACCAGGTCTTGTATGAAAGAGAGGAGTGTTCCAGATATAGATATGAAGAGGGACTGGAGACAGAAAAGAATCCGAGTTGGAAGTATGTCTATTATATGTGTGGTTATTTGGTCGTGAAATATTAATATCTCAATAGTGACCAAAGGGAACAGTAAGAGCTAGCACCGAGCTCTTTGAGGCCTTCTTTAACGACCTATAATGTCATGCTCAAGATAGGAGGCTATGTTACCTCATTGCAGGATTTTTTTAGCAGGAGGGTAGTGACATGATAGGGTTTGTGTTTTAGCAAGTGTTCCTGTGCTAGTGTGGAAAATGGAGTAGGGATGGGGAGAGAAAGAGGCTTGTCAGGAGATAATGGCATCAACCCCAGGAGCAGCTTTTGAGGCCTCAGTTTAGGCAGGTGACCGTTCTGAAAGCCTGTTCAAGCATACTAGTTTGCATTACAATTTGCCAACTGAGTAGATGTCTACATGACTGTATGGCAGAAAGATAAAGTTGCCAAAGCAACAGATTTAAGCTGCAATGCTTGTGAGTTTCCTGATCGTATGCACAGTGTAGGTACAGAGAGGAGAACCATGCATTCCTTCCTTCCTTTCTACTGTATTCTCTGAGCCTGCTGCTTCATCTGTAAAATGATGGTAACCACAGCACCTCTCTCATGGTGTGGTTATGAGAAAAGAACAGGATAATTCCTGTGACATGCTTAGCCAGGGGAAGGCAAACCTTAGTCACTCAATAAATGCTAGTTCTGATTATGTTATCTGCACATTCATCTCACTTGGTTTGTGCGTGTGTTGGCTAGGAGGGTGTCTATGGGTCTGTGTGAATGTCTTGCGTGGTGGGTGTGCATGTGTGTTCCTCTGTCTGTGAGTGTGTTTAATGGGTGTATGTGTGTGCACACTGTGTGTGTGCTGGACCTCCACAATGCCCCTTTCTAAGCTCTGCTGCATTTTCTTGTTTTCAAAAATTCCCTAGAGGACCCTTTATTGGCTTATTTCAGAGAGTGAAAAGATCATGAGATCTTTACTGTAAGACCAAGTTTATTTATTTATTGACGTGAAAATTATATTTCAGTGCTCATAAATGAAGTTTTATTAGAAAGGAGCCAGAGACACTCATTTACATATGGCTACTTCAGAGCTTCAACAACATAGTTGAGTAGTTGTGACAGAGACCTTATGGCCTGGATAGCCTAAAATATTTACTATTTGATATGAACTCTTGGCCATTTTCAGGAAAAATTTGCCAATTCCTGATATAAGCAACCAGGAGTGGTGACACAAATTTGCAAATTCATGCAAAACTGGTCAAAATCCACCTTGCCATAAAATGTAATGTTGAAATCATACCTTCCACAGAAGGAAAATCAATGGCATCTCCATCAGAAAAAAATCACGCAAGACTAAAGCTTTAAAAAATAAAATAAAGAACTGGAAAAAGTTAAGAATACCATATGTATTAGTCTGTTTTCATGCTGCTGATAAAGACATACCCAAGACTGGGAAGAAAAGGGGGTTTAATTGGACTTACAGTTCCACATGACTGGGGGGGCCTCAGAATCATGGGGAGAGGCAAAAGGCAATTCTTACATGGTGGCAGCAAGAGAAAATGAGGAAGATGCAAAAGCGGAAACCCCTGATACAACCATCCGATCTCATGAGACTTACTCACTACCATGAGAACAGCATGGGGGAAACCACCCCCATGATTGAAATTATCTCTCATCAGGTCCCTCCCACAACACATGGGAATTATGGGAGTACAACTCAAGATGAGATTTGGGTGGGGATACAGAGCCAAACCATATCACCAGACCCTTGGGGTGCTGAAGAACCATTTTGTCTTTCACTTGGATCCTCTTTTGTTCTCCATAGTCCTGATTACAAAAGTTTGATGCACATTCTTGCCATCATCCTTGAAAATGACTGCTACAGGCATACTTTCTATATTTAAGAAAAATAATCTCAGTCAACCACCCACAAAGAAAAAGAATGTAACACTCAAAGGATGCTGTGAAAGAAAATAAAACTTTAAGTCCTTTATAAGGAAGTTTCATGACAATGCTAAACTTCCTAGAACTTTTAAAAGGTATTTCTAGAAGCAGTAATGAAATTACTCTGTTATTCGATTCATTGATCACAATATCTCTCCCTCCTGTTTGAAATGTAGGAGAGTGAACTCCCCTGAGCATCTTATTCCATTAAAAGGATTTATTTAGCTGTGATAAGTCAGTAGTTATATAGGTAGATTGAGTGTGCCATTACAAAACCCCACACCAGAGTGGCATTTCTGCATACTTATGGTATGCCACTTTCTGTCTCTTGCTCAGTTTCCAAGAAGGCTGCATTGACTCATGGAGAGAGATGGAATGCTGTCAGAGATCCAAGTTCATGAGCAGCTTTGCCACTTACTAGGTGTTTGATCCTGGACAATGACTTTATCCTTATTCACATTATAAAAGGTAGAAATACTACCTAGCTTTGAAGCTACTTTAGAAGATTCAAATATGAACATGATCTGGCATTGTGGAGGCTCAGTAATAGTAGTTATTATCAACCCACTACTATCCTGTTAACAAATCATGTTAGAAAGTATTGTCTATTCAGTTCACATAGCTTATAGATTACACAGGTGGTGAGAGGAAGTTTATGAACAATTCTTTATTGTGAATGCAACTCACGAGATGCCATCCAACAACTTTAATTCACTGGGATTTAAAATTTCGTATCAAACAAGAAGTGAAAAATATTCCTTATCAAGGCATCACATAAGTAGGGTATACAATAGCAACCTCGGATGTACCTCTTGATTACTGCAAGGTGTTATGCAGAAATGAGAAATAGAGACACACATGGGAATGTATTCAGCAGAAGACTTAATAGAAGAATTGGAAAACAATAGCCATCTTCAAAGTTCTAACAACATAAAAATAAGCAACAGGACTCAGTGCTACCAACACACAACTAAGACAGCACCAGGGGGAAGCACTCTAGCCCATGCAGCTGGACATTTACGAAGAAGCCCAAAGCCCTTGATCAGAGTGCTGACATTTCTTTAGTGAAAGGCACTTGGCTTTGGAAATGATTCTCCCAGGCAGAAAGGACAATCCGTGTTTGATTGGAACCAGCATGCAGAAAGGCCAGTGTTTCACCACAAGCCGGTCTCTCTGTGTCAGTTTATGCTAGGATCTAACAGCTGCTGAAGTTCAAGGACGCCTTCTGAGCAGTACCTGGGGTGGTATTCGGTATAGTCAGCATGCCTCCTACAAATCACTGCCGAACAAAACTAGAGATCACAGACAAAAAAGAAATACCAAAAACAAAACACACAGAGACCAAAGAATAAACACAATCATCAGTCTAGTTCAAGGTAGAGTACAGGAGAGAGAAAAAGAGAAATTTTAACGAAGCCCGTTAGTTCAGGGCAAGGCATCAGGTTTCCCCTTTACCTGCCCAGTGGCTGCAGGAGGCTGAGGGCCCTGGATGTTCTGAATGCTTGCTCCAAACGCACAAGAGAGGTCTAATCTTCCCCGTGGAGCCAGCATGCTCAGCAAGCGACCAAAGCAAACTCAGATGAAGACATTCTGCCAGCTACCTCTCCAGCCATCATTTCCAAATCAAACACTTCTTTCTTGTGCGTGCTTCTCCAGAGAGCAGTGCAGCCAGCAGACAGAGACCAGGATTCCTTTCACAGCCACTGCTGGATACTGGGAGAAGTCGGCCTCACAGAGAATCTAAGTTATCCTATGCTGACTGTGTCAATGTGCTTTTCTTAGTCCGTATCACTTAAATAACCTCTACTGACATCAAGACGTCTAATTTGTAGTCAATCACTTCCCTGGTTGTAGATGAAATGGGTATACACATTCCCACTTGCTACAGGTTGGATCACATAGAAATAAGCATCCTCCTCTCATCTATGGGTCAGGGACAGGGCAAAAAGTTCTCATCATTCAATCCATTGCCTAAAGATTCAAACATCATTCTTTGTTCTCAGCTCCTGCCATTTGAGCATGAAGGTCAGATCTACCCCAAGGCTCTTCTGTTGACTTCCAAGCAGTCACTTGAAAGAAGCCTCATCTTAATTAAGTCAAAACCCCTAGTTGTCGCTGACCATGCTATGCCTAAAGCACACTGTTAGGCTAGCTTGTCCTTTAGTGTAAATTGCCTTGAAAGGGGAAGCTGTTTAGAGGTCCAGAGAATACCCTTTATTGTCTCTAAGATTGACTCAAGATTGTTTTGGAATTGATCAGAATGAGAACACAAAGTTGTAAGAATCATAAGATGTTCCATTTGGAGAAAGCTGGCAAGCTTTCAAAAGTGTTGATCTGCAGAAGAAAACATCTTGGGGTGCAAATATTTAAATATAACACTTTTTTTCTAAGTGATTTATAGTTCTTAACCATTCCATGAATTATTATTTCCATTTTATAAATAAAGAACTTGAGGCCAACTAAACTTTTTTCTATATTGGCACTACTAGGTTGGGAATGTGTCTGTCACCACTGTGGGGAAGACTGGCAGCTGCCACTTCAATCTGGTGGCAGGCTCTGGAAGACTCAGACTTTGGGCCTCCAGTTCCACTCTTGGTTGGCTAAATAATTATTCAACGAATCTTCTTCTTTCTCTGTCCTGAACATTCCCTTCTAACAGTATAGGTTTTCAGGGAAATCTGATACTCAGTCCAAAAGAGCACCCTTTTGGAGGAGAATCAAGACACCACGATTTGAGCCACCGGAATGGCAGCCAATTGACAATTTCTAGAGATTTTGTGAGCTGCCTGACATCAGATTGGTAGTTGAAAATTGGCTACCTTGAAAATATTTACACCACAGATATCAGCAAATGCTAAAAATTGGATCTTCTTTCCGATCCCAGGATCTAGCTGTTCAACAGTTAATAGCATACCACTGAACAGGGATAGAGCAAATGAGATAAGAAAGGCCAAAAATGGAGAGTCTCCATCCCTAGATACTCAGAACCACGTCTATTTGAGGAAAAACCAGAAGATTCCTTTACAAACCAATAAACAAACAAAGCAGATGTGACCAGATTGGTCCATTTTTAATTCTTGGTATCATTGTACATTTTAGGCTTATTTTTAAAAAATTTATAAAAGTAGTAAATGAATATATTCTCATTGCAAAAATCATCGAGATAATATAGACGTATATGGAGGAAGAAAAAATCCCTTTCCATTACCTTCCTATTTACACTGCACTTCCCAGAGAGTTCCTTATCAGTTGTGTGTACCCTTTCAGTTTTTATTCTATGCACCCTACACATGCATGCACATACACACATCCACATATTTATATGCACTCCTCTGCATTTTGTACTCTTATAAAATCTAGTCTGGTGAAGGTATTCAAAGAAGCTGTTCCAATCTACAAATACCAAACCTCTTCCCATTAACTGAAGCTCATTCTCATTTGAGCAGAGATGATTTCTGCTCACTGTACATTTTACTCTATTACCATTAATGCTTGAGGACATGCTTGAAAAATTCTGAAATATGTGACAAACTGATACATTTTTTGGTTCCACCATAAAATGCCCACTTCAATGCTATCTATAGACCTCTCCATCATTCCAAACATAAATTAGCAACAAATAACTTGAAGAAAATATAGTGATAGAGATAATAGGCTTCATATGTAAAAATCAATTATTCTGAAACATTTGGGGTCTACTTTATATAAATAGCTCATAAAATTGGTTTTGTTTATTGATGTTTCAGGAAAACAACTATGTATTTGAAATGCCAATGATATTGGTGAAAAATATTATTAATTACCTAGTATAAAATAGGATCATTATCTCACATGATATAATTCATGGAAAGTATTTTAAAAACTGTAAAGTGCTACACAAATAGTAGCTATTGATGGCCTGCATAAAAGAGATAGTTGTTCTCTCTTTTTTTGCATATGTTATTAAATGGGCTGTATATCAAGCCTGCATTCCTTATGCTTTGCCATGTTTCACATGATTTTCTCCATGTAAATGTTTATTCCTAACTCAGTGAGCAACTGTTATGCATTATGCATAAGACTTCAACTTTCAATATTCAGATAACTTAGAATTTCTATATATAATTTAAATTCCCTTCATATAAATGACTCTCCATATATTTCAGTTAAATACGCTAATTCTCAGGTTATTCAGGATAGGAAGGGTGGGCTTGGCAAGAACAATCCAAAAGAGCTGATAATGCCCAGCACATCAACATTTTTCAGGATGTACCACATCTGTCCAGTGTGGATCTGAATAATCAAGCATTATGTTAAGACTGACTGTTCCCTGTGGCCATGTGAAGTCCCCTGGCAGACACACATTTTCCATTTCCTCCTCGGCATTCTGTGTTTGGCTTAGCAGAATCCACTAAACACTATTAAATGAATAACTGTGAAGGTAATAAAAACAATAACCAAACCATTAAATGCACCAAAGTCCATTCAAACATGTAGGGTCACTTGACATTTCTTTTATTCAAAGGCCATTTCCTAAATGTCCCAGTGACTGCTGAGCATTTGTTTCACATCCTCATGCTGCCAGTGGCATCTACATTTAATGTCAAAATACCCACCTACTCTTCAAATAGAGTGACCGCTGTAGCTCCAAATCTTACAGCCTTAGGAGATAGATGCAAGCATTGATTTGATAGACTGAAGTTTATGCTTTACCCCTTTTGAAATAAGCTCATTCTTTGGGAGCAAGCACTTAGTGGATTCTCTAAATATTTGCACACATTTCTGTCAGATAGCAACACCGTCACCATATGATTTAAACAAGCATGTATTCATCACACTTAAACCAGATGTCGTCTGAGTAGATGAGAAATGAATCATTTGCTCCTGACAGCTTGTTTATTTCTGGCAACATTTTCCAGCAGGGATTGTATAAATGCACAAAACAATTTTCTCATATCTAGATATGAGGATGAAAGTCCAAATACTATAGGAATAAGCTTTCCTCCAAGGAGGTGTTCCTCCAAAACAGACTTTCTCTCCCCTACGACAAAGGGATGTGTGACTTCCAGTCTTGGGGATGGAATCTCTTTGTGGCCACCTCCAACACAAAGAATCACTTCCATTAATTAAAGAGTAGCTTCCACCAACCAAAATGTGCTAGGAATGGTGGGCTCCGCATTTTGTTAACTTATCTAATTTAATCCTCCCAACAACTTTAGAAGAGGTATCTCCTCTCCATTTTACAGCTGAGGACACAACGCTATAGAGAGAAGCTGAATAAATTGCTCACGGATTTCCAGGGATTAAGTATGAGACAAATCAGTGGTTCACACCAGGCCTTTTGACTTCAAAGCCTGTGCTACACTGTTGGGAGCCTCAGATTCTGGGCTGATAACCTTTTGGAGCCTCCTGTTCCTTATTTGTCGGATTAGGGAGTTGGGCAATAGAATAACTAGAGTCTTTCCAGTTTTAGAATTCTAAAAAAATGTGAGCACTTCTCACCATATAAAACAGTTTATATCACATTTTTGGTCAGTTTGCACACATTCGTAACCTACATACTGCAAATATGCAGGAGGTTAGCCTGTCAATAAATAAAATATATCCTGGTGGTTTTCCAGTTTGATTACAATTCTTTTGTATTATAAGATTACCATTCTTTGATTACAAGAAAATGGAAGGTGAGAGCCTTTGTAGAGCAAAGCCTTGGGAATCAAAAAAATTTGTAAATTTCATTTTCTAGGCAAGTTAGGCCAAATGATCAGGGGAACACTATGTGGTTCTAAGTGCCACAGAGAATTATCACTAGGGTTATTTTACAGTTCCTGAGGCAACTGAATGGCTTAAAATAATGACCCTTCTAATAATGAGGATAAAACATGAAGAGAGATGGTGAACAAATGATTGGTGAGGACTGCCACTCTGCAATATTAAGGTCTTCTTGATAAATCCTATAGATTCTGGCTAGCTCCCAGGTCAGAAGGTCATGATTCAATGGCCAGAAGAACTGCGGTGTCAACTTCAAATGATATCCCTCCCTGCTACAGACCTGGGAAGAGGTGGCATTTAAAGAAAAATATAAAATATCACCGATGCCCTATATGCTTATATCATCACCTGCTTCTTTCCTTTGAGGGTGAGGATATAAAGATCAGAGCACCTAATCCATATAGAGTTGGCTTGCAAATGAAAGGCCTTCCAAGAGCCACACAAAGATAAGGAAAATATGTGTCCCTTTTGGAAGCTGTTGCAATTGAGTTTATTTCATCCCCATGATGTGCCATTGATTTTAGAGTGCTCTTCTTTTTTCCCATTCAACTAAGAATGCCCTCCTCCTCAATTCTGAAGATATCTCCTTATGGGATAAACTGCTGTTGATCAGAAAAAGTTTTCAAAAAGTTAATATAATGTTATAGGGTGCATATGAAAAGAGGCTGTGAAAGTAGCATTTCTGTCAGGGTGGTAAGATTATAGGAGAATGTGTTTCATGTTTTGTATTTCCATTGATATGGCAATAATATTGTTTTAATCATATATGCAGATACTGAGGCAGGAAAAGCTAATTTGATTAATATAAGTTGATTGGTAACAACATAACTCCCACACATGGCTCGCCACAAGCAAAAACTAAGTCCCTATTCTGTGTGCTCTCTGGGATCACCCATGGGAAGGATCTGAATTTCTGACTGTCTTAAATGTGACAGCAGCCTTTTAGCATGTAGACGAGTACAGTAATTTGGCAGCAAACTGAAAACTCATGCTCACCAGACTGGTAGATCGGAAATAAATCACAGATGTCACACATGTTCTCCTAGAAGGGAGAGAATTGATAAGGTGCCAAATCCCATCACACCCACGCCGTTCTTGTTCCAATTGATAGAACCTCTCACCCTTGAAATTCTGACAAGTACTATTAGGGAAAGAGACTCTAACTCATATCTTTTCCTGACTCTTTATCCATCTTTCCAAAGAGTGTCTATCTGAGCTCAGTCTCAGACTCATTTAATTATGACATCTGAATCAATACTCCATGCTAGCCCCAGACTGCACTGGCTTGCTTGGCAGTTTCCAATATCCATGACAGCCCTTCTAAAAATGTTCACCTTCTCATTTGAAAAAAGGTACCTGCCTTGCCATTGGGTTTCTTATTTTTAATTTTGAAATCAGTCATTACTTATAGGCCTTGCAAGATTTAACATATGTTTTCAAAAGCATATATGGCATTTTCTGAACTCAGATTCTCTTTTGGCCTCTGAAATGCTAAGCCAGAGACCACAGAAATGGAAATGAAACCAACAACAATTTAAATAAATTACAAGTTGACAACAATCTGCCTCAGAGATGTTTTAAATGAAATGTATTAACTGCAAAAATACCAGAATGCCTTAGACTATCTTAAGAGACTCCATTTTGATACTGTGGTAGATTTTTAGATATCTACATGTAAAGGAACATAACATGAATGAGGTTTAGAAAAAAAAAGGGTTCCTCAAAAATGGTTTGTTCTTAGTCTGTTCTGTCTGCTAGAAAAAATACCATAAACTTCCCGAGTCTAAGTGATCTCATTGTTCAGTTCCCACCTGTGAGTGAGAACATGCGGTGTCGGGAAGGGGAACATCACACATCAGGGCCTATCATGGGGAGGGGGGAGGGGGGAGGGATTGCATTGGGAGTTATACCTGATATAAATGATGAATTGATGGGTGCTGACGAGTTGATGGGTGCAGCACACCAACATGGTACAAGTATACATATGTAACAAACCTGCACGTTATGCACATGTACCCTAGAACTTAAAGTATAATAAAAAAAAATTAAAAAAAATAAAATAAAAATAAAAATCAGTTAAAAGAGACTCATGCAAATAGAAAAAAAAATACCATAAACTATGTAGCTCATGAACAGTAGATTTATTTCTCATAGTTCTGGAGGCTGGGAAGCCCAAAATCAAGGCAGATTCAGTATCTGGTGAACTCTCGCTTACTGGTTCATAAACAGTCATCGTTTTCACTATGTCTTTACGTGGCAGAAGGGGCAAGGAGGTCTCCTTTATAAGAGCATTAATCCCATTAGTAAGAGCTCTATCTTCATGACCTAAACACCTTTCAAAGATCCCATCTCCCAATACCATCACTTTGGGGATTAGGATTTCAATATATGAATTCCAAATTATGAATAAGATCAATTTATCTACTCATATTTATTGCGACAATTAGGTTCCAAATCTAGCATATTATGCTGAGGTCAGAATAGTTGTACATTCTGTGTTCAAACAACAGCTACGGTTATGCCCTTAGAGCATAGGTACTGGCCTAGAATCAGAACACTTAAGAGTTGTCCTTGATCATCAAATCTGCAAGCTTAATGCAAATCACCTGGAGTCTCAATTTCCTTGGCCATCAGATATTCAGAGGGAGAGAGAGCCTAGGATGTTGAACCTTTACGTTGGAAAAGTCTGTGAATATAAGAACATCTCAACTGTGCATGCTTAGCCCTTAAAATGTTCATCAAGGAATTTTGGTCCTTTCTATATGTCCAGGCCTCTATGTGGCTCCAAGTTACAGGCCTATATATGCATATAAGGTAAAGTCCTATGTGTGTCTCTAAGGCATAGGCCCCTAGAAGTCTATGTACATGGTTATAGGTCTATATATATCTATCAAGGATCAGCTTCTAAGGGCCTAAAAGCTGCAAGCCAATATGTGCCCATAAAGTGTAGGCCTATGTATGTCTATAATGTTTAGACCTAGGTGTGTCTATAAGTTATGAAGCAATGTTTGTCTATAAGGTTTAGGTTCATATAAGTCTCAAATGTCTAGATAATGTCCCCAAGGGAGTCAAGGAATTAGTTAAATTACATTAAGATTTTATCTAGTTTTTGCACTAAAGATAAACTCTACAATTATACTATGGGGAATAAAAAAGACAGGAACAAACAATCATGCACATACTCACATATACATATATAAAATTATTTCTTGGAAATATAAGGAAGAAGTCTGTATGAAATACAGATTTCATCATACGTAAGTTCTTTTCATTGTTGGGAATTGAAAAGGAGAACATATAAAATCTTTTTAATGAAGCTCTGTAAGCTGTTAAATCAAAATGAATGGTTTGGTGACTGTTTTAAATGCTCCTACCAAAAAGAAAAAAAGACTCTTTATATCTTTCCCCTGTTAGCACTTAGTCTTACGGCTACTGGCAGGACTTATATTCTTTAAGCTTAGCCTTGTCCTAAAGGAGAAATAGCCATTATGATTTGTTGCCTTTGGGAATGATACATGATTGATGAGGGCTCAAATGTTCCAATGAGGGAAATATGAGGCCAAATACAGTTTGACAGATGTTCCAAACAATAATATTAATAGTTTACATTTATTATTGTCACTATCTTTTCAAGTGCTTTGATTAGATTCCCAGTTGTCATTATGTACAAAATATTGTTGCTTGTTCATATTACTATGGTCATCTCAATGAGGCAATCAAAATCCACATAAAAAATTCTTCACAAAACATACAAAAGTGTTTTTGTGGATTGCTGGTTTTTATAGCTTTTAGTAACTAGGTTCTAACAGTGCAGGGCGTGTCACTAAATAAACATTTATGAATGACCACAGAATAGAACTTCATCTCATTTACTATATGAGCACATAATAATCTTTTATGAATCCTAACAATATCTTTCGAAATACATCTTGAAAAACCTACACTGTTTTTGGCTTATAGAAATTGCTGAGAAAAGATGAGAGAGGAACTCTATTTTTCTGCTTTTAAACTAATTTCCCATAATTTGCAGATCACTCAGCTTTCAAATTTTCACATAAGGAAAGAACTACAGTTATCCAGCTCTGGCTTCTTAAACCCGTGGTTTAGACTTTGCTTTATCCTAACTGCAGATATGTTCTAGGACCATAAGATATATTGGTAGATCCTCTTTTCATAGCCTGATTGCTTAGAAACAGTTTGTCTACCACTTCTCAAAAGAAGACATTTGTGTGGCTAACACATGAAAAAAAAGCTCATCATCACTGGTCATTAGAGAAATGCAAATCAAAACCACAATGAGATACCATCTCACACCAGTTAGAATGGCGATCATTAAAAAGTCAGGAAACAACAGATGCTGAAGAGGATGTGGAGAAATAGGAACACTTTTATGCTGCTGGTGGGAGTGTAAATTAGTTCCACCATTGTGGAAAACAGTGTGGCGATTCCTCAAGGATCTACCACCAGAAATACCATTTGACTCAGCAATTCCAATACTGGGTATATACCCAAGGGATTATAAATCTTTCTACTATAAAGACACATGCATACATGTATTTATTGCAGTACTGTTCACGATAGCAAAGACTTGGAACCAACCCAAATATCCATCAATGATAGACTGGATAAAGAAAATGTGGCACATATACACCATGGAATACTATGCAGCCATCAAAAAGGATGCGTTCATGTCCTTTGCAGGGACATGGATGAAGCTGCAAACCATCATCAGCAAACTAACACAGGAACAGAAAACCAAACATTGCATGTTCTCACTCATAAGTGGGAGTTGAACAATGAGAACACATGGACACGGGGAGGGGAACATCACACACCAGGGCCTGTCGGGGGCTGGGAGGTGCTGAGGGGGAGAGCATTAGGAGAAATATCTAATGTAGATGATGGGTTGATGGTGCAGCAAACCACCATAGCACGTGTATATCTATGTAACAAGCCTGCACGTTCTGCACATGTATCCCAGAACTTAAAGTATAATACAAAAATTAAATTAAATTTTTTAAAAAGAAATAGTTTGTCTACTCAAAGCTCCATATGGAAGGATGTTTTCGATCAGACGTGTCAGCAGTGGAAGTCATTTAAGACAAATCTCCCCTGGGTTGAGACCATTTTCTGATGCCAAAGACTATGAAGAAAATGTAATCTGAATGAACTCTGAATGAACTTTTTACCACTAGCACGTGTGGATGCAAGACAGTGCAGAGCAGAGGGAAGAGGTGGTGTAGTTCAGCATGAGTCCTTACTTAAGAGCATCATTCTAATTATTGTCCAAATCGAGATATCTAGTTTTTTTTCAAAAAACGTTCACCGACCAGGTCAACCTGTATAAACTGGGACTGTTGGAGGCAAATTGAGATATACAGTCACACTCTCATTCCTGGCTGGGCAACTTTGTATGCATTATGCACTGTCTCTGGGCCTCAGTTGTCTTACATGAAAAAGGAGATTAACTGTATCTGCCTTACCTATCTTGGAGGATTATGGGAAACTTAATGCAGTAATGTTTATCAAAGCACTTTGGTAACCTAGAAAAACTATATAATAAAAAGATAAGCATCACTACTATTGATACTAACATGTGATTAGACAAGTCATAAGAGCCTGAAAAATCCAAAAGAATGGAAAAAAGGGATTTGTGGGATATGTTTATTTCTATATCATGTATTATTCATTAAGGATTTTATGTAAATACCCTTTATATAGTTGTTGTATGGAAAAAATCTGCTACTTCTCAATTTCTTTTATTCTCATAGGATGGCCAAACCATGGATAATCCTCAATGGTAAATAATTGGAAAAGACATTTACATTCTAAACACATTATGGTGTGTTTAGGTAATTATTTTCCAGATTGAATATTCTATAGATTCACTTCCAAACATAACCTTTTAGAGGTTTAAGTTAACTGGATAATCATCAGTTCAGGTGGAAAAGATCTGGCTTCTCTTGATTGCAAGCTTAATTCATGCTAATAGTGAACCTGGGCTGCCAAAAAAACATCCAGGCTTCAGGTTCTTTGGTGGAAGTCCAGGCAGGGAAGGCCGGACATGGTGGCTCACACCTGTAATTCCAGCACTTTAGGAGGCTGACACGGGCAGATCACCTGAAGCTGGGAGTTTGAGACCAACCTGGCCAACATCACAAAACCCTGTATCTACTAAAAATACAAAAATTAGCTGGGCATGGTGGCGCATGCCTGTAATTCCAGCTACTTGGGAGGCTGAGGCAGGAGAATTGCTTGAACCCAGAAGACAGATTGCAGTGAGCCGAGATTGCACCACCGCACTCCAGCCTGGGTGACAAAGCAAGACTCTGTCTAAAAAAAAAAAAAAAAAAAAAATGCAGGGGAAAGAAGGTCCTCTGTATTCAACACCGGTCAGTTGACACTTGGAATAAATGGTCCAGGACATCTGGAGCCATTCCAGACAAGAGTGGTGAAGGCAGCAAGGGTCTGGAAACTATGTCATGTCTGCAGAGGTAGAAAAAATTGGAATTGGGGATATGTCAACCACAAAAGGAGACAACACACCTGAAGTGCTGTCATGTGGAAAAGAGATTTAGAGTTCCAAAAGGTGAGATAAGAACTAACAGATTGAAGTTACAGGGACAGAGGTTTGCATCAACGTGTCCAACTTCTTTCTAACATTTGGACTTGTTCACAAATGGAATAGGATACCTCCAAAGGGGGTGAGCTCCTTGTCACTTACATTGTTCAAGCAGCAGCTGGAATCTTCCATAGCAGACAGAGGGCAACTGACTAGATCAGAGCTTTCTAAATTGTGTTCTGCAGAATCTGAGAAGGAACCACAAATACCTTGGGGGTCACATAGATTCAGACGGTCGGATGCTGCTCAATTCTATAAGGGCTCCAAGCCCCCACCCCTGACTAACCAGAGCAGTTCCACTTCTGTTTGTCGTTGAGGTTTTTTTGTTGCTGTTTTGTTTCTGCTTCTTTGTCTATGTATTGTCTTATGTCTGCATAGTATTTATTTTGGAAAAAAATAGTAGGAGAGAGGTTCTTCTGAAAGATCTGTTTTAAAATCACTGACATCAAAGCTTCTTTACAGGCCCAGCATGGTGGCTCATGCCTGCAATCCCAGCACTTTGGGAAGACGAGGCAGGTAGATCACCTGAGGTCAGGAGTTCGAGACCAGCCTAGTCTACATGGCGAAACCCTGTCTCTACTAAAAATACAAAAAAAGTATCCGGGAGGGCACCTGTAATCCCAGCTACTCGGGAGGCTGAGGCAGGAGAATCGCTTCAGCCCGAGAGGTGGAGGTTGCAGTGAGCTGAGATCACGCCACTGCACTCCAGGCTGGGCGACAGAGCGAGACTGTCTAAAACAAAACAAAAACCAAAAAAGCCTAAAACTTCTTTACAAGTCCAAAGTTCTGTAAGTTTATAAAAGTAAGTCAAGGGAGGGGTCCAACTATGCACATCCTCACCTTCTTTCAGAGTTTCCTGTAGCCCAGCTCTCAGATTAGTAGCCTCTCAAACACCGACTCCAAAAAAGAATGCAACTGGAATGTCTGATCTTCAAATGTTACCTTCTACATGTGAAAAATAGAAGTAAGTCAAAGGGTGTAGGATATCTAAATATTTGATTAAGAAAATTAGCCAATAACAACAAAGTAAATTTTGCTGAGGATAAAATGTAATTCAGATAATCAACATGTGGTTGTGTTTGTTTTTTAATCTACTTCTAGAAATCTACTTTTCAGAGAAGTCTAAAAATATGAAGACTAAATTAAATAACTGAAATGAAATTTACCTATAAGTTTTCATTTTTGCTGTGTACAATTTTGAAATTTCTTTAATATTTACTTTCAGGGAGCTTGACTAGCTGAGCATCCTTCTTTATTTGACTGATCGCTATCTCCTGATGCTCCGTCCTGAGAATATTTCATTTATAGACAATGTTATAAGGTCTAAGTGATTCTTAGCAAATTTTTTATTATTATTATTATACTTTAAGTTCTGTGACCCATGTGCCGAACATGCAGGTTTGTTACATAAGTATACACGTGCCATGGTGGTTAGCTGCACCCATCAACCCATCATCTACATTAAGTATTTATCCTAATGCTATCCCCCTCAACCTCTCAGCCCCCAACAGGCCCTGGTGTGTGATGATCCCCTCCCTGTGTCTGTGTGTTCTCACTGTTCACCTCCCACTTATGAGTGAGAACATGCAGTGTTTGGTTTTCTGTTCCTGTGT
Source organism: Trachypithecus francoisi (assembly GCF_009764315.1). Taxonomy (NCBI): domain Eukaryota; kingdom Metazoa; phylum Chordata; class Mammalia; order Primates; family Cercopithecidae; genus Trachypithecus; species Trachypithecus francoisi. The sequence continues at coordinate 67,771,442 of NW_022681460.1, forward strand.
TAGTTTGCTGAGAATGATGGTTTCCAGCTTCATTCATGTCCCTGCAAAGGACTTGAACTCATCCTTTTTGATGGCTGCATAGTATTCCATGGTGTATATGTGCCACATTTTCTTTATCCAGTCTATCATTGATGGATATTTGGGTTGGTTCCAAGTCTTTGCTATTGTGAACAGTACTGCAATAAATATACGTGTGCATGTGTCTTTATAGTGGAATAATTTATAATCCCTTGGTTATATACCCAGTAATGGGATTGCTGGGTCCAATGGTATTTCTGGTTGTAGATCCTTGAGGAATCACCACACTTAGCAAATGTTTTCAAACAATCAGGTTCTGAGACTCTGGGACTCAAATTAAAAAGTGGAAATGGAATATGAATCAACCTGTAGTACTACTGAATATATTTAGAAAAATGAGGGTAATAATTTGAACATAAAATTTACCTCCATTTCAGTAGAGTGTCTACAATATTAATTTAAAAAAGAAAATAATAAGTATTAGATATGGAGAAATTGGAGCCCTCGTACATTGTTGGTGGGAATGTAAAATGGTACAGCTGCCGTGGAAAATAGTGTAGCAGTTCCTCAAAAAATTAAACGTGGAATTACCATATGATCCAGAAATTCCACTCTTAGATCTATACCCCAAAGAACTGAAAACAGAGACTCAAACAAATTCATCATACATGTATGATCATATTAGCCAAATATGATCACATAGCCAAAAAGGGATATATTACATTCACATAGTCAAAATAAGGGAACAACCCAAGTGTCCGCTAGTGGATGAACTGATCAACACAGTCCACTGGTCTATCACAGTGGAATATTGCTCAACCATAAAAGGAATGAAGTAATGATACATACTCTAACCTGGATGAGCCTTAAAAACATTATGCCAAGTGAAAGAAGTTAAACACCATAGGTCATATGTTGTTTGATTTCATTGATATGAAATATCCAGAATAAGTAATTCCATACAGATAGAAATCAGATTAATGGTTGCCAGGGACTGGGGGGAGGAAGAAATTGATAGTGACTGCTTAAGGGGTATAGGGTTCCTTTGGGGGTTATGAAAATATTTTGGAACAAGATAGAGGGGGTTGTTGTATAACATTATGAATGTACTTAATGCTACCAAATTTTTCACTTTAAAATGATTAATTTTATGTTTTATGAATTTTACCTCAATTAAAAATATGTATAGAGGAAATTAATTTTGTGAATCCCCTTTTGGGATAAAACATCAAATGTACCTACTTCTCAAGAGCACACTAAAACGTAGCATTATAATTTTGTTTTAAGTTTTATCGCCGGGCACAGTGGCTCACGCCTGTAATTCCAGCACTTTGGGAGACTGAGTTGGGTGGATCACGAGGTCAGGAATTTGAGACCAGACTGGCCAATATGGTGAAACCCTGTCTCTACTAAAAATACAAAAGTTAGCTGGGCATAGTGGTGGGCGCCTGTAATCTCAGCTACTCTGGAGGCTAAGGCAGAATTGGTTGAACCTGGGAGGCGGAGGTTGCAGTAAGCCGAGATCGTGCCATTGCACTCCAGCTTGGGCAACAAGAGGGAAACTGCATCTCAAAAAAAAAAAAATTACCACAGCTTCCATGCTCAGTGATGACTTCTGTTGACTGGCTTTTAGATCATTCAGAAAGACTGCCATCCTCCACTGACGTCCACCCATCAGTGGTTCAGCCATTCACTCAGTCAGAAAGTTATTGAGTGCCCACCCCATAAAGCCCATGGAAACAGGCAGACTACCCACTTTCAAGGAGGTTTCAGTCTAGATGGGAAGATCAGGTTGGACGGACTGCTCAAGTTGTTATGTGTTCCTTCAGTATAGATCCAAAGTGTCTCATCACTTTAGAGGAGACTATTGAGAGACAGAGAAGTATGGGAAGGCTTCACTGAGATGGCAGAGTCAGAGGCCAATCTCTAAAAACAGATGGGACCACTGGAACACTTTATGCACTCTTGTCTGACAGCATTTATCACACTGGATGACAGCTGTTAACATGTCTGTCTACCCTTATAGAATGTGAGACACTTGAGGCCAATAATCATGTCCTTGTATTCCAAGTGCCTCACAAGAGAGATTTTTCTGAGTTCTTAGAGAAAAATCTATCTTGCAAGCTTTCTTGCACATAGAATTTAGTGGGAAATTGCTATAAGAAGATGAACGAAGACTTAGGTCAAAATATTATGTGTTTAAATGAACCAGTGGGTTATCTCCCTGACTCCACAGTAGGTGTTTCTAAGGAAGTACCACTCTGAAGCTGGAGGCCAAGGCAGAGTGAAGAGAAAAGGGCAGGGTTTACCATGAAACCAAAGCAGCTTAAGCTTTGGGACCCTGTGCTTGCACTGAGCTCTCTCCAAGGCCCTGTTGAGAATTGCATATGCCTGATTTTGTATTCTTTTTCTTAAAGAGGGTCTCTCAACTTGCATCAACTTGAGACCCCACAAAATCTAGAATCCGACAAAATCTAGTACCACCTTGGATGGTTCGAGATTTAGGCCCCGCAAAATCTAGAACCACCCTAGATAAAAAGAATCCAGTTGATTTGATTCAGCGAAAATCAAGGTCTTTTGGGACTAGTAGAGTCTGTACTGCTTAAGAAGATGCATTCTGAAGTCACATTGCTTGGGTGTGACTTTGGGTATGTTACGTCACCTCTTTAGTTCAAGGAACAATAGCACCCACTTCATCAACATGTATTCTTCTATTCAACTTTATTTACTGAGCACAAATTAGGTGTCTGACCCTGCACAGTAACCCAACAAATGACATCTCCATCACAGCTAGAGAAACTGTTGGTTGGGAAGCATCCTTTTTATTTACATTTTGAGATGATGGTGTGAAACATAAAAACTGGATTTTAATTAGCTAGACTTGTATATTATTAAGGAGAAGAAAATGCGGATCACAAGTCTGCATATGTTTGAGACATGGCAGTGCACAAACAGCCTTGCACAGCTTGACTTCTCAGTAGGAGACCCCAAGCTGGAGCTTTAAAAGCCTCACATATTTCTCGTGACCTTCATATTAGGAGCATATTTCAGGTGAAATTCCAGAAGGGGGTCTTGATACACGAGGCAGTAGTTTTTCAGTAGGTAATTCAGAAGAAGACAACCTTTGCCTCCTTGGTTTCTTGTTATGGCCAAGAATGTCTATTGCTGGCAGCCAGGCATTTTTCACAGATGAGGCCCGGCACCTGCAGAATTCATTGCCTCTGGTGGCTCAGCAGAACCAGAGCTTAGCAAGTTGTAAGGCCTCATACATGGTGCTTTTGTTTCCATACCTTTTAATTAAGTTTTTGTCTAGAGCTTCTAAATGAATTTTTATATTGCAGCAAGGCAACTTCTCGGGCACTAAACAGCCTCACTACTGTGTGGAAGCAGCACAGGAATCTGCAGACGTCAATAATATTGGCCTTGAATGTATATATTTTCAGACTGTACGAGGAAGAAGTCAAGTTCAATGACAAGAGGAATTCTGTAGCTCCGTACAATTAAGAGATGGGTCGCATTTGTGAACTGGTATGCCTACCTGTATGAATGGAAATTATTTTCTCAGTTCTGTTCAAAATATTTGTTGAATATTTCCTGCTTTTCTTTTTTTTTTTTTTAAATCTGAGATTTAATCCATAACACAGACTGCAACAGAAATATCAACTAATTCAGGCTAAAAATTCTACCAGTAGCACTGAATTCTTTATATTGGCAGCCTACATTACACAAATTAATGTGATGACATAATCAGTATTTCATTCCACTTGATGTGAATACCTTCCAAGTTTCTCTTCCATTTTTCTCTTTTTGCTAATATAGCAAAAAGAGTCTTTTCTATTTTATTTCAAATTCAACAAACTACTCATCTAAAAAAAGGGAAAGTGAATCTTCTTTCTTTCTCAAAGCCTGGGTAACCTTGGCAGCACATAAGCCTCCATCAAAAGCAAATAAGGCTGTAAATAACAATCATGGCCGGGCGCGGTGGCTCAAGCCTGTAATCCCAGCACTTTGGGAGGCCGAGACGGGCGGATCACGAGGTCAGGAGATCGAGACCATCCTGGCTAACATGGTGAAACCCCGTCTCTACTAAAAATACAAAAAACTAGCCGGGCGAGGTGGCGGGCGCCTGTAGTCCCAGCTACTTGGGAGGCTGAGGCAGGAGAATGGCGTGAACCCGGGAGGCGGAGCTTGCAGTGAGCCGAGATTGCGCCACTGCACTCCAGCCTGGGCGACAGAGCGAGACTCCACCTCAAAAAAAAAAAAACAACAACAAAAAAAACAATCATTCCCCATTCATAAAAGCTGCCTTTGACAGTCCAAGAAATAACAAATTACAAGTCAATAGTCCCCAAGAGATTATAAAGCACTTTAATCATTCTGAATCTGTTTTGATGTGCGTGGTAATTTTTAGAGTGGAATTAGTAACTCCTTTGAGAAACTACAACCAAGTTTGTGATTTCTGAGTGTTTCACTTAAGCAGAGTTAGAGGCAGAAAAATCCACCATCAATGATTTTTTTGAAAAACGAAGACAACCAAGATACTTGAGTGCCTCCTATTTAGGACTATGCTCTACTTCCTTCCTTTATATTTGTACTATTAAAGGGTGTTAAAGAAATATAGTGTCTGTTCTTAGGAAGCTTACCTAATGGGGAGCTGCAATACATTCTTTCTTTTGATTCACTTGCTCTTTATTTACTATATCTCATAAATTCTTATAGTGTTGATGTAAGAATAGAAATATAGTGTTGGTGTAGGTATTCCTATAGAGTTGGTGACTGAAGAATGCATCTAAATTTATATGCAAAGTGTTCATTAAGACATTGAAACTCTTGGAGCTGAAGTTGTCTTCGCTGTAAGACACGCTGCCCAGTTATAAAATTCTCTGCTTATAGTCCTAGTAACACAATGTTATACAACTGGAATTGTTGCAGTCACTTCCAGGCAGGTGCTGTTCAGGATGCTAAAATAAGACTAGGTGATAAAGATGAATCAAAGATTAGTAAGATGAGCTATTCACACTATGCACAATCAAAGAGCACCCAATTGTGAAGACTCTTGAACTATATAACTAGATTTTTATTATGTTTTGCTATAATAACAGGGCCCCTAAATGGAATTATATTTAAGACTGAGAAGAGGCAGCTGGTGGTAATGTAGATATAATTCTATCAAGAAATTCAGCCGGAGCCGTAATACAAAAGTGAGATGCTCAGGTGATTCGATTTGTACACATTTCTACTATTTCCAGAAAATGATGTTTTCTTACAATTATTTAAAAAATAATCCTGACAGTTTCTTTCTATGAATATATTTATTTACTCCATATGGCTGTATGACCTCAATTTTATTTTCTTATGCAAACTTTATCACAGAAATGGAAAGTAAGCTACTTGGTATACTCCAAAACCACTTTTGCTTTCAAATGCTCTGGTTCTAATGACAGATTCAAAAGCTAGTGAGTCTTCACTATAGCACTGCATTCTGACAAGAAATCAGGAGTTTCACCTGCTCAAAAACCACAGCTGCTTCTACCCAAGGCACTGAGGAGAAATTCAATGACTTCACAATTAGGGGGGACTTCATCCTTATCCTTCAACATAGGCAACTATTTAAGTTTTAAATTTTGGGGTCACGTTTTTATATTACATTATATTCGAAGAAATATCTCTATGTATACATTCTAGAGAATGTATTACATTCTCTAGAAGGGCTCAGCAGCAGATTTCAGGTGGTCAAAGAAATAATCAGCAAACTTGATGATAGGAACATTAAAATACCTAAACTTCAGAAGGCCTTTAGTTTTCTCTTAGATTTTTCCAAAATAGCCAACTAAAACTCTGGGATTTGGGAATACAGGGCTGAGGCATAATTAGAAGGAAGCCTAGCCATTGAAAGCCATGTTCTGATGCCATTTTTTTCCCAAGAAGAAAATATAAAGGATATATTTAGTCACTATTAATCAAATCACAGCGTGGCAATCGTTACTTTTCAAGATTCAAACAGTAGTTACCACAGTAAATTAAAATTCAACTAGAAGAGTAGGGCTCAATATTACTACTGGTTATTAGGTTAAACTGTGTAAAATCTCCTTTTTTTTTTTTATAACAGATCAGAAACAGTTGAATATTGGCATTTTCATATATTTCAACTAACTAATTGGATTTAGATAAACTTTTTCACATTTAATATAGATTTCATAACTTTGCAAGTTACAACTGCAGCCACTCTTATTTAATTTCTAATTGAATGGTTAACTTATCTGGTATGTTATGGACTTTTTCCTTAAAGAACATGGTTTAGCACCAAATTCTTCAATAGGAAAGTTGATGTGAATGCTGGATAGTTTTTGCATGACTGAGCATGAGTTTTTGTCCTAGGGGTAGCGGAAAGCTCACAAATTTTAATGTCACTTAGCTGTTTTTGAAATGTCTTTTAAAACTGAGGCAGCCACCTATCAGGGTAAAGTCTCAGCTACAGAGAGTTTTATTTTTTGATGAACAAAACTCCCCAAACATAGTATATAGTTTTAGGACTCTTGACATTTAATATATCTAAATACGAATAACAATTACTGAATACTTGTAGCACACACATTTTATGGATTTCTGTCCTTAGCAGTAATACAATTCAAATACCAAGCTTAAGGAGTGGGAATATTTCTTGGGAAAAACATAAATGAACCACTGCAGTGGAATTCAATTAGATTAAATTTGCCATTCCTTGGTGCAGTAGAAGAGAGGCAATGCCTGAAAGCACGATCACATAGTCCCTGAGTTGGAACAAGTCCACCACGCTCTGCCCTTGGAAATGAAGAAACGGTAGGGCATGCTTTGTGAATGAGTTGTATTGTAGCAGGAAGAAGAAAAGAAAAACTTGGACTTCTCAACACTTTCACAAAGACACAAAATATGCTTTGAAGGTGGGGGACAGGAGAAATCTCTCCAGGTTAAGCTCCAGGGAAAGGCCTGTATTTTGTCTTCCTTGGAACCTTACAAAGAGATTGGTGTGGCATTCAAGGATCATCAAATCTCCCTTCAGTCCAGAACATGCCAAGTGGCCCAGCCTTCCCTAGACATTCATGGGTCAAGGGAGAAGAAAAGCTGTGCTGGAGAGTCAATGCCAAGGACTTGGCCGTTGTCCAATCCAGGAGTGCTCCTGATCAAGAGGCAGATGAAAGAAGAAGGGGGCCAGGGGAGGCCGAGTTACAAGTCTTCTAGCATTTGAGTCGGTTTCAGCTTTTCTCTAAAACTCTGAAAGTGAATCTCACTTCTGAATTTTACATTGTAAAAAAACACCAAACTTATTAAAATCTTATTAAAAATCAAGCAAGCAAAAATGCAAATACAAAAAGACAATAACTTGTGCTTCTTTCAGTTTTACTTGAACTGTTTCTACAGACATTTTTCACTAAAATTTTCTTTCTTTGTGATGGAGGAAAGCACATATTTCCTTTTTTATTAAAATATACATATTCAAACAATGTTATCTATGAACTCCTTGACGGCAGCACTCAATAATTGATTAAATGACAGAGTGATGATACGTTTAATTTGACTTGGTCATTAAAGTTCTCTGCACTTTGCATATCAAATGCAGTTGAATCCTCTTGTGCTGTGGGTTAAAAAGGAGGCAGCTCAGGAATAGGTGAAGATAAACTCCCTGGTCACCCACAGTGGACTTGGATAGGTGACAAAAACTGGATTATGGGAACTGAAGGAACTGATGCATTTGGTTACCAAATTAAATAAGTTTGACTATAGAATTGAAACGGTGCTTTGACACTTGTGTGATCAGTGTAGTTGCAGGATATCTATGTCTAGAACCTTCTTTCTGGTGCAGAGGCATCCAGAATAAAACCTTCAGAGATAATTGTGCAAATGCTGTATCACTGGTTGTAAAAAATATATATATATGACTTTTTAATATCTCCTAAGAGGGATATAGTAAGAAAAATATATTTGCTTTTCAAGAACACATATCAAATAAGGTAAATGACTCAGTATATAAGAAAAAAAATTCCATTAATATTTTTCATAAAATAGTTTCATAAAAAAGCTTACATAGGAAGATAATGTTTCACTTAAATGGATTTACTCTTTGGTGTTGATAGACTTAGCTGCTCAAATTAATTTTACATTTTGTAAAAAACAATATAAAACATTGGCTTTATTATGATCTATGAAATTATTTTTTAATACTTTTTTATACCCTTGAGCAATTTAAAATCTGAGAAATAATACATTCTTTCATAGGAAACAATCACTATGGTGATTCTGAAGCCTTAATTTTTGTATTAAACAAAAGCATTAGGCTTTAGAGCTTATCAAGACAACAAAATGAAATACACAATTGCCTCGAAATAGTATCAGCAAGAAATAAAATGTTTAGAAATTATTTAACTATTTTTAAAATGTAGACTTTTAATCTATTATAGTTGGGTTGTGTACTGTGTAAATTAATGCAGGTAAATACTTCAGCTAAGTGCTCTTGGGTGAATTGCAATCAAAATTAACACCTGTAATTTAACAAGATAAAGTCACCTCTAACTCTTTGTTCACTTCAAACAAGGGGAATTAAATGTCATTTCTAAAATAAGGCATTATGGAATTACAACAGTCTGCAATATTTTTTCAGTCCCTATCAGTTTAGTTGGTGTTATACAAAGTTATAGAATTTACCACTAATAGTTCTATTAAATAATTCTAGAATTTCTTAAACTGTCTCTACAAATGGAAAAACTCATACTAACCCTCCAAACTGTGAATATATTTGAAATGAAGAGGCGGAGGTTGTGGTGAGCAAAGATTGCATCATTGCACTCCAGCCTGGGCAACAAGAGCGAAACTCTGACTCAAAAAACAAAAGAAGATAGTATCAAATACAGTATCACATCATAATGATAGGGACACGTTCTAAGAAATGCATTGTTAGGCAATTTAGTCAAGCAAGCATCATACAGATTACTTACACAAACCTAGATGGTATGATCTAGCCATAACCCACCTAGCCTATTAAGCTGTATAGCATATTACCATACTGAATACTGTAGGCAACTGTAACACAATGGTAAACATTTGTATATCTAAATATAGAAAAGGGACAGTAAAAATGTGGCACAAAAGATTAAAAGTGGTAAACATGTACAGGACACTCACCACAAATGGAACTAGCAGGACTGGAAGTTACTTTGGCTGAGTCAGTGAGTGATGAGTGAATGTGAAGACCTAGGACATTAGTGTACACTCCTGTAGGTTTTATAAACACCTTACACTTAGGCCACGATAAATTTATAAAAATAAAGTAATTATGCTATAATGTTACAATGGCTACTATGTCACTAGGAGATAAGAATTTTTCAGCTCCATTATAATTTTATGGGACCACCGCTATCCTATATGTGGTCCATTGCTGACCAAAATATCACTGTGCACCCCATGACTGTATCTCAACATTAAGTTGCTGTTTTTCAATTTGGTATTCTAAAAGGGATTTGAATCACTTTCAGACTTCTCTTTTTAAATATCATTGCAGGAGTATAGATTACTTTACTTATTAAATATGATTCAATACAATTGGAGCTTAAAACACGAAGGTGATAAAATAATGACTGTATTTACTGAATAAAATACTTCAGTGAAAACAAAGGAAACATATTTGATCACATATACACTTTTAAATTACAGTGTAAGTAACATTGGTAAGACGTTATGTTACAGCCCATTCTGCCGTGCCTTTTTGGTAGCTTAATTCTGTCAACAAGCTGGTGTCGTTGTACCTGTGAAATTTCCTGAATGGTTTATCTATAAAAATACACTTAGAATTTCTTTTAGTTTTTTCTATGATAAACATTTAAATGGCTTAATTTTTTTTCTAGGAAATGATGATTATTTTTTGCAATATGAAGTTCAAATTTCATCACAATTATAAGTCATTCCTTGGTACATCAACCAGCAAAATGTACTGCACTTAAAATTGGGTGCCCAAAGATGTGTTAGTAGCATAGACAAATAAACCATTGGATATATTTGAAAACTTTTATATCTTACACATACAAATATTTATATTTCAAATAATAACAAGCTTACCCACAACATATGTTAACTGAAGGCATATTATGATGTTGGGCATAAGTATAACTCTATGTTCTATATTTTGGCTGATTTTAACATAATCAAAAATAGGCAGGATTGGAGATTAACATAATCGCCAAATAGTCTTTAAATGCATAGTTTCAAACTTCTTTAAAACTCAGTTTGATGCAATAGGAAGAGAATCGGATTGGGAGACAAACAGGGCTGGTGTGAACAGAACACTAGGCTGGATGCTCTCTAAGATATTTTTCAGCACTGACATTTCATGATCCTTTTATTCTTTCCCTACAAACCTTTATCTTCAAATTTCATATCCATTTGTTTTTCCTGACAGAATTTCTGATAGTTGAATGGCTGAAATGGCCAAAGGAAGAAAGAGAAAAAACCAAAATGAGAAAAGTTGTAGCTGAATAAACCACCTTTGGTAAAGCAAAGATATACAGTGGACTCTCCTGTTTTACACAGGTTTAAAAATATCTAATTATCTTTGAAAATATGCCACACTTTAAAAAGAGGACAAAGGATTATTGACAAAGTAAACTGGAATTAGATGAATTTGGAGATCTTGACACTTAGTATTACTGACATCAACTGTAAGAGGTTTTGAACATGTCAGGGTATTCAGTGAGGATAAAGGCACATTAAAAAAGAAGAATACTATATGAAGACAGGAGAAAAAATTAAAAATTAAAACATAAAATTGGTCATACTGTATAAAACATAAAATTTCCTCTGAGGCATTTTATCATGATTAACATAGAAAGTTGTAATATTTTCAATTAAAAAAGGAGATATTTCATTATAAAATGAAATGTAGGTCTCTCCAAGTTTTATTTTATATAGGTTCTTTCAAAGATCATCCAAAAAGGGCTGGGCATGGTGGCTCATGCCTGTAATCCCAGCACTCTGGGAGGCCAAGGCAGGCGGATCACTTGAGGTCAGGAGTTCAAGACTAGCCTGGCCAACATGGTAAAACCCCTTCTCTACAAAAAGTACAAAAAAAATTAGCCAGGTGTGGTGGTGCATGCCTGTGATCCCAGCTACTAGGGAGGCTGAGGCAGGAAAATCGCTTGAACCTGGGAGGCAGAGCTTGCAGTGAGCTGAGGTCACGTCACTGCACTCCAGCCTGGGGTGACAGAGTGAGACTCTGTATCAAAAACAAAACAAAATAAAACAAAAAAAACCCCCGAAAACAAAGATCACCAAAAAAGGCTTCGTTTCAGCAATATTACCATAAAAATATTTTGGAATACCTTGATGGTATGTTCAAAATGTTGATATTCATTCATTGTCATTGATACATAACTGATATCCATTACCATTAATATATCATGCCTACCCAGCAAAGGAAATAAAGTAACTGTTCACTAAAAACAATTATTCTGGGGGAAGGTTGGTAATTTCTTTAATAATCTTGATATATCAAATACAAGCAGAGTATTTTACTTGTACTATGTAGCAAATGACTGTAAATAGCTGACATTTTATACTTCTTATACATAAAGATGGCAATTTTGGGAAATTCTGAGTCCTCAAGCACTGAATTGGCATTCATCTTTTTGGACTGATTAATCAGCGTGCCTTGGACAGAGTAAGTCCTCAATAAAAACTGAAAGAGCTTCCTAAAGCTCTACTTTTCTCCTGTTGGTTCTCACCAAAACCAATTTCTAGCTTCATGATTACACTAGCAGCAGTTCTCAAGGGAAAGATTTCTGGATTGTTAATAGGTGTCACATGAATATGGCCCTCCTGTGTTAAATGATGTTCTATGTCTTCCTACGTGGCAGAAATTATCCGAAACATTACTATGCTAATACACATTAAGAATCTTACGAGGGGCCATATGGTATGTAGAAATCCCAAATACATTTATTCTCTGTCTGTCAGAACATCTTATGGAACAACTGCTTTGCCAAAATCACTTTCGGAGTGTGGCTCTATATGACGGAACCGTTTGGCCAATCAACCAAATTCCCCTTAAGTCTAGCCCCAGCCTTTCTCTATGCCCCTGACATAAGCCATCAAATAAAATAAACATCACTTTTATTTTTTTTGCTGATCAAACACACAATCCTCCGGAACCCACACCAATCTCCTTGAAGGACACGCAGTGTGGTAGACACATTTCGATGTGCTTCTCTTGATTGTATTTCTGTGTACTTGAGTTGCTCATTTGTGAGCCCAATGCACTGGCCTGTCTAGTAGAGAAAGGGCATTAGGACTGTGATGGTAGAAATGCACTGACCTCTCTGGTATAGAAAGGGCATTAGGATTGTGATGGTAGAAATGAAAGAAAAGAAACAAGGAAAGGAGAAAAGAAGGGGTCAATATTCAGTCTTTGATGACCAAATAGAATCCTGGAGTTGGGTTAACAGTCATAAAGGTCAGAATTGAGGGAGAAAAAAATTTTTTAAGTCCTCTTTGCTCTCACTTAACACATGGAGAGCCAAGCCTGGCTACTAGATCTTAGAATTTATTACATGCCCTGAGTAGAGAGGTCTATGAGGTAAAGAAAGCAGAACACTCTTCCAGAACGACTGTGGGAAGAGAAAGATGTGGAGGCGAGGGAAACAGAGAAAGATAACTTGACCTCCCCTCTCTATTTCAAAATCCTGGCAGGAAGGATTGTTAAATTTGACTGAGACCTCTATTGAGGGTGAGGATTTTAGCCTGCTTCCTGTTTGGGTTTTCGGGAACAGACTGTTTCAAAGAGTGCCTGGAAGAACCTGGGAGATCCAAACAGTTGCATTCAGTGACAGAACTTAAGGTCCCTAACACCTGAGCTTACTGTACTGCTTTGGGGAGATAGCCCAGGTTTTCACTGTGCCCATTAGGAAGTAGGAGAAGGTTGTACTGGCTGTGAACTTCCCAGCATGAACTGTCCCTGATAGCGTGGGTACAGGGTGAGGGTGGTCATGCCAGGTCAGGGCCAAATATGAGTTAGCTAGACCTCAGGAGGACATACCAATCCAGGAGAGGCAGCAGTTCACAGCAGCAGTCTGAATGCCACGCATAAACCCTGATGCAGCTGAGTGGGTCCCAGCTAGCGCAGACATGTGAACCAGCCCAATACCAGGAGGCCATGCTGAGGCTGGGGGCTGCAGATAGGCAGAGCAGATACTCTTCAGCCAGAAACTATAGGAAGTTAAGCTTTGCCTACTTTTTTAGGATGGCAGAAGATGGTTTAAATTAGAAGAGATTGAGATACATTAAAAAGCAAATCCCAATTTCTCCCACCTGGTATGGTAAGAATGCAAAAGATCATATTAGTCATAGAAAAATCAACTGTGTTTTCTCTGCATGGCTAACTGTATGCAAATTTCAATGCCTTCCCTTCTCCTAAAATGCTTGTTTTCTATTCCATGCTTCATATTCCATCTTGGTTTTCTATCTGGTTTCTGAAGTGTCATGGCTTATACCTTCTACTCTAACATCGTATCTTCATGAGGTCCAGGATACAACATATTTCTTATTATCAGCAAAGTACTAACACAAGTCACTAGAGTAAAGAAAGTAATTATAGCACATTTCATAATTCAGTCCAATTCTACAATATATTTTATATTTGAACAATATAAGAAATGGAATATAACAAAATGAAACTAATAGAATTAAAAATTTAATGTTGAGAAAGTATAGTATCTTTTAGTTATCCATATTGCATAAGAATTCTCAAACAATATAGAAATGAGCGTTGTACAATTGTCACTTATATAATCATATAGTTGCTTTTATCCAGCAGTAGAAATCCAGTGTGGTCATTGTATGTTAGATAGCTAGATTGATGTTTTTTAATAAGAAAAATAATGATATTTTAGATAAGTTTGCTGGCAGAAACTCTATTGCATCTGATTTTAGAGTAGCAGTAGTAGCATGTAGAAGCATTAGAAGTAGCATGATGGAAATCATGAAACCTAAGTTAAAAATAGACCTTATCTCAAAGAAAGTGTTTTCAAGTTCTCTTTACCGTGAAAATAAAATTCAGCCCCCTCTCCAGCTTTGACTTTTCTGTGTGGCTTACCTGAATATAGTGAAAAAAATTTAAAAATCACAAAAGATTTCTTACCAAACTGGGGTTACGGATTGGAACCATTTGTATTACTGTGGTCTGAGTGAAGGGGATAGAGTTAAATATACTGCATTTGTTCACTCTTGGGTTTTTTCCCACCATAGGAGTGGTATAACTAAGTAGCCCCTGGCCTTTTCAAACCTGCACCACCATATTTCATTTACAGTATCCAACAAGGTCAAAGGCAAAGAATAAAAAACTCTCAGCACGGGCTAACTTTGTCAGTTTAAAATGTGGTTCTCCATTCAGCCCGTTGTTAAGCAGGCTGTTCAAATAACATCTTGGTTCACATGTCTGTGGGTCTCTGATAGGCTTCAAAGTCTGGGGAAAAGCCTATGCAAGTCTGAAATCTAACCTTCTTCACCCCTCCATCTTTCTGTCTCCTGTTTTCTGATCCTTTTAATCCAGAATCTTTAATAGAAAAATTCTGTTGCAGGACTGAAAACAGCATGGGGTCAAAATCCCATGTGGGTTATTTAAAGCAATGTCTGCAGTCTTTTGAACATTTCAAGAGCAATTTAGTTGACCTCTGGGGACTCTTCTTCAAACATGTTCTATTAAACACACATAAACACAAGTAAAACATTTTAAGGTCAGATTATCAAAAGCAAACAAAACAAAACAAAAAGAACCCTTCCTCCAAAAGCCAAATAGATCTAATGTATATTTAAAATAAAAGCCTCTTTAAGTAACTAACTATATATACGTATCAGCTACATTTATTAATGCAATGGCAAAATTTTGGGGGATAGTGAATGTGAAGGAGAGGACAGCAGAATATAGCTAAACCAAATTCAATGCTTTTAAAGAACAATTACTTCTAATGGAACCAATAATCTGAACCTATAATGTAAGATAACCAAGTTCTATAGATATTCCACACAGGGAAATAGAATTTGCTATATTTTGTTCAAAGGACAATGTGTTCTAGCATTTTCTGTGTCAGCTCAAAAAAGTGGGAGAGTCAACTATTATAAGAAATAAAATAAAATCATCAGATGTTGGGTATATTTGACTATGAAATTCACAGATCAAACGATTTGTGGTTTGTTTTTTTTTCTCCTTGCAATTCATCTTCATCCTGGATAGCTCCTTGGTCATTCTTTTAAAGGAAAAATCTTGGTATCAACAACATATCTAGAAAAACAGCAACTCTCAGTCACTAATTTATAGAAGGAATTAGTAAAATAATGTCTGTGCCAGTATAGCTAGAAATTTAGGGACGTATTTGTTTCAGTAGCTTAATAAAAATGTTATTAGAAGTAGGACTTAATCGCCACATTTTGCTGAGTACCAACGGAACATTAATACTGTACAGATGGAACCACCATGACACAGGAGGGGAGAACAGGAAAGCAAAGGAGGTTCTCGGTAACAATTTAGTCAAAATACTGGAGTAACACAATATACGTAAGTAGCAAAAACTTCAGCAAAATGCCTCTATCTGGAATTTTATGGTTTTATCAAATCTGAATGGAGGGCATTAAAAAAATTCCAATAAAGGCAGAAAGAAGTAAAAGAAAAAAAGAAAAGAAAATCCACATAAAAAGAATTTATGGAAGGCAAGTTTTCATCAACACTTAATCAGCCCCGGGCTCTTATCCAGACTGAAGAACAAAGTGTGTTGTAACTCCAAAGTAAGCTCTCAGAAAAAAAAAAAAAAAAAAAAAAAATCTGAAAAGGATTTAACACACACCAGCCTTCTCAATATAAAGTATTTCCAAAGTTCGCTTATGCTTTCTGGTTTGCCTTTTGGTTCTCACAGGCAATTCACATACATCTTTGAAGTAGTACCATGTACCACAGCAAAATGAACACTTACCAGACAAATCAACACTCCCTGAAGCAACGAAGATAAAACACCACTTACCTAGGGAAAGAAAAAGGTAATACAGAGATTAAAATGCTGTCATTTAAAAGCAATTGCAGCCGTTCTTAGATTACCCTAGTGCTTGTATTGCCAGTATTCTCTCAATGAACACCATTAACTTTTTAGTAGAAAATCAAGTTTTAACTTATTTATGGAATAAAGGGAGTTTTGTGAGGAGCGAGCAAGTCTTCGACAAGACAGCACCATGTTGTTGCAAAAACTCCTGTGAGCTAATTCCATCCTAAATTACTGCAACATATAACCACAGGCAAGCAAAAGGGGGACAGTATTAGCGGGAATCTCAAGGGAGTAAAAACACACTCTTGTTTTTTATTCTATGCAGAGCAAAAGATGGTCAGAGGATCAGGAATTAAGTGCTTTGCAAGGAATCTACATCAGGTTTCCAAAGGAAGGATCTGCCCCCTAAACCAGAGCCAACCATTCCCAGTTTGCAAACTTAGATTTGGCCAGGTGCTTTGTGGAATAACACTCAATTTTCTAGAAAGAAGCAATAACAATAGCTTATTGGCCCTCAGATCTCAGATAAATAATCATGAAATTAGGTATTTATGATTTTAGGTTAACTGTGATCCAAAATATTCATAATTGTCAAGTTATTCAAAATGCTGAATGTTGATAATTGGTATAAACTTTCTAATTTCAGTCACTAATTAATTATAAAGTAAAACTTTCTAATTTCAGTTGCTAACTGGTTATAAAATATAACTGTGGCTCTGTTACCTCAGCTACAGATCATGAAACACACAAGAAAAAATAGCACAGAAACTGTGCACTAGAAATTAAATTGTATTTAAAATTCATTGCAGTTACAGTCTCCAGTACATAAATAATTACGTCTAATTGCAGTATTCTTAAATGAAAAATGCAAACTAGTCTATTCTTAAGTCTTGTGAAGATCAAGAAGGAATCCATAAAGATATAGAACGTGAAGCACAGCTGGAAGTGACTAGGAAACAAAATGAGGAAAGGGTTTCCAGGCAAAAGTCACCTCTACTGCTCCATGAAAAGTTCTTAGATGCTCCATTCATTAATTTATTCCAGAGATGTGTATTGAATACTTACTGTGTATAAAAGATCATCTCAGGCATTGTATGAAAATCAGATACTTACAAAAACAACATTCATGTCCCTAAGTAGCTCACAGTCTAGAAGAAAAAGGATGCCTACCCACACATCAAGATGGTAGAGGGATACAGTGGTCAAAAGAGAAGTACAAATTAAATTGTGCTGACTGGTGTTAGGGTGGCCAGAAAGGATTCATGGAGAAAAGTTAGAACATACTCAAGGGCTGGGGGAGAGAAGGGTGTGACATATCAAGTTGTATATGATATGAGTATAGGCAAAGTGAGATCTGCTAAATAATCTACACACAGTCCAGTTGGGAGCCAAGTTTAATTTAGGAGTCTCTTATAAGAAAGTTGTGGGAAGAAAAGCTGAAAAGCAGTCTAGGGCCATGGCTTAGTAGTCCTTGAATGCTGGGCTGACCTCTTCCTGTTCTCACTTCCCAGTAATGAGCTGGCCATTAAGATACCAAAATGCATTTCTTCACATACACAAGCTACAACAACAGCTGTGACCATGTCTTGCTCTCTTTTTTGCATAATCCTAGTGCCTGGCATAAGGTAGGAACTCTAGAAACACAGTCACATTTATGTGAAGGGACATGATAGACTGGCACATATTTGCTCACTTCCTCCAACACACAGCCAGGAGGATGGTGGGGCTAATGTTCCTGCTGCTGTTTACCCCACCACCATTGTTCAGTCACCACCTCCCTTCACATCCACAACATTCACCTCATATAAATCCCTCTCCAATAGCGTCACTTTTATTCATCACCCTCTAGGAAGTTTCTCTACTTTTCCGAAGGATTTTCTACTATATCCCTGACATCACCTCCAATGAATTCACCATCCTTAAAAACCAGTATTTTATTTTCTATTACTTGGCCAAAATTTTAAATGAGCATCTGACATGTATTTATACATGGATAAATAATGTTTGGGGGTTAAAAATCTGAAAATATAGTTCTGTTCTTCAAGAAGTGTACAATTTGGAGGTAAAGCATACACAAATAACAAAATATAAGGCAGCATGTGGTAAAATGATATACTGTAGAAATTCCAAGAAGATAAAGGTCAGTTCTGGTTGTGGGTATCTTGAGCAAGGCAGCACTTGGCATGTGTGGAAGATGGATTGGGGTCTGATGGATAGAGCCACAGGGAGAGAAGAGGGATCAGGAGGATGAAATAGTTGGGGGATGAGGTGGGAAAGTTCAGGGAACATTCTAGAAATGGAGAATAGGCAGGCAGGACTAGAGATTCGGAGCTGTGGGACATTTGGACAATAAGAGAGATTGGAACTCAATCTCTAAAGGCTTCCAATGGACCACTATGGAGTTTAGATAGAATTGGCAGGCAACAATGGGAACTATATCTCAGTTATTGAAAAAGTCTTAGGATGTATAAGACACATGCAGGGAGAAATCTATGTGAAGACAGAGGCAGAGGCTGGAACAATGGATCAACAAACCAAGGAATGCCAAGGCCTAATGGCTGTCACCAGAAGCCAGTAAGAGGCATGAATAGATTCTCCCTCAGAGTGCTCTGAAGGAGTCAACCCTGCTGATACCTTAGTCGTGGACTTCCAGCCTGCAGAACTGTGAGATAAAAAATTTCTGTTGTTGAAGACAGCCAGTCGGTGGTATTTTGTTACAGCAGCCCTAGGAAATGAATAGAGATTTGTGGACGGGAAAGAAGGAGTTATCTCTAAGAATCTTTGCTAGGATAGTCAATAGTTTTTCAGGATAGGAATTTGC
This sequence comes from Trachypithecus francoisi, assembly GCF_009764315.1. Taxonomy (NCBI): domain Eukaryota; kingdom Metazoa; phylum Chordata; class Mammalia; order Primates; family Cercopithecidae; genus Trachypithecus; species Trachypithecus francoisi. The sequence goes on from NW_022681460.1 coordinate 67,790,330, forward strand.
AATCATCTGAGTCCTCTGAGAATCAGATGCTGATATGGTTTGGCTGTGTCCCCACCCAAATCTCATCTTGAATTCCCATGTGTTAGGGGAGGAAACCAGTGGGAGGTAACTGAATCACAGGGGTGGGTCTTTCCCATGCTGTTCTCATAATAGTGAGTAAGTCTCACGAGATCTGATCATTTTAAAAACAGGAGTTTCCCTGCACAAGCTCTCTCTCTTTGCCTGCTGCCATCTACGTAAGGGGTGACTTGCTCCTCCTTGCCTTCGCCATGATTGTAAGCCCTCCCCAGCCATGTGGATCTGTAAAACCTCTTTCTTTTGCAAATTGCCCAGTCTCAGGTGTGTATCAGCAGCATGAAAAAGGACTAATACAGATGCTAAGACAGGATTAAACATGCAAGGGTTTTCTTAGGGGAGATGTGTGTGTGAATGGGTGTAGCCAAGAGAGACGGAGTGAGAGACAGGGAGGGAAAATTGGATGGAAGCTGCCTTAATCACAGTCTATGGAACATCTGGCAAAGCCACTGGGGAGTCCTTTACCTTCTCCAGAAGTAGCTTCCTTGGTATCCCTACATGGAGCTGGGCTTGGGTGATGATCCCAAAGGGTATCCCTGGTGCCCTTGGTCCATCAGCAGTCAGCACATTCGCACAGCCTCCCAGCAATCAGAGAACCAGGGAAAGGGGTCAGGAGGATAATGTGCATTGAGATGAGTTCAGTTTTTCCATATGCAGAATTTTAGGCACCATCTGTAGATTCAGGGGACTGGAAAGGAGGTTTGGTTGGGGTGCAGGTAAGAGGGCAGGAGTGAGATTTCTGAGTCCTCTGAAAAAAGGCTGGTTGAGATTACGAAGGATAAGAATATAGCAGAGAACAAGAGAGACCCTTATGAACATGATACATTTGAGGAGAGGAGTTAGGGAGAGGAGCAGAAGGAGGACTCCAAACTATTGAAGTTTGCAGAGGTGAGTGATGGAGGCAGGGGACTAGCCAGGTGGGGCTGCAGCTTGCTGGGAGCCTAGGGAGGAGGTTCGCTAGGAGGAGGAGGAGCCCTCAGAATGAAATATGCAGAGCAAACTAGAAGGAGGAGGATGGAAGGATGCATGGGTTTTGCGGATTAGGGGGACTTTCAAGAAGCAGATTGAAGTGGGAGTCTGGTTTCATGGGAGAAGAAACGAGTTGTGCAAGGTTGAAGCACAGAGCAGCAAAGGCAGACACTGTATTTTCTATTTTCCTTGTAATAAGATACAGTAGTTAAGGGGGAAAAAAACAACCAACTTTCCAAGGAACAATATTTGGCATTCAAAGATGACATCTAAAAACATAGATAAAATGATGTTTGTGCACATACAGTTTTTCTCATCTCCTGATCTGTCTATAAAACATGGGTATGTGTTCTGGGATTCATACTCTCAAGCAAGATGAAGCAATAGAACGGGCCAGGAGTGGTGGCTCACGCCTGTAATCCCAACACTTTGGGAGGCCGAGGCGGGTGGATCACCTGAGGTCAGGAGTTCAAGACCAGCCTGGCCAATATAGTGAAACTCCATCAATACTAAAAATAAAATAATAAAAAAAAAAATTAGCCAGGCATGGTGGCATGTACCTGTAATCCCAGCTACTCGGGAGGCTGAGGCAGGAGAATCACTTGAACCTGGGAGGTGGCGGCTCCAGTGAGCCAGGATTGTGCCGCTGCACTCGAGCCTGGGCGACAGAGCAAAACTCCATCTCAGAAAAAGAAAAAAAAAAAAAGCAGCATTGGGAACAATATAAGCATTATATACATGTTTTCCATGTTTTCAGTTGTACTATTCCCAGTTACAGCATTTAGATTGTAAACAGAAAGAAAGAGAAATTCACCATCTCTTCATTCCTCTGTCTAATTGGGGATTCTCTTGGCAAGCCCCTCAGGGATCTACAGCTGGAGCTGCAGCTTTTCCACAGGAGCCTCTTAGCCAACAACGAACAGATGAGTATCTGCATATTGTAGGAGACACTGTGCTCCCACCGCCACCGCTCTGACCTCTTCAGTAGTTCACAGCTTGAAGGGCTTCCCCGCGCTCACAATGCCCTTCTCTACTCTTTGCTGGCTGTGAAAAGGTTACCGATAAGTTAAGCAAAGCATTTAGACACACAGATGTTCTAACGTCTAAAGTTCAAGTTGAATAGGACATTTGATCGCATCTTACTTATATTTGCTTTTATTTTGCATCTTTTCAGGGAGTCCAATTGTTAGAGCTAAACTGAGACCTAGGAAATGCTAATTCTCCCCAAATCTGAAAGCTTGGAATGCCAGATCTGGAGGTGATTTCTTCCTGGTTCTCATTTCTGTGCCCTTCCCACTGCACTGCCTCAAATGGAATTCAATACCATCTATTAGTAAACGTGCCCATTTAAAAAACTTCACACGGCCAGGCGCAGTGGCTCACGCCTGTAATCCCAGCACTTTGGGAGGCCGGGGTGGGTGGATCACAAGGTCAGGAGTTTGAGACCAGCCCTGATCAACATGGTGAAACCCCATCTCTACTAAAAATACAAAAATTAGCCAGGCGTGGTGGTGGGTGCCCGTAATCCCAGCTAGTCAGGAAGCTGAAGCAAGAGAATTGCTTGAATCAGGGAGGCAGAGGTTGCATTGAGCTGAGATTGCGCCACTGCACTCAAGCCTGGGCAACAGAGCAAGACTCTATCTCAAAACAAACAAACAAACAAAAAAACCAACTTCACACACACACACACACACACACACACATACAATTTTAGTTTAAAATATTCTAAATTAACTTCCCAAGTACTATGATTTTGTCACTATATCTTAGAAAAAAAAAGTGTATTTTGTTTATGTAGGTTTCTGTTTTAAAACACCATTCTCATTGGGTTGCTCTGTAATACAAAGCAATATATCTGAAGAACAATTGCTGAAAGGATCAAACCTCACACACAGGTTGTTTTGCTACTATTATGTTGTGGTATTCACATTTTTTGTTTATAAATGTTAATTTTGCATGAAGTAAACAGATACAGTACCCCTAAAAAACCATATTCTATTTCAGTGTGAGTTATTACAGTGCTTTGGCTATAAACTGAAATGTAAGCAGATGAAAGCCTCCATGATGTTAAACCACTCTTTATTGTTACAAATGCAGGTGCGTTTGGAATTCCAGTGCCAGAGAGGGTTCCAGCTCCATACAGCCAAGCCCTCCAGAGGGGAAATCTGCCAAAGCCCCTTTAACCACATGCCTGTAGGAATTTGTGCACTTAATTAAATGCACATACCAAGTAGGTAATCAACAGAGTCACTGTTTATTCACACACGTGGCCCTGAATCACCAGATGGCATGCATTAGAGACCTACACTCCCTGATGGTGTGCTGCATCATAGAGAACACACTAAACACAGATAGGTATTGCCTCCAATATTGTGTATTGAAAATAAACAATATAGATACAGTATAAAGAAGAGGATAATCCTATACATAATAGTAACTTGGAGAAAAAAGTCTTTAAGATGTTTCAATCAGTAAACATTCAAGAAAGATGTTGGAGAAGTTGACTGAGCATCTGTTTTCATGAACCCTAAAAACATGTTATGGCATAATTGAATTAACCATACACCTTTTTTTCTTTTGGAGATGGGAGTCTCACTCTGTTGCATAGGCTGAAGTGCAACGGCACAATCTCGGCTCACTGCAACCTCCACCTCCCCAGTTCAAGTGATTCTCCTGCCTCAGCCTCCCAAGTAACTGGGACTACAGGCATGCACCACCATGCCCGGCTAACTTTTGTATTTTTAGTAGAGATGGGGTTTCACCATATCGGCCAGGCTGGTCTTGAACTCCTGACCTCAAGTGATCCACCTGCCTTGGCCTCTCAAAATACTGGGATTATAGGAGTGAGCCACTGCGCCTGGCCTGGCATATACTTTTGAATCATAATGTTGCCTTTGATCACAAGATGTTTGGCAGATACAGTTTTTGTGGTAAAGCAGAATACATGATATTTGCTGACACTGCAGAAATATTTCCTAATAGACTTTTCAGGTGGTAGAATTTTCCAAAGATTAAAGTTCCTTCATAATAGAATAGTGGATTATGCCAGAGAAGCTCCAGTGCAACCCACCTTTTCATTCACAAGTGGACTAAGTAAAAGCATAGAGCAGGGTGCTGTGATGAACACGCTTTAAGGTTGCTTCAACTCCTGGTGCTCATGCCCTTTCAGAATGGTATCCCCATGTGTGTGATTTGCTTCTAACTAATAGAATATGGAAAAGGTGATGCCACCCCCTTGATTACATTATGTTATATAAAATCCCATCCTGCTGACTCTGTCTCTCTTTCCCTCTCAGCTGCTGGCTGTGAAGAAGCAAGCTGCCATAATCCCTACTGTTGCAAAAAAAAAGAGAAAAACAACAAATTCTGCCAATGACCTGGTAGTGTCATCTCTTGACACTGACATTCTCCTCCCACAAACATATGTGCTGCTCCTAGCTATATACTTGACCCACAGAGAATCTTTTGTTGCTCCCAAAATGGGCCATACTATCTAACCTCTGGGCTTTGCAGGTGCTGTTCCCTTTGCCTAAGACACCTGCTGGCTGATTTCTATTCTCTAGAACACAGCTCCGACAGCACTTCGCTAGGAAATCCTTCCGTGTTGCTACAAGACTGAGCTAGTTCCCTCCTAAGTGATCCCATAACATCATATTCTTACCCCTAAAGGAATATGTCTTGGTCCAGATACTTTTGGTAATAACAGAACTCCATTTTAAGCAAGGCAAGGCTAAAAAAATGTTTTCTTAGGCAGGGAGCGGTGGCTCACGCCTGTAATCCCAGCACTTTGGGAGGATGAGACGGGAGGATCACGAAGTCAGGAGGTCGAGACCATCCTGGCTAACACGGTGAAACCCAGCTTTACTAAAAATACAAAAAATTGGCTGAGTGCAGTGGCAGGCGCCTGTAGTCCCAGCTACTCAGGAGGCTGAGGCAGAAGAATGGTGTGAATCCGGGAGGTGGAGCTTGCAGTGAGCCGAGATCCCATCACTGCACTCCAGCCTGGGTAACAGAGCAAGACTCCGTCTCAAAAAAAAAAAAAAAGTTTTTTTAAAATGCTGGAGTATCTCATAGAACCTGAGGCAAAGTTGAACAACTGTGCCTCTAGAAAGGTGGGAACCACTTTGTCGTCTGGGAAGCCACTGGAAAATGGAACTAGCGATTGCTTGGTCTCTTTCTCTTGCTGTGTTGAGTCCTGCAGTCTCTTGCTACTATTTCTCTTCTACATCTCTTACAAGCCTTCTCTCTGTGAAGGCCAGATTGCACTGTTAGGCATCTCCATGGCAGGTGTGATAAATACATATTTCGTCTTTGTCCCTAGGTTTCTGGCATACAGCTTCCTAATCCCTTGGAATTTCTTGGGTGATAGGAATATCTTTTGTTTTAAGGAGGCAACTAACTCTTGGTTGGTCCCTACATAAAATGAGGATGGGTGCTGGCTGCCAGAAAGGCCAAGGCATGATTAAAGGGCTAGAAGTTTTACCCAACCTTCCCTTCCACACCCACCCTCAACCTCCAGGGAGTGGGGAGGGCTAGAGACTGAGTCAATCACCAGTGGCCAGTGATGTAATCAATCAAGCCTACATAACAAAACCTCCACAAAACCCCCCAACAATGGGTTCAGAGAGCTTCAGGGCCGGTGAACACACGGAGGTAATGGGTAGGGGCTCAGAGAGCCCAGGGAAGTGTCTTGGCCTTTGCCACGTGCCCTGGGCATCTCTTCCAATTGGCTGCTTCCGGGTTGTATCCTTTATGATAAACTGGCAATGGTAAGTAAAGCATCTACCTGAGATCTGTGAGTGATTCTAGCAAGTGATCACATCTTAGGAGGGGGCTGTGGGAACCCCAGACTTTGCAACCAAGTCAGACAGAGTGTGGGTGCCTTAGTTACTTGATCCTAGTGACTGGCAGCCACAGTGAGGGCAGTCTTGTGGAACTGAGCCCTTAACTTGTGGAGTTCATGTCAGAACTGAATTATAAAACAATCAGTTGGAGTCCAGATAGTTGGAGAATTGGTTGGTGTGAAGAAAAAATCCATGTATTTGGTTTCCAAAGGCTGAGAGTAAGAACAATACATACCATGTCAACCATCCTCTTCCACTGGCCCCATCTGCTATTCACCCAGTTCAAGCAACCCACTCTGATATGCTAGCACTTTATTTCTCAATTCTAATCCTAAAAGAAAGAGATTCTGACTCACCAGTTGGAATACAGTGCCATCCTTGGAATAATCACTACAGCTTGGAAACAGTCCTATATTTTAACATGGCTGTCAAGGCCTACCCCTGTGGGTAATGGGCTACTCTCAGCCCAGGGAAGATAGCATGTCAGTTTATCATATCACATGACAATTGTCTATTAGTTCATCTCTCCTACTAGTCTATAAACTCCATGACTGTAGAGTTTGTACCATAATTTCCATTGAGCATCCCTTATCTGATAGATTAGTAGCACAAAAGAGGTATTCACTAAATATCAGTTGAATAAATGAGGAGTATTCTCTTTTTCCTTTGATTAACACACTTTTAGTACTGTTGTCAGTAATAAGAGTTCTTTGATCTTTTAATGAAAGTATTAAACAAAAAAAAATGTTTCCCTCCATTGTCATCAAAAGAGCTGGCTAGGGAACTGAGAAACTGAAGCTCCGCTTAGCATAGATTAGTGATGAATATAACTGATTCACTTCTCCCCATTACATACTCTCTGACAGAGATTAATCTTCTACTTTAAGCCAGTATCTCCTAGAAGTTGAACACAAGGCATAGGTTCATTGAAGACTCAATCACCTCTTGAATTACAAAGAAGTTTTACTTCATTGGAAGGTCTACTATTATTCGTAAATGACTCAACTTAATCAACCATGAATTTTCTCACTGAAAAATTCCCACTTGTTAAAGTGTCTTAAAGAGCTTCAAGTACTAGACCCTAGAAAAGCTGTGTATGTTTGCATATACATATGTGATTTTTAAATCTTGATTTTTAAACCAAGCACCTGAGATAAGTCTTAGGCAATTTGAACTTAAAAAAAAAGATATATGACATTATCAAACTTTCTTAAATCTATGATGTGAATTAAAATTCTTATATAGGTATCTGACACTTGCAATCTTGCACTGAGGATAGTTTTAACCTTCTGGTTATTAAGAATATCCCTTGATACTTTCCCAGGGGAAATTCCAAAGGCTATGTTGTCTGCAGTCTGAACCATTCCCCTGAAGTGTAATTCTTTTTCCTAGCGAGTCCTGCCTCATTATTGCAAAACAGTAATCAACAACTCTTGCTCCCAAGTCTAAGGAAATAACATCTCTGTAAACCTTTTCCTGATAGATGAAGCTGGACTGCTAGGCCATCCTCAGCCTAGGAGGATTCTACAGAGAGTACCTATCTAAGTTGGTGACTTACTGGTCAACCAACTCCAATAAGCCTAGCCTGGGAAACCTGCAGAGAGCCCTACTTTAAGGAATGAATGGTTAGGCTTGTGCTGCTACAGATGACGTAAACACACCTTGCTAGAGGATCCAAATTTTCTTAGCTTTGGATGATTCCTGGACTATATCTCTTAGTCAACAAGAACAAGATTCCTCTTCTGGAATCTGGCCAATTAAATTTCAAAACAAAAAGAACCTAGAGACTTTTTAAAAGGCTTTAACTATTATAGCCTTCAATAACGCTTGATTACTCTTAGTCTGATAGGGTAAATGGCAGAGACAAAGGTGGGCTGGTGGTGAGGTTGTTGATTAGCTGTTGATTCCCAGGATTATATGACTAGTATTTCTATCTTCCAGGCATTATTCAGGTCCGTGGCAAGCAGGATCCAATTTTTGTTAATACCATATATCTTTCTTTCTGCCCTCGTCCTCCCCACAACACACACACACTTACACTTACACAGTCCCTGTTCATGCCCATGTCATCTGCTCTGAAGACCTGAATACCAAGATTGATGATGTGTCACATAAAGGTACTTTCCTAAGGCTCCAGGAATGTATTTTCTTCAATGAAAAATTTCCTGCAAACTTATTTTGGCATGAAAGCTGGCAATGCTAGACGGAAGATGAAGGGATAAATCAGAGGGCAATGAATTGCCTTTCTACCGTGGAGGCCATTGGCACTTTCTTCTCTTTGCTTGTGATTCTGTTAGAAAATCATCTCATTCTTTTAATTTTAACCTTATGATAGTTGATGTAGTTTGGATATTTGTCCCCATCCAAATCTCATGTTGAATTGTAATCCCCAGTATTGGAGGTAGGATCTGATGGGAGGCAATTGGATCACAGGGGTGAATTTCTCATGAATGGTTTAGCACTATCCCCTTGGTGCTGTCCTCATGATAGTGAGTTTTCATAAGATCTGGTCATTTAAATGTGTGTGATCCTTCCCCCTCCCCCACCACTGCCCCGCGCCACTCCTGCTCTATGTGATGTGCCTGCTCCCCCTTCACCTTTTGACATGATTGTAAGCTTCCTGAGGCCTCCCCAGAAGCAGATGCTAGTGCTACGCTTCCTATACAATCTGCAGAACCACCATGAGCCAATTAAACTCCTTTTCTTATAATATACCCAGTCTCAGGTATTTATTTATGGCAATGCAAGAATGACCTACTAATACAAGGGTAATGGTCAGACCAAGGAGATTAATAGGCTGAGAAGAGTACAACATCCTAAGGGCCACTGCAATGCTGTCTATCATACCTCTAGGAAAGTTTTCTCTTCTCCATCTGTATTGAGAAACTACTGTCTTTACTCTCTCTTGAACTCTCCCAGCATCAGTAGGGCTGACTTCCTGGTGCCTGATTTTACAAGGACTGCTGGTTAGCAAGTTTGTGCGGCAATATAGGAAAGAAAGCTGGCTAAGACTACCAAGGGATTTCTAAATTTAAACCTTATAAACTTATTGGCTCTCCCTCTCCACTCCTTCCAAATTCCTCAACTTTGTGGGAAAACTTGAGTTTAGCCCCAGAATTAATAATGTGGTCAACTGTGAGACATAATTGCACAGCATGTGACTCTGGCATAGAACCCAGTAGATAACTTAGCAGTTTGCTTTTCCCTGGCTTATACAGCATAGTAAGTGCCACAGATCTAGGGAGACCTTGTCAAGCTCATGCAGTTGACATCGCAGTTCATTCTAGAACCATATCTTTTTGGTTTCTCCCTTTTAAAATACAGTTTCACAAAAGGAGACTGGTTTTACATGCACTTTTTTTTTTCTTAAAAAAACTTACCATGATATTGAAATACTTAAAAATTCTGCTTTAATAGACATAGTACCAAGAGGTCAATTCGTATGATGTTAAGTGTGAATTATATTCTGTAGGACATCACCTTAACTATGAAATATGTTGGCTTGCGTTATTCCTTCCCTACTTTTGCTTCGTATTACTTGTAATAGCTACAGTGTCAGAGGTAAAGTTGCCCACTAGTCATCTTTAAAACAGTTATCCATAAGGACTAGCCTATAATTTGAGTAGTGATATAGCATCACATCTATTAAAGGGATAATTTGGCATATGTATCATGTTTATTTTATAAAAGAATGAAGCAGTGTAGACCCAAGAGTTCAGCATGTGGGTGTATATGGCTTATGTCCTAAAATCTGACTTTTGCAGAGAAGTGGATCTCAGGTTATTCCCTCTCATGGATGGAGAATAAAAATGAGAAGAGCCTCTCTTTGGCCCATATTCTTATTACACATAATTGGCAACTGTCTTGTTAGATACTAACCTCAACATAGTAACTTGAATAGTGTCTCCCAAAAAGACATGTCCAAGTCTTAACCACTGGTACTTGTGAATGTGACCTTATTTGGTAATGTAGATTTTACAGATATAGTTAAGGATCTTGGGATGACATCATCCTGGATTTAGGGTGGGCCTAAACTCCAATGACTGCTGTCCATACAAGAGAAAGAAAAGAGAGTTTTGAGACGCACAGACACAGAAATACAGGAGAAAACCATGTGAAGATGCAGGTTGAAATTAGGGGGATGCGTCTATAAGCCAACGAAAGCTGGAGACACCAGAAGCCAGGACAGAGGCATGAAATGGATTTTCCCTCAGACCTTCCAGAAGGATTTTGGACTTCTGCCATCCTAAACTGTGAGAGGATAAATATATTTTGGTTTGAGCCACCAAATTTGTGGGAATTTACCCTAAGAAATTAGCCTTAGGAAACAAATACACTCAGATGTTATTTGTCACCTCTGTTTCTGTTGGTTTTCAGTTCTACTTTTCATTTATTTTCCTACCACCACTTTCTTGAAGAAAGCTCTTTCCTTCATCTTTTAAGAAGTATTTACTGAGGACATTTTTTATGTCTTCATAATGACCTGGCCACCTCTGCTCCCCTCTCTCTATGGCCCAGGACTCCTACCCAGGAGCTCCAATCTAGCAGCTTGGCTTTAGCTGGGCCTAACTGGGCACCTGGTTCTGTCTGTCTTCTTTTTTTCCCAGTCTGCTGCTAGGCCAGCTGTGGACACCCCACACCTTAATGAGTGTTTCCAGTCACAGGGAGCTGGCCTATTTTATCAGGGAACCAGAACCCACTATGACTTGGCCTTTTCAAGACTATGCTGGACCAGAAAAGCTTGAAGTGGAGGTCTAAGCATAGCTGAGTTACTTTATAGTTGCTGAAAAAATATTTACAGAGGATGGAACAAGGTTTCCATGCAACACCAGTAGAGGAGAGGCTCAGGGTGCCTGCACTCTAAAGTCTGCGTTTGACTCCCCTAACCACCAGGAGACTGATTTTCAGCACCACCCAGCATATTGCTGTCTGAAAATCATGCAAGACCTTCCTATGCCTGCTGAGGTCCTATGAAGTATTCAGATCCTTAGACTCTCTCATCAATTTATCCCTGATGGGTCTAAGGTGGTCTCATCACAGATCCACCTACGATGCAGAAACAGACCCTTGATCCCCAGCTCTAGTTGAAAAGGTTGGTGCTCACCCAAGGGTGTTGGATGGGCCTTGACTAAAGCCATTTCCCAGAGAGGGACAGGGCTCTTTCTACTTCAGCAACATTTTGGATTTATGAATCCCCAATCTCTGGTACAAAGAATCCCTGCACAAAACTTCCTTTGAGACCAAGACACAATCCCTGAACATTATCAGAGCAAATACATTCAGTTCAAATTGAGGCCTGTCATAGCGGGTTTATCAAATGGGAAATGTTCAAAATTGCAATCTACCCTCTCCCCTAACTCAGCACACTCTATCTCTCTTTCTGTTTTACTTGGAACTATAGCATTATCATCATAGGACAGACTACATAGAGTGATTATTTGTTTATTGTCTGTGTTCTCTAGATCCACACATGAATTCCACATAGGTGAAGAGTTTTGTTTGCTTTGTTAATTGCTGTTACACCAATACCCAGAAAAGTCCCTGGCAGGTAGACAGCAATGAAGAAATAACTATTAAATTAATCATATGGATGATGAGGTCATAATATCTATTCAAGGACAACCTTCTTCTGTAGGAGATGAAAAGCCCAGGAAACACACCAGGAAATATAAAAGACCTGCAGAGGAACTGCAGGGAGGAGGGAGAGGAATGGAATGGTAGTTATTTGCAAGTAGTGGGCTCAAAAGGTGGACTAGACTGTGATGAAGGGGCACACAATCTCTCAGGACAACAAGCAAAAAGGCAGAGTTCTCTGGGGTGGGCTGAAGCCCATACCACAGTCTCTTAACCCCTTTAAGCTTCATCTTCCTTCAAGGTCATATGATATCACTATGGAGATGTGCCCACCAGTACTGCAGTTTGAGTGATCTTGAGAGGCAGGAAGAAGACATGCATACCCAGGATGTAGTAGCATTGAGCCAAGCTCAACTGCCAATAACTGGATGACAACACAAACCTACACAGAGCAAGGTTTGAGTCTATCTATTCCAGTCTTTGCACAGGCCAGTCACACTGGAAACACTTGCTATATTACAAACTTGCAATAGTAAGAAGCAATGTCATAAATTTGTTTAATGTAGCTGCTGCCTTGGCATCCATGTTTAGGCCTACACAAGTTGTCTGAAACCTGAATGAGCTCTATGACCTTTGGCTCACAAGGAGGGAAGTTTAAACTTCCCCCCTTGTATGGGTGTTTGCAATTTGGCCCACTTGTTCCTCACTGACTCAAAAGCTGACATATCCCACAGCTACTGACCACAATAAAACCTAATGGTCAACACCAGAATCATGTAAATATGTTCCCCCTTCATGCACATTTTCTTTAAACTAGCTAATCCACAATCCCCATAAGAGCCTAAGGGATAAGGCCCATAGACCTTAGTATAGGCAGAGTCCCACAGGTCCATAAGTTCTGTTTTGCTCCCTCTCTCTCTCAATCCTCTCTCACTTTGCCACCCACTGGTTATGCTCCCTGCTGCCTCTGGACTTCCCATCAGTCTTCCCCTGCACCCCCTGCCCCGCCCCCCACCTGTCATTACCCCTCACCTCTCTGGGACTTGTGAGTAACAAATTTCTTCCATTTCATGCATTTTCGTTTCACCTTCTCATTGTGTCTCACCTGACACACACACCCAACTCGGTCAGGGGTCTCCTACAGAATGATGATTTTTTGCTTATGGCCACTCTCAATAGAGACCTTGAAACCAAGTAAAATAAATGAAATTAACAACATACAGTCAAATGTTGCCGAGTGCTTTCTGTTGCCAGAAGCATACAGTTATACCACATTTGGCACTGCACATAAAGATTCTAATTTTTTTCAAAGTTGTAATGTTATGTCATATAAACAGTTAAACACTTGTAGCTCTCTGGAAATATTCTCCTATTACAGAATGACTTCCTCCCTAATCAGTGAAGGTAACAAAGGTTTGCAATGAAGTGTCTTACCTTTCGTCCTCCCCCATCAATATCTTTAAATGTAAAATGCTTATAATACAAGGATAAATATGTTTCCCACCAGAATCGGAGTGGGTGGGGGAACTATGCCTCATTATAGGGTGTATTTTATGCTGGGAGGGGGAAGTAAATTAGAGGCTTATATTAGGACGTGCCCCGGGGGCCCACCCATGGCCATGAACTTTAAAGGGCAGTATTAAGTTACGTGACAGCATAACCAGCAAGTGAATGATCTCACTATGAAAGGTCACCTGCAACTCGAACAATATTTCCTATTTTGGCACATAATCTGGTACCTTTTGACACATTTTTCTTCCTCAGGATATGATTTTTGTGAAATAGACCCAACACATTTTCTCTGCTTTGGTTGTAATGAATGTGCCCAATTTGTGCTCATGGTAATACAGATGCCTGTAAGCAGCCCTTGCTATTTTTGTTGTTTTTAATGCTAGATACTAAAAAGTGGCATTTGCATTACTCTAGGTTATTTTGAGATGTCATAGAATTTTAGATTGTTTGGAATAGAAAGGAACTTCTAAAACAACACCTCAATCTAATTCAGTCCTTTTACAAATGAAGACACCACGCTGGGTAGGAATGAAGATACTTTGCCTGAGGTTACACAGCAAAGAAAGAGTAGAATTCCAGCTCCCTATTCCCTAGCCTGCTCCAATTTCCACCCTAATACACGTTTGTCAGCAAACATTTAGAAGAGGGGATTAGCAGTACCCTATGCTGAAATTCCTGTGAAATTCTTTAATTGGGTGTCTCTCTTCCATAGTCCCACTATCGCATATCTTCTTCCTACATTGTCACTTTCACAATGGATTCCCAAGAACCTAACTTTGTTCTCCACACAGATGCCATGAGCCATGTCTGGCAGGTCACCACTTTTGTGTCTAATCTGATTGCATGACTTTATGCTCAGAGTCTTTACTCATTGTTCTTATGTGTTGGACCATGACCATAGCTTATCAAATCTCCTATCTCTGATGATCATTGATGCTTCTCAATCTTCTGTTTTGTGATGGAATTTTATCCACACTATTGGAAAGGAGGAAGAAAATGTGCAAGCTGTCCAGTGGTTCTGTTCTTGGTCAAAGATCCTCAGTTAAACAGAAAGGCTATTATCAAGCTGGTTTAGGTCTTGCTTGTCATTTTCCTCATCGTATTTGCAAAAATTGATGAATCTTATGCCCCTTTAATGTGTAGTTTAAAATACTGTTTTTGCATAATCATCATGATTTTGTTACAGAAATCAATTTACTGAAGTTCAAGAAAAGCACATCAGTCACCAAACGGTTATTCAGATAATGTTCAATAGCAAACCTATTCTCTTTCCATCAGTCAGCAGACTCTGCCTGAGTGTTTACCACAAACACCAAAGTAAAGGGAAAATACTCTCTGTGGCTACTCAGCCATTTGTAAGTTCAGCTGGTTCAGGTGTGGTGTGCCTCATTTCCCCTAAGATTGAGCAACACCTTATTTTCATTCCTCTACCCCAACACACACACACACACCACACACACACACACACACACACACTTCTTTAAGACCTGATACAGCTCGATTTTCAGTTCAAGAAGAGAGGGGAAGAGTTGGGAAGACAATAATTTTAGCATTTGCCTGAGTTAAAGTATTACCATTCACAGTGTTTGCTAGGAAAAGTATAATACCCTTTGAAGATGGTTAATGACATACCTGCACACCACTTTGTGGGGTATCTGAGTACATTTAAGTCAGCTGACACTCCTGGGTCCTCTAAGCCATGCTTGAGCTTATTTGTTTGTGAGTCAGGTGCAAGGTGATCAGCTGGAATCCGCTGGCTTTCCTTCTCAGGATACCCTAGAATCCAGCTCTCTGAAAAGTCCCCTCTACCCTGACGTATTTTGTTGCCGGTCTTTGCTCTTGTCTATTTAATGCCTTTGTACTCCAGTTTGTTTACTTACAAAATAGGAATAATGCTTGTCTTATCTGGTTCCACAAATATGCTATATACAACGATCAAACAAGGAAATAGAAAAGTGCTTTTAGCATTCCAGAAGAAAGGGACTAATTTAATGCTATTATACAAGAAAATATTACATCACGACATTTCTCTACCTCTTTATATAAAATAGAAATGAAAGATAGATGTGGAGGATTTCTGTGAAAAACATTTAGAACTCAGGCAAAGTACTGCTTGAAGTATTTCATTCAAAAGTGCCAAGAAAAATACTATGCTTATTGAACTGTATATTTCTATGCAATATATCACTACAGCATTGCATATTTTTGATATGCAAATTTCTATGAAACCAAAGATGCAAACATCCTCCTCTGATTGCCACAGGCTTTTGTATAATACAGATAAATACATAGTAAAATTGCAATTCAAAGAAGAATGTTCTTATCAGAATGAACAGACTGGCAGCATGTTTCCTTGCTCTGCAGCACAACAAAAATTTTTATGACATTCTGTAAGTTAAATATGAATTTATTGACTTTTGCCACTTCTTGTTCAGAAATACATGGCATCAAAGAGAGAAATGCATTTGTCAATGTGATTTAAACAGCCCAATTATTAATTTCTAGAATGTCCATCTTGAAACCCATATGATACAGGAGGTAACCTTAGGGACAGGATTGTCAGGCAAAGCCTGAGTTTGGATCTCAGTTGTACTGGACTTAGGTTCTGCAAAAGACAAGACAGAGATTATACTTCTAGTAAACAACTTTGAAAAATGAGGGCATTTTAATATAAATGTAAGATATATGTGCCGGGCGCGGTGGCTCAAGCCTGTAATCCCAGGACTTTGGGAGGCCGAGACGGGCGGATCACGAGGTCAGGAGATCGAGACCATCCTGGCCAACACGGTGAAACCCCGTCTCTACTAAAAAAATACAAAAATCTAGCCGGGCGAGGTGGCGGGCGCCTGTAGTCCCAGCTACTCGGGAGGCTGAGGCAGGAGAATGGCGTGAACCCGGGAGGCGGAGCTTGCAGTGAGCTGAGATCCGGCCACTGCGCTCCAGCCCGGGCAACAGAGCGAGACTCCGTCTCAAAAAAAAAAAAAAAAAAAAAAAAAAGATATATGTGCTGAAATATGTTTGAAGGAGAGAGCTGAATAAGGAGGGGATATTATTTTATTTAGAAATAAGATAATTATCACATCCTGTTTTTATCATAACCAACCCAGATTTACATCCTCTGCATCATTTTCACCCCTACGCATCATATTTTTAAAGGGTAGGAAAAAATAGATGATTTACGATTATTATACTTTATCTCACAAAGAAAACTCTTTTGCACTGGGAAAGTCAAAACTTTTCTCCAAAAGTCTCTATTTAGAAAGTTCTTTGTCATTCTTGTAGCAAAGAGAGGCAATATGACCTTAGTTCAGAGATTCTTTAAGAAAACTGATACCTCCTGTGATGATTAAAAATTAGCTGTCAACTTGACTGGATTGAGGATGCCTAGAGGGCTGGAATTGTTTCTGGGTGTGTCTGTGAGGGTGGAAGGACCCTGACCTGTGAGTCAGTGGACTGAGAGAGGAAGACATGCCCCCAGCATGGTGAGGACCATCCAATCAGCTGTAGACACAGCTAGAACAAAGCAGGTGGAAGAAGGAGGACATTCAGCTTTCTTTTCTTTTGTTGCTCACATTCTCTTTCTCTCTTTTGTAGCAGTACACCCTTTCCTCTTCCTGCCTTTGCACATCAGACTCCAGGGTCTTTGGCCTTTGGACTCTGGGATTTGCATCAGTGGCTTTTCAGGGGCTGTCAGGCCTCTGGCCTGCATTGTCAGCTTCTCTAGTTTCGAGGCTTTCAGAACTGGACCAAGCCATGCTACTGCCTTCCCTAGGAGCCATACTATAAACTTCTCTAAAAGCCATGCTTCTGTCATTCTCCAGCTTATAGATGGACTATTGTGGAACTTTTAATCCTCTGAGCCAATTCTCCCTAACAAATTCCCTTTATTTATATATTATAGAAACATGTGTGTCAGGAAACCAATATGTTTCCTATTGGTTCTGTCTCTCTGGAGAGACTGACTGAAAATTGGTATGAGGAGTGGCTATAAACACACTTGAAAATGTGGAAGTGGCTTTGGAACTGGGTAACGGGCAAAGGTTGGAAGAGTTTCAGGACTCTGAAGGAGACAGAAAGATGAAGGCAAGTTTGGAACTTCCTAGAGACTAGTTAAGTCGTTGTAACCAAAATGCTGATAGAAATACAGATAGGAAAGGCCATGCTGAGGAGGTATCAGATGGAAATGAGGAACTTATTGGGAACTGGAACAAAGGTCGTTCTTACTAGGCATAGCAAAGTACTTGGCTGCCTTGTGTCCATGCACTAGAGTTTTGTGGATGGCTGAACTTAAGAGGGGTAATCTAGGGTGTCTGATAGGAGAAACTTCTAAACAGCAAAAGATCTATGACATTTAGTGGACAGATGCCAGGGATGCTGCACAATCTACAGTGTGTAGGAGAGTGCCATACAATAAAGGATTTTTCCTCACATACATTTTAAATGCTCTACTGGACACTTACGTAGGTGAAAACTGGTTTGTAATTACCTTAACCCAGAATCAAACTATTTCAAATATAAATCATTTCTAATTTTTCAGCTACACTAAATTTTCTAGGAATTCAAGTACTATGTATATCAAAGGAGAGTTATACTTTTTTCCTCCAATGTTTTACCAAGATTTGTTCACCAATTCAGAAAATCCCATCAACAGTGATAATCCGGCCGGGCGCTGTGGCTCAAGCCTGTAATCCCAGCACTTTGGGAGGCGGAGACGGGCGGATCACGAGGTCAGGAGATCGAGACCATCCTGGCTAACATGGTGAAACCCCGTCTCTATTAAAAAATACAAAAAACTAGCCGGGCGAGGTGGCGGGCGCCTGTAGTCCCAGCTACTCGGAGGCTGAGGCAGGAGAATGGCATAAACCCGGAGGCGGAGCTTGCAGTGAGCTGAGAACCGGCCACTGCACTCCAGCCCGGGCGACAGAGCGACACTCTGTCTCAAAAAAAAAAAAAAAAAAAAAAAAAAAAAAAAAAAAAAACAACAACAAAAAACAGTGATAATCCAGTAGCAGAATATAAGTTGCCAACATAACCCAACTACATCAGTCTGCATTTGTAGATGTCACTTCTTTAGTCATTCTACATACAAGTGTGACCATCTGACATAATTATGCCCAACAGCGATGCAAAGTCTGAGCATTACAGATTGCAATGCATATTATTGTATTATAATTTTTCCTTTAATTTCTTCATTTTGGTAAGTTTTAGGTTGGTTTTTAAAAATATATGTATGTTAGTTATATCATTTATGAATTACATTTCAAGATGGGCAAGATAAAATTAGAAAATATTGGCCGGGCGCGGTGGCTCAAGCCTGTAATCCCAGCACTTTGGGAGGCCGAGACGGGTGGATCACGAGGTCAGGAGATCGAGACCATCCTGGCTAACACGGTGAAACCCCGTCTCTACTAAAAAAATACAAAAAATTAGCCGGGCGAGATGGCGGGCGCCTGTAGTCCCAGCTACTCGGGAGGCTGAGGCAGGAGAATGGCGTAAACCCGGGAGGCGGAGCTTGCAGTGAGCCGAGATCGCGCCACTGCACTCCAGCCTGGGTGACAGAGCGAGACTCCGTCTCAAAAAAAAAAAAAAAAAAAAAAAAAATAGAAAATATTTATATTAAAAAGGAGTGTTAGATGTGATAGGGTTGAGACCCACTGGTGTAAATAAAATAATGCATCAGGAGATTTGGTTTCCTGCTGTCTAGGTCAACCATTATGTGGTCTTAGAGAAGTGATGTTATTTCCCCGTGTCCACTCAGTGGAAAATGATTGGCTGAACTATGTCTCTATAGCACCTTCTAATTTTAAATCTCGACTACCTGACTTTGACACTAGTTTAGGTTTGAGAATATTTAAATCCATTAAAAAAGCAAAGACGGCTGAACTTACTTGGCAAAATAAGTATTTTGGAACTGCGACAGTGTGGTTCTTTGTGACACATATGTTGAATGCATTTGAGTGACTGCTGTAGTTAAAGACTACCATGAAAAACAATCCTCAGCAAATTTAAAAGAACCAAAATCATCCCAAATGTACTCTTGGACCACAACACAATAAAAATGAAAGTCAAGACTAAAAAACACTCAAAACCACGTAATTATATGGAAATTAAACAACATGTCCCTGAATGACTTTTGGGTAAATAATGAAATTAAGGCAAAAATCAAGTAGTTATTTGAAGCCAATGAGAACAAAGATACAACATAACAGAATTTCTGGGACACAGCTAAGGCAGTGTTAAGAGGGAAATTCATAGCACTAAATGCCTACATCAAAAAGTTAGAAAGATCTAAAATTAACAACCTAACATCACAACTGAAAGAATTAGAGAAGCAAGAGGAAACCAACCCTAATGCTAGCAGAAAACAAGAAATAACCAAAATCAGAGCTGAACTGAAGGAAAATGAGATATGAAAAACCATTCAACATATCAATGAATGCAGGAGTTGGTAGTTCAAAAAAATAATAAGATAGGCCACCAGCTAGACTAATAAAGAAGAAGAGAGAAGATCCAAATAAATATGAATAGAAATGACAAAGAAGATGCTACCACTGATGCCACAGAAATAAAAATAATCATCAGAAACTACTGCAAACAATTGCATGTGAAAAAACTAGAAAACTCAGAAGAGGTGGATAAATCCCTGGAGACATTCACCCTCCCAAGACTGAACCAGAAAGAAACTGATTCTCTGAACAGACCAATAAAGAGCTCTGTAATTGAATCAGTGATAACTAGCCTACCAACCAAAACCCAAAAAAGCCCAAGATCAGATGGATTCACAGTGGAATTCTACCAGATGTACAAAGAAGTGCTGGTACCATTAATACTTAAACTATTTCCCAAAACTGGGGACTCCTCCCCAACTCATTCTATGAGGCCAGCATCATTCTGATACCAAAACCTGGTGGAGACACAACCAAAAAAAGAAAACATCTGGCCAATATCCTTGATGAACACTGATGCAATACTCCTCAATAAAATACTTGTAAATTGAATCCAGCAGCACATAAAAAGTTTCTCCACCATGATCAAGTAGGCTTCATCCCTGGGATGCAAGTTTGATTTAACATGAACAAATTAATAAATGTGATTCATCACATAAAGAGAACTAAAGATAAAGAGAAAGATAAAGAGAACTAAAGATAAAGAGAACTAAAGACACACAATTATGTCAATAGATACAGAAAAGGCTTTAGATGAAATCCAACATTTATTCATGTTAAAAATTCTCAGTAAACTAGATATTGAAGGAACATACCTCAAAATAATAAGAGTCATCTATGACAGACCTACCACCAACACCATACTGAATGAGGAAAAGCTGTAAGCATTCCCTTTGCAAACTCGCACAAGACAAGAATGCCCTCTCTCATCACTCCCATTCTACATCACATTGGAAATCCTAGCCAGAGCAATCAGGAAAGAGAAAGAAATACAGGCATCCAAGTAGGAAGAAAGGAAGTCAAACTATCCCTGTTTGCAGATACCTATATGATTTAATATCTAGAAAACCCCATAGTCTCAGCTCTAAAGTTCCTTCAGCTAATAAACAGTTTCAGCAGAGTTTCAGTACACAAACTCATTGTGCAAAAATCATGAACATTTCTATACACCAACAACAGCCAAGCCAAGAGCCAAATCAGGAACACAATCTCATTTACAATTGCCTCAGAAAGAATAAAATGTCTAGGAATACAGCTAACCAGAAAAGTGAAAGATCTCTACAATGAGAATTACAAAACACTGCTCAAAGAAATCAGAGTTGATACAAACAAATGGGAAAACATTCCATGCCTATGGGTAGGAAGAATTAATATCATTAAAATGGCAATGCTGCCCAAAGCAATTTACAGATTCAGTTGCTATTCCTATCAAACTACCAATGACATTCTTCAGAGAACTAGAAAAAACTATTTTAAAATTCATATGGAACAACAACAACAAAAGCCCAAATAATCAAGGCAATATTAAACAAAAAGAACAAAGCTTGAAGCATTACCCAACCTCAAACTATACTACAGGGATGCAGTAACGAAAACAGCGTGGTATTGGTACAAAAACAAACACATAAACCAATCGAACAGAATAGAGGGCGCAGAAATAAGGTCACCTATGACCATCTGATCTTTGACAAAGCTGATAAAAACAAGCAATAGCTGAAGCACTATTGAATAAATGGTGCTGAAACAACTGGCTAGCCATATGCAGTAGATTGAAACTGGACCCCTTCCTTACACCATATACAAAAATCAACTCAAGATGGATTAAAGACTTAAATGTAAAACCCAAACTATAAAAACCTGGAAGACAACCTAGGCAATACCATCTTGGACATAGGAACGGGCAAAGATTTCATGAAGAAGACACTAAAAGCAATTGCAACAAAAGCAAAAATTGACAAATGGGATCTAATAAAATGTAAGCACTTCTGCACAGCAAAAGAAACTATCAACAGAATAAATACACAATCTACAGAATGGGAGAAAATATTTTCAAACCATACATCTGACAAAAGTCTAATATGCAGCATCTATAAAGAACTTAAAAATTTACAAGAAAAAAAAAAAAAACATTAAAAAGTGAGCCAAGGACATGAACAGATACTTTTCCAAAGAAGACACACATGTGCCCAACAAGCATATGAGAAAAAAACTCAGTATTATGGATCATTAGAAAAATGCAAATCAAAACCACAAGGAAATACCAGTTAGAATGGCTATTAGCAAAAAATTAAAAAAAAACAAAAACAAAAACAGATGCTGGTGAGGTTGCAGAGAAAAGAGAATGCTTATACACCATCAATAGGAGTGTAAATTAGCTCAACCATGGTGGAAAGCAGTGTGACGATTCCTCAATGAGCTACAAACAGAGCTGCCATTTGAACCAGTAATCCCATTACTGGGTATCAAGTCAGAGGCATATAAATAATTGTACTATAAAGATACATGCACATGAATGTTGACTGAAGCATTATTCGCAATAGCAAAGACATGGAATCAACCTAAATGCCTATCAACGACACATTGGATGAAGACAATGTGGTACATATATACCATGGAATACTATGCAGCCATAAAAAAGAACAAGATCATGTTTTTTTGCAGGAACATGGATGGGCTGGAGGCCATTATCCTTAGCAAACTAATGAAGGAACAAAACCCAAAATACTGCATTTTCTTACTTTATAAGTGGGAGCTAAATGATGAGATGTTTCTAGCGGACACAAAGAAGGGAAAAACAAACACTGGGGCCTACTTGAAGGTGGAGGGCAGGAGGAGGAAGAGAGCAGAAAAAAACAATCATTGGGTACTAGGCTTAGTACCCAGGTGATGAAATAATCTGTAGAACAAATCCTGACAACACAAGTTTACCTATATAACAAACCTGCACATGTACCCATGACTCTTAAATAAAAGTAAAAAAAAAAAAAAAAAAAAAAAAGAATTCTCAGTCAGAATCCTATGGAGGAATAGTTGAACATATAAATTCTTTGAACATCTTTCAAACATTGACTGTCCCTTAATATTATGTAACTATTAAAATTTCAAAAGAGAATTTCAAAAACATAGGGAATACCAATAGGTTAGACAACAATCAGGATACTAGAACTTCTGAATTTTAAAAAAATTCTATTCTTAATTTTCCATAGTTCCTATAACAAGTACTTATTACTTATTTAGGAGAAGCCAACTTAGTTTGGGCTGCTGTAACAGAATGCTATAGACTGGTGGCTTAAACAACAGAAATGTATCTCTCACAGTTCTGGAGGCTGGAAGTCCAAGATCAAAGTGCTGGCTGACTCAGTTCCTCGGAAGGACCCTCTTTGGAACTTACAGTTGGATTTCTTCTTGGTGTATCCTCACATGGTGAAGACACAGAGAGACAGAGAGAGCGAGCAAGTTCTCTCATGTCTTTTTATAAGGGCACTAATCCTATTCACAAGGGCTTCACCCTCATGACCTAATTACCTACCAAAGGCCCCATCTCCTAATACCACAACATTGGGGGTTAGAATTTCAATATATGAATTTTGCAGGAACATAAGCATTCAGTCCATAACACTAACTTTATTCCCTACCAAGTGGTATTTAATTGAAAAGTTTTATTTCAAAAATTTTTTGTTTAGAAATGTTCCATGCCTGAGTAAATATAAGACATTAAACTTAGCCTCTCTTAGTGGTTAGTCAATCACAATGCCTCAAGGTCACAATTTTAAATTTTACATATCATCAAGAATTAAAGATCTGAAAGAAATAGGAGATGGGGTTGAAAGTATTTACTCCAGCTCTAGTTTCTGAAGTTGATTTTATTTATTTATTTATTTATTTTAAACAAAATTAAAACACCTATCCTCACGAGATCTATTTTAGTTTTGCTTGGTTATCTATATATATAATTTATGAATGTGGTTTTATTTTACTTTAGTTTATTTATATATTATTTTAGTTTTGTGGATTTGTTTTGATTTTGTTTGGTTTATTTGTATATTGAACTTTCCTACTTCCTATGAATAGTAAATGCTAGAAAAAAATAAGCTGGTTCAAGTTAATAAAGGATTTAATTGACTGTCTTCATATGCCAACTTAGATTTAAAATTTTAAATTTTCAGATCAGGTTTATGTTCTGAAAAGCACACGGCACACACATTTACAGGCCATAAATGTCAAATAACAGTAATATGAAGACTCTTTATAACTTGGTTAAATTACATTAAATTAAAATTTTATCATCAGTGTCCCCTATAAGCCTAGTCATTACTGATGAATTGAAAATGTAGTTCAGTTACACTGTAGATTCTCTTACACTGTAGATTCGCTTAGGCGTAAACCGAAGAGGCTACAGTGTTCCCTCTGCTAAACTAGTGTTTGTTATGATCAGTTTTAGTAAGAATGAGCACCCTAAGGTTCACCTCTCAGCCTAAGGCTGAGTGAGCAAACTCTTTTCCCCCCATCTGCAAGGTCCCACTTCCCCACACCATCCGCATATACACCAAAATTGCCATGAGGGCAGGAAGTAACCAAATAACACAGGTATATGGGGAAAGGAAGCAGGCAGTCATGGAACCTTTGACTCACCCCACTGGCAAGGACCACAGATACCTCTTGTGCATCTCTGTTTTAGGTACCTAGCCAGTTCCTTAATCATTGAATAGAGAAGATTCGCTCAAACCTGACCATCTTCCAGGTTCCTGTAAGCTAAAAGAAAGACTTGTGCAAGATGGGGTGTCTAGGCCTATATATGCCCAGCAGCTTTGCTGGTGACAGCTGCCCCTTCCTGGGATGTGCACCCTTGAGGATTCTCCAGTTTCTCCCATCAGCTGGCCCAGGCACCATCTATACAGTGTAAACCTGGAGCTTTACTTTGAGCTATCAGAGTTCAAGTACAATTCTGCAGCCATGTCGTGTACTGAAATAGAATACTACTATATAACTGGTTCTGTGAAAGCATCCTGACTAGTAATTAGCTCTAGATCCAGGGTAGGTTTCTGAACTTCCCTCAACCAGTTTTCTCACCTGCAGAACATAATTAACATCTGCCTTAATTTACTGTTTTGAGACCAAAATCTAAACGGAAAGCACTTTGTAAATTGTGAAGTGCTAAATTAATGTCAAATTATAGCATTAAAAAATTCATCTAAGTGCACAGGACAACAGGACCTTGGCACATTCTCATGGATTAATTCAAAATAATGGTGATAATTATTGGTCTTTTTATTGACAAGTCCATCATTGCCTAAAATTGATTGGCAATGATGTGGCATATATACATAAGAATAACTAAGCTCGCACTAAACTTCATGGACACATAAGTACAATAGTAAAGATTATTCGTTCCGCATATCAAATATAGAATTAGAAATGCATGGCATTCAGATCTGCTCTTGCTATAAACCTGCATTCTGGAGCTCCCTATTCGATCCAGTTTGTTTAACTTCACATGTTGTTTGCCTTTAGTTTCAACACTGGTGGGCCCCATAAAAAATGTTTGAGACAGACGGTAACCCCAGTTGCTTCTCTATTGGTTTGTTTGCATGTTGGAATTTTTTTTATCATCGTTACTCTGCGATTTAACAGTAGGTGGCTAATGGAAATGTTATTCGCGCCAGTGGCAGACTAAATCAGTGGGAAGTGAGGGGGCGGAGGGGGAGAGTTGGGGGAAGGAAAGGAATGTGTTTACACTTGAAGATGTCACATGAAACAGCTGGAGCCCTGAGCCCTTGATACTGGAACTGGCATTTTCTTAAAGAACTCATCTCCATTATTACACACTCCTTCACACTTAGAAATCTATTAATTTACAATTAGTTATATTGATTTTTTAGTAGATTTGTAATTTCTGTAATAATTTACAGAGTAGTACTGAAGAAATTAACTATGCCCCTTGGAAAGATAAGCCTTACTGAAAAAATAGATCCCAGCATGAGTTATTGAACACATCATCGAACGTCTGGAATTTTAGCTTTAAATTCTAAATTAATTACAGCAGAACTGATTGGGGAATGCCACTTTACTATCCAAGAAATATCCTTCCTTATCTTATCTGTACTCATACTCATAATATTTTAGTAAGGATTCTAACCAGCAGATACATGTAAGAATGCATTCTTTTTGATTTTTAGGGTAGAGGGGTAGCTCCATCTTAAGATTTAAAACAAGAGAAATTTTTCCTAACAACCCACATACACCCAGAACTGTATTTTTCCCGCATTACAAGATGTTAACAATAATATTAGTTAGAAGAGCATGCAAATGCTTGTAACTGCTTTAAATTATTAAGTTCCCTCCAAAGTTCTAGTGAGTACTAGAATGTACCAGATACTGTCAGATCTGCTAATAAGCAGTGGAAATCGGTTTGCTCAGGGCATGGAGAGGGTTAAGTCTAGTGAGGGGAGCAGCAAGATGAAGAGACAATGTTGGCACAGTGTCCCGAGTGCCATGACAGAGACACACATGGGACCTGGGGACTCAGAGCAGGACCTCAATCAAGTCAGGAGAATGGGTATACTGGGGAAGTAATCTAGGAGAACATGATTCTGTATCTAAAGCAAAAAAGAATTGAGTTGTTATGATGCTTGTAAGATGAAATGCAACTGAGTTTTTAAATTGTGTTTTCCATCATACGTTCCAGTATCATTTCAGGATAATTTCTGACCATTATATAAAATACTTCTATCCTTTGCTTGTATTGTTTAACTTTGTATTGTTTTTCCCATAATGAAGTATTTTTCAAAATGATTCTTCCTTTAACAGTAAATGGTTATATGGAAACACTATTCTCTGTTCAGAGTTGAATACATCTGAGGTCTCAGCTCACTTTGGGTCAAAATATGATAGCACCATGGGCAACAGGCCAGGGGGTGCTGGGCTCTGGCTTAAGAAATGTCAGCTGGGTGGTTGCCCTCCAAAACAGAATCACCTTGATCCAACACTACCACCTCCCAATGCACGGAGGTTTGGGATAAAGCAGGACTAACATCTGCAGCTTAAACACAATTATTGTGTGGTCTTGGAAAAGTCCCAAGTCCATTCAATGGAAAATGATGGACTTAACTAGACAGACCTCTATTAGTACCTTCCAGTTTTAAACCTTAACTCTATGAGTTGACACTAGTGGAGTCATGAGACTATTTAACCCTTTTAAGAAGTGAGAACTGCTGCACTAGCTGTGAGGGCTGTGGTGGCAGCACTAACCTCTCATAGACTCCTACAAAACAACTATCCTAATACGAACATGTTTCCTTGGCTCTTCTTTGGTAAGACTTACCTGTTTCTTCTTCTTCTGGTTTTGATGTGTGTGTGTGTGTTTTAGACTCTTTTGCTTTAAGAAAGTGTGAGATGGTATCTCATTGTGGTTTTGATTTGCATTTCTCTGATGGCGAGTGATGATGAGCATGTTTTCATGTGTCTGTTGGCTGTATGAATGTCTTCTTTTGAGAAGTGTCTGTTCATACCCTTTGCCCACTTTTTGATGGGGTTGTTTGTTTTTTTCTTGTATATTTGTTTGAGTTCTTTGTAGATTCTGGATATTAGCCCTTTGTCAGATGAGTAGATTGCAAAAATTTTCTCCCATTCTGTAGGCTGCCTGTTCACTCTGATGGTAGTTTCTTTTGCTGTGCAGAAGCTCTTTAGTTGAATTAGATCCCATTTGTCAATTTTGGCTTTTGCTACCATTGCTTTTGGTGTTTTAGACATGAAGTCCTTGCCCATGCCTATGTCCTGAATGGTACTACCTAGGTTTTCTTCTAGGGTTTTTATGGTATTAGGTCTAACATTTAAGTCTCTAATCCATCTTGAATTAATCTTCGTATAAGGAGTGAGGAAAGGATCCAGTTTCAGCTTTCTACTTCTGGCTAGCCAATTTTCCCAGCACCATTTATTAAATAGGGGATCCTTTCCCCATTTCTTGTTTCTCTCAGGTTTGTCAAAGATCAGATGGCTGTAGATGTGTGGTATTATTTCTGAGGACTCTGTTCTGTTCCATTGGTCTGTATCTCACACCAGTTAGAATGGCAATCATTCAAAATCAGGAAACAACAGGTGTTGGAGAGGATGTGGAGAAATAGGAACACTTTTACACTGTTGGTGGGATTGTAAACTAGTTCAACTATTATGGAAAACAGTATGGCAATTCCTCAAGGATCTAGAACTAGATGTACCATATGACCCAGCCATCCCACTACTGGGTATATACCCAAAGGATTATAAATCATGCTGCTATAAAGACACATGCACACGTATGTTTATTGCGGCACCATTCGCAATAGCAAAGACTTGGAATCAACCCAAATGTCCATCTGTGACAGACTGGATTAAGAAAATGTGGCACATATACACCATGGAATACTATGCAGCCATCAAAAAGGATGAGTTTGCATCCTTTGTAGGGACATGGATGCAGCTGGAAACCATCATTCTTAGCAAACTATCACAAGAAGAGAAAACCAAACACCGCATGTTCTCACTCATAGGTGGGAACTGAACAATGAGATCACTTGGACTCGGGAAGGGGAACATCACACATCGGGGCCTATCATGGGGAGGGGGGAGGGGGGAGGGATTGTGTTGGGAGTTATACCTGATATAAATGATGAATTGATGGGTGCTGACGAGTTGATGGGTGCAGCACACCAACATGACACAAGTATACATATGTAACAAACCTGCGCGTTATGCACATGTACCCTAGAACTTAAAGTATAATAAAAAATAAAAATTAAAAAATTTAAAAAAAGAATAAAAAAAAAAAAAAGAAAGTGTTATCTGGTATGGTGATTGAATCACTGATTTTATAAAGAACCATAGTCAGTGGTTTTTCCGTTTGATTGTAATTTCTTACTAGCCTGACTTTTCTCAACTCTCAGTTCCGTGAGGATACTGGCTATTCAGCAGTATCTTATTCTAGATCAACATCTGGTTCAGAATAGTTGCTTCAATAATAATGTGGCTAAGGAATGAATTAAAGAAATGTTGAAATGTCTAAAGGCCTGAATTCAGGCAAGTTAGGTTTGAGATTTTCAAGAATGTTTTGTGTTTTCCTCTATTTGTAAAATAATTGTAACAGAGATGAAAGCACAGTGGATATCATAGCTATGAGTAATCAAAGAAGCATTTTAGTTCTATAGAATTTTGTCCTGTTTTATGTCATTATCTAACATGGTACTCACCACCTACAGTGTTTTCATATTGTTCCTGAAAACTAATTCTATTCAGAGACTCAAACTGAACACCATGGCCTGAACAGTAATGCCATGAAGCTAACTAGGCTTCTGAATCAAGTGTTCTTTGCTTATTGTCCTTATTATTACCAGCATCAGCTCTTTGGATGGATGGCTCCAAATCATTATTTTTTAAAAACTGAAGAAAAAAGATTGAGGTTTACAGTCTACAATTATTTGGTATTAAATAGTGTATTAGTTAGTGTTCTGTAGAGGGGCAGAACTAATAGGATAGATGTATATATGAACGGGAGTTTATTAAGGAGTACTGACTTACAGGATCACAAAATGAAGTCCTATAATAGGCCGTCTGCAAGCTGAGGAGCAAGGAAGCCAGTCCAAGTCCCAAAACCTCAAAAGTAGGGAAGCTGACAGTGCAGCCTTCAGTCTGTGGCCAAAGGTCGAAGAGTCCCTGGCAAACCACTGGTGTAAGTCTAAGGAGTTTAAACGCTGCAGAACTTGGAGTCTGATGTTCGAGAGCAGGAAGCATCCAGCACGGGAAAAAGATGAAGGCCAGAAGACGCAGCAAGTCAAGTCCTTCCATGCTCTTCTGCCTACTTCATTTTAGCAGTGCTGGGAGCAGATGAGATGGCGCCCACCCAGACTGAGGGTGGGTCTGCCTTTTCTAGTCCACTGACTCAAATGTTAATCTCCTTTGGCAACACCCTCACAGACACAATACTTTTTGCATCCTTCAATCCAATCAAGTTGACGCTCAACAGTAACCATCACAAATAGTTTGGGTAAAAATGATTTTTAAGTTCAGTCAAAGGGATGTTGAAAATCAAATCGAATGACAAGCACAGTGGTTGGTATAAAAGGGATTTAGTAAAAACCATGTATAATATTAAAATAAGCACTGGACAGGAGGCACTGAATTCTCAGTGTCTTTATGACGTTCACTAACTCTGAGTCCTTATGAGGTCACGTTGCTTCCCTAGCCTCAAAGGAGGACAGATGTGATAATCTCTTAAATTTTCTCTAGCTGTAAAGTTTTATGATTTTACATCCCTTGAATGATACTCATGAAGACAAGGAAGAAGAAAAAAGAAACATGAACCAACTTTAAAAGTCAAGACAAAACTCAACGGGAATTGGTATTCCACATGTATTCAGACAATCAGCCAATATGGTCAGGCCATCCAAAGGGAAAGTATTGTGGTTTTTTCCTCCCCAAAGAGCTTAAAGCAGGTATTTTACATGAAAGAGTGGCAACACATGAATATTCTGAATGCTAATGCCAATGAATATTTGCCACGTTTCAGGGTCATAAATCTCATTCTCCTTGCTCACCATAAATCAGTGGGGCCTGCTGATGCTTGCTGTCTTCTGGTGTTTGTTTCTGCCAGGCCCTGGAGAATTTAACTGCTGGAGCATGGTTTCTCATTTCAAATATTAAAAATCATGATATCCCACAAGTTATAACTCACTTTCTATGAGAACAAGTGAAACTCACCATGACAAAAAGATTTCTGTGATGAACATGATGGTAGCCTGGTTCCCCCATGTGAGGTCTCCAGATTTTTGATGGGGCAGAGGCTTGGCTCATGCATTACCAATCAGTAACACGTGGCTTCTTAAAGTGATGTGCCTTTTTTCAACCATCTCCATGACCAGTGAGACAATACAGTGACAAGTGTGTAAACTATGCCATTTGCCAAGGGACAGATAAGGCACCCAAACTAAGTTACTCCCTATCCCTAGATTGGATTGTCCTCCTTATTTTAACTCAATTCTGGGCCCATGATATGTTAGTCATCTGGAGTTAGAAAATGCAATTCTTGTGGCTCATGCCTATAATTCCAGCACTTTGGGAGGCCAAGGCAGGCAGATCATGAGGTCAGGAGATTGAGACCATCCTGACTAAATTCATTCAGACGGTGAAACTCTGTCTCTACTAAAAATACAAAAAATTAGCTGGGTGTGGTGGCACGCACCTGTAGTCCCAGCTACTTGGGACTTGGGAGACTGAGGCAGGAGAATTGCTTGAAGCCGGGAGGGGGAGGTTGCAGTGAGCCGAGATCATGCCACTGCACTTCAGCCTGGACAACACAGCAAGACTCCATCTCAAAAAAAAAAAAAAAAAAAAAAAACGCAGAAAATGCAAATCTTTCCTCTTGGAGCTTTCAGACTACTTTGAAAAAGAGAATCTTCACCAATAAAGCAGTTGAGGTAAAGATAAGCTAAGTATGTTTAGATGTGAATGGAAAAGCTGTCATTTATTGAATGCATACTCTGTAGGGCCAGGCACTTTGCTAGTCACTTGATGTGCAATGTCTTATCCTCTAGAGAAGACAAGAAAGGTGATATTCTTGTTTCTCTAATGAGGAAACCAAAGATCAGAGAAATCAAGTAGAGTCCTAGGTTACACAACTAGTAGATGGTGGACCAGTATTCAAACTCATTTGTCTTTTTTAAAAAATGTTTTAATTGGACATAAATTCAAATTTACAGAAAAATGGCAAAAACATAGTCCACCTAACACTGACTTCATTTGCTTTATTATTGCAGACTGTTTTTCTATAAATACAGAAATCATATGTCATTATGTACTCAGAACTATTGGAGGGTGTAACATACATCTTAGCCATTTCTCCTAAGTACTTCAGCATGTACTTCAAGAGAATAGAGATGTTTTCTTACCTAACTACAGAAAAGCTATTAACTTCTGTATACTTAACATTGATACAATACTGTTATCTAATCTACTGTCTATATTCCAATTTCATCAATTGACTCAATATTATCCTTTACAACATTTCTTTCCCCCGTAGTACAGGACCTAGTCTAGGGTCAGATATTGAGGTTAGTTCTCATGTCTCTTTAGTCTCCTTTGATCTGGAACAGATTCTCAGTATTTATTTTTTGCCTTTTATGGTATGTAAATTTCTGAAAATGAAGACTTCCTGCTCCAATTTTTTATTTTAAAAAGTCCATGATTTTGCATTTGTCTGATGTTTCATCACGATTATCATTCTCTCCTGAATATTACAGGTGACATTATGTCTTTCTTACGATATTGCACCTGAAGGCACAGGTCTCATTGATGGCAATAATTCTGATCACCTAGTCAAGGTGTGAACTGATTACTCCACTATATAATTACTGCTTTTCCCCTTGCAACTAAAAAGCAGTCACTGGAGAGATATTGTAGGTCAACGCAAAGATATTCCGCATCAAAATTTTTCCCTACATTTAGCAATGCTTGATGATTTTTGCCTTATTCAACCTTTACTTTGATGGCTGCAAAAGGCTGACTCTCCAGTTCAGCACTTCTTCCAGTCCAAGTTCACCGCAAGCAACAACCCTCCCTTTTCTGCCATTAAATTATCAATTTATTATTGATACGGAGGCATGAATTCCTACTTTTTTCCAATTCTGTGTGATTAGTTACTATAATTCTTTTGCTACTCAAATTGTCCTAGCTGTGGTCAAAACAAACTCCTTAGTAGCTGACTTCAATGCCTGTGGCTATCTTTTTGTTGTTGTTGTTGTTGTTGCTGTTGTTGTTGTCTGTTTTCTTTTAGCACCTCCTTCCTTCCTAACATGATAAAATGCTCTAGCACTAGGAGTGTGCAATCTTTTGGCTTCCCTGGGCCACATTAGAAGAGGAAGAACTGTCTTAGGCCATGCATAAAATATACTAACATTAACGATAGCTGATGAGCCAAAAAAACAAAAAAAGTCGCAAAAACAATCTCATAATGTTTTAAGGAAGTTTATCAATTTGTGTTGGGCCTCATTCTAAGCCATCCTGGGCTGTCTGTGGCCTGTAGGTCGCAGGTTGGACAAGTTTGCTCTAGCCTCATCTTAACCAGGACCCCACTGCAATCACCCATTTCTCCAAGGAGCCTTGGTTCCTTTGAGCAAGGAATTGTATGAAAGACCAAGATCTGGATGCTGTGTGTGCTCACTGCTCATGGGTGTCTTTCAATGGTGAGTGAATTAGGAAGCATGCACATGAACCCACACACTTGCTTACACATACATACGTTCACACACACATGTAGGTGAATGCATATATACACATGCATGTGTGTGCATGTTTTTAAAGAGATAGTTCACATAAATACATCTAATTCAAGTCCATCCCACACAACATTTCTTATTTTCCCCATTTCATTTTTGTTGTTGTTGTTGTTTTGAGACAGAGTCTCGCTCTGTCACCTAGGCTGGAGTGCAATGGCGTGATGTCAGCTCACTGCAACCTCCGCCCCTCCGGGTTCAAGAAATTCTCCTGCCTCAGCCTCCGAAGTAGCTGGGATTACAGGCATGTGCCACCACACCCAGCTTATTTTTATACTTTTAGTAGAGAAAGGGTTTCTCCACGTTGGCCAAGCTGGTCTCGAACTCCTGACCTCAGGTGATCCATCCACCTCAGCCTCCCGAAGTGCTGGGACTACAGGTGTGAGCCACTGCCCCCAGCCCCCATTTCATATTTGTATGTATGTTTCATCAATCCTATGATACATTTAAAATTGTTTGGAAACTGCTTCACCCATACCAATATTTACTTGAAATTCTGCCCCTACCCCTATCTGCCTGATACTGAGGACAGGTAGTCAGATACTATGTTCTCAAATTACCTGGATTAGTTCTTCCTTTCTTTTTTTTCCACATTTATTGTGGTTGGGATATTCATTTAAAATATAATTAGGTTGACTTGTTTCAATTTGCTTTCATTTTTAGGTTTTTCAAATCCTTCTCCTCTCTAAAGATTTAATTATATTTTTCCAATATGTACTTCCTTAGTTAACCTGAGGATTGAAAGGATAGAGAGTAATGCTTCCTAATGTGAAAACTGTACAAAAAGGTATACTTAGAAAAAAATTTCTCTTTACTGTATATTTTCCATCCTGTTCTCTCCCACTCCTTGAGGATAACCAACTTCATTGTGTTCTGGATTATTTTTCTTGTTTTTGTTTTTTTTAGTTTAGTTTTGCTTTGTTTTGTAAAATAAGCAAAGGTACATATATTTTAATAATTTCCCTTATTTCTTATATAAAATACAGCCTATGTTCTTTTGTATGTCACTGTTTTCCTTTAACACCTTATCCTGAAAATCATTCTATATCAGTTTCTGGAGATCATTCTCATACCATTTTTTCCAGCTGCATAGTAATCCTGTGTATATATGTACCATAGGCCATTCAATCACTCTGTATGCTTGGACATTTAGACAGTTTCCAATATTGCAAAATTACGAATATTGCTGTAATGAATAACCTGTGTATATGTACTTTCGTATTGTTGGAGGTGTATGCTCGGGTGAACTCCTAAAAGTTGAATTGCTAGATTGAAGGATAATGCCTAGATAGCTAGAAATGGACCCAAGATGATTTTTACCCTTTTATGCTCTATCTAATAGCTATTTAAGGTTAAGCAGCTTGTTCACTGGATTGGCCTTGGCTCAAAGCAGACAATCAGGAACTGTGTGTTGGAGAGGGCCTCAGTTCCCTCATTTATAAATTGAGGTGGCTGGACTGGATGATATTTAACATATCTTCCAATTTTAAATGATTCACATGTTAGGGCTCCAGGCCTAGGTTCATATCTACATAAACTGACTGCAAGAAATAGCTCCAATTCTCCACTCACACTTCTCAGTTTTTCCCACTAAGAAGTGGAATCTTTACCCCACCCTTTGTATTGAACTGGCTTTGACCAACAGAATCTAGGAGAAGTAATGGTGCATCAGGTCCAAGTCTGGGCCTCATGGGCCTTGCATGCTTCCACACACTCTCATTTGAGATTCTGTCCTTGTTTTGTGAAAGAAAAACCTGTCCTACCACGATGAATGGCTAGAGACATATGGTCTAGTTACAGCCATCACTCTTAACCAGGTAATCACCAGACAGGTGAGTGAGGCCCTTCTAGATCCGCCAGGCCCCAGTCGACCCAGCAGCTGAGAGTTGGTGCGTGGCTAGTCTGTCTGCGATCAGCTGCATCTGGCTCAGACCAGCACTCAGCTGACCCACAGATTCAAAAATAATAACACATGGTCGTAATATTAGGACACTAAGTTTTTGGGTAGTTTCTTAAACAGCAATAGATAACTGGTACAGCAAAGGCATGGCATTGTCGTGAAGGTAACTCTGTCCAGATCTCCTAGAATGTGCAAAAGGGTTATCTTGGTCAAAGGGAAAGGCATTTCTAGGAAAGACACTATTGGATTGAACAGGGAAAGGGCTGGTCAGAGATTGCTAACATATTTTGCCCCACAGATCTCAGGAGTGTGGAGCAGGGGCCCTAAATTTGGATCCCAGTTTTGGCTTTGTAGCTCAGAGTCCCTGAGCTACGACATCTTCACGTATAAAGGAGGAAGAGGAGCCAAATCTTCAGTTCCATTTCACTCTAACTTGTCAGATGATGTGTTAATTTCATATGGTGGGGATCTAAAGTTTTGGTGAGCAACCTAGGAATCCTGACTTTTGAAGGTAACAGAAGGCAGTAAGATAAGGAGGCAGGCAGGCAGTGTTTACCTCTGCTAAACAACCATGTTGCTGCAGCACTGATGTAGCCGTCCAGCTAAGGTAGGGTCCAAAGGGAGCTTCCTTCTCATTCGCTATGGGCACTTTCAGGAAAATAGATCGTAGAAGAACATTCCACAATTTTATCCCTTTGTAAGCATTTCTGTTCAGTTACATGCACGCTTCTAAAAAATAATTTTGCCCAGAGGTAACAAGCTAAGTCAAGGATGAATAATATTCACCCACCTCAAAGGATCTCATATAGTATTTGACAGAACATCCAATTTTTGAGAAAACACCACAAAGAGATGTATTCTATTTCTGAAAATGTGACTAGCATCAACAATTAGTCCTGTCTGTCAAGCGATCAAACAAATCCAGGTTTTATTTGTATGCACTAGTGTGCTGAGCATCCTGATCATTGAAAACATCATTACAAAATATATTTGTAAAACTGCTATTTCTCCAAATAAAATATAACTAGTCATTAATTATATGTGATTTGTTGTATAGGTGAAAAAAATCTTTCTTTTTTTCTCTATTTTTTGAAAATAACATATAGACTGGCCAGAACAAATTATCTGGCATGACACAGCTCCACTGTATTGAGTAAAAGTCTGAAAGATCCCAGATAATGGGCTCTTCTCATTCACAACCTGGACACATATGGATCCGAGGTTTTTTGGGTCACTTTATAATAGTTCTCTTTAGATCAAACAACGTGAGCCTTTTGACTTGTTGCAGGGAGTTTTCCATGTGCCCTGAGTCCTTTTAAGTGGCATTTTCTACTTAGAAAGGCAAGAGCAGGGTTACTAAGAAAATGGCTGGGAAGTAAGGAGGGCACTGCTGTGCCCGGAGAGAGAGACAGGTGGCAGCAGAGATATAGTCCCAGTTCTCTCTTGCTCATTCTCTCCCTTCTCACTTCTCTTGCCAACCCCTTTGCAAGTGAGAGCGGTGTGACCTTAGGAGGCATCTTCTCCTCCAGATACACCACTTGCCAGGAGCCCTAGCCCCTGGGTGGCCTGGGGGTGGGCAGGCAATGAGAACTGAGGGCCACCAGGATACATTCGCTTTGGTGAATAAGCGATTCCTTCTATTTGAGGGGAATATCTGTCACTAAAATGTGCCAAGTGTGGTCATTGAGAACATTAAAAAAAAACCCTACCAATCACATTCTCTTACCAGACTGGGAAATGGTTCTTGAGGGATTAGGTGATAATTTCCAGAAGTTCTATGAATGAAAATCAAATTCTCTAAAACATCCTTTGCTCCTCCCCCAAACTGTCACCATACATCAAGACACTGGAGTGCTGAATGAGTTCAGGTGGGGATAATGAAAGCCTCGTAACATCGTGCTCCGGGTCCACACGAACACCTGACAAATTCCTCAGGTGTAACATGAACAGGCCTTGTCATCGTAGACTGAATGGGCATTCCTGGGAGGCCTGTGATTCGGCTCAGTGGTTAGCAAACTTTTTCTCTAAAGAGCCGGATAGTAAATATTTTAGGCATAAGTTTTCTGTCACAGCGACTCAACCCTACCACTGCAGTGTGAAAGTGGCATGGACAACACACAAACAAATGAGGACAGCTATTCCACCCTAAAGCTCCAATCAAACTTTATTTACGAGGACAGATGGCACAAAAGAAAAGAAAAGAAAGACAAAAGATGGATGGTCATAGCTTGCCAGTACCTTGTCCCCATTTGAGCTCTTTTCCCATTTAATAATTATGTTTTATTTAATTTTCTTGAATCTCTCTTCTCCTGTGTCAAGTGGAGACATTACCAGTTTCTTTACCCTACAGATTTTCAGAGTCTACCACGTAAACATTTTCAAAGGTGTGTAATACCACACAAATATAATGAGCTTTCATTATCAGTGAGATCAACATTACTGACATGAATTTAGTGTAGATTCTTCGAGGACTTTACTGTACAAAAGCAGCCTCAAAGATTCAAATAAACACATCCACAGATTGATGGTTCCTGCCCCTCCACATCAAGGTCCAGTTTCTTTTTGTTTGTTTTTTTATTTTTTTGTTGCAGGGTCTCCAGCCTAGGCTGGCATGTGGTGGCACAAGCAAAGCTCACTGCAGCCTCAACCTCCCAGGCCCAAGTGATCCCCCTGCCTCAGCCTCCCAAGTAGCTAGGACTGCAGGTGTACACCACTATGCCAGCTAATTTTTAAAATTTTTGTAGAGATAGGGTCTCACTATGTTGCCCAGGTTGGTCTTGAACTCCTAGGCTCAAGTGATCTTCCCACCTTGGCCTCCCAAAGTACTGGGACTATAGGCATGAGTCACTGTGCCCAGCCCAAGGCCTAGTTTAGATGGATGCCTATCTCAGGCCTAGCCTGCATCTGGTATTGAAATATACATTCATTCTTGGGTCAGCTTCAGTCACGTGAGGCAGTCACTATGGAAACCTATTTCTCATCCTTAGCACTAGGGTTTGAATTGGGTAAACAAACACCAAGATCCCTTCGTTAAGCTTTCCTGTCAATGATCCATTTCCTAAAATTTTCTCCTATTGTTTCAGTGTCTCTCTCTGTTGGTTTCTTTCAAGTTGTATGCACATATGTGTATCTATATAAATCCATAGGAATATATATGCAACATATAGTTGTCCTCTTTCCCTGTTGCAAAGTGGTAAAAGCCCACACAGAGACCCAATGATCCAGCTCATGACAGACTCGCTTAATGGACAATGAATCAGAAGAGGATAACAAAATCATATGCAGGCACCATGTTAGGTTCACTACTTGAGTCTTGCCAATGGAAGGGAAGGCAATAAAAAGAATCCCATTTACTTCCACTGTCATAAAACCAGAGTTCACAAGCAGCATTTCGTGTAGCATGAGATGTTCACAGGCCCTGCATCCACACACACTCATCTTTGCATTCCTGTTCCGTTGGATTCTGGCCTTTGCCAGCCTCAGTACAGGACACGGAGCCCACCCTAGGATAAAATTTATTATCAGAAACTTTGAAACAAGTAGCTGCTAAATAGAGGTTTCATAATAGAGTCAAACTCAGCTGTCACCTGCTGCTCTGTTTTGCACTGCAAATGTAGGAATATAGAAACATTTTAAGCAGCTTAGGGGCAGAAATAATGGAAAACTAGCGATTTGGATAATTTACATATTTATAGAGGCTGTGGAGATTTTAGTCAGGAAACAATGAAGAAAACAGAGTTGTCAATGATCAAATGCTGCCTGCCATGAAGAGCTAAACCCAGCAATTTACAGCTAAACTCAGTTACACCTTTGAAATTACTGCAAAAAAGGAAGGGAAAATAAAACACCAATAATATGCATTTTGGTTGAGGTTATCAGCTTTAAAACTCTATAAAATGAATGCACCTGAGCATATGAGATTTCATACAGGTAAAAAAATATCATTACAGAGAATATCAGCACAACTGAAAAATGAACTGTGCATGTGGATGATAAGGTTTCATGTGCTGCTCTCTTGGGAATATCTGCATTTTTATGGGAACAAAGGCCTCAGTCAAAGGAATAACTCTTTAAGAGTACAATCCAAGATATCACGGGCAGAGGAAAAGATCCCTCCCACCCCTGTGGGGTCCTGGCTGATGTCCTCACTGTGTCTCAGAGCCAGTGGTCATCTGCTGTTTGTAGGGTCTGCATTCCCCACATTATTTGCTCCAAAAGGCGAGTTAAATTTCCCTATCACCTACCAAGCGCAGTGCCCACGTGAACACAGAGATATTCCCAGGGTAGATATTAGGTTGGTGCAAAAGCAACTGCATCTTTGCCATTGAAAGTAATGGCAAATTAAAAGTAATGGCAAAACTGCAATTGCTGTTGTACCAACGTAATAATATGGGCAACACTTTTCTCTCTTATCCTGTAACCTATGTGCAGATTTGATGTCCATTGCCCAGCATGGAAAAAACAAGAAGGGAGGAGAGAATATTTACTGAGCTCTTGCTGTGTGACTTTATTTGTCATAGTAGCATTATGGGGTAGGTGTTATCATCTCTATTTTATATGAAAAGAAACTAGTTCAGAGAGTTCAGGGAACTCACCCATGAAACCACAAGGGGCAAGGGGTAACACTGGTAGGTGGTATTCAGCTCCCATTATTAATGTCACATTCATGGTGCCCTACAGGATGTTGCCCTTCAAATCTACAGACTGAGGCTCTGCTTTTTAGCAACGCATAGGTTACCATCAAGTTGTCCTACAAATCGATTTGCTAACCACCAGGATTTGACTTTTATTTCTCTACATAATAGCATGAATTGAAGGTTTGTAAGAGGATAAAAAATGGTGATTATAAAATCAGGAAAAGTAATTGTATCATACCATCATTCTATCCTTTCAGGCCATTTGTACCAGGTTCCATATAGCTCCCAACTTTGTCTTCCTGGACTCTGTGTTATTTAGTCATAGCTTTACAAGTTGGCATGCTAGTGCATGGATAAATAAATACCTGAAGTAGGTTTTAATTGACTGATTGGCTGAACAACTAAATCATGATCATGTTTTTCCTCTTGTTGTGAGACTGGGGGAGAGGTTAACAGCATCCAGACTGGGAAAGAAGGAAAAAGATGTAAGTAAAATGCAAAGGGAAAGAAAAATGAACAATGGAGAGGTGGGTAGAGTTGGGTAGGGGGTGGGACACCACAGGTGAACACAGCCTATCTATGCTGTGGGTGATGCTCATCCATTTCCCTGGTACAACAGCAGCATGCACCAAGGTTTGGGGGCAGAATGAGCCTGGGACTGAGGATAGATGATGTGGGTGGGGCACTGCCCAGGTTCTGAGCCTCATTTCTAGCTAGTTCACTTTAATTGAATCAATTTTTCTCATCTGTTCAATTTTCTGTCTTTCTAAACACAAGAAGGAAATAAAAGCCTGCTTCTCACAGTGCTGTTGAGTATCCTTCTTGGGGGATACTGGCCTACAGTATCCTCCATAGGCCCATGTAAGTCTGCATCTCTTAATGAGAGGGCTGGCTAACTTTGAAGACTGGAAAAATTCATGGAGACATCCAAGCAGAATTTTTCAAACCTCTCTTAATCATAAAGCATCCTGTCCCATTGATTACCTACTTCCTACAAATTCCAGCAACATTTAAAAATAATTTTCAATGGAAAACCTAAAAAGGTACAATCAGGGGATTAGCTGCAAGCCCAGAGGTGCCAAGCAGATTGAATTCATGAGGCTCTAGAGCTTCAATTTCATCAAGGGTGGACTAAAGTAGTTGGTTGGACCCAGGATCTTTCTTTTTTCTTTTTTCTTTTTTAGAAGGAGTCTCACTCTGTTGACCAGGCTGGAGTGCAGTGGCACAATCTCAGCTCACTGCAACCTCCGCCTCCTGGGTTCAAACAATTCTCCTGCCTCAGCCTCCCGAGTAGCTGGGACTACAGGCGTGGACCACCACACCTGGTTAATTTTTGTATTTTTAGTAGAGATGGGGTTTCACCATCTTGGCTAGGCTAGACTCAAACTCTTGACTTCAGGTGATCCACTGGCATCTGCCTCCCAAAGTGCTGGAATTACAGGCATGAGCCACCGCACGAGCCACTGTACCCTGCCAGACCCAGGATCCTAAATGGGAAACCACCTCAATTGCAAGAGTGAAGGTTACTTTAGACTACTGGGCTCTTCCAGACTGAAAGAGATTTGGAGACAAACTGAAGCTTCAGAGGAGGCCCTCTTCATGTATCCTCTGACCTTCTGTGAAGTCAGTGCCCAGTGTTGAGGTAAAAGGAAGATTAATCAGACTCAGGCAGACGTCAAGCATCAAAATGTTCCATAAAAGCAGAGTGAGGCAGCTACTGCACTCACTGGCTATTGCAAGAAAGTACCTTGAAAAAACTATTCGTCAGGATAAAGCCACCTAAATCCTTAAGCTGCAGCTCTCAGCCTAAAATAGTAAACTTAAAAATGATTTCGGCTGAAGTTAAGGTTACTCTCCTATGGAATGTCAAAAGAAATGTGTTCTACAGACATTAGGAAAAAGACTTAAAATGCTACCTGCCGCAAGACTTTTCTGGAAGCATGCATTGCATGTTGTTTGATCTATTCTTAAGGTAGTTTATGATTTTATATAAGTATGTAGACTTCTCCCACCTCATTGAGCACTGATTCCTGATATTCTACCAAAAATGACTTACAAATTATCCTACCCATGCCTCTTCCAGCAGCTGTCCCTGCTAACTAAGCATCAACAGAGAAAGGGCATTCTTCAAGAATAAATCACTGCTCCAGGCACTTGTCAATGGCCATCACCAAATGGTTTCTTTTCAGCCTTGATCCTCTTCTTTCCTGAGTAATTTTAAGGGTGTTCTGTTGGCCAGAAACAGGATCTGTAGAATCTGGGGTGTAAAAGCCAGAAGGAAGGCATGACAGAGGCCACTGAATCCAGCCTTCTACTTTCACCCATGAAGAATATAAGCCCAGTGGCAGAGAAGAAAGTTGGTATATCTTCAAAAGTGCAAGGTAAAAATTCATTGTAGTCTAATTTTCTGTCCGTGGCTAAGCTCCAGGCCCTGCCAATGTCGCCAAAAGGCAGAAAAGAAGATAAAGGCAATCAAAATAGAGAAAAAAAGTATTAGCAAAAATTCAAGTAAAAGTATCTATGGTGAAAAATCTTCAGAAATTATTTTTCCTTTTTTCTTCATTAAAAGCGTTCTCAAATCTCAAACAATTTGGCATTGGGATGCTGTGTTACTATTTCCATAAGAAATACTTGAGGACACAATTTATAATTTATAAACTGTCCAGGGCCACTAATTCAAAAAGCATTTTCTGAGATCTCGCTGTGGGCCAGGTGCTGGGACAGCAGGAAAAAAGGCCCCACACAGCCCTCAAATTGCTCACTGTCAAGTGGGTTTCAGAGCATGGAGCTTTGCAACATATCAAAACAACTACAAATCCCTTTGGCACAATAAAAGGCAAGCCTCAGAGGATAGGAGTCTTTGGCATTTGATTGAGCATAGTGGAAATTTATAAGAAAATTATCTTGTGGACCCACACATTTTTAGAACTCATCTAAAAGTTGATATTTACCCTTCTTTGAAATCAATTAATTTTCTGGAGCTCCCTGGTGTATTTTATTCATGTGAAAATTAGATCCGTGGTTTTAAGAAGACCTAAGTTTTCATGTTCAACTTCACGATTTTATATACGATCAGTAAGTCATGAATTACATACCAACACATTGACAATGATTACATCTAGGTGGTAAGATTAGAGGTGATTTTTTTTTATTTTTGCCTATCTATATTTTCTAAAATTTCTAAACATTTGGAATAAAAAATAGGCACAGGCTGGGTGCAGTGGCTCATGCCTGTAATCCCAGCACTTTGGGAGGCCAAAGTGGGCAGGTCACCTGAGCTCAGGAGTTCGAGACCAGCCTGGCCAACATGGCAAACCCTGTTTCTGCTATAAATATAAAAATTAACTGGGCGTGGTGGCATGTACCTATAATCCCAGCTACTCCAGAGGCTGAGGCAGGAGAATCACTTGAACCTGGAGGGAGGTGGAGGCTGAGCAGAGATTGTGCCACTACACTACAGCCTGGGTGACAGAGTGAGACTCTGTCTCAAAAGAAAAAAAAAGGCCAGGCATGGTGGCTCATGCCTGTAGTCCTAGCACTTTGAGAGGCCAAGGCGGGCGGATCACCTGAGGTTGGGAGTTCTAGACTGGCCTGACCAACGTGGGGAAACCCCATCTCTACTAAAAATACAAAATTAGCCAGGCATGGTGATGCATGCCTGTAATCCTAGCTACTCAGGAGGCTGAGGCAGGAAAATTGCTTGAATCCAGGAGGCAGAGGTTGCAGTGAGCCGAGATCGCACCATTGCACTCCAGCCTGGGCAACAAGAGCGAAACTGCATCTCAAAAAAAAAAAAAAAAAGGCATAAACTCTATTTTAAAACCATTATGTTAATTTTGAGCTATGTTCTAATGAAGAATATACACATATGTGTAATGTAAAAAATTGGACAAAACAGTAGAATTTCTTCCAAATTCAGAGTATCTGATGGGGGAAAGAGATATCTCTGGTAAAGCTGGCAACCAGAAGTGGGAAAAGCAGTCAGGAGTCCCAAGCTCCTCAGCTTAGCTTGCAGGGGCTACAGGAAGATCAGCCCAGGCAACCAGGTGTGAGGGGAGCCACTGACTTTTGTGACAAAGGAGTCTGGCTTGGGGAAGAGAAATCATGAGTATACATGTATGAGGGCAGGGCAAATGACTATAACAAACAGACCCACACTGTAATGGTTCAAACACATTAGAATGTTTTTCTTTCTCACATAGTCCAATCTGGGTGACAAGAGTGGCAGAGGCTCTGTTCCATGCACTTCTTCCGAGACCCAGGCTAGGCACTAGCTCTGCCATCTTAAACATGTGAC
Source organism: Trachypithecus francoisi (assembly GCF_009764315.1). NCBI lineage: Eukaryota > Metazoa > Chordata > Mammalia > Primates > Cercopithecidae > Trachypithecus > Trachypithecus francoisi. The sequence goes on from NW_022681460.1 coordinate 67,833,882, forward strand.
TTCCTCTGGTAGCTCTGGTCTAGCCATAGGACTAGAGCTGGAGTCCATGGAAGAGGATATTGGAGCACCTTTGGAAGCTTTTTGGGGCCAGGCTTGTAAGTTATACATATCACTTTCACGCATATGCCAATGGGGAAAACTAGTCCTCTGGCTACATAGGAGGCTGTTATATGCATCTGGGCAGTCACAGATCCAGCTGCTATTAAAGAAGAGAGGAACTAATGTTAGTGAATAGCTGGCAGTTAGTGCCACAGAAGGATGAACCACAGGAATGAGACAGCTAATAAGAGACTGGTTAAGAGGCATTTCCTGGAAGCAGAGTGATAAAACACAATGTGGAGAATGTATAGCAACATTTGTACAGTCTGCTTCATAGACAAAGAAATCTGGAGACTGCATACTCTAGGACCACCTTGGAAATTCACAATGCCTGTTAGAATATTAAGTGATCTTTGAAGCTCTTTTTTTTTTTTTTCAAGATGGAGTCTCACTCCGTCGCCCAGGACGGAGTGCATTGGCGTGATCTCAGCTCACTGCAACCTCCACCTCCCAGGTTCAAGCAATTCTCCTGCCTCAGCCTCTTAAGTAGCTGGGACTACAGGCATGTGCCACTAAGCCAGGCTAATTTTTATATTTTTAGTAGAAATGGGGTTTTACCATGTTGGCCAGGTTCCTCTCAAACTCCTGACCTTGTGGTCCACCCACCTTTGCCTCCTAAAGTGCTGGGATTATAGGCATGAGCCACCGCACCTGGCTGATCTTAGAAGTTTTATAAAAAATAAATCTAATGTTTATAGAAATATCTGCTTAACCTTCCTAGCATTATCCACACATACTTGACAGCGAATCAGCTTCCATTTGTGGTCAGTCCACCATCTTGAAATGACTGCTGTTAGACGATGCCATTGGCCATGCTTCACTTCTGAATCTGTACTGAACAGGTGCACATTTAGCAAAAACATGCATTTCCTTAGTCCTAGTGTTACAATAAGAAGATATTCAGGATGTTAAAAATGGATTCGGTTGAGTTTTTATTTTGTTCTATCTTTACCATAAAGAATAACCTTGAAGTAATCAATCAGATCAATGTTTTATGTCTTCTTTCCCCATCCATATAATGAGGGCCAGGATATTGACCTAACTTGTAATGCATTTTACAAAATCAACATAAAGGTTTATATTAATGTGATTAATTAAATTAGCAATGAAATGACTAATAAGTAATTAGCCATGGAACAGTGACTCGACTATAATTGCATGTGCAAGGATTTGCTACCTCTCTTGAAGGCCTGACCTCATAGAAGAAATAATTAACACTACTCCTTACCTTCTGATATTATAGATGACCAAGGCTGTGGCTTTAAAAGATCTTTTCTGGCAAATGAATTCTTGTAAGGTGTACAAAAACTGATGCCTTACAATGTGGCCAAAAAAAATTTATTAAACACTTATTTTAAACTAGGTTTTATAGGAAATCAAAAAAGGAATTTTGCACTGTTTCTGACTTCAGAATATACAGGTGTGCACATAATTATGACAAAAATCAGAATGTGATAAGAGGGCTGCAGGAAATTGCTTTTTAGGGTAAACTGGAAGAGGAACAGAAAAAGTTTCAAGAAGATCATAGTAGTTAAGCCACTCTTTGAAGAATGATTAGAAACTCAGTGCAAAAGGTCAGGATGGTGAGTAAGAAACACAGGATCACAGGATATTTCTCACAATTAGAATCAATTAGAATTAAGAGAAGAATTAAATCTTTAATTGGCATTAATCATACAGGTAGCTAGGAGGACACAGTGAACTCTTTAGAATGGCTTTCTCAAAGTGTGGGCAGATGATTTGCTTGGTGACAGGTTCATGTAAATTCTGAGAAAAAGTAAGGCTCCCATGGTCAAAAAGTTAGTTGGAGAAATACTAGGTTAAATAAGGTTAACTCTATGTCATTACCATGTGTTACTGGGAGCACAAGGGTATGCAAATGAGCTCCATGAATCCCTAAGAAGAAGATGCAGAACAAATAATTTTTCAAAACTAAATCAAGGTCCAAACTTTCTCAGTGTAGTTTCCTTCACATTGTACCTTAGGGACAGTTAAAACCCTAACTGCATTTTATAATGTGGCTTTGATACATAGCATTTTTGAATGCAACAAATGTGACAAATGTCAAATGAACACAGTTTTAACAAGGGTTTAGAGCCATCTCTGAGAGATGTACAGGGTCATTTGGACCAGGAATGATTGATTTTTTTCCCCTCCATACTATTCAAGGCTTTTGGAAAGCCACAATTACAAAAGCAATGTAATATCAGAAAATATTCAGGCCCTATGTCATAAGAGGAGACTATTGATTCCTGAACTAGAAACAGTATCTAAGCCAATGAAGAATGAGGAGAGAAGGCCATTCTGGAAATAAAGAATATCATTAAGTATCATGTTAGGGCTGAGGCGCCGAGAATCTTTAATAATTCAGAAGTTAATTTACCTGGTGGAAACTGAGGAAATGGAACAGGGATACTGGTAGGGGATTCCTGATGAAGTGTAAGGAAATCAACACGAATACATGAATGTGAAGGGTTGCTTAATAATATTCTACCTATAAAAAGTGTAACATGAAGTCTTAGCAATGCCTCCTAGTGCTGCCTATGGAATAAATGCTAAATAAGTGATTATATCAAAGCTTCCATTATTGTGGTCAAGTTTCTGATTCTTTTCCACTCTTTCAGATACAGATGCCTATCCTCATACTTTTAGTTCCAGAAAACTGGCAGATTTCTGACTACCCTGAGTATAATAGAAATGGTCACATCCAAATGTGAAAATGATCTACAAAGAAGTTATTTAATCCAGCATGAAAAAAAACTACTTTCGAAAGGGCACATAGTCTTTTAACATATTACAACAAATGAATACAGGATGAACTTCAGGAAAGGAGAAGATAAGATTAGTTCTTACGTAACCATACCAAATTGTCATTTTGCAGTCTTCAAGAATGACACCTGATGAACTCTCTTATTTGTATAAAATTACTTTCCACTTACATAATTGAGATAAATACGCTTTAAATAACCCTGTTTCAATTAACTATCCTACTTCTGTATAAACACATAGATGTGTATGGATGTATAAACCATAAATTAGGTAACATTTACCAAGTACGTACTGTGGGCTAGGCATTATTCTCAATTCTTTATGTATCTTAACCTATTTAATCCTTATAATATCTCTATAATACTGGTACTATCATTATCCCATTTTACAGATGAAAAAATTGAGGCACAGAGATGTTAACTGACTTGCTCAGAGTGATACAGCTAGTAATTGATGAAGCTGTGATATGAACCCTGACCAACACACTCTTAAGCTTTTAATGCTACTTCTTCTATGTGCATTGCTTCCTTTAGAAAAATAAGGTTCTGAGCCCTTAGACCCTACCTAAGTATTCAAATAAATTTTGTCATGATTCTAAAAAAAATCCCTACCTTTTTGTTTTATAATAGAAAAAACGAGATAGGGCAAAACGTTCATAATAACTTCCCAAAGAACAGGCTAAAAGTTTATGCTTTTGAAAATCATAATAAAACATGACAGGTGGCATTACATCTAATCTGGGGAGTCACCTGGCCTCCTCCTTCCTTAACTCTTCTAGCAATAGGTTGACCTGCTGTGTTTGAGTAGCCAAGTCGCTTACATTCAAAGCGACATAGATAACTGGCACAATTAGTGACAGTGAGAAAACAGAGAGGGTTTCTGTTTTCCCAGAATTATCTAGGTGACTCTCCTGCAATTCTTCATTCCTGCTTGGCAGGTGAACTGCCGACCAAGCACCCATTAGCCTCCTGTTTCCTATCTCACTTGCGTCAGCATCACGGGCTGGGGCAACCCTGTTCATTATGGGGCTGGTCTTACTACTGCAGCACTGCTCATTATACGAATGACCTGTGTGTAGACTTTTGCGTCTCCAGCAAAATGATGAAAGACAAAATAGGAGAACTGGCTCATTTCCCAGTGAGCTCTTGCAAATTCCTTGCATGTTTCAGAGTGTATCATGGCTTTATCAACTCAGCATCGAGAAAATGATCACAATCTCCGCTTCATGTGAGCCATTTTGGTGTATGGAAGCGACCTGTCACAGCCTTCCCCCTCCTTTGACCCATCCTCCATGGGGCCTGACAAGTTGGGAACGATCCTTGCTCTACAGTTGTTACAATCATTCCCTAGTACAGAACTGCACTGGTTCAAGACCAACAGGACATCCAGGGGCTGTAGATTGGGACTTAGTCTTCAAGACTTCATGAAGACTGGGTCTATCCTAAAAGAAATAAAGTCCAATGAAACTATCAGATAGATTCACATTTGCTTTTAGCATCACCAGTTTACCTTCTTGCTTCCCTTCTTCCTTCTCTCTCTGGGACTCCTTCACTGGCCTGCCTCCCTGGAGCTGGACAGTCTCTCCCTCAACTCATCCAAAACTTATACCAGGGAAAGGACCCAGATCAAAAAGTTTACCACTTGGTATGAATAATTTATCTCTACCTAGAGTGTGAGCTCTTCTAACTAATTGTGGAATACAAGCCTTTGGTCTGTGTAAATTAATTTCAACTATCAGGGAGGAAATAGTAGAGGCTTTTGTAAGGGAGAGCTTTCCCAGAAACCCTGAAATTATTCCACACACAAAGGTCACAACTCAAATGTCTACAGATGCCATTCTGGTAACGTGAATGAATAGAATAGGCTGGAGTAAGACAAGAGGGAGCGGTGATGTCTACTGCATGCTAGCGAGCTCATGCCTTCTCTAAGGATGCTACCTCTGTAGTTATGGAAGAATACTAGCCTAGCTCTGCTAGACAGATAGTCTATTTTTTTCCATAGAAGGAGAAAAATATTTCCTTTTCTGTGATTTCGTCTCGTTTTTAAATTTTGGCAATCAATTGAAAATCTAAAAACACTCTGTAGGCCTTACAAAAACACACTGTGGGCCTGAGCTGTTCCCAGAACATGCAGTTTGAGACTTCGGCAATTATCTTCTCTCCAGCTGGTCCTTAGCCCCAAGCCCCGCAACTCTTATATATTTAGGTTAGGTATAGTGATAGTCCCAAATTGGATCTGGGTCCCAAGGCTGCTCATTAATATCTTGCATGAGGAAAATGCTTTACAGTTTTCAATGCACTGTTAACACACATTATCTTTTTTTTTTTTTGAGACAGAGTCTCATTCTGTCACCCAGGCTAGAGTACAGTGGTGCAATCTTGGCTCACTGCAACTTCTGCCTCCCGGGTTCACGCCAGTCTCCTCCCAAATAGCTGGGACTACAGGCACCCACCACCATGCCCAGCTAATTTTTTTGTATTTTTAGTAGAGAGGAGGTTTCACTGTGTTAGCCAGGATGGTCTCTATCTCCTGACCTCGTGATCTGCCCACCTCAGCCTCCCAAAGTGCTGGGATTACATACGTGAGCCACCACGCCCGGCCAACACACATTATCTTATTTGATTTTCACAATCATCAATCAAGCATATTCTTATTATTGGTTATAGGGTGATATATTATTATCTGCTTGATCATGATTATATATGTGTATATATATATAAGAACATATATGTATACATATGAATACATAAGTTACATATGATAATACTATATGATTATATGCTATAATATGATACAGCAAGGCTCTCCCTAAATTCTTAAAGGCAAACTACAGACATTATATGCAATGAATAAGACCAAATTATTAAAAAGGAGACCTTGGAGATAATATTTCCTGAGTCAGAAATTTAAAAAGCAAACCATTAGCTATATTCTAACAGGATAAATAACTGAACATAACAGGATACTGATCTTTTGGTAGTGAGGGTGTTGGTGAGTTTGGTAAAGATGCTTGTGCGGGGAGGAAGTGCCCATCCTGGCACTTTAGGGAAAACCAGTTCTGACCTAAGCACACAACTCAGCTTGTTCTGTCCTAGAGGGAGATAAACAAATGACTACCACAAATTGAACCCACTGGCTTACCAGAGCCCAGAACCTGCTCTTGCGATTCACTGGTTGCTCACTGAGTAACCTTCTGATCATAATTTGGCATTTGATCTAGATATTTTTAAAGGGAGTAGATGCATTGGCTGGGAGAAGTGAGTATTGAGTCTTCTTGGCAGTCATCTATCATGCTGTAAATTTATAAATTGGTAAGCTGGCATATAAGTCCAAGTCCCGTGGGCATGCTTAGCATCGGCCACTGAGGGAAGGGTCAGCTTCAAAGTCATAGAAAGTAAGATTTGGAGCCTGACAAGCCAAATACCAGGCCCTCAGCTGGGATCCACTTGCCACGGTCAATGTCATCTTCTGAAGGATCCTGACAGCCTGCAGCTGGCATCCTACATGCTCCTCACCTGGCTACTCTTTTTTCTTTCTTTTTTATTTTAAGAAAAATCTCACTCTGTTGCCCAGGCTGGAGTGCAGTTGCCCGATCTCTGCTCATTGCAACCTCTGCCTCCTGGCTTCAAGTGATTCTCCTGCCTTAGCCTCCCAAGTAGCTGCGATTATAGGTGTGTGACACCATGCTGGGCTATTTTTTTTTTTTTTTTTTGTATTTTTAGTAGAGACAGGGTTGCACCATGTTGGCCAGGCTGGTCTCAAACTCCTGACCTCAAGTGATCCACCCGCCTGGGCTTCCCAAAGTGCTGGGATTACAGGCGTGATCAACTGCACCTGGTCTGACTACTTTTTTATAATCCAAATTTCCATTTGCTAGAGAAGAATTGAAGGCCCCCAGGAATGAGGCGATTTGCCCCAAGCCTCACAACTAGTAAGCACATCTCTGAGCTGGGTCATGACCTTGATCGCTCCTATGAGGCCACTTCTCTTTCCACCACACCATGCTTTCCAGTCTTGCCCTGCTGTTACTGCTAGAAATGACCTTCACGCTCCGATCATTTTCCACAAATGTCTAAGTACAGGAGCTGACCTGGCCCCCTCCTCCAAGAGTGCTCTCCTTTGGGCAGTCCAGAGTAGCCCAGAGCTAAGGCTGGTGATGCAATTCAAGAAGGGTCGCTTGCTGCCACCCAGGATGCATTTCAACACACGCACAGTACAGCCTAGCAGGTTCTCTTTCCCCCTCTCTAGTTTGTGTCTAAACCTGCAAGTGAAGCTTGTGGTTAAGCATGTAAAGCTGGGGCCATAAGATTTTTTAAACAGCTTTATTGTACCATAATTCACATAGCATAAACTTCACCCATTTAAAATATACATTTCAGTCATTTTTAGTATATTTAGAGTATAATCTAATCATCATCCTTTGATTTTAGAACATTTTCTTTTAACCTCAAAAAGAAACCTCATTCCCATTAGCAGTCACTTCCCCCCCAACTCACCTCCAGACAACCACGGATCTACTTTTTGCCTCTACAGATTTGCTTCTTTTGGATATTTCATATAAATGGAATCATGCAATACATTGTCTTTTGTGACTGGCCTCGACTGCTGAGTGCAGTTCTTTTGAGGCCCATCCATGCTCTGCATGGCTCAATACTTCAATATTGGTGCTATGAAGACTTGGGAATAATGATTGTGGCCAAATCCCCAAACTGCACACTTTGCTGGTGATGCGCCTTTTTTTTTTTTTTTTTTTTTGGCTAATGTTCTTTTCTATATTCCAGTGAATTAAAAAAAAAAACCTCCCACATTATAATATTTCCACTTGGAGAATTTTTACTACCATCATTTTAATTTAAATAATATTACTTTAAAAATTAGAATCTGTTGCTCTTTCTGTTATTGGGTTAAATTTTGCACATCCCGTCCCCACATCCACCTTTCCTCCCCGCTGGTCAGATCATGTGGCAAACCATCCTGCAGAGACTCCCGCGCCCGAACTGGACCATGTACCTCCTCTCCTTCCAGAGCTCTGAGATCAGCCCATTTAGCACCAAGGAAGCTTCCTTCAAGTCCACAGGCAGAATGAGTTGTCCTGTCTCTGAGCTCCCCCAACCCCAGCCCCAGGTCAGAGTCCAGCCCTTATCTCAGGGATTTCCAGTTGTTTATTCTGAATGTCTCTGCAGTGATGCTGAGCTCCATGAGGGCAGGAATTAGGCCTTGGCCATCTTATCCCTCACATACCCCCACCCACCACACAATGTACTCAACATATGTGTTACAGATCAAATTGAATTAAAAGACAAGGACAGTAATGTGACCTTTCTGGAGAATGTAGAAAGTAACAGGAAAATAACAAAGCTCCCCAAAGGCCTCAGGTGCACTATCAGGACTACCAGGAGAACAATTTAATCACAGAGAGGTTCCATAAAACCTGAATAAAACCTTTGAAGATAAAATAAGTTTGTGGAAGCTATGCCACATGCAACACACTCCCTCTTGCCTTTACTAATCAAATATTAGTGCTTAAGACCAGCTGTCTCTTTCAATTTCCCTGACTTTGGAGTCCTACATTCCAAAAATTGTCTTTGAAGACAACATTTCCAGGTCCAGTTTCTTGGGAATAGCATGGCTTATTTGGTACGGTGTCTCTGTCTACAGAGGAAGGCTTTACCCACAACAAAATCTGATTGCTATAGGGATCTTAGAGGCCACTTGATTTTCTAATGTGGCCGAGGTCAAACCAGTCAGCCTCTTTCTTCGATCTTCTATCCCTGTGTTGAAGTGCCATGTGCTTTTATTAGGATTTGGAGGTATATGATTGGCAGCAAAGTCAAGGCAGTGTAATGGAATCAAGCCTTTCATTACTCTCATTTGCTCGGCTTTACAGGATCTGAACAATGGCAGGAATAGGAAGGGAACAGTGGATGCCACCTGCAATGCTCTATCTTGGGCTCACCTCCTCGCCTTGGACAGCCTCCCTCACTCTGAATTCCTCTGGCAAATGTGTCAGCATCTGATGCTGCTTCCATTTTCATTCTCATATTTCACTCTGGGAGTAGATACATGGCTAGACCTGACAAGAATAAATTTATAAGGATGCAAGCTACAGAAAGCCTTGAATATATTCCAGTTAAAGGTCTATGGGGGCAACAAGGAAATCATCTCTAACTTATTTTTGGAGCACTGTAACAAGGGCATTTTCCAGGGGAGAAAAATCATGTTTTATTGTTGCACTTGTAATGTTCATGGCTGTTAAGGACTTTGCCACCTCTAAATGACAATACATTAAAGAGAGCATTTCAGCATCTGCAAGAAAAGGCAGGGTCAGTGCGTACAGCTGGCCTGGGCTCCTCCAAAGCTTTTCACCAAATAAAATCGATGCCTATGTATCTTGATGTTAGAGTTAGGCTATTGGTTTTTAACTAATCAAGCTTTGTAGCAATTCTTGCCCGCAGAATAATTTTTATTAATGAGAGGTGAGATGAGAAAACTCCACTTTGCCTTGAGCAAATCTGATATGCTAATACTTCCTATTACTGAAATGCTAATGAATCAAAATTTAATCCTCAAATAGATAGAAAGGAGCACAGAGTTTAGAATCATGACTTCGATGTGATTTCCTTTTCTGCCCCTTGCTGGAGAGGTAGTTTCCAAAAAAATGAGCCTCAGTTACTTAATTGGTAAAATGGGCTTTTCTTGAGTATCAAATGAGATCGTGTATGTATCTTGTATATAGTAAAGCACACTAAAAATATAAATTCTATGCAAATAGAACAACTGCCTGCATGAGTGCATATGAATATTCACGTCCTCAGAGATAAATGGGGTCTGTTTCTGCTGTGTTTAATATGGGATTTCCTAAAGAATTGCTTAAGAGGGCATATAAATACTGCTTAGCAAAATATTTCCCCCCAGTAGGTCTCATGGATGCACTGCTGGCATCACTGAACAGCAGCATCAGGACAAGTCTCAGAACTGTATCATTAGGAACTGGGCAGATTGGGAACTTATTTTTCTGGGTGACCTATGGAGTCAGTATTAAAAAGTGGCATTAGGCTGGGTGTGGTGGCTCACACCTGTAATCCCAGCACTTTGGGAGGCCGACACAGGCAGATCACAAGGTCAGGAGACGGAAACCATCCTGGCCAACATAGTAAAACCTTGTCTCTACTAAAAATATAAAAATTAGCTGGGTGTGGTGGCATGTGCCTGTTGTCCCAGCTACTTGGGAGGCTGAGGCAGGAGAATCACTTGAACCCAGGGGGGTGGAGGTTTTAGTGAGTGGAGATCATGCCACTGCACTCCAGCCTGGTGAGAATGAGACTCCATCTCAAAAAAAAAAAAAAAAAAAAAGATGGCATTAGACACATGGAAAAGAACATAGAAATCCCCTAAAAGATGATAAATTAAACAAAGTATATCTGTATCATGGAATACTATGCAGCCTTTGAAATGATGTTTTGGAAGAATCTTGCATGACATGGAGAAATAGTCATGATATATATTATGAAAAATAAGTAGGCTATTAAACAAAAATGTATATATTCATTTTTATCTAAACCTGTCTGTGCAAACTTATGTCTAGAGAAAAGACCAGAAAGAAATACATCCAAATTACTCCCATGTGAGTACAAAAATGGGATAAGGTCTACTTAAGAACTGTTCATCTTTTAAAGATAAATTTTAGATGACTATAAAATTAATATGAACAGCAATTTTACCTTGAATGCTAAAAAATAATGTACTCATAAGCTGATGAAAAGACAAAGCATTAGTACAGAACATATCAAGCAATAGTGTCAACAGATCCTGTGCTGCTTAGAACTGACCTGGTGGAAGCTACCACATTTTGAGAAAAAGGCTGAAAAAAAATGGAGTTTATGCAGCGAAGGAAGATCAACAGCCATCCTCTTGCTAAGTGTTTTCCACCTAGCGGGCCATTTAATCCTTATGACAATCCTGTGCATTCCATTCTTCTGTTTTACTATGGTTTTTGTATTTCTATATAATAATAACCAAGAGGTGGTGGAATGCAGAGTGCTTCATGAGCTCTGGAGTCAGATTCTCACTTCAAATTCTGGGTCCATAACTTACTAAATGACTTTGGGCAAGTGACGTAACTCTTCTAATCCTCCATTTCCTCATAAGTAAAATGGGGATAGTAATACCCACAAGTATAAGAATGTCAAATACTAATCACAGTTCCTGACACACACTTTCTTTTTCTTTTTTTTTTTTTTTGAGCAGAGTTTCGCTCTTGTTGCCCAGGCTGGAGTGCAACAGCGCGATCTTGGCTCACTAAAATCGCCTCCCAGGTTCAAGCGATCTTCCTGCCTCAGCTGGGACTACAGGCATGTGCCACCACGCCCGGCTAAGTTTTTGTAGTTTTAGTAGAGAGAGGGTTTCATCATGTTGGTCAGGCTGGTCTTGAACTCTTGACCTCAGGCAATCTACCCACCTCAGCCTCCCAAAGTGCTGGGATTACAGGCATGAGCCGCTGTACCTGGTCCATACTGATTACTTTTAAAATGTTAGTTTTTATTATTCAAAAAGTGTCAGTAATTGAAGAGATCTACAGTTATTATTATTTTTTTTAATGGAGAGATGAGTATTATAGTTGTCGCAATAGATTCTGGGCAGAACCTAAATTAATCTGAAGGAATTTCAAAATGCAGGAGCAGATGGTAGATGTCTCTAGGAGTAACCCCCTCTGCTGTGTATTAAGGAGCTGTCTTTCCCATCCCATCTCTTATTCCAAGTTCTCTGAATATTTCCTTTTTAGTTAATTAGCAACTGGAGTCATTCACTAAGGATTAAGTATTACATCTGAGAGATGGGGAAAATAGGTAATTCAAGGAGGGAACCAAGGCGGGGCCTTCAGGGCAGCAAAAGTAGAGATGTAACACTTAGGTGTACAGGTCCCTAAATGGAATTTTGTCAGTACACACAGAATTACCTAGGGAGTTTAATTCATATCAAATAAAATAATAAGGGATTGGTTTATCAATCAAAATGATAATTCATTTGCAATGCATACTACAATTACCCGTAGAAAGTACAGCAAGAAATTCACAATCAGTAAATAATATCCCTGATAGGGCAGTCAACTTTTACATTTAGAAGTTTGAATTCTGAAAACAGACCAAGAATGAAGGAGGTATAGCCACGAAGGCATTTTCTCTGTTGAGGTCACTGCTGTATTTCCAGAATCTCCACTAGAGCACTGCCTGATACAGTAACTGCTCAATAAATTGTTGATGAATAAAAGGATGAAAGAAGAAAGGAAGGAAGGAGGCAAGAAAGGAGACAGTAAGACAGGGAGAGAGGAAGGACGGTTTCAGGTACTAGTATTTGCAACCCAAGACAGCCTGACTGATCTAGCACTGTCAGCCTAAGGCTAGCCATGCAGTGTGACTGAACTCGGCATCAGCAGCCTGATGCACCCTCCTCACTGGAGAGGGCTGTTGGACCACTGACAAATTCTTGCTTAAACAAACCATTCCATAGAAACCCAGAATCTGCAAGAGGGCTACAGCCAGGAGAAGCAAGACCTGATGGAAACTCAGCCTCTGCTCTTTTCTTCCAGGCACGTCTGGCCGCAGGCTCATACCATGGACCTCCGCTTTCCTGCCAAGCTCTGGGGGTTTGTTTTGTTTTGTTTTAATTTAAACTTTGTCACAGTGGAAAGCACTGAGTATTTATAGCTGATGAGCCTTCATCTTAGATCTGGGGAGAAAACTTAAATGAGTTCAGAAATGGATTTCTCATTTTTTAAACTAAATTTTCTTACATTAGATTTTTTTATAATATTACCTGTCTGTCCTTAACAATCAGCTGGAAATGTGAAAGCCTCTGTCTTCCCTTATCCTCAAATGGAATTGCTTCTCTTACACATTTAATCCCATCATAGGGCCCCAAATCCACATTTTACCAATGAATAATGAGTACTTACCACCCCCTAAAATTCTATTATGTTCCTCTATGTCCTATGATCCCCCTCAAAACAGACCACGAGCGAATAAAGCAACTTGAGTATGCCACATGATATCCACCAGTCTGCCATAAATCTCAAAATAGAATTTTTTTCCTTCTTTTCATTTTCCCTTTGATCTTCTTTTTCTCTTTCATTTTGGCATGAGTTTTCCCCATGTTTTAATTTTATAATGACACAAATAATACATAGACTTTTTATTCTAAGAATTTGAGTGATACAGAAGTTATGTAGAGTATACAATTCTCCCTCTAACTGGCTTCCCTTTTCCTTTCCTCCCCAAGAGGTAATCATGGCTGACATTGAATTCATAGCCTTCCAATATTTTTTATTGCTTTTACATCTTCATAAGAATATATTCTCCTATGTAAGGTTATTTTGAAGACATTTGTGGGATCTTACTAGATGTATTCATTTGTAATATTTTTCACTTAACAATATATTTTAGAAATATCCATATGCAATCATAAAGGGCTACCACATTTTTTTAGTAGCTCTTTTATTTTCTGCAATACGGATGTAACATAGCGCACTGTGCCATTCTCAATTGATGGTCATTTAGGTTGTTTCCAATTTTATTTCAGTGAATACCTTCTTTGAAAATTTGTACACACATGTGCAATTAGTAATATAGGACTGCCAGAACTGATATTATTGAGTTGAAGAGGATGTACATCTAATCTTTAACATAAATTATTTAACTTTGCTTTAAAAAAAAACTATCCAAATATCCGTAGCCTTCATGAGTCTCTATTTTCCTGCATCTGTATCAACACTGAAATGTATTGACCTTTTTACCATTTAAGATAATTGAGGCCTGGCACAGTGGCTCACATCTGTAATCCTAGCACTTTGAGAGGCCAAGGCGAGTGGATTACCTGAGGTCAGGAGTTTGAGACCAGCCTAAGCAATATGGTGAAACCCTGTCTCTACTAAAAATACAAAAATTAGCTGGGCGTGGTGATGTGTGCCTGTAGTCCCAGCTACTTGGGAAGCTGAGACAGGAGAATTGCTTGAATCCAGGCAGTGGAGGTTGCAGTGAGCCGAGATCACGCCTCCACACTCCAACCTGGGCAACAGAGCAAGACGTCATCTCAAAAAAAAAAAAAAAAAAAAAAAAAAAAAAGATAATTGAAAAAACTATACCTCATTTACATTACCTTGGTGATTAATTAGGTCAAGGATGAGTTTATATGCATTTTAGCTATGTATGTTTCTTCTTCTGTGAATTTGACTGTTATTAGCTTGGGTTATTTTTTTTCTTAATGATTATGTTTCGTTTATTTTTAATAGTAGTATTTTTTTCTGCTACACATGTGAAAAATATTTTTCCTCAATCTCACATTTGTTTTTATATTTGCTTATAGTATTGTGTTCCTTCCTGGTTCAAAACATTTAAAATTTTTTCTATTATTAAAAGTAAGCACATGATGATAGCCCCAGTCTACTGTCTCAAGAGAGTTTCTAAGCCATGGTGCAGAGAGTGGATTCCTAGGCAGAGCCTGGCAGCCCTCCTGAGTTAAGATGACAGAGTTGGGAGTTTAGGGACACCAATGCTAGAGGCAGGATATCAGAGAGGAAGGAGCTGCACAGAGAGAAAACTCCAGAGACCTGCAGAGAGTTTCCTGTCAGAACGCAGCAGAGCCCTGATCAATGCATACGTCTGAGGAAACTATCTGAGGCCCATGAAAGAATGTTCGCCTCGAAGATCAGACTAAACAAATGCCTGGAGTCCACACAGAGCCAGGAGTAGTGTGTGTTCTCAACAGCCAGGTTACTCGTGGCTCATAATCCCGTCATTGTTGGGGAGCATATTTAGGATACTAGGAATTGTCTTACCTCAGTAATGGGAAAGAATCCTTTGACCCAAATTATGTGACAGAACAAAGCTCAAGAATATTTACAGGAATAAAAAAATCCAGCAACCAATAAGGTAAAATTCAAAAGGTCTAGCATCTAATAACAAATTACACAGCATAAAAAGAAGCAGGAAACTGCAAAATCCATCAGTTAAAACAGACCCAGAAATAACACAGATTATAGAATTAGTGGACAAGGAAATTGAGGCAGTTGTTCCAATTGCCTTCTGTGTGTTCAGGAAGCTAGAGGAAAGAGTGAACACATTAAATAGAGGCATGGGAGGATATTAAAAAGACCCAAATAAAACTTCTAATGATTAAAAATACATATGTGAGTTTAAAAATACAGTGGATAGGTTTAACGGAAGATTAGACATGACAGAAAAAAAAAATAGTGAACACGAAGACACAGCAACAGAAACTGTTCAAAATGAAACAAAGAGTGAAAATAACAGAAAATAATGAACACAACATCCATGAGCTAAGGACACCTTCGAATGACCAAATACACACACATGTAATTGGAATACACAAAGGTGAGAAGAGGATGAGGAAACTAAAAGTATTTGAAGAAAAAATGGCCAAAACCTTTCCAAATTTGATTTGTAGTTGTAGACTACAGGTCCAAGAAGGTCAACAAATTAGAAGCATAAGAAATATATGAAGAAAAACTATACCAAGGCATATCATAATCAAATTGCTTGAAAGCAGAGAGAAAAATAAAATCTTTTTTTTTTTTTTTTGAGACGGAGTTTTGTTCTTGTCGCCCAGGCTGGAGTGCAGTGGCACAGTCTTGGCTCACTGCAACCGCGGCCTCCCAGCTTCAAGCAATTCTCCTGCCTCAGCCTCCCAAGCAGCTGGGATTACAGGCACCTGCCACCATGCCCAGCTAACTTTTTTGTATTTGTAGTAGAGATGGGGTTTCACCATGTTGGTCAGGCTGGTCTCGAACTCCTGGTCTCAGGTGATACACCTGCCTCAGCCTCCAAAAAGTGCTAGGATTACAGGCATGAGCTACAGTGGCCAGCCAAAGAAAACCTTAAAAGCAGCCAGAGAAAAAAGACATTATGTACCAATGAATAAAAATAAGTATGACAACAGATTTCTCATAGGAAACAATGCAAACTAAAAAACAATGCCCCAACAACATGAAAAGTACTGAAAAAATAACGTGCAAATGCAACTAATAACACTGCAAATGTAGTCCTTTACCTAGTGAAAATACCTTTCAAAATTAAGGCTCAGTGAAAATGTTTTCAGATAGCAAAAGCTAGAAGAACTCATCACTATCAGGCCTGCACTCCAAAAAATGTTAAAGTATATCAAGCAGAAGAAAATAATAACAGGTGAAAACTTGATTTACACAAATTTATAAAGATTACTGGAGAAAATATTTGTGACCTATGGTTAGGCAACGTTTTCCTAGATAAAACTCCAAAAGCATGATCTATAAAAGAAAAATAATAAATTGAACTTCATCAAAATTAAATGATGCTCTTTAGAGTAAGAGAATAAAAAGACAACCCACAGAAAGAAAATGGGATTTGCAAATCCCATGTTGAATACAGGAATTTCATCTAGACTATATACAAAACTCTCAAAATTTGGTAATAAAAAACAATCCAATATAAAATAGGCTACAGATTTTGAACGGACACTTTACTAAGTGTGGTAAAATAAGAACATGAAAAGATGTTTAACATCATTAGTCATCAAGGATATACAAATTAAAATCACAATGAGATATCACTACCCACATAGTATAATGGCTACAACTAAAAAGACTCATCATACCAAATGCTGGCTGTAGAGGAACTGAAACTCTCACACATTTTTTGTGAGACATAAAATGGTACAACAATTTTGAAAAGCAGTTTGACATTTTCTTAAAATTTAAACATAGGTACTATATGACCCACTTGCTTGGCTCCTAGGTGTCTACCCAAGAGAAATGAAAGCATATGTCTATACAAAGACTTGCACATGAATGTTCAAAGAGTTCTATTTGTTATGGTAAAAAACTGGAATCAACCCAAATGTCCATCGACAGGGTAAAAGACAAACTGTGGTGTAGCTGTATAATGAAATGCTATTCAATAACAACAACAAAATAAACTATTAATTCATGTTCTCACATGGATGAATCTCAATGTGAGAGAGATTTCACTCAATGGATGAGTGAAAGAAGCTAGACAAAACAAGAGTACATTCTAGAATTCTTGAAGATGCAAATTAATCTACTGCAATAGAAAGCGAATCAGAGGTTGGCTGGTAATGGGGGTCAAGACAGGGATGAGATGACAAAGGGACCCGAGGAATCTTTTAGGTGTGATGGTTGTGTTCTTTATCTTAATCATTTTGGTGCCTTCACAGTTGTGTGTATCTGTAGTCAGAATTTATCAAATTGTACACTTTGAACAGTTCATTGTATGTCAATGTTCTATATCATGTCATTAAATAAAAACCTTAAATGTTATAAAAAGTAGTGGTGAGAATAGACTGTATTTGTTATCTATTGCTGCAATTTTTTTTGAAATGTAGCGGTTTAAAACAGCATACATTTGTTTTCTCACAGTTTATGTGGGTTAGGAGCATGAGCACTGCTTTGCTGGGCTCTCTGCATCAAGATGTCACTAGCTGCAATCAAGATGTCAGCTGGGCTGTATTCTCATCTGGTGGCTCAATTGGAAAAGAATCCATTTCCAAACTCACTAAAGTTATTGGCAGAATTCATCTCCTCATAGCTTGTAGCTGTAGGGCTGGGAGCTTTAACTGTCTATTGGCCAAAGCCTTCCCTCAGCTCCTCAATTCCATTCACAGCCTCCTGTCATGTGGCCCTTTCCAATTACCAGTAATCACTTTCAGATAAACCTTATTGGCTGTGATACTGCCACTGTGCAAGCTATGTGGCTCTTTCCATTGGCAGTTCATAATATGGCCGTTTGCTTCCTCAAGGCCAGTAGGAGAATGAGAGAGAGAATAAGTCTGCTTGTAAGATGGAGTCTTATACAACATAAAGTAATCTAGGAGTCACCTCCTATCACCTTTGCCATATTCTGTTGGTTAGAAGCAAGTCACAGGTCCCACCCACACTCAAGGGGGAGAGGATTACAGAAAGGCAGGACCACCAAGAGGCAGAGGTCACTTCAGAATCTGGGTGTTAGACAGATATTCCTCTCTCCTCTTCTCCTTAGTAACTTCAATGGGAAATTCTTCAAAAACTTTGGTTTCATTTTTGTTGGATGCCCTTTATCAAGTTTTCTTTATATTCTGAGTGTGGTTTGAGAGGTATTTTGTTTTGTTTTGGATTTGTGTTTCTCTTTTTTGTTTCATTGTTGTGGTCTGAATTTGGTATTTAATTACATCGAATGCAGTTTTGGCATCAATAGAGCTGAGTATATAGATTGAATTTTTAGAATCTGTTAATATGGTGATAGTAATTTTCAATAAATTCTAGTGAAGTATCAATAATGAGTCATGATTGTACTCCTAGGAAATGCTCTTTTTAATACACAGTTGGATTTCATTTGTATTTTACTTAAGATTTTTGCATTTAAGTTCAGAAATAAGCTTAGACTATAGCTTTCTTTCTATTTTATGGTACATTATTATGTTAGCCCTAAAGAATGAGTTGGAAAACTTTTTTATGTTTTCTCTTTGAAACTATTTGTATAATATAGAAATTATATGTTCTTTAGACATATGGTAGAATTTTCCCATGAAATCATCTTGGCTTTTCTGCTGCCCACAGAGCAAAAAAGCCAAGGATGGAAAACGGCTGACTGGCTGGGCAGCCCCAAATACAGTTGCTGCACAATCACCATGATCATTGCTCCAAGGATTTCTCCCATTACTTGTGTTCATTGGTCATGAGCTTGGAGTACCCCTAGAAAATTCTCGGCAGTAGTATTCTCTCATATTTAATCTGGGTAGCGTTTTTGTTTGTTTTGTTATGTTTGCTTTGCTTTTTTACAGTCTCTTTTCCTTTGTGGATCTAATCCAGCTTGCTTTTAAATTTTTGCATTTCCTTAAAATTATTTCTTCATGGTACATGTTTACCAGAAGTATTAATTATTAAAAATTTTACTTTTTTTTTAATTTGAGGGAACTTGGGGTAAGAGAGGAAACAAAATATTTTGTTATAACTGCCATCTTGACCCAACCTTATTTTGTTTTTAAAGAAAAACAGGTTGTGTCAAACTTAGATGATAAAATTTGTTATTAAGTGAAAGTCCTAAAACTTTGGATGTACACCTGAATGTGTTTCACACTTAAAATACTAAAAACGTAAAATAAATTGTTGTAGATATGAGGTCTTACTATTGCTATGTTGCCCATGCTGGTCACCAACTCCTGGCCTCAAATGACTCCCCCTCCTTGGCCTCCCTAAGTGCTGGGATCAGAGGGGTGAGTGATCACAACTGGCCTATAGACAAGACTATAAGAGCTGCCTTAGAATCCATCTGAGAGACAAAAGCAATACTGGCAGTTCATGAACTTTTAGGAAGCAATATATTGATAATTAGACTTATAAAATTAATTGGCACAGCATATGATTTTAAAAACATTTTTTTAAAGGTTATTCAAAGTTTTCTAAATCTTAAGGATGCTATCCTGGTTCTAAACCAAGATTAGAAGCTACATTGTCTTGAGATAGCAATATCTCCTATTGTATTATTAAGTAAAGCTATGGTAAATAAACAGTTCATGATTTCTATTTCTTTACAAGATGACAACTCCCTAATAACGCAAATATTACACCAGACAGTTAAGTCATGCAGTTTTATTTAGGTGTTGTCATTCAATTCAGTATTTGTCAGGTAACCATGAATGCCACAGAATTAAATAGATTCAGGTAATTAGTGTTTATATAATTAGCACATCTAATATAAAATAATTAAATTAAAATAAGATTAGCCAAATAAAGCCACCTATATTAATAAGAAAATAAACATAAGGTTGAAAGTTTTTAAAAATCTATCTTACACCCTTTCCTTCTATCTTAAAGTGATTAATTCATTGCAACATCCTATAAGTACCTTCAAAATTACCTGTGCTTTAGAGAATTTGAAAGTAGCTCAAAATTAATCTGTAATCAATTATATTCATTAGGGGAGGTATTACGGTTCTGTAGGCAGGTAACTGACCAGAATATCTGAGATTGGGGCACCTAGCTTTCAGAATTTGAAAACACAAGTCCTTCCCAAAGACTCTGCAACTGTAGTTGTCCTGGGAAATCAACCTGGGGCTGCCTTAGCTCTCTACCTGTCCACCCAGGAGGCGTCTTGGTGGATGCAAAGGAAACATATGAATGCTCATTAACCTCCATTCCACCTTGGACCATGCCTGTTTAAATGTGCCGGCCCTCCCTACAGAATGGGACCCTATCAGTTCTCTTTGCCAACTGTACATCTTAGGCAAGATGTCTGTACTCTTCCAGAGTCTCAGTACTCTCTATTGTAAGGAGAAATTCCACCAGTTTATTTCCCAAGATGGCCAAGGGGAAAAATGACAGCATGAAAAAAACACAAACACAAACAAAAACAAAACCTAAAAAACGACTATAGAAGAAAAATGCTAAAAATGTAGTTGTGCCTAACAAAGAAGCTGTAAAGAGGAAAGAGCGGCTCGGAGACTAAAAGCTTCGAACTGGCTGTTTATAATTTTGAATTCTTAATTATATTCTTAATTCAAAATTCTTAATTCAAAATTATTCTTATAATTTTGAATTCTATATAAATTTGAATTCTTAAGCAATAACCTTTCATTAATTCAGGGCTTTTAATAACGTGGATTTAATAAGATAAAAAGAAGTCTTGTAGTTCTCAGTTAGGAAGAGGCAAATATTCACACCCATTTCCACATTTCAGTGGCCTTTATTATTACATTTGCAGTGATATTAGAACATCAAAACCTATACATTTGTCTCCAGCCTAGCAACTGATTAATGTCAAAATGTCACATCCTTTTCACTGTCAATAAACAATGACTAGAAGCTGGTTATTTCTCTGAAAGATTTTAATGGTGCAAAGAGATGAAGCTGAATTAGCTGAAGCCTTTATAATCCTTTGGATTTTCAAACACCCGATTTTTATAAAGGCTACATAATCTCAGAGATTAAGGAAAAAGAAATAGAAATGATTTATAGAACAGTTTTCTATATAGGAAAAATACACTGAACTCTAAAATGTATAGCTGTGAGGGAAAGGGGAGACGGTTTGATGTTTTTAGTCAATCACATCTCTGAGTTTCTCATCTGCTTTGTTCCTAGGATGAAGTCTTTATGGTCTGTATCTTTAGAGCATCATAATGCCAAATTACAAGACTCAGATCTGCTCCAACCCACTCCAAGGGGCAACTCTGAAATAAAATTAGAAATGGCACACTAATCCTTAGCTTTTTATTATAATTTTATTTTATTTTTAAGTAGCACTTACATTATAACAAAATGCCCCTTGTGTCTGCTAGACTCTGGTATAAATGAAGTGGAAATTAGATACACAAGCGTGCATACTACATTCAATCACGGAAAATCTTCATTCTTGTGTAAATTAAAACGATCCTCTGCACAGATGCAAAAGAACTCATCCAAGTAAAAACATTTACATGTAATTTACAGAATGTTTTCTCCCTCAGAAGCAATTGCTTCTTCCAGAATCATAAAAACCTACATTTTAAATGTTGACTAATGCTCAAAGACACTGAACCAAGCTAATAAACTGCAGAAATTGAAAGAGATCCAAATGGGCAAATGTAAAATAACCATATATTTTGATCTTCTCAAGAAATGTTTATCTGACAGTAATTTCAGGTATTGTATTAAACAAATTACTTAAATTATAATTACTTGTCTTCTACATTTTGCTTCCTAATAACAGGGCAAAACATATGTACACAAGATCTATATCTTTTCATGTGAAGCTTTAAATGTTATGGTAAGTTTTTGTTTTAAACATTTTTCTCGGCCCTCACACCGGCATGGCTTACCTGACATTAGAAGGGCTGGTTTGCTGAACAAGTGCCATATCAACACAGTCAGTGGCTTCGCCAGGGTTATACAACGATAACAACCACAAGAACGTTTTTCTTTTAATTTTAGAGGCAGAGTCTTGTTTTGTTGCCCAGGTTAGAGTGCTTGGCTGTTCATAGTGGCAAACGTAGCGCATTGCAGCCTAGAATTCTTGGGCTCAAGTGATCATTCTGCCTCAGTGTCCTAAGTAGTTGGGAGTACGGGTGTGCATCACCACATCTGGTTAAAAACATTTTAGATAGACTCAGAGCATGCACTATGACTACACACTGTGACCTTTCCATTCCTTTGTTTACTGTTTATAACTAACAAAGTTTCTAATGGGACTTTGTCAACTGGGGCAAATCATTTCATCTCTCTCTCCTTATTTTCCTGCTCTATAAAATAATGATAATAAGTAGATATTCTTGGGTGTGGTTGTGAGAATCAACAAGATAATGTCTAACTCTATGTCTACCAAAATGTCAAGTAATAAGAGGAAAAAGAGTAGAAATAATTCTATCCTAAGCTGAAGTAAAAGAAAGCTGCTACGACTGAGAAGAAAATGTAGCCCTGGGTTTTTGCAGCTCAGGTAAGGAGAGACACACGATAGGTTAAAGAGCCCTCATTGTCTTATAAATGGATGCACACCTTTTCTTCAGAAGAAAAATCTTTTTAGGCGAGCCCGGAAGTCTAAGTCTAAGTCTAAGTCTCATGCAATCATTTGGGGGACTGGACAATGTAATGGATGGGGCCCACCAGAGCCACTCTGCAAAATGCCAGGGCATTCTTCCTGTGGTAGTTTCTCACATCGACCCCCCAGATCAAAGCCACGGGCATCACGTTAAATTCATAGCTCAGTTGAGGGCACAGCTAAGGTCACACATTCCAAGTACCTATGCAACTTCTTGAAATAAGGGATTCTCCCAAAATGAGGAATTCGCAAGAAGTCGATTTTGGCAGGCCTGGTGGGCTGTTTCTCTCAACTAGGATTTGATGGGAGCAAACACTGCTGAATTGAGATGCAGAACACAGCCAGCAGCTATCGTGTGCTGTTGTAAGGAAGAGAGCTCAGGGGGCTTCCGTCTCTGACAAGCAGGAGTCAAGCTGGTGCTTTGTTTTGGAAATCAACTGCTGGAGGAACACCTCTACTGTGTGGAGGCTGCAGGAAGATGACAGGCAAGCAGCGGTTTTGGACTTTGGATGCTCCAATGCTGTATTATGTCCCTAGGGAGGATGTGACAAGGCCAGTGAAGAATGTGAGGGTGTGATGTACCACTTATCCACCTCTGCTGCGGGGAACCTTGATGTGGGGCTTGGAGAAAGTTTCATTTTGACTCGGGTGGCATCTAAATGATCCTGTTAGAATGATTTTGTTGCCCAAGTTAGCCCTAAATAATGAAATACCCCACCCTGTTGTGTTGCTGGGTCTCACTCTCCCTTTGAATGTTAAGAGTTCCTGTCAAAAACAAAGATCCTAGTTTTTCCATAATTGCTACAGAGCTGTCATTTCTGAAAATAACTAGCCAAGGGGTTCTATTGCTTGTTAGGGCCACTGCTGGGTTGAGAGAGTAGAATTGGGTCATCCATATGGAAGAGAGTGCTTGTCTTCCTATTTGCTATGGCAGGTGGACGTGCTTCTCAGCTTATCTAAAACCTGTGTCAAACTGCTCAAGTAAAAGTTAAAAAGGAAGAATGAATTTAGCCCAGTGTCTAGGGTAGTCAGGCCCGCAGATTAACATCCTTGCCCAAAGAAAAGGCCCTTGACAATGAGAAGGATACCAAGTTAAGGTTAATTCCAAAATCAGATGTTTTTTTCAGGATCTAGTACCATTTTACCAAGAATCTAACCAAAATTTTTATTTGTCCTTCAAAAAGCATCTGTTGAGTTGTTGGGATGACAGACAGTCTGCATGATGTAAAGGCTGAACGACAAGGAGGAGCTGCCCAGGAGACACAGAGCAGCAGCTGGACAAGAAGCTGGGACATTAAAACCACCCACGAGCTGGGGGAGAGGACAAAGTTCCCAAGTGGGATTGTCTGAGGGGTTCTGAGAAAGCATTCAGTCCAAAGCCACATTCTTTACAGATTTTGAGAATCCATTCACAAAGCAATTCTTTCTACTAAGCTTCACCCTCTCCCTGACCTCTTCTATTAAAATGCTCAGGGAAGGCACAGTATATTAAGTCTCAACCAATTGAGTGTGAAGGAGTTTATCCAATGTTTTCACCCAGTACAACGGAGGTCTGGAAGTACAGAAGAGGGCAGAGGTTATCTGTGTGTGTGTGTGTGTGTGTGTGTGTACATGTGCTTGTGTGTACGAGAGAGAGAGACCCAGAGAGAAAAAAGAGAAGGAGAGAGAGAAAGAGCAACAGACAGACAGAGACAGACACAGTGAGAGAGAGAGAGAGAGAGAGTGTGTGTGTGTGTGTGTGTGTGTGTGTGTGTGAAAGAGAGAGAGAGAGAGAGGAACTGACTTGTACTTACATGAGAAGAAATAAATGCAAAGAGACAAAGTCGTTGGAACTTTACCTATCTAGACAACCTTGGACTGATTACTTGACACCTTAGAATCTGTTTCTTCTAGAGAAAATGGAAACAAAAATGCTTCTTCTCTCATATTTCACAGGATTTTTATGAAGATTAAATAAAACGACATATGTAAAACAGTTGACCCATAGTAGATGTTCCATAAACATTCACTTATGACCATGTTGGTTTCTGGCTTCATTATTTTGCCTAAGAGTTATCCTAAAAAGAAGCAAAATAACAAAGGGGTAAGGGTTGTCTTGACAGAGCAGGAACAAGGTAAGCTCTGTTTTCCTTCTCCTCAGGTCCGTGTTGTGCAAAAGGAAAGAAGCCACGTCTAGGTGTCCAATGCCACGGGTTAGAACAAGCTAATTTATATTTACATATAATGTTTCATCAGGGAATCAGAATCCAGTTGGTTTCTAGGTGAACATGCTTATTTGCACACCATTATTCTTTAAACATTTGCTGAGCACTAGTTGGTAAATGGTCCTTTAGGACATGCTTTTAAAAAAACCAATCCCCCATTGCTTTTCATGCACTGTTTTCAAAGCCTCCATTAATAACTGCATTTCGATCAGCTACTTAGTACAAATGAATGTCCCATCAAAACTATAAGGGCAATCCATGATATTATCTTTGCCAATTGAAATTCTCAAGGTGAAATACATATGTGCTGTAATTGGCACCTTTGAAACATCATTTTCCCATGGAAGGCTTTCAGAGTTGCTGCCAGCAAATGCAGCCTGGCAGGTCCAGAAAGGTGAGGTCTGAGTATGAATGCTTCATTACCAGCAGGGTTTTACCCAGGTGACAGAGTTTCAGCTATCTGTCAATCACGCCCATCTCTGCTCTCGGAGGAGTTCACAGGCACTAAGCTTAAGGCATCAGCCTGCACAGATAAATAATTACCCTGGTTGAGCCATTTCATGGAAAGGCAAAATTCTTTATCCATATTGCTTGTGCAGAAGCAGTTGTGAAATCGCAGCTTCTTCAGCGCAGCCTGGAGGGCAGAGCAATGCATATGAGGTAAGCACAAAACAGGGGGCAGTAACAGTCCTGACTCTACACACATTCTTTGTTGATCTGCAACATCTTGTCTTTAATTTCCATTACAGGAAAGTGTTTTCATCGGATATCACAGTGAGGATTCAATATCCAAGTCCTTCCATAAAATAACTGCATTCCAAAATATTTATTTTTGTGAGCCAAATGCTCAATGGAATATCACATCAATACTGTGTGATAATAAAAAAGTAAAAGGTACTAAAAATACAAAAAAATTGCTGGTCGTGGTGGCAGATGCCTGTAGTCCCAGCTACTCAGGAGGATGAGGCAGGAGAACAGCATGAACCCAGGAGACGGAGCTAGCAGTGAGCCCAGATCGTGCCACTGCACTCCAGCCTGGGCAACAAAGCTTGTGTTATATTAGTCATTGTGTTGTACTGACTCTCTAGAAAAGTAGGACCTATATATAGATATATTGAGATATATACTAGATACACCTATATACTAGATAATACATCTACATATAGATATATAGATATACATATAAACCTCTGTAAATAGAGATATATGCGTATATATATCTATATAGAGATATATCACGTGTATATATATCTATATATAGTTCCTGTTGCTCTGGAGAACTGTGATTACTAATAATAATCTATATGTAATTAACATTATATACTAATCTATATATAGATATGTAGTATGTTGAAACTCTAACCCCAAAAGTGAAGGTAGTAGCATGTAGAGCCGTTGGGAGGTGATTAGGCCATGATAGTAAAACCTTATGAATGGGATTAGAGGGGTAAGGGTTGTCTTGATAGAGTAGGAACAGAGTCCTTATAAAAAAGACTCCAGAGAGTCCTGTCATTCCTTTCCACCATGTGAGGAAATAGCAGTGAGAACATGGCTATCTATGAATCAGTAAGAGGATCCTCACCAGGCACTGAACCTACCAGCATCTTGATCTTGGACTTCCCAGCTCCTGGAACTGTGAAGATGTTTGTTTTTCAAGCCACCCAGACTATGGTATTGTTGCTATCACAGCCCAAATTAATATATATATGATAAATACATCACACACAGGCTGGGCCATGGTGGCTCATGCATGTAATCCCAGCACTTTGGGAGGCTGCAGTAAGAGGATCACTTCAGCCCAGGAGTTTGAGGTTACAGTGAGATAATGATCTTACCACTGATGTCCACCCTGAGTGACAGAGTGAGACTCTGTCTGTAAAAGAAAAAAAAAATCTATCTATCTATCTATCTATCTATCTATCTATCTATCTATCTATTGTGTGTGTATGCGTGTGTGTGTGTGTGTGTGTGTGTGTGTGTATTTATACAAAGAGAGAGAGGGAAACGGACTTTAAGGAACTGGTTCAGTGACTGTAGAGGCTTACAAGCCCCAAATCTGCAAGGCAGGCTGGCAGTCTTGAGTTGGAGGCAGAATTCCTTTCTTCTTGTATAAACCTTAGTCTTTTTTCTTAAGGCCTTCAACTGATTGGATGAGGACTACCCACATGATGGAGAGTAATCTGTCTTACTCAAAGTCTACTGACTTATATATTAAACACATCAAAAAATACCTTTACAGAAACACCTAGACTGTCCTGTAATGAAATAACTGGGCAAGGAATCAGCCTAGCCAAATTGACACAGAAAATTAATCATTGCACTTGTCAAAACAAATGTGTCAAATACATTTTGACATTGTATTTCTGTCTTCCTATGCATAACCATTTGTACTTCCATGCTTGCTTGCCTGCTAATTTGAAGTCAGTTTCTCTGTTGTAAGGTTGAATTAATGAGTTTATCATGTACACAATTTGGAAAAATATACAAGGATTATCTATTACACCTGGAATTTATTTGATTACAGGATTTTAGTTTGGCTTCAGTTCTTAACTTTTCATAGACCTTCATTTTAAAATCTTTCTTGACAGTTAAAAATAATATTTTATTTAATATTTAATATTTAATACTATGTACCAGGTACTGTGCACTAGGATTTCACTTGGACTGTCTTGCTTTATTCTCAAAACAACCTTATAAAGTACAGTCTGTTAATATCCTTATCAATGATTTTTTTTTAAATGAAAACCTAGGATTTGTTGGGAAAAAAGAATTGCGTTAGGTCCCACTATTAAATGATGGGTCTGGTTTCCACTGGGGCCTGTCTGCCTCCAAAATGCAGCCTCTCAACCACTAAACTCTGCTATCTGCAAAAACGCTATTTTAAATAATGATTGATGCCTTGGTTAGCTGACTTTAATACAACAATCCTTGTCATTGCAATTGATCTTTGCAAAGTCCCTGACAGGGCCAGCGACTGGCTGAAATAGCTGTTTGATCACCCATAATTGCCTAACTAAAATATTCCATTTTCTAATGGTGGTAGCAGAAACAGTGAAAATAGGAACTCCCCCAAAAAAGTGGTTTAAAATAACCTAGCCTCAAATGAAGACATCACAATTCTCCGCCAAATCAAACAGAGTTCTTTTTCTAGTACAAACCAGTATTTTTGTCCTCTGACAATGTATCATAAAGTGTACTGGAGCTAACAGAATTTATTTTCTTTTGTTTCCTCTCCTTTAGTTGTGAACCCACCAATATGGAGTCACAGAATTAGAGATGTGTCAATTCAGCGGTGCAATTCACCAGCCAAAGGTTCTCAGCCTTTAGTGAACTGAGAATCATGGGAAGTCTATGAAAATACAAACTTCTTGGCCCCATCCCTCAAGACTGTGATTCATTTGTCCGGGCTGAGGAATCTACCATTTTTAGTAAGTGCTTCTTGCATCAATGTTCACTGACATATTTTTTGAAACAGTGCACTAGAGGCTAGTGACCAGCTATTCCAAAACGAAATTCACAATGATGAAGAGAGACTCTGCAGAGCTCAGGGCCTTCCCAGTTCCTCACATCTTCTTCTCTTTCAGAACCAGCAAGGAAGAAGGTGAGGCTCAACGTAAGATTAAAATGCAGGATCCCTTGTTTAAAAATTACTAATATTTTTAAGATGGCAACAGCGGAGCTTTCGGCCAGGCTGAGGGATCTTCTGAGTGTGTAAGCTGCACACCCATGAAAGTGACCCTTTTCTTCCTCTAGTGTTCTAGGGCAAACAAAGGAGGTCCCCAACTTTTTTGGCACCCAGGGACTGGTTTCATGGAAGACAATTTTTCCACGGACCAGGGGAGAAGGGGATGTTTTGGGATGATTCAAGTGCCTTACATTTATTGTGCACTTTATTTCTATTATTATTATATTGTAATATATAAGGAAATAATTACACAACTCAGTGTAGTGTAGAATCAGTGGGAGCCTGAGTTTGTTTTCCTGCAACTAGATGGTCCCATCTGGGGTTGATGGGAGACGGTGACAGATCATCAGGCATTAGATTCTCATAAGGAGCATGCAACCCAGATCCCTCTCCTGCACAGTTCACAATAGGGTTCACACTCCTGTGAAAATCTAATGCGGCCACTTGACAAGGAGGTGGAGCTCGGGCGGTGATGTGAGTGATGGGGAGTGGCTGTGAGGACAGGTGAAGCTTCCTGGCTTGCCCCCCACTCACCTCCTGCTGTGTGGCCTGGTTCCTAACAGGCCACAGACCAGGGGCTGGGGACCCCTGTTCTAGGGGATAGAACACTCAGCTGACAAGAGACTAAAAGAGAAGAAGGATGAGATAGTCAAATGGAAAATATTAGTTATAGCTGCTTAATAGATCTGGGCAGGCTGGACTTTAATGTATACTAGAGGCATGTGGGTGTGTAAAGAAGGTCGCAACTCACAGACAGTAAAAGAGTTAAGAGGGGGCTATTACTTGGTCATTGCTGTAAGTGGTGCAGGCCGCTGGTGTATGGTCAGTAGCTAGAGCTCTGCTGGGTTTAGTAAAACTGGGCATTCTAAGCACATAATTCACATTTCTCAAATAAGGTTGCTTTTAAGGTCTTGGGGGAAAAAATAGTGCATATAATGTAAACCAAAATAAACTTGGCAAGTATAAAATTAGTGTTAAAATTTGAGAAATTGTCTTTCAAATCAGGAGAGAATTTTAAAATGACTATTATTATTATTTTAAATGAAGAGGTTTTAAAATTCAACTTGGAAGTGCAAACACAAACTTAAAAGGTAAGTAAATGAACAATCTTTGCTTAAAAAAACAGTAGCATGCAGGAAATAGGCAATTAAGAGAGTTCCTCTCTTAATATTTGGGCATTTTCTCTGAGTGAAGTCATGTGAGCCTCCCAGAAAACTCTTAACGCAGCTTAACATCATAATCAGGCCATTTTCAAAGTCCTGCCCGAATCCCACAGATGTAATTTGTCACTATAAACATGTATAACCATAAAGGATCACTAAAATTAAAGTAAAACCAATGCTGATTATCAAATTTATTTTTGTGAAAAGTCCAAATCTCCATTCTGCCCCTCCCAAAATTCTTGTTCAACATCTTCAAAAGTACTGATGCTGTGAGTTCCGATTACGAAAGCACAGAGACCCTCTTCACAGATGAACTTTTTCTTTGCATAGCACTTGTCCATCTTTCTTTATAGTCCAAATTCAGACCCAATGCCCTGTCTTTGCTGTGGACTTTAAAAAAGCAACAATGAATACTTGGCCAAATGCTCCGGCTCCTGCCACCAGCTGGCTGGAGGGCTGGCTGTCCTAAGCAAACATCCTAAGAGTGTCATTGCACACGCAACAGTGGGCTTCTCAGTCCTCATACAAAAGCTTCAATTTAATGTGGGTTGCAAAGCTAGCTTGACAATAAATACAAGAAAAGGTCATTTTAGATTGAACACAGCTTTTCAATAATAGGAATTACCTAATGCAACACATGGGCATGTTCTTCCTTTACCTGAGAAAGCTAGAGACATTTTAGATCAACAATGGGATGAAGAAATCTAAGCTCTAATATAAAATGGGTAAAGACCTTAAGAGTCAGATATGTAATATTTCTGTAATGCCTAAACTGTAAAGCCATAATTAAGGAAGTAAAGCCAATCAGCATATTTCTCCACCCTAGGAAAAAGCCTTCTATTCGTGCTTAGCATTGCCTAAAGTTTTTTGAGCAATTAAATAAGCATAATATCATGTTCACTAAAGGCAGGCAGCAGCTGAGACAGATTTCTACTATATACATGGTACATTTTTTAAAATGCTGTAACTTTTGATGACTTGTTCTCAAGAGACATACAATATAAAACAATTCACTGACTCATTCTATTTTTCCTATGTGTAAGTTTGCTGCTAATTTGGGGTTTTTGAAATAACATTGGTGATGCATCATAAAATACTTTCTAACTTTCCAGAAGGCATATAGGACATTAAAAGAATCTATGCATAGAAACCACTGTAGCTAGCCCAATGAATAAAGAAGTAAAGATAAATCTGATAAAAAGAAAGTACTGAATTTTTAATTACAAGGAAAGGAAGCCAAATTAAATAACAAGTCATTATTTTAACTCAGGTACTTTAAAATTTCTCTAATTATAAAATTAGAACCACTTAATAAAAATTTATACTTTTAATGAATAATCCATATAACTAATAAGTACCATTAGTATTAGTATAATATATACACAGAAAACCTTCCTTCATCATATGAATATTTCAACATAATTTTATTTTCAAGCCTTGGGTTACTCTTTTTCCTCTTTCTATAAAACTCACATTACAATTAATAGCAACATGCATTTTTTAAACACTAGAATATTGAAAAATCAACAAACAACATACTTACAATAGATACCAAACAAATATACTTAGTTGTTAAGTTACATTTTTTTTTTTTTGATACAGAGTCTCTTGAACCTCTGCCTCCTTGGTTCAAGCGATTCTCCTGTCTCAGCTTCCCAAATAGCTAGGACTACAGGCATGCACCACCACGCCCAGCTAATTTTTGTATTTTTAGTAGAGACAGAGTTTCACCATGTTGGTCAGGATGGTCTCAATCTCTTGACCTCGTGATCCACCCGTCTCAGCCTCCCACAGTGCTGGGATTACAGGCGTGAGCCACCACACCTGGCCTTAAATTACACTTTTAATATACAGCTAGTTTTTCAGCATATTTAAGAGTGCAATTTTTAAGGGCAACGCTACCAAGGCATAGATCAATTCAGTTAGCACTTGTTGATTATGTACCTGTAGAAGGCACTATAATGGCCCCGAAGTTGATTAAAAAGAAAGCACCAAGGAAAATTTTTAAAAATTGGACACACTTCCTTTCTTCATGGAGCTATGGGACTTGTCAGGGAGCAGAATTTCCAATTTGAGTTAGTTTTTTTCAATATGGCATCAGGTCGTACTGATTTGTACAGGTTTGTACAATTTGTTCTCATTGATTAGCCATCATGAGTGTGGCCTGAACACAGTGCCATCAGACTGAGTGTAGGTGATGGGAAAGGGATTTTCCTCATGCCTGTTCCATCAGGGACCATGAAGTGAGCAATTCCATGAGCACCAGGTCAGTCCCCACGAATCCTCGTTCCATACTCCACTAGGGAAAAGCAGCGTAGAGGAGTGATGTAAACATGAGTTCAAATCCAGCTTCTGCCTCCTCCTAGCAATGTGGTCTTCAACAAGGAACCCAACCCACTGATGTGTTTCCTCATTTGTAAAATAAGGATAATAACCCACCCTTACTGGGACACTATGAGGATCAAATTAGTTAATTCAGGCAAAGCACTTAACAATAGCGCTTGGCACAGAGCACGTTTAGAATGATTACATAATAGACCAGGCACAGGTAGCTCATGCCTATAATCCCACCTCTTTGGGAGGCTGACATGGGAAGATCTCTTGAGGCTAGGAGATTTAGATCAGCCTGGACACCACACTAAGACCCCATCTCTAAGAAAATAAATAGCCAGCCATGGTGGTGCACACCTGTAATCCTACCTGCTTGGGAGGCTGAGGTGTGAGGATTCCTTGAGCCCAGGAATTTAAGGTTGCAGTGAGCTATGATTGTGCCACTGCACTCCAGCCTGGGTGACAGAGCAAGACCAGGTCTTAATAATAGTACCGCTAATACTAATAATAATATAGTGTGTTTATTAATCAGAATAAAGTTGTCGCAAACTAGAGAAATGCTCACGATTCTTCTCAGTAGGTAAGACTATTCTCCTTTTCTTAATTAGAAGCATTGGATTCCTGTTAAATTTACATATATGTATTTATTATTTTTCTGAATGCTAATTTTCTTTCTTTAATTATTTTGAAGAAAGAGAGTTACAGATTTAATTCTCTGTATTAGAAACAAATGGTTGGCCTCATGAAAATAAAATTTGGAATGTAGGAGGAATTACAGTAGGGGAAGAAAGTCTAAAAGAAAACTGGAAAGAACTGAGAGATTTTTGAATGGTGTAATCAAATATGCCTTTTCCTAATATTGCTGCCTTGCCTGATGTCTCTAATAGGACAAAGGGGAGGACAAAGTGAATTGCTTAAGGTTCCAGATAGTACTAGAGATAAGCAATAAGATGTTGCTGGTGCCCAAGGAGTAAACTGGAATGATAGTGTTAATTTTGCTATTCTGATAAACTGAAAGAGAAGGACAAATAAAATTTCCTAACTTTTCTCACCTTTGTGTCTCTCCTTCCTTCACTTCTTTTATTTTGAGGCTCTGCCTGGTCATCTTGAAAATGAGGTTACATTTTAGAGATTTGTCTTGTCCTTTTTTTTTTTATTTCAGTGGGAAATTAGCCTCAAACAGCTGTCTAATAACATCAAAGCTAGAGAGGTGCAATGGTAAATTTGTATAGTTTTTATAGTCCCATTCTTAAGCCTAAATCTATCCCTTCTGATAGTAGTAATTAAAGAAAAAAGTTTAAGTCATATGTAACTCTAAAATATTAGTTTATTTGTGTATGCTTTTCATTCTGTTAAAGTAAAAAATAATTGATCCTGTTAAGAAATAGATTTCTAATTAAATTATCTTAATTTACCACTGCCGAAAACGTTTAGATTAGGTTTGTATTAACGGTGACTTGATCTAGGGAGAACACTCCAGAGTGTGTACAAGCGTCTTATTGTTTTGTTTTCTAATGGAGCAAGTAATTACACCAAACAACAGAATCAAAGCCTTCCTTTACAAACTTCACTATGGCTGGCAAGCAAGCATACACACAAGTATTTCCAGTGCTACCCCAATCCCAAACTATATATCGTCCCTGTTTTACAAATGTGGACTTTGTCCTCAAAAGCAGAGTAATTCAGTGGAACAATTCTGGGAAATGCTAGTTCATAAGTCTGGATGAGCTGTTTCCCTCAAAGTTTTCCTTCCTTCCTCCCTTCCTTCCCCTCTCCCTCCCTTACCTTCCCTCTTCCCTTTTTTCTTTTCTTCTCTCTCTTTCTTTCTCTTTCTCCCTTCCTCACTTCCTGCCCTTCCCCTCTCACCTCCAGATTTCCTCTCCCTCATTTCTGCCCTGTCTTGATATGTGCAGTTTGGCATTCTTCCCTCATCTGAATTGCTGATTGAATTTTTTTATTCAAGTTAACAAATATTTATGGAACATCCCCTTGTATGTCAGGAAATTGACATGGATAAGGCACCAACTCTGTCCTCAAGATGCTTAAAATTTGCTTAAGAGAATATTGTAAAGACATAATTATGATGCCGTATTAATAGCTATATATATATATATATATATATATATATATATACCAAAGGGGATGTAGGGAAAATAGAGTGCTTCTGTGGCATAGAAAAGGGCAACCTTCTGTCTTGGAGGCAGGGAATGGGGATGGAGGAAAATAAGGGAAGGCCTCTGAGAATACTAAGCTCATACTTGGCAGGTGGGAAGGATTCTTCCGGCCTTTATAATGAGCACCTATTTAGTTTCTTCCCAGCACCGTGCTAGATGTATACCCTGGAGGTTCATATGTGCTACCTTGCTATCCCATTCATTACCTAAAGCTGCACTGTGAAGTATGGTAGTCACTAGCCACAGTGAGCTATGGAGCTCCTTGAAAGGTGGCTCATTAGTGTGGAGATGTACTATGCATGTGAAATATACATAGGATTTTGCCGACTTAGTATTTTAAAAAAGAATGTAAAAAATCCCATTAATAATTCTTATATTGGCCGGACATGGTGGCTCACATCTAAAATCCCAACATTTGGAAGGCTGAGGTGGGAGGATCACTTGAGCCCAGGAGTTCAAGACCAGCTTATGCAATACAAGGAGACCCCATCTCTAAAAAAAAAAGAAAAAAAAAAGAGAGAGAGAGAGAGAGAAAGTTAGCTGGTTGTAGTGGTGAGCACCTGTGGTCCAAACTACTCAGGAGTCTGAAGTGGGAGGATCCCTGGAGCCTGGGAGGTCAAGGCTGCAATGAGCCTTGATCACACCACTACACTCCAGCTTGGGAAAAAGAGTGAGACCCTGTCTCAAAATAATAATAATAATAATTCTTATATTGATTACAAGTGGAGATGATAAAATACATGTTACTGAAGTTAATTGCATCTGTTTCTTTTTACTTTTTAAATTGTGACTCCAAGAAAACTTTAAATCCCATATGTGGCTTGCACTGGATTTCTGCTAGAGAGAGTTGGTCTACATTCTCTAAGGGATTTGGCCACAAAGCCCTGTCCACTCACTGAGCATGTTGGCAGCCAATTCCATTTTTCCCCATTCCATTCAGGAGCTACTCAAGTAGGAAACAATTCTGCCTCCATGTGATCCCACATGTTGACCCAGCATAACTGCTTTGGAGGTAGGACCTGAACTCTATGCTCATTTGAAGAAAACATCTCCCAAGCCCTCTGGAGAAACTGTACAACCTTGAGAGAAATGCCCTTCAGAAAGCTGCAGATATCTGGGCTCCAAGGGCCACAGCATCAGCTGACTATCACAATCAGAGGGGATCCCTTCATCTGCAAACTCATGCCTCATTTAGAGCTTTCAGAATGTGTTTAGATCCTCTGTAACTGATTCATGTATTGTTCTTAATCACAGGACCCTTATAACATCTTTCTCAGAGAAATTTCTAGGATGAAAAATGAAACGAACATCCCTTTTCCTTTTGTTTACTTAAATGGTCACATCCTCCTACCCAGTGCAAAGCCATCACCATCTGTTTTCTGTGATCTAATTACAAATAGAATAAGCTCTTAATTCCCCTTTCCATCATTTATGATCTATGACATGAAAATGCCTCTGCAAATACTTCTAGAGTACTTATTTTTTGTCATGTCTTTCGTACAACTTATGGGGGCAAAGTTATTTGTTTGTGCAGGAATAAATTTCACTCAGAGGTGTTTACATGACAGAGATTGATACGTGTTTTCTATCTGCACTCTGCCTGGTTTCCCAGTTTGTTTACTGCAGCCTATCAAAGGAAACCAGGAGGAAGTGTATTTAATGGCAAGTTAAATGCTTTTTAAAACCATGAAAATTTCTCATTCTTTTAAAAATAATTGTCACACACTTGAGAGCCTTCTAAGCCGAATGTTACTGGCTATGTAACTTGGTTTCATATTTCCAGCACACCACAGAGTGGCTTTTTCTTTTCTGTCATAGCTGATCTTCACCCTTTGCCATCTGGGAATTTGAACTGTATTTTTAACATTTCATGAGTTGCCAATTTAATGCATTTAAAAGAGTGCAGAGCAGATGTCTAAAACACTGAAGGTAATTAATTAAGTCCCACAATTTCCAGACTACACAAAAACAATTTGCCATTGCCTGTAAAATGGTATAATTGAGTATTATAAATGTTTCCAGGCCAAGTCTTGCTATGAATTATTTAGTGCATCTGTCCTAATTAAAGACCTATTGGAAGATTAATGTCTCGTAACCTGACAAACTACTTTACTTAGTAACAAATTATCCATATAATGACCTCAAACTAAATTTATATAACCCAAGAAGCCATCTAAAAGAACTCACAAGCATGCTTTGGTAAAAGGAATTTTCCCTGCACATTTACCTGCATCTGCTCAATATTCTTTTGGCTTTGAATAGTTGTAAAGGGAAATCAATCTGTTCCAAAGTAACTTTTCTAATGACATTTCTAGCTTTAGTCAACATCTTATAAAAAATATGTAATTCACATTCCCTCTACCCTCTTGCAACATAAAGAATTATGCAATAAGGATAAGTACATTTCTAATATTAAACACATTGGTAATAGTGGAGAATCTTTTAAAAACATTCTTATTCTAGGCTTCTGTTTTCAGGATGAGAACACCCCAGAAGCAATACCATTTTTTGTGGGTTTTTTTCAGCAATAAGGGAGACACAAAATATTCAGCCACCAATTGTTTAAGCCGACTATTGGGACATTGGCCTGCTGGAAGTACAATACTGAGGTCATTTAAACCTAAACTTAAAAGCCAACTAGAAGGACCAATCCTCCTTTGGCCTAAGCCACTTAATGTGCATACTACAGCCGTAATCTCTATGACACTATTAAAATAAATCAATAGGCAATAGAGAGGAGGCCCTTCGGCCTCTGCTGATTGCGTCACATGGTATAAAGTGGTTGTGAGAGGGAAGATGCAGGGTCAGCCAGGGGAAGGCTTAATTTTTTTCTTTTCAAAAATGGAAATCATTCCCTCCCATCACAAATGAATTGCCTTTATCATGAACTTCTGTAAAAGGCATTTTACATATTATTTCTAAAGCTTAAGAAAAAATCTTTCCACCCAGGTTTCACAGGAAATTTTCTGATTTTTCAGCAAGTCCGAAGAGATCTTTCTCGCTCCATATATTCACAGGTGGCTATATTTTAGAGTATAAAATATAAAAACATTATCAGTGTTAAGTAAAAAAAAAAAAAACCTTTTTGACTAAGTATGCTACAGTATGGTTAATTGTCCCACAATTGTTAGAAAGTAATTAAGAGTGAATTAGATACATTACAGTAGCATGGGCCAGACATATCATTTATATAGGGAAGAAATATTTGGCAAAGCGTTTTTACCATCATCAGGCCAACAGCAGCGTGTCTGTAAATTATAGTTCACTCTTATCTGGATACAGAAATTAATATTCAGAAAATTTTCCTTTTCCTAGCTTGGATCTTAGCATTCGTAAAATAGTTGCTGTTTAGCATTTTGTCCATGTAACTTTCTTCCTCATATAGACTTTTTCACACCGGAAAATAACTCAATTTCTTCTTTAACAGCTCTGTATGAACAATATATATTAACAAAATTTCAAGCCATATGTTTTTATAGGAAATAAGCCCAATAGAATCACATGAATACAATGCTACTGTGCCCTTCTCTCCTTTTTTGCGTCTGTGATGTATTTAGTGTTCTTTTTAAATGATTTTAGCCAGAATCTACACTATTGTGGAAGTATAAAAGTGCCTCTAGTTATATGGCTTACTATTTTACCAGGTTGCAGGAAGAGGGTAGTGAAATTGAGTGGGGAAAAGAGAAGAGTTTTTTTCCATAACATTTGTTTTCTAAGTAACCATAGCTCATTGTAGAAATTTAGAACATAAGGAAAAGTATACAGAGGATAGTTAAAACTGCCCATAAGTCCAACGACCAATGATAATCTTATTGGCATTTTGGTGTACTTTCATTTTTTTCCTATGCACTATTATATAATAGGATCTTTCCTCCCAGAGTTTAGTATCTTTACCATCCCACTTTTCATTACATTGTGAGCACTTTCTAGTAGTCTTGGCGTCTTACCTGTCTTCCTTGAGAGAATGCTTATTACTCATCAAAACCACATGTATTGTTGGTGTAACACAAAGGAAATGTATCCTTCCCGTGTAATTAAGCTTCAAACTCCTCAGCAATGGCAATTCAAGAGACTAGGTCTAATTTACTCCCTAAGATTTTTGCTTAGCAGTGGACAAGTTATAGATTGATCAACAGAAGATAAATGTGTCCATGTATATGTCTGGTTGGAGGTATATGATACACACCCTGGTATTTCTGCACTCTTGGAAGTAGTTTATCGGGGAAAAAAATTCCAGCTCACTAAGGTACAATGATTATTTTTAAAATTAATGTTAAAAATAATTGCATAAATGAAAACCTGATTCTTTTAATTTAGTGCTATTAAAAACATAAAAGTTTCAAGTGTGTATTTTAATCAAAAACTAGAAGTAGAAACCAGTTGGAAAACACTTTAAAATGTATTATATTGTGCTTATTATTCAAATATGCTTTGGAAAATATATTTTCTACCTAAATTAATAGGTTATCAATTGGCATAAATACATTTTCTGCTCCAAATAACCAGTTATTTGCCTGTGTAGAATGGATTTTTTACTTAAAACATATTAGGTGTCAGCAAAACAAAATGAAAGAGAGTTTTCTTTTTCCTTTTGCCTTAAAATACCCCTGAAGTGGACATTGTAGGCTCAGCTTTGCAAATACTCATAATAATTGTCCTCAGTTGGCATCCACGGGTCCCCAAGAAAAACCCTCATTCAAAGCCATTTCAGAAAATGTCAGGAAAGCACGCACAAAAACGGGGACCTGCGAGGCATTCATTCATGCATTTATTAATTCACACAAAATTTATTACATGTCAATACTTAGAATTGTGAAGCTGCTAAATTAATGTTGTAATAAAGAGGCAAAAACCTGCAAACGTGTTACATCTATGCAGCTGTTAAATAAATCCTAGGTTCAAACAATCAGGTGGCCTGATCCCGGGCCAATTCATCTTTCCTCTTTTTCCCTTTTCTTTGCCCCCTCTATCTCTCTCCCTTTTTCTGTGACACACACACACACACACACACACACACACACACACTTATATACCAAATGTACATACACACACACATATATACCTACATGTACATACACACATACACACACACGTCAGAGTCTGTGTCTATCATATATGG
Organism: Trachypithecus francoisi; assembly: GCF_009764315.1. Taxonomy (NCBI): domain Eukaryota; kingdom Metazoa; phylum Chordata; class Mammalia; order Primates; family Cercopithecidae; genus Trachypithecus; species Trachypithecus francoisi. Next base: position 67,872,979 of record NW_022681460.1, read on the forward strand.
TGAAACCCAACACTCTGTATGAAAGTCTTGACATACCTGCCACTGATTCTCATCAGTTCACTCTAAAGTAAGAAGGAATATGATTCATGCAACACTGGCCTCAATAGATGCCCAGCAGAGAAGAGTTCCCTGGTGAAGTAAGTTTGGGAAGCAATGTATTTTACTCCCCTAATGGAGGTTTTTGATACACATTAGCATAGTAAGCCTCCAGAAGAATTTTTGCAGAATTTTGCAAATCTTGCAGGTTTCACTCACATAGGTGAAGCCTGCTTTCAACTTTTTGGCTCCAGAACGTTTTAAACTGGAAGTCTGTGTTTATTTACTATACACTACTAGCTATAGGGCACAGAAAATGATACACAGCACAGAAGACCTTATGATTAGGAAGCATCACATATCATGACTAGACGTATGTGAGACACCACAAGGTTCATAAAGTAACCATCTTTCTCTCTAGGACCCTTTGAGCTTGTTTTATAAAAATGATATAACCTGAAAAACTGAAACATGAAGGCTCATATTCACACACCAAAACAAATAAGTTAATTAAATAAAGGTGATTGTAAGTTCTCGTCTATCACAAGATTCCTTTGCAGATCTCTGATTTCACAGGTTTTGTAAAAGGTCTGGCATTGCTCCTTTCCTTCCTGGCATCTATAAAGCTAACATGGTATTCTGTGATCTCCCCCAAATGCTGCCTGTAAAGGACATCTCATTTCTAACACCTTTCTGGGGTGTTACTGTGTAGGGCATCATTCGGAGATGTAGCACAAGATGGTCAGTTCAACAACCGCATTTATTTATTGACCAAATCATTTCTTTATGTTCAAAATATTCTTAAAGGAAAACAGGAAAAGATTTGTGAAACCTAATGATATCTACTTTAAGTACAACTTAGAGTACAATTTCTCTTAAGAATTCTGAAACAGTGAAACTGACATTTTTAGCCAAGTCCCTCAGCATAAAACACAAACAGAACATTTCTTAGGGTGGGAAAATTCAAGTTACTCCACACACATAGGTGAAGATGATGTTTATGCTGCTTGGTGGCAAACCTCTCTGGCCGGACACGGTGGCTCATGCCTGTAATCCCAGCACTTTGGGAGACCAAGGCGGATTGATCATGAGGTCAGGAGTTCGAGATCAGCCTGGCCAACATGGTGAAACCCTGTCTCTACTAAAAATACAAAAATTAGCCAGGTGTGATGGTGTGCCCCTATAATCCCAGCTACTCAGGAGGCTGAGGCAGGAGATTCGCTTGAACCTGGGAGGTGGAGGTTGCAGTGAGCCGAGCTTGTGCCACTGGACTCCAGCCTGGGCAACAGAGCAAGACTCTGTTTCAAACAAACAAACAAACAAACAAACAAACAAACAAAGTGGAAAGAAATCAAAGTGAAATGATGAAAAGAAACAACTGGCTACTTTTCCACCTTCCAAAGGCAAGTGTTTGAGTGACAGACAAAACCTAAAGACTGGTGGCGGATGGACACTGAGATACTATGACAGGTTCATGGTGAAAGCTCAGACCTTGGGTCCTATTTGGAACGATGACATGGCTGTTACCTATAAATGTCTGCCTGAAAAAAAATGCCATAAAAGAGACAAAAGGGGAGAAAATGGGGTCGGGGCAGATGTTACCCAGCTTAATCCTTAACTCCATTTCACAACTATCTGATAAACAACCTTCTACTTAAGTTTTTGCTTCAGCGGCTTTTATAGTAGGTAACAAAATCTTTTAACTTCACATCATAATGAGAGGCAGGAAGGTGTTTTGAAACTTCTGTTATGATTTCTAGTTGGTGAAGAGTTATGTCTTATATTATAAATCAGTGCACAGTTAGAAATACACCAGAGAGGGTTTTCCTTTAGGATAGCCCAGTCTCCCCTGCCAGCTTTCTTTACCAATGTGACTCAATTCTAAAAAGATATTCCTGAAGGCCTGGGTAAACTGAGACCTCTTAGTCCCCAGCGTGAGTTTGAAGAATGCAGCAAAACTGTAAAGATGCCCAGTCTCTGAATTTACTTTCCAGTATGTCAACAAATATTGCTTCTGAAATTATGACCCTTTACCTATGACAAGGATCCTGCCAAGTGAATGATTTCTTCCTCCTAATCCTTATAAATAAGATTAATTTGTAAGGGGAAATCATTTAAAAACATGTTGGAATCTGCTGTGACCTCTCATTCTCTCCTCTGTACCCCTTGCCGTGATTCTCCAGCCTACATTTATTGTGCTTTTGGAAGTACTCTTGGAAGCTAAGACTAATAGTCAAGTACATTCAGTACAATGGGCAGTTTCTATATTGATAATTTTCTTTAGACTCAAACTAAAAGCTGATCACAAAAATCCTCCTTTCTAGAGAATATATACCACATGTAGGTTAAAATGCAAAATCAGACAATTTCACGTTTGAGACCTTAAAGAGGCTATTCTTAGAAGTCACAAGAAGAGGGAGTTATGAATTTTGCTGACCACAAAATTTTGTTTAATAGAAATGTGCTATCACATGTGAGCTCTATTTGATAACATAAAAATGCTATACTTATTGTAGGGTAAATTTGTTACACTATTTGATACCAGTAAATAAGTTGTAAATAATAAGAAACTGCTCTTCCCTCACATCTTGCCTTTCAAAATCCCTCCCAGCTCCCGGGGTGCAAGTGAAATATCTGGAGGCTGCCAGGGTCCATCCTAGAGAGCAGAGGGGGGGCATGGAGCTCCACATCCCCTACAGCGTCTTTTCATCTTGGTAGTAGGCACGCATTTTTAGAAGCCTGGAGAAATAAACTGTAACAAGGAGAACCAGCCTCAATCAAGAGAACTGATAAATTCTAGAGAGCTTTGGCTTAGAAACTGTCAAAGGATAGGATTTCCAGGCAGTACTGAAGTCCAGTAAGGGAACAGCAGCATGAGTTAAGTTTTCCACCACACATGACAGGCATTAGAAACATATTCTCAAGGGAGAGCGGCAACAAGAGCCTCCTTGCAACACTCAACCTGATTTCCAGAGCATTTAGATAACCATAAAAATAATAATAATTTTTTTTAAACTAAACAATAAACAAATCCCATCTCTTATCTGATTTGTCAATCATGTACGGTGGCTTTGAATGGACTTATCTGTGCAATTTTTATATAAAGGAAGGTAAAAACTCAGGAGACCAAAGGACAGCCTCAGAACATTCTTAGTGAGGATGCTTTCTGGCCCAAAACTGGACCTCCCCCTTTCTGAGCTGTCATCTCCATCAGGAAGCATGGAAATGTATCTATTTATGTGCAAGGCGATATGCTCAGCTGGGCTGCTCTCAGCTCAGTGTCAGGGAATAACAGCTGCTGTCACAGAGCCAGAAAGGAATATCTGTCCCAAGTTCACATGAGAGGCATCCCCTCAGAGATTCTACTTCTTGGGCTTTCTTTTGGCATATTCTCCCTTGGGCTTTAAGGGTGGGTCCTGGAAAGGAGAGTCACGGTATGGAAGTAGACCCGAGGGAGGGACCTGCAGAGATCCTTCCCAGTCCTACAGAAACCTACATTTCCTTTTGATGGTTTTAAAGAAATCTGGTCATAGAAAAAGTATTCCTGGGCCCTGAGCATCAGGTTCAAACTGAGAGCTAATGAAAATGAGTTTGTCTTTTCTACATAGAAACCTAGACTGTAAGTGCAGGCAGGCATCTTGGGCTGTGACGGAGGGAAAGCTGAGGTTCTGACTGGCCAAGCAACTTTTAGAAATAACCACAGTGCACATTGATTTTGTATCCTGAGACTTTGCTGAAGTTGCTTATCAGCTGAAGGAGATTTTGGGCTGAGACGATGGGGTTTTCTAGATATACAATCATGTCATCTGCAAATAGGGACAATTTGACTTCCTCTTTTCCTAATTGAATACCCTTTATTTCTTTCTCCTGCCTGATTGCCCTAGCCAGAACTTCCAACACTATGCTGAACAGGAGTGGTGAGAGAGGGCATCCCTGTCTTGTGCCAGTTTTTAAGGGGAATGCTTCCAGTTTTTGCCCATTCAGTATGATATTGGCTGTGGGTTTGCCATAAATAGCTCTTATTATTTTGGGATATGTTCCATCAATACCGAATTTATTAAGAGTTTTTAGCATGAAGGGCTGTTGAATTTTGTCTTTGGTTCTGTTTATATGCTGGATTACGTTTATTGATTTGCATATGTTGAACCAGCCTTGCATCCCAGGGATGAAGCCCACTTGATCACGGTGGATAAGCTTTTTGATGTGCTGCTGGATTCGGTTTGCCAGTATTTTATTGCGGATTTTTGCATCGATGTTCATCAGGGATATTGGTCTAAAATTCTCTTTTTTGTTGTGTCTCTTCCAGGCTTTGGTATCAGGATGATGTTGGCCTTATAAAATGAGTTAGGGAGGATTCCCTCTTTTTCTACTGGTTGGAACAGTTTCAGAAGGAATGGTACTAGCTCCTCCTTGTACCTCTGGTAGAATCCGTCTGGTCCTGGACTTTTTTTGGTTGGTAGGCTATTAATTATTGCCTCAGTTTCAGAGCCTGCTATTGGTCTATTCAGGGATTCAACTTCTTCCTGCTAAAATCTTGAGAGAGTGTATGTATCCAGGAATTTATCCATTTCTTCTAGGTTTTCTAGTTTATTTGTGTAGAGGTGTTTATAGTATTCTCTGATGGCAGTTTGTATTTCTGTGGGGTCGGTGGTAATATCCCCTTCATCATTTTTTATTGCGTCTATTTGATTCTTTTCTCTTTTTTTCTTTATTAGTCTTGCTAGAGGTCAATCAATTTTGTTGATCTTTTCAAACAACCGGCTCCTGGATTCATTGATTTATTGAAGGGTTTTTTGTGTCTCTATCTCCTTCAGTTCTGCTCTGATCTTAGTTATATCTTGCCTTCTGCTAGCTTTTGAATGTGCTTGTTCTTGCTTCTCTAGTTCTTTTAATTATGATGTTAGGGTGTCAATTTTAGATCTTTCCTGCTTTCTTTTGTGGGCATTTAGTGCTATAAATTTCCCTCTACACACTGCTTTAAATGTGTCCCAGAGGTTCTGGTATGTTGTATCTTTGTTCTCATTGGTTTCAAAGAACATCTTTATTCCTGCCTTCATTTTGTTATGTACCCAGTAGTCATTCAGGAGCAGGTTGATCAGTTTCCATGTAGTTGAGCGGTTTTGATTGAGTTTCTTAGTCCTGAGTTCTAGTTTGATTGCACTGTGGTCTGAGAGACCGTTTGTTATAATTTCTCTTCTTTTACATTTGCTGAGGAGTGCTTTACTTCCAATTATGTGGTCAATTTTGGAATAAGTGTGATGTGGTGCTGAGAAGAATGTATATTCTATTGAATTGGGGTGGAGAGTTCTGTAGATGTCTATTAGGTCCACTTGGTGCAGAGTTGACTTCAATTTCTGGATATCTTTGTTAACTTTCTGTCTCGTTGATCTGTCTAATGTTGACAGTGGGGTGTTAAAGTCTCCCATTATTATTGTGTGGGAGTCTAAGTCTCCTTATACACCAATAACAGGACAGAGAGCCAAATCATGAATGAACTCCCATTCAAAATTGCTTCAAAGAGAATAAAATGCCTAGGAATCCAACTTATAAGGGATGTGAAGGACCTCTTCAAGGGGAACTACAAACCACTGCTCAGTGAAATAAAAGAGGACACAAACAAATGGAAGAACATTCCATGCTCATGGATAGGAAGACTCAATATCATGAAAATGACCACACTGCCCAAGGTAATTTATAGATTCAATACCATTCCCATTAAGCTACCAATGACTTTCTTCACAGAATTGGAAAAAACTGCTTTAAAGTTCATATGGAACCAAAAAAGAGCCCGCATTGACAAGACAATCCTAAGCCAAAAGAACAAAGCTGGAGGCATCATGCTACCTGACTTCAAACTACACTACAAGGCTACAGTAACCAAAACAGCATGGTACTGGTACCAAAACAGAGATATAGACCAATGGAACAGAACAGAGCCCTCAGAAATAATACCACACATCTACAACCATCTGATCTTTGACAAGCCTGACAAAAACAAGAAATGGGGAAAGGATTCCCTATTTAATAAATGGTGCTGTGAAAACTGGCTAGCCATAAGTAGAAAGCTGAAACTGGATGCCTTCCTTTCTCCTTATACAAAAATTAATTCAAGATGGATTAGAGACTTAAATGTTAGACCTAAAACCATAAAAACCCTAGAAGAAAACCTAGGCAACACCATTCAGGACACAGGCATGGGCAAGGACTTCATGTCTAAAACACTAAAAGCAATGGCAACAAAAGCCAAAATTGACAAATGGGATCTAATTAAACTAAAGAGCTTCTGCACATCAAAAGAAACTACCATCAGAGTGAACAGGCAACCTACAGAATGGGAGAAAACTTTTGCAATCTACTCATCTGACAAAGGGCTAATATCCAGAACCTACAAAGAACTCAAACAAATTTACAAGAAAAAAAACAAACAACCCCATCAAAAAGTGGGCAAAGGAATTGAACAGACACTTCTCAAAAGAAGATATGTATGCAGCCAACAGACACATGAAAAAATGCTCATCATCACTAGCCATCAGAGAAATGCAAATCAAAACCACAATGAGATACCATCTCACACCAGTTAGAATGGCGATTTTTAAAAAGTCAGGAAACAACAGGTGCTGGAGAGGATGTGGAGAAATAGGAACACTTTGACACTGTTGGTGGGGGAGCTGTAAACGAGTTCAACCATTGTGGAAAACAGTGTGGCAATTCCTCAAGGATCTGAAACTAGAAATACGATTTGACCCCAGCCATCCCATTACTGGATATATACCCAAAGGACTGTAAATCATGCTGCTACAAAGACACATGCACACGTATGTTTACTGCAGTACTATTCACAATAGCAAAGACTTGGAATCAACCCAAATGTCCATCAATGACACACTGGATTAAGAAAATGTGGCACATATACACCATGGAATACTATGCACCCATAAAAAAGGATGAGTTCATGTCCTTTGTAGGGACATGGATGCAGCTGGAAACCACCATTCTCAGCAAACTAAAGCAAGAACAGAAAACCAAACACTGCATGTTCTCCCTCATAGATGGGAACTGAACCATGAGAACACTTGGACACAGGAAGAGGAACATTACACACTGGGGCCTGTTGCGGGATGTGGGGAGGGGAGAGGGATAGCATTACGAGATCTACCTAATGTAAATGACGAGTTAATGGGTGCAGCACACCAACATGACACATGTACACATATGTAGCAAACCTGCACGTTGTGCACATGTACCCTAGAACATAAAGTGTATATATGTATATATATAAAGAAATAATCACAGTGGACCAGGTGCGGTGGCTCACAACTGTAATCCCAGCAGTGGCTCACGTCTGTAATCCCAGCACTTTGGGAGGCCAAGGCAGATAGATCATGTGAGGTCAAGAGTTCAGGACTAGCCTGGTGAACATGGTGAAACCCCATCTCTACCAAAAATACAAAAAATGAGCTGGGCATGGTGGTGGGCACCTGTAATCCCAGCTACTGAGGAGGCTGAGGCAGAAGAATTGCTTGAACCTGGAAGGCAGAGGTTGCAATGAGCCGAGATCGCATCATTGTACTCCAGCCTGGGTGACAGAGCGAGACTCCATCTCAAAAAAAGGAAAAAAAAAAAAAAAAAAAAGAAATAATCACAGTGAGCTGCAGAAATGGAGAAAGGGCTTTCTGTGTGCACCACCAACTGCCAACCATTGGAGCTGAAAAGACCCACTACAGATGTGATTCATCCTGTCAGTGGGGAAGGCCAGTGACTTAATTTCTGCTTTACTTTTGCAACTGTTGAGCCTACTATGGCAAGGGAAATCTTAGCTTTTACATCACTATACATACGTTTTCTACAGTTCAACTATCTACGTATTCCTGTTATCTCTTAATTATTGTTGTATACGGAGAAGGAAAAATATGACTCAGTTAATTCAAATAATTCATTTTCTTTCCATTTTGAAATTACATATTCCTATGGAACCCATGCATAGAAAAAAAGTCATAAGTAAGGTTTTGACAAAACAAGATAACAAAACACAGAACATAGTTTTATGGAAGAAAGCTATTTACCATCCTCCTAATTCTTGTGTTCCTATTAGAAGTGGATACTAGGTCAAGTTTCTCGTATCTAGCCCGCCGACTTCTTTTCCAGTTCATCCGAAGTACATGTGGGGATGTGATCAGCCTGAGGAATGATAGCTGCTAAGGCTCTTGCTGGCAACTAGTGAAATCTTTACTGTTCAAAGATGCACAGGCAGATTTTATTCAAATTCCAAGGATTTCAAAGTAAAGAATCATCTTCATGAATATCAATAAATGAGTGGCTTAAAATATTTGACCTGTTTAAAAACGTGCAATGGAGTCACTAAGATATTAGTTGTTACGGGTTGAATTATGTTCCCAGAAAAGATATGTCAAAGTCCTGACCACCACTCTCACCTGTGAACGTGATCTTATTTGGAAATAGGGTCTCAGCAGATGTAATCAAGTTCAAATGAAGTTTTATGGCATTAGGGCGGACCTTAGTCCAATATCACTGGTGTCTTTATAAAAGAGAAGACAAACGGAACACGCAGGGAGAATGCCATGTGACAGTGGACATGGAGATTAGTGATGCATCTATAAGCCAAAGAATGCCAAGGGTTTCCAGCAACCAAGAAAGCAAGAAGGGATCCTCCTCTGGAGCCTTCAGAGAGAGCCAGCGAGCAAGGCCCTGTTGGCAACTTGATTTCAGACTTCTAGAATCCTAAACTGTGGGATGATAAATTTCAGCTGTCTTAAGCCACCCAATCTGTGGCACTTTGTTATGACAGCCCTAGTACTAGGTTAAATATTTTAAAACAAGTTTGATAGTTAATTTGCATAATAGAAAACTGACTTTCTTATTTGGTGCCTGATAAGTAACATCTATTGTATTTAAATATGGACAGACACAAGTTATTATCTGACCTATGCTCATGTAATTGCCCTAAATTCCAGTAAGTGAATGCCAGAGATAAATTTTCAGCAGTTCGGTGAGGAAACTAAAAAAAAAAAAAAACAAAAAACACAGAATAAGAACTGCACACTGGGATTTACATACAACCTAATGAAGAAAATGCTTTTAAGTGTGTTGTGTTATTGACTACTTATCACCCTGGGTTCTCTCGTTGGACAGCAATTAGTGAAACCTAAAGGTAAATGAATATTTACAAAGTTTATCTCAAAACTGGATAATTGTTTTATCTTTTAGCCACTAATGTTTTGCCTACTCATGTGTAACTTATAAAGGAAAGCCAACAAAGTCTCATCATCTCTATTTTATCTTTCCTTCCGAGGAGCTTTTCCTACATGAACACACATCCGTATTTAACAGGGCTATGCGGGACACACTTTTATTCCTCTGTAAGCCACGTGATATCATTTGAAAAGAATTTGTTTTGTTTGCCTTTCTTCTTTCAATTGTTTCCTGTGGTAGGCATGGCCAGATGCTTCAGATCTAGGAAGAAAGTAAGCCAGAAAATTCAGCCCTAACCAGGACAAGAGTGTTGACAAGCTATATAATAAATCATGTCCCCCTATGCTGTTGGCTCAGGCAGTAGATTAGTGCACAAAGCCACTCGGGGACATGGAAGCACACCTGGGGGAATGCCCATCTCTGAGGGTAGTAAACATTGCTTTACTGGACAATTCCCAAAACACAAAGGTCTTTGCTCCCAAGTCATCTTCATAGTGAGGTCCTCCCTGGCCCCTAGTGAAAAACAGAAACTCCCTTTTTGAGGTTTCAATCTTCCCTGCTTTTCTTTTTCCTTCTTAACACATATCTACATACTAATATTGTACTTATTTATGGTGTTGTCTTTTTTCCAACTAGAATGCAAATTCCAAGGGAGACTTTTGACTCCATGGTTCACGGCTGTATTCCCAAAGAATAGTGTGTGGCACGTGGTAGGCACTGAATATTTACTTATTGAATAAATAAACTACAGAAGAAAGACTTGTGCTTGCTTTCCTTGTTAAGCATGAGAAGTGAATTCACCATGCCACAGCTTCTGACCAATTTACAAGATGGAATGAGTACAGTTCTCACTTACGCTTAAATATTTCTAAGGCCTGATGGGGCGATTTAGTGAGTGAGCAGAAGAGTTGATGGGTGATTGTTATTCTAGGCCACCCAATCAAGCATCTATCATCAACTGTACATTATAAACACTTTATCATTTTTGAGAATTGATTATCTCCAACTGCCAAAGCCACATGTTGCTTAATTACTTCTGAAGCATTATCCAAGTGTACAATATCTAAAGACCTCATAAATCAACTAGGGGAGGATCAGGTGCCTCCAGTGGCCCTAAACTAATACAATAAATTGCTCAGAGAACAGAATAATAAAGCTTAAATTAAACAATTCTTATGAAAAGCATCAAACAGAGCAACCTAAAAAGATGCATGAAAACAGAAAGCAATATTTGAAGAAGGCCCAAGAACTATACTAGCACTTACGGGAGTGGACTGCAAATTCTAATCTGGTCTATTAACAAAGTGTTGCTAACTGACCAATGGTAATATGAGCAGGCAACACTGATAGGGTTCATTTAGGAAATATCTTGTATGCTAAACCACGATGATCAGAGGCAAATAGGGGGCTACAGATCTCCTCCACAACTTGATTACAATTGGTTCTGACAAGGCAAGCTTACCTCAATACTCTGCCAAAAGTACCATGTTTCGTTAGCCAGCAGCCACAAAATGCCTCTGAGAGCGCCCTGAATGAAAAGTTTGCCCTGGGCATATATGATGATATTCTGACAGGGGATGAGGCAATAATCAGACCAGGGATGGAAATTGAGGAAGGGATAGATAAGAATAAGCTATCTCTAGACTTCAAAGGTGACAGGATAGGTATTTGGCTTTGGGGCTTGCCTGTAAGGGCAGTGGTATCCATAAAGTTCTTTGAGGTAAACTTCATTGAAAAATATTATTTTACCTATTTTATGCCAATTAATTAGCCCTTTGTACATATTTTGATAACTATACAAAGTACAAGCTGTCCCCTCCATAGTGTTGATTCCAATAAAGATATTTTAAATGAAAGAAAAAAAAAGAAAAAAAAAACCTCTAAGGTGAGGTTTATAGCCCATTTACAGGCACACATACATGATACAATTTATGCTGAGGTACAGTAAACCTACCCATATTGGCAGAAATGGGGCCCAAGAAATTTAATGCGTAAAATACACAGTACATCGTCATTATCATAATTATGTAATTTTTTTTTTAGAGATAAGGTCTCGCTGTCACTCAGCCTGGAGTGCAGAGTGCAGTGGCACGGTCACAGCTCACTGCAGTCTCAACATCCTGAGCTTAAGCAATCCTCCCACTGCAGCCTCTGGAATAGCTGGGACTACAGGCACATGCCACCATGACTGGCTAATTTTTTTTTTATTTTTGATACAGACAAGGGTCTCACTTTGTTGCTCAGGCTGGTCTTGAACTCCCAGACTCAAGCAATCCTTCCACCTTGGCCTCCCAAAGTGCTGGGATTACAGGCATAAGCCACTGTGCCTGGCCCATGGTTGCGTTATGATTAGGCAAACAGTGACCAAAATGAGCCTGAGTGGCGGGTGACTGGGAATTCTGGGGTTCTGACTTAATGTTCCAACTGTGTCTTGTTCCCTATGGTGGTTGGTACCATCTGGTAGTATTTGTCTGCTCTGCCTTAAATACTGATGGCAGGAATCTCTTGATTAAATGGCATCCATTGGCACCCATTTTCTCAGCTCCCTTTGTGCTACTTCTCTTCACCTGCAGAAGTGAGAGCAGAACTCAATGGAAAAGGGAAGTTAATCACCCTCTGCCAGTTAACATTAACATAGGATGCATTGTTGCACACATTTTTTGCTACTAAAAAAAAATCCTTACAGAATTTCAGAAAGCTTAAAGCGTAACAAAAGCTTTTTTTTTTTTTTTTTTTTTTTTTCCGAAAAACTAAGTCATTAAGACACATGGGTGGAAAATGTCAATGAAAAAGCACTAGATTCTTGGACTGCTGATGGTTAAAAGGAGGAAGATGGGTTATACCTATTAAGCCAGCTTTGGATCCTTTGGCTCAGCGAGCATATCTAGCACAGGGTCTGTTGATCATGAAGATAGTTTCTGGTAGTAGTCCTAGTAATCTTTATCCAAGAATCATTTTTGAGAGTCTCCTATCAAGTGTGAAGTCACTATTCTACTCTACACATCCTGTCCTATCTTACATCTCTTGAAAGAAAAAATTTATGTATCAATTCTGAAATTACATTGTTATATGGCTACTTTGTAACTTTCTGACTTTTTAATCATAATGGTGTGCCAAACCGCACATATTAAAGCATACAATTTGATATATATACTTACATGTCCATGAAATTAGTGCCACAATTAAGATAATGAACATATGCATCCCCCAAGTTTCATCATTCTCCTTTGTCATTTCTCCCTCCTGCCCATTCCCATCTGCATTCACTACACCACACCCACCCGTTGACAACTACTGACTTTCTTTCACTAAAGTCTAGTTTGCATTTTCTAGAATTTTATATAAAATTTTACAATATGTTCACCTCTTTGTGTTATAGACTTTTTCCACATACCATAATTATTTTGAGTTCATCCCTTATCACACGTATCAACAGTTCATTCCTTTTTATTACTGAGCAATATTCCATAGTATTGCTATACCATAGTTTACTCATGTATTCATCTCTTGATGGATATTGGCTTGTTTCCAGGTTTTGGTTATTACAAATACAATTTTCATGTACATTCATGCACAAGTTTCTGAACAGACATATGCTTTCAATTTTTCATGGATAAATATCTTGTAGTGGAATGACTGGATCATATGGTAGGTGTATTTTTAAGTTTTTAAAGAAACTGCCAGACGATTTTCCAAAGTGGTGGTATTGCATTGAATCTATTTGTGTCTTTCTCTTTCAAATTTGTTTTTTATAGGCAGCCTTTAGTTGTGTTGTGCTTTTTATTCCAATGTGAGAAACTCTGCTTTTTAATTATTAATATGCTAGGCAGAAGTCTTCTGGGTTCTTTTGTTTTGTTTTGTTTTGTTTTGTTTTGGTCCAAACTTAGCCACGTGAACCCAAACAAATTCTAATGTTTGCTACTTAAACTATAAGAGTTGGAACAAACTTTGAAGATCTCCTAGTGCAATGCCTTATTTTATGCTTGAAAGTCTTCTGTAACATTCTCACCAAGTTAATCCTTTGAGTAAAAACCAAGTGATGAAAAAAATTTACTGGCAAGGGATATAATTTCAGTTTGCATGAAACTGTAGCGTTGGCATCTGCTCTTGGGACATAATTTTGCTTTCTGGAAAGTCATAGAGTTTCTAGTGAAAGCCTCCCTCGCTTTTGGATATTTGAAGACACATAATTTCTCATTTTAAATTTTCTCTTCTGCAAGCAAAATATTCCTCCAGTGGTCCTGATAGCATTAAAACTAAAATACTTGATATGGTTATTATAACCTCTATGTTGTATCAGTGTCTTCATTTATTTCCTTTATCTCAAAAGCCCTATTTTATGTCATCAATCCAAAATCTTGCCCATCTTTAGAGCAAATTTGAAGACTGATTTCACTTATTCAATGAGCAATAACTAAACAAATATTTATACCATACAATGCAGTATTAATGAAATACTTATTGAGCATCCACTAGGAGTAAAATAAAATGGATCCTTATTCTCCCTGAAGCCTCCAAAACTTTTTGTATTTTCTTCTGAATGCCACCTATACTTGTGATCTACATCACAGCATTAGTACAAAACTGTGCACTATTATTTCAGTTGGGCTAACTTTGTTCCTCCAACCCACTGGTGCTCCCTGTACATTCTCTATAGTGTCTACTATAGGACTAATAACTGAGTTGGTACAACTACTGATTAGTTCATTTATTCAAATCTGTTGAGTAAATACTAGATTTTTTTTAAAAGAACACTTGGTATTAATTATTTTCTGCTTCTTTAGTACCAAGGAATTAGTTGTTGAAATCCTTGTGGATCAAGAATATTATTAGGTTGGTGCGAAACTAATTGTGGTTTTTGCCAAATATTTTTATCTTCTGGGCATAGAATTAACATGATATTTACAGCAATTGTTGATAACATTTAAAAATTGAGTACAGGAAGCTATGATGTTTATTTGGTGATCCAAGGTACAATAGAGCAAGTCAGTTTGGAACAATCATAATCTATCATCATCTCTCACCTGAAGGATGCAAACCTCTGCTAATTTCAAAGTTCTCGTGCTCTAATGCATCTTCCACTTCACAGGTTTTTCATCTTAAACAGAGATCAGCTCAGGCCATATTTGCTTCTTAAAAATGTGAAGATATAGTGATTCCCTGTGACCAGTTGAATAAAATTCAACTTGTCAGCATGGCTGTGAAGGTTCTTTTCAGTGTGGCCCTGACCAATCCTTCTGGTTTCCTCTGGTCACTTCCTTTTTTACCTCCCCAAGAACAGATGGTCCAGTCCCACCAAGGTTGTGTCAAGCCTCTTTGTTTCTTCTCCATCCTTCAACCTCTGGGAAACTCCTACTTTCTCTTTAGGTCTCTCTCAAATGTCACCTATCCTGTGAAAGCCTCCTGTCCTCATTCCAGACTCAGGCCTCCTGAGCAACGATTTTCAACCTAGGCTGCATACTAAAAACCCAGAGAGATTTTTAGAAATGCCAATGTCTAGACCAGTTAAATCAGAATAATATGTGGTGCATAACAGTTTCTTAATGAGTATTTTTAAGCAATCAACCTATTCAATAGAAATGGGAATTGACTCTTTAAAAAAGCAATAATGGAATGTAACTTAAGAACATTTAGAATAGTTTTGATATTACTTGTACTGTTTGTTTCTGACAGTGAGGACTATTAATGATAATGAATAATATTATTTATTCAACGTAAAGGGATTGTTACATGGAAAAATTCATTAACCATGATAAAGCATTTTATCCATATGCAGTGTTAACTAAAAGGTCAGAGTCATTAAGAAACATATCCAACAGAGCAAAGTTTTTCTTTTGCAGGAAATTAATGAATGAAGCTTTTGGAAGGAAACATTAATTGATACATAAAAAAAATTCTCATGCTTTTCAAAAGGTAATTTACCTAAAGAAAAAGAAAGTATTATTTGGGCACAATTGATACATTTTGTATCTTTGCTACTTCTATTACTTTGACATGCCTTTGAAAGTATAATTCGTTACCCTTTTCTGCTTGATCTGATCAGGAATATAACCTAACAGGTCTACTCATTGGTGGTGGTTGAGAATTAACCCTAAGTTAGCTCATGCTTGATATTAATTTAGCTTCCTGCTACAGTTCACAGGCTTACATTCTGGAATTTGAGTTTCAAAGGAGCCCAAAGCAACTCACATGGCAAGTGTTATCACCCTAATTGTTCACAGGGCTTTCCCTTCCCTTCCTTGAGAAGCCATCTTTCCTTAGAGTTCCTGTGTCGGGGACCCAAGTGACAATCCAATTGCTGAGACTTAGGGGAAAGAGGCCATGAGAAAAATCTGTGGCACCAGGGCATCTATATATCTCCTTGGCCTGGGCAGATTTGACCTGTCAGAGAGCATTGCTTCAAACTTTTCCATTCTTTAGAAGGAAACTGAAGGAGACATCAGAATCTGTACAATCTAACAAACCTTGAATTAAACTTTGGAATATAGGTTTGTTTTCTGTCTTACCGATTCTTGACCGGTGAACTGGAAGTGAGTCACCTCTTCTAACGTAGAAGAGATGACAAATCGAATGTTTTAAGGGCCCATGAGAAACAAATGTAAAAATTGTATATGGCGCTTATGCTTTAAAACATTCCTAACAAATTAGTTAAGTTGGCTGTAATTTAAGTCAAATGAATGGATGGGAGGCGTGGCCTAGAGGCAACAGAAAAGAGCAATGTGTTGGTTCAGGAGGAAAAGTGTAGTTCTTTGCTATCTCCTTAGTATTTGTTAATTTAAGAAATTGGTTATCTTCATTGCACATCATGCCTATTGCTCTTCTGTTATGTAGCACACTGATAAAATCACTGGGAGATTTAGCATGGAGTATGAAGCAGTCCTTTGTGAGTATTTTTCAATTACAATGCAGGTCTGTACTTATTTAAAAGCACTATTACTTGCATCTTGCATTAATTTGCATTTAATCAATTCAGTCTTAATGGTAACACTCCCAGGCAATCACCTTTTTTTTAAGATAGAAAATTTTATTATTAGAAATACGAGTACCAAGAGTTTATTGAAACAATTAAACACATGTTCATAATACAATGTATAAACACTCAGGAAATACTATGTAATTATTCTCAGGTCTTCAAGTATGTCTGAATAAAAATATACCAATATTATTAATTGGTTGTACTTTAAAAGCTTGTTGACATTATTTATTTTACTGAGCTTAAATATAAAGATCCATATGGACCATAAGTTGAGGTATCCATATGTGGTATATATGGATAGGGTATTTATATAAATACAGCTGTATTTATGGAAACATTCTATATGCCAGATAAATAAATACTTGTATATCAAGTAATGTTAAGAATAGTTATGAACTGTAAAAGTGATTTACATTTTCTATAAATTTTAGGGCCTTGCAAAACAAATGCTAGTAAGTATAAAAGTATAGTACTCATAGATCTATTTTAGGAGTTTTATGATACTGGAAAATATATTTGACTAGTAATTGTATTTTGGACTGTAAGCAATTGTGTTGGTTTTTGTCCTGAAGAGTATAACGTATATAAGTAAAACTACATCATGAGTTAGAAAAGCACCTGTGTATTGGAATGCAATATTTTATTTCCTAATACAATTTAAATTACATTTGGGGGACAAAAATTCTGGATATTCTTTTTCATTATAAAGTTTATTGGAATATCCAAAGTAATGTGGCCTGTGGGATGGCCATCTGCTCCCAGATTTAAGGCTGGCTGGAGGGGACAGTTGATCTTACTTAATTATCTATCAGTACTCTCCGGATAGTAAATATTTTCTCAAAAGTTTTTTTAAAAGTCTAAGTCAGTAGTATTCCTTGATTTTCAGGAGCACTAAATCAAGAACAGATGGGAAATAATTACCTGGAGCTTGGCCATAAAAAAATTAAGAGGTGGTACGAGTTGAGCTAAGGAGGCAGAACATGATCGTTTCTCATTCTCTGTGATATACACTCAGATTCCATTCACAAGCCTTCACCTTGAAGTTTTGCTTTCTAAATAATACTTACCTTTCAAAGTTGATTTTGTGAAGTAGTTTAAGATTCAGAATTCGGTATAACCTTATAATACAGTAGTCTCCCCTTATTTAAGGGGGCTATGTTCTAAGATTGCCAGTGGATGCCTGAAGCTAAGGATAGTACCAACCCCCATCTAGACTATGTTTTCTTCTTATCTATCCATACCTATGATAAAGCTTAATTTATAGATTAGGCACAGTAAAAAATTAACAGCAACTCATTATAGAAACAGAATAATTGGCTGGGCACAGTGGCTCACACCTGTAATCCCAGCACTTTGGGAGGCTGAGGCAGGTCGATCACTTGGGGTCAGGAGTTTGAGACCAGCCTGGCCAATACGGCGAAACCCCGTCTCTATTAAAAATACAAAAATTAGCCTGGCATGATGGGTGCCTGTAATCCCAGCTACTTGGGAGGCTGAAGCAGGAGAATCCCTTAAACCTGGGAGGCGGAGGTTTCAGTGAGCCAAGATCACACCACTGCACTCCAGACTGGGCAACAGGGAGAGACTCTGTCTCCAAAAAAAAAAAGACAATTATAACCATATGCCAGCATCACTACTCTTGCACTTCGGGGCCCATTAAGTAAAAGAAGGGTGGTTTGAACACAAGCACAGCGATACTGCCACAGTTGATCTGAAATCACCGAGTCGGCTACTAAGTGACTAAATGGGCAGTAGCACAAACAGGACTGAGGCGCTGGACAAAGGAATGATTCCTGGATTCCTATCTTGGGCAGGACAGGGCGGGATGGCATGAGATTTGAATGTTGGAAACTTATTGTTTATTTCTGGAATTTTTCATTTTACATTTTCAGACCATTGTTGACTTTGGGTAACTGAATCCTAGGAAAGCAAAACCAAGGATAATAGGGGACTATTGTAATCAAAATCAAAACAACACAAAATTTAGGATTGTATAACTGACAAGTTATTTTTATTTGTCTTAAGGCGAAACGTGCCTACTTGCTGAAAATGTATTACTGCTGTGTTTCTCATGGCATTATGAAATATTAACTTCCTATAAGTAAAGGATTCGTTTAGAAAAGCTCTTGCATGGTATTTCATCTAGTGAAAGTAATATAAGTTTAATTTCAGATATAGCCCTCTACCGGTTAATTTCAAAACCAGTTAATTTTCATCTCTAGCAAGTCCTAGATTTTCTCACTTTATCATAGTTTTTTTTTTTTCTTTTTAAAAAACTAGGTTAAATATGTCCATAGTAAATTGTCTTGGTATGTTATCATTTAATTAACTCAATAAGCACTTTCTATTTCACGTTGTCTTTGCAAAGCCAAAGACCATAACACTTGCTAGGTTTGTATACATGTGTTTTCTCTAGATTCCAGATTCATTTAAGCAGCATTCATGACACTGTTAGTCACTATGAATTTTTATATCAAGGAATGCAAGTCAAGTTTAAACAAATTTATTAAAGCATACATTGTAAAGAAGCCAAAAAGATCAGACTGCTCTTAAATCATACTATTTGCTTTCTCTCATTTTCATCACAACACATCTTAGGTTACCAAAAGTATGTCACTCTTATCTTCAGACAAATGCCTTTGTCACTGTGTGCCAGAATCCAACTAAAAAATTGAATACAGCTGCATGCAGACGTTGTCTTCAATGCTATGCAGCATACCAAATATTTAACTCTTTATCTAGATTGACCCCTCGCCTCCAACCCGGGTTCTGTCTGCCCTAGTCTGAACAAAAGCCTCAGGTGATAGCCTGTTCCTTTATAGGAGACGGTGATTGTGAACGTGCCCTCGGCACTCTGGTAACATACAGAGTTATGACCGTTTTTTTCACACAGAGGCTTGCCTTGACCTAATTTGGACAATTAATCGTAAAGCTGCATAGATCAGCAATAATCCAACATTAGTGCTAAATCAGGATACAAAAAATAATGCTGAGCGTCCATTAAGCACTTTAGTACCAACATAATGCAGTACTAATAGTACTTAAATATGACCTTGAGCGTTACTCTTAAGTAAATCAAAACCCTTGTATATGAACCTTCCTTAGGAGAAAAAAAGGGCGTATTTCTTTCAGAAGCAGAAGAAAAAAACTGGAATATTTACTAGTATACTGTAACAACCAGAGGAAATTAAAAAAATAATTTTTAAAGCAATGTCTTCAAAATTAGATCGCACTTTGCCTCGTTTTGATTATATGAGACACATAACTGCACTTTGTGAATTTTTTTCTCAAAATTAAAAAAATTACTTTTGATATAAATGGGAACTTCTTTAAAAAATTAAGGGATCATCTGCTTAGGGTAGGCTCTAAAATCCAGAATTGTTAAAAAAAAATTCATCGTATAGAACAGGGAAATTTATCTTCAACTATTACACCTTTGGCTTATCCAAAGAAACCATTACAGAGAATGCCAAGTTCTCTAAAGGAGGGGCTGGCAAACTACAGCCCGGTTCTGAGCCACAACAGCAGAGTTGAGTAGCTGTGACAGCCTTTACTACCGGCAACGCTTGAAATATTTCCTATCTGTCTCTTTACAGAAAACGTTTGCCAATCCCTGAACTAAAGAATTCACATATAGACAAGGTTTCTGAATTTGTATGAAGGAAATGATTCAAATGCCTAAGGGAATTTATGCCTGATATAGAAAAATGAAATGGCTGAAAGTCCGAAAATGTAGTCAGGGCAAGTTAGTGCTGTGGCTGATCTGAATTGTGGACCAAATTGCTTGGTTGAGGTCTGCATCATGTCTCGCAATGTGTGGCAATTTATGTCTATAACTACTTGAATGGACAAGGTTGCTTTATCACAACATTTCTGGGCAAAGCCCCTAACTTCACAAGCAAACAGGGTTTAGTGGCTAAGAACCTGAGTTCTACAGTTAGATGGTTTGAGTTCCATCTCTACCACTTATTAGCAGTATCTATTAGGTGAGTTTGTTGACCTGAGTCACAGTAGTCTCTTCATTTTTAAATTGAGGATATTGAAAACAAGAGCACCTTCTTCAGTGAACTGCTTTGGGATTAAATAAATTAAGACATATGAAGTACTTAAAACAGTGTCCGGCGTGTAATCCATGGACAGTAGACATTCACCATCACTGTCTTCTTAACTAAAAACTTTGAGAGACTCAAGATTTAAGGCTTCAGGATGTGGGGCTCTGAATTATCACAGAATTCAGAATCCTGAGAAATTAAGCAACAGGAATACCTTTAGAGCTCATCCAGACCGCCCCTTCACTTTCCAGGTGAGGAAATTGAGGCAAATGCACAGCTATTTGTCAAGTTTTTGATCTACTGCTATGGGTTTTATTGTGTAAATGCTCTTTAATGTAAGACAAGTCTAACAGAATTTTCTTATTTCCTTCTAGGCCCATCTGTAGTGAGATTTCAAGCACATTTTCTATTCTGGAAACAATATTTTAGACATCAAAAGTTACATTATGGAAAAATAATTTTATAGAGAAAAAGGGAACAATGGATACTAAGGGATCAAGCTAAATCTGCCTGCTTCCTCTCTATCTCATATTCTGCAAAAATGGACAATGCCATATCCTGCCAGCGGTCAAAAGACTGAAGACCATGACATTGTTGTCCAGGTAATATTCTTTGTTTTTCCTTTGTTGTTGGTTTTTGTTTCTGTTTTTGAGATGGAGTCTCGCTCTGTCACCCAGGCTGGAGTGCTGTGGTGCGATCTCAGCTCACTGAAACCTCCGCCTCCCAGGTTCAAGCAACTTTCCTGCCTCAGCCTCCCGAGAAGCTGAGATTTCAGGCATGCGCCACCATGCCTGGCTGGTTTTTGTATTTTTGTATTATTATTATTATACTTTATGTTCTCAGGTACATGTGCACAACGTGCAGATTTGTTACATATGTATACATGTGTCATGTTGGTGTGGTGCACCCATTAACTCGTCATTTACATTAGGTATATCTCCTAATGCTATCCTTTCCCCCTACCCGCTCCCCACAATAGAACCCGGTGTGTGATGCTCCCCTTCCTGTGTCCAAGTGATCTCATTGTTCAATTCCCATCTATAAGTGAGAACATGTGGTATTTGGTTGTCTGTTCTTGCGACAGTTTGCTGGTTTTTGTATTTTTAGTGGAGGGGGTTTCACCACCTTGGCCAGGCTGGTCTGGAATTCCTGACTTCAAGTGATCCACCTATCTCAGCCTCCCAAAGTGCTAGGATTACAGGCGTGAGGCACTGCACCTGGCTCCAGGTAATATTCTTTGGATCTCATATTTTTTCTTGCAAGAAGGAGAGTTTTAAAATTGATTTCTTGTATTTAGGAGTCTGTTTTAGCCACCAAATACTGAACCTTGACATCAGTTATCTAATTCACTAGAAACTAATATTGAGGTTTTTTTTTTTTTTAAGTTTTTATAAGAAATGTTTTTCCTTGACGGTTTAAAAATCTTAGAATAAATCTGCTTTGTTGTGAGCAACAATGTGCATGGTGTACTTCAAGCAGAAGCAGTTTCTGCTTCGAGTTTACTGACTCTTATAAACGAGAACACTTGAATTAGACTGCTCTGGAGCTAGTCTTACCTAGAAATTATACACAAACCTGCTTAATAAACTGGGAGATTTTTCCTTAAAGAAAAGAAGGAAGGGAGGAAGGAGAGAGAGAAGAAGAGATGAAGGAGGCAGGCTGTCTTTGGTCTTCACTGGTTTGAACCCCACTGGGCAAGTCAGGACCCAATAAATGAGCTTGCATCTGCTTGTTTGTATGTGGTTAGCAAGAGGACTATTTTTCTTTGAACAAAAGCAGTTATTTAACTTCTTGATATCTACCAACCAAGTAGTTCATGATTTATAAGAATTCACTTATAATAGGGACTTTTAACAATAGTGTTTAACCTTTATTTTTCTATCACTTAGGACACGTTGGTAGTCTGGCAACATCCATAATGAGAACCATGTTTGGGTTTTTTGACTTTTTAGAAAGTTCTTAACTGTTTTGTTTTGTTTTTCTTGGAGACAGTCTCACTCTGTCACCCAGGCTGGAGTGCAGTGGCACGATCTCAGCTTGCTGCAACCTCCGTCTCCCAGGTTTAAGCAATTCTTATGCCTCAGCCTACCGAGTAGCTGGGATAACAGGCGTGTGCCACCACACAAGGCTAATTTTTGTATTTTCAGTAGAGACTGGGTTTCCTCACATTGGCCAGGCTTGTATTGAATTCCTTTCCTCAAGTGATCTCCCTGCCTTGGCCTCCCAAAGTGCTGGGATTATAGGCCTGATCCACCGCACCTGGCCTAAAAAGCTCTTTACTTTGAAATAATACTAAGTTCATAGTAAGTTGCAAAAATATATACAGGGAGGTCAGTGTACCCTTTACTGGCTCTTCCCCCATTGCTAACATCTATGTATGCAAACCAGGATATTGACATTGGCACAATTCACAAAGCTTATACAGATTTCAGTAGTTATACATGTACTCATGTGATTATGTCTGTGCATAATTCTATGCAATTTAATTAAATACGTGGCTTTGTGTCATGACTACTACAGCCAAGATACAGAACCATTCCTTCAGTTCAAGTTTCCTTGTGCTACTCCATTATAGCACATATCCCCTAAATCCCTAACCTTTGGAAACCACGAATCTATTTTTCATTTCTGTAATGTTTTTAAAGTGTTATATAAATGGTATCATACATTATATGACACTTCTAAAATAGCTTTTTTTTTTTCCCCCCCCACTCAGCATAATTCCTTTTAGGTTCATCCAGGTCATGGTATGTATCGATCACTCACTCCTGTTAACTGCTGAATAGCATCCCACGGTATGGATGAACGGCAGGCTGTTTAATCATACGCCTCTTGATGGAAACCTGGGTTGTTTCTAACTAGTAACTATTGCAAATAAAGCTGCTATGAACATCCATGCTTTGTTTTTGTGTGAACACAGTTTCTCATTCCTATAAGATAAATACCTAAAAGGGTAATTGCTAAGTATAGCAAGTGCATGTTGAATTTTCGAAGAAACTGCTGAATTATGTTCCAGAGTGACTGACACATTTTCTTCCTATCAACAATGTATGAGTAATCTGGTTTCCCCTCATCCTCACCAACAGTTAGTATTATCTTTTTTTTTTTTTGGCATTTTGATAGGTGCATAGTGAAATCGTAATTTTAATTTGTATTTCCTTGGTGGCTAATAATGTTGATCTTTTCAGGTTCTTATTTGCCATCTGTATTTATTCTTCAGTGAAACTGTTCCTCATGGATTTGCTCATTTTTATTGTTTTTTTTTAAATTGTTGAGTTTTGAGACTTCTTTATGTAGTCCAGATGCAAGTCTTTTGTCAGATGAGAAATGTATAAAAGTTTTCACCCAGTCTGATTGCCTTTTCATCCTGTTGACCTTTCACAGAGCAAAGATTTTTAATTTTGATGAGACCCAGTTTATCAATTTTCCTTGTATAGACGATGCTTTTGGGATCAATTCTGAGAACTCTTCACCTAGCCCTAGGTTCTGAATAGTTTTTTTTCCAAATACTTTATAGTTTTATGTTTTACATTTAAGTCTGTCATCCAGTTTGAATTAATTTTGTATAAAGTATGAGGTTTATGGCAAGGTTCATTTTTTTTTTTTTTAGCTATGAATGTCAATTGCTCCAAGATCATTGTTGAAAAGCCTATTGGAAAAAACATAGCTTTAAAATTTTATTTTATTTTTAACTGATACATAACAATTGTATATTTACGGGGTACAATGTGATGTCTTGATACATGTATACATTGCAGAATAATCAAATCAGGGTACTTAGCATATCCATCACCTCAAATATTTACATTTGTGGTAAGAACATTTGAAAGCTTCTCTTTTAGCTATGTGAAATATGCAACACATTATTATTAAGTATAGTCACCCTGCTGTGCAATAGAACTTATTCCTCCTGTCTAACTGAAACTTTGTACCTATCGACCAACATCTTCCCTTTCCTCATCCACCCCATTCCACCCTAGTCTCTGGTAACCATTGTTCTACTCTTTACAAGTTTTATCTTTTATAGATTCACATAAGTGATATCATACAGTATTTGTCTTTCTGTAGCTGGCTTATTTCACTTAACATAATATCCTCTAGGCTCATCCATGTTGCCACAAATAACAGAATTTCCTGTTTTTTTTTTTTTTTTTTTTTTTTTGGTTTTTTTTTAGGCAGAATAGTATTCTGTTGTGTTTAGATACTACATTTTAAAAATCCACTTATCCATTGATGAGCACGTAGGTTGTTCCCGTATCTTGGCTATTGTAAATAATGCTGCAGTGAACATGGGAGTGCAGAGATCTCTTTGACACACTGGTATCAATTCCCTTGGGTATATACCAGAAGTGGAATTGCTGGATCATAAGGTAGTT
Source organism: Trachypithecus francoisi (assembly GCF_009764315.1). Classification (NCBI taxonomy): domain Eukaryota; kingdom Metazoa; phylum Chordata; class Mammalia; order Primates; family Cercopithecidae; genus Trachypithecus; species Trachypithecus francoisi. The sequence goes on from NW_022681460.1 coordinate 67,897,629, forward strand.
CTATTTTTAGTTTTCTGAGGAATTTCCTTACAGTTTTCCAGAATGGCTATACTAATTTACAATGTCCCTAAACAGTGCACAAAGATTCCCTTCTCTCCACATCCTCCTGAACATTTATCTTTCATCTTTTTGATAATAGCCAATCTAGTAGGTGTTAGATGGTATTTCACTGTAGTTTGAATGTGCATTTCTATGATGATTAGAGAAGTTGAGCAGTTTTTCATATACTTGTTGACCATTCGTATGTCTTCTTTTGAGAAATGTCGGCCGGGTGCGGTGGCTCAAGCCTGTAATCCCAGCACTTTGGGAGGCCGAGACGGGCGGATCACGAGGTCAGGAGATCGAGACCATCCTGGCTAACACGGTGAAACCCCGTCTCTACTAAAAAATACAAAAAAAAAAAAAAAACTAGCCGGGCGAGGTGGCAGGCGCCTGTAGTCCCAGCTACTCGGGAGGCTGAGGCAGGAGAATGGCATGAACCCGGGAGACGGAGCTTGCAGTGAGCTGAGATCCAGCCACTGCACTCCAGCCTGGGCGACAGAGCAAGACTCTGTCTCAAAAAAAAAAAAAAAAAAAAAAAGAGAAATGTCTATTCAACTCCTTTGCCCAATTTGTAATAGGATTATTTGTTTTCTTGTTATTGAGTAGTCTGAGTTCCTTATGTATTTTGGATATTAGCCCCTTATCTGATGTATAATTTGCAAATATTTTCTCCCAATCTGTGGGTTGTCTCTTCACTCTATTAATTGTTTCCTTTCCTGTACAGAAGCTTTTTAGTTTGTTGCAATCCCATTTGTCTATTTTTGCTTTTGTTGCTTGTGCTTTTGCGGTCATATTCAAGAAATCACTGTCCAGACCAATGTAACGCAGGTTTTCCCCTATGTTTATTGTAGTAGTGTTATAGTTTCATGTCTTACATGAAACTTTTACACATTTGGAGTTGATTCATACATAAGGGTCAGATAAGGGACCATTTTCATTCTTCTGCATGTGAATTTCTAGTTTTCCCAATACTGTTGAAGAGACTGTCAGTTCCCCATTTTGTTTTCTTGGCACCTTTGTAAAAAATCAATTGACTGTAAATTTGTGAATTTATTTCTAGATTCTTTATCTTATTTCATTGGTTGACATGTCTGTTTTTATGCCAGTATCATGCTGTTTTGATTATCATAGCTTTGTAATACGTTTAGAAATCTCATGGTGTGATGCCCCCAGCTTTGTCCCTTTTGGTCAAGACGTCTTTGACTATTTGAAGTCTTCTATGGTTCTATATAAATTTTAGGAGTTTTTAAAATTTTTGTGAAGAGTGACATTGGAATTTTGACAGGAATTACACTGAATTTGTAGATCACTTTGGGCCATACAGACATTTTAACAATATTAGCTCTTCCAATATGTGAACACAGGATATCCTTCTATTTATTTGTGTCATCTTCAATTTCTTTAATCGATATTTTGTAATTTCTAGTATATAGATCTTTCACTTCTTTGGTGAAATTTACTCCTAAGTATTCAGAAAAATATTTTGAAAGCATAAAATACATAGGAGTATAATTGAAATCAACTTCATATAAATACAGTTATCATATGTTTTAAAAATAAACATTTTCTGGCCAGGTGCAGTGGCTCACGCCTGTAATCCCAGCACTTTGGGAGGTTGAGGTGGGCGGATTACCTGAGGTCAAGAGTTCGAGACCAGCCTGGCCAACCAACATGGTGAAACCCCATTTCTACTAAAAATACAAAAATTAGCTGGGCGTGGTGAGAGGCTCCTGCAATCCCAGCTACTCAGAAGGCTGAGGTGGGCGAATCACTTGAACCTGGGAGGCAGAGGTTGCAGTGAGTCAAGATCATGCCACTGCATTCCAGCCTGGGCAACAAACTGAGACTCCTTCTAAAAAAAAATATTGTGATATTTTTGACATGTTAAATAACATCTAAACAATATGATGGGCAACTATTATCAATTCAAAGGGTGATGGTCACAAAAACCTATTTCAAGATATGTGTAACAACTAAGATTTCATGAAAATGTGTGTGATTTCTACTGAACTTAAAGCCATAGGTACCACAAATACTACTGGCTTATTGGCCTACATTTACAATCCAAATACATTCTATGGCTGAGTCAGATGTTATTGAAAATAAAGATGCATTTTGTTTTCATTCAATTTCAAGCATCTCAGGTCTTCTAATTCACTGATTTAGAAGAAAAAATTGATTTATTTCATATGGTTCTAGAAATGGTAAAGCGAGGATCAGCTGGTAGATAGTATACTATTTATCACTAATAAATGATTTCTATTTCAGCTTAAATCATGAAAGAGCATTACAACAATTAGCTGTTTCTAAATACACCTCTGTTGCCTGGTAAATAAATACATTTATTGTCCAGAAAATTCTCCAACAACCTGGGAGAGCATTCACCAGGTACACAAGGCTGAGGGTTGTGATGGACAATGGCTGAGACTTCCCATGAACCACTGAGGTTTTTTCACTTTGGAGAGAAAGCGTGTTAGGTCCTTATGCTTCCAGATTAGTTCTATGGACCAACAATTTTAACCAGACCAATGGGAAAATAACTGAGTCACCCAAGCCAAAGGTGTTTGAAAGCAGTTGTTAATTTTTTCTCCCGTTTTTAAAACCATTTAATAGATTGCTGACTGATCAGTATCAGAGAACTGTGCTGTTTTCATTATTACATGTAAATTAATCTAGTGAAAGAAGAAAGCACAAGCATTTAGGAGCACAAGGTTGTCCTATTTTGACAGCATTTTAGTTATGGGTTCAAGAGTAATTACTGAAATAAATCATCAATAGGTGGTGGCAGTATTGATTTTTTGTCAACACCTGAGTAAACTATAACCCAGCCTCCATCTGGAGCCATGTTCATTGTCTTTTGTGCTTTATTTTTGAATTGATGTCCAAAAAGGCTTTTTAACTTCCACATGAAATTGCCTACTGAGGTGCTTTTCCCAGGAAACCTCACTGCCCAAATCACCTCTCCCTCCCCAGCTCTCACCCTGAACAGTCTCCTTGGACCATTTGACCACACTCTCTTAACTAGTGTGAAATGCTAATATGGATGGCTGTGATTTTCCAACAAAGAGAAAGGAAAATGTGATTACTGGTCAGAGGGTTTCATATTAGCACTTGCTTCTGCTAATTTAAAAATAGGTTAGACTGCAGGAAAACCAATTTCCTCCTTTAGCATTAGTTTGTTCTGCTGTTCTTTGTTTAATAAATATCCTCTGGGCCCAAACTAATGTGAATAGGAGAAAGAGAACTGAGCTCTCATTCTATTAAATGCAAACTCGAAATCTAGATGGCTTTAATCATTTTGAAGATCACTTTAAACTTGATCTTCAAACCCAAATAAAACAACCTGCATGGTTTTATTTTATTTATTATTTTTGCTGGCTGGCTCAGACAGAAAATCTTCTTTGTTGTTCCCAGTTTATTAAAGGGGAGTCAGGTAACTCTGAATGGCAGGGCACTGAATCAGGAGAATCTAACCTTAAATAAACTCTCATTAAATAGTTTTTGCTTCAGACCAAGAAATGCTCCTCTGGATGATATCAAAAGGCAGATAATGAAGCAGAACACATAACCAAAGCTTCTACACTTGCAGAATCACAAATCTGCATCTCCAAAGTTGTCTCTTAAATTCTGATGAGGACTAGCATATGTATACCCTAGAAAAATAACTCTTCTCATTCCTCTTTAACGGTGCTATGTATTTTGAATGACTATTTCTGACTTTCGTAGTTCAAAATCCAGACTCCTTTCAAATTTCCAACTATTATTTGACCTCTGTTGATATATACGTATAAACAAAACTCTCCTTCCTCCCAGCTCCATGCTGGAATCCCTAGTCAATCACGGAGCATGCATTTGACCATGCGTCTGCTTCTGTTCATCTCCAAGATTTCCAGAGCATTAAACAAAACTTAAATCCTGATTATTATATCATTTTGGCATTCATATATCCCTTTATATTTTACTAAAATGTTATTACTTCATTTGAAAGAAGTATCATTACCTCTCTTACCAATAAAGAAACTGAGAAGGAATTAAGTTATATGCTCAACAGCAAATATTCCTTAACCAGCAGAGATAATTCTTGAATTCTTGCTTTCCACTCCATATCCTTTGCTCTTCCAGTACTACAGGTAAAGTGCTTTTTGACTATAAATGCTTTCTAGGTTACTTCAGCCCTTTTATCCTTCCTGTTGAGTTCTTCTTTCTTCTGCTGAGAGCAGGTGCCCTTTCTCCCAAGTCTAATTGTCTATGTTTGGGTTGCCAGGAATACACCTGTTTCTCACAGATAAATCCCCATACAATGTACGTGTACATGCATTTTTGAACCCCTGCCCAGAATAGATCTTGAAGAATAGTTGCTCTTGCAATAGATGTTATATGCAACTGCACCAAAAAGATTGCATATGTTTCACCCTATGTACAGTGCCTTGTACACAGTAAACATTCGGTAAGTGTTTATAGAATGAGTCAGTGAATCTACATTTGGAAATCTCTGACATGCCATCAAAACATTTCCCAGCCTTTTCTGGAGGGTGTGAAGCTAATGTAAATGTGAGCAGAAAACTCAGCAAATGTCAACAGGCTATAAATAATCACTTGGTCTATCAGTGCAGGGAATTTACATATACAGACATTTCCTTTGATGAATGCTACAGCTCATCATGAAAAGGAACATGAATTTAGAAAAATTAAACAACAGAACTAATACAGTGAAAAAACATGGATTTTGGATCAAAAGCCTGGCTTACCATCTCAGCTCTGCCAGTTTCCTCAGACACACTATGAACATTTCTGAGCTTCTGTTTCCTCATTTTGAAACAGTCTTAATAACACCTCCCTCACACAATTATTGTGTGGGGCAAATGAGGCAATGTCTGCACAGTGTCTTTGGACACCTAATAGGCACTTATACTGTCACTTCTATCACTTTCTTTTGTAATTCATGAGAGTACTATTAAGGTTTTTGCTTTTTTTTTTTTCTTTGAGATGGAGTTTTGCTCTTGTTGCCCAGGCTGGAATGCAGTAGTGCCATCTCAGCTCACTGCAACCTCCGCCTCCCCGGTTCAAGTGATTCTCCTGACTCAGCCTCCCGAGTAGCTTGGATTACAGGTGCATGCCACCATGCCCAGCTAATTTTTGTATTTTTAGTGTAGAGACTGGGTTTCGCCATGTTGGCCAGAGTGGTCTCAAGCTCCTGACTTCATGTGATCCACCTGCCTTGGCCCCAAAAGTGCTGGGAGTACAGGCGTGAGCCACTGTGCCCGGCCCAAGTTTTACTTTTTAAGAATCAACAAGTCTTTGAATTGATCCACATATAAGATTCTCGATATGCTGATTACAAATCTAGAAACTTAAAAAAAAAAAAAATTATATTAAATTTATTTTGGATAGCTGATAGCTCTTAAACTCTGATCTAAACAGCAACAGGACTCTGCCGAGGTAGAATCCTTTGACATACAATCATTCACCTAAATCCTAAGCTAGGATCTCAAGACGATGAGAAAAGAATAAGATGCGTCCCTTTTATCAGGAGTCCAATTTGGTGCAGGATGAGGGGCACACATGTGAGAATTTGAATACAACAGGGTAGGTGAGTGTAGCACAGAAGTATGGGCAGCGTGAGAAAGGGTTTGTAGGTGGAAGTCAGTAAGGTTGGGAGAACTGTGGATGGTATCTCAGAGACTGTAACATTTGAACTACTTTAGAAATGTATTTCAGCTTTGTTCTACCTGTATAGAAATGTTGGATGTGAATACCAAAAAATGTGATTTATTCCAGGCCCCGGTTGGCCTTGCCTTTGACCCCGAAATGCTCAGTTGTTGCCCTGATTTCTTGCACATGCTTCAGGCCTCCTTCCGTAGCCGTGTTGGCCTGTGCTTTACCTTTAGTGTGTCACAGCCCTTACTGATGATATGTGGAGGGCTGCTGCCTTGCTTCCCTTACTCCCAACAAGTGAGTATGCCTCGCAAAATCCAGTTTAATAAGGTTTCTTCTTCAACACTGACCCTAGATAAATCTCATTTAGCTCTCATCTGTCCCTGGGATGTGACAACTCAGATACGAGCACAAATCTGTGGCCAAGGTGGTCTCACTCCTGCAGAGTAAGGTTGACTGAACTAACTCAGAAAAATTGCATCAAGGAACAAAAAGTTCAGGGCTAACAGTTATTGCTTATTGATAATATATAAACAATAACTATGGCGGGGGGACGTGCAGGCTATTCTTAGTTCCTAGTGTGTTTTAGGCAATATTATGTGGACATTTATATATATACATTTCATTTGATTCTTACAACACCATTAAACAGTATTATTACCCATTTTACAGGTGACAAAGGTTGTGCAGAGGTAGAATCAGGAACTGAACAGAAAGGTCTTTCTGATTCCAAGGTTCATGCACTTAGTTCTTAACCATGATACCTGCCTCCAGGATCTTATTCAGTCTCCTACCTCTCATATCATATTTCATGGAATTTGTCAGAACTTTTTGATGGCTAATTTATGCCTCTCTCAACAGTTCCATAGTTTTGAGACTCTTCTGTTCCATACTTGCTGAAATTTATGAGTGTAGGGCTTCTCGTCACTCAAATTTCTCCTTCAAGTTCCTCTGTATTTGAGGATCTTAAATTCTTTCCTAGTCTCTTGAGTAAAACCAGCACTGCCTATATATACACACTTAATAATATACATATTTTGATAATTGAATACTCCATATAGAGAGTGGATCATTATACTCTGACCATCTTGAGGGCAGTGACTGGAAGAAGGGGAAGAAAGAAAGAAGGAAGGCTAAATCACTGTGGAGGCATGGGAGTTCCATCCCTGTGGTTAATTCACTGCTAGGCTAATTTTGCCTCTCATGTTTAGATACTTCATTGACTCACCATTTGAGTCAAGTATTTTAGTTCTCAGAGTGGCAATACAGTTTAAATGCTTTAAAATGCTTTGAAAGAAAACCCTACTCAAAGAGTTTGACTCATAAAACCAGGAAGCCTAGAAGTAGGAGTAGTACTCATCAAAATATAAGAGACAGACACTCCATGGTATTTAAGTGAGTCAGACACTCCAAGGTATTTCCAAGGACCCAGTTAACTTCTGTCTCTCTGCTCTGACTTCCACAGAATCAGCTCTATCCTAACATCAGCTGCCATCGTGGAAGCAAAGATGGTTGCTGCAGGTCTAACCTTCATATCTGCAAACCACACAGTGCAGAAGGGGACAGAACATTTTGTTCCAACAGTTTCCTCAGAAGCCTTTAGATTTCTCCTCTTATGTGTCACTGATCTAAATGAGGTCATATGCCCTTTCTTAAGCTACCTTCTGTCCAGCTTGGCCAGAGGAGTGCCGTGAGTGGATTGGCTTATGTCTGAGTTATCTGAACCATTTAGATAACCTAGACATAAGGAGAACGGGACTTTCCCGATTGGTCTGGACTAGCATGTGCCCAGTCCTTAGCTGAGGAGAATGTCATCTTATCCCAGATTCTTCTGGGTTAAGAAGAAGCTTTGAGAAGGAGGAACTTAGGAAGGAGGAAGAGGGGAGCAGACACTGAGTGGACCACCAACAAGCAACAGTATCCACTTAAATAATAAGAAACAAATTCACCACCACAATACAAGAAAATATCGAGTCAATACTCTCGATAACTCAAATGTGAGTCTATCTCTAGGAAGAGCATATTGAAATTTTCAACATGTCTACCAGCATATTGTTCGTGGTATATGCTTTTTATATATGTAGTCCAATTCTCTCAAGTTTTTTAGAGAAACAAATCCGTTCTGTTTTCCTTTTGGATTCTTCCCAGCAATGAGCAAAATATCTATTATTGACAAAGAAGAATTTTTATATAAACTTCATTTTTAGTTTGAATTGCCATTCATTCATTTGTCAAATATTTTTGAGCACTTAAAATGTACCTGAAGTTGGGCTAGAGTCATGAGGGAGATAGACAGAGAAGATACAGTGACTGAGTTTGAAGAGCTTATAATTTAGTAAGGTTGAGAAGACGTGTTTTTAAATGCAGGTGGTCCCTAATTTACATTGGTTCAGACTTAATGCTTTTTCAACTTTACTGTGGTACAAAAGTAATTTGCATTCAGTAGAAACTAAAAGTGCCCATACAACCATTATTTTTGTCACTTTCAGTATAGTATTCAATCAATTACATTACATATTCAATACTTTATTATAAAATAGGTTTTGTATTAGATGATTTTTCACAACTGTAGGCTAATGTGTTCTGAGCATGTTTAAGGTAGGCCAGGATAAGCTGCAATGTTTGGTAGGTTAAGCATATTAAGTGCATTTTCAACTTATATTTTCAACTTATGATGAGTTAATTGGGACATAACTCCTTCATGAGTCAAGGAGCATCTATAATGGATTTTAAAGCAGAATTGGCATATGTCTTAATGTAAGTACAAAGTACTCTAAAAGTCCATAAGCAGACAGGTAATTTCTGGCCATGTGCCCTAAACAGAATTTGGAAGAGTAATCTTTCTGAATCTGCATACCAATCAACTAAAAAGGAGGCATAGACTCATTGATGAGCCTATGTGGCTAAAGGAATCAGCTTAATGAGAAATTCTGGGTTCAATCTGCCTTGAGAATAGTGGGGTTGGGAGGTGGGATGTACATGGAAATAGTTACAGTGAATGGATATATTAGGCTCTAACTAGGGAAACAGAAACCACTCTTTGTATTTAAAAAGCGTAAAGCTGGTGCCAAGCCTTGTTCACACGGTAATCAAGAGGTGAGATGCCTAATGTGAACAGTAATTGAACGTGCATGTAAGCATAGCTTAGAAGTGAGGGGCAGAAGGCAGGTGTGGGGTGATGGGGACCAAAGGCCTCAGTCATGAAGGAAAATCTGGTATCTTAGAGGACCTATCTAGAGAGAGCTGGAGACAAGGAGGTGATGCAAGTCCTTCTGGAGGTGCTGCCCAAGACAAGGGGAGGGGAAGAAATACCTCAGTTTCTCCTTCCTTCTCCCCAGTCTCCCTCCTGTGTTCATTGGTCCAACCTGCCCGAATCCAAGTAATGTGAGGGCTGTTGGCTCAGCTGCTTGTGATATGGGGCAGAAGAGGGGAAAGTTGGGAAGTTGAGGAGTGGCCCTCAGGGTAAACAGAAATGGCATGGCAGGAAAGTGCAAAGCCAAGCCACTAAGCCTCTGCCAATAGTGACCTCTGTAACAGACGACTGAGGCCATTTCACTGCTCTAAAGAGGGTAAAGGCATAGATCATCATGACTGGAGGCTGCATTCATGGAGTGAAGTAAGATGAGCTGGAGAGAAAGGCTCCTCTGTAATTGTTTAAATTAAACAGCAGCTGAGGAAAACTGATGCCCCCTTTGAGGAGGCAGATGTCACTATGGGAGAGCCTTGGAACTGGAGCCAGAGGCTCACAACTTCTCGAAGAAACCAGTTGATGAAAATGGTCCAAACACAACAGCCACTGCACAATCTCATATATTGCCTTTTTTTTTTTTTTTTTTTTTTTTTAAGGTGGAGTCTCTCTTTGTTACCCAGGCTCGAGTGCAATGGTGTGATCTCGGCTCACTGCAACCTCCACCTCCCAGGTTCAAGTGATTCTCCTGCCTCAGCTTCCCAAGCAGCTGGGATTACAGGTACCTGCCACAATACCCAGCTAATTTTTGTATATTTTAGTAGAGACAGGGTTTCGCTATGTTGGCCAGGCTCTTCTCAAACTCCTGACCTGAAGTGATCTGCCCACCTCGGCCTCCCAAAGTGCTGGGATTACAGCTGTGCGCCACCACACCCAGCGTCATTTTTCATTTCTGTGTCAAAAGATAAAAGCATATTGTACTATTTACATTTAATCACATACTTATGGAGTCCAGATTAGGTGGAGTTTCCATGTCACAGTTTCCCATTTCCCATGGAATCAAGCCAATGACTACATTTCTCATTTAGGGCATAATCTAAGGTCTCAAAAGCAGCTATCCTACCATGACAAGATAGGGCGAGTGTTCAAATACAGCTAGAATATCAAGCACAATCCGAAAGGCCAAACCGTATTGTCTAAGTCTGGCCATATTTCATAAGAATGGTTGCTATAAATACAGTGGTAAGACTGGACTAGGGCAAGAACAGATGATGCAATGCCTATAAAACAACCCAAGGGAATACAAATGAGTGCACATATCAGTATCCAAACCCCAACAATTGAACAGCTGTGTGCCTTCTCATCCTTGTCCTCACCTAATCATTCAGGCTCTTCCTGTGTTTCTTATCACTCCGGTGCTTTCAAGCCTCATCCAAAGACTAGTCTATTTCAACAGATTCTTTCAAATGGCTACACTTGGTATAATGTCTTCAGAGAAGATGAATGCTTCTTCAAAACAATAATACTGCTTTTGGGGATGATTGTAACTACCTAATGACAGATCAGTCATATGACTGACTATGCACCCCAACTCCCCTCTTACATCGGCAACACAAAGAGAAATAAAGGAGGCTTTTCAGTGTATACTTCATAAGCTATAACTCATATGAGATGAAACCCCTATTTACTCATCTCTTTTAGTAGCATGCATTTGTAAGTTGCCTGCTCTGTGGTTTATAAATTATTTTAAACTCTTATGCCACTGCTCAAAAATATAAATGTGTGTGTTAATGTTGTAGACTAGAACTATGCTGCTGATAATACAAGGGAAATTTAACTAGCTTATAAATGTTAAAATATAAACGCAAAGGAAGTCTTGCTATTCATCTTCTCTGCAATATTCAGACATTCATGAAATTGAAAGTTAATGTACCAGGGACTTTCATTATCTGACCCATTCCATCCTATCTATTAGATTCACAAAGCACTGGAGACAGAGGACCAATATGTCACCAACACAGGACTGGAAAGGTCACAAAAACGAAGCATCAATAAAGCACTACTTCTGAATTAAATTTCACAGTGCTCAGCAGAAAATAGGTTCCATGGACTAAGAATATTTGTAAGAATGGAACTGATAGCTAGACACAAATTGAAGAAAATAGAAAAGTATTTCTTGATTGAAAAAATTATGTTAAAACTATGTTTACATATACAGGAAAAAAAGTATTATTTTATACGCCTAATAAGGAATAAAAAGAACTCTGCATTGGAACCACAACAACATTTTACAGTCACAGAATTCACCAGAAAATGATACTGTCCTGCAAAAATACTGTTCTTTGTTTCCTTAAGCATTTATAGAAGGATATTACAAAAGGCTTGTCAAATCAATGTGTTTTTTGATACCTTTCCATAATCACAGTCTAATGTATGATTTAGAGTTTATCATAATTTGGCTATTTTTACTTGTCTAAAATACACAATCTTAGTTCCCTTAATATAAACTAATCCATCCAAATCCATGATTTCTTTTAGCTCCCCATATTTGGAATAATTCTGAATACTCAATTTTTCAACAAGCATATTTTTGAGATTTGCTGTCAACATTGTAATCATAAATAGGTGCCACAAAGAAGAAGAAATAAGTATAAAATGGGGCTCTAAATTAGCTGCAGGTACAGGCAAATATGTAAGAGCATAAAGAGCCACACAGCCTCACTGAATGGTCAATGAGTTCTACAAAGTTACAGGAGGTCTCCAGAGGGGACAGTTATCATGGCCTGCTGGGGATGAATTGTCAACCAGTGGCTCGCAGGATTTCAGTTTCAAAAGATTTGAGGGACTGGTATTGACTTGCTATTTTATTAAGAAAAGTAAAAACAACAAATCTGCTATTTAAAACCACTGTATTTTATTTCCATAAAGGAAATTCTAACACCAAAAATTCAAGAGAACATTATCTGAGAACAAAAATTATCAGACAAGTTGAGCTTAGTGACTAGCTCACAGCATTCTTATCATTTTTTTCTTTTATTCTGGGGAAAATTCTTTTACAAAATAGGATTTGGGAGCCTTGGGTTAAATGCTTAGTGTGTGCCGCAGTGCAGAAGTGATAGAAGACAGTATTCCTGGCTATAGGAACTTACACTCTAGAGGAGGAAGCAGCAAATATTGATGTGATAAAGTAATTAGGTAGTGAAAAGGGTTTTTTTTTCTTTCTTTTTTTTTTTTTTTTTGAGACGGAGTCTTGCTCTGTGGCCCAGGCTGGAGTGCAGTGGCCCGCGATCTCAGCTCACTGCAAGCTCCGCCTCCCGGGTTCATGCCATTCTCCTGCCTCAGCCTCCCCAGTAGCTGGGACTACAGGCGTCCGCCACCACGCCCGGCTAATTTTTTGTACTTTTAGTAGAGACGGGGTTTCACCGTGGTCTCAATCTCCAGACCTCATGATCCGCCCGCCTCGGCCTCCCAAAGTGCTGGGATTACAGGCGTGAGCCACCGCGCCCGGACGGTAGTGAAAAGTATTAACGATGCAATAGATGAAATACAAAAGTAATTAGAGTCATCAGAGAGCCTAGTGATCGAGGTCTGGAATGGGGTGTGACTTCTCTAGAGAGGAGGAAGGAAGAGACATTTAAGCAGAGGGGGGATGCACAGTCTAGAAAGAATCAAGCTAATGAATGGGGTGGACCATCAGGAGACTAGACAGATTGCAGGGACAGTTTTGTGGGTGGAATATTGCAGAAATTCTCCTAAATGCACTCTTGTCAGTAAAATCAATTGGAGTTAAGTACACATAAAAAGACAAGGACATTCACATCGTTTTTATTTTTTATAGCTCTGTCAATAAAAGGCAACAAATATCAGTTTAGATAACAATATGAGTAAAATTAAATATGAACACTCACGCCTGTCCCTAATAATCTTAAAAGATAACTTGGGTAGCATTAAATAAAAAAAAGAAATAAGCACACTCTTAAGAAAGGACAAAAATTCTTACAATTGAATGTAATCTTTATACCTAATTTTTTTTATAAGTCCCACAGGCATTTATTAACAATGATTGCTTTCATCCTATGTATTATGTTTTTCTTCCCTTTTTCATGCCTGAATTATTTTCTCTTCCTTGCTTTTTCTACCATATCACATAATTTAAAATATTTTAATATTAGCCTACTGATTTGGCAATTGAGATGCCACTACAACTAAAAAATAGAAAAAAGAGTAACTTCTTGAAAAATGTGGTGTAAGATCATTTCTTTTGGATTTTAATTAAAAGAGATTAAAATCGTAGTTCTTTGAAATAAAGGAAGACACAACCAGATATTCTACCAAATCAAAAGAGTCTTGCTCCGACAGTCAAAATGTCATTGAGCTACATAATGCATGATGCCTTAAATGACTTGGTCCATTAAATTAAAAAAAAAAATTTCAGCTGAGAAATTCAGTGTACACATTCAATAATTGCTGTCCTAAGTGATCACGTCCTTTCTGGATCTTCAACATGTAGTTAGTTGATAACACACACTCTGAAACATCCACCAGTTTTCCCCTAACTTGCCTTGGGAATGAAGATCTTGTAAGATATTTTAAAAATAACTCTTTCTCTGTTTCCCTGAACACAGGGCTGCCACGTTTCCCAAGCCTATGGGTCTGTTTTAAATTCAAATGGAATCCGAGGATCTTGACAGAAAGGACCCCAGAGAGGACTTGTCCGATTGACAACAGAGAATCCAATAAGTCTTTTCATCTTAAGCTGTGAGACGTTATGTTGGGAGAAAAAGAGAAAAGCAGGAGCAGAGGGAATGCTAATAACTTGAGCAGGTTTGGGGTGGAAAAGTCTTTTTTCTGTTCCTCGCCATTCACATATGCTCCAATATACCACGAAAATTTTTCAGTTAATAAGTGTGGTGGTACAAACAGGAAGAGAAGTTCTAGCTTCCCAATGCGACCTTTTTATTGGATTTGGAGCTTTGATAGTTTTATTCCATAATAAATATCTTTTTTTGTTTTATTCTTAAGATAAAAACAATTTGCATTCACCTTTGACTTTTGTGACTTACGGTTTATTTCAAGACTAGGTATGTAATCAGATCTAGATATTTTTAACTTCATCTTTACACCAGACCAAAAGTGAACATTTTCTACATTTCTACAGGGATCTTTGTTCCTCTTACATGTGCCAGGGGCTGAAGCTTTTATGTTTGTAAGATGTATGTAACTTTGTACTTGAATAATTCCTTGGTACATAGACTGTATATTCCATTGGGAAAGTGCTTTGTAAAGGTTAGAAGAGGTAACAATAGCGTGGAAAAATTGCATAGCAAGAATCTATTTAACATGTTTCTTGTTACTATTCCCAGTGACTGTTAGTCTGGTTTAATTAGATCTTCCTGACAAAATTCATTGCAGAAAATCCTGTATTAGTGAAGAAAAAATAAATACAGCTCATTCATAACCTATTAGTTATTTGCTATTAAGCAAACAGAATAATTTTTTCCTTTCTTTCTTTTCACTTATCTAGAAAACTAATGTTACAAGCAGTAAAAGGGGAGCAGATGAAAGCAGGTAGAAAACAAACAAAGCTCCCCAATCTGCCTGTCTCTTATTAGCAACATCCTCTGCTTATGACAAAAGAAGTGCAAATTGAAAGAGCTTATTTGGGAGGCTGGGCATGGTGGCTCATGCCTATAATCCCAGCACTTTGGGACGCTGAGGCAGGCGGATCACTTGAGGTCAGGAGTTCGAGACCAGCCTAACATGGTGAAACCCCATCTCTACTAAAAATATAAAAATTAGCTGGGCCTAGTGGCACACACCTGTAATCCCAGCTACTAAGGAGGCTGAGGCATGAAAATTGCTTGAACCCGGGAAGTGGAGGTTGCAGTGAGCCAAGACTGCACCACTGCACTCCAAACTGGGCAACAGAGTAAGATTCACTTTAAAAAAAAAAAAAAAAAAAAAGGAAAAAAGAAAGAAAGAGCTTATTGGGAGGGAGTAGAAGATAAAAATAGTCCAAAGCATCTCCTATCCTTTCTCTCCAATTCTATTGCCACTGTTGTAAATTCAGGCCCTAATTTTTTTTTTCTCTCCAATATTAACAAATCACTTCTAACCCCAGAGATCTCTTTGGCCTCACTCTTGCAACAAATCCACTTTCCACCCAGCATCTGGAGTGAGCATCCTCACACACAGATTTATCATGCTTCTCTCATGCTTGAAAGTCTTCAATCGTGTCCCATTACCTATGAAATAATGAACACATGTATAATAGAGCATCCCAGGACCCTGATTATCTGGCATCTATTTAGATCACCAGCCTTATTATGTTTCAACTCCCCTTCCTGGCACAGCCCATCTTCACCCAAAGTTCCAGCTGCCTGTGTAGAACCATCTGCAGTTCCTCAGAATGGAAACCACACAGGCAGTTTTGCAGCTGTGAGTATTAATTCACATGGGTGCCTTGACCTGAAGTGTTGCCATCTCCATGTCTATCCACCTGGAGAACACCTGGAAATCATAGGGCTCTTAGTAGACCACTGGGAAATGCTGCCCTATTGATCTAATTGTGCATGCATGCACACATGCACACACTACATAAACACATGTAATATTCATGTACATGCATATATATTCATGTATGTGTATACGTGCACACAAACGGTGGTGCCAAATTATTATCTACCAGATTTTAGCAAAAATAAGCAGGCGCAGTGGCTCAAGCCTGTAATCCCAGCACTTTGGGAGGCCGAGACGGGCGGATCACAAGGTCAGGAGATCGAGACCATCCTGGCTAACATGGTGAAACCCCGTCTCTACTAAAAAATACAAAAAACTAGCCAGGCAAGTTGGCGGGCGCCTGTAGTCCCAGCTACTCGGGAGGCTGAGGCAGGAGAATGGCATGAACCCGGGAGGTGGAGCTTGCAGTGAGCTGAGATCCGGCCACTGCACTCCAGCCTGGGCAACAAAGCGAGACTCCATCTCGGAAAAAAAAAAAAAAGCAGTCATTTCAGAAAAAAGTCCTGAGAAAATTTGCCTCTCCCCTTAGTAGGTTGAATTGTGAAGTCAGGTACTGAGACAGACCACGCCATGCATGAAGCCCATTGTTTGTGAATTAGGAGAGGACCACTGGTCTAACTTAGCGTAGAACAACCCTCTATCCAGGGAGCAGAGCCTATGAGCCCCAGAGCTTCTCCTCGCATTCTCAGGCCCAGTTGCCAGGTCACACACAGAAAACAGCTGGAGGCAGGGGCCCTATCACCAGACTACATTTGCTGCACTGGCTTGAGTTTTAAATATCCAGTTTATTCGAACGCTGAGAGTAACTAACCATATTAGCAACTACTTCCTATGTTAAACAGGACTTCTATTTAGCCTAAACTTACCTCTCTGAAGTTGCAAGTAGAGTTGGTTCCCTTGTAATAACATTCCAGGATCAGATGAACAAATGTGTGCTCACTATATTCATGTTCCTTGTTGGTTTTAGACTTTGATCGTAGCTCCTTGAGACTCCATATTGAAGGGGTAAAGCCCTAATGGTTTCATCTCTCCTCTTCTGGGATGCCTGGGCGGCTCCTATTCACTTGAGCGTTCTGGCTCCTTTTATAGTGTCTTTCTGTTTTCAGCTTCCCTGGGCTTTAAGGCTGTTATCTTCCTTTGAACTTCAGTGGCCCAAATTGCACAAAATCTCCCAGGTGTGGCCAAACTCTGCTGTGTTAGTCAGTGTTCTCCAGAGGGACAGAACTAATAGGACAGATGTATATATAAAAGGGAGTTTATTAAGGAGTATTAACTCACACCATCACAAGGTGAGGTCCTGTAATGGGCTGTTTGCAAGCTGAGAGCAAGGAAGCCAGTTTGAGTCCGAAAGCTGAAGAACTTGGAGTTCAATGTTTGAGGGCAGGAAGCATCCAGCACGGGAGGACGATGTAGTAGGCTCAGGAGTTAAACCAGTCTAGTCTCTCCACGTTCTTCTGCCTGCTTTTATTCTGGCTGCACTGGCAGCTGATTAGATTGTGCCCACCCAGATTGAGGGTGGGTCTGCCTTGCCCAGCCCACTGACTCAAATGTTAATTAACCTCCTTTGACAAACACCCTCACAGACACACCCAGGAACAATACTTTGCATCCTTCAATCCCATCCAGTTGACATTCAGTATTAACCATCACACCTGCTTTTTTTGCAAGAGCAGGGCCAAGGTTTATTTTGGGTTACCAGCCTTCCTGATTATTCACATGGCGCATTTCTTTGCCATTTTAGGAAAAGAATTCGTATGGTCCATTTTAATTCAGTTCAACACAAGAAATATTAATTGAGCAATGATCATGAGTTTAACACCCTCATAACTATACTTAAACAATGGTTAAAATCCATCATTTTATAAGGTTAGCAGAGACAGGGGTATAGAATGTCATGTTAGGTCAGGCAGAATTTAGGAAATCAGCAATTCTGTTAGTTTCAAAACTTCCTATATTCGGGAAGCATTTTCTTCTAATATAAGCTCATTAGAGTGCTCATAATATACAAGCAGAGCTGTTCTAGTAGAAATAGCTGTTCCAGAGACAAGAACCCTTCCCGAGAGCCTTCGCCACTGCACAGGACAGATGCATTCACAGAACACTGAGTTTCAAAATCTTGGCTCGGGCTCCACTATTTAATTTAGAAAAGCAGCTGAGGTTAGATGAGGTGGAAGACCAAGATTGTCTGACTCCTGGTCCAGTACAGGTTCTGCTCTATTGCTTGTACTTTCCCCTCGTTGACATTCACCTGTGATATTTTTTTTTTGCCCATCCCTTGTAGTGACATTTTTCTCAGTTGACTTACTGAGTTTATCATTTCACTAAGCCTATATTTATTATTCCTTCCTTGTTCCTTTCCATTCTTCCTTTCCATTCTTCCTTCCTTCCTTCCTTCCTTCCTTCCTTCCTTCTTTCCCTTTTCCTTCCTTCCTCTTTCTGTGTATATGTGTATGCAAGGCACAAGTTTTTTGCACCTTCCTGTATTTAACTTTCCAAGGCCTTAAGCTGGCAGAAGACTGACCTCACAGGCTTCTAACTTATGCTTCTACTCAATCAGACAAAGCAATCTCTATTTGCACTCTGAGCTAATTTGTCAAAAAGGTATTCTGAATGCATTTACTTGTTCTAATTCCTTTAACCTAACTCATTTACCTATATTCCTTTCCCTGATCCAGGAAGATGATCTGATTAGGGTTTCTGTGAAAGCAGCCCTGTAGTCTCTAAAAGTCCCTTTGATATCCTTGCGGGTGTAGGATGATTGGCATTCATAATAGTGCCCATTCAGCTCCTCTGTAGGACATGAGCAGCCTCTGAGGCTGCTGCAAAATCCACTGCTGCATGTTTTGAGACCTGCCAGGAACAGCGACATGCCAGCACACCTGCAACAACAAGAGCACGGTCCTGATGGATGAGGATACATATAACAGTGGATAGGACCATAATAACACCACAGTGGTGACCCTAGATGATCTCTTGCAGGGCAACAGCACATTCATCCCACACGGCCTTACTTATAAATGTAATATGACACACATGAATGATGATCAAAGGAAGAACCTGGGCCACTTTCATTTAAGAATTGTCAACTTTTTAATGCTGAAAGTTAATAGAGAGACTAGACACCAGATCAGAAATATGAAAACGAATTCTCACCTCATCCTCGTCATGCTTTGTTATTGGATCTGGTGCTCTTCTGAGGAGTAAAGTATATAGGAGGAGGTTGAAGAACCATTAGCAGAATATTCTGTAGCATCAGAGGCTCCCAGGATTGATGCTGCCCTTTTAAAGAGAGCCTGCTGAGCTTGGCCAGACATTGTGACACATCTTTTTCTCACAGTTTTGCATGATCACAAATGGTTATTCTGGAAATGCTGGCCATTGAGGGTTACTTCACCACACTCTAGGGTCAAATGAGGAGAGGACGGAGAGAAGGAAAAGAGGCTAAAAATTGCTCTAATTTCCTAATTCAATGCATTGTGACTACTAAACTCAATAGAAAGCTCTTCACTGCAAGGTCCACCAAGGGGCCACCTGTCTTTCTAAAGTGCCCATTAACTATAGTAATACCACAACTCTCAACACATATATTTAAAAGAGACTCGTAGCATATTCTTCAAGTTCTATGTTCCTTGAACAAAAATGTTGCCATGGAAACCTCTACCATAAGGCAGGTGTAGTTCTGCAAAGGACTATGGGCTGTGAAATCAGGTTCCCATGGCAACATTTTTGTTCAAAGCCCGAAGAATCTTAAATATATGTGCCAATACATATTATTACCCAGCAGGAAACACAGGTGGGATTAATAAAGTCTAATATTTGCTCACCTAAAAGTTATAATCATGGTAAAAGTAAATGAATTAAAATCAGTTCCTATGGATAGCTTATATAAACACAGTTTGGAGTTGTAACACTTTCACATGAGTGAGTAAATCTATGTGAAGTACTAGTAGATGACTTTCTTTCATTAAATTCACAAGGGAGATAAATCTTCACAAAAAGTATGGGATTTTAAAATTTTGAAATATATCTCCAGCTCATAATTCATTGATGAGATTAAATCACTCAAGCTTACCAAAGGAAATGAAGATCATAATACCAACCTGTAATAGAACCAATTCTTATGGTGACCGAACAGTAAAAGAAAAAAATGCCAGGTTGATTCATCTACGTTATATGAGCTCGTGCTGATAAAATGTGCCAGCTGGAATATTTATGATAATTGCCATTTCTGTAGCCTCAAAACATCCATATAAATATGCCAAGAACCAAACTAAGAAAAGCTTTTCCCTTTATCTTTTACAAATAATCCAGAAAATAATAATCATTCATTATAATAATGTATTTTAGAAAGTGTGTAAAGAAGATACACTACAAAATGCAAAGATATCTTTGCTACATGGAGCTAAGTTTTTTTGTTGTCATTGTTGTTTGTTCGTTTTTGAGATGGAGTCTCACTCTGTCGTCCAGGCTGGAGTGCAGTGGTGCAATCTCAGGTGACTCCAACATCTGCCTCCCAGGTTCAAGCGATTCTCCTGCCTCAGCCTCCCTATTACTGGGACTACAGGTATGCGCCACCACGCCTGGCTAATTTTTTGTATTTTTAGTAGAGACAAGGTTTCATTATCTTGGCCAGGCTGGTCTCGAACTCCTGCGACCTCAGATGATTCAACTACCTCGGCCTCCTAAAGTGCTGGGACTACAGGCTTGAGCCACCACACCCAGTCCTGAGTAAGTTTTTAAAAAGAGAACTTTCTTATTCATTGCCACTTTACATCTACTAGTCCCATAAAACTTCAAAACAAAATTAATAAACACTACAGCGCACAATCTAAGAGGTCAGAGACTGCACTCACCATTGCTTTGCATGATGCCTGGAACACACTAGGCACTCAGTAAATATGCACTGAATGAATGAATGAATGAAGCACATTAGTAATTTAAGTAACAAATAAGCTTAGGTTACTAAAGGTGTCTTCCACCAAATTATTGTATATAAGTAATATTGGGGTGATTTAAATGAACTTTCTCCATTAAATTTTAAATTTACATTTAAAATTCAGAAACACTTTATCAACCTTTTTTATTGTTTTGTAATTAGTATTGATTCCCAAACCTTTGGCAATTTTTCCTCTTTTTTTTTTCCCCAGCCATTTAACCAAGTGGTTAATGATCCAGAATCAAATATTTAAATGCACTGGGAGAGCTGACCACATCAAGGAGCCCTGAGGACCTTTTTATAAAGTAAAAAATCCACTTTTTAAAATGTAATTAAACAATTCCTAGTTTACTTGTTTTGTGTCATTTTCTCTCCATTAGGTTTTTTTTTTTTTTTTTTTTGAGACGGAGTCTCTCTCTGTCCCCCAGGCTGGAGTGTCCATTAGGTTTTTTAGAGTGGCATGCCTGTAAACATTTGCATATTGAACTCATCGTTTAAAAACATTTAAGCCAAACTTCATGGAATTGATCATAGTTCCCCTAAGATGCTAAAAATTTAGTCTTTAGAATGTGACCACAGTTATCAAATTTATGCCCACAATTTCATGCATTAGAATTAGGTTCTTAAGAGAGATCAGTTTATCACAACTTTCCAAAGCAATATGCCAGCTGCAGCTTGAAGATAGAATTTAAAAGCTGGCAGACTACTCCAAGTTGCTAAACACTTCCAGGTACCCAAGTGTTGAAGATGGCCAGGCTCTGAGCACTGAGGAAATCCATTTGGCTCAGGGGATGGTCTGCATTCCCCTCCATCTCTGCTTCACTGAGAGGTCTTGGGTAAGTCAGAGTCCTTTCTGAGCCTAAACTCTTCATAATTTCATAATTCCATAATTCAAATGGAAATTCATGATTTCACATGGAAACAGTAACTCTCAATGAAGACAGGTTTGATGAGAATCAAATGAGATGAGGCACGTAAAAAGTATACCCTGGAATTGTATTTACCTCTAAATATATAAATGTAAGTTAATGATGTTGGCATTACTGTTTTATTAAAAGCTCCTAAAAATTAAATAAGCTAAGAAATAATTAAATGCTTATGGTGGAAAAAGAAGAGATTAAATAGCATTTAGCGTTAGCTTACATCTGTTTCTCCTTAGCCTCACATTCAGTTCTTGTAGTGTCTAATTCTCTTCTTTATTTTTTGGCACTTTTTAAATTTAATTATTTTATTTTATTTTACTTTAAGTTCCGGCATACATGTGCAGAATGTGCAGGTTTGTTACATAGGTATACGTATGCCATGGTGGTTTGCTGTAATTATTTTCTAAAAGGTAGGTATCCAGGTACGAGACTGCAGGTTCTGTTCCTGGTATTTAAACCCTAAAGAGTTGCAATTATATTTTTAGATTTTGTGTTTTTTTATGCCACTGGAGTTAAAATGCAGCATTACTAAAGAGTTAAAGCAAGTCCAGTAGTTCTTAATTTTAGGAATCTCTTAAGTCCTGGGAGAATTTTGTTGGGGGTGACATGATACCCTTGGAGGAGTAGTTAGGAAACTTAAAGTTCTCCCAAAGCTTACTACAGGCAAATACTTGTAGTATTTTTCAGAAACTTGCCAAAGAAATATTAAGTTGTTAAAGAAATCCAACTTTATTATTTCCATCAAATCAAAAAAATAGCAAAATATAAATAAGTCAAGCACACAAGGATATATGCTGACTTGTATTTAAATAATATTCTAGGCCGGGCTTGGTGGCTCATGCCTGTAATCCCGGCACTTTGGGAGACCAAGGCAGGTGGATCACTTGAGGTCAGGAGTTCGAGACCAGCCTGGCCAACATGGTGAAACCCCGTCTCTACCAAAAATATAAAAAATTAGCCAGGTGCAGTGGTGGGCACCTGTAAGCCCAGCTGCTAGGGAGACTGAGGCAGGAGAATTGCTTGAACCCGGGAGGCGGACGTTACGGTGAGCTGAGATCATGCCACTGCACTCCAGCCTTGTTGACAGAGTGAGACTCTGTCTCAATAAATAAATAAATAAAATAAATAATATTCTAAATCAGGCCACATTAATGGCTTTGCATTCAGTCACTCACTTGGAGTACATTCACTGCAGTGTTTCTTAAACCTGGGGGCACGAAGGATGAGAGGGATAATTACTGGTTTTGCAAATCCTGGGAAATATTTAAAATTCTGCATCACCCAGATGACTTCTTATAACCAAGGGTTGACACATAAATAAAACTATCCAAAGTTTTTAGAGAGAAAACTCCCAAGAGTGTTGAAGTCTGACAGGGTGGCATAGCATTGAGAAATTCAGAACACCCTGCAATGGTCATGAGCACCATATTTATGTTGTGACTCGGATATACCAACTTTATATACTTAATTTATAGCAGGTACAGAAATAAACATGCAATTGAGAATATTCCACATCTGGTATTTTTAAATAAATATTATATTTTGAGGTGATCTATTAAATTAGCATATCAAAACAAATGGTTTTTTAAATTCCCATTCACCATTAAAGGGATAATAACCAAGACAACGACGATGGTTCAAATAATTGTGAATAACTGTCAAATAATAATAATACTCAAAATTGGAAGACCCAAATTGGTAAGTGGAAACAGATTGTTAAACACTGTAAGAATTACACCAGTTTGGACAAAACATCACCTGTCACGTTACAATAATGTCAGTGCCAACTGGATTGATCATATAAATTGGTATGCACTTAACATGTATATTTGGTCTGGTCTCACTGTAGAAGAGTTTATCTATAGGTGTTCATACCTAGTTAGTTTAAGGTTATAGACATGGTGCAAACCAATAATATCAGATAATGCATTTTTGAGTTAACAGTAAAGATGCTCAATTTTTTTCTTCTTTAACTTTAAAAAATATGTTTCTATTACTTCATTCTGAAAAAATATCTAGACATTGCACTAGGCCCTAGGGATATAAAGACATCTAATACCTGAACAGACTCTTCTCTGGAGGAACATGTGGTCTGAGGCTGGAAATGGGGACATACTTATAAAATACGATGTGGTAGGAAAAAGTCAGAGTCTCACAGAGCCTTTTTCAGCTTTGTAGCAACCAAATGAACAAAAGTTAATGCCGTTTTTAAAGCCACTAACAAGTATACTGCAGGGTAACTTGCCCAATCATCTTCTGTTTTACTAGAAAACTAAAGTGAAAATTGCAATCCGTCTGCTGTAGAACACACCAGAGCATAATCTCAAACTGATTGCAGACTTGCAGAATTGTATCAGCATCGATTTATAAGGCAGAACCCCGCAGCATGTCAGTGTGGTGCTGCTTCTTAAAAGTAGCACTTGGCTCTCCTATTTGATTCTGGGGCAAAACCGTGAGAGCTTTTGTTTGCTGCCTTTGTGACAACCAGGTTGCTGCTTGGAGCCTTCAGAGGTTTCACTGCAGAACCATGTGGAGGGGTCTTGCAGGACACCGGGGTTCTTCGCTGAGCTAAAATGCCTTTAAGGGTGTAACATCATCTAACGGCTGCCTACATTGCAAAATGGTATTTCCAGTCTTACAAAGACATCTACTCAAAAACAAAAAGTAACTTTATATAACATCCACAGAAGAAGACTATGTGTTAATTTTTACATTACAAGAAAATTATAGAATATAAATGTTTTTAGATCAAAATATGTCAAGCTTCCTAGACTGATATGATTAAGTCATACAATATTGCATCTGTTGCTTAAGAGACATTTGGTTCATTTGTTACTCATTCATTCTTTAATAAAAATCCATATTTACTGAGTCCCTACTGTGTACCTGGCACTGCAGTTAGATGCACAACATGGAAAAATGCATTAACTGATAACTAGAACTTTAATAAAACTTCACACATTAAGAAAAAGAAGAGTCCTAATTCCAAATGAGATACTTTTTTAGTTACAGAAATCTCTTGCTGTTTCCTAACCAAATCAGTTAAAAGATGCCCATGCTTTGCCAGATTTTAGTTGACAAAAGTAATAATTGAGGTGGCCACAGAGCGAGCCCATTGTGAAGCTTCCCAATTTCAGCTCCAACACTCAGGAGACATCCTTTCCTTTGACCTTTCCACCCGGCAAAGTGATAGAACTCCCGGGCACAGAGCACAGGTCAGACATCTCTAACACTGCACAAATATCATTCAAGAGCACTCTGTCGCCCAACTTGATTACATGGAAATTGGTTTTGTACAATAGAAGCCCTTTTGTTCAGACTACTATGGTCTCCTACGGTGTAGCTTTCTTTACAGAGTTAATAGAGTAGGGATGGATTTTGAATTTCACACACATACACAAAAGCCTCATTACCATTTGCATTTGTGCATGGCTAACAAAAATTAGCAGGAGCTACCTCAAATCATTAAGACTGAAAAATGAAATTGAACTGAGGTGAGAAAAGCCTGTTTTCTTAAAGCTCATTTAGTATGGATTAAAGTTAATTATAATAGGATATTCCAACAATAAAGAATAATTGGGCTTTCTTTTTCAGATGATCAGAAAAATAGATATCATCATTTAATTTTTAAGTTCTTTTTAACGTTTGGATATCAGGGTGTTGGTTTGTCAAATATTCACCTCTAAAACCTAGGTCTGAACTTAAAAAGTTGATTCCAACTTGAAGCAGAAACACGTTTAAAGCAGGTGAATAAGAAATAATGGAGATAAAGGAAGGGATATAGAAAAACTCCAGGAGTACCTAATTTCTCCAACTCGAAGTATAAAATCAAATAAATTCTGATCCACTCTCAGTAGGCACAGAGGCTACCTTAATCCCCCACACCCAACCTCCCACAGACTTTGGAAATGCTGCTGCCACACCTTTTCTCTCCTGTCCTCTCCATTCAAATCCCATGTTTCTGACCCACTCAGCCTCCTGGTTCCTCCCTTCTCTCCTACTCATGTGCCAAGATGTGTGGTGTTGCCCCATGACCATGAGAATTATGTGTATACCTGCTGACACCCTACCTCTCCTTAGCTGCCTGTTTCTCAGGCCCTCTCTTTTCCCACATTCTTCTCAACTCTAGCAATTTTTATTGTCACCTCCTTGAGTCCCAATCCCTGCCTCGGCTCTCAGGCTTGGACCTAACAGGTACAGATCTGGGGAGCCCCTATCCGTGGTCCAGGGCTGGGTAACTTGAAGACACATTCCAGTCTCCATGTGGGGAAAGCTGGGACTGGAATTTGTCTTTTTCTACTGCTAAGAGGCTTCTCCACACACAAGTCATTGTTCTTTGTTAAAACTCACTTGGAATTTGCAAACTCTTTCTTTGTTACTCTATTTCTACAATTTTGTCTATATTTCTTGCAGTGGGTAGCAAGAAAAGAATATATTCAGGAAGCAGCTAAAAGTAAATTAATCTGATTTTTTGTGTGTGTTTTTTAACTTTTATTTTAGGTTCACGGGTATATATGCAGCTTTGTTATACAGGTAAATTTGTGTCACAACCTAGTACCCAACAGTTGTTATTTTTTTTCTGCTCCTCTCCCTCCTCTCACCCTCCACCCTCAAGTGGGCCCCCGTGTCTGCTGTTCCTCTTTGTGTCCCTGTGTTCTCATCATTGAGCTCGTACTTATAAGTGAGAACATGCAGTATTTAGTTTTCTTTTCCTGTGTTAGTTTGCTAAGGATGGCCTCCAGCTCCATCTATGTCCCTGAGAAGGACGTGATCTCATTCTTTTTTATGGCTGCATAGTATTCCATGGTGCATACGTACCATATTTTCTTTATCCAGTCTACCATTGATTGGCATTTAGGGTGATTTCATGTCTTTGCTATTGTGAATTGTGCTGTGATGAACATACGCACGCATGTGTCTTTAAGGTAGAACAATTTATATTTTGGGGGATATATACCTAGTAATGAGATTGCTGGGTTGGATGGTACTTCTGTTATCAGCTCTTCGAGGAATCGCCACACTGCTTTCCACATTTAAATGTAATGGTTGAATCTGACAATTAAATGCATTAAGACATAGAATTAACCATGTAGGATTGAAGGGTCACAAGGGATAACTGTAACATGCTGGTGTCACAGTCCTTATTGTGCATTCTAGATTATAATTATTTCCTAACTTCACCAGTGATGAGACAACTTGCTGTCTCTTTCCAGACCAGAGACAGGTCCAGGCCATGGGTATTCTAGATATTGAATGGATACACACGTGTTTAGCACAAAACTCACCTACTATTAGTCATTTTCCTACATCCTGGAAGGAGTGTTGGATGATTACAGAAATAATGCATGTGGGCATTTGCCACGTTAACACATTGGCATTTGTGTTAGTTCACTACCAAACCTCTTCCTGTGAGGTATGTGGAGGGGCCTTCCAGTCCTGCACATTAAAATTGTCTTTTTAATTATTTAAGTAATAAGTATATACAATAACTGCATACATTTATATTTAAAGTATACAATTTGCTAAGTTTTGACACATGCATGTCCCTGCGAAACCATCACCACAATCAAGACAGTAAGCATATGCATCTTTCCCAAAAGTTTCCTCGTGCTCCTTTGATCAGCACACTAAAATTCTGAGTATTCTTGCAATGGAAGAAACTGTCAGCTTCATTTTCCAAAAGGGACCACAAGTAATACCATCAGTTCAATTCTATATGGCATAACCATGCACTGGAAGTCCCTAGAACTCAAGTTCCCAATTGTCCAAGGCTCAAAATGGTTTAGCTTATTCCATGGAAGAAGGTGTATGACAGCATGCATGTGTGTGGATGTGAATGTGTTCACATGTGTACATACCTTCACAATACACCTTAATCTGATATGTACTAGAAGTACTGATTTCTTCCAAAAAAAAATAAGCTACCCTTTTAACTAAAGTAAATTTTCAGAAAGATTTCTTTTCACTGAACTGTGTCTTCTTTTCACCATATGGAACCAACCTTTCTGGCACAGTCTAGATACAAGCTTAGACACTCTATTATTAGAACTCCAGCTGGCCATTCAGATGAGGATAAAGTACTCAACTGCATGGGGTTAGAAGGACACAAACAGGATCCAAAGACTTAGCTCCTGTCACTCTTGCTGTGTGAAAATTGAATGATAACACTCACGATGGGGGCATGGGGCTCTGTGAACCAAGAGTGTGGACGCTGCCACCCATGCAGTTCCTGGATCCCACATACAACTCAGGCTCCCATGGAGATTGTAACAATTGAGCCAAACCCTCCACAAACAACTGTTTTCTGTGTTGCATCTTTTTTTTTTTTTTTTTTTTTTTTTTTTTTTTTTTAACAAACCATAGAGCTGTGGTTTAATAAAGGGAAGCGTCTGTCTTTCCATGTTTCTAAGAGTGATATTATTTTCCTGCCTAACAGGTGCATGACCTCATGATAGAAAGGACTGTTTGTTAAGGAAAAAGACACTGTGATGCATGTCAGAGGCTACTAACTTTATGAAGAAACCTCTTCCTTTGCCACATGGCATTAGGAAGAAGCATCAATCAGTCAGTACTTGCTGAAATCAGATGTAGTCATTTTCCTTCACTATCAGGAAGTTGTCAGATTTATAAGATAGCTTGCTTGAGCCTGAAATGAACTATTTCTATTACAATACTGCTGTATGCATAGCTGGACCATTCACTTTCCCATGAATATGTACTGAATTCCTACTACATGCAAGGTATTGTGAGGTACATAAATATGAATATGACATAATGTGACCCTTGGGGAATCTACATCATGGCAGAAATGCATATGGCACTCAAGAGAACATTTAAGTCTGATGATGATGAAAAAAGGGAAGCCTGGCAGGAATAGAGCAAAGGCTTTCAGAGCAAAGGCTTTCAGACCCAAGAAAATTCATGATGAACCAGGTAAGGTCTCCATTTTAATTAACCACTTTCTCTTAGTAACCTGATCAGATACCTTTTATTATACTTGTAATGTATCTTTGCCTGTTTTTTCTACATGTCTCTTATCTGAACTCGACTACAGAACCTTCGAGGCCATGGATAAACTTATCTTTTATAGCTTGGTATCAGCACATACGAGGCTGTCTTGTTGGTGAATGAATGAACAGAGTAGAGATTGTATCATTTTCTTTTTTTTTTTTTTTATTATACTTTAAGTTCTAGGGTACATGTGCATAATGTGCATGTTTGTTACATATGTATACTTGTGCCATGTTGGTGTGCTGCACCCATCAACTCGTCAGCACCCATCAATTCATCATTTATATCATGTATAACTCCCAATGCAATCCCTCCCCCCTACCCCCTCCCCATGATAGGCCCAGTGTGTGATGTTCCCCTTCCCGAGTCCAAGTGATCTCATTGTTCAGTTCCCACCTATGAGTGAGAACATGCGGTGTTTGGTTTTCTCTTCTTGTGATAGTTTGCTAAGAATGATGGTTTCCAGCTGCATCCATGTCCCTACAAAGGACGCAAACTCATCCTTTTTGATGGCTGCATAGTATTCCATGGTGTATATGTG
This sequence comes from Trachypithecus francoisi, assembly GCF_009764315.1. NCBI lineage: Eukaryota > Metazoa > Chordata > Mammalia > Primates > Cercopithecidae > Trachypithecus > Trachypithecus francoisi. Next base: position 67,926,443 of record NW_022681460.1, read on the forward strand.
CCACATTTTCTTAATCCAGTCTGTCACAGATGGACATTTGGGTTGATTCCAAGTCTTTGCTATTGTGAATAGTGCCGCAATAAACATACGTGTGCATGTGTCTTTGTAGTAGAATAATTTATAATCCTTTGGGTACATACCCAGTAGTGGGATGGCTGGGTCATATGGTACATCTAGTTCTAGATCCTTGAGGAATTGCCATACAGTTTTCCATAATGGTTGAACTAGTTTACAATCCTCCCAACAGTGTAAAAGTGTTCCTATTTCTCCACATCCTCTCCAACATCTGTTGTTTCCTGATTTTTTAATGATTGCCGTTCTAACTGGTGTGAGATGGTATCTCATTGTGGTTTTGATTTGCATTTCTCTGATGGCCAGTGATGATGAGCATTTTTTCATGTGTCTGTTGGCTGTATGCATGTCTTCTTTTGAGAAATGTCTGTTCATATCCTTTGCCCACTTTTTGATGGGGTTGTTTGTTTTTTTTTGTATATTTGTTTGAGTTCTTTGTAGATTCTGGATATTAGCCCTTTGTCAGATGAGTAGATTGCAAAAATTTTTTCCCATTCTGTAGGTTGCCTGTTCACTCTGGTGGTAGTTTCTTTTGCTGTGCAGAAGCTCTTTAGTTGAATTAGATCCCATTTGTCAATTTTGGCTTTTGCTGCCGTTGCTTTTGGTGTTTTAGACATGAAGTCCTTGCCCATGCCTATGTCCTGAATGATACTACCTAGATTTTCTTCTAGGGTTTTTATGGTATTAGGTCTAACATTTAAGTCTCTAATCCACCTTGAATTAATCTTTGTATAAGGAGTAAGGAAAGGGTCCAGTTTCAGCTTTCTACTTACGGCTAGCCAATTTTCCCAGCACCATTTATTAAATAGGGAATCCTTTTCCCATTTCTTGTTTCTCTAGGGTTTGTCAAAGATCAGATGGCTGTAGATGTGTGGTATTATTTCTGAGGACTCTGTTCTGTTCCATTGGTCTATATCTCTGTTTTGGTACCAGTACCATGCTGTTTTGGTTACTGTAGCCTTGTAGTATAGTTTGAAGTCAGGTAGCGTGACGCCTCCAGCTTTGTCCTTTTGACTTAGGATTCTCTTGGCAATGCAGGCTCTTTTTTGGTTCCATATGAACTTTAAAGCAGTTTTTTCCAATTCTGTGAAGAAACTCATTGGTAGCTTGATGGGGATGGCATTGAATCTATAAATAACCTTGGGCAGTATGGCCATTTTCACGATATTGATTCTTCCTATCCATGAGCATGGTATGTTCTTCCATTTGTTTGTGTCCTCTTTGATTTCACTGAGCAGTGGTTTGTAGTTCTCCTTGAAGAGGTCCTTGACATCCCTTGTAAGCTGGGTTCCTAGGTATTTGATTCTCTTTGAAGCAATTGTGAATGGAAGTTCATTTATGATTTGGCTCTCTGTGTGTCTGTTAGTGGTGTATAAGAATGCTTGTGATTTTTGCACATTCATTTTGTATCCTGAGACTTTGCTGAAGTTGCTTATCAGCTTAAGGAGATTTTGGGCTGAGACAATGGGGTTTTCTAAATATACAATCATGTCATCTGCAAACAGGGACAATTTGACTTCTTCTTTTCCTAACTGAATACCCTTGATTTCTTTCTCTTGCCTGATTGTCCTAGCCAGAACTTCCAACACTATGTTGACTAGGAGTGGTGAGAGAGGGCATCCCTGTCTTGTGCCAGATTTCAAAGGGAATTTTTCCAGTTTTTGCCCATTCAGTATAATATTAGCTGAGGGTTTGTCATAAACAGCTCTTATTATTTTGAGGTACGTTCCATCAATACTGAATTTATTGAGCGTTTTTAGCATGAAGGGCTGTTGAATTTTGTCAAAAGCCTTTTCTGCATCTATTGAGATAATCATGTGGTTCTTGTCTTTGGTTCTGTTTATATGCTGGATTACGTTTATTGATTTGCAAATGTTGAACCAGCCTTGCATCCCAGGGATGAAGCCCACTTGATCATGGTGGATAAGCTTTGTGATGTGCTGCTGAATCCCGTTTGCCAGTATTTTATTGAGGATTTTTGCATCGATGTTCATCAGGGATATTGGTCTAAAATTCTCTTTTTTTGTTGTGTCTCTGCCAGGCGTTGGTATCAGGATGATGTTGGCCTCATAAAATGAGTTAGGGATGATTCCCTCTTTTTCTATTGATTGGAATCGTTTCAGAAGGAATGGTACCAGCTCCTCCTTGTACCTCTGGTAGAATTCAGCTGTGAATCCATCTGGTCCTGGACCTTTTTTGGTGGGTAGGCTATTAATTATTGCCTCAATTAGAGAGCTTGCTATTGGTCTATTCAGGGATTCAACTTCTTCCTGGTTTAGTCTTGGGAGAGTGTAAGTGTCCAGGAAATTGTCCATTTCTTCTAGATTTTCTAGTTGATTTGCGTAGAGGTGTTTATAGTAGTCTCTGATGGTAGTTTGTATTTCTGTGGGGTCGGTGGTGATATCCCCTTTATCATTTTTTATTGTGTCTATTTAATTCCTCTCTCTTTTCTTCTTTATTAGTCTTGCTAGCGGTCTGTCAATTTTGTTGATCTTTTCAAAAAACCAACTCCTGGATTCATTGATTTTTTGGAGGGTTTTTTGTGTCTCTATCTCCTTCAGTTCTGCTCTGATCTTAGTCATTTCTTGCCTTCTGCTAGCTTTTGAATGTGTTTGCTCTTGCCTCTCTAGTTCTTTTAATTGTGATGTTAGAGTGTCCATTTTAGATCTTTCCTGCTTTCTCTTGTGAGCATTTAGTGCTATAAATTTCCCTCTACACACTGCTTTAAATGTGTCCCAGAGATTCTGGTATGTTGTATCTTTGTTCTCATTGGTTTCAAAGAACATCTTTATTTCTGCTTTCATTTCGTTATGTACCCAGTAGTCATTCAGGAGCAGGTTGTTCAGTTTCCATGTAGTTGAGCAGTTTTGATTGAGCTTCTTAGTCCTGAGTTCTAGTTTGATTGCACTGTGGTCTGAGAGACAGTTTGTTATAATTTCTGTTCTTTTATATTTGCTGAGGAGTGCTTTACTTCCAATTATGTGGTCAATTTTGGAATAAGTGCGATGTGGTGCTGAGAAGAATGTATATTCTGTTGATTTGGGGTGGAGAGTTCTATAGATGTCTATTAGGTCCGCTTGGTGCAGAGATGAGTTCAATTCCTGGATATCCTTGTTAACTTTCTGTCTGGCTGATCTGTCTAATGTTGACAGTGGAGTGTTGAAGTCTCCCATTATTATTGTATGGGAGTCTAAGTCTCTTTGTAAGTCTCTAAGGACTTGCTTTATGAATCTGGGTGCTCCTATATTGGGTGCATATATATTTAGGAGAGTTAGCTCTTCCTGTTGAATTGATCCCTTTACCATTATGTAATGGCCTTCTTTGTCTCTTTTGATCTTTGATGGTTTAAAGTCTGTTTTATCAGAGACTAGGATTGCAACCCCTGCTTTTTTTTGTTCTCCATTTGCTTGGTAGATCTTCCTCCATCCCTTTATTTTGAGCCTATGTATGTCTCTGCATGTGAGATGGGTCTCCTGAATACAGCAGACTGATGGGTCTTGACTCCTGATCCAGTTTGCCAGTCTGTGTCTTTTAATTGGAGCATTTAGTCCATTTACATTTAAGGTTAATATTGTTATGTGTGAACTTGATCCTGCCATTATGATATTAACTGGTTCTTTTGCTCTTTAGTTGATGCAGTTTCTTCCTAGCCTTGATGGTCTTTACATTTTGGCATGTTTTTGCAATGGCTGGTACCAGTTGTTCCTTTCCATGTTTAGGGCTTCCTTCAGGGTCTCTTGTAAGACAGGCCTGGTGGTGATAATCTCTAAGCATTTGCTTATCTGTAAAGGATTTCATTTCTCCTTCACTGATGAAACTTAGTTTGGCTGGATATGAAATTCTGGGTTGAAAATTCTTTTCTTTAAGAACGTTGAATATTGGCCCCCACTCTCTTCTGGCTTGTAGAGTTTCTGCCGAGAGATCTGCTGTTAGTCTGATGGGCTTCCCTTTGTGGGTAACCCGACCTTTCTCTCTGGCTGCCCTTAAGATTTTTTCCTTCATTTCAACTTTGGTGAATCTGGCAATTATGTGTCTTGGAGTTGCTCTTCTGGAGGAGTATCTTTGTGGCATTCTCTGTATTTCCTGAATTTGAATGTTGGCCTGCCCTACTAGGTTGGGGAAGTTCTCCTGGATGATATCCTGAAGAGTGTTTTCCAAGTTGGTTCCCTTTTCCCCCTCACTTTCAGGCACCCCAATCAGACGTAGATTTGGTCTTTTTACATTATCCCATACTTCTTGCAGGCTTTGTTCACTTCTTTTTCTTCTTTTTTCTTTTGGTTTCTCTTCTCGCTTCATTTCATTCATTTGATCCTCAATCGCTGATACTCTTTCTTCCAGTTGATCGAGTCGGTTATTGAAGCTTGTGCATTTGTCACGTATTTCTCGTGTCATGGTTTTCATCTCTGTCATTTCATTTATGACCTCCTCTGCATTAATTAGTCTAGCTGTCAATTCTTCCACTCTTTTTTCAAGATTTTTAGTTTCTTTGCGCTGGGTACGTAATTCCTCCTTTAGCTCTGAGATGTTTGATGGACTGAAGCCTTCTTCTCTCATATTGTCAAAGTCATTCTCTGACCAGCTTTGATCCGTTGCTGGCGATGGGCTGCGCTCCTTTGCAGAGGGAGATGCGCTCTTATTTTTTGAATTTCCAGCTTTTCTGCCCTGCTTTTTCACCATCTTTGTGGTTTTATCTGTCTCTGGTCTTTGATGATGGTGACGTACTGATGGGGTTTTGGTATAGGTCTCCTTCCTGTTTGATAGTTTTCCTTCTGACAGTCAGGACCCTCAGCTATAGGTCTGTTGGAGATTGCTTGAGGTCCACTCCAGACCCTGTTTGCCTGGGTATCAGCAGCAGAGGTTGCAGAAGGTAGAATATTGCTGAACAGCAAGTGTACGTGTCTGATTCTTACTTTGGAAGCTTCCTCTCAGGGGTGTACTCCACCCTGTGAGGTGTGGGATGTCAGACTGCCCCTAGTGGGGGATGTCTCCCAGTTAGGCTACTCAGGGGTCAGGGACCCACTTGAGCAGGCAGTCTGTCCGTTCTCAGATCTCAACCTCCGTGTTGGGAGATCCACTGCTCTCTTCAAATCTGTCAGACAGAGATGTTTGCATCTGCAGAGGTTCTGCTGCCTTTTTGTTGTGTTTTTTTTTTAGCTGTGCCCTGTCCCCAGAGGTGGAGTCTACAGAGACAGGCAGGTTTCCTTGAGCTGCTGTGAGTTCCACCCAGTTCGAGCTTCCCAGCGGCTTTGTTTACCTACTTAAGCCTCAGCAATGGCGGGCGCCCCTCCTCCAGCCTCGCTGCTGCCTTGAGGTTAGATCCCCGCAGACTGCTGTGTTAGCAATGAGGGAGGCTCCGTGGGCGTGGGACCCTCCCGGTCAGGTGTGGGATATATTCTCCTGTTGTGCCTGTTTGCTTAAAGCGCAATATTGGGGTGGGAGTTACCCGATTTTCCAGGTGTTGTGTGTCTCATTTCCCCTCGCTAGGAAAAGGGATTCCCTTCCCCCTTGCGCTTCCCAGGTGAGGCGATGCCTCGCCCTGCTTCAGCTCTCGCTGGTCGGGCTACAGCAGCTGACCAGCACCGATTGTCCGGCACTCCCTAGTGAGATGACCCCAGTACCTCAGTTGAAAATGCAGAAATCACCGGTCTTCTGTGTTGCTCGCGCTGGGAGTTGGAGACTGGAGCTGTTCCTATTCGGCCATCTTGCTCCTCCCCCCGATTGTATCATTTTCTGTGCAACAGTTTGAGGGCAGCCTCATCTTAGAAGATGGTCCTCTAGGGATGGCTAACAGTATCCCTATTGTCCTTTCCTGAAGGAGGACTTTTTCAATTTGTTACCTCCAAAATTTATTATAGGAAAAAAGAATATTTTCTGTTTATATAATGAATGCAGCTTTATTGTATAGTTTTGTAAACACACAGAAAATCATAAAAAATAAATAATTATCTTTTTGTAATACAGTATCCAAAATAACCATCACTAAGATACTGGCCTATCTGCCTGCCTTTTGTATGTGATAATATTACATAAGTACTCTGTAGATACTTAATAGTCTACACTCAAGATATAGTCTGTACATGTTTAATATTTAATACCACTTCTAAAGATGTATATTTAACCAATACTCTGATTCAGTAATTTTTCTTTCTATATATATATATATATATATATATATATATATATTTTTTTTTTTTTTTTTTTGAGATGGAGTTTCACTCTTGTTGCCCAAGCTAGAATTCAATGGCACGATCTTGGCTCACTGCAACCTCCACCTCCTAGGGTCAAGCGATTCTCCTGCGTCAGCCCCCTGAGTAGCTGAGATTACAGGTGCATGCCACCATGCCTGGCTAAGTTTTTGTATTTTTAGTAGAAACGGGGTTTCACCATGTTAGCCAGGCTGGTCTCAAACTCCTGACCTCAGGTCATCCACCCGCTCGGCCTCCCAGAGTGCTGGGATTATAGGCATGAGCCACCATGCCCGGCCTTCTTTCTGATATATTTTTATTAGAATAGTCCCATAAACAAGAGAAGCATAGTAAGCTTAAATTCCAAAAGGGGCTCGTTTTGTTTTAATCCAGTATCAAGTATACTCATTTTTGGAATCATCTATTTCAAAATGAAATTGAAGCCAGATTGAATGCTCTGTTACAGGTTCCATTTGGAGGATAACTCACAGGACGCTGACCTATCTGACTCCTGGGAGGGGACTCACTCCACCAAGATGGCAATATTTCCATCTGGGACATTTTCTGTAAATACCAAATACCAAGCTCCTGATCCCTAATAGACACAGATAACTCAGAAGAAATGAGAAAGCTTAGAAAAGCTCCAAAGCGCTCTGTTGAAAGACAAAGTTATTAAACAAAGAAAGCATTAGAGCATGTCAAGTGGCCCCCAGGCCTGTCATGCCTCCAGATCCTTTCTAGAACACTTGTCCCTGCTGTGTCTGCCTCAGGAATCACTCCCACAGTAAAATCCTTCCTGACCTCTAATGCTATATAAGGTAGAACACAGCACTTCCTCCTTGGTGCCCTCTATTCCTATACTTGGTTTTACTACCATGCCACAGACACCTGGGCACACTCATTGGGTTTTATGCCTTTCTGCTCTTCGACAACAGAGTCTCTAAAGGGTTATACTATCACATTTATTTTCCTATTCCCATTGTCCAGCATAGCGCCTGGCACATGGAATGTGCAACTCATGTTTGTCGAATGAATGGCTGATTGAACAAAGTTCTAAAGGGTGGACAAGATTTGGAAAGAGGGCAGTGAACAAGGCTGGTAAGGGGAGACCCTCTGTGTGATCAGAGTCACTGAGCTCCAAGAATGATCTCTTTAACAACCCTTGGCATGAGATCTTGCTTTACTGCCTTACTTTGGGATTGAACTCAAACAAATTTATGAGAAAAAAACAAACAACCCCATCAAAAAGTGGGCAAAGGATATGAACAGACATTTCTCAAAAGAAGACATGCATACAGCCAACAGACACATGAAAAAATGCTCATCATCACTGGCCATCAGAGAAATGCAAATCAAAACCACAATGAGATACCATCTCACACCAGTTAGAATGGCAATCATTAAAAAGCCAAACCATTTTCTTAATGTTCTTCTAAATCAGTAACTGTCCCCAAAACCGGCCTGTTGGATGGCACTCAGCCCCTCATTGTCCCTTTCAATGCAAAGCCTGGCCCCTGTCCTAGAGCCTCTCCTTAGATCTGGTACCTGTCCTCAGCAGGGGTCCTTCCCTCAGCCTTTCCTTTCTCCATGATTTCTCCCATTTCCCCTTGAATACCCAAAATTTGGGGGAAACATTTAAAACCTCCATTCTTGCCAATTACATTTCCCTCTGGCCTATTTACTACTAAACATTGATATTTTCAGAGCAAGGTTTAACAGAAAAAAGAGGCTAAAGGAAATTTGCATGGCAAAGGTACACAAATCATTTTAGGCATGCAAATGATTGTTTTTGGAAGAATAAAAGGCTGTAAATATTTTGAGAAGTGGGCCCCTAGTGCCTCTTAAGTATTCTAAACTACACGGTGTGCTTCATAATTATGTAATATATAGAATACCAGCTGCTTTCAATGGTGCTCTGGAGGTTTAGATGGTAGCGGAAAGCTCTCCTCCCCCAGTGAGAGCCATAATGAAGGAAGCATACCATAAAGCCAGATCCAATTGACATTGAGTTGCAGGATTTTAACACACTTTAAAACAGATGTTAAGTCTGTGTGGTATGGTTGCAGAGGAACATATTTTTTGCCTAAAAAATAGAGAATCTTACAAAGTTGTATACCTGTAATGTATATCAATATTTATCATCTCATTAACATCTGTCTAAAGGGAAACATCGATTGCATTAGAATATGCGTGAATATACTTATATAATATATATTTAAATATTTTTGTCTTTTCATTCAAATACACACATACATTTACTTAAAAAACAAAACCCTAGATGCTTATTTTAAACTGTGACAAAGAATAGAGACACATCTGAGTTTCTGGAAGCAAAAAATGAAGCATACTAATGTTTTCCATTGGATCCTATGCCTATGTAGGTATCTTTCTGAAGTCTTCCTACAAGGATAGATGAACTATACATAGTCTTAAAAATCTCCCTCCCAGTTGCATAGATCCTGAAAAATATGAGCCATGTGACAGCTTTAACTACAAAGAAAAACGATGGAGCAAAGAATAGAGTAAACACAACTTCTCTTTCTAGGAATTCACACATGGTCAACTCCAATAAGGAAATGGTAATTTCACAAAATCATCTAACAAAGAAAGAAAGAGGTAAAACATTAAAAGTCCCATAGCCTTCACAATTAAAATATAGACATGGATGGGCAACCATAAGCTTCCCCTTGGAAATCACAGGTACTCAGTTCAAAGAGTTACTCCTGCCATTACTTTTAGAGGAACAGAAAACTAGCTGTCCCCATAGGCTAGAGCAAAGGAAGGCATATTGTTACTTTAAGAAGAAAACATGAGCTTTATTCCTGAAAGTCAATGGAGCAAGTTACTCAGACCTTAATTTGGCTAAAGCTGCCTCAAGACACAGGCATTGGGGTCAGACTCTATTACATTCCAGCTGTATAACTAAGTAAACATCTGATGTTTAGTAGGCTATGTGACCTTTCTGAGCCTCAGTTTTCTCATCTGTCAAAGGGCAACATTACTTATCTTAAAGATATATATACTTATATAGCTCTTGCATTTGAAGAGGGAATGAAAACACAGACAAATCCATAGATAGGTTTTACTACAATTTCCCAACTTGGTAGTCACAAAATACTTTCAGCAATCAACCAGTCTGTGCATCTAGAATTAAACTATTTGTGGTCTCAATTCTATTTGAGTTTGAGCAGAACGAAGGTACTTTGGAGAAGTCTGAATCTGATAAGTAAACAACCTGCAGAAAGTTGAAGAAATTACAGAGAACCCTGAACTGGAACATCTCCGACGCACCTACTCATGTACATCTCTACCTCCCTCCTTTCCTATCGACCTGCGTCTTGTGGAAAGTCCATGGCCTGGTTTTAATTTAACACAAGCAGAGAAATTTGACAATTTTAAAATACATTACAAAGAACAGATAAGGAGTACTTGTCTCCTGATTTAGTGGAGTTACTCTTGAAGTTCTAATCACTACTAATTTTCAGTGATGCTGATCCAGTAACAATACTGCAAATGGATCTGCGTTCTGTCACCATTATCAGTGGTGTGAAGCCAATCATTTTAATAGGTAATGAGAGGCCAATATTGACAAAGGAATTAAAAATAATACTCTTGAATGGAAATGTTTCATAGCTTAATTTACCAGCATTTTAAATTGTCATTTATATCCACAACATATACTATCATAACTATATCAAATTAAAGACCTGTGTTTCTGCCTGTCTAAAAATAATCTCCCCACAATCTTGTTCCTCATTCAACAAAGAGTTATCTAATGCCTGTGGTAAGCCTGGCACCTTTCTAGAGCTGCTGTCTCTCTTGAATCCATTACCTGTTCCAGAGAAGCAAGCTACAACCTCACGGGCTGTGTCTCACCTGCAGACAGGCTTTATTTGGCTTGGACAGGGGTTTTAAAAATTTGGGCTAAGATTTTTAAATATACAGATCCCACTTAAAAAGAAAAAAAAAACCAGATTGCCTACTTCATTTGAAAAATCAAAACTGCTGGTATGATTGGGCTCACATTTCCGTATGGCAACAATTAATTAGGGCTGAAAGAATGCCTGAGCCCTGCCACTCCCCATACCCTTCCTCTATGCACATACTACACACAGAGAGACACACCCACTCACACACAAACAAACACACTCTTTTTTTCAAAAACTAACACGAGACTGGAAATTTCCAAGGTGGGCAAATGAATTTGCCGAGCCTTTTCCATATAAGCACATTCATTCCTTACCACACTATTTCCTACTCCATCACAGAACAAAACATCTTCTCTTAACAAAAAAATACTCTGATTGTCAAGTCCCATGACTAGCCTAATTGGTCCTCCTCAGCCTCTCTGAAATAGCTGAATCCATTCATCAGCGCTGCTTCCTGGAGTCACTCTGTCCTGGGCTTCTGAGACTCTCCTTGGTTCTCCGCTACCTCCCTTCTGCCCTCCTCTGCCTCTTCAGGCAGGGCTGCTTGTTGATCGACTCCCCTCTCTCCCCAAAAGTGAAGTCCTTTATATCCTTTCTCCAGTTCCTTCTACCACATCAACCTAAACACCTTTTGGTTTTTTGTCTCTAGCTCAGATTTCTGTTCTGGAAAGGAGATGTTTGTTGCACGCCCCAAACAGATGGCACCTCTAACTCAAGATGTCAAAAGTGAACTCATTAGCCACCCCTGCAGCTTATGTTTGAGTTTTCTGGATCTTCATTGTTGCTACACAATCCTTCCAGGGACTCATTCTCAGCATCTAAAGTTCATTGTTGATATTTTTTTGTCTTGAGACAACTCCCTCCTCTACCACCACTGGATCAGTCAATTCCATCATCAATATGACCCCCCTCCCCTCTTCTCTGGCACTCTGGTGGGTCATCAGCACCATCAGCCCTGCCTATGTTCTCCAATGCAATTGCCTCCTGGTTATGCCCTGGAAGCCTCTCTCCCCCAATCAAATCCATCCCGCATATATGAATGGCAGACAAATCTCCCTAAAGCACTGCTACTCTTCTGTTCAAAAGCTATCCATGGGTCCACATTGCCTAATGAAAAGCTCCAAATTCCTTAACCTGAGGCTAATGTCATGATGTGACCTCAGAACTTACCTTTTTACCTTTTCTTCTGCTATACTCTTTCTTGCCATAAATAAACCTTAGGATTTTCCTATTTTATGAGCTCCCCTGTACTATACTTTTATTTATATTATTTCCTTGAGAATGGGTTTCCTGTTACCAGATGTTGAAGTGTTGCCAGTCCTTCAAGCTTCAGTTAAAATCATACCTCCAAGAACTCTCTGGTACACCCAAGTAAACAAATGTCTCATTCTGCTATTACTCTACTACTCTATGACATTAGTTAAGTACTTACTATACGCCGAACATTGTACTCACAGCAACCCCACAGGTAGGTGTTATTATTTTTGGGAAAACAAGTTTAGGTAAGTTAAATACCTTGCCCAATGTTGCACAGCAAGCAACGCATAGCACCTTGTCTTTCTTCTTCTATGGCATTTAACATGTTTCCACTTGCTACTTTGTGTATTAATTATCTCCTCTACCAGTTAGATATCAGCTTCTTGAGGTCAGGGAGAATGTCATATATGAATACACTGTATTCTATACACAACACCCAGGGCAGGGAGTGCACTGCAATGATGTCTATTGAATTTATCGATGAACCTCTCTGTGCCACTATTTTCTGTAAAATGGGGACAATAATAGTGCATTCTTTGTACCATTAGAATTAAATGAGTAAATCCAACAGAGTTCTCAGAACAGTGCCTGGCCCTGTTGCCAGTGCTACCTAAATGCTAATTATGTTAAGAGCTGCCACGTTGATGGCTGCCTATTTGCTCCTCTTAAAAGGCCAAGGGTGAACCATGTTGATGGCTGCCTATTTGCTCGTCTTAAAAGGCCAAGGGTGAAAGTGTCAGCCTTAAGAAAAGAAACACTTCAGCACTATGTTTCATTCCTTTCCTGGCTTTTCCACTGTCTCTATTTGCTGCCTCTATTTCCTCCACAGGTGACTCAGAACTGTCACATTCTCCAGGAGGTACCAGGACCAGCCCACTATTGTGTTGCCTCATTGGGGCAAGGTCAAGCCCGCACCACACACAGCCAAGATGCTCCTGGGTCACAGGCTCCTGAGGGCCAGTTGGAACCGAAAGGACCAATGTCCTTTCACCGGCCTTTCTGGAAGACACAGGACATCCCTTTAATAGAACCAGACTTTATTAGGACCATGGCATCCCCAGAACACTATGCCATGAGGAAAGAATAATAAAGAAACTGATACTAATCTCTCTGAAATTCACAGGAATATACCTGTGCAATATAAATGTATTATGTGATTATAACTAATGAAGAAAAGGGAATTAATAATTATATTAAACTTAGCATCATCATAATAAAAGGTCTTCTAGAAAAACAACCCAAAATACCTATCATTTTAAAATAAACTACATACATATTGACATATTCAGATACCAAAGAAAAAAGGTTACATACATAGATGCACCAGTTTCATCTTTTCAGTCACTCAATTGACATTTACTAAGTAAATGCTAGAGCTAGACATGGCTAAGGACCAGAGGTACAAAGATGAAAGATGAAATACATCCACTGCTTCTTAATCAGAGTAGGGGGATTTTTGCCTCCAGGGAACATTTGGCACTTTCTGGAGACATTTTTAGCTATCTTGGGGGATGGAGTCCAGCAAGGCTGCTAAACATTTTATAGTACACAGGACAGCCCTCACAACCAAGAATGATCCAGCTACAAATGTCAACAATGTCAAGGTTAAGAAACTCTGATACAGACTTAGGGTGTTGAAAACTTACTCCTGATAATCTGAATCCAAACCTGAAGGTGAAATCAACATCTACAAGGCCATTGCCAATGGAAGAAATGAAGAACACTGCTCCACATTTAACTTTCTGTTATTCCACCCAATCATTGATAAATTCCCTGAATCTTTTACCTTCATGTTTGCATTAATTGCATTTGTTCTTTAAAAATAAAATAATTTGAAACATTATTCTCCCTGAGGTTTTTTTTTCGTTTAATTTTCCAAGTGACAATAGCTTTACAAAGCCTGTTTCATGGAGTGTCCATAGCTGAAAGGTACAGCTGTGTGGTCCGTTCTCCACAGTGCCACTCTGTGCTCTCTTCTTTTAAGCTGGGGAGGAGGTGGAGTCACCACGCCCAGGCTACAGCAGCTAGAAATCTGTACTCTGTCTCAGAACTGTCTTTCTGGATAAGATCTAAATTTCCACATAAAGGAAAAGCACTGATATTTTTAAACTGTGGAAATACCATCATCTACTGTAGAGAAATGAACACAGAGAAAATATGTAGAAGGGAAAAAAAAAGAGCCTCCTTTTGACAAATGGCAAAAAAGATAAGCACAGGTCTCCAGGACGGAGGAGTGATTCTGGCAATGAACGCTTGTCTTACTATAAGATGTTAAATTCTACTTTTTCCCATAACTCACTATACATGCAATTCCAAATCCATTAAATTAAGCCCTAACGTCATAAACTTCGCTTCTGTCTGTTTATAAATGTACAGCATAATTATTAGATGGAATTATCATCTTCTTTCAAAAGGATCGCTTAATATGAGGAAATTGGGCTTCAGTTTCGGCCACAAACATTCTAAAAGGAAATGGATTATTGTGCCTCGCTGCCCTTGTATGTCTGTAAATCCACAGCTCTGCTTTTAAACTGCTGACGCAAGCAGAGCTGCCTTAAACTCAGAGATGAATGGGTTTCATATACAGCTGATGAAATAACATTAACAGAACTACGAGATTCAATATATTATACATTCAATTCATTTTTTTAAACTGGGAAAATAAAATAGCTGAACTTTTGCCTAGAACGAAACTTTAAACAAGATATTTTTCCTAAAACAGATCCAATCCTAAAGATACAAAGTTAATTCTTATAATTCCTTGGAAACATAATACCCTCTTACTTCTAGTGTCACGACAAGCTAAGACCGAGTCACCTAGAGGCCACAGAAAGTGCTGAACCAGGTTGGGTGCAGTGGCTCACATATGCAATCCCACCACTTTGGGAGGCCAAGGTGGAAGGATCACTTGGGGCCAGGAGTTCCAGAACAGCCTGGGCAACATAGTGAGACTCTGTCTCTACAAAAAAAAAAAAAAAAAAAAAACAAAAAAAACCACTTAAAAAAATTAGCTAGGCACAGCAGCATGTATCTGTAGTCCTAGCTACTCAAGAGGCTGAACTGGGAGGATCACCTGATCCCAGAAATTCAAGGCTGCAGTGAGCTATGATTGCATCACTGCACTCCAGCCTGGGTAACAGAGCGAGACCCAGTCTCCAAAAAAATAATAATAAATGCAAAAATGCAAGACCAAGTTTATAGCCACAAGTTGTTCAGTGGTTGGCCTCCCATAGGTTGCCTTTCATGAAATTGACCCTAGACCTCAACAGGTTTCTCCTAAGGATGATGCTAACAGCCTGTCTAGACTCTCATTTTGAGGCCTCTCAAAAGTAGTGTCTCTTCTTTCAGAAAACATTCAGTATGGCTGAGGAGGAAATGAGGATCAGATTTTTATTTATATTTTTCTGCTTACCTTTATATACATCACTAAAATATGATAAAAATGTATTACAATTAGATACTGTCTAACAGAAGCCACGTGTCTGGTGTTTAGCTAAGTGCCATATTATTGAAAGTCAACAGACTAAGTTCTACAGTCTAATGATATAGAAGCAACTTGGATACACATGCCCTTATGCAAATACATTGAAAAAAGGTAAGTCCTGGGTAGAAATGCAAGTAAGACACACAAAACGTTCTAAATATGGGATGTATAACCATTGTCTAAGCTTGTGGTCCTCAACATCTTACTCATAAGGATGATGGATAATTTAAACCTTAGCTCTATTTTAGTAATGATATGTTTAGTATGAGGGTGGGGCAAACTATACAATTTTTAATGCAGTACTGTGTGGTGAAAAGAGCAAAGTTTTGTTTTTTGTTTTTTTTTTTTCAGTAAAATGGAGTACTTAATAACTTCTAAGAGTTCTTCATTTCTCTGAGTCTTGTTTTTCTCATTTGAAAGTTCCTCTCTGTATTCATCTGCTTGGGTTGCCCTTAAAAATTACTACAAACTGTGGCTTAAACAACAGAAATTTATTTCTTGCAGTTCTGGAGGCTGTGAAGTACAAGATCAAATGTTGGCTGATTTGGTTTCTGGTGGGGACTCTTGTATTCCCCTGCAGATGGACACCTTCTCACTGTGTCCTCTCATGGTAGAAAGAGAGAGCAAGCAAGTGCTTTGGTGTCTCTTACAAGGCCACTAATCCCATTATGAGGGCCCCACCCTCATGACCTCATCTAAGCCTAGTTACCTCCCAAATACAATCTTCAAATATGATTCTATTAGATTTGAGGGCTTTAACATATGAATTTGGGGGGATATAATTCAATCCATAGCACTTTCAAAGTTGCTGAGAGGATTTCATGGTGCTTGGCAGGGAAGGATCTCAAAAATTAATGCAGGCAAGAGGTGCAAAAAACATTAAGAGCAAGAAATGTGGCAAAAGAAAAATTTGGCCAGAAGCCGACAATCAAGAGGGTTCTAGTTCAGTGGTATAGGCAGGCAAATGTTTAGAAATGATGAACCATGCATGTGCTAGAGGTCAGAGCATGCCAGGAAGTCTCAGTCCCAGCAGGTATGCGGGAGTTGGTTCCGAAAACCATGGCAATGAGTCAAAACAGGTACACGGCTCTGCCAGAAAGATGTGACTCACGCAATTGACACATCTATTGTGTTTTTACTCTGACAAGACCAAAGATAAGGTGTGAGGGAGGTGACTGGAAGTAGCAGAAAATGCATCACAATGAGTGTGTGTGTTTGTGTGTGCGCGTGCACTCATTTCTGAAGTGGATTTCCCTTAGTGTCTCTGTTGATCTAGCTGCATAGATTATTACTCTTGCCAAAGGATGTCTCATTAGCACAAACATATCCCACGGATTCATCCACCAGCCGACTAAGTAGCCCTGGAAGATACCACGCGTCAGCCCCATTTCTGTAGCTGTCTTTCTCATGGATACGGCTCCAGGCCATACACTTCTTGTGAGTCTTCCTGGTTCCTCCCCTTGGCTGCTGTCAAGTCTCCAGCACACAAATGGTTTCCTGCTTGCCGTGGTACCCAAGTGAACTCTGAAACTGTTCTGATGCAGCTGATCATAATAATGAAACCTAGAGTGAAGGGTATGCTACCCAACAGCATTGCAAGCTCATTCTTTTCCTTGCAAATTTCAGAACTTTAAGTGGATCTGTTACCTTATATCTCTTACTTCCTCCCATTGATGAAGTTGATCAACCTCAGGTCAGTGAATTGTGAATGCCTCTTCAATATTTTTAATTTTGTTCCATTTGCACTGTACCTGGTAAGAAATTCCTAAACATTTTTAGATCTCGGCCAATACTCTTCCTTAATTTCCGATGCGTTGCAGCTTTTACTCTATCTTGCTGAGATTATTGGAAGATCCTATATTTTCATCTGTGAATTTGTGTCTTCAGGATGGAATCTTCAGGATCTAACATAGAGCAGGACACACAATTCAGTGTTCAATAAATGCTTGCTAGCTTGAAACAATACATTTATTTCAAAGTTGTTTTTTCTTTTCTCTTTTTCTTCTCACACGTCCATTATTATTGGCCAATTTCCCCTATACTAGGTCTTTTCAAATCAGTTGTCATCATTTCAATAAAGGAAGTTGGATTTCCATTACTATGATGTAACATAATGAATAGAACTGAGTAACATCCTGTATGTAAACATAGCTGAGATCAGATGGGGCAATGGGTGACACTGAAAAAGACACCCACTGTCAATATTTACAATGGAAATGGAAGACTCATGCTGCACTTGGGCATTTCCAAGCTGCTGCTATTCACATCTGATGCATCTGGTCTGTAATTAATATTAACATAAGCAAAAGAAAATTCTTAATAAATATCACATAAGCAGACACTAAAGGTGTTAGACTTATGTAACTGGGCTAGAAATTGTTAAACTACATATAACTGATTCTCCTTTGCAATAAACCCTATTTGAAGAGGATGAAAGAAAGAGATTGCCATGGGTATGATTAAACTTCACTAAGGTCTATGCTTCAGTTCCCTCAAGATTGCAAGTATTTTATTTAATTTTCTATGTTCACTCATGGAAAGATGATTTTAACTCACCATAGGTAGTTACTGAATACACCTTTTTAATCTCAGCTTCTTGTTTGTAACAATTCTTTCTTTTTCATTTCACTCTAATCAAATATGCCATTCAAGGTCTAGAATTTTATAGAGACATAACAGTAGTTATTTATATGCTGGGAGCAATCCATTTTTGAACAGCTGGCAAAGCAGCTTAATATCTCAGCCAATCATTTTAAGCTCTAAAAAATTAAACATTCTCTACTGCTCTTAAAGAGTAACCTCATAATGTTACTCAGCCTAAGAAACAAGATACTACCCCTCCCTTTTTTCCTCTTTTTGTTTGCACTTTTCAGTTGAGCTTTAAACTGTTTTATAACTGTCTGCTAAATAAGTTACAATGGCAGGTCAAAATTAGGCAAAAGAAACTTTGATGCTAGATTATCTGGTGGTAAAACATTCATTAAACAAGCAGTTGTTATGAGCCGCCTTCTCTGTACGTTAAAGGTTGGGAACAGCAAAGATGGGGAAGTCTTCGTTCTGGAGGTGCTCCAGTGAGGGGAGAAAAACACATAAAGATATCTTCAGGCTGGGCGTGGTGGTTCATGCCTATAATCCCAGCACTTTGGGAGGCTGAGGCAGGCGGATCACGAGGTCAGGAGATTGAGACCAGCCTGGCCAACATGGTGAAACCGCGTCTCTACTAAAAATAGAAAAAAAAAAAATTAGCTGGGCGTGGTGGTGCACACCTGTAGTCCCAGCTACTCAGGAGGCTGAGGCAGGAGAATCGCTTGAACTTGAGAGGTGGAAGTTGCAGTGAGCCGAGATTGTGCTACTGCACTCCAGCCTGGCTGACAGCAAGACTTTCTCAAAAAAGAAAAAAAAAAAAGATATATTCAAAATAAGAAAAAATAGCAAAGACAAGAATGGGCCCATGGCCAACATGCTGTGGCTGAACAGATCTATGGGTGACCTGGAGGAGTCTGGAAAAAGCTTTCCCAAGGAAGTAGCACCTAACTGGGAACTTGAACAATGGAGAGTCTGCAAGGTGAGAAGGAGCAGGAGCTTCAGAGAAAGCCATGGGAGCCAAAGGATGGAAGTGTCAAAGAACACAGAGGAGCCGGCTGTGGATGGAGGGTGGATGCCCAGGGCTGGAGGAGACAAGTTTGGGTAACAAAGTCTGGAGGCAGACCCTAAAAAGAGGCACTGTACATAGCACATGTATATCTGGGCTCTGGAATCAGAGAGCATAGCTTCAAATCCTGACTTTGCTACTTGCCAGTCATGTGTCTTTGGGCAAACTGCTTAACAGATGGGTCAAATGTCTCGTCTATATGCTGGAGGTGAGTGCACTCACTGCATGAGGCTGTTACACAGATAATATGGGATTATAAACATAAGACATGCTGTCTACCACATTCTAAGATTACCTTCATTTTAAGTGTAATTATGTGCTATAAGACATGGGCATGTGGACAGCGGTAACTACCGAAAGTTTCTAATCAAGTGAATATCATATTAGGATTTTAGAATAAGTCTTTAGCACGAAGGAAGAGAGATGAAAGAACTGACTAGAAGCAGGAACATTGTGTAGGAGACCAATGTGATGTCCAGGCAAGAGATGACGATGGCTGAACAAAGGGCAGAGGTGAGGGAGTGAATTGCAGACATGTTTTACAAATGGAATGATCAGGATCTTTTAAACGACTGAATTTGGTAGGAAAAAAAAAATCAAAGGTCTGTGTGAGAATCAATGAAGAAACATATACAACCTACATAATTTATATAGTAGCTTACTCAACATGATCTATGTAAAACACACACACACACACACACACACACACACACACAGAAAGGAAGGTCAAAAGTCTTAGATTTTATAGAGAAAAGAAGTATTTAGTGTAGGTCCATTTGTCAACATTTACTGATTTTCAAATTGAAATATGATTTATATACAGTGAAACGTACAGATCTGAAGTGTACAGTTTGAGGAATTTTAGCAAATGCCACATTTGTGTGATACACAACCAGTCAACATATAAACACCCTCAGAAAATTCCTTCATGCCCTTTCCTGGTCAAATGGTGCCCCTTGCCCACAAAAGGCAATTATCCATGTAAAGTCCATTAAAAACTGTGTCATATTGCTCACTGTAGAACTTTGTATCAATGGAGTCTTATGGTCTATACACTTGTATCTGATTTCTTCCACTCAGCATGTGTTTGAGTTGTCTTTGTGTTGTGTGTGCTGGTAGTTTAATTTGTTTTTATTGTTAAGTACTTTATTATATGACTATACTGCAATTTGCTTATACATTCTCTTATGGACATTTGGCTTGTTTTTAGTTTTAGGCTTATGACTAATGGAGCTACAAAGATTCTTTCACAAATCTTCTGTGAACATAGGTTCTCCTTTCTTCTCTTTCTACCCGGGGGTGGAACTGCTGAGTCATAGGGTAAATGCGTGTCTAACTTTATAAGAAACTACTATACTACTTTCCAAATTGGCTGTACCATTTTCACTCCTACAGGCAATTTATGAGAGCTCCAGTTGTTCCACATCCTTGCAAAAATTTGATGCTATTAGTCTTTTTAATTTTAGCCATTCTAGTGTTTTCACAGTGATATTCATTTGGCTCTTTCTTGCATTTCTTTAATGAACAACAATATTGAGCACTTTTCTGTGCAATTACTGGCAATTTGTATATTTTCCGATTGTTAAGTTTTTGTGTAAATATTTTCCTATTTTTGAAAAAATCAGATATTTTGTCTTTGTACAAGTAAATTATAGCAGTTATTTATATATTCTAGATACACATCCCTTGAAAAATATGTGTATTGTAAACCTTTTCTCTCAGTGTGTGATTTACCTGTTCATTTCTTAATTGTGTCTGCTAATGAACAGGACATTTAATTTTGATAAAATCCAGTTTATCAATTTTTTCCTGTAATGTTAGAAATCCTATGCCCTAGGAAATCTCTGCACGTCCCAAGGTCATGAACATAGTCTATTCTGTTTGCTTCTGGAAGCCTAGTTATAGCTTTTATGTTTAGGTTTATGATTCATCTCAAATTAATTGTGTCATACAGTGTGAAATAGGGTTCAAGGTTCTTTTTTTCCCTATGGATATTTAGTTATGACAACACCATTGATTAAAAAGATTTTCCTTTCTTCATTGGGTTTGTCACCTTGCCAAAAATTAATTGACCATATGTGCGTGGGTCTAACTCTGTACTCTCTATTCTGTTCTATTGATTTGTTTATCTACTTTAATGCCAATACCACAGGCTCCTCTGTCTTTGGGCCCCATTTTCCTGTGATGCAGTTTGGGAAGTCCAGGCAGAAGCCAGGGTGAACGTGGAGTTTTCCTTCTCTCAATGACTACAGCCCTGTGCTACCTGTTGCCCAATGTCTGAAAACAGTTGTTTCACTGAGAATGCCTGGCAACAACTTCTACCTGGGCCAATGTCTTGTCCTTCCAAAGAACAGCCTAGGGAGAAAAGAAGGCTTTGGGGAAGGCTTCCCTCTCTTTTTTCCTTTCCCTTTTTCCTTCTTGGTGGTTCCTGAGTTGGTTCCTGTGTTTACCTCTGTCATTGTAATACAGGGTTTTCAATCTCTGTTTTTATCTTCATCTCTACCGCTGAACACGAACTCCTTGAAGTATTTGTTTTTATGTGCCCAGGACCAAGCAGACTGACAGGCACAAGTGGAAGCAAACTAAAAAAATACACCTGTTAAATGAGTGGGTAAAGTCACTTAATGCTTTAATAGTAATAAAATTAGGATTCCATAAAATAAAAACATTTCTTTGCCCTGCAATGTCTGGTTTGTCAGAATCTTTAATAATGATGTGATGTGTGAAGCACATTCATCCTTGCATTATGTCAAGCTTCAACTGTAGGTGCTTTAGATGTTATCTAAAGGAGCGTTGTATATGGAGAACAAACTTCTTTCTACTAATTACATTAAAAGCAAGAATGTTTTCTCAATTTTAATTGATATAATAAAATACATGTATTCCAATAAAATTTAATATTCAAATCAAATAACAAAAATAAATTGTAGTTATACGTATTTTTACATGCCCTTATCAATAAAATATATTTTTATTTCAATAAGGTAAAAGCTTGGTTAGAATAGTTTCCTTTCATTTTACGAAAATGAAAGTATTTGTTACAGATGCACATATTTTACTTAAATAATGTAATTTTCCATTAATAGGTTCTAAACATCATGGATTTGATTCATCATGAAAACTATTATTATTAGTGCTATTTTAAAAACAGTAATAATTCATTAGGCTTTTGGAACTAACCATTAAATCACTAACAATCTTATTTCAAATAATCAGACAAAAATCTTTTTAGATCCCTCTTTAAAAATAGAAGGATGGGATACATAGTATGTACTCATTCTTTTTTCTTTCTTTCTTTCTTTTTGAGACGGAGTCTTGCTCTGTTGCCCAGGCTGGAGTGCAGTGGCGTGATCTCGGCTCACTGCAAGCTCCGCCTCCCAGGTTCAAGTTATTCTCCTGTCTCAGCCTCCCGAGTAGCTGGAACTAAAGGCACCCACCACCTCGCCTGGCTGATTTTTTTGTATTTTTTTAGTAGAGACGGGGTTTCACAGTGTTAGCCAGGATGGTCTCAATCTCCTGACCTCGTGATCTTCCCATCTCGGCCTCCCAAAGTGCTGGGATTACAGGCGTGAGCCACCACGCCCAGCCCATTCATTTTTCTAATGAGTCCTGTTAACAGATTTCAGGTGTATAGTACATACTCTTTGATTAAATAGATTTTATCCCTTATCTAGTGGTCCCTGTCTGTGTAGGATCTTCACTCACCAGAAACGATCTCTCACTGTTCATCTTCCCTCTTCACCACCATCAATGCTTTTGGTATTAGCATCACCAGGAAAGTCAAATAACAGGCGAGCCCTACAATGACCTGTTAAAAGGGTAAGTCTTTGTAGGCTACTGTACCTAGGGGCATTGGCAGATATACTGTACATCTATTCTTTATGTATTATTCTGTGCTTCAAGGGCATTCAGTTTTTATGCCTCCTATGCCTTACCCTGTATGATCATATCATATGAACTCGAATAATCAAACACTGAATGGAGAAATCGGTAAAAGTTCTTAATATTCATAACTTTACCATCTTTTTAAAGTATATATTTACATAGTCTCAAAGTTATGCTTTTTACAAAAATGTAAGACTTCTAAATCCATTAGCTTTAACATTACAAATGTTTAATGTATCCTAGGGTGAAATTAAATGCACTTATATGGAAGTATTTTTATATAATGCAATATTGTGCTTTAAATGAGTATGATGTTAAACAATAATTAAAAAAATAATTCTTATAGTAGACAATTATGTGAGGTTATATCCTGCATAAGGCTTTTTGTAATGAGAAAATGGGTTAACTATAAGAAAAGAAATATTTATTGAATACTTTTGAAGCTCTAAACATATTTAAATCTTACTGGCTCACCAATTTAACTCTGCCAACAATCCTGAGGGTAGGTGTTGCAACCATTGTATAGTGTGATATTTATCAAATAAACATAATAGGATTTGAATATCTTAAATATTCAAATTTATTCATTCAAATAAGTGCTATTTATTAAAGAAAATGCCTTGGGAAGACAGATGCATTTTTTTCCCACTTGTGTTGCAATTGCTCAAATATTTTGAGGATGAATATCCTCATATTGGAGGCAAGGTTTTAAGAGTGAATTTGAATTACTGGAGCAGTAAACAATTATTTGGAGTCCGGTATAATTGAAGAAAAGAATCATGACCAGTAAGCTGTGTTGTAGGTATCAGCAAACTGACTCTAAAATGTATATGGAAAGGCAAAGGGATTAGAATAGCCAACATAATACTGAAGAAGTTGGAAGACTCACACTATTCAATTTCAAGATTTACTGTAAAGCTACAGTAACCAGGACAATGTGGCATTGGTGAAAAAGTAAACGACAGAACAGAACTTAGAGGCTGAATGCAGATCCACAGAAATACAGTGAACTCTTTCTTTTTGTAAAAGTGTATATATTCACCATTGTCAAAAAGGGTAAGAAATAAAATGGAAACAACCTAAACAGGTACCAATAAATGTATGTTTCCTTACACATTCCACTACTTCCATCCATACAATAAAACAATACCTAGTTGTTTAAAAAAGACATAGATCTATGAACACTGGCTATATGTGTATTTAAATATATAGGTATATACACTTGTTCTAATTAACTGAGGTCTATACTTTATTCATATCTCCTTGATTTTTATTTAATGTCCTTTTGATGTTCCCGGATTCCATCCAATACAACATAATAGTTAGTCATCACGTCTCAAGAAGCTCCTCTTGGCTGGGACAGTTTCTTAGACTTTCCTTGCTTATACTGACCTTGACAGTTTTGAGAAGTACTAGTTAGGCATTTTGTAGAATGTTCCTCAATTGGGATTTATCTGATGTTTTTCTCATGGTTAGAGTGGGATTATGGATTTGGGGGGATAAGGTGCCATAGAAGTAAAGCTCATCTTCACCACATCTTGTCAACTGTACCTGCTGGCAACATGACTCACTGTTGTTGATGTTGACCTTGATCACCTGGCTCAGATAGTGTTTGTCAGGTTTCTCTCTGCAAAGTCATTCTTCTTCCCTTTCCCATACTGCACTTTTTGGAAGGAAGTCACTACGTGCAGTCCACACTTAAAAGAATGGGGATATATGCTCTACTTTGAGGGTAAATTATCTCCATAAATTATATGAAGTTTTTTGCATGGGAGATGTATCTATTCGTCTCCCATTTATTTATTTAATCATTTATTTATGTCAGTATGGACTCATAAATTTTATAATTTGAGTTACAATCCACTACTACTTTATTTTCTTATTCAAATTGTCCCAGTGTCAGCCGTCGGGAGCACCTTCAGATGACCCCTGTGTTCCTTTGACATACATCATCATTGTTGTTGGTTTTTGTTGCTGTTGATTATGTTTCTTGAGTACTTCCTTACTTTCTAGTCCTACAAAATGCTACTGGCTCATCTTGTATATTTCCTGCCCCAGTCATAGAATCATCCATTTTTTCAGGGATCCTTGATTCCTTTTATTAGAGGATGAAATTGGAAACTAAGATCTGGGCACTAGGTGTGCTTGTTACTAGTGAGGTGTTGTTGCTTCTGCATTCTCTCAGCTGACAAAGCAAGGAAATAGTATATAAATCTGTATATGCACACATATGTATATATATTTCTATATATACATCTATATGCAACTATATTAGCTAAACATTAGTTCACAGTGTCTGCATTTCTAATCTGTTACCAAATGGAGCATTCTAGCTTTCTCCCTTTACTTATTTGTAACCTCCTACTCCAGCAAGGAAAACATCTGACTTCCGCCACTCACTATTCATTTGCTTAATTGTTCAATTTTAGTATATTATTATAGTTGTTTCAGAATTGGCAACCTTTTATCAACAGAATATTATGCTTATGTACAGTTACTTTTGCATTTAGCAATACAGTCTCTACTCATTTCCAAAGCTACTTATGTTTGCAACTTTTCTCCCCACTCCCTTCAGTAAGATCATTTCATAAATTTATCATAAGTTCCTTTCGCATTCTGCATTCCATCCTGAGATTTCCCCAATCTCCTTAATACTTTTTAATTTGCTATAGTAAGAGGCACTCTTTGTGCTATAAAGTTCTATAGGTTTTCACAAATGCATGTCATATACAGTACTATACAGAATAGTTTTACTGCTTTAGTAATTCCCTGTGCTTCACCTATGCAATTCTATCTCCTCCTTAAGTTCTTGACAACCACCACTCTGTTTACTGTCTATAGTTTTACCTTTTCCCGGAAGTCATATAATTGGCATTATAAAATATACAGCCTTTTCAGACTGGCTTCTCTCACCTAGTAATATGCATTTGAGGGCAACTGATCATAATCTGGAAAGACATAATCTTAATTCCAAATATTGAAATCTGGAAAGATCAAAATCCCAAAAACATAATTCTGTGGAAAAATTTTTTAAAAATTTAAGGATATTTATTTACACTTTTAGGGGGATTTATTTGAGAAATTCAAATAGAATTTCAAATTGAATGGTGCCCTCTAACACCAAAGGCAGATCTTCCCCAGCTAGTCCACCCATACCCACACACAAATCTCTGGAAACGCCCTCACAGACACACCTAAAGTGATGCTTTACTAAGTATTTGTTAATCCAGTTAAATTGACCCCTAAAATTAAATCCACAAGTCACCCCTTGTCAACTTGGCACCCATACACATCTTTTTAAACCACATTCAATTTCCAAACAAAGATAATAGCAAGGTAATAGTTCTACCTAATCTGATACAATTATCCTGTGACTGCGATTTTTCCAATTTTAGATATTAAGGACTTAGACATGAGAGGTTTTGATCATTAGGAATTTTGATGTTTTGGGATTTCAACACTTGGCATATGGAATTTGTGACCATCTTTTGGGATTACAATTCTAACCTCCATTTGAGATTCATCTCTATGGATGGATGGATAGCCCATTTATTTTTATCACTGTATAATGTTCCATTGTATAGATATACCACAATTTGTTTATATATTCATCTACTGAAGGACATCTTGCAGTTTTTGCTGATTATGAACAAAGCTGCTAGAAATATTTGCATGCCATTTTCTTTGGATTTAAGTTTTCAGATCAATCAGGTAAAGACTTAGGAGCACAACTGCTGGATCATATGGCTACTCTATGTTCATTTTGTAAGAAACTGTCATACTGTATTTTAAAGTGGCTGCATCATTTTGCACTCCCACCAGCAATGAATGAGAGTTCCTATTGTTCTGTATTCTTGGCAATGATTGGTATCGTCAGGTTTTTGGATTTTAGTCCTTCTAATAAGTGCGTAGTGGTACCCTGCTGTAGCTTTAATTTATATTTCCTTAATGAGCAAACGACCACACATCCCAGTTGAAGGACATTTTGTTTACAAAACACCTAAACACTACTCCTCAAAACCGTCACAGTCATCAAAAACAAGGAGAACCTGACAAACTGTCATAGCTAAGAGGAACCTAAGTAGACCTGATGACTAAATGCGATATGGTCTCCTGGGTAAGATCCTGGAACAGAAAAAAATCAACAAAATCTGATAAAGTATGGACTGTAATGCTAATAACAACATATCAGCATTTGTTCATTAATTATAATAAATGTGTCAAGACATGTAAGATATTATTAATAGGGTTACTAGCCATCAGAGAAAAGGAAATCAAAACCATAATGAGATACCATCTCACACCAGTTAGAATGGCGATCATTAAAAAGTCAGGAAACAACAGGTGCTGGAGAGGATGTGGAGAAATAGGAACACTTTTACACTGTTGGTGGGACTGTAAACTAGTTCAACCATTGTGGAAGACAGTGTGGCAATTCCTCAAGGATCTAGAACTAGAAATACGATTTGATCCAGCCATCCCATTACTGAGTATATACCCCAAGGATTATAAATCATGCTGCTATAAAGACACATGTACATGTATGTTTATTGCGGCACTATTCACAATAGCAAAGACTTGGAACCAACCCAAATATCCATCAATGACAGACTGGATTAAGAAAATGTGGCACATGGGGCCGGGCGCAGTGGCTCAAGCCTGTAATCCCAGCACCTTGGGAGGCCAAGACGGGCGGATCACGAGGTCAGGAGATCAAGACCATCCTGGCTAACCTGGTGAAACCCTGTCTCTACTAAAAAAAAATACAAAAACTAGCCGGGCGAGGTGGCGGGCACCTGTAGTCCCAGCTACTCAGAAGGCTAAGGCAGGAGAATGGCGTGAACCCGGGAGGCGGAGCTTGCAGTGAGCTGAGATCCGGCCACTGCACTCCAGCCTGGGCAACAGAGCAAGACTCCGTCTCAAAAAAAAGAAAATGTGGCACATACACATCATGGAATACTATGCAGTTATAACAAAGGATGAGTTCATGTCCTTTGTAGGGACATGGATGCAGCTGGAAACCATCATTCTCAGCAAACTATTGCAAGAACAGAAAACCAAACACCGCATGTTCTCACTCATAGGTGGGAATTGAACAATGAGATCACTTGGACACAGGAAGGTGAACATCACACACTGGGGCCTGTTGTGGGGTTGGGGGAGGGGAGAGGGACAGCATTAGGAGATATACCTAACGTAAATGACGACTTAATGGGTGCAGCACACCAACATGGCACATCTATACATATGTAACAAACCTGCACGTTGTGCACATGTACCTGAGAACATAAAATATAATAAAAAATAAAATAAAATAAAATAGGGGAAATTCATGTGGACCATATAGAATAGCACTCTTTTTACAACTTTTCAATAAATCTAAAAGTATTTTTAAATAAAATGCTTACTTGACATATCATCCTCCTAAAAAATAACTCTCAAAAATTAAAAAAATAAAAAATCTCTGGGCAGGGAGGTGGCAGAAGCATGAACAGAAAGTGCTGTTATAAAGTTAAAGCACTTACTTGTATGTATGTGTTTATGGTAGTGTTTTGGGTTTTGGTTGTGTGTGTGTGTGTTTTTCTTTTCTAGAGACAGGGTCTTATGCTGTCATCCAGGCTGGAGTTCAGTGCATGGCATCATCATTGCTCACAGTAAGTTTGAACTCCTTGGGCTTAAGCAATCCTTCTGCCTCAGCCTCCCAAAGAGCTGGGATTATGGGCATGACCCACTGTGCCTAGCTGGTAGTGGTTTGTTTTTTTGTTTTGTGTTTGTTTGTTTTGATACGGAGTCTTGCTCTGTTGCCCAGGCTGGAGTGCAGTGGTGTGATCTCGGCCCACTGCAAACTCCGCCTCCCGGGTTCACACCATTCTCCTGCCTCAGCCTCCCGAGTAGCTGGGACTACAGGTGCCTGCCACCACGCCTGGCTAATTTTTTTGTATTTTTAGTAGAGCTGGGGTTTCACTGTGTTAGCCAGGATGGTCTTGATCTCCTGACCTCGTAATCCACCTGCCTTGGTCTCTCAGAGTGCTGGGATTACAGGCGTGAGCCACCGCGCCCAGCCTGGTGTTGGTTTTTAATGGGCCTCAAATCAAAATTTATAAAATAAATTACTTTTGCTATTCAGTGGAAAGCATCATTACACCTCCATTAGCCAAGAGCTAATATTCACATAGTACTTAATATTTTCTGGTGCTATTCTAAAAACTTCACTCATATTCTTAACTACTATGCTATATCAACTATTGGAGTGACTACATTGACTGGGAAAAATCTTATTTTGAAAGTATATATAGATTCTTATCCATAAAAGGATCAACTCCTATAGGTATAAGCACAGATGTGTTTCTATGTTTAAAAAGAAAAATCTTTTTTTTTTTTTTTTTTTGAGACGGAGTCTCGCTCTGTCACCCAAGCTGGAGTGCACTGGCCAGATCTCAGCTCACTGCAAGCTCTGCCTCCCGGGTTCACGCCATTCTCCTGCCTCAGCCTCCCGAGTAGCTGGGACTACAGGCGCCCACCACCTCGCCCGGCTAGTTTTTTGTATTTTTTAGTAGAGACGGGGTTTCACCGTGTTAGCCAGGATGGTCTCGATCTCCTGACCTTGTGATCCGCCCGCCTCGGCCTCCCAAAGTGCTGGGATTACAGGCTTGAGCCACCACGCCTGGCCAAAATCTTTGTATTTTTATAGCCATACTTAAAAACATCTATAATCCTCATGGGAAAAAAATGCAAATACTTCATTATTAATTTTGTAGCCAACTTTCAATTTTCTCTCAATACAATATTCAAGTTCATATATACGGTGTTTTATTCAAGAAAGTAATATGCCAAATTCTTCAGTAATTTCTGTTTACATTTATTAGTGGTATAAACTCTATGTAGCTATCACTGGCTTTCAAAATAATGTAGGCAACCTTAATTATACATGCAATATGTATACTGAAATATCCATAGGATTCTGTTTCAATGTAAATATTTTACCTTAAATATTTTGAAAACAAAAGATTTAGAATTGTAAATCTTCAGGGCAGACATCTGTCAGTTCAGTGTCTGCCATTTCCAATAAACCCACCCATGCAACTCCAATTCCTTAATCAAATAGCAAGCTCAGCTGTTTGGGTTGACATCCAAGCAGACTTTTTCAAATTACTGTCTCACATTAAAAGAAAAGCCTTATTAATCATTCATCGAATACTTATGCAACCCTTGATGTAAGCCAAATATGTTCCCCTTTGACAGCTGACAAGCCCAAAAGATACCTTTCAATGGCCAAGTGAGCCTTGGTGCTATGGAGCTACTGGTAGTGCATGTAACTCATTCTGCCTTTACTGTAAAAAATGTTGTGTTGGAAAAGGATACGATGACACTTTGCAGTTCAGTGCCAATGCATCTTTTCCAAATCTTTTTTTCGGTACTCTGTGCTTGACCAAGCAGAGAAAAAAAAATTTGCATCACACAGAAGCAAGAACAAGGCTTTCATGTATTTGTCTCATGATAACATCTCATCTTAATATAAATTGTCCACAACAGTCACTGCAGAAAATTTTTCTCTGTTGGCTGCCACCACTAGGATGCCATCATTACTGACAAGATTGAGAAACCTGTCAATGACAATTCAGGACTGAGTCCAATTGTGGTATTCATGTGAAATATAAGTGGATATTTTTAGGGTTCTATTTGTGGATCTCTTTAATTCTTATTCATGTCCGCTGGTCTTTGACTTACATGGAAATTCAATGCAATAAAGGCTTTAGCTCAACTTATTTCAATTTCAGAAATTATCAAAAAGTAAGATGTATAATTTTAAAAACTCTCCGTGACTACCCCAGATGAGAGAAATGAACTTTGAGGACTTTGCATCTACGCTATATAGAGGCACTGTCCTGCTCCATCATGGAGGACAGCCATTCTATTTCAAGTTAACGAGGCTTAATTCCATTTCCATGGGTAATTGGAAAGAAAAAAATTAGCCATTTCATTGAGAGCTTTCTGTAACAAAACTCTTTATGATTGGAGCCCACCCCACAGATTGTGACACGCAAATATATTTTTCAGGATGACTTTTGAAGGTTGTTTGTTTAACATTACATCACAACTTCTGGCTAAATTCCTTATACTTATAGACTTCCTGTTGTAAATTATTTTTCTCCTCCAATGCACTTTAATGAAATTACTTAATTCCGTATGCGAAGTATTTAATCAAGGTGAAAGGCAAATATCCTTGCAAATCTTTTAAATGTTGGGAACTCAAAATTCTAAGAAATCAATGTGACTACAGAGTGTGGTTGGTCACGCCTCATAGTTAAACTATCAAGTCAAACATACTAGAATATTCCAGTCCAGCTGATGCTCAAGGCAATACTCCCTCACCCCGACCTCTTGCTTTGGAAAAGCTTAAGAAAGACTGAATGATTTCAAAATAAATCAGAAAACCTGGCAGCAATATGGATAGCATCAAAATGAGCCCAACTCCTGTAATTTAGGACAATCAAATGAAACCATGTCAACCATATGTTAATAGTCTGCTGTTCTCTGCACCTGAGAAAATTTTCCACATCAGCCCGTCCTTTAAGTAAGTATAAAGCCAAGGCAAATACATACTTTGCCTGATGAAATTCAGAAATGACAAGTTTGCTTCAAAGTCTCTTAACTAGGTATGTACAATATATTCTGAAGCAATGAGAATAGTCATCTAAATTTACCACAAGGGAGTATATGAGCTTATATTTGCCTCACAAAATGAAGTTTTGACTTTCCAGATGAATAAATTAGACTGCAGATCACTGTGTTCATCCATATGGAAATAACATCACTATAATACAAGCTTCCGATGGAAAAAAATAGTGTTTTCCAAGGATAATAGATTATTATGGAATGTTTACAATTAAATAAACAGAAGCACAGGCAATAATTGTACATCAAAACTAGGTATTTCACATTTTAGTTGATATAAATGTCATAAGGCTATTTAAATCTGCAAAAACAATAGTCAGGCACTTGGAGAATATGTTAAAAACAAGAACGCTAGAGATGAATAGGCTTAGGAGACATTTTGCGGAACTCAGAAGTCTTAGTTTCCTAAAATATACACTCCAAAGTAAACAGAAAATGTGAAAAAGTGAGCATGCCTTCCTGCTGTAATTACAGAGGGGGATTAACCAGAGTTGAGAAGCAGCTAAGATATTCATATCACCATCACTGCAAGAACCAACAGGAGAATTTCATGTAGCGTGGACTACAATTATGTGGCTAATTCAAGAAGCGATTGTTATATTTGATTCTCAACTCAGAAATTAGGAATTTATCAAAAGTCATTATCTGGCATGGATAAAATTAATAATCTCTTCAGACCTTCCTGTAGTAACACTGTTAATAGCCAATGCTTTGTTATTTTCTTCATCATTTGCCTCAGTATTCAGAGAAGTATTTCTTTTGAACCTTAGCATTTATACTTTTTGTCCCTTGTACTCATTAAAAATTCCCTCAAATGTCACCACACTATTTATATATTTAACTTTATGTAAGAGTATGGACATAACTGTAAGACATATGTGCACACTTCTAAAAATCATCTTTCCCATCTAATTCTCACTATCAAAGAGAAGTCTGGGTTTGGGTGTTGGCCCAGAAGATTCATGCCTGGAGAATGTCAGAACCAGGGCTGATTGGCGATTTGGCTGGTGTGGCCAGGACTTTCAGAGATTAGACAGAACTAGGAGGGTTTAGGAAGGAAAATCAGGTGAATGTCAAAAACCCAGGAAGATGTGGTCCCTACCAAAGGTGATCTAAGCCAAGAGGATCTGGCTGGGGGCAGTGGTGGGTAAAGCACAGTGTCTGGGACATCAAGAGCTGGGAAATGGAGCTTATGACAATAAGGAGGAGTCCTAGGACAGGATTCCACTTCTGGAAGCAGTGAACCAGGTAAGGAAGGAAGGCACTCTGACACGGGGAGCCTAACAAGTACTTTTCATTTTCTAACTGGAAGCCAGCATGATTCCATAACTGGAGAATAAGAGGTATGTGGGGAGCTTAAAGATTTTTGGATATTTGGGTGGAAGGAATGATGGTCAATATGTTCATACCCCTTTTTGAGAAATAAGCAGATATAATTAGAGCATATGGATACAGCAAGAGATCCTTAATTCTCACAATAATCTGGGGCCATAACTTTATAATTTACTTAGAGAATTCATTGAAAATAACAAATACGTTATCATTTGATAATATATTTTCTAGTTTATCACTTGAATGAAATTAACAAGTTAAAAAGGAAGCTATCCCTATCTTTATCACCCTCATTTTAGAAGAGACGTGTAATTACCGATACACTGCAGTTTGTTTTAGCTAGTGCTATTGATTTTAAATACCAGACTGTGATTCATTTGATTTAATAAAATTCAGGGGGAAAAAATCTAAGTTTTCATTACCAATTTCCTTCAGTCTATAAAAGGAAAGCCACCATCTCATTACAAACTTGTATTTATTGGAAAGGACTCGGCTTGTGGCTAGTTATCACTGGCATTAGACGGCACCATTCGTATTGTCTTGAAGGAAAAATTCAGGACATTATCTCTAAAATTCAATTCACTGCAGTAATTGCTGCATTTGCAAATTTACCAGGCAGTTTCACGTAAACTATATCAATAAACTTAGTAGGGTCTGGCAGTAAACAAAACATATATCGAGATGTCATGGAGGTTAATAAGAAAATTTTCAGCGTATACAGGAAATAAATGATAAGATGGTATTATTTGGGCAGATAACCCAGTAAAGCCAAAAGTGGGTCAGAACAACCTTTCACATGTGTTTTAGAAAATGATCAGGAAAGCAGAGAGAGAATATTTTTAGAATGGTAAAGTGATTACATGTGTGTGTCATTTAACTAGTCACAGTTGACTATTATGTACAAAAATACCATCCATCTGTGCTTCCTATGGGCAAGAAAAGAAATTAAACATCTTTCAGCTTAAAAAAAATCCCCTTAATTTAAGAAAGTTAATTCTGTTTCAAATGGAAATACCTTTAAAATAATTTTTCTCTTCTACCACCGTTTGCAGGGGTAGGTGGTGGCTCTGAAAGGATTCAGAGACGATGGAGGCAAAATAAATGAAAGCAGTAGGACAGAAATGAGTGCTTTCTCATCCATGCCACTGGGCCTGTGTAATCTCCCCATCCTGAACCTGCCATTGCCAGGACAGATCACTCCCTGCCCTGAGGACTCTAATGGCAGGCACAGATACAGCCCAGAAGACTCAAAGGAGAATTTTATTTCAGATTCCACCTCTTAATCCACTAAGATGCTGTCAATAGCATTGATTCAGTAGCACAACAGAGAAAATTTGGCAAATCCTAATTCCTAATTTTTCCTAGGAAGAAATGAAGAAAAAGATCTCAGTAGAAACACCTTTCTGGTAATTAAATCTCATTACAAGCTAACCAGAAAGTGAAATGGAGAAATATTATAAAATGTGTTTTCTGGCGAGGCACGGTGGCTCACACCTGTAGTCCCAGCACTTTGGGAGGCCAAGACGGGCAGATCACTTGAGGTCAGGAGTTAAGAGAGCAGTCTGGTCAATACAGTGAAACCCTGTCTCTACTAAAAATACAACAAAAAAATTAGCCAGGCGTGGTGGTGGGCATCTGTAGTTCCAGCTACTTGGGAGGCTGAGACAGGAGAATCACTTAAACCCAGGAGGTGGAGGTTGCAGTGAACGGAGACTGCACCACTGCAGGCCGGCCTGGGCCACAGAGCGAGACTCCATGTCCACCCACCCCCACCTCCTACAAAAAAAAATGTATTTTCAACATAGAAAATTTCACAATGGAGTAGAGTTTAGGTCAGGTCTGATGTATTTTGAGGTCCAATGTTGGTTGATGTTTTTGTATATTACTATCATTGATATTTTTAAATACTAACAGTGGTTGTAATGGCCAGATCCTGAGAATTTTTCAAATTTGAGATCTCACATAGAGAGTATAAGACTTGATAACTGCCATCAAATAATATTTGGGTCACACAAAACATTGCAATTTCTGTTATGCTTATTGTTTTAAACAAAGAAAACAAAAAAAAATATGAAGATTTGTATTATTTGTAAAGGGAAATCTTAAAGATACACTAAAATGAGAAGTCCCCAGTCATCACAAGAATTAAATACTCTTTTAATCTTGTTGATTTATTTTAGTATATGATTAAGTTCCATATTTTAGACTTCAATTACAGACACAAAAAATCATCTCCCTAAATAACCAGCTAGAATAAAACAGTTCCAGCAGACCCTGGATTAAAGAAATGCCAAAACACATATGGGAGCACATTACTAGAAAATGATTATTTAATGCTAGCTCAGAATTCATCAGTAAGGGACCATTTTCTGGATCAAGATTTTAATTTTTGAATAAAATGCTTCCTCATAAAATGGCATAATACCTTTTAGACTCTTTTCTTTAAGCTCCAGGAAGTCAGGGCACATGATTTTTAAACAAAGCTTTTGCTCTCTGCCATTAATCCTTCCTGAGTAAGCAAATAAGTAATCCTTTTAATCGCCAGTGCCAATACTACCCTACTGGTGAATCATCAGATAGTCCCCTGCCGACTGCAGGAGAATAATTTCCACAGTCAGGGAGAAGTGCAGGATAAACATCTCCATATAGGATGTCATGGCTGAATTAAAAAGCACTGCACTAGGAGCAGAGACGGATTATGATTTTATTGCATTATAATCCATGGCATCATTAACTTGGATGGCACGTTCATATAGTCATATCCTTCTGTCAAGTTGCCGTTGTGTGCAGATAACTGGCACTCATTTATACGGGATAGATGAGAGTGAAGAAAAAATGTATCCAAACGCAACTTTTAAGCATGAAATACTGTGCCTGCCATGAAGTGCTGAAGCTTTGTCATATTCTCTAAGTGGAGCCATTTAAATTAATCTTTTTCAACCTTTAGGCCTAGTCCTGAACATATTTATTTTCTTTGACCTCCCGCAAAGTATGACTTCTGGTCATTTATTCTTTTTAGTTTTTTTTTTTTTTTTTTTTAATGATCTCAAAGAGCTCAGAAAGATTTTATGAAATCAAATCGTTAAACTGGAATGCATTGCACCATCAGCTCCTGGAATGACTTTTTTGAAGAACACACATATGCTTTGGCAATAAAATTAAAACTCACTTCCACTGCGTATTGTCTACCACTGCATATTGTCCCTTTACCCATCATGATACATTCTTAAAAATGACAAAACATTCCTTTAGTTCCTTTTTGATATCCTGGGAGGCTGAGGACCACCACCACCACAACCACCATCAATTTTATAGTTAACATTTACAGAGCACATATTAAATGGTGGCACTATTTCCAAGCTGTGTGTGTGCGCACACACAAATTATATACATTATATATGCAAATTATAATACTATAGTAGTAGATATAGTATTATAGTATAATACTATAATACAATATTATATATTGCATATATAATACAATATCTATGCAAATTATACTATATGCAAATTATAATACTACAGTAATATATGCTAATATTTTGAATATATACATCCATTTACTCCTAACTTGAATTCTGTGAGGGTGCTTCTGTTATTATCTCTATTTACAGAGGAAGAAACTGAGGCTCTGAGCAACTAGGCTCTTGCCCAGGGTCACAGCACTAGAAAGTGGCAGAACTGGACGGGAACTCTGTCAACATTTGGTGGAATAAGGAAAGCTCTGTGAGTTTGCTTCTCAGTAAGATGAACATCATTAAGCTAAATAAGTCACCAGGAGCTTTCAAATGGGTTTCAATTGTCATGATGTACCTAGATTTAAGTAAAACAGGGAAGTTTGCTCTTCAGGTCTCAGAGGCAACATTAAATGTAAGGCACATCACCAGCCTGGAAAACATGTCGTGAGACCCTGTCTCTACAATTTTTTTTTTTTTAATTAGCCAGGAATGGTGGCATGTCCCTGTAGTTCCAGCTACTCAGGAGGCTGAGGTAGGAGGATCACTTGAGTCTGAGAGGT
This sequence comes from Trachypithecus francoisi, assembly GCF_009764315.1. NCBI lineage: Eukaryota > Metazoa > Chordata > Mammalia > Primates > Cercopithecidae > Trachypithecus > Trachypithecus francoisi. Next base: position 67,962,933 of record NW_022681460.1, read on the forward strand.
CAAGACTGCAGTAAGCTGTGATCAAGCCATTGCACTCCAGCTTGGATGCCAAAATGAGACCCTGTCTCAAAAAAACCAAATCCAAAACCAAACCAACCATCGGAACAAAAATTTAAGGCAGATGAAAAAATTATTTTTCATTGCCTAAAATTAGGACAATTAAAAAACCAGAAAACTAAGAAAACCTTGAGTCTGTATATTGTATGTATCTCTCCTTTGCTCTTTGCTGCTCAGCAACACTTAAATTATATTTTTTTCTTTTCCTCAACTTAAATAATGTGAATTATTTTATTACATGTAACAAAGGCTAAATATATTTTATGAATAACAATGAAGTATCTAAAGGGTATTTGAATAAATCAAAGAATTAGCATGTCAGGCTCAGCAAAATCTCAAGTCCCATTAAAACAGGTCATCAAGTTTTAAAAAGTTCAAAAAACAAATTGTTACATTGTTCCATAAGTAGCTTCCACTTTTTAAAAGACATTTATTATATGAAAAAGTTAAATTATTTTTAAATGTTAGTAGCAAATATGTCACTCTAGAAAAATATTAATTACACCTATCTGAACGTAAGAGTTCCCATTTCATTAATTTATTGAATTCAATAATTCCTCAAAAATTACTGAGTCAAACGCTTTGGTTTTAAAACATTGATCCATATTTCACTCACAGAATATTTCCTTAAGAAGTTTTAAACTTTAAAATATAATTCAAGAATTAAGTTTATAGGCCCAGCACAGAGGCTCATGCCTATAATCCCAATACTTTGGGAGGCCAAGACTGGTAGATCACCTGAGGTCAGGAGTTCGAGACCAGCCTGGCCAACATGGTGAAATCCCGTCCCTACTAAAAATACAAAATTTAGCCAGGTGTGGTGACAGGCGCCTATAACCCAGGCTACTTGGGAGGCTGAGGCAAGAGAATTGCTTCAACTCAGAAGGCAGACATTGCAGCCAGCCGAGACTGTACCACTGTGCTCCAGCCTGGGGGACAGGTGACAGAGCAAGACTCTGTCTGGAAGAAAAAAAAAAAGAATTAAGTTATAAATTGATGGAAATTCTGAGAGAATCTTTAGGTGAGGATACTGTGATCTAACAAAAATAAAGTTGAATGAGACAAAACATGCAGACATGCCTGGCTGAATGTCCAGCTCAGTGGCTGGAAAAGAAGGAGCTCAAAAGCTTATTTAATTTGACCTGAATCAGGCTTAAAGTATGTGTTTATATTTTCTATTACTCTTTTATTCTATGAAAATGAAACATTATAAGAACAGATGTAACAACAAGAACAACTAATATCTATCACAATTTATAATTTACTTACTGTAGGACTATAGGTCTCCTCTATGGAAACAGGAAATGCTGAGAGCCTTATATTCCTTTTGATACCAACAGGGAAGTACTTCACAGTGTCAAAAATTGTCAAAAATGATTTCCTCAAAGACACACAGCTGGCAAATGCCAGACCTTGAGCCCATATCTGTCTTCCCTTCAGTATACATATAGAGCTATCTCTCCAGGAGGAACAAAGAGATAGTGTAATTGTGTTGTGCTGAAAATATTTGAAACCTTCAGCAATTATTTAGTGAGCATCTATGCCTGTCATCCCAGCTACTACTTAGGCAGGAGAATCGCTTGAACCCAAGAGGCAGAGGTTGCAGTGAGCTGAGATTGTGACATTGCACTCCAGCCTGGGTGACAGAGTGAGACTCTGTCTCAAAAAAAAAACCAAAAAAAAAAACAAAAAAAAAAGGATGACTTCAGGCATTGAAGTTGCTCAAGGCATTGTTTTGCCTTCAAGGAACTTTCAATAGAATCTCTAATGCTAAGAACATTTTTAAAGTTCTCTGGTCATACTAATACAATTATTTATTATTTATATGGGATCCATTTTTAACTCATAAAATGCATTTAATATTATACTAGCAGCATTTCACCCTCTCTTAGGACAAAATTCTTAGCAAACTAGCAGCAGTTTCCAGGAAAAATAACTGCATATGAGGAAAGCCTCAACAAAAATGGATTCTATAAAATTAAAAGTAGCCACAGCAAAATAATGTGTGTAATCTGTGTATGTTTATATATATACATATATAAATAAAATAGCAACACTAACTTATTAAGAAGTTTGCTCAATAGCCTGTCTCTCAGCAGGAAAGTGTCTAACATGGCAAAAACACTTTCAACTCAAGTAGACATGTTTTGGTCACATGATGAGGTAGGATTTATTTGAAAAAAAAAAAAAATCCATTTTTCCTGAAAAAGATCCAAGGGGGCTTCCTGTTTTTAGTTGCTTCATATATAGAGTCTTGATTTCGTTGCTTCCTCAGGGGCAGACACTTATCCTTTAATCATCCATTCGACAAATTTTTTTTTTAAATTAAATCAGTACTCTTTCAGGCAAAGGAGACAAACCAGAAAACATACCAAACAAGTTCCTGCCCTCACATGATGGTGCAGGAGATGAAACTTAAATGTATATGATGCCAAGTACTCTGAAGAATAGAGCAGATAAGGGAATGGAGAAGGAGGCAGCAGGGGCTGTTTAGCTTGGAGAGGTCGTCCCTCTGCAGGTAACATTTGAACAGAGACCCAATCAAAGCTCTGAGTTTATTTTGCAAGTAGAACAAACTTCATTTGCTGCTGTATGTAGAAAGGAAAACAGAAAAGGAAGGTATGAATCCAAGGTTTGGAGCCTAAGAACCAGGCAGAATGGAGATGCCATTGACAGATAGGAGCAGTCTGTGGGAGAACCAGGTTCATGGTGGGCAAGGGATGAGGGACTTGGAATTTGCCTTCAGTTTTGGACATTTTAAGGTTGAGATGCCTATTGAACATTCAAGTAGAAATGCCCACCAGGCAACAACATTGGCGAGCCTAGAGCTTGGCCGGAGGTAGGCGCTAGCAATACACATCAGCATGTCCATGGTATTATTTAAAGCCAGGGGGCTGGAGAGCACCAAAGGGATAGAAATCGATGAGAAAGGGAAGACAGGGAGACTAAGTCCTCAGGTGCTTCAGTCATGACAAGTTTGGAAGACAAGATAGAACAAACGATGAGAACCCCATACCCTTTAAGTTGGCTACTATGAAAAAATAACAATTGTTAGGATGTACAGAAGTTGGAACTCTAGTGCATTGCTGGTGAGAATGTAAAATTGTGAAAAAGTAACTGTGGAAAGCAGTTTTGCAGTTCCTTTAAAAACGTTAAAAATATCATTACCATATGACTGAGCAGCTGTACTCCATTTATACACCCATGTTCATATCAGCATTATTAACTATGGCCAAAAGGTGGAAACAACCAAATGTCCATTAAGAGACAAATGGATAAATACGATGGGCTACATACATACAATGGAATATTATTCAGTCATAAAAAGAAATGAAGTTCTGGTGCATGCTACAACATGGTGAATCTTGAATACATTATACTAGGTGAAATAACCCAGAATTAAACACGCAAATATTGTATGATTCCACATACATGAGGTATCTAGTATAGGCAAATTTCATAAAGATAGAAAGAGAGGTTACCAAGGGCTGGAAGAAGGAGGAATGGGAAATTATTGCTTAAAGGTTACCGTTTCTATTTTGGGTGATTAAAAAGTTTTTAAAGTAGACAGTGAGGATTGTTACACAACATTGTGAATGTACTTGATGCCACTGAATGGCACACTTAAAAGGTTAAAATGATAAACTTCATGTTGTGTATATTTTACAACTTTTTTAAAAAAGAGAGCTAAAAGAAGAGACTGAGAAGGAGTGGCAAATGAGGCAGGAGGAAAACCAGGAGAAAGTGGAGGCCAAGCAAATAGTTTCGTGGAAGGAAATAATCAGATGGGTTAGGAACTTCTGAGAGGGCAAGCGAAATGATGGAGAAATGACAGTGGAGTGGGTGGATGGATCAGGAACCCTTACATTATTAACATAATTAAAATAATCCTTGCCCTTGAAAGACCCATTCAGTTTCCATTAACCAATGTCATCGGCAAGAATCTTGGTATTATTGGGGCATGATGTGAGTTAAAACTAATTGCTGCAGAGTAGCAGAAAGTGCAAGAGAAAAAATGACAGAGAGAGAGAGAAAAAAATGTCAAATACTTAGCACAGACACCATTTTTTACTGGGCCTAACATTCGTGCTTTTATTCTCTGACCTTACAAGTATGAAACTAATCTATTTTAAAAGAAAATAGGGGACAGGGTGCTGATTGAAACTAATCAATCAAGTTGGGGAGGTGATTAATAGAAGGCAGTCTTGTATGTGCTGCAGGCGTATCTACAATGCAGGCTGAGAAGTGGTCATTTCATAGTTCATTACATATCTGTGTGATGTTATTTATTGTTTACTTAAGCAATAGCAATTGAGGCACAGGCCAATTCCTGGGAATTAATGACCCACTGGGAGAGACCATTACCTTTGGACATTAACCCCAGTCAGTTCACAGCTTTTCCAGGAAAATCCCTCTGAAAAACTATTTGTTCTCCATCCCTTGTCACCACATTTAAAAACAATACTTTAAGTATTCTTGTGATGTAAGGTCATCGAACTATACTAACAGTTCTACACATTGGAAAGCAAAAGTTTCTTTAAGATGGTAGGGGAGAAAAATCTACAAAGACCACCTCTTCATGGCCTTTCTCAGTTTATCCTGCTGTGGATAGCAACCCACAGAATAAAAAAGGAAAAGAGAAATGTGAAGAGAGAAACACATTTCCATGTTTCAATGGGCCTAGGTTTGAAACCAACATTTTAATTTAAGTATTTTCAGGGCTTGCAGACTCCCAAACATCTCCAAGCCAGAGTGCGAAGGAGCTCATAATTCTAGCATTTTTTTTTTTTTTTTTTTGATGAGAGTACAAAGGAAAAACTATAGCAGTTGTTAACAAGAAGAATTAATGCAGTTAAAACACTGGCCCAATTATGAGCTGTAATCTGTAAGTAGCTAGAAAATGGGTTCAGAGGTTGAAATAATTCTTAGGGTTATGTTTGTAAAACTTAAATTCTAGCTTCCTGTTACATTTTCCAAAGCAACTAAATAACCAATATTTCCTGAGCAAGGCATGATCCTGATCATTACCAAGACAATGATCTCCAGCATGTTAAAGCTGGAGAGAAGCTCCGTGGTCCCCAAGGCTAGGAAAAGTAATATCACTTCACTCAGCACACAGAACTCATGTCTTCTCAATGTCTAGCCTATAGTTACTTTGACTTCAGCTTTGCAGATACTACTATGGTTTCCAGCACCTGTTCTGGACATTAAAAAAATTAAACAACATTTATATTCTGTTTATACACAGTACTGATCTAAATGTCTTCTAAATATTAACTAATCAAGTCCTGCTAATAACACTATAAAATATCATTATCGCCATCCCTTCTCTGTAAGAAGGCAATTGAGGCCGAGAGAGGTTAGGTAACTTGACTTGTATCACACAGCTGGGAAACTGGAGAAGGGATTTACATTCAGTCTGGCTCTAGAGGAGGTAAACTGGTCAGTACACTCAGTTGCCTCTCTTCCTCAAAGTCCTAGACACTCAAACCAATGATCCTTCTACCACAATCCTGTCTCTTTCTTCTTCCATTTCCCAACTGACTCCTGATACTCCTTGGGTATCTGATCACCCATACATAAAAGGAACAAAAGAGAACAGAAGCATTTCCAGACCATTTGAACATGTTGAAACAACTTCCACTGATTAATATACCTTTATTTGATATGCATGTTGGGTAGAGGTAAGACAAGGAGAGAGTGATCAGAGAAAAGGAATACTGATGGTATGAGTACTAACTCCAGCGATGACATTAATAGTTAACATTACTTTATCAAAAGCTTACCTTAATAAGTTTAGCCTGGTGCTATATAAACACTCTATACTCATGTAGATTGATGCAGGTAATCTTCATTACAACCTTTTGGGTAGATGCTGTTTGTATTCTCATTTAACAGATGAGAAAATTGAGGCTGACAGGGGTTAACTAACTTGCCCAGTGCCTGCAGCTAGAAAATGGCAAGAGTCGGGATGTGAACCCACATCATCTGACTCCAGTCTGTGAACTACACACCTGGCCTCACGGGGACCCAGTCAAGGTTCAAGCCTGCCCAGTGAGCCTGGGGGACTGAGAAGCACTGACTGACACACATAAGCCCGATATAATCAAATGTCGCGAAGGACAACACCCCATCCCCTCCAATTTTACTCCTGAGATATGCCAGGACTATTTAGGCCAGGAGGTCGCCCCTCCCGGCTTTGTTTAGGAACTTCATTTTGGGCCTTCTTCCATAATCTCAAGGCTTTAAGTAAATGAAAGGAATTGTGTATGTTGGTTGTTTCTGTGCCTTTGTGTGTTATTTTTAATCATGTGTGTGTGTGAAGGGGAGGTGGGTATGAAGGGAAGGAGTAGTTTGGTTCAAATTCAACTGTAAAATTGCAAGAAACATCATTAAAATTTATAGTCAGGCCTCCACATCCATGGGTTCCACATCCACAGATTCGACCAACTGTAGATTGAAAATATTATTTTAAAATCCCCAAAAAATAACAATACAACAATAAAAATAATATAAGTAAAAAAGACCAACACAGTATAAAACTACTTACATAGCATTTACATTGTATTGGGTATTATAAGTAATCTAGAGATGATTTAAAATATATGGGAGGATATGCAGAGTCATATGAAAATACCAGGCCATTTTATATAAGGGACCTGAAAATTTGTAAATTTTAGTACCCAAGGGGACGCTTGGAACCAATCCCCTATGGATATCAAGGGACAACTGTACTTTAATTGAGCCTTATTGCATAATTGCACTTCATCCATATTACCTCATTGAGCACCCCTGCAATGAACCGAATGTTTATGTCCCTCCTCAAATTCATATGTTGAAATCTTAACCCTACCAGGTCACGGTACAAGGAGGTGGGACATTTGGGAGGTGATTAAATTATGAGAGTGGAACCCTCATGAATGGGTTAGTGCACTTATAAGAGAGACACTTGGCCAGGAGCAGTGGCTCACACTTACAATCTCAGCACTTTGGGAGGCCAAGGTGGGAGCATCCCTTGAGCCCAGGAGTTTGAGATCAGTCTGGGCCACATGGTAAAACCCCATCTCTACAAAAATACAAACATTAACTGGGCATATTGGTACATGTCTGTAGTCCCAGCTACTTGGGAGGCTGAGATGGGAGGATAACCTGAGCCTGGGAAGTCAAGGCTGCAATGAGTCGTGATCATGCCACTGTATTACAGCCTGGGCAACAGTGAAACCCAGTCTCTTAAAAACAAAAAGACCCCAGAGGGCTTCCTTGCCCCTTTCACCACCTGAGAACACGTTAGGAAGACAGCAACTATGAACCAGGAAACCAGATGATTCATATGTTGACATCTATTCCCCCATATGATGCTACTGGGTGGTGGGGCCTTTGAGAGGTGATTAGGCCATGACGATGGAGATTTCCTAAATGGGATTAGTGCTGACATAAAAAGAGGCACTAAAGAGCTTGCTTCCCGTCTCTCTGCTCTGCACCAGGTGAGGACACAAAATGAAGACAGCTAACTGCATATCAGGAAGCAGGCCCTAACCAGATACCGGATCTGCCAGCACCTTGAGCTTAGATTTTCCAGTACCCAGAACTGTGAGAAATAAATATCTGTTGTTTATAACCCATCTATGACATTTTGTGACAGCAGCCTGGATGGACTATGATACTTCCCTACACTACTTGGCCATCCTCTTTTCTCTTCTTTACAGATGAAAGAACTGTGATTTCAGAGATACTTAGTGCCTTGCTCAGCCTGCAGCATCTGTATCTGATGGGGCTGGTTCTCAAACCCAGTTCTTCTGCCTGCACATCCAGATATCGGGTATAACATGAACTGGCCTGTTGAGAACTGAGATATGAATCATTGTAAAAACAAGTTACTAACATTTAAAGAATGTGTACCCCAAGATTTTCACATGCAGCATCAGGCAGAGCCAGCAACACAGAAGCTGAAGGGTACTGAAAATTCATAGGAGGGGAGAGCCCCCAGGGTAATGCTGGAAATGGCCAGTGGTTGAGAGTACTGGGTTTGTGAATATCCCTGTCCATTTCATCTAAGACAATGGTCATGTGACTCTATGGACCTCCCTATGAGAGACATGCTATATGTGAGTATCATTCCACCCTCAGTGGATCAAAACAGCATAGTGGGCACTCAGTGCTTACTTACTGCCTATGTCATCAGTTTGCAAGTCAACTTCTCACTTTGACATTGTTATGGGTCATTCTCTTGTTTCTCCCCCAAACTTATATGTTGAAGCCCTAATCCCCAGATACCTCAGAATGTGACTATATTTGGAGATATGGCCTTTAATGAGGTGATTAAGTTAAAATGACATCCTGATAGTGGGCCTTAATCCAGTCTGACCAGGGTCCACGTAAGAAGAGAAAATTTGGACACTCAAGAGACACAGGTACCCAGAAGAAAGACCCCGTGAGGACCCAGAGAGAAGGTGGCTCTCTGTAAGCCAAGCTCTGAGGCCTGGAACAGATCCTTCCCTTGTGGTCCTCAGAAGAAACCAACCCTGTAACACCTTGATCTTGGACGTCTAGCCTCTAAAACAGTGAGGAAATAGATTGCTCTGACTTAAACATTCCAGTCTGTGGTATTTTGTTATGACAGCCCGAGCAAACTAATACAGACATAAAATTTAATAGCCTCAAAATTTGATTTTAATGTTTAGCCAGAGCTCGGGCATTTAAATGTGAAATATTTTAAAATGCTTCAACATGTCCCCATCTAGGATGAAGATTCTTCCCTGCCCTTTCTTGAAGTTCTGAGCATCCCATTTGTCCAGCTGACTTCTAAAAGTTCTACAAGTGCTCCCTGTTTCATTTGATATAGACTCCTTTTCCCCTCAGGCAGGTTTTTAAATTAAACACTTTCCTAAGTTATCTGGCATATTCCCAAATAATGTATTTGACATTTCGATGCAAATTGCAAGCGAATATTTAGTAGCAATCCCACATCCTGAAACTCAATTACTGTCTTGTGAAGGAGAAGAAAAGGAGAACTATGACAACTGAGGCTCATCACGAAATAAGATTGGATTTTTGAGTCTCTATACAGAATATGTGGACTCTCTTTTTCAGAAAAAAACTTTCAAGTGTCTAAATCAAATTTATTTTCTTTCAGTAAATGTTTATTGAGCACTTAGTAGGTGCTAGGGGCAAACATATAATATTTTAATGTAGCTGTTATGGCAATGGAGGGATTGGGATTAGGCAAATTTGATTTGATCTTGGAGTCATTTAAGTTAGAAATAAAATATTGCATTTAAAAACTCCAATAATGTTTGCAGTAGACACTCCATCCCTTATCTTTCCTTTTTGATGAACACAGGATGAAGAGAAAGACACCAGTGACCCAGGGAGAGAGTGGAGTTGAGGGGTGCAGGAACATTTTCTAGAATGTTTGGTGATGAGGAACTTCACATTTTGACTGAAGCCTGTCAAAACAGCCACCATGTTATACTGGAGATAAGACAATGCATAATATTGACCTCCCATATGGCCCTTAGAATCTGAAAGATATTGTCACCCTGTGAATCCACTCATTTGAGAGGCACGAATTCAATTTTAATTAAAATACGAGAAAAGAAGAGATGGAGGAAGACTGTGACATGCTTTATGAGTTATGATTACCAGGCCTTTCATTCCTTTTTAGAAACAGGGTGGAGTACTACTGCTTCTGGAAAGGGGATGGTGTGAGGGAAAGGATAGACAGCAGGAACCGCAACTGCAACCATTTCATGCTTTAGCAGTCAGTAGGGACGTGCCATCCTAGGCATACCCACTGCTTATCCTAAAGTCAGAAAAAGGCACAAGAGCAATTAGATAACACAGAGCATCCTTGAGTGCTACTGCTGACATATTCAGAGACATGTTTCTTACAGAGTTGCCACAAATGGTAGGTTGAGGCTTGGAACCTACCATTTTTCACCCTGTTTTAGGTGAGCAAGCATTATTCAGAAGCCCTGATTTATCCTCAAGGCACTTACCTGATAAAAGGTCATGAAAAAAAGGTAGCAAGATTTTCCCCCCAAAAAGAGCTGCTACTTATAAATAGTTGTAGAATTTTACAAAGGACATTCTTCCCATTCTACAAGTATATGATGACCTTCAAATGCCTAAGGATTTATACTCCAGGTTTTATTATCTCTGTAGAATGAACTTAGTTTCACTAGCAATCTAATGAATTATTGGCATTGTTTCCTTCACTTGAATTGCACAGTAGCTAGTTCCTAAAGTTTAAATAACTTCTCCCAGCCCATTAAGTTACTTGACTAAGGTCTGGAATTTATTTTTTAAAAGAGGTTCATTGATGAAGAAATACTGCAAAATAAACATTCAAATGTCTATGATAATTATAAAAAAATAAAAAACAAATCATCTTAGAATAAATATTGAAAGTCTTTTAACTTCTCTTATAATCTACACCATTTGAATCTACTCCACTGGTAAAAAAAATAAAATGAAAAGCAAAATCCCTCAAAGTACTCAAACAGTTATATTTCACAACAATTGTAATGGCAGCCCCATTTCATATCAGATTTAGGATTGACATTGCCAAAAAGAACGGTCCATAAAATCATTTCAGTTTTATGCTCAACTCAATCAGTCAATGAATGGCAAAAGACTCTGATTTCCCAAGTCAGCAGTCTCGTTACTTACGCTGATAGTCATAAGTTCATGTGGCTTTAGGCAGAAATCGTCCCTTTTAATAAATAGCTCTATGATCCAGATGCTTAATCTCTTTCCCTACGTGGAAAGGTGATCCTTTTTTACTGCACAGACCTCAATCTAAATCGACACTGGATTTTTTTTTTTTTTTTTTGAAGTACAGTCAATACTAATGGAAGGCAGCAGGGACCAAGATAACCTCAAGAGGCAGCTAATCCAAAATGTGTTTAGCTTTGGCTAAATGGAGATTTAAAATGGATAAGCTGGGAGCTGATCTGATCACAATCCCCAGCTACATACCCAAGCATTTCTTTTTCAGTCTTAAAATCATCCATTGATTCCAACTAAGAAACTAAAGTAAAGCCAGTAAGCAGTTAGCGTATTCCCAAAGAGTGCATCAATTCTACAGCTTATGGGAAGGATGCTAATCAACAACAGCAGGTGTCAGTTACTCTAACAGCTTCTGTTCCTCAAGTGCCACCAGATTCATGCACACTCTGCGCCATTTCAAACTCACAGTACAATTTGTTCTTCTGTGACACTTTAAGTAGACCAAAGGCAGGGAAAGTATAATTTCCATTTCTTGAGATAGACCAAGAAAACAGACACATCTGGCCAAATGACAAACCCATTCTAACTCCCTAATCTCCTTAGGCAGAAAATATAGGGTTAAGCATTGCAAACCGAGATTTTGCAATGGTAAGTGAAAGCCTATTAATAGACCAAACTGTGTAAACATCATCATTTAGACCTCGGGAACACATTACTGACATAAACCTGAAAAGGTTATGAAGACGCTGCCATTTAGCAAAATAAAATAAACATGTACAAATGATTATAATTTATTAATCTTGCTTTCTCTTCCAAAAGTAAGGCAGCAGAGGAAACTGACATGATACCCAATCCCATTATCGCTGAGTAAGGAAGTTGTTCGATGTGTGCGTTTGGGAGGAATTGGTAGTGGAAGAAGCCAAGCACAGAGAAAATACATAATTGAATGAAATGCCTGATAAAAGCATAAGGTGTGTACACAAAAAGAAAAGAAAACGAAAGTGAAAAGATGAATTGAAGTGTAGGAAATTAACAGTATTTAAATGAAATAATGGAGCTTCACTCTCTAGAAGCAGCTGGGGAGCACTTGATTCATTGCAATCTGCTTTTTCAGACTAATATATAATAATGGCTAATAAGTACTAGGCACCTACAAAGGTCTCTTTGCTTTATGTGTCTGAATTTACTTCCTCTGCCCAAGGACTCAGTGAGGCAGGTTAACATTATGACACTCACCTTACAGTGCCAGAGGCAGCAGGTGTGGTGGCTCACGCCTGGAATCCTAGCACTCTAGGAGGCCAAGACAGGTGGATAACCTAAAGTCAGGAGTTCGAGACCAACCCGGGCAAAATGGTGAAACCCCATCACTACTAAAAATACAAAAATTAGCTGGGCATGGTGGCACACACCTGTAGTCCCAGCTACTGGGGAGGCCAAGGCAGAAGAATTGCTTGAACCCAGGAGGTGGAGGTTGCAGTGAGCTGAGATGATGCTACTGCACTCCAGCCTGGCAATAGAGCAAGACTCTGTCTGAAAAAAAAAATAAAAATAAATTTTAAATGTTCTCACCACAAAAAATAAGTATGTGAGGTGATGGATAACTTCCTTAGTTTGATTGAATTATTCCACAATTTAAATATGCATCAACACATCACACTGTACCCCATCTAGGTATACATTATTTGTTGATTAAAAATAAAATAGATGTAAGTATTAAAAATCATTTGGCACAGTGTTTGGCACATAGTAAGAGTTCAATTTATTACCATTATTGTTACTTTTGTAACTATTCTTTGTTTTGTTTTTTCTGTTGGTTTTTTTGTTGTTGTTGTTTTGGTTTATTTGAGACGGAGTCTTACTCTGGCGCCCAGGCTGGAGTGTAGTGGTGTGATCGCTAATCACTGCAACCTCCGCTTCCCGGGTTCAAGTGATTCTCTTGCCTCAGCCTTCCAAGTAGCTGGGATTACAGGCACGTGCTACCACGCCTGGCTAATTTTTGTATTTTTAGTACAGACAGCGTTTCACCATGTTGGCCAAGCTGGTCTCGAACTCCTGACCTCAGGTGGTTCACCTGCCTTGGCCGTCCAAAGTGCTGGGATTACACATGTAAGCCACCATGCCCAGCCTGAACCACTGAGCCTGGCCTCTTCTTTGAACATTTGTCAGTGTCGAAGATTGGTACACCTAGCTGTGTATGCCATCACCAAAAATGGCATTATATTTAACACTTTGCTTCCATAACTGGATGCGGTTGAACTGTTAATTTTAAAGTAACTGTTAATTCTATCAATGTTATAGGTGCACATAGCTAAAATCAAGTAATGGTGAATGGCTCATAACAAAAAGAACCTGTTCTTGTCCACTATGCCCACCTTCCTCTGCCAGTTCTAAATGTGTTTGCTGTTTCCTGTGCCACTTTCCTACATGTTTCTAAATAATATGCTTTTATTTCTATTTTTATCAGTTTCGTTAAAATAGCCTTCAATCGTAAAGGGCCACCTTGTCTAAGATCATGATCCCTCCTGTCTTAGTTATGACCCCTCATGCATTAGCACACACCATGACAAAATACAATAAACTGGGTAGTTTAGACAACAGATATTTGTTTCGCACTGTCCAAGATGAAGGTGATGGCAGACTGGAGATTCAGCCCCTGGTGAGGGCTTTCTCCCTGGCTTGCAGATGGTCAGCTTCTTGCTGCGTCCTCACATGATGGACAGAGAGAGCTCTCATGTCTGTTTTTTATAAGGACTTCAATCCCATCATAAGATCCCCACCCCGATAAACTCATGTAACCCAGATTATCTCCCAAAGTCCCCACCTTCAAATACCATATTGTGGATTAAGGGCTTCAACATAAGAGTTTTGGGGAAACACAAACATCCAGTCTATAACATCTTCCTTGCTCAGCTCCAATGACTTTATTGGAGTATAAAGGGGTATAAAGGCCCAAACACTTTGATTTCAGGCAGTACCACTCTGGGGGGGGCCATCCAGCTCTAGAGGGAGATTTTTGTTGTAACTGCATCAACATCATAATTCAGCTCCTCCCCCTGCCCTATCCTGCTCCCTTCTTCCTCCACAGGTGTTGACCTTCAAGACAGATACTTCTCAGTAAACTTCCTGCACAGTGTTTCTTACAGGGAACCCAACCTCAGATATTGTTGTAGATTTTCTGTCATGGTAGTGAATCTAGCATACATGCACACTTCCCTTCTAATCCTCTCAGTATAGTTATGTAACAACTTTTGGTTAAACAGTCACCATTATATCACTATAAGAATGAAATACTGCTCACTGCTGAGCTAAACAGCATCCTATTATTACCATTCCTTTCTCATGTATATTTTGTTTTGTCTTACAATTAATAAAGCTACTGTTCGTTCATTTGCTTAGTTTCTACAAACTTTACTTTCTCCCAATAAGTCAATGGATCTGTCAAATGATTCAATAAATTTTGCAAATCTCATATATAATAACTATTCCAGCAACTCTATTTGGCTATTCGATAATTCTCTCCTGCAGCTCTCTACCTTCCTGCTCTAATAGATACTTATTGCTCTATACAAGTGTCATTCTGTCAACTCTATCATTTTTCTGTCAGGACCTTGATTTCACAAATCCCATATATGTATCTTTCTTGGCTTATTCCTTTGTTTTGCTGGAGCCTATTCTTTAATAACATTCTCAAAGACGTGGGCGGTTTATTTTGGAAGTACTTCCACATTTGTTTTTCTTTAATTACATGTTATTGATACTATGCCTGGGCATAAAACTGTTGGCTAAAAACCACTTTTTCTCCAAATTTTTAAATTTTCTTTTATCCAATGTTAGCAAAAAGTCAAAAGTCATTCTGATACTCTTTCTTTTGGGTATGAATGGCTCATTTTCTCTTGAAGTTTAAGAAAATTATGTTTTATTCCTGGTGTTTTGAAATGTTGTGATGTGTTGGGTTAATCTATTTTTTATTCGTTGGGCTAGGTGCTTGGTGGGCCCATTTAATTTGGTTTGTTGTGTTCTTTTCTGATCTAGAGATAATTTTTCTTCATTATACCTGATAATTTTCTCATTGTTTCCTCTTACTTCCCAGGAATTCCTTAAGTTGGAGACAATGAACTTCTCATATTGATCTTATAATTCTGCTTTCTATTTATGTTCTCTTTTTTCCTACTTACTAGAAGATTTCATTCATTATTTATGTCCCAATCCTTTTTTCCCATTTTTTTTCTTCCATTGCTTACCGCATTTTTAATTTTCAAGCATTGTCTTAGTCTCTGTTTCTTTTTTAGAGATTTCTGCTTTCATGGGCATATTCCTCATATATTTGTATATATTAGAGATTTTTTTTCTTACGTTTTCTTCTGCTCCATGAAAAATCCTGTTTCCTCCAGGTGTCAATTTGAGGCTTTCCTAAAATGCTGCGTGATTCTTGACTTTTTATTCTTAACATTTACAACTGAGGTTTTTCACTATTTATCCTTGGATCTCACTTTAGCCTTCAACTGGTGTTTCTGCATTTCTCTGGAGAAAAGAGTTCCAGTATCCTCCAGGCAGGATGAGTTGGGGAGAACACCTGATGTACATCTGTTGTGCAGCCTTCCTGGCAAAGCCTCTCTCTTCAGCCCGTGCCTCACCACAGCCTTTAGCAGTTCCAGTGTCCCTAGGTAAAGTTCCAAGGAGCATGCTGACTCATTTCTTGGTGATAATGTCCTCTGCAGGCTAGGTGGAAACTTCTTCTGCTCTGATAAATTAATTACCATCTGCTTCCTTGCTTCAGTAATGTTAAAAGATTTTTCCACTGTTGCCTTTTCTCTGGCTCTCTTTGTCCTTGTGAATTAACATATTTTGGCTTTTCTTAATGCACATTAGGTGGCTTTGAAGAGGGAGAAAATACAAGTATGAGCACACTGGCATTTTTAAGTAGAAGCCCTATAAGATGTTTTATTTCCAAATATGCATTTATCATTTCACATGTCTTTATGATAAGGAATTCTTTCTAACACAAGAATTTAGCCTCTCTGTAAGACAAGAGTCTTCATTCATGGAACTTTGAGAAAATGGTTCATTCCTCATACCGAGCTAACAAAGGAGAGTTCATACTTTGAAAAACAGAAGAAAAAGAAAAGAAAAAAAACAAGATTTCCAAGGTAGGGAGTAATAGCTTTTTTGTAAAACTGAGTACAATTTTTAAAATTTGTTCTTAAATATACCTTTCTTTACAGAGCCATTTATTAGCATAAAAATATGCAGGCAAAATATACATTGTACATTTTGCACAGAGCAGACAAGCTTGGGCAAAGAATCTTGACATGTATTGTTCTATTAAGCAAATCTCTCCAGAGATCTATAGATTATAAACTGTAAATGTTACTATTCTGTGAAAACTTAGTGCCAGCAGAGAGATGATATCAAACCACTATGCATACAAAGAGAAAGCAAAAGTCCAATCTTAACATCAAAGGCAATCAGCTAATGATTTAATGGTCATGGTTACATGATTAAATTGTATCCATGTACAAGATATATAAACAGATTAAAAAATGGGGCCATGTGATGAAATAGAGCCTTTCTTTTAAAATTTTTTCAAAATATTGCTCTGCTTTTATATATAAGAAAAATGGGTATAAGAGAAACTCAGATGGGAGGACTGAAGAATATGGGATGTATTTGGGACATTTAACTCATCTCTTTGGCAGAGTTACTACCTTTCCAGACGTAATGACTTTTGTAAATTATTTAAACTTCCAGCCTTGTAGTAATGATTTGGTAATAAGTCCAAATGTATCAGGGCATGAGAGAACATCAAAACATTACACTGAGTGTTAAATGTTATCGTCTGGTGCAGAAATTATGTCAGTAAATAACATCTGTTGGAAATAATTATCCTGCATTTCAGTTGCAAAATGATGAATTATTCTGGGGAAGATTAAACACAAACTTTACATTTATTTGTTTTAAGAACTGAATAACAATCTTAAAAGTAAAAGTAGAATGCTACTAGATGTGGTATGATTAAGGGCAGACCCATCTCTGGCTTCTGGCTTGTCAGGTTTATGTGTTCATTTTATTGCACTGGTATGAAGCCTGATCTGAGAGCTCAGATAATATGTACACTATGGAATTTTGGATATTTACAATCGGAAATTCGTGGCTTCATCCATAAATACTAGTTAACATACTTGAGTTATTTATGAAATATGCTCCTACTTTGCATTGTATACCAGAATCACTTTTCTTCCCCCCCCCCCCCCATTTTAGCAATTTGCCCATTGGGACTTAAGGGCTTTTCTGTTTTTGGATAAGAGCACTTACAGAAATCTCTCTCAAAAATAAAATAAAGTACTCTGTCTCTGCATGCACATGTGCACCCAAGTCAGGACTAGAGGAAGTCAAGTTACACATTCATTTCAGGTGCAAATCTCAGTAATCAAGATAAATAATATTTTAATATAATGCTTTAAAAATCAATATTGTGGGGCGGAGCAAGATGGCCAAATAGGAACAGCTCCAGTCTCCAACTCCCAGCGTGAGCGACACAGAAGACCAGTGATTTCTGCATTTTCAACTGAGGTACTGGGGTCATCTCACTGGGGAGTGCCGGACAATCGGTGCTGGTCAGCTGCTGCAGCCGGACCAGCGAGAGCTGAAGCAGGGCGAGGCATCGCCTCACCTGGGAAGTGCAAGGGGGAAGGGAATCCCTTTTCCAAGCCAGGGGAACTGAGACACACAACACCTGGAAAATTGGGTAACTCACACCCCAATACTGTGCTTTAAGGAAACAGGCACACCAGGAGAATATATCCCACACCTGGCTGGGAGGGTCCCACACCCACGGAGCCTCCCTCATTGCTAACACAGCAGTCTGCGGAGATCTAACCGCAAGGCAGCAGCGAGGCTGGGGAGGGGTGCCCGCCATTGCTGAGGCTTAAGTAGGTAAACAAAGCCACTGGGAAGCTCGAACTGGGTGGAGCTCACAGCAGCTCAAGGAAACCTGCCTGTCTCTGTAGACTCCACCTCTGGGGACAGGGCACAGCTAAAAAACAACAGGGGAAGCAGCAGGGGCCTATGCAGACGCGAACGACTCTGTCTGACAGCTTTGAAGAGAGCAATGGATCTCCCAACACGGAGGCTGAGATCTGAGAACGGACAGACTGCCTGCTCAAGTGGGTCCCTGACCCCTGAGTAGCCTAACTGGGAGACATCCCCCACCAGGGGCAGTCTGACATCCCACACCTCACAGGGTGGAGTACACCCCTGAGAAGAAGCTTCCAAAGGAAGAATCAGACAGGTACACTCGCTCTTCAGCAATATGCTATCTTCTGCAACCTCTGCTGCTGATACCCAGGCAAACAGGGTCTGGAGTGGACCTCAAGCAATCTCCAACAGACCTATAGCTGAGGGTCCTGACTGTCAGAAGGAAAACTATCAACAGGAAGGAGACCTATACCAAAACCCCATCAGTACGTCACCATCATCAAAGACCAGAGACAGATAAAACCACAAGATGGGGAAAAAGCAAGGCAGAAAAGCTGGAAATTCAAAAAATAAGAGCGCATCTCCCCCTGTAAAGGAGCGCAGCCCATCGCCAGCAACGGATCAAAGCTGGTCAGAGAATGACTTTGACGAGATGAGAGAAGAAGGCTTCAGTCCATCAAACTTCTCAGAGCTAAAGGAGGAATTACGTACCCAGTGCAAAGAAACTAAAAATCTTGAAAAAACAGTGGAAGAATTGACAGCTAGACTAATTAATGCAGAGAAGGTCATAAACGAAATGACAGAGATGAAAACCATGACACAAGAAATACGTGACAAATGCACAAGCTTCAGTAACCAATTCGATCAACTGGAAGAAAGAGTATCAGCGATTGAGGATCAAATGAATGAAATGAAGCGAGAAGAGAAACCAAAAGAAAAAAGAAGAAAAAGAAGTGAACAAAGCCTGCAAGAAGTATGGGATAATGTAAAAAGACCAAATCTACGTCTGATTGGGGTGCCTGAAAGTGAGGGGGAAAAGGGACCAACTTGGAAAACACTCTTCAGGATATCATCCAGGAGAACTTCCCCAACCTAGTAGGGCAGGCCAACATTCAAATTCAGGAAATACAGAGAATGCCACAAAGATACTCCTCCAGAAGAGCAACTCCAAGACACATAATTGCCAGATTCACCAAGTTGAAATGAAGGAAAAAATCTTAAGGGCAGCCAGAGAGAAAGGTCGGGTTACCCACAAAGGGAAGCCCATCAGACTAACAGCAGCTCTCTCGGCAGAAACTCTACAAGCCAGAAGAGAGTGGGGGCCAATATTCAACGTTCTTAAAGAAAAGAATTTTCAACCCAGAATTTCATATCCAGCCAAACTAAGTTTCATCAGTGAAGGAGAAATAAAATCCTTTACAGATAAGCAAATGCTTAGAGATTGTCACCACCAGGCCTGCCTTACAAGAGACCCTGAAGGAAGCCCTAAACATGGAAAGGAACAACCGGTACCAATCATTGCAAAAACATGCCAAAATGTAAAGACCATCGAGGCTAGGAAGAAACTGCATCAACTAACGAGCAAAAGAACCAGTTAATATCATAATGGCAGGATCAAGGTCACACATAACAATATTAACCTTAAATGTTAATGGACTAAATGCTCCCATTAAAAGACACAGACTGACAAACTGGATCAAGAGTCAAGACCCGTCAGTCTGCTGTATTCAAGAGACCCATCTCACATGCAGAGACATACATAGGCTCAAAATAAAGGGATGGAGGAAGATCTACCAAGCAAATGGAGAACAAAAAACAGCAGGGATTGCAATCCTAGTCTCTGATAAAACAGATTTTAAACCATCAAAGATCAAAAGAGACAAAGAAGGCCATTACATAATGGTAAAGGGATCAATTCAACAGGAAGAGCTAACTATCCTAAATATATATGCACCCAATACAGGAGCACCCAGATTCATAAAGCAAGTCCTTAGAGACTTACAAAGAGACTTAGACTCCCATACAATAATAATGGGAGATTTCAACACTCCACTGTCAACATTAGACAGATCAGCCAGACAGAAAGTTAACAAGGATATCCAGGAATTGAACTCATCTCTGCACCAAGCGGACCTAATAGACATCTATAGAACTCTCCACCCCAAATCAACAGAATATACATTCTTCTCAGCACCACATCGCACTTATTCCAAAATTGACCACATAATTGGAAGTAAAGCACTCCTCAGCAAATGTAAAAGAAGAGAAATTATAACAAACTGTCTCTCAGACCACAGTGCAATCAAACTAGAACTCAGGACTAGGAAACTCAATCAAAACCGCTCAACTACATGGAAACTGAACAACCTGCTCCTGAATGACTACTGGGTACATAACGAAATGAAAGCAGAAATAAAGATGTTCTTTGAAACCAATGAGAACAAAGATACAACATACCAGAATCTCTGGGACACATTTAAAGCAGTGTGTAGAGGGAAATTTATAGCACTAAATGCCCACAAGAGAAAGCAGGAAAGATCTAAAATGGACACTCTAACATCACAATTAAAAGAACTAGAGAGGCAAGAGCAAACACATTCAAAAGCTAGCAGAAGGCAAGAAATGACTAAGATCAGAGCAGAACTGAAGGAGATAGAGACACAAAATCCCTCCAAAAAATCAATGAATCCAGGAGTTGGTTTTTTGAAAAGATCAAAAAAATTGACAGACCGCTAGCAAGACTAATAAAGAAGAAAAGAGAGAGGAATCAAATAGACACAATAAAAAATGACAAAGGGGATATCACCACCAACCCCACAGAAATACAAACTACCATCAGAGAATACTATAAACACCTCTACGCAAATCAACTAGAAAATCTAGAAGAAATGGACAATTTCCTGGACACTTACACTCTCCCAAGACTAAACCAGGAAGAAGTTGAATCCCTGAAATGACCAATAGCAGGCTGTGAAATTGAGGCAACAATCAATAGCCTACCCACCAAAAAAAGTCCAGGACCAGATGGATTCACAGCTGAATTCTACCAGAGGTACAAGGAGGAGCTGGTACCATTCCTTCTGAAACTATTCCAATCAATTGAAAAAGAGGGAATCCTCCCTAACTCATTTTATGAGGCCAACATCATCCTGATACCAAAGCCTGGCAGAGACACACAAAAAAAGAATTTTAGACCAATATCCCTGATGAACATCAATGCAAAAATCCTCAATAAAATACTGGCAAACCGGATTCAGCAGCACATCAAAAAGCTTATCCACCATGATCAAGTGGGCTTCATCCCTGGGATGCAAGGCTGGTTCAACATTCGCAAATCAATAAACGTAATCCAGCATATAAACAGAACCAAAGACAAGAACCACATGATTATCTCAATAGATGCAGAAAAGGCTTTTGACAAAATTCAACAGCCCTTCATGCTAAAAACGCTCAATAAATTCAGTACTGACGGAACGTACCTCAAAATAATAAGAGCTATTTATGACAAACCCACAGCTAATATCATACTGAATGGGCAAAAACTGGAAAAATTCCCTTTGAAAACTGGCACAAGACAGGGATGCCCTCTCTCACCACTCCTATTCAACATAGTGTTGGAAGTTCTGGCTAGGGCAGTCAGGCAAGAGAAAGAAATCAAGGGTATTCAGTTAGGAAAAGAAGAAGTCAAATTGTCCCTGTTTGCAGATGACATGATTGTATATTTAGAAAACCCCATTGTCTCAGCCCAGAATCTCCTTAAGCTGATAAGCAACTTCAGCAAAGTCTCAAGATACAAAATGAATGTGCAAAAATCACAAGCATTCTTATATACCAGTAATAGACAAACAGTGAGCCAAATCATGAATGAACTTCCATTCACAATTGCTTCAAAAAGAATAAAATACCTAGGAATCAAACTTACAAGGGATGTCAAGGACCTCTTCAAGGAGAACTATAAACCACTGCTCAGTGAAATCAAAGAGGACACAAACAAATGGAAGAACATACCATGCTCATGGATAGGAAGAATCAATATCGTGAAAATGGCCATACTGCCCAAGGTTATTTATAGATTCAATGCCATCCCCATCAAGCTACCAATGAGTTTCTTCATAGAATTGGAAAAAACTGCTTCAAAGTTCATATGGAACCAAAAAGAGCCTACATTGCCAAGACAATCCTAAGTCAAAAGGACAAAGCTGGAGGCGTCACGCTACCTGACTTCAAACTATACTACAAGGCTACAGTAACCAAAACAGCATGGCACTGGTACCACAACAGAGATATAGACCAATGGAACAGAACAGAGTCCTCAGAAATAATACCACACATCTACAGCCGTCTGATCTTTGACAATCCTGAGAGAAACAAGAAATGGAGAAAGGATTCCCTATTTAATAAATGGTGCTGGGAAAATTGGCTAGCCATAAGTAGAAAGCTGAAACTGGATCCTTTCCTTACTCCTTATACAAAGATTAATTCAAGATGGATTAGAGACTTAAATGTTAGACCTAATACCATAAAAACCCTAGAAGAAAATCTAGGTAGTACCATTCAGGACATAGGCATGGGCAAGGACTTCATGTCTAAAACACCAAAAGCAATGGCAGCAAAAGCCAAAACTGACAAATGGGATCTAATTAAACTAAAGAGCTTCTGCACAGCAAAAGAAACTACCATCAGAGTGAACAGGCAACCTACAGAATGGGTGAAAATTTTTGCAATCTACTCATCTGATAAAGGGCTAATATCCAGAATCTACAAAGAACTCAAACAAATATACAAGAAAAAAACAAACAACCCCATTAAAAAGTGGGCAAAGGATATGAACAGACATTTCTCAAAAGAAGACATGCATACAGCCAACAGACACATGAAAAAATGCTCATCATCACTGGCCATCAGAGAAATGCAAATCAAAACCACAATGAGATACCATCTCACACCAGTTAGAACGGCAATCATTAAAAAATCAGGAAACAACAGGTGTTGGAGAGGATGTGGAGGAATAGGAACACTTTTACACTGTTGGGGGGATTGTAAACTAGTTCAACCATTATGGGAAACAGTATGGCAATTCCTCAAGGATCCAAAACTAGATGTACCATATGACCCAGACATCCCACTACGGGGTATATACCCAAAGGATTATAAATTATTCTACTACAAAGACACATGCACACGTATGTTTATTGCGGCACTATTCACAATAGCAAAGACTTGGAATCAACCCAAATGTCCATCTGTGACAGACTGGATTAAGAAAATGTGGCACATATACACCATGGAATACTATGCAGCCATAAAAAAGGATGAGTTTGCATCCTTTGTAGGGACATGGATGCAGCTGGAAACCATCATTCTTAGCAAACTATCACAAGAACAGAAAACCAAACACCGCATGTTCTCACTCATAGGTGGGAACTGAACAATGAGATCACTTGGACTCGGGAAGGGGAACATCACACACTGGGGCCTATCATGGGGACAGGGGAGGGGGGAGGGGGGAGGGATTGCATTGGGGAGTTATACATGATATAAATGATGAATTGATGGGTGCTGACGAGTTGATGGGTGCAGCACACCAACATGGCACAAGTATACATATGTAACAAACCTGCACGTTATGCACATGTACTCTAGAACTTGAAGTATAATAAAAATAAAAAATAAAAAAAAATCAATATTGTGGCTCATGCCTGTAATCCCGGCACTTTGGGAGGCTGAGGCGGGCGGATCACGAGGTCAGGATATCGAAACTATCCTGGCTAACACAGTGAAACCCCATCTCTATTAAAAATACAAAAAATTAGCTGGGCGTGGTGGCAGGTGCCTGTAGTCCAAGCTACTGGGGAGGTTGAGGCAGGAGAATGGCTTGAACCCAGGGGAGGCAGAGCTTGCAGTGAGCCAAAATTGCGCCACTGCACTCCAGCCTGGGCAACAGAGCAAGACTCTGTCTAAAAAAAATAAAAATAAAAATAAAAATAAAAATAAAAAATAAATATTAATGCAAAATCCACTATGTGGCATAGCAACTAAAGGTAATGTAATCTGGAATAGAAAAGGACATTATGTAAAAACTAAGGAAATATGAACACAGCATGGACTCTGTTTAATAAAACAAATCCACGATGGGCCAGGCATGGCGTGGTGGCTCACACCTGTAATCCCAGCACTTCGGGAGGCCGAGGTGGGCAGATCATGAGGTCAGAAGTTCGACACCAGCCTGGCCAACATGGTGAAACCCTGTCTCTACTAAAAAATACAAAAGCAATTAGCTGGGCATGGTTGCGCATGCTTGTAGTCCCAGCTACTCAGGAGGATGAGCCAGAAGAATAGCTTGAACCCGGGAGGTGGAGGTTGCAGTGGGCCGAGATTGTGCCACTGTACTCCAACCTGTGTGACAGAGCCAGACTGTCTCAAAAAAAAAAAAAAAAAAAAAAACCACGATGAAAAAAATACCAAAATTTTAAATAAAGACAGTCTGTATCCATCTTTATTTTCACTTTTGCATCAGACTCCAATATAGCTTGGCATGGGGCATTGGTATGTGTTTGTGTATTTATTTCTCAAGCTTTTTTTGTTTTGTTGTAGGTCCAAACATAAACAAAAACGTAGCTGTAATTCCCAATTTCTGTATTGTACAAAAGTTATTAAATCCTACTAATGAATACTATTATTTGTCTAAAGCGTTTATAAATTGCTCAGCTACAGATCAAACTCCCTGAACACAGGAAATAGCTTATGTTTTACTGTACCCATCATATCACCTAAAACTTCAATATTTTACATTAACTACTAAATACATATTTCGACTGACATGGGAGTAGAGTGAAAGGACTAAACTGGAAATAAGGAGTCCTAAGCTCTACTTCGGGTTCTGTTACTATTTCAGGCAAGGCATTTAATATCACTGAGGCTCAGGGCTATCATTTGTTAAATTGGTTGAGTTACACAACGGTCTCTAAAGCTCCACTACTTTTAAGAGTTTATAGATTTGTAATTTTTTAAAATTTACTTTTTTACTAACAGCAATTAATTAAGGAAATCATATTAAAGAAAATATGACAACATAAAAGAATGCAATAATTGGTTTTGGGCCAGGCACGGTGGCTCATGCCTGTAATCCCAGCACTTTGGGAGGCTGAGGCGGGTGGGTCGCCTGAGGTCAGGGGTTCGAGACCAGCCTGGCCAACATGGTGACACCCCATCTCTCCTAAAAATACAAAAATTAGCTGGGTGTAGTGGTGCACACCTTTAATCCCAGCTGCTCAGGAGGCTGAGGCATGAAAATCGCTTGAACCCAAGAGACAGAGGTTGCAGGGAGCCGAGATTGCGCCACTGCACTCCAGCCTGGGTGACAGTGAGACTGTGTCTCAAAAATAAATAAATAAATAAATACATAAATAAAATACTTGCTTTTGCCACTGCTATTCATTTGATACCATAAAAAATGGGACAAAAAGTACATTATCATAGAACCCATGAGTTCTTAGTGAGGAAAAAGCTGAATATTATATTTTAGCTACAGTTAAGATGGACAAATATACTTCTGGCACCCAAAATTCATACTGTAAAACGAATTTCCTATTAAAAATGTAAAAAAAGCCCATGCGGTAGCTCACATCTGTAATCCCATCGCTTTGGAAGGCTGAGGCTAGTGGGTCACCTGAGGTCAGGAGTTCAAGGCCAGCCTGACCAGTATGGTGAAACCTTGTCTCTACTAAAAATACAAAAGTTAACCAAGCATGGTGGCGAGTGCCTGTAATCCCAGCTACACGGGAGGCTGAGACAGGAGAATCACTTGAACGTGGAGGTGGAGCTTGCAGTGAGCCGAGAACTTGCCACTGCATTCTAGCCTGGGCTACAGAGCAAGACTCCGTCTCAAAATAGTAAAAAATAAAAAAAGTTGTTTTATTACCAGGCGTTCTACAAAAGCTTACTTTTTAACCCATGATTGATCTGATATAAATAATCTTTTAGAATCCAGCACATTTGTAAAAATTATTCTACGGAGAGAAATAAAGTTCTAAAGTTAGCATATAAGTTTTGAAATATAACCTTTATTATATAATAATTACATTATAATTAACCTTAGGTTTTTTTTTTAGAGAGAATTCTATACAGCACTGAAAAATATTACAACCATTATATTTATTTGTCCTATCAAAGCCCATACCTTGTTGTATATACCTTAGTCTCTTTTATTTAAATTTCTCTAGTAATGCCGTATTTGGGCCATGAAATTCTAATTTCTGGATTTCACAATGAAACAGAATAATGACAATTACCATTCATTTCCAATAAGCAAGTTCACAACACTGAAAAAAGTTAACATAACATTCAGTAGTAGGTTCTAGGCCTTGTAGGGTATGTATTATCATTCAGTCTTGTGGAAATGAAAAATATTAAAGTTGAAATTAAGTTAAAAGGTTGAGTCAAAAACTATTTTTTAATGAAGTTTACTTCCCCACAAAGATACAAAGCAAAAGCTCTAAAGGATTTTAATTAGAGAATTGTTAGGAAGTTATTTATAAATAGAATAAAATGCTAAAGAAGCTTTAAATGAATTTTACATGTATGAAAACTGCTAAAAGAATTTTAAAGGGGTTTTAAATGTATTTTACATTATTTCCTGCAGGTAGGATGAATGTTATTTTTGTGCTTTATTTGAATTCAAAGTAATTTATTTGTCAAATTGTCTCTTCCTCACTCCTCAAAACAGAAAGATAAATGTACCTGTACCTATTTTTAAAAATTTTGTTTCCACAAATTCTAATTGAGAAGAGGTCAATAGAAGACTAGAAATCATGAAGGAGGTAGATTAACACAGAAATTTAAGCAAATTGAATCTAGAAGTTTAGGCAAAGCTAAACCATCTCAGATCATTTCTAGATATTGACATGGCTGCCTACACTGTCTCATTTACCTACATTCATGTGACCTTGTAAAGAGTGAAAAACAATCACTTAAATTCAACATCAGTGTTCTCAATATCATAAAAATGAACATCCCTCTTTGCATATGTTCTCATTGGCAATTCGAGATGCCTCAAAAATGAGAAACCATAGCAAGTAACTTGTAAAGTGCTTAAAATGGCAGCTAGTTAGTTTTATGATCTAGTGAGCCAAAACCCATAGCTCTGGCTCAAGTTGGTTTGCTGAATTTGTTACTTCCTTTTATGCTACAGTTTTTAAAGGTTACTACCTTACCAAATAATGGGTCATTTTGCACAACAGTCAAAAAAAAAAAATCAAACATAAGCTTTTGGATGATCACGGCAATTTTAGTTATGCTGTGCTTTCATACAAAATTATTGTTAGGAGACATCCAAACATATACCTCAATTGTCCATTGCGGCTAGGCAGATGGTGGTAGAAGGGAGACCTGTCATTTAAATGAGGCACCGTTTTCATCAATATGCTCACTGGTTATGAAGCAAAGATAAGCTACATCTGAGTCATTACTTTCTGGCCTAGGATATAAAAAATGATGCATTAATCTATGTAGCTCCAAACTAGATCCTTTTTATAATTCTGTATGCTTACCTGAAAAAGCTGCATTGTGTCATTTATAATTGAGCCATGCAGAAAGATCAGACACAATCCTATTTATTTTCTTCAATTCTGAGCTCCATTTTACACAATGAATTCATAGGGAAGAGTGTAGATATGGGATTTTCATGAGGTTGTACTTCATTCAGGAAGCACGTGCTTTGAGAATTTACATATTCTGTATAATATTGTAAAAAAATGAAATTGCATTTGAGTCTATTTTTTCCAAATTCTATTTGTGCTTTGGTCCTAAAGAAAGACCACACAGAAGGCTCAGACATAATTTATATAGGATACACTGATTATTCCGTTTTGAAATCATGCTGCCAAATAATGACCTCACTTCATTGACTGTAGATAATTTTCCCATTACTCCTGCCTTGGGAACCTAGACTTTAAGAAATAATTGTTTATTCTGAAGTTGGCAGTTTTTATTTTTGGTTAAAAATTATTATGTATATGTATATACAATAAATATATAAAAATAATATATGTATGTTATACATATTAGATATATACACACATATATTTATCTTATCTTACCAATAAGGACAACAAATTCTTCTTTTGAGATATTAATGCTATCAGACCATTATCAAAACCAAACAGGAGTTATTGGCCAAAAGGAGTGTGCCCTGGCCTATACTAGACACAGCTGTAGTTCAGTTGGCCCAGCATCTAGGCCCCATCTGTAAGGCTTGGATGCTTGGTGACACTAGCCAGTCTGAAGCCTATTTAAAGAAGCTGAGAAAGCTAGACCGACAGATGGTGAAGCAATACAGTAATGAGGAAAATGTAGCTTATGTTGATTTCTTCTGCCTTCCAAGCGGGTGTTGCAACTACCAAGTAACACTCCATAATGGGCATCTATCACTCAGAGGCATGCAAACATTTGCGCTCATCCACAAAATATCAGTTAAGGTGTACATACATTTCACCATATGTAAACAGAACACAACATACGGCTAATACGACAATTAGCAATATGCATTGCCTACCGCAGTTACTAAGTGATTTTAATTCCATTGCTTAGCTCCTACCCCATTCCTCTCTCAAGGAGGTTTTGTTGTTTGTTTAGGTTTTGTTTTTTGGTTTTTGTGACTCAGCTTAAGTGAAACTAAAAGTATTAGAAATAATGGATTATATCCAATGCAGAGTAAATATTAAGATGACCTTCTTTTAGAGTATCCCCCATTCTTACAGAGTACCCTTCTTTCAGAGTAGCCCAAAGTACTTCTTTCAGAGTACCCCCAACAGGAGGAGGGAAGGAACCAAAGCAGGCCGGTGTGCTGGAGCCCAGGAAGTGAGGTCAGATCACTTCAAGGAGTTGGATTTAATCCCAACTGCTAGTAAAAGATGCTGATGATTTTGACTTGGGGGAAGGTATACCCTGACTTGATTTCCATTTTAAGGCTCTCCTTCTTCCACTTGCTGGGTAGAGAATCAGTTAAAGAAGATTAGAAAGCCAATGGCAAGAAAACAGATTAGGAGACTGCTGCATCTTACTGCGAAATGAAAACCCCAGCTCAGCGCTGAAATATCAAAACATCTGCAACATCACTGATAGGATGGGCAGACAGGACGGCACCAGCCACAGTTGCTGGCTCTCCGTGGCATGCCTCATTTCTTTATGAAGTTGCTTTTTGTGCCTTAAATCTCAGTGCCATTATGATTTATGACCACATGCAATCTTTTAAATTAAGATTTGTTTGATTGTCTGTTTCTATTAAGGTGACCATAATAGCAATATTCCTTTTCCAAACAAATATTTTGCAGAGCGCTGCAACTCAGAGTCTGTGTATGGATCATGACAGTGATTAATTTCTGTCGCTAAATTCTTTAGTTTCTATAACTAATTTAAGATAGCTGCCACTTTTTAATAACCAAAGGATATAAATCCAGTGGGGTATTTTTTTCCTAGGTAATTGATATAACATCTTCATATCAGTGACTATAAATTATGGCTCTGTTACCCCATTCTGTCACCCAGTAAGGCTTCTGAAAGTATGCACAACCCAGGCTGTGGCTGTGCTGTGGTGCATACAATTTTTCCTAAACAACAAATCATAGAAGCAAACACTGTCTAAACCAATAATTTACGTATGATTTCATTCAGTTGAATGAAAAACTCACTAGGCCTGCAATGCTGTTTTGTATACTGATTTGTTTTAAAGGCTAGTGTTAAACAAGTTAAAGAATTCACTCTCTTAGGTAGAACCAATATTAAGATTGGAAAGCGGAAATACCATTTACTTATTTTTTATTTTTTTATTTTTTTTTGAGACAGTCTTGCTCTGTCGCCCAGGCTGGAGTGCAGTGGGAGGATCTCAGCTCACTGCAAACTCCACCTCCCGGGTTTACGCCATTCTCCTGCCTCAGCCTCCCGAGTAGCCGGGACTACAGGCGCCCGTCACCTCACCCGGCTAGTTTTTTGTATTTTTTAGTAGAGACGGGGTTTCACCATGTTAGCCAGGATGGTCTCGATCTCCTGACCTCATCATCCACCTGTCTCCGCCTCCCAAAGTGCTGGGATTACAGGCATGAGCCACCGCACCCGGCCTACTTATTTTATTTGACCAAAAAAATTAAGTTTCCAAAATATCCTTAATTAGTAAGTAGAAAAATAAAATCCCTTAAAATTTCCAAGGATTAAAAAATTCCCAACTTTGATGACTAATTTCTCTAAGTGAGCGCAATTCCTCTCAGTGCATTTAAACATCGCTTCCCTAAACACATCCACAGACACCTATGACTCTTAAAGGGAATCTATTGCTATGATACGAACACCAGCAGAAAGCTGAAGTGCCAGAACTGATGCCAAAAGTATAAATGACTTTTGGATTAAACCAGTGTTGGCTTATATCTGACATAATTCTGTCTCTTAACCAAATAGAGTGGGAAGGGGTTCTAACTGGCCTCAAAATGGCATCCAAACTGCTCAGAAAGAATGAGGACATCTGTGAGTATTTATACTCATAAAAACATGGCAGTCCATTCTTAGATCAAGGAATCCCAGCTGCAAATGAATGAGGGTCCCTGAAATGATGTTGTCAACCCCTCTCAGCCACTGGCAGCACAGACACCTCTATAGTAGCACCCTGAATACTTACATATAACTGTAATTGATTACATTTAACTTTATATGATTTGTAGATCAATGATGACTGCATGTTTATGCAAAGTGTCTCTGTAAAGAAATGAGACTAATTTTCTTCTTGAATAATCTGTGAAGACAGAAGAGCAATCACATTGCAGCAAAAATCTATGGCAGCATGTTTCAACGAGCAGCAGCAGTATTTCCAAGTTCAGCCAGTCAACTGTCATATGCTAACAGCTGCAGTGAATATTGCTTTATGTCGGAACAAAAATGGGTGATCACTTAAAGTAAAAAATTAATGTGGAGTTCTACGTGATAAATCTTCAACATATCCACCTGACATGCTAAAATAAGCCTCTGGGAATGAAAGGATGTTGAAAGCCACAATTTTAATGCCAACAAACTTTTTTAAAAGGTTGTGGAAGATGTTTATATTGCTACATGACATGACTATCTGATCAGTCTCTGAGATTCATTCATAAAAATGGTGAAAACCTTAAAGATTTAGTTCATTTAATTAAGATACAAATGGTGGCTACAGACTCATACTAAAGGAAGGAACAAGTAACAGCATGAGCGCAGGGCTGATAAGGACATGAATGTCCATTCAGTGCAGCCTTCTCTATTTACAGATAAGGAATCTAAGACCAAAATCAAATGACTCCTAAACGGTAAAATTAAAATTGACTTGTTCTGAAAGTAACTATGTTGCTAGAAAAATTTCTACAAAACTTATGCTGTGCATTTTAGGTGACAAAAGAAAACATTCAGATAGATCATTTTCTTTCATCTTCCAAAAAAAGTAGCTTAAAAACCACTTTTTAAACATTTTTAATATTTCTTGTAACATAATCTAGATGCAAAATGCTTAATGTAGTTACTGGAAAACTCCAACACCCCCAGGATCCAAATCAAATTATGATTTGATTTGAACACCAAGATTTCTTTTCTGCTATCTGGTTTTGTTGAAGTAGTAAATCTTGATTTCTGTGTATGCTGCGTATTGTATTAATAGCCCAAATCAGTTTTAATATATCTCAAATACTTAAGGAATCTTATATGACACAAATACATTGACTAAGACTAATGGTGGTCTTCTTTATTACAGTAACTCTTTGACTGTAAACATTGTTTTTGTTTTTTTTTAAACCTGATGTTTAGCTTTCTGATTGTAGATCTCACTCATCAGACATGGCTACAAATGATTTTTGGTTATTTCCAAAATTCTGGCAAATGACATGCATTATCCTCCTTTGATAATACTAAAAAATGCAATATAGGTTCTAAAATGCTCTTGAGAAATGGCCTTGTTATTAGATAAGTTTATATTGTCTGTGCAAGGAGTCTATTTTGAAATGAAAAGCATTCATTTTTGAGATTAAAAATATTAGTTTTAGAAGTCAGTAACATAACATATTTTATAATTAAACGTCTTTATTTATATTAGCCCCCTTTTTACAGTTTAATTATGAACTCTGAAGAAGCACTGTATTTCCTCTTATGGCTCTCCATGGTCCCTGGCAAAATGAGATGTTCTGTATACAGCCTGCATTCAGTAAGAGTTGCTACAATGATCTTGAACTCCTCCAGGTTAAGTTCTATTCCCCAAATCTGGAACTGCATGAAATTAGTATCAGTAGTGGGAAAGTCTTGGCTTAAATACCACTGACCCAAGCAGGCCTTTTCCATAATGGAGGAAGTGAGGATAATATATCTGAATTGCACAGTTAGAAGATAATGGTTTGACTTTCATATCTGTACAGAAAATTCATTTTAGACAAGCAGTTTTACATTTTCCCACTTGTTAGAAAAAAAGAGACACATCAATATAAGTACCATTGACAGTGGTTGCCATATATGAGTACTTTTATGCTGAAGATTGCTTTTGTACTCCTTAACTATATTCTTGAACACTAAAAATACTGTACTAAAAAAGAAATTAAAAAGTAATACCATTACAATAGCCACACATAAAATTAAATACCTAAAAATTAACTTAGCCAAAGAAGTGGAAGATCTCTATAATGAAAACTATAAAACACCAACGAAAGAAATTGAAGAGAACACCAAAAAATAAAAAATACTCCATGTTCATGAATTGGAAGACTCAATACTGTTAAAATGTCCATACTACCCAAAGCAATCTACAGATTCAATGCAATCCCTATCAAAACACCAATGACATTCTTCAGAAATAGAAAAAAAAAATTCCTAAAATTTATGTGGAACCACAAAAGACCCAGGATAGCCAAAGTTATCCTAAGCAAAAAGAACGAAACTGGAGGAATCCCAGTACCTGACTTCAAATTAAACTACACAGCTATAGTAATCAAAACAGCATGGTACTGGCATAAAAATACACACATAGACCAATGGAACAGAATAGAGAACCCAGAAACAAACCCATACACTGACAATAAACTCATTTTTGATAAAGGTGCCCAGGACATATACCAGGGAAAAGACTGTCTCTTCAATAAATGGTGCTAGGAAAACTGAATATCCATATGCAGAAGAATGAAACTAGACCCCTATCTCTTATATACAAAAATCAAATCAAAATGGATTAAAGACTTAAATATAAGACCTCACACTATGGAACTAATACAAGAAATCATTGGGGAAAATCTCCAGGACATTGGTCTGGTCAAAGATTTCTTGAGGAATACTCCACAAGCACAGGCAACCAAAGCAAAAATGGACAAATGGGATCCCATCAAGTTAAAAAGCTTCTGCACAGCAAAGGATACAATCAAGAAAGTGAATAGATAACCACAGAATGGGAGAAAATATTTTCAAACTACCCATCTGACAAGGGATTAATATCCAGAATACATAAGAAGCTCAAAAAACTCTATAGGAAAAAATCTAATAATCTGATTGAAAAATGGGCAAAAGATTTGAGTACACATTTCTAAAAAAAAAAAAAAAAGAAAAAGAAAAAGACATACAAATGGCAAACAGGCACATAAAAAGTGCTCAACATCAATGAGAAATGCAAATCAAAACTATAATGAGGTATCATCTCACCCCAGTTAAAATGGCTTATATTCAAAAGACAAGCAACAATAAATGCTGGTGAGGATGTGGAGGAAAGGGAACACTGTTGATGGGAATATAAATGAGTACAGCCACTACGGAGAATAGTTTGGAGTTTCCTCAGAAACCTAAACACTGAGCTACCATATGACCCAGTAATCCCACTGCTGGGTATATACCCCAAAGAAAATAAATCAGTATATCGGAGAGATACCTATATTTTCATGTTTGTTGAAGCACTGTTTACAACACCTAATATCAGGAAGTATCCTGAGTGTCCATCAGCAGATGAGTAAAGAAAATGTGGTATATACACACAATGGAGTACTATTCAGCCATAAAAAGAAATAGATCCTGTCATTTGCAACAACGCGGATGGAACTGGAGATCATGATGTTAAGTGAAATTAGCCAGGCACAAAAAGACAAATATATGTTCTCACTTATGTGTGTGATCTAGAAATTAAAACTGTTGAACTCATGGACATAGAGAGTAGAAAGATGGTTACCAGAGGCTGGGAAGGATGGTGAGGGGCTGGGGGGAAAGTGGGGATGGTTAACAGGTACCAAAAAAGTAGTTAGAATGAATAGGACCTGTTATTTGATAGCACAACAGAGTGACTATAGTCAATCACAACTTAATTGTACATTTTAAAATGACTTAAAGAGTGTAATTGGGTTGTTTGAAACTCAAAAGATAAATACTTGAGGGAATGGATACCTACTCCATTCTCCATGATATGCTTATTTTACACTGCATGCCTGTATCAAGACACCTCATGTACCCCATAAAATATATACACCTACTATGTACCCACAAATGTTAATGTTGTACTAATGAGAATGAAATGAAATAAAATGAAAATATTGTACTAATGAGAGCAAAACAGTTACAACTATGAGTAGGGGCGTGTGTGTGTAGCGTTTTCCCATTCAATGTATGCCTGTGACATGATAAACACTGTATTAAGTCCAACAAATTCCTCTCCTCCTGGACAGGGCCTGCCTCCCATGAACTCTGCACTTCCCAGTGAATGCATGTTTAAATCATGGCTGCAGCAAAGGAAAGCAGCACTGGCTTCCTGAATGTCAGAATCAACACTGATAACAGTGTTAATATTGAAGCAAATGCATTGACTGTTATGTTTCTTTGTCAAAGTGAAATCGGTCATACTCCTTGTAAAATCATATGAAACAAGCATCACATTCCAATTCTGTTGTAGTCTGACAGTTTACTGCTCTAGGGCAGTAAGGCAAAAATAAATGCAGTCACCCACAAATTGCTTCCAATTGTATGAGAACTCCTTAAGTATACAGTAAGTAGCTCTAAAAGCAGAAATCTGGATTCCAAACAAATTCCAACATGCTTCAGATTGCTTCTAACATATTTCTTTTCGGAAAGGCTTAAGTGCAGAATGCTGAAATCACTAGTTAGCATAGCTTTCTGTATTCATTCCTGCCTTAACTGAGCCACCATGAGGTCAGATTCCATAAGTGTGCTATGAAAGGACCCTCTATGGTATCATCCTCAGTTCCAGAATATGTAAATATAATACAATTTCAGGGAAATATGACATAATTAGAGGCTATTATTATGCAGCCCTCCATGAGCCCTAATTTGCATGTTTCCAGTAAAAGTACACAGCTCACAGTGAGTAGACACAAACTGTCATTTTTTCAATACTATAATTATTACTTGCAAGCCTTAAAAAATATCTCTATCAATTCCAGAAAAGGGTTTACAGGAGATTACTGCAAATGACGATGGAATAATTAACAGTTCTTTCTACTTTCCAAAAATTTCCATTGTGGCAATATGTACATTGTAAATTTCATAAGTATATAAAACATGGATAAAAATTCATATTAATAGGTTTAAACTTCAAGAGTTAGAAAAATACCTAAGGGAGACTGAGAACTGGTATCAGTGAAAGATGACTGCATTATTTGAGACCTAGTGTTTCTCTGTTGTTTTTGATAAAGACAACAGTTTATTTTTAAAGGCAGAGGTGACACAAGTAAGATTTTGCACTTGTCAGAGGGACATACCAAGATTATAAATTCAGACTTCAAGAATAAGATGCTTATATCTTCCATTTTACCATAGAGATAATGAGGAATAATACTGACATATACATGTGCACAAAGATTCTCTGCTCTACAAATACATTCAATTTTATCAAAGAATTAAAAGCACTGGCTTTCTGAATGTCAGAATCAACACTGATAACAGTGTTAATATTGAAGCAAATGCTTAATATTATTAGCCAGGGATGTAACTGTTTTCAAGGTTCTGATAGAATGCTACAATGAGATATAATCAATTGATATTCAATATGTAATGAGAGTTTCTATTACTAGTTATTACTACCATATTACCAGATTTTTATATAATTATTTATGTACCATCTTCTATTTATTATATACATTTGTATTTCCTGTAAGTCAGTTCAGATCTCTTCTGAAAAAAGAATATTTCTACAAGCATTATCCTTTAATCCAATAAAAAGAGTAAACAAAGGTCCTAGGAAGAAGAAAGCTAGCGTCTCACCAGCAGAAACTCAACTCTTTTGCACCCAGTACAAGAACAGGCCTCAATCGTGTGATTAGTGTCATCTGGTTTGATCCATTTTTTTTTTATGGGGGTTAGTAATTTCATGTCTTTCGGGATATAAATTCCTGAAAAGTAAACATTTTCTCCAAACCCCTAGAGAGCTATGAGCCTTCGGCATGCATTAACTATAACCATCACTGACCGAACCCTATTTTGTGGTTGCAATAATTCTTTTGGATTCCTGTTGTAAACTCTTAGTGAATCTCTGTCATTCACTCCTTCACCAAGTGTTTGCTGAGGCTTACTATGTACCAGGAACTGTTCAAGGTGCTGAGGATACAAGAAAGCAACCAAATAGAGACACTTTCATTGCTTATGCTTTACTAGGGAGACAGATGGGGGGAAAAAACACTACAAATAAATAAACTATATAACATGTTAAATGGGTGAAAGATAAATGGCAAAAAAAAAAACAGGGAAAGAGGATAGGAAGTATTGTAGAGCAAACAGGAGTTGCAATTCCAACTCCAGCAACCAAAGAAGCCCTCACGAGAAAATAACATTTAAGAAAACATCTGAAGGATCTCACCAAGAGAGCTTTCCAAGAAGAAGAAATGGCCAGTGCAAAGGCCCTGAGATGGGACAAGTCTGGTGTGTTCCAGGAGCAGAAAGGAGGTGTGTCGCTGGAACCATGAGGTGGTCATCTGCCCAGCAGCAGCAGCACCCAGAACTCTGTCAGCAATGCAACTTCTCAGATCTACTTTGTCATAATCTAGGGCTGGGTGTGGAGTCCTGCCATCCATAGTGTTTTGTTTATTTGTTAGTTCGTTTTGAGATGGAGTCTTGCAGTGTCACCCAGGCTGCAGTGTAGTGGCCCAATCTCAGCTCACTGCAACCTTTGCCTCCCAGGTTCAAGCTATTCTCTTGCCTCAGCCTCCCAAGTAGCTGGGACTACATGCACGTGCCACTATGTCTGGCTAATTTTTGTATGTTTAGTGGAGATGGGGTTTCACTAGGTTGGCCAAGCTGGTCTCAAACTCCTGGCCTCTAGTGATCCATCACCTTGGCCTCCCAAAGTGCTGGGATTACAGGCGTGAGCCACTGTGCCGGGTCCAGTCATCTGTGTTTGAACAGCTGCCTTCCTTCTCCCATTATCCTGAGCCTCATCAAACTGTGAGAAGCCTGGTCTAAAGCAATGTGTGCAAGGGAGAGAGGTCACAGGAGAGGAAGAGAGAGAAGCAACGGATGCTTGCCTTTTTATTCTGAGGAAGAGAAGTCAGGAGACATGTGGCACTGGAACAAAAATAGATGAATATATAACGATACAAAAACATACATTAAATAATTAATTAAAAAAAAGAGTTACTAGGATAAATTGATAACATAATAACCCAGATTGGGAATATGGAGCCAACTAAGTGAAATACATTATTTTCAGGAAATTTTGTCCTATATTTGCATTCATCTAAAAAGATGCACATTTTCAATGACCTCACCTGTGATTTAAAGCAGATTTCATATGCTATTTTATGCATGTTGATATTTTGAGTCAAGCAATGGTTTTGCTTAAGACAATACCTACCTCTCAGTATGTTCAAATGTAAATTCTAACCAGGTAGAGACTGTGTTTTCTAGAAGTTCTGTAAAACACATAATTACATGTCTCCTACAGGAAAGTTCCCATATGTGCCAATAACTTTGACGTATTTTATTTTACATCATATAATAAACCAGTTTCTGGCTCATGAGGGGTGTGATATGCATTCAGCAGATAAGAAGAAAGAGGAAAGAAAATAATAAATGTATCAAAAGTCTGAATAACAACAATTTGTACAGTGATGAAAATAAGCAGGTTTTATTTAAGAAAAATCTAATTTCATTGCTTTATGTATATATACATGTAGAACCACACACATGTGTGCATAGACACATTACTTTAGTAATAGAACAGAATAAATCGCTATTCTATTTTTGGAGGTTACAATTTTCTTTACATTAATCTCGCCAAATGAATACCAAGATGCCCTCTTAACTCTTTTCTACCCTTTATCTTCAGTCAATATATCCTTTGAATGCAATTCAAGGTTCCTCTGGCTTTTTTGCCATTCACATCTATCATACACTCTAACCCGGTCATATTCCATCAAATGGTTTGGTATAAACTGCTTGAAATGATTCATATTCCTTTATTCATTCAACCGATATTTACTGAAAACTTAAAACATGACATCATCCCCAAAAAGAGTCCTCCATGCATTTATAGAATGATTTCTCTCCCAACAAATTATTCACTAACAGGCTTGGTGCGGCGGCTTATGCCTGTAATCCCAGCACTTTGGGAGGCCAAGGCAGGTGGATCACAAGGTCAGGAGTTCAAGACCAGTTTTGCCAACATGGTAAAACCCCATCTCTACTAAAAATACAAAAATTAGCCAGGTGTAGTGGTGGGCACCTGTAATCCCAGCTACTTGGGAGGCTGAGGCAGGAGAATTACTTGAAACCAGGAGGTGAAGGTTGCAGTGAGCCGAGATCGCACCACTGTACTTCAGCCTGGGCAACAGAGTAAGACTCTGTCTCAGAAAAACAAACAAACAAAAATATTCAGTAACAGATAACATTTCCTATCAAAAACTTGGGTAGCCAAAGAAAGTTACAATATAGAAGCCAAATAAATACATCTCAAGATGTCAGCAAGTAGAGGTTATTAGCATGAAAATATCATTAAATGTCATTAACCAAAATGCAACTTAGAGAGAAGGCCCTTAGCCTTTAGATCAACAAGAGTCAATAAATGGAGAGTACCTTAGTAGGCATCCATTGACTTAATTGTACTGCCAGATCAAACTACTGATTATCGGGGACATTCAGGTTGGTTCAACCCATATATAGGGTTGGTTCTATCCCTGGCTGAATGCTTCAGAAGTGAAATTTATAATAATGACCCAATGGCTGTTTGTATTAACTCTGGAATTTGCTTTTTTAGGTAATTACTGTCCATCTATGCAATGAACTTCAATAATATCAGCTGTCATCTTCCCCTTCCTTTCCTTCTCTTTTTCTCTCCCTTTTCCATACCTCCCTTTTTTCTCCCCAAGTGAAACTGTGGCCACACTGTCAAACCAGAAGAGGAACCAAAGAGGTGAAGGAGAACAATTAGTCTTTCTTTATTCTTTTCCCAAGGAAGTTTTCTCCATTGGATTGGCCTTATGAATAATAATGATGATAAAAATCACTTATGTAATACTTACCACCCATGTACTGCTCTAAGTATTTATATACAATAAGTCATTCAAACATTACAACCACCATATGGAGTGGCCACTATTACTATTTCCTTGGCACAGGTGAGGAAACTAAGGCACACAGAGTTTAAGTAACTTGCCCAAGGTCAGATAACTAGTTAGTGGTAGAATCTGATTCTAATCCCAATGATCTGTGCTCCTGAACAATGAATGTGCCACAGTCTGTCCCTTCCACCACACACATACCAAGAGACTGGTCTCCTTGAGTAAGGGACATCTTTTCCCCCATTACATAGTGGACTCCATTTCAAAGGCTCTTCCCAACCAGACTTTATCTGGTTTATCCCAATGATAAACCAGATTTATCATTGGGATAAATCTGCAATTTTTGAACACTTACCGTAGTGACAATATAATATTCTTAAGTAATTACATGTTGTATTCAACAGAGTTGGTGAAAAACTTTGGCTTGATGAGTGAGGTGTTATAAGATAAAACACTATTGCCTTCTAGATATGAAGAACAACTTGTCTATTGTGACTAAGCCAGAAGGGACAGAATTGTTCCCACCAACATGTAGGGAAAGATATATTTTCCAAAATCCAAGCAAGATTCCTTTGATCTTTGTCTTCTCGGAAAAAAAATTACTTTTGTAAACTTAATAGCTATTTGAAAATGATAGAAAATGGTATTAAAATTAATGGAAAATACTAAAGACAACCCACGCAGCAGCTACAGTAATTCAAGAAGGAATAGAACAGAGTTCCTACCTTCAAATGGCTGATAAATAAAAATAATAAAACAGGTTTATCAGCCTAGGGAACATGGTGAAACCCCATCTCTTCTAAAAAAAAAAAAAAAAAATTAGCCGGGCATGGTAGTGTGTGCCTGTGGTCCCAGCAACATGCGAAGCTGAGGTGGGAGGATTGCTTGAGCCAGGGAGGCAGAGGTTGCAGTGAACTGAGATTGTGCCACTGCACTCCAGCCTCAGTGACAGAGTGAGACCCCATCTCAAAAAACAAAAAGATGTTTAAAAAAATCATGGCATGGCAAAATTACTACAAGAATAGTATAAGTCAAAATTTAGAAGAGATCATATTCAATTGAGTGAAGTCAAAAGAGAGTTTGCCCCCATCTTCACCATCCCCATTTAATTCAGCATCAACCTTGTTGCCTTCATGCCCTGAACAACATCCTGCCCCTCCATTTGCAGCGCCAGTCCCTCAGGGCCTAGACCACTCACTTCAGCCTCACAGAACTTCCAGCCATGTTTTTCACTGTTGTCCTAGCAATCCCTGCGGGAGCATTTCCCAAAAAACATAGATAAGGAAACACCTCTTTTTCCTCATATTCAAATGTTGTAAGACAATGCTCACGTGTGCCACAGGGATTCTTTTCTTCCAGCAAACATCTCTGACCCATTCAACTACTTCCTAATTTCCAGACTTGACATCATCTTCAGTGTCAGCATCCCTCTAAAACACTGGTACCCAGAGAAGAGCAGGCCTTTCTTTTGACATGATATTTAACAGGCTGTGACTGTTACTGAACATGGTCCTTATGGGTAGATTGAGGGGGTGTGTTACTTGAACCCTTGAAATCCTGATAGAGTCACATGTGTTGCAGCCCATGACCTAGTCTCAACCCCATCATAAAGAAAATGAACCTACTTTTGGATGCCTTATTTTTGGCAAATCCAGGCTGCCGTCTAGTGACCCCTGCTTTACATTCTAGATGTAAATGTACATTAGATGTAAAGGTACATTAGTAAAATGTACTAGTCATTGATTCCAGGCTACCACTATGCACACTGAGTACCAACCCATAGTTTTTGAAATCCACCTCTGCCCACTTTTGGTTCATTAGACGTCTTCTAAGATCTTCCATGATAGTTTCTTGAAGACATCGGACTGGCTATGAAGACATATCTGTAAGCCTTTTCAGTATCGTTTGACCTCATTTAACTAAATTTGTGTGCTCTCTCACACTGCTTTCTCATCTTGGACTTCCACTTTAACTCTAATTATTTTGGTATTTCTAGTCTACAGATTATTCTCCTTGACGAAGTATGTGAAAGTGAAATGGAAAGTAAGTGCCATAAAATATGTAAACTTGAACCACTAAGGCTTTAGAAATAATCTAGCATGGATGTGTGCAATCAACACACAACGGAGGAAGTCCCAGGTCAAGGAAGTCCCAGGTCACTTCACCTACACTGTTTTACTCATTCACAGCCATCCCTGAATACAGGACACCAAGGCCTCAGGGAGTCTGAGCAGCCTAGGAGACAGCTTCAAATTTTTCACTCCACTCAAAAGAGGAGGAAGGCGGGGAGGCAATCATGAAAGACACAGTTCTAAACATTCATTCTGTGCCTAGCACTGAGGATCCAGAGGAGTGAGCTTCTTGGTCTGATCCCTTCAAGGGTCTCTGTCTTCAAACTACTCATTATCACAACCATCCAGTGAAATAGGGACAGAAATAGTAATTTTTACAGGCGAATTGAAGCTCAGAAAAAGAAAGTAATTTGCTGGCTGGATATGGTGCCTCACGCCTGTAATCCCAGCACTCTGGGAGGCCGAAGTGGGCAGATGACTTGAGGCCAGGAGTTTGAGCCCAGCCTGGCCAACATAGTGAAACCCTGTCTCTACTAAAAATACCAAAATTAGCCGGGTGTGGTGGCACATGCCTGTAATAAGCCTGTGAGGTGGAGGCTGTGGTAAGCCTTGTTTCTATCACCATACTCCAGCCTGGGTGACAGAGGGAAATCCTGGTTAAAAAAACAAAAAGAAAGAAAGTAACTTTCCCAGAGGCACACAGCTAGTACAGGAGCTTTTCACAATGCCTGGCCTACTCTCCTAAATCACTAGAGAGACACAAGGTGGGTGTAATTAACATGTAATGCACGTGGACAGTGTGCACTTTGTAAAAACACTGTTTGTGAGAATGGCACTCTCCTGGTTTGGACTCTGGATGGACAGCATTTGTCTGATGCAGACATCTATCCCCTCTGGAAGACAGACTGCTGAAGAGCAAAGATCGGGCCCATATTATCATCTGTTAAATGGGTATAATAATTGGACCTAACTCATCAAGTTGTTGTAAAGATTGACATAATTCATCTAAAGCACTCTCTAAATACCAGATATCATTATTAAGAACTCTGGTAATAGTTTTTCCAGTACGGATATTTTTTCTTTTTTTCCATTAAATTTATTTTACTATGGGAATTTTCAAACATATAGAAAAGTATCATAGAAAGAATGGCAGACTAAATCTTCACATACTCATCTCCCAGCTTCAATATTTGACACTCATAAACAATCTTATTTCATCTGTAGTCACACACAGTTATTTTGATCAAATTCTAGGCATAATTTCATTTGTAAATATCTGTGTATATCTCTCTAAAATAGAGGAATTTTGTTTTTAAAAATCATAAGAATACTATTATCACACTTAAAAATTTTAATGGTAACTGCTTGATATTATCAAATACATAATTGATGCCTCTATTTCTCTACCATCTTATAATTGTTCTTGTTACAGTTTAGTTACAGTAGGATCCAAGTAAGCCTCACACCCAGTGATTGCTGGGTCTCTTTTATGTATTTTACTTACTTACTTATTTATTTATGCGCTCTCACTCTGTTGCCCAGGCTGGAGTGCAGTGGTGCGATCTCAGCTCACAGAAACCTCCTCTTTCCAGGTTCAAGTGATTCTCCTGCCTCAGCCTCCCAAGCAGCAGGGATTACAGGCATGTGCCACCACACCCAGCTAAATTTTGTATTCTTAGTAGAGACGGGGTTTCACCATGTTGGCCAGGCTGGTCTCGAACTCCTGACCTCAGGTGTTTTGCCCGCCTTGGTCTCCCAAAGTGCTGGGATTACAGGCATGAGCCACTGCACCCAGCCTGGGTCTCTTTTAATCCATAGCCTTCCCCTTTTCCTTCCTTGTTTCTCCCTGATAGATTTTTTGGTTGAAGAAACGAGGTCATTTGTTTTCATTGATATAATTTCCCAGAGAATCCTGTGAGCTATATAAAAATCATTTCTCTTTCAGTATAAGCAATTCTACTTTCCTCTCTTTAGCTCAAGAGTAATTTTCTGCTTATCATTTGTTACACTTTTATCCTCATATAAAAAATTTACTTGAGAAATAATTATATTTATTTTACTTAGATAAGTATGTATTTAGTATTTACTATGCCTCAGGAACTATTCTCATTTCTTCACAAATATTAGTTCATTTAATTACCATAATAATATCTTCTTTTTATAGATGTGATGTCTAAGACTCAGAGAGGTTAAGTAACTTACCTAAGGTCACACAGCTAGTAAATAGGCAGACAGCTCTATTGAGAAACTAAGATTGAAAGAATATTAAATGTTCACTTGATCTAACCATTTTTTGCAGTCAGTGCTGTACAGCTGAAAAGGCACTAGACTTGGGTTTTGAGTCTGACTATTCCATATATGGACTAGTCACGTGACTAGTTATGTGACTCTGAGCAGGGTACTAAGCCTCTCTGCTTTCTTGATATACAGTGAGCATTTATTTTTTTTTTTTATTTTTTTTTTTGAGACGGAGTCTCGCTCTGCCGCCCAGGCTGGAGTGCAGTGGCCGGGTCTCAGCTCACTGCAAGCTCCGCCTCCTGGGTTCACGCCATTCTCCTGCCTCAGCCTCCCAAGCAGCTGGGACTACAGGCGCCCGCCATGTCGCCCGGCTAGTTTTTTGTATTTTTTAGTAGAGACGGGGTTTCACCATGTTAGCCAGGATGGTCACGATCTCCTGACCTCGTGATCCGCCCGTCTCGGCCTCCCAAAGTGCTGGGATTACAGGCTTGAGCCACCGCGCCCGGCCACAGTGAGCATTTAATAAACACTAAACATGAACCCCACCCAGACAGCCATTTCAAGGGCTAACTGTGAAATCCCTTTTTATAAATTTCACCTTATAATAAACCACACCAGTTAAGAATGCAGTAGACAGACTCTATTAAGTCCCAAATCTTTGGGCAGTTTTTCTCCAGCATTCAGTCATGAATATTACTTATGAATTAACAAACATTTACTAAGCGGGGACTCTGAGTCACAACTAAATTGCCTATTGTGAATTAATTGCAGGATGGGTTAACTGGATTAATTAAAGAGACAACAATTGTCATCTGATAAAAATACATAAAATATTGTGTTAAAACAGTCGAGAGATGAAAAAGCAGACAATCAATATCAGTTAAAATTATGTACATTTGCTTCAAATAAAATGATTGAACTTTAGAAGATACATTTCCTATTTAATATATTTAATACAAACAATTTATAGTATGCAAATAGTTGAGGAGTAGTTAAATAGACTGGATTAAAGTTAAACCATAACC
The DNA here is from genome assembly GCF_009764315.1 of Trachypithecus francoisi. Taxonomy (NCBI): domain Eukaryota; kingdom Metazoa; phylum Chordata; class Mammalia; order Primates; family Cercopithecidae; genus Trachypithecus; species Trachypithecus francoisi. Next base: position 68,007,561 of record NW_022681460.1, read on the forward strand.
CCAAACTCAGGTACAAACTTATTATTGATCTTATTGAGCTTGGGTGTTAGCATTCCCAGAACAATTATCTCTAATAAATTGAAGTATGTGCTCAGATTACTTTCATAAATTGATGGGTTGTCAAAATAATGGAATATATGATGTTCTTTAAAAATTCCCTTCAAATTTATACAGTAATACGGCAACTTAAAGAACAGCCACCTTCTTCTACCTCCACATTTTAAGATTTATTTCAAATACACTTTCACATATAAAGAGAGCACCACACAGTGATAGCCTCTACGTACAACAAGTAAAATTAATCATTTATTGTTTTTCTACTTGTACTTTTTCTTTAGGAAAATAATAAATAAGAAGTTAATTCCTTCCTGAAGAGGGAAAATCATTTTTAGTTGCTCATTTGTCCTTTAAAAAATCCTGCAAAGGTGATCAAGGAGAAACCTCATTATCTTGATCTTCTGGAAGCCTCTGTTACATTCCAGTGTCCAACTGTCCAACTTCATTAGTTCTTAACTGGATAGAGTACTGCCCCCATCAGCCCATGGAAAAAGGCAAACACCTCCTTCAGAGTCCACCTAATGCTTTCTCAGATAAATAAGCATGAAGAAAAGTCAAAGTCCATTCTAGCTCTAAAATAAGGAATGAAATGTTTTCCTGATATGAGTTTTTTGTTTTCATCTGATAATAATTTTACATATCATAGAAACTACATGGTACGTATATCCCACCAGGATAGCCCCAGGATAATTTTCTTAAAACATGCAGGTCACGTGAAGATTATTATTGGTTATTTCTGCAGTACAAGGCAAAGAATCATTTCAATTCAACAATCAAACACCCAAAGTGACCCAGAGGCCCACAGCAGGCAACTTCTACTGCACCTAAAGGAAAAAAAGCACTCACACATACACACACACACACACACACTAGTGAACATGCTCAGGGCAAAAGACCACTTAGGCCAGACAAAACCAGCCTGCAACTGTTTCATAATACTATCACAATTTTGTTATTACATTTTTGCATATATAAAACTCATATTTTTTTTTAAAAGGACATTCATGACACAAACAGGCCACGGTCACTGACTAAAATAATTTCTCAGGTTTTAGATATTTCAACAATATTGTCAGTCTTTGCATGTTGAATATGGGTTGCAAACTAGAGATCGTGAAACTTTTTTATTTATTTCTTATATAAACACAGAGAGGGGAAATAGACATGGGTGGGACCTAGTTTTGAGGTGCCTAATAAGAACACTTCTAAACCTCTTCAAAGAAATGGCAGCATTATGAGCTTTGAAAATGTGAAAGAAAAGAGCAGAGAAGGAAGGCCCCATGCACACACACCCAAAGAAGAATTGTGTTTCATGGTAACACACTACCCTCAGGTTCAGACCACACTCAACCTGTTTTTCCATATATGCAAGGTTCTTCACCACTTTCCCTTCTGTGGGGTTGTGATCAGAAGCCCTGTACTGTTCCTACCCTTGGACATGGTGCACGGGATACCTGCCAACAACACATATGAGCTTCATCATGGACAGAAAACACACTCGTCATTCAAAACCAACATTCACAGGAAAGCACCATTTCTGTTTGCCTTTTTATGTTAATCCTCATGCAACGTATTCTGAAAACAGATACACTTCAACAGTTCAGAATACGCTAGTACTAATAAAACCAACATGTTACATGCTGAAGTAATTGCTCAATTCAGTAAAACCCTTAGACCCCCGGCAAACAAATGTGAAATTCAAGAAAATTTTGAATGATTAGTCAAAGACTTTTGTCTTTGTTTATCAAAGACCCCTAGGGCAACAAAGAACCCTGGGAGAGGGTGGCTGGTCCAAGGGTCATTGTATGTCAGCGGCGTCAGGGACAGTCTGGAGACTCCCAGCAAAGAAAAACGTCTCCCCTGGGGAGCCCATTCTTGGGTTTCTCAAACCCCTGGTTTGAAAAGCAAGGTTTCATCTCTTTACCTCTAGTAGATCTAATATCCATATGTCTTACTGTAAAACCAGGACTTTGACTTGCCTTTCAAGAAGCACCTGAGACACAGTACCAGAGACACCATTTCACGGTGAATACTTGAATGTATACCTTAAGAAAAAAGTCTCTTGTTTTTAAAATTAAACAGCACATTTAACACAGTCAATTTTGAAACCCAGCCTGTGCATTAAGGTCATGTCAGATTTCTCCTAGTAATGCCAACTGCTTTGGCAGTTAACTAGGAAACAACAACACAGAGGATTGATCAGAAGTTAAGGAAACCTCATGTGTATGTTTAGCCTTGATGCTAAAAATTCCCATATAGACAGGCAGGGTCAAACAGCACATTACGCAATTCATTTAATCTTGTTTACTTATTTATATATTCATATTTCTTTTATTTAAAAAATTCAACTAGGTGCTTAGGGAAAAAGGAGCGTTTTAAGAATGGCCTAGTTTTTCTTGCTTTCATTTGTACATCTGATAATACATTCTGAAGCAAGAGTTGCATTCCAGAAAGGTGAAGGAATAGTATGGCAAGGTTAGGCCTGTCTGATCTGTGATCCAAAAATGTCAGCCCATTGTGCCACAAAGAGGGAGTGGAGGCACATGTCTTCACTGAAAGGAAGTTCCGTTTTAGCTAAAATGAAGCATCTGTTCACATTGGAATCCTATGCGTAGGTAACTTGTAGTGAAATTCAGGTTTAAGATAAAGAAAGAAATGTAGTGGGAAATCAATTCAAACACAGCCTAAAGCTCACCTGGCCTAGTGTTATCTTCAGAAAGGCACTTTTACATTTCATAGGAACGTTTTTCAAATTACTCATGTGTAGCTCTCACCTCTAGATATCTGAGCAGTAGAGAACCATCCCATTGTTCCTGATGCATGTCTCAGGGTAGCTTACTTATTCTAAAGAGGCAGCACTGCATGACAAACGAAAAGTTTAAAATGAAGCAAGTCATAATGTAATAAATCTAAATACTTTGAACTAATATAATAATGGATAATGTGAATAATTTAAAATAGTATAAATGGTCAGGTATGATGGCTCATGCCTGTAATCCCAGCACTTTGGGAGGCTGAGACAGGCAGATCACGAGGTCAGGAGTTAGAGATCAGCCTGGTCAACATGGTGAAACTCCGTCTCTACTAAAAATACAAAAATTGGCAGGCGTGGTGGCATGAGCCTGTAGTCTCAGCTATTTGGGAGGCTGAGACAGGAGAACTGCTTGAACCTGGGAGGCAGAGGTTGCAGTGAACTGATATTGTGCCACTGCACTCCAGCCTGGGTGACAGAGCAAGACTCCATCTCAGAAAAATAAAATAAAATAGAAAATAAAAATAAAATAAAAAAGTATAAATAATTTAAAATAATGTATCTAATTAATGTGAATAACTAATATAAATAACTGCGTATTCAAAAATGACTTTGCATCTATTTGACTAGTAAATCAACGATTTTCTCTTTTTCTAGAAAAAAGAATGACAGTACTACAAATCTCTGCCCATTGATCTAAAAAATTGGTACTATTTTTGTTTTTGTTTTGAGACAGGGTCTCACTCTGTGTCCCAGGCTGGAGTGCAGTGGTGAGATCTCTGATCATTGCAGCCTTGAACTCCTGGCTTAGGCAATCTTCCCACCTCAGCTTCCCAAGTAGCTGGGACTACAGGCGCCACTATGCCTGGCTAATTATGTTTTTATTTTCGGTAGAAATGAAGTCTCACTATGTTACCCGGCTGATCTCAAACTCCTGGGCTCAAATGATCCTCCGACCTGGGCCTCCCAAAGTGCTAGGATTACAGGTGTGAGCCACTGTGCTTGGCCAAAAATTGATACTATTTATAGTTTATTAAGTCAGTTTCTATTCAAATATTCTTTGGCAAAAAATAAAACTAGGATCCAGGGCTTTAGTAGCGCAGAGCCACTCAAGGTTTGGATTCGTGCATGTTTGACTAGGTTCAAGGAAAACAGAACTAGAAACACTGCCCTGCTCTGTCTGAAGGGAAACCTGCCTTGATTACTATGATGCTTTTTCCTAAACACCATCCTAGACAGGCAGAGCTTTTAAATGGTCAGGTGATCTCCCGAGGAAACCACTGATGAAACCACCGAGGATCTCAGTTTGCCCCTCCGGGTTTTCTCACGGGCTCCAGGCTGACTTTGTAACTCTCTTAAACTGGCAGGTGGCCCACAGGATGTGGGCGGGGGTGTGTGGTGTGCTTTTCATAGTATGTCAAGGAAAAGGTTTTGAATTATTTCCCAGAAATTCAAAATCAAGAGACTTCACATATAAATATCCAGATTAATGGCTTCTCTTTAAAACTTGGAAGTTTTACTAACTGTGGGCAGTCAGCCACAGTCAGGGGTGGCCGGACAGGTCTCTGTGCTCAGTTTATGGTTTTTCATCCCAGGCATTACCTTGTTTGAGCCTTGTGAACTCTTAGGTTGTAAAACTTGCAGATAGACATCTGGATGCATTTTTCAGGCCCCTATGTCAATTACTCCACCCTCTGCTATGAAAATATTCAAAACTACAATCACTAATTTATATAAAATATTTAGAATAACAAGCTCATACTGAAGCCAAGTACTCCAGCCTCAACATGCATTTGAAAACATTTTTCTCCTTTCTTGCTTTCAACCTTGAAACATACTTTGAAACTCTTAATTTCTCCCTTTCACACCAGGAACTTCTGCACACAGTGCTTGCTTATCTAATTATGTGCTTGCTTAGAAATTCCAGAGACCAATTTTGAAACGAAACAGGTAAAGAGACCAAGCTGCAGAATCCTCCCACTTAGGAGGAGTATGAATAGTTAGCCCACCACTATCCAGCCCAAGTCAGGATGACACCAACCCAACAGGCAATTACTCAAAATAAACATTGGAACTAGACATGCAGACCTGCGCCTTCCTGCACCACTACCATATATTTCCCATACCTTTTCCTGCTAAAACCCCTTCACTCATCCCAAAAGGCAGAGATGGTTTCTTTGAGGCAGAAGCCCGACCATCTCCCATCTGCTAGCATTTGATCAATGAAGTTGCCTTCCTTTCCTTTCATCATGCCTTGCTTCTCGTGTTTTCGGTCTCTGAGTGGTGAGCAGCTGAACTGTAGCTGGTTACAATAATAAAATCTCAAAAGATCTTAGCTATTATTATTTTGATGATATCATAACCGCTCTTTCTTTATCCTCCTTAACTTATACATTCCTTTCTGTATGCTTTTCTTTTTTGTCTTCCGGAGACTAGATTAGGAAATAACCAATGTCCTGGCATGTTCAGAAAACGTAAGTATACACATTTATATACACTGTAAGACTGAAATTTGAAAGGTGTGCGTGTGTATGTAATATATATATATAAAAAACATGGGAGAGGCTGGCTGGGAGACTTGGGATGTTTAATACTCCATTCTATTCCAGCCCAGGGGCAAAAAAAGCCCTCAATCTTTGTTTCCTTTCCAAGCCTATCCTTTGTGGTACTTTAAACATCTTTTCCAGGATTACTCTTATTTTAAAACTTCAGCTCTAAGGACATGCACTGAAACAAATAACTTAAATGGATCACTGTCCCAAAAGGAGGACATGCTTTTTATTTGGATGTGCCATCATACAAACACTGCCTTCAGTATTCTGGCAAAACAATACACAATGGGGGCAAAATAATGTGTCCAAAGAAATGTCAATACATCTTCTTATAGTCATCCTGCAGTAGCATGGGATTGAGATGATTAAATTCAAAGCTCCAATAAACAGCACGCAAATTACTTCTTGAAGGGAGCAGCATAATAATACCTGGAGTGTAAAAAGAGGAAATGAAGTTTAATTAAGTGTTGCCCAGTGAAATCATACTGAAAAAGCACAGTGAAGGGGGAACTGAAAACTCACCCTTCCCGAGGACGGGAGGGACATGCTGTCAAGTATAAAAGACCTTGATTAAAAAAATACATTACTATATATGTATATGTAGTATAACACATATGTAACATATAATACACTATAATGTATATAATATACATAATGTGCATGCATATAATATACATGCATTGCAAAGTTAACCCAATCATAAATCAATCTCCAAATCAATCTCCTCATTTTCATTTGTACTGAAATGTTGATTTATCTTTGTTTTTTAATAACATACTATATTCATAAAGAAGTCAAAGCCCAAATAAGACTGGTCATTCTGTAGTTAATATGAATAAATATAAATACCTGCAAACACATCTTGTATTAATCTGTTGGCAATATAAAATCAAAGTTTAAGAACAGGCCCCAGATTAAAATTTGTATCTTCAAGGGATATATCATGGCCCCTTGAAGAATGAAAACTAAGTCATAGAAGAGAAATCCAGTTTTGAGACTAAATGCTAAGACACATGCTTAAAGATTCGTTTTTGCATATAATATACTTAGCTTTTCCTTGGTCAAAATACGAAAATTTCAGCCTCTCTGAAACGCCCTTGTGAGCTATCATCCCCAATGCCCAAGCCCATCAGAATATGCTCTCAAGAAAGTCTACGTAAATAGTTGGTACATGAATATAGTAATCTCTTGCTTCCCTGTGCCCATCTAAGTCCATATGTTTACTCTCCTGAGTTACACTGCACTTAGTAGCTATTCAATGAATGTAGGCTGTTGAAATAATCTGTATAAGTTATATATAATTGTACAAATTATCATTATGGAAAGCAAGACTTTTCTCGATTTATGATATTTCAAACATTACCTATCAAACTAAGGAGAAAGCTTTAGATAGTATTTTAAAGAAAAGAAAGGATGTAAAATGGCTATCATTTCTTGAGAACTTATTATTGTTATACTAATAATTACAGGGAACACTTCACACATAACACATACTATGTGCCAGGCATCGTTCTTTGTACCTTACATTATCGACTCATTTAGTCTGTGCAACAACATTGAACGAGATTGATAATACTACTATCTTTGCTTCACTGATGAGGAAACAGAGACACACAAACGTTGCATAACCTGCCTGATGTCACACTGCTAGTAGGCGGCAGAGCCTAGATTTGGAGACAGCCAATCTGGCTCCAGTCTCTTAACTGTGCCAAGTATTATGGTAGGATCTTAATACACATGATATCATTAATCCTCACAGCTACCCACCTAGACATATAATATTAGTCACATATTACAGATGAGAAAAGAGCCTTTAAAATGATGCTCAAGGTTGCACTGCTAAGGAGCAGGCTTTGAAGCTAGGATCTGAAGCCAAACTTGTCTAAATCCAGAGCTGACACACTTTCCACTTAATTGTAGTACTCCTTGAACATATGAAAACAGATAAGGAAGTTTCAAGCTTGAAAAACACATCAACCATCTGGTTTTTCTAGAAAATATATCAAGTCTACAATGGTGACTCTGGATTTACAGATAATTGCCTGTCTTAAAATCCCAGTGAAACTTCCTCCTTGAATGGAAAAGAACAGACTGATATAAAAAAAAAAATGTAAAGTAGATGATACAATCTCTGAAACTTTAAAAACTTCATACTATTCCTTGAATTTTGATTAAATCAGAGATATATCAGTCAATTACATCTAGCACATTTAGTTCCTATTCAGAAATCTCATCATCTTCACCCTTGATTACAGATCCTTTCCCTCTTTCTCTTGAAGCCAAGAGGTCATAGTTACAATTCATTAGCAATACTTAAGGCTTTTTAGATGGGTTCTCAGACTACCGTAGTTATATTACAGTGAGCAGTAATAGGAATCAGGCATCTCTTCACACAAAAAAAGTCATTTCCGATAACAATCAAAGCCATAATAAAAAGCTCTTTTCTAACATCCTATGCCATTATAATAGCTGTCTTTGACAACTAAATACCAAGTAATCAAAACAAATGTTAATTAGCACCCAGCATTTACCATTCATAGAGACAGGCCATCATCCATTAATTATCAGACCAATAACAGAGTATTGATCACAATTTGTCAACTTGGAAATAACTGAAATCAGTAAAAGAAGAAGAGAATCTTTCCATAAACAATAGGCTTTCAGTTCAGAAGCACTTAACCAGCTCTTCTATTATATATTACTCCTCTCATCAATAAATGCTTTTCATATAATTGTCTCTCTCTTGATTGTGCTGGCTTTTTAAAACAAAAATTATGTGGTTTAGTGAGAAGATATGAGGCACATATATCATTTTGGCAGCCAATATCAAGTCATGATGGAATTAAGAGTCAATACCTTGCAGAATTCATAAAATTAGCGCTTCTAGCCTAGGTGCCTTAGCTTAAAACACCATTCGTTCACTTGCATTTCTCAACCATTTAAACAACATTGACTGAGTATCTATGTGTGCCTTCTAAATACGGATTTAATTATCCAGATATTTGATTTGTGTTCTAAATCTTTTTTTTTTAGACAAAGTCTCGCTCTGTCACCCGGGTTAGAGTGCAGTGGTGCAATCTCGGCTCACTGCAAACTCCACCTTCTGAGTTTCCGCCATTCTCCTGGCTCAGCCTCCTGAGTAGCTGGGACTACAGGCGCCCGCCACCATGCCTGGCTTATTTTTTGTATTTTTAGTAGAGACGGAGTTTCACTGTGTTAGCCATGATGGTCTGGATCTCCTGAACTCCTGATCCGCCCGCCTCGGCCTCCCAAAGTGCTAGGAATACAGGCTTGAGCTACCGCACCCCACCTAAATCTTAACAGTCAATGCAAAGATACATAAAGCAGACGTCTTCACAGAAAGAGGCAAAAACACACTATCCGCTTTGTCTTAGATCCCTGAGTCAATGCAAAGTCAGTTTTCAATCTAAAGAAAAAACAACCGGCTTTACAGGAATCGGAAACAGAGACCTTAAAATGTGATCCTTCCTCACTAATCATTTCTTCCAAAACCTTCATAATAATTTTACAAAGAAATGCAACACATAAAAACGAAAACCACTTAAGGGATGGAATTATGACCAAATCCACTCTTACATAAATAAGCTATCATGATGCTTAACAGAGTTCTCCAATTATCCCAACATAAACATTTTATGTCATAAGGAAAAACTTATGTTATAGGGAAAAATAACAAAGTTTTAGTTGTGAATATGAGTTAAGATAAAATGGAAAGGCCTAATTTTTCCTTATTTCAGATCCTGTCCATTTTGGACAGAGAAAACAGGGCAGGATTCGTTCCAATTCTGAGGAACTGAAAATTGACTCAACTCATACTTAACATTGTCCGAGGGAATGGTGCTTTTCCAGCTGCAGGGACAGGCCAAGTGTTTTAACTCTGCAAAAATCTCAGCGGCTCACCTTAATACTGGCTTTAAAACAGCTTTTCTGTGATAACCATATGTGCCCATTTTCTACCTGAAGAATTTCCATAATTTTAAATCCCAGAAAAACATGAATCATAGTGGGGATTCAAATATAACATTTAGTATAGCAATTCTTGGATAAGGGAGGAGAGAATAAAGTAATTGCAATGGTTATCAAAGTTCTACCTGGAGAATTAGATGGCTAAATGGATTACCCCTTGACTTTTCACCCTGAGACTATAGTTGGATTCAAGTCCTAACTGCAGTGACTAAAAAATCATTCTGACCACTGATGTGAGAAAGGCCTGAAGTGAAATTAGAATAGTGGTCTCAGTCCAGTTGTTTCGGTGCCGTATTTCCAAATCCCCAAACCACAGCAAACCTGTATTCCCTGCAGAAAAAGCACACAAAACCCACATTTCCAGGAAAGAAAAGGGTCAAAGAACAAAAAACTGCTATTAATAAACTATAAATCAAACAAATAAACTACCCAAGTAAAATCCTGCTACTAAACAAACATTACATTGGAAAAAAAAGAAACCTGGCTATTTAATCATTGGCATCCCTTCAAACTTGATGCTGTTCAATTATTGCTTTTGTTATGACCTACTTTATGCTAATCCAGGAAAAAGGTAAATTTGCTCAGGTATTTAAACAAAAATATTTTCATTTTCAAGTGAATTCAAGTATAAAAGAAATGAAAGCTAGAAATGTCAAAATGTAGGCAGCATGATAGACCTAACTAGGAATGAAATGGAATCAGTTGACACCCAAAGAAATACACAAAAGCTTCCAGTGGTGCTCAGTCCCTTCTTAAATGAAGGAGTTAACAGACCTAGCATGTTTCAAGAAAAACAACCTGTTAAATTACAATTTACAACCAGCTCTGTGTATCATTTAGAGTGAATAATTCATTTGTGCCTTAAATTTTTTCTCTGTGTCTGATTTAAAACACTGCTTCTAACAACAGGTGCTTATCCCTGTAAATTACTCTTCTAATTCTGTTGGATAATGGCTGATTACAAGCACAGGAGAAGAGAAAGATGTTGGGGTGTTTATGTCAGAGCCAGCTATCCTCTAACAAGATTCCAAAAACAAATACCCTTGAAAAAATGGTATTACACCAGGGAAAACAAGACCCATGCCATCAAAAACAAATCTGAAACCCAGCCAAATAACATCATATTCATTTTTCATAGTAGATTATATGCATTGTTCCTGCCTCTTCATTTCTAGATGTATGAGCAGACCAAGCTCTCACCTTGATATAATTCTTGTGTTTCCCATAGACTTACATAAGAATTCAAGCTTTATATAAAGTGACAGCAATTAAACCAATAACTCCTATTTTCTGCACATGATATTATTGGTTTCTCTATTTCAACTTCCGTATTTGATTTAATGAAATTAGAAAATTATTAGGAAACCTCAAACACTAAATCATAGCAGTAATATAAGAGAGAAATTGCAAAACTAGTTGAAATGCCCTGTATATGAGGAAGATTTTCAAGTATTGCTCCTTTCAAGATGCCTGATTAGGAGGCTACGATTGCAATCACTAATTCTTTTCTCAAGGGTCACACAATTGTTCAGAAGGCCTAGAAATTGTAATTACAAAGCAAAAAGAGAGATGCTGGCTGGCTGGCTGGCTGGCTGATGGTCCTTTTTCTGAAATCCAATCCTCTTTTAAAGTACACTGCATTCCAGTAATTGCTTTTCATCAGTCCTCCATTTAATAGTAATATTTTACGATTTTGCATTTTCATTGAAAAATCCCATTAGTCTACAAATTATTTAGTTGTGTAAGTTTTCCAGTCATCAAAAGTCTTGTTTTCTACATCCAAACCTCAGAATTTCTACAATTTTAGAAATAGTATAGTCAATCTGTTTCCTTGGCAGCCACATGTTTACTTTTAAGTGCACAGGTCTTGCCTCTTAACATGCTGCTGACACAATTCCTCACCTTTGACAGACTTTTGCTCCACAAATACAGAAAGTGAATGAATGACAAGCCACTCTAAATTGTTGGTTGCTTTACTATTGGAGCTAAAAAGTGATGATTAAAATAATGGAAGGGAAGGAGGGAGGGAGGGAGGTTGCATTCAGGATTTATTTATTTATTTATTTATTTTTTTGTAGTGGCCAGAGGAGAAAAGAGAGGGTAAAGTGTTAACAGTAATTCTAAACAGATTATTCACTGGGAAACTAAATAATGGAGAGTTTAGGGAGATAGAGGGTACAGAGTACAGAGAATATACAATAAAAGAAATAGATTTTCAAAGGTTATGGCTGTGCATTGTTTTCCTCAGCTACTAAAAGAAAATTAGGTTAGTTTTTTCCATCACAGCAGCCCATGAGCATTCCTCTCTGAGTTAATAGGTTATAATGAACCCAGAAGCATTGCTATATATATTAACCTTCCAAGAATTTCTCTGCATTCTATGTTCTTCTGACTGATGTATGTTTCAGCCCTGGATATGGGCTATGCTGTCATGCAGCAGCACTCACCTGTGACACTGTCATCATAAAAACATCACTTTAGGCCGGGCGCGGTGGCTCAAGCCTGTAATCCCAGCACTTTGGGAGGCCGAGACGGGCGGATCACGAGGTCAGGAGGTCGAGACCATCCTGGCTAATACGGTGAAACCCTGTCTCTACTTAAAAATACAAAAAACTAGCCGGGCGAGGTGGCGGGCGCCTGTAGTCCCAGCTACTCGGGAGGCTGAGGCAGGAGAATGGCGTGAACCCGGGAGGCGGAGCTTGCAGTGAGCTGAGATCCGGCCACTGCACTCCAGCCTGGGTGGCAGAGCAAGACTCCGTCTCAAAAAAAAAAAAAAAAAAAAAAAAAATCACTTTAAACCTAGACTTAAAATGGGGAGATGGTGGAGCTTGGGCACTGGTGTGCAATGTCTGGGCTCAGACCTGGTTCCACTGCTTGTCAGCTGTGTGATGAAGAACAAATCACTTGTCCTTTCTTGTGTCTCAGTTTCATCTATAAAATGGGAATAATAATAACATCTCCCTTATAAGGTGATGGTGAAGATTGAAAGAGTTATTTAAGTGCTTAGAAGAGCCATGCCTGCTACTTAGTAGAGGCTGAATATTTACCTATTATTCTCATTGTTACTATTCCTCTAAACAGACAATTTTTTTGCTCCTCTCATTTTCTCCTGAGTCTACTCTGACCGGGCTTCCAACACCACCTCCATTAAAACTGCTCGTATCAAAGTCACCAGTGGTCCACACACTGCCGGCACCAATGGTCAATTCAGAGTTCTCATTTATGTGCCAAAACACAGAACACTGTGGTCACTCCCCTTCCTTAAAACTCCTGGTTGTCTCTGCTTTCTCCTTTCTCTGTCCCCTCTTTTTGGTTCTCTCCCGTCTAACACTGGAATGTCTTAGGGTTCAGTTCTTGGACCTTGTCTATTTTCTATATATGCTTATCCTAGGTAATCTTGTCTCATGGCTTTAAATAGCATCAACATGCCCACATCTCCTAGATTGTCCTTCTGAAGTCCAAAGCTAGACATCGCAAATGCAAGATACCCCAAACTGAACTCCTGATAATCTTCCCCAAACCTCCTCCTCTGGAAATGGCATCTCTTTGTCCTTGCAGTTTCAGGACAAAAACCTTGGCATATCTTGATTTCTCCTATTTGGCTCAACCTTCAACCATATCCAGAATCCAAGCACTTATAGCTTATCTACTAGACCAAGCCTCTTCTGTTTCTTGGTGAGGTTATTGTAGGCACCCCATGCTGTTCTCCCCACTTTTATCCTTGTCTCTCTTTAGTCTGTGTTTAGTTCCTCAACACATCAGCCAAAGTGATCCCATTAATGTAAGTCAGGGAATTTCATGTCTTTGCTCTAAATCCTCTGATGTCTCCCAATTTCAATGAGTGAAAACCAAAGTCATGCCTCCAAGGTTCTTTCCCGAAATCATCTTCTTTCTCTCCCTTTCACTCTGCTGTAGCCCTACCCATTTCCTTGCTGTTTTTCTTTTCTTTTTTTTCTTTTGAGACAGAGTCACCCAGGCTGGAGTACAATGGCATGATCTTGGCTCACTGCAACCTCCACCTCCCAGATTCAAGCAATTCTCCTGCCTCAGCCTCCCGAGTAGCTGGGATTACAGGCACATGCCATCACACCTAGCTAATTTCTATATTTTTAGCAGAGACAGGGTTTCACCATGTTGGCCAGGTGGATCTCAAACTCCTGACCGCAGGTCATCCACCCACCTCAGCCTCCCAAAGTGCTGGAATTACAGGCATTAGCCGCCACACCTGGCCTCCTTGCTGTTTCTTGAACACATCAGGCACACCACCTCTCAGAACCTTTGCCACTGCCTAAAATGTTCTCCCAGCTTTCCACATGGTTCACAATTTCACTTCCTTTAGCTCTTTACTCAGGCTCGCCTTCTCTTTGAGTCCTCCCTTGGCAGCTCCATCTAAAATCAGAGCCCTTTCTTGTCATTGCTTTCTTCTTTTCCTACTTTTCATTCCTTAGCACCTATTACCACCTAAAACACATTGCATTGATCTTGTTTATTATTTGTTTCTTGACCAGTTTTCAAGATTCATAAAGAGAGAAATTTTGCCTGTTTTGTTCATCATTGAATCTCCAGCACCTAGAACAATTCCTGGCACACAATGAAGGTGTTGGAAAGAAATTCTTCCACTGGGGCACTTTTTAATATTTTGCAAGGTCAATCTTGTGGTAGACAGTGGTGAAAATAGTTAATGGAAACACTGGCTTTTGTTAGGGGCTCAATTTCATCACCTTGAAATTTATATGTTGAGTCCTAGACCCAAATGTGACTTTATTTGGAAATGGGACCTTTACAGAGGTAATAATGCTAAGCGAGGCCCTATGGGTGGGGCCCTAATCCAATATGACTGGTGCCCTTATAAGAAGAGGAAAATATACAAGGGATGTTTGCACACAGAGCAAAGGCCATGTGAGGACACAGCAAGAGGGCTGCCATCAGCAAGCCAAGGAGAAAGGCCTCAGGAGAAACCAACCCTGCTGGCACCATCATCTCTGACTTCCCAACTCCAGAACTGTGAGCAAGTAAACTTCTGCGTTTTAGTCCACCAAGTTTGTAGCATATTGTTACTGCAACCCAGCAGAAGCATACAGCCCTGCACAATCATTTTTTGAAAGAACACTTTTTTTTTTTTGAGTTTATTTATTTATTTATTTATTTATTTATTTTTTTCTGTCTTTAAATCCCACACCCTTATTCTTTTTTTATTTATTTATTTATTTATTTATTTTTATTTTTATTTTTATTTTTTATTATACTTTAAGTTCTAGGGTACATGTGCATAACGTTTATATCATGTATAACTCCCCAATGCAATCCCTCCCTCCTCCCCCCTCCCCATGATAGGCCCCAGTGTGTGATGTTCCCCTTCCCCAGTCCAAGTGATCTCATTGTTCAGTTCCCACCTATGAGTGAGAACATGCGGTGTTTGGTTTTCTCTTCTTGTGATAGTTTGCTAAGAATGATGGTTTCCAGCTGCATCCATGTCCCTACAAAGGACGCAAACTCATCCTTTTTGATGGCTGCATAGTATTCCATGGTGTATATGTGCCACATTTTCTTAATCCAGTCTGTCACAGATGGACATTTGGGTTGATTCCAAGTCTTTGCTATTGTGAATAGTGCCGCAATAAACATACGTGTGCATGTGTCTTTGTAGTAGAGTAATTTATAATCCTTTGGGTATATACCCAGTAGTGGGATGGCTGGGTCATATGGTACATCTAGTTCTAGATCCTTGAGGAATCGCCATACTGTTTTCCATAATGGTTGAACTAGTTTACAATCCCACCAACAGTGTAAAAGTGTTCCTATTTCTCCACATCCTCTCCAACATCTATTGTTTCCTGACTTCTTAATGATTGCCATTCTAACTGGTGTGAGATGGTATCTCATTGTGGTTTTGATTTGCATTTCTCTGATGGCGAGTGATGACGAGCATTTTTTCATGTGTCTGTTGGCTGTATGGATGTCTTCTTTTGAGAAATGTCTGTTCATATCCTTTCCCCGCTTTTTGATGGGGTTGTTTGTTTTTTTCTTGTATATTTGTTTGAGTTCTTTGTAGATTCTGGATATTAGCCCTTTGTCAGATGAGTAGGTTGCAAAAATTTTCTCCCATTCTGTAGGTTGCCTGTTCACTCTGATGGTAGTTTCTTTTGCTGTGCAAAAGCTCTTTAGTTTAATGAGATCCCATTTGTCAATTTTGGCTTTTGCTGCCGTTGCTTTTGGTGTTTTAGACATGAAGTCCTTGCCCATGCCTATGTCCTGAATGGTACTACCTAGATTTTCTTCTAGGGTTTTTATGGTATTAGGTCTAACATTTAAGTCTCTAATCCATCTTGAATTAATTTTCGTATAAGGGGTAAGGAAAGGATCCAGTTTCAGCTTTCTACTTGTGGCTAGCCAATTTTCCCAGCACCATTTATTAAATAGGGAATCCTTTCCCCATTTCTTGTTTTTGTCAGGTTTGTCAAAGATCAGATGGCTGTAGATGTGTGGTATTATTTCTGAGGACTCTGTTCTGTTCCACTGAGACGGAGTCTCGCTCTGTCGCCCGGGCTGGAGTGCAGTGGTCGGATCTCAGCTCACCGCAAGCTCCGCCTCCTGGGTTTACACCATCCTCCTGCCTCAGCCTCCCGAGTAGCTGGGACTACAGGCGCCCACCACCTCACCCAGCTAGTTGTTTGTATTTTTAGTAGAGATGGGATTTCACCGTGTTAGCCAGGATGGTCTCGATTTCCTGACCTCGTGATCCGCCCGTCTCGGCCTCCCAAAGTGCTGGGATTACAGGCTTGAGCCACCGCGCCCGGCCTGAAAGAACACTTTTCTTGTATTTCAAAATGAAACAGATACAGAAACCCACATAAAACAACCACATAGCTTAGAGTTTATTATAAAGCTAATACTCTGTAACCATCATGCAGATAAATAGAACTCTTGCTACAATCCTGACTTTTACAGAAATCACTTGTGTTTTAGAGTTTTATATAGAAAAATTCCTAGACACTTCAGTTTAGACTCGTCTATTTTTAAAATTTGATGTGTTAAGTCTCCTTTTATCTGCAATTCCTTCTATTGCTTTCTTTTCTTTCATTTGACTATTGAAGAACCTGGGTCATTTGTCCTGTAGAGTGTTCCCCAGTATGCACCCTCAGTTTGCAGTTCTATGTTCCTCCGTATTTTCTGCAAGTTGGCAATGGGATCCAGAGGCTTGATCAGACTCAGGTCCAATCCCTTTGGCCAGAATGTAGGTTTCTGCTGTGCTTCATTCATCAGGAGACAAATGATGACTGGTTATTATTATTATTATTATTTTTATTTTTGAGAGGAAGTCTCACTCTGTCACCCAGGCTGGCGTGCAGTGATGTGATCTCAGCTCACTGAAACCTCCACCTACTAGGCTCAAGCAATTCTCATGCCTCAGCCTCCCGAAGAACTGGGATTACAGGCATGCAACACCATGCCTGGCTGATTTTTTGTATTTTTTGTAGAGACAAGGTTTCACCACGCTGGTCTCAAACTCCTGACCTGAAGCAATTTGCCCACCTCATTCTCCCAAAGTGCTGGGATTACAGGTGTGAGCCACTGTGCCCAGCCTGGTTATCTCTGTTTTTGTGATGTCAGCATTCTGGATACTCAGTACTAGATCTATTAACTCATTAGGGGTACAAAACGGTGCTACTCAAATTTTATCATTTAATTTTCATTTACTGATTGGAATACTTTCACAAAAAGGCAATCACCCTTCTCTACTAGGTGATTACCCCTGGTGCAGTCTGTATAGAAAAGTTAAGAAAAATGCTAGATTCTGGCCGGGCGCGGTGGCTCAAGCCTGTAATCCCAGCACTTTGGGAGGCCGAGACGGGCGGATCACGAGGTCAGGAGATCGAGACCATCCTGGCTAACATGGTGAAACCCTGTCTCTACTAAAAAAAAATACAAAAAACTAGCCGGGCGACGTGGCAGGCGCCTGTAGTCCCAGCTACTCGGGAGGCTGAGGCAGGAGAATGGCGGAAACCGGGAGGCGGAGCTTGCAGTGAGCTGAGACCCGGCCACTGCACTCCAGCCTGGGCGGCAGAGCGAGACTCCGTCTCAAAAAAAAAAAAAAAGAAAAATGCTAGATTCTGTACCTCTTTTTACCAGTTTTCAAAATAATGCATTGATTCCCTATTATACTTTGAATGTGGTCAATTAGTTTGTTTTTTAATCATTGACTGCTGTGGGTAAAAAAGGTAGTATCATTTTAAGTTTATTGCTGTCTGACGCTTTTAGGCATCCAACATACATGACTCCCCTGCATTAGCTGAGGTAACCAAAAGAGGATAATTGTTGTTTTCACCTTGGGACTCTGGTGAGTCTTCAGCAGACCAATCTGGGGTGGGGGGGCCGGGGGAAGCCAGGTGCCTAAGTCTCCAGTGGTCCTGCTGTTGAAAATCATCCAGAAAGAAACGACTTTCTCTACTGAGGTTCTAAAGATGTACCAGGGAACCATGTTTATGTTCCACAATCATTGACTAATAACTTATTGAGTGCCTTCCTTATGCTGAACCCTGAAAGGAAGAATACGGCAATACGATTGCTCCTAGGAACCTACCAATTTAGTGGGAAAACGCAACCAGACAATTAGCTTCAATGCCATGTGGTAAGGGCTATGAAACAGGTACATTCAAAACATTATACAAGCAACTAGAAAGGGCACCCTTCTTAGAGCATATAGGGATGTAGGAAAGACTCCTTGGAGGAGAAAACGTTGCTGCTCCTGGCTTTGAGGAATGCATAGGAGTTTGTCAAGGAAATTGGGCCAGGAAAGGCATTCTGGACAGAGGGAACAGTTTGTGCAACTGCATGATCTGTTCAGGAAATGGAAATGATTCCCTGTGGTTGGAACACAGTGTGTGTAAGGGCAAGTAGAGAGAAATAAAACTTAATTGGCAGGCAGGGGACAGGTTATGGGGGACACAGGATACTACATCAAGGACTTTGTATTTGGACCTGAAAGTTAAAAGGCTTTGAGCAGGGGCATGACATGATCCATTCTGAATTTTAGAAATGCTAGTTTTTAGTTATGTCAAGGAAAGTCTGCAGAGAGGTGAGGCTGGAGTTATGGAGGCCAATTGAGAGGCTATTAGCAAAGTCTAAGTGAAAGGAAATGACAGAAGAAGTAAGGCAGATCTGAAAATTAATTGTAAATATGAAATAATAGCATGGAGCTCTTATACAGTGATTATAATGAGCCAGGTGCTGCCATAAACCCTCTGGCCACCTCTTTCTTGGAATCCTTATGATGACTTCATGTCACATGTACTGCTACTATCCCATTTGATAGGTGAAGGTTCTTGGGAAGGAGAGGTTAGGTCATGTGCCAAGGATAAAGCTCTAGCCACAGAAGAGTTAACATTCAAATCCAGAGTATGGAGCCACAGAGTCCTTGCTCTTAACCCCCACACCCTATAAAAGTGGGAGGAGATGACTGCAGTCCAAACAGCAGCTTCGCGAAATGCGGGGACCTGGGCCTGGGCCTGGGCACTGGGCAGGCCTGGCATACAGACTGGCTCTGAAACCTCATCTGAAATGGAGTGTGACTTGATCTTCCTGGGTCTCAGTTGAAGCAACTATAAAATCTTTACAAGTCTGAAAATTGCTTTTTTGCAGGATTATCATGAGGAATAAAATAATATATGTAAATTGCATGTACAATGTCTGGTGCAAAGAAAGCATTTATTATTACTGTGGTTATTCAAAAATATTCCCCATATTCTCCATGTAAGTGATATTTACCAAGGTAAGAAAAAATGGGTACAGAAGTAAAGAGGAATGTGAGTGGGTGGTAGTTAGAGGACAGAAGATAATTTCAGATAATTTTCCATTTGTGAGCAGCCTCATTGAAGCAGAAACCAAATTCGCTTTTATTTCTTGCAGTTTATAGCAAATAGTAGTTTCTCAAATACCTGTAGTAGGGTTGTAAAATTTAACTCATAATGCCATACTAATATTCAGAGGAAAAGAAGTAATTTCGTTATTTTATCTATAGCTAATCTGTTTGCCTCACGAGCTCTGCTCCATGGGTTAATGGTGGAAAACACTTTATATTCCCATCGAGTTTAAAGTTTAGTCTGATCTAACCCCTTCAGGTAATGCTGAATCTCCTTTTAAAAAATAGTAACCTCAGTCTCTCCCATCATTTCTCCTTTTGTCCTGACGTTCTTTTTACTCTTCATAAAATAGTATCCAGATGTATGCCTCAAGTCAGGATAAACCCACTTCAACATAATATTCCCAGGAAGCAGGCAATGAGACAACAGTCACTTCAATATCCTATAAAGTCCTCCTTTTAAAGACAGGCAAGTCTGGGTGCAGTGGCTCATGCCTGTAATCCCAGAACTTTGGGAGGCCAAGGCAGGCGGATCACCTGAGGTCAGGAGTTCGAGACCAACCTGGCCAACATGGTGAAATCCTCTCTCTACTAAAAATGCAAAAATTAGCTGGGCATGGTGGTGGGTGCCTGCAATCCCAGCTACTTAGGAGGCTGAGGCAGGAGAATCGCTTGAACCCAGGAGGCAGAGGTTGCAGTGAGCCGAGATCAAGCCACTGTACTATAACCTAGGTGACAGAGCTAGACTGGTCACAAAAAAAAAAAAAAAAAAAAAGAGCCAGGTCAGTCCAGGCCCTGCTGAGGCTGGTCCACCCCTACAAGATTTGTGGATGAATTCACTCCCCCTGCACTGCCTGCTTGGTCCATGTCTACTTTGTGTGTTGAGATAACAACCATCAATCAGCAAGTCTTCATTGGGCCTTCAAGGCCAGACTAGAACTAAAGATCTCCCCCAACTGATTAAAAACGTACTCCTTATTAAAGTTCAGATGATATGGATATTATATATTTCAAAAGCTGCATTTGAAAGTATATCAAACCTAGTTATACAAAATTTGTCATAAAAACTTGGGAATAATTTACGTATGAGACAAAGAAGAATAAAACCTCTGGATGGAAAATAAATAGAAAGGGATCAAGTTTATGTCTATCAACAAAAAATATGACTGGTTTTGAAGGTTCTGACACTAGTTGTAGATGCAACAAAATCTGCAATAAACTCATACATTAACTAGGTCTTTTTTTTTTTTTTTTTTTTTTGAGGCAGAGCTATATGCATGTTTGCCTGAAATTAGCAGTAAACTTTAAATCACCAAACTCTTAGGTTTCGGTATGACATTTATAGGATATGAGAAGTCTTTAAGAAACACTTTATTTCTAAGTCAATATCTTGCTTGGTAGTTTCATCTTTTGAAGATGAAAATTGATTTTTTTTCAACACTGCAAATAGGCTGTTCCCTTCCCCGATCTCCATGATGAGCCAGAAACACCAGCAGGACAATATGCAAAGCCCTGGGAGCAGCCTCACGGCTCACTATTCCAGCAGGATCTCCACAGGCGGCCAGGAGAAGGTGGCTTTTTCAGTTGCACATTTTAAAAGAATTTTCTTCTTTTTATTATTGGCAAGAAAGCTAGTTCAATAGTACTTCTGTCACAGGCTGTCATAGTTATTTTATCTGTATTTTTGTTTCAGGCAACAAGTAAAAAGAATCAGCTCAGATCCGCCTTAAAAATGACCCAGTATGTTTATTTGTGACAGGTTCATTTCTTAGGATGACTGAAGCATTAAAAATAATTGGATAAAGCTTAAAATTTGTTGTCATTTAATTTCTGAGCTCTGAAAAAAAATAAAGTTAAGCCAAGAGAATAAAAAGTATTTTTCTAGCCAGGTGTGGTGGCACGTGCCTACAGTCCCAGCTACTCGGGAGGCTGAGGGAGGAGAATCGCTTGAACCTGGGAGGCAAAGGTTGCAGTGAGCCAAGATTGTGCCACTGTACTCCAGCCTGGGCGACAGAGTGAGACTCTGTCTCAAAAAAGATATATATTTTTCAAGTACAATTTTACTCTCATTGGAAGAATTGATGAGAAATGTTAACAAAAATTGTTGAGTTATTTCCCTGCAATGTGATTGTGGATTTTTTGCATGAGGGGAAACATGGCTCAATACAATTTAAGAAGTATCTCCTATATCCCAGTCTTCTGCTGGGCCCTGGGGCACGTAGTGATTATACCTAAGGAGATCTACTTCCACTTGATATGTAGGAAGCCACAAAAGAATATTACTCTCACCTTAACAATAAAACGAGGCAGACAACCTACAAAATTACTCATTTTCTGGAGTCCATAAGAGAGCCGAAGTCCCAAGGCAACCCAGTGAGTTGAATTCCAAAGACGGCAGTTCCCTCCAAGGACAGATGGGCTACATAAACTGTTCTGCCGTTGGCAGAATATGGGGAAACCTGGTAATAAGAAAGTGGTTTATGTTTTATAAGTTCTTAAAGACTGAGTGTGTGTTAGCATCACAGCTTAAAAAAACCAGGAGCCCCAGACATGAGGAGGACTCACAGACACCTGCAACTCTCTGCTGTACAATTATGAACAAGATTGAGGGCCAGAGAGAAGTCTGGGGGCAATAGAACAACCATGCAGGAGGTAACTGGCTGCCACTTGGGGCAACACAACAGCTCCTCCTCTTCCCCAGATGCTTCTTGTATGTGAAGCAAAAGCCTTAAGCTGCTAGGGGAAGGGTAGGCAATCCTCCCGTTCCATGGCAGAGCCAAAGGTCCAATGCTTTGGGGGGAAGAATAAAAGCAAAATTCCTGTCTTGTGTGGAGGGGTATAGGAAACGCTCATGGGCCTAAAATCCTGCACTGATACCAAAAACACATCTGCTACTGCAAGACCAGAAAACTCCTACTTGAGTTTTGGCTACCATAGTAAAGGGAAGGGGGAAAAGGAACAAAAATGGTGAGAAAGCCTTACTCTCAAGGCCCAAGCTCACAGGACCTTCCTGAGACTGAGGATGGATCATGAGAACTGAGAAACTCCTCACTCCACTGGCCCTAACATGGGATGAGTACTTAGTAACAATCAATAGCAATCTACTGCTGGAGGTAGATTCCTGAGAAGTTCAGGAAGCTGTAAAAACACTATATAATCAATCTTTACTCCTCTCCTCATTTTTTCTGTGAGAAAGTTCTCCTTTGGTATCGTTTCTACACAAGGTCAAATAGAATATGTGGGTTCTACTGGGGGTGGGGGAGACCGTGGAATCTCCATTGGTGTCATTGATCCTCTTTCCTCCTCTTACCTAGATAGGGAAGGACTAGACACTCCAGATACTGTACATGCCTGATGTTTATACAGTCATTGCAATTTTGCATTCCTTTATGTAGACCTGTGAAAGACTAGATGGGACAAAACACAGCCAGAGCAACGAAGACTATAAGCATATTCATTCTTCTTAGATAGGCACATGTGCCCCAGAGGGTTTGCAAGTGTCAAGAGTTCAGGCATTAGGGATAAGCATGGAGCATCTTCCTGGATTATTCATTTTTCTCAAACTTTCTGGAGAAAACATTATTTTTTTAAAATAATTATTTTTTTAAAAAATAATTATGTAATTAAACATAGTTATATCAAGGATTAGAATGCAAATTAGCATTAGAATATTTTCAAGCTAAAATCGTATTTTTTAGGTTTTTTAGCAAAAATCTGTCTTCACCTTTGTCCCAAGATAATTTCCCAGATCCTCCCAGTTTTTCTGCTTATGCTCTCCCACAATTTACTGAGTATATTTGTACCTCTAATGAGATGTACCACAGTGGATATTGTATGAAATTCTGATACTCGCTGAGGTAAGTTAATATGCAAAGTGTAGAAATCTGAAGGGATAGGAGTAGCCAATAGGAGGCAGTTCAATGATAGTCATGATATACTTCCTCAAGAGGCCACAAGGGTTAAGAAATGGGCTCAACAAAGACAGTTACCAGGAACTACTCATCAAAGGAGATGACGAGGCTAGAATTTCTGCCACGCCTTTGATTTCTCTTGAGCCTAAGAGCCATAGGCCCTCAACAGAATGAATCAGATATCCCTTTCTCAATTTTCTAGGCTCAGCACCTCCATCTTTAAGATGGGCACTCCAGGGAAAAGCCCCAAGCCCCGTTAAAACAATAGCAAAAAAAAAAAAAAGTGCTCATAAAATCTGCTTGAGATACCTTGGAGCTCAGATATTCTGGTACCTGTTTCCTTGCTCTGGGTCCTGATGTGACTTTTTCCAGAGAAGTCAGCTTTCTGACTCTCTAGAATAGCTCTGAGAGCATCCCTTTGACATCAGAGCACCAACTACTCACTTCAACTGATACATGAAGCTGATACTCAGCAGCGTGGGATCCACCATAGCATCTGCTGAGCAGCAAAAGTCATTGGAATCTGGCTGTTTGTTTCCACAAGAGAATGTACATTGTGAAAAGAGACACTTCTGGCTCCATAAACTGTCTCCCTCCCCGTTTTTATAACAATTATTTCTATAATCTCACTAAAGTTGCTCTGATTTTTAAGAGCTAACTGCCCTCTAGATGACTTTGGTGTTGGAAAGACAAAGACACAGAGGTCGGAATCAGAGAGATGCCACACTTACTATCATCTTTCCTTTGTAAATGAACAGACCTCTCAAGTGTCCTCTGCGTTACAGGTAATGGATGACCGGCCCTTTTTTTGTAATTAAAAGAAAAGAAAGGCCAGGCATGGTGGCTCACGCCTGTAATCCCAGCACTTTGGAAGGCCGAGGCAGGTGGATCACCAGAGGTCAGGAGTTCAAGACCAGCCTGAGCAGCATGGTGAAACCCCATAAAAATACAAAAATTAGCCAGGGGTGGTGGCACACATCTGTAGTCTCAGCTACTCAGGAGGCTGAGGCATGAGAATCACTTGAACCTGGGAGGTGGTGGCTGCAGTGAGCCAAGATTGTGCCACTATACTCTAGCCTGGGCATCAGAGCAAGACTCTGCTTCCAAAAAAAAAAGAAAAGAAAAGAAAAGGAGAGCAAGAGCCACTTCCAACAACATTACATAAAGGCCACCCTGTCCAGCACCAATGCTGCTCTGGAACCTGGTTAAACTATCACTTCCTTGAAGTTTCTATATATCGTTGGGTTTACTTTGCTTAACCCAATAGAGCTCTATTCTTTTTCTACTTTAGTAAATTGTGGAAATTTTTAGACCTTGAAATAAAAATTCATGAGGTGGTAAAGATAAATAACCATTCATTCTGCTAAGGACACACTTTGGCAGCCTTCCTGTTCTTCCTCCTAACTTTCTTCCTTCTAGTTCAGCAGGCTAGAAAACCATGGAAAGAATTCCTACTGTAAAGGAGCCTTTGGAGACATCCACATTCTCCATTGCAATGTCTGATTTAGACGGTTTTTCCATGCACACTTGGTGGGGGATGTGCACCAGTCACTGCATCTACTCCTCAATGCTCAGCTTAGTAGACAATAAACAAACCACTCTTCAGAAAATTACCTCTTCCAATGTACTAAATGATACCCTGGTGCCCTGGAAGAGTTGATTTCCATCACTGTAAAAATTAATTCACCTCATATAGTAAACAATCTACTTCTTGAAAGTAATTTTGTTATAGGATCAAAGCCAATACTTTTCAAAAAGAGTGAATTTCTCTTGTGAACGATACCACAAATGGAAATCTTGAAGCAAGAACATTTTTTGCTTTTACTCCAGACACTACTTGGAAAATCCCAGTTTTAATTTCATATCTTCCAACATTCTACGAAAATGAAACAATGTGAATATCTTCTTGGTGGCATATCAGAACGCAGTTTTTTTGTTTTGTTTTGTTTTGTTTTGTTTTTTGAGACAGAGTCTTCCTCTGTCACCCAGGCTGGAGTGCAGTGGTACAATCTTGGCTCACTGCATCACTGCAACCTCCACCTCCCAGGTTCAAGTAATTCTTCCTGCCTCAGCCTCCCATGCAGCTGAGACTACAGAGGCCCACCACCACACCCAGATAGTTTTTGTATTTTTTAGTAGAAACAGGGTTTCGCTATGTTGGCCAAGTTGGTCTCGTGGAAGACAGTTTTAAAATTCATTGTAGATATATATTTTTTTTTTCATGTACAAACCAGCACAGGTGGAAGGTGAAGGAGAATGGATACATGGGGTCCTTCCCTTGTCCTGACACAGTGATTCCTGAGCAAAAATATCTGCAAAACCATTGAGCCCGTTAGAAAGGCAGATAACCTGAGACCTGGGCAGAGTCCATTCCTCACTGCACTGCCTAATAGAAATTAAGCCGCTTCACCTCCGTGTCAGAGAAGAGCTTAGCTGGATTTTAAGGATCCATGAAAAATCAGAACTGTCCAACTAGGAGAGCATACAATCTGGGAAATGAATATGCCCCTTGGAGTCTCATGAGCGCCAGTAGAAAAGACCAGTTGTCTATTTTGGAATGAAATTCAACAACACATACATTTCAAGCTCTGAAAGGGACATTCACTCACTCATTCATTCTTTAATTCACCAGTACTTGTTGAGCATCTACTTTAGCCTAGGTACTGTATAGGCTATGAGGACATAGAGGTGAGTGAGGCAGAGACATTTAGCAAGCTGGATCATGCAAAACCTTGAGATGAAACATTTGGATTTTAGCTAAGTGCAATGGAAGTCACTGAAGGTTTTAGACAAAGGAGTAATGTAATATGATTTACATTTTAAATTATGGAGAGATGTATGGAGAATAGGCTGGAAGGAGTGAGGTGGAGCCGAGTAAGAACATGTCATAAGTCAATCAGTTCAGCTGTACGAAAAGACATCCTAGTCACAGGAGGTGTCAAGATTCAAGTAAAGTTTAATGGGAAGAGATAATTTTCCCTTTTACCTTGAAAACTCAGAACTTGACTTTCTCTTTCTTCCTCCTTTCCTCTTTTCTACCTGTTTTCAAAATAAAAGTATCTTTAGTTTAACACAATAAAAACTGTAAAAATGTACCAGCGATGACAGCAGTGGCCCATCTAGAGTGGCTGCTGCCATGATGCTGGCTGCACTGGGGGAGGTGCAGCTGGGGCTGGGTGCTCCACAGAGTCGACAGGAGCTGGAAACAGGTGGAAGCCCCATCCCCTTATGAGTTGGCAGGGCAGGAGCTTCACATTCCCTGGGTGCAGCTGTGGCTGCCCAGCCACGTCTGCAGACCTGGGCATCCCTGTGCTCTTGGGAGCCAGGAACAGGCAGAAGTCCCGCTTTCCCAGGCACAGCTGCAGTTGCCAAGCCACAGCTGTGGACCCAGGCATCTCTGTACTCTCAGGGGCCTGGTAAGGAACCCCTGCACTTGCAGGCTCAGAAGTGTCTGCTCCCACTGTCTGGCCTCTCCCTGCTCCTAGCACCCACTCTGATCTTGCAGCAAGGTTGGGGCTGAGCCAGGCACTGTTGCAGCCCAGCCAGGTGTGTGCACACCCAGAGCAGCACTGACACACCAGTCCCTTGCCACCTCAGCCCGCTCTGGACTTTAGGGGGTGACGAACACAGGAAGGAGACCAAGGGGGTGCTGAGGGCAACCCGTGCTGTCCTGCAGGCATCCTTTGACAGGAACAGCATAGGTGCCATGAATGGTGGCAGGAGGAAGACAGGCTCCTGGGAGTGGAAGGGGGTGGGTCCTTGATGAAGCTCTGCCTCCAAGCCCTGGAAAGCCTGAAAGCCTAAGGGGGTGGGATGCCAGTCCCATGGACCAGCGTGGGAACTTATGGTGCTTTTTCCAGGCCTACTCATGGGTGGCCAATCAGCCTGCACTTCTTCCCGTCTGAAGCCAATAAAAGCCCTGAACTCAGCCAGACTCCAGGAGAGAAGGAGAGATGGATGACCAGCTGCAGAGAGGAGCTACCCACTCCAGGGTCTCCTCTCTGCTGAAAGCTGGATATTCATCAGGACACCTCACCTGCAGAAAGGACCTACCACTGTGGGTCTCCTCTGAGCTGTTCTGTTGCTCAGTAAAGCTCCTCATAATCTTACTCTCCACTTATCCACATACTTCATTCTTCCTGGATGCAGGACAAGAACTTGGGACCTGCCGAACAGCAGGGCTAAAAGAGTTGTAACACAAATAGGACTGAAACATGCCCCTTGCTCGCCACAATGTAGGTGACAAGAAGGAGAGGTGAGAAGAGCTGTGGCCCTTTGGGGAACCCAGACCTAGGAGCTCCCTGAACCAGGTCTGTGACAACCTCTCTGGTTGCCACTCTGTGGTTCCTGGCATCTCCAAGCTTCCGGGCACCACCACATTCCCCAGTGCCAGCTGTGGAAGCTGCTTACAGTACACCTGGTCCCGCCTCAGCCTCAGAGGGAGCCAGCACCCATGCTGGTGCCTGGAGCTGCCTGCCCTGCTGCAGTCACCAGTGTGCCTTGCTGTGCACAGTGTCTGGAGCCCACGTTCACTCTCAAACTCCTCACTGCTCTGCGCCTGGCTCAGCCTTGGTGGGCATGAGATTTGGGCCTGTAGCACGAGTTGAGAGCAGCCTGCCAGGCCAAGAGGGTGGAACAAGCCCAGCAGGCCTGAGTAAAAACTTGGGCAAAGGCACCACTAGCCACAGAACTTTCCGGCGAGAAAAGAAACACCCCAAAGATCCTGTGACACCAGTGCAGGAAAAAGAATGTAAAACTCTACCCTTTCCTGTAACCTCATGCCACGAAGATAACCATCATTTACAGTTTCATGTATATATACCCATATTTTCCCTGTGAACATATAAACAAAGAAATAAATGTATTAATAATAGTGATTTGGTAAACAATCATCAGCATTAATAACTAAATTTGAAATGGCTAAGTAATGACCCACAATACAAAAAGAATTCAGAAATGGATGGATGAGGAGGAAGACATTCACAGATGCTCCCAGGACCACCAAAGTCATTCGTTCTTTTGGCATTCCTACTAAGTGTCCAAGAATAGAGTCCAGGAATCTGTATTATAACAAGCTGTCCAGATGATCCCAATGCACACTAAATTTGAGAATCACTGATTCAAAGTATGTAATTTTTGTCTTAATTAAACAGTGAATAACAATTACACATAGACAAAACCAAAACACCTTTAACTTATCTTTCAATCATAAGAAAATTGGATTATCTTTTCCTAACCATTTAGCCTTTAATATATGTTTAGAAACAGAAAAGCGATTGTCCTCCTCCCCTCCTCCAGGTAGAAGGACCTCAATAAGTCAACGCTATGCTCCTCACTCACTCCTCCATGGAAGGAGGAGAAACTTAGCTGACTGACAAGTGGGGAGAAGAAGCAGGAGTGCTTCTCCAGCCCCTTCTGGCACTCTCTTGGGATGCCTTCCCATAGAGTGCGTGATTTTCTTCCAATTTTTGCCAGGCCATAGGCTTAAGACATATACCTCATGACTAAATCAGAAAGTCTATTTGGAAGCCCAGTGTTGCCAGCCAGGTAGTTCACATCCTCCAGTTTACTCTTCAGTAATAAAAAAAACAGACCAAAATACCTAACTCTGTCTGACTTCCGTCTCTGTCAATTGGTTCCTAGTGAGGTGAGAGAGGGCCTATTCAGTATCTTCACTGAACCTCACTCAACACAATCTCAGTGGGCCAAGGTGACACATTATTTTCATAACCATTTAACATAAACTTTATGTTCTTTTAGTGTTGTCTTATTTTACTGTTAAGTGGAGTCAGTTAATTCCACAAATGCACAGAAGTAAAACTACAGACCTTTTTTGAGAAGAAGTTCTAAAAACACATCTCAATACATATTTCTTCATTTCTTCATAATGTAAGAGGAGAGGAAAGAACAGAAGAGGAAGGAGATGAAAGGGGAAGCAAGGGAAGAGTAAGGGAGGAGAAAAGAGGGGAAAACTATAGCTTACCTTGTCTCACAAGGAAAGATAAAGAAATAGTATTGAATGTAGGTGATAGTTCTGTTCAGCTTCTACCCCACACTCTGTGTACAAGTCACCAAAAACATCACCCTTGGGCCCTAGTTTCCCTCAAACACTCTTGGATAGACACTATGATCTCTTCTACCATTTAACTTTTTCCTGCTCCTACAGCTTATGCATGAGATTTCATGATATGGGGTCATTCCCTTTGCAGAAGAATAGGTCCCCAGATGACCTTGGCTGACCCAGCTCTTCTGCTGCTCGTTTGCAATTCTCAGGCAGAATTTACCAAGAATGCAACATCCCAAGATAATGAGGAGATATCCAGAACAACCCAGGTTATGTCCTCATTCTTCTTAGAACAACACATAGATGTTCTACAGCACTCGACTCAGCAAACCAAGTGGAACCCAGGGTATATAAATTCAGGGTCCCAGAGCTGCAGTGTGAGTGTTGTCTCAGTGAACTCATGCAGCTGTTAGAGAACCTTTGCATCCTTTGTTTTCTTCAAACATAGCAGAACAATTTTTAAATGTCAAAGTTGTATATCAAGAAACTTTGTGAGTTCTCTAAAAGACCAAAAATAGCAAATAGAGTTTGCAAAATGCAGTCAACAAACAAGCATTGCTTTAAAAAGAGATGGGATTATCAAACACAAACATTCTTTCCTTTAAGTAGCAACATGCTTGACATCACAAGCTCTGGACCATGAATCAGGAGGTCTGATCTTTTGTTTCATTTTTGCTGTCAATTTACTGCTTGACTTTAAGAAAAAAATGCTTTGAATTCCCGATGGTTTGAATAATCATTTATAAAAATGGATCGTAATCATTTATAGGAACCAATAAACTGCTCCAATCCTTTTTGTATGAGTAGGATTATTCTAGTTTGCTATAACAAAATATCGTAGACTGGGTGACTTAAACAACAGACTTTTTTTTTTTTTTTTTTTTTTTTTTGGTTCTAGAGGCTGGGAAGTCTAAGCCAGAAGATTTCGTGTCTGGTGAGGGCCCACTTCTTGGTTTGTAGACAGTCACCTTGCTTGTTCACTGAGTGCTCCCATAGCCTTTCCACGGCACATGCTTCTGGAGAGAGAGCTCTCCCTCCCTTTCTGTTCTTAAAAGGGCACTAATTCCATCAAAAGAATGCCACCCCCAAGACTCTATCTCAACTTAATTGCCTCCCAAAGGCCCCACCTTCAAATACAAGAACATTGCGGGTCAGGCCTTCAACATGAATTTAGGGAAGAGGGAGAAGCAAACATCCAGCCCATAACAAGAGTGGAGCAGAAAAAACATGGAGTGAGGTGACTTTTAAGTG
Source organism: Trachypithecus francoisi (assembly GCF_009764315.1). Classification (NCBI taxonomy): domain Eukaryota; kingdom Metazoa; phylum Chordata; class Mammalia; order Primates; family Cercopithecidae; genus Trachypithecus; species Trachypithecus francoisi. Next base: position 68,037,994 of record NW_022681460.1, read on the forward strand.
AATTACTGTAAATCTCTGGGGATTAATTTCTCACCTGTAAAATGAGGAAAACTGGATGACAATTTTAACATCCACGTCTGTTTTAAAAGTCTAGGACACAAGTAATATTCCTGGAAAAAATCAACTTGTTGTTTTTCTATATCCACTTGATGCTAGTATGTGTGAGTGGTGGCACAGAAGTGGGAAGTTTTAGCTTTGTAGAGCTAAAACTCCAGAATGGCTTTCAAAATATAATTAAGTTGCTTGGCTGAAACTCTCCATTCAGAATCAAAGTACACTTAGAAAATATAAAATATAGAAGATAGTATTCTGCTTTAGCTAGATATAAAGGCCACAAAATATTATGCATTTTAATAACTATTATTTTAAAAAATTCTTACAGTTTCCAATCCCTAACTGATCAGATGAGAGACATTTTCTTCAAAAATTTCTTTACGTCCCCTGTAGTGTCTCTTGGATTTCTGTATGAAAATGCTCATTTCTTTGTCCCAAGGTACTAAAGATACATCCTACCTTAAAAGATGGCTGGTGCAGACCTCTGAGTGGGCCCCTGGTGTTTATGTAAATAGGGCTTTCGATTGGCAAGCAATTAGCCATTCATGACATTCGACACTGTTACTAATGTCATCAGAGTATCTAATTAAGTGTACTTACGCACATGACACTCCATGATGTAAGGAACTCACAACACAAACATATTTCCTGGTTTCTGGATACCACAAACTTAATACTTTGGCTGACATTCATTACAATCTGATTACGAATTCAGCAATGACCCCTTTGAAGAATGCAAACCACTATTTTCCAAGAAATTTAATTTGGCATTCCTAGCCTTTTCTTTACTCTCTGCAATATTTTCTACATCCTCAATTAAACGAATCAGCTCTGCTACAGCCACGGTTTACAGTGATTAACAAAAATAGGCCAGTGGGTTTGTTTTGAGCTTCTTTCTATTTCAGCCTTAAGTGCAGGAATGCTAATGAGAAGCAGCTGAGAATTAGAGCGGCCTGGCTTGATCAAGACTGTGGTGAATACACCAGGTGATTATATGACATCTTTCTCTATCTGTCCCACGATATGGCTAGAAATGGGACAAGGAGCACAGGGTCAGGTTTGGGGATCAGGCAGATCTGCATTCAAATCCCAGTCCCACAACCTACGAGCTGTGAAATCCCTGACAATGGGCTGAACTCTCCGAGGCCCACTTTCCTCATCTGTAATTAGAGATAATAATTCCTGCTTCAAAGAGCTGTCATGAAGATTTAATGAAAGAGACTGGTAGGATAAATAGTAAGTTCTCTGTTAATACCAATTCCTTCTCTCCACAACCCCCTCCCACTTCTGATACTTTCCATTGCCCCTCCTTCCTTTTCTGGCTTCCTTCCTTTCCTTCCTTTTTTCATTTTCCTTCCCTCCTTCCTTTCTTCAATTTTCTTTCCCTCCTTCCTTCCTTCCCTGCCTCTCTCCCTCCTCCCCTCCTTCTTTCCTTCCTTCCTTCATCACACATATTCTTTTATATTTGACACTAGCTAGGTACTGTATATATAACTGGCACGAGACACTGTTTCTTCCTTCAAAGTACTTACTGTCCAGTGCAGGAGACAAGTAACAAGTATAGTAGTCCCCTTATCCCTGGGGGATACATTCCAAGACCCTCAGTGGATGCCTGAAACCAGGGATAGTACTGAACCCGATATATGCTGTCTTTTCCTATATAAAACATACCTATGAGAAAGTTTAATTCATAATTTAGGCACAGCAAGGGGTTAACAATAAAACAGAACAATTAACAATTATAGCAATATGCCAGTATCATTACTCCTGCACTTTGGGGCCATTATTAAACAAAATAAGGGTTCTTTGGGCACCAGCACTGTGATGCTGCCATAGTCAATCTGATAACCATAACGGGGTGGGCAACCAAGTAACTCACAAGCAGGGAATGTCTACAGTGTGGCCATGCTGGATAAAGGTACAATTCACATCATGGGTGAGATGGGGCTGGACAGAGTTAGATTTCACCGCATTTCTTAAAATGGCATGCAGTTGAAAACTTATGAACTATTTATTTCCAAAATTTTCCATTTAATATTTTTGGACCACAGTTAACCATAGGCAACTAAAACCTCAGAGAGTGAGCCCAAGAATAAGGGCAGGGTAACTGTACTTTCAATACAATAATATGTAGGGGGTGAGTAGGAGGAGCACATGGAAATAACATTCAACTCAGTCTCACAGCAGGGAAAGTCTAGATTGAGCTGATGGAGAGCAGTAGGTGGTTAGATCAAGAAATCTAGATGTCAGAGAGCTTGTTGTTCACAACAGGAACATCACATGCAAAGGCCCAGAGGTATGGGAAAGCTTGCAACTGCAGGTATTTCTGACTGACTGGCAACAGGCACCACAAAAGGTAGTTGCAGAAAATGAATTTGGAGGTAGACAAAGGCCTGATGGTAAAGTACTTTGTAGACCTCATTGAGGGATTGAAACTTTATCTGGAAGGTAATTAGGGGTGACTGCACAGTTTTAGGCAGAGAAGTGGCAAGACACAATTGTGCTTTAGAAGTATGGTGGAGGAGGTACAGCAGTTAAGATAGTGAGGCCACATATGAAGTCTTTGAAGTCCTCCAGAGAAAAGATGATGGGTACCAGAAAGGGAGTAGTTAGAATTTATATTATCTCCTCTTCAAACTGAGAACAGTCCCAGGAACTTCTGAGAACTTTTGAGCTAATCAAATAGGTTTACCACTTTTTCCACTGTGCTGGGTGTTGACAGTTTATAAACAAGAGTAAGTACCTGCTATTATCACTTATATATTTCCTTTGTGACTCATGGTATTGAAGCTAGAGTTAGGTCCAGCTAATGACTGCTGTGGAGCCACCTCTCTGGGTGGTGACCAATGTCTTGTTTCTGTGCCAGGAGAGCACTCTTCACAGAAATATCTCCAAACTAAACCAAACCAAACCAAAACAAAACCCTGATTAGCCTTCTAAAGAATCAATTTGATTATGGTTTAATTTTATGTTTATGTGGAGAGGGAGAACAGTTCACAAAATAAAACGTCCCCACCTACATACATGACCTTCCCTAATTGCTGCTATGACTTCGGAAGACCTATCAGTGTTTAACAAAACACGTTGCATCAAAGTAGTTGAAGGGCAAAGTAGCTGAAGAACCCTAATATCTTAAGAGGTTTGCCAATCCTGTTATTTTTATAAGAATCCAGGCACTTAATAAGAAATTACTCAAAATTATAATTTTACCAAACTTCAAATTAGAAGGAATTATTCTTTGAAGGTACAAAATAAGAAAATAATACTTATTTATCTTGAAGAATAGCTTGCAAATAAAAGAACTTTAAGTTAAAAAGCATTAACTTGGCATGTAAAGCTGATATTTAAAAATGTTCCCTAGATCCATATAAATACAGTCACTGCTGATTATTCAGAGAGGAGTATGAGTGAATAGCAGGAGGCATTATTTTAACACTGGCAATTTTAAAAATTATTTGGGCTTGCACTATTTCTTTGCCAGAAAGCAATGACATGTGAAACCAATCCAACAAATCCAGATACACTGGGCCACCACTACTTACATATTTTTACCAAGCATTCGACTTGCAGACACCATCTGAACCCTATGGTTCAAGATCATAAATTCTTCTGTGAGGCTCATTTGTTACTATTTGGGCTCATTTATCATCCCCAAAAGACAACCACAAAGGAAAACACAATTGGATACAGTCGGTCCATACATGCTCTCATGTTTGCAGGGGGCCTAATTTAAGCAAAAAGAAACTTCTCTGAATTTCCTTCCAAACCTAACTTCCATGTCTACCAGGCTTTCAGAATTCAAATATATTTCTAGAAATATTTCCACTTGTTTCCTTCTCTAGCTCTGATCATTTTATCAAGCTCCCATTTGCTGAGTGTCTTTACACACCATAAGCTCTTCACAGTGTCTGATCTATTTACAACTGGAGTGTAAGGTAGGTTGTATTCGTTTGCAAGGGCTGCCATAACACAGTACCACAGACTGGGTGGCTTAAACAACAGAGATTTCTCATAGTTAAATGAGAGGCTGAATTACAGAATCAAGGTGTCAGCAGGGTTGGTTCCTTCTGAGGGTTGTGAGAGAAGAAACAGTTCCAGGCCTCACTCCTTGGCTCATGGATGGCCATCTTTTCCTGTATCTTTATGATGTCTTCCCTCTGTACACATTTGTGTCTAAATTTCCTCTTCTTCTGAGGACATGAGTCATATTGTATTAGGGCCCACCTGGCTGACCTGATTTTAACATAAGTACCCTCCATAAAGACCATACCTGCAAATACAGTCACATTCTGAGATTCTGGGGTTAGGATTTCAATGTACGAATTTGGGAAGGGAGATCTGGCACAATTCAGCCCACAACACAGGTATAATAGCCTCACTTTACAGGTGAGGAAATTTGGGCTTGGAAAGTTGGAGGCTAGAAAGATGGTAAGTTGTGAAGTGAATATTCTGGATCTGTTTGATTGCAAAGAGCTCCTACTCCCCACCCTAAATTGCTCCCTAGCCTTAACCCTACCCCATATCATATCTCAACCCTCTCATCCCCAGCCTCACCAATGGTATTACTGATGAAGAAATCCAGAAAAATATTTTTCCACCAGAGGCAAGGAGAAAGGTAAACAAAAGCATACTGAATGCTTTTATTCAGTATCTGTTTAGTATGGGATGGTAATAAGCATCTTAGTCACAGAGTATAAGAAAACTTGACCCTACAATCTAGGAGCTTTTAATTAACGACAGACCACACCAATGCAAACAAGTTCAAAGGACAGATGCTAAACTCTGAATGAAAGTCTCTATTCTCTAAAATAATGAAAATTTTACATTAAACCCAAGCAAAGAGATAAGCAGGGCTGGGAGGAAGTTGAGGGTGTTTCCTATTTAGATCAGACTGGTCTGAAGGAAATCTTCATCTCTCTTCCTGTGGGAGGGGTTTCAGGAGCCTCAGAAAACCACTCAGTTTTTCATTACTTTTTCATTAATTCATGACTTTAACACTATTACAGCTTTCCAACATTTTGTTCACCTTTACTGTCTGCAACATGTTACTATTACAAATTCTGTAAGCATGCTTCTAAACAAAATGATGTATTCACAAAAATGTTTAATTACTTAAGTCACAAAAAATCAGTCTAGCATCAACTCTTCTGAAAGGTTGGCTCTATATGAAAACATAAAACTTAGCTGAAGAGATATCTTGCTAAGCTTCTGAGTCACTGAAGAGCAAGTCAAGAAGTCCACAATACTCTTACCAATATATAAACACTGGAAAATGTTCCTTCTAAGCATGTTAAGGATGTGAACAACAGCACCCCTCTAATGACTAAAACCTCTGTTTCTCAAAAATACATCATTAGCCAACAACTTCCCTGCAGAAATTGCCTTTAATTGGCATTTGTACATAACCAAGTGTTAGTCTGTATTTATACCATAAGTTAATTTGGACAAAATTAAAAGCTAATTGATCAAATATCTCAACCTTAGTCATGAGTAGTGTGGGCCCAAAATATCAGTCTCCCCATGGATTTATGCAGACAATTTATGGGGAACCAGAGAAAGGCCATTTTTCAGCATTGTCCGAAAGAATGAATTAATTAGAGAAACATTAATTTTAGCTTCTATTTTAGGGACAATGAATTTAAATACAGTCACACCTTGGTATAGACAGGAGATGGGTTGTAAGACTCCCTGCATACAGCAAAATCCACGCATACTCAAGTCCTGCAGTTAGCCCTGCAGAGCCGAGTACCAGAAAAGTCAGTCTTCACATCCCCAAGAATACTGTATTTTCAAACCGTGTTTAGAGTAAGTGGGCTCTCACAGTTCAAACCTGTGTTGTACAAAAGTCAACTGTACTGTTTTTCCCCTTTCCTTCATAACGAGTTGTCACGATTGGGCATGGTGGCTCACGCCTGTAATCCCAACTCTTTGGCAGGCTGAGGTGGGCAGATCACCTGAGGTCAGGAGTTCGAGGGCAGTCTGGTCAATATGGTGAAACTCCATCTTTACTAAAAAACTACAAAAATTAACCGGGCATGGTTGGTGGTGGGCACCTGTAATCCCAGCTACTCAGGAGGCTGCGGCAGGAGAATTGCTTGAACCTGGGAGGCAGAGGTTACAGTAAGCCAAGATCATGCCACTGCACTCCAGCCTGGGTGACAGAGACTCCGTCTCAAAAACAAAACAAAAACAAAAAACCAGATTTGTCGCAAGGCAAGCATTATTGGTCCAAGACATAATCATAACCAAATAGTTAAAATTTCTGCCATCAGAGAAATGCAAATCAAAACCACAATGAGATGGTGAGAAATACCATTTGACCCAGCCATCTCATTACTGGGTATATACCCAAAGGACTGTAAATCATGCTGCTATAATGATACATGTACATGTATGTTTACTGTGGCACTATTTACAATAGCAAAGACTTGGAACCAACCCAAATGTCCATCAGTGACAGACTGGATTAAGAAAATGTGTCACATATACACCATGGAATACTATGCAGCCATAAAAAAGGATGAGTTCATGTCCTTTGCAGGGACATGGATGCAGCTGGAAACCATCATTCTCAGCAAACTATCGCAAGAACAGAAAACTAAACACTGCATGTTCTCACTCACAGGTGGGAATTGAACAATGAGATCACTTGGACACAGGAAGGGGAACATCACATACCAGTGCCTATTGTGGGGAGGAGGGAGCGGGGAGGGATAGCATTAGGAGATATACCTAATGTAAATGACGAGTTAATGGGTGCAGCACACCAACATGGCACATGTATACATATGTAACAAACCTGCATGTTATGCACATGTACCCTAGAACTTAAAGTATAATATAAATAAATAAATAATAAAATTTCATATAATGCAAAACTTGTCAAGGAAACACAAATACACACACAACACAACACAGACATTTTAATCCACTTAAATCTAGGAAATGGCTTCAAGCTCAGGTATGTAAATGAATACAATACATAATTATGGATTGTTAAAAAATAAAACATATAAACAAACATACAAAAATTCTGGTTTCTCTGGATGGGATTATATCCAGCGGAAAACTTCAACCCACTAAAAGGCCCAACAATGGATCCTTATTGTTGGAAACCACAGTGTTGCCCTCAAACAGTAATATATTTTCACCATTTCTCCTAATCCCACTGAAGAGCCCAGTGACACAATTCCAGTGCATATGTAAATAATTCCTAAGCAGCAGATAATTATGCCCAAATCAATAGCTGGGCAGCTGGGTTACTCTATGTCAAAACCCAGACAATTCAACGAAAGCTCCCCTAAGGAATATTCTCAGTTGTTATGGTGAATTTTGCTGTTACTTTTGCATTTTGATTGATTAATACACAATGCACCTTGGCATGTTTTCTATTTGGAATGCAAAATGCTGGTAACACATGAGAGGATACAGTAGAATTCTCCTACTATTTCCTAATGGAATTTTGCTTTAATCTTTCAGAAACACAGCAGAAATTTGAAGTTTCTTTTGTATCTTAAAAAAACACTCAATAATCTAAAAATAATATGATAGCATAAAATGAATATTTAAATGGATAGATGCATCAATAAATTACTCTAGGAAAATTATTCTTTTTATAATTTTAGGAAATTATTCTTTTTATAATATCAAAGCAAGGAGTTGATGGTAATTCTTGGAGATTTATAAATCTGACACTATAAAGTATACAGTTAACTTTTAGATGTCTATATTAGTTCTATGCACTCACAGAAAACACATATCCTCTACTCAGACAATACATATAATATTAACTGAGGGAATGATCTTTATACAGGAGAAGAAAAGTGAGAAGGACATTCAGAATATTAAAACATATTTCCTTAGACAGTAGCAAAATGTATTCCTCCTCCAGTTTTCTTACTGTCTTACAAGGGTTGCCTCTACCTTACTGGTCTAGTGGGGAGAATTCTAACATCTTTTATACACAAGTGTTCCAATCTCCTTCTCCTAAATCACTGCTCACAATTCCCAGCTCACTTTCTCAGTGCCAACAGCCATAGTTACTGGTGACAAAATGTGGCGTTTCATACCAGATGTCTCATGGGGATGACAAGTTCGAGTTTAAGGGATGTGCTATCTCAACCAGACTGGTAATATGATTCGGGGAGATGGCCTGAGCTCACTCAGCTAATCCCCAAGGAGGAACAGAACAGCTTCAACCAAGTGCTTTTGGCACCACTGCACATTTCCATTTCATCTTTTATTTTTTAAAAAACACAAGCTCCCTTTCCTCTTTCTTGGCCACCCTTTGAAAGAACGGACCTCGTGTCTTTCCATCCTTATTTTTGTCAACCTTAAAGGGATCTGGTTATCTTTCTTTCAAGGCCATCATCACACAGGAAAACAATATATTCTTCTTCCAATCTTTCCCACTCCACACTCCCACTACCTGTCACAGCCCTTTTTTTTTTTTCTGCTTTGCATCAGAAATATAATTTGTAATTGACTACAAATTAACTATAGAATTTAAATTTCTCTTCCGGGATTACTAGAGTAGTTCAATCTATTTTGTATCAGTTTCTATTTGAGGTGAGTATTTAAATGTAATTTTTTCATTAGAGAGATGATGAGTGAAGAACATAATTTAATGAAATTGTGGCTAATACAATGAGAAGGGTTTGGACAATAATTACAAGTAGGGATTTTTTCTTTTTCTAGAAAATTAAATGTTCAGGGTGCCTGTATGCCTCTTTTTGTAGGCAACATCTTCTCCTATCTTATGATTCCTCCTGTAAAATATTAAAACTAAGGTGTTTCAACTAAAGAGTTGAAAATAATGGCTGGGCGTGGTGGCTCACGCCTGTAATCCTAGCACCTTGGGAGGTTGAGGCAGGCGGATCATGAGGTCAGGAGATCAAGACCATCCTGGCTAAAATGGTGAAACCCCGTCTCTACTAAAAATACAAAAAATTAGCTGGGCATAGCGGCACACACCTGTAGTCCCAGCTACTCAGGAGGTTGAGACAGGAGAATGGCGTCAACCCAGGAGGCGGAGCTTGCAGTGAGCCGAGATCGTGCCACTGCACTCCAGCCTGGGCATCAGAGCAAGAATCCGTCTCTAAATAAATAAATAATGTAGAATTTCCAAGTATAAATAAGTATGTTTCTAGATATTAGATTTTCAAAGGAAATTTTTTTACATCTTTTTATACCAGCACTGCCCATGGATGCTTCCTACTTCAACCTCATCATGATAAAGACAGGTGTGCTCACATGGAATGTACTTACTCTTCTACAATATCTCTAAATTGTACCACTTAAAACATTGTCTTGGATATTTTGGGCCATCCCTAGCTTAGAGAAAGGAGACTGTGATTTGGACTTTGTAGCTCAAATATCTTGCCCATCCACTTCTCCCAAATAAAACAAATACAGCAAGGTCAGAATAACCTGGCAATATGTAAACCAGGGTCTTCCCATTCTCTGAGGTTTTGCATGATAAAAGTGCTTGTGTGTGGAAATGTGTTTCATCATCAACAAACCTGTTTAATGGTAGGATACTGTTTGGGCTCTGCAAACAATAGGGAACAAATGAAATGCAGACCATCAAAATCAAGTCTAAGATTAACTATTCAAAGTACAAGTGAGCAGCCAGGCACGGTGGCTCACACCTGTAATCCCAGCATTCTGGGACGCTGAGGTAGGCAGATCACCTGAGATCAGGAGTTTGAGACCAGCATGGCCAACCAACACGGTGAAACCCCATCTCTAAGAAAAATACAAAATTTAGTCGGGTGTGATGGCGGACGCCTGTAATCGTAGCTACTCGGGAGGCTGAGGTGGGAGAATCACCTGAACCTGGGAGACAGAGGTTGCAGTGAGCCAAGATTGCACTCCAGCCTGGGTGATAGAGTGAGACTCCTCAAAAAACAAAACAAAACAAAAATGAAGTGTAAGTGAGTGACCAGACAAGGTATTGTAACACATGGTGAGTAGAAATGCAAAACTCAAAGGACAAAATTTATCTTAAGGTCCTTCCTGAGTTCCCCACCTTCAATTTCTGGACACTTGGCCCAAGAGAACAGACTTCTTAAGGCCTAGTTATCAAATACAATTCAAGGTAGAAAAAATTTGTATGTAAGCTTTCTGGGAAACAGGCAGACAGACAGACAGACACACACACACACACACACACACACATACACAAATAGACTAAACACTATTTCTAAACCTTAAAATATCAGAGGCCAGTAGCTCCATTGGTCCATTATTAACAAGGCCGCTTAATGGAACAGTATTAGGAGCACTCAGTAAAATTCACAGCAAGACAGCTTGCACCCAACTGAACTCGTGATATTAAACATCTGACCACAAAATGGTGAATTTTTCCCTGTCACTTGTACATGAACTCCTAAATTCTCTAGCTTCCCAAATTATTTTTATTAAGCAATAACCTTCACACGCCATAATTTTCATTAGCATATCCCTAGCTCTGTAGAAAATCTTTTATCACCAAATGTACCTAGTGTTTCTCCTCTGTAAATCAGTTCAAACATATGTCATCCCTTATCTATTATTCTGATATTGCTCAAATGTTCAACCTCCCAAATGTTTTATTGCCTCTCATCTAGAGTTTCAAAATAGGGCGGTCTGAAATAGTTAGGCCATGTCCCCACCCAAATCTTGAATTGTAGCTCCCATAATTCCCACATGTCCTAGGAAGGACCCAGTGGGAGGTAACTGAATCATGGGGGCGGGTCTTTCCCATGCTGTTCTTATGATCGTGAGTAAGCCTCACAAGATCTAATGATTTTTTCCTCGCACGTGCTTTCTCTCTTGCCTGCTGCCATGTAAGATGTCACTTTGCTCTTCTTTTGTCTTCTGCCATAATTATGAGGCTTCCTCAGCCATGTGGAAATGTAAGTCCATTAAACCTCTTTCCTTTATAAATTACCCAGTTTCAGGTATGTCTTTTTTAGAAGCATGAGAACAAACTAATACAGGGTCCCTTCCCATTTCCAATTTTTTATTCAGGTTTCTCATGTCGAGTCATAATTTAAAAACATATAAACATATCTAAGGATTTCTCCCATTTAGTCCTAGATGAATTTTCTCCCCAGTTATCTTTTAAGTAAGTTTCTACGTTCTCTCTCTCAAGTTCTATTTACCCAAAGCCAATAGGATCAACTTGTGTTTGGCAAGCATATTAAGGGACACCTTAATTTGATTAACTAAAAATATACAATTGTGGCAAGCATTCACAATCAAAAGAAAATGAACCCTCTAATTTAATACATATCATTCAGTTTTTATTTTTTTATTTTTATTTTTATTTTTTTTGAGACAGACTAGCTCTGCTACCCAGACTGGAGGGCAATGGCACAACCTTGGCTCACTACAACCTCCACCTCCCAGGTTCAAGTGATTCTCATGCCTCAGCCTCCTGAGTAGCAGGGATTACAAGCGTGTGTCACCCCGCCTGGCTAATTTTTGTATTTTTAGTACAGATGGGATTTCACCATGTTGGCCAGGCTGGTCTCCAACTCCTGGCCACAGGCAGTCCACTTGCCTGGGCCTCCCAAAGTGCTGGGATTATAGGTATGACCATCATGCCCAGTCCAGTTTTAAAACTATTTATATCTTGTTTAGATTTGTGTTTTATCTAATGTGTATCTGCATGCTTATATATAATTTTTTTGTATTTATCATATATTATGCTTATATCAGTACTTACAAAAATGTACAGTGCTTGCAAATATCTAATTATTTTTCTTTAATCTTACCCTTTAGTGAGGATGTTGAGATCAGTGTCCAGAACCCCTCAAATAATGGCTATTTATTATAATAATGATTGTCATTACAATCTAAACCCTAACTTCCCATGCAGAAGCCAGTTTCAGTGTAGTTTACAGGAAGGAACTAGCTCATTTGTTTAGCTGAACATGTAAGATTCAAGGATCCTTTTCTACCAGCTAGAAGCAATTATAACCAGGCACATTCACAAGACTCTTGCTTCTCCCCTGATTTATCTTCCTCTTCAATCAGATAATTTTTATTTATTATCTTAGGGCTGTATTCTGCTGGCACTTGCTCTGGTCTATTCTCCTAGTGAATTTTCTAGCCAAGAACGTAATTTAATCTGTGACTTCGGTTTCCCACCAGCCAATCACATTTGCCATTATCCTTCCTAATGCTGTTTGTAAAATATGCCAGTTGTTGTTTACTCTGTAAAATATGGCTAAGGCCAAGTCCTTTTGATAAAAGAATGTGGTACATACTTCTAATGTAGACTTGCTGTTACTTCCAGAGACCACCACGTGTAGCAGAACGATCATTCCGGGCCAGACGCTTGCTGCTATACAAATAAAACATGTGCACAAGGCCTGAGACGCGGAGGGAAATGCAGACCTGTTACACCAGCTCACATGGGGCGACCTACCAACACAGTAGTTTGGAATGTTACAGGGTTAGGTGAAATAGACCTGAATATCTGGGGGGAAAAACCATGATTTCAGATTTCCGAACTCCTGTGGGACTTATATAAGATAAATAGGGGTGAAATCTAAACCATGCACCTGCTTTTAATTAAAACAGCTCTATGACCAAGATTTATCTCAGGACCTAATAACACAAAGCCTCAGTTTTCTGATCTCTAAAGAGGGGGATTAGGCTAGAACAGTGATTCCCAATTAGGATCATGCAAGGCAGGATGGAGCAGAGGTGTGGTTTGAAAATTAGATATATCATTCTAATAAAATCTTACACGGTATTTAAAAAACAATCTCACTAGTTTAATAATACAAACTAAAGAAAGGTTGAAGAAAATAAAGGCAAGGGATCTTTTTCTAATCGAAAGAAAGCATGGGTGTAAAACATAAAAAACTGGACTAAATTCTCTTTCAGATGTGAGGCCTTCGATTTCCCCCCAGAGAATAGATTACCACACTATCAGCATTTGGCACTGAACTTGGAAGGGCTGGTTATTTCCTGTAATTAGTACTGCATATCAGCAGTAATAATGAATTTCAATCTTGCTTTGATTAAATATAAAACATTTAATTCAAATATTAGTCAAACACAGATAACACAAACATTCATTCAGATCCTTGTATGACTGGCTTCTCCTAACCTCAAACCGCAGCTTCATAGCACCCTGAGTCTTGCTAATCTTGAGTCATGTAAATTACATCCTGAACTGTTTTGAAGAACTTACAACGTGCTGGTTAATAACTAGCTAACAATATGCATCCTGTTTATTTTAAAATCACCCTTGATAGAGGAATAGGCTTCAGATTCATTCATGTGGACTATCTCTCCTGTGAATAAAACGTTTCACACTCAAACATTTAATGTTTTAAGATCAGGACTCTTAGTTAAATGAATTAATCTGGTGTGAAAACTATTTGCATTTTTAACATCATCAGAATTTCTTTCACCCCCAGCTGTTAGTTCACTGCTTGTATGATTATAATTAGTAGGAGGGGGAAAAACTCATTTTATTCAATGTTAAATTATATTCAAGAATTCTTAAAAGAAACAACTTGTAAAACCTCTCTAATACTACAGTACAAGTAGGTGGCGCAAGGGAAACCTCAGGGTTCTTTTTAGATAAAAGTCATCATTTCTGCAAGAAGGCAGTGTCTTCTTAAAGCAATAATTCATTTTCCCATATGTATCCATTATTCAGTTCATTTATGTGCAAATGCAGGGAACATTTACTGAGCCTCTGCTTTGAGCCAGGCATCAGTCTAGGTGCTGAAGAATACCAAGTCAAAGAGCCTATGGTCCAAGAATTGGGGTGTTGGTGGGGGAGGGTCCTCCAAACAAGATTCCACTGGGAGTTGTTAGAAATCAGGCACATGGTTTCCAGCACCCAGTGGGTGTCGAGAACCAGGAAATCCTTTCCATGGATCAGCCTGAGCCTCCAACCTCCTCTAATACCACTATCCCTACCCCACCACTCCCAACTCAAGCTCACCACATATGGCCAGCCACACCAGCCTTTTCTATTGCCCAAACATGCCAAATTGACTTCTGCCATGGAGCCTTTTCATTTGAGACCCCTCCACTGAAAGGCCCTGCTTGGCTCCTCCCCATTCTTCCACTGTCAGCCTCCAAGTTCCTCCAACTCTGCCCAGGAATTCCATAGAGCCATCTGTTTAATCTCCATGATATCACAATTCTCAAGTCTTGTTTATTTGTTTACCTGTCGACTGCTTGCCTGTTTCCATTAGAATATAAACTGGGCAAGTACAAGGGGCCTTATCTGCCTTGGCCACTACTACCAGAACTTCCAGCCTGTCTGCTGGGGACATGGTAGATCCTTTGTGTAAATGTATTTTTGAAGTGAATTGATGATGAATGAATGAATGAAATGACTACTCTACAGCAATTCATGCTATGACAGAAGTGTGCTCAGAGTACTAGAGGGATACTGAGGAAATGTGCCTTTTGAGTCTGAATATTATTTTTTTCCACAGGACATCACATCTGGGCTAAGTTGAAAAACAAGGAGGAGTTAGCTGGACAATAAAAGGGAAAGAGGAAAAAGTGTTTTCCAAGTGTAGAAAATTCCATTATTACGGGCTGAATGTTTGTGGCTTGGTGAAATTCATATACTGGAATCCCCAAGGTGATGGTATTTAGGAGGTGGGGCCTCTGGGAGATAACTAGGTCCTGAGGTGGAACCTTCATAATGAAACCCATCCGATAGTCCACAGATATGGGGTCTCCAACCCCAGGGCTACAGACAGGTACTGGTCTGTGGCCTGTTAGGAACCAGGCCACACAGCAGAAGGTGAGCAGCTGGCAAGCAAGCATTACAGCCTGAGCTCTGCCTCCTGTTGGACCAGTGGCAGCATGAGGTTCTCATAGGAGCACAAACCCTACTGTGAACTGCATGTGCAGGGGATCTAGGTTGTGGGCTCCTTATGAGAATCTAATGCCTGATGATCTGTGATGGAACAGTTTCATCCTGAAACCATCTTCCACCCCAAGACTCTGGAAAAATTGTCTTCCATGAAACAGGTCCCTGGTGCCAAAAAGGTTGGGGACAGCTGCCCTAGTTTTTTTTAGCTGAATATAGAAATTGACCCTTCTGGTCTGATGAACCTTACATTTGTTTTATCTGAGTTCCATCCTCAGGAACTGATCTTCAGGCCTCTCAAGAAAAATACAGAAGAACTGAAACTCACCATATCCCCACATCCAGACAATGAGATGTTGGATCCCTCATGCATCATGATTGTTTCCGCTCCTCCCTAGTTCCTGCTTTCTTACACATTGTTACATTTCTTCCTTGCAATATAAACCCCTAGTTTTAGTTTAGTTTTTTTATAGATTTTATTGCTAAGCTGCAACATACATGATTTAATACAACAAAAATAATCAAGTGATAAGTAATAAACTGAACAATAAACACTTAAACATTTTCCTTTGGAAACATGTTAAGATGAATCTGAGGTTTCATTACCATCTTGCTGTAATTTTGTTATGTGTTACTAGCCTATGTACCCCATGTTTTCTATAATCATGCAGATGTGAGCGGAAGTTTGAATGATTAAATAAACGAAAAGTCCATTTACTGCAGGGAATCATTTCACAAGGCAACCAAACTGGGTTTAAAGAACAAAACTATTCAAGAAATTCTTCATGTATTTAGGTTCATTTCAGAACCCATGAATCTAGACGGATTTGAGACTGAGCTCCCACCTCCTTGGCTGCAGCACCCGATTAAACCCTTCTTCTTTGGCAGTACTGGTTGTTGTCTCAGTCACTGGCTGTCTCTGCGGGGAGCAGCAGGACCCAGATGGAAACCCTGATGTTTTGGTAACAATACATGGGATTAGTGCCCTCCCAAAAGGGACCTCAGAAAGTGCTCTGCTCTTTTCACCACTGGAAAGACACATCTGCACACGAGGAAGTGGGCCTCACCAGATAAGGGATCTGTCCACACCTTGATCTTGAACTCTCCAGCCTCCAGAACTGAGAGAAATAAATGTCTGTAGCTCACAGGCTATTTGCTTTGAGATAAGAGACTTATGCTAAATATTTTTTTCTCTTAATCTCTGCCCCAGTGGCCTTGCTACAGCCTAAAATACCAATAAACAGTGGCAGGGCAGGTTAATGGAATGCACCCTATATGGAAATGCCATGTTGACTGTTTTATGTATATTAACTCATAAAATCCAGTCCACATTTTAATCCCATGAAGTGGGCACCGAGATGCAAAAGAGTTAAATAAACTGCCCAAAGTCACTCAGCTAACAGAAACTAGCCAGATATCCAACACAGCTTAGGAAAAATCTAACATAGCTTAGGAAAACTCCAACACTAGATATCTCCTCTTTTTGTATTAGGGCTTTGAAGGTTCCTAATCAAATGCCAGGAATCCACAGGAAGGGAAGAAGGCCAGAACTCCCAGTGTACATGCTGGGCTCGGGCAGACTGCACGGGTAACAGGGGTGCCAGACCCATTGGTCCCATCAGGCTTGTGGTGGGCAAGGAGGCCTGCGTAGCAGAAGCCCAAGATGACTGCCTGAGACCTTAGTGACCTATGTGTTACCCCAGGATGCCAGAACAAATACTGTCATTTTCTACATCTGCTGTCTTGTGAAGAATGGTGACACAGGTTGGTTAAGCCATCATCAGACATTAAGAATTTAGTATACATTAACTTGTCTAATTAGGTAATCCCCCACCTAACCCCACTAAGCAGTTCAGGAAAGAATGAGTAAAAGGATAAGGAGAAGGCAAGTTCAGAGGGTGGAAGGGGCAGATTGAAGTGCAGTATCAGGGATCATGGAGTGGGGGGAGGGGGTTGAGATAAACAGCACAGAAGAAGTAGGGTTGCTCAGTGAACACCCTACACTGACTTAAGCCCAACCTGGTCTGCCACTGCACACATTAACCATCCACTGCACACATCAGCCGTCCACTGCACACATCAACCATTCACTACACACATCAACCATCCACTACCCACATCAACCATCCACTACCCACATCAACCGTCCACTACACACATCAATCCACTATACACATCAACTGTCCACTACACACATGAACCAGCTAGTCATCCTTATCTGAAACCCAGGGTTGTGCAAGACATGGTTTCTCTTAACTAGAAGGTGTTAATTTGATAATTCTCAGAAGATCTGAAAGATAAAGAAGAGGTGAATTAAGGGGAAGAAGTAGTTTTCTCTGTTCTGCTAATACTTTTATACATGCAGAGGAGAATTATAAAAAGCATATATATATAAAGTATATATATGGTACAAAGTCTTAGTAATGTCTCTGCTGTGCCCTTTACTCATTTCTCACCTGGCCCTTACTTCTGTCTGGAGAGTTTGTTAGCTTTAAATTTCCTGGGTTCAGGACCCTGTCCCATCCCAATATCTTTGTAGACGTTGGTAGCTAGCACAGTATCTGGCACATAGAAGACTCTAAGTAAATACTGGATGAACAAGTGAATGGAATAACACTGATAGTTTTTTAAAGAGATAATACAAGTTGAAAGAAAAAATTATCATATTCTTTACTTCTACTGACAAGCACTTTAAATAGCAGTATAAGATCATTTAGTTATTTAATGTCCTGATCCACTTACTATTCTAGGCCTGCATTCTCTAGCTGTCAAAAAGCAAAAGCTATGGTATCACCTAAATTATCACCCCAAATAAGGAATAATTTAAACACATATGCGCAGTTGGCCCAAGCATAATGAAGGCTTTTGATTGTTAGAGGGTTTTATGGGAAAAAAAAATCATACAAACTCAAAGCAGATCTCATTAATTAAAAACACATTCCCACTGGGGAAATTTATCTCTGACAATATTTAACTAAACAATGAGAAAATGATATTTCAACAATTCATAGAAATTTCTGTTCATTGTCCAAGAAAGAGAAATGCAATATCTTTATTTTAAATGCCTAGATATCATGTATTTGTTTCATGGGACAGATACGCTGTGACTTTCATGGAGTAACTTGGAGAGAAAATACCTGAGATAGAAGAGAGATGGGATGAGCCTTCAAAATCCAGCCAATGACAGAGCTTTGAAGTGGGTATGAGACTTTCATATTATGGGCTGTTATTTACTCATGCTAGTTTCTGCCTTTCAAAATCAGTTTCCAGATTATCAAACATGAAGTCTTATAATCAAAAGACCTTTTATTGATGGCTTATTGACATAAGGGTTCAGAATTCCCAGGATATCACTGCAGAAAAGAAGTCTTATTTCATAGTTCTGATCCTACATGATTTTTTTTAACAGCGTTTAGCTCTGTCACCAGGCTGGAATGCAGTGGCACAATCACAGCTCACTGCAGCCTTGACCTGTGGGGTTCCAGCAATCCTCCCACCTCAGCCTCCTGAGTAGCTGGGACTATAGGTTTGAGCTACCATGACTGGCTATTTTTTTTGTTTTTTGCAGAGACTAGGTCTCCCTATGTTGCCCAGGCTGGTCTCAAACTTCTGGGCTCATGCGATCTGCCCACCTCGACTTCCCAAAGTTGAATTTTTATCTTATATTTAATAATAGCATATGCTGACTGGATAAATCAACATTATTATTTTCACCAGCAGAATTTTATGTTTGATGAAGAATTCTGCCCTTTCATATGTGAGGAAGGCAAACTCACCACCAACCTATCATATCACATGAGCAAAATCATAATTATTTGGGAAAATAAATCCCAATAAGTTTGTAACAGATTATGCCAGTCATGAGGGGCTACTTCACAAGGAAATCACTTGAAAGATTTTGTCTTCATCACCTTTGATGATAAATCTATCTAATAAAATTGAAAAGAGAGAATATGAGAAAAAGGAGTGATAGGTTAATTGTTATCACATTACACTTTTAAAATGTTATCCCACCTGGCACCCCTTACCAGATGTTTCCTAAGCAAACGGCCACAAGTGAACAAAGAACTTTAATTTGCAGAGGAACCAACTCCACACTATCATAATAAAGTCACTTCTTGTTGTCTCTTCATAATGAGCTGTCAGATGGCTTGCTTTGATTAAAAACAACAAAAAATACAACATCCTGGTATAAAAAGAACTGCTCCATTTGACACTCCTTCCTCTTGGACGGGATCTTCCCAATTTTTTAGACGAAATCTCACTCTGTCACCCAGGTTGGAGTGCAGTGGCGTGATCTTGGCTCACTGCAACCTCCGCTTCCTGGGTTCAAGAGATTCTCCTGCCTCAGCCTCCTAGGTAGCTGGGATTACAGATGCTCACCACCATGCCCGGCTAATTGTTGTATTTTTAGTAGAGATGAGGTTTTACCACGTTGGCCAGGCTGGTCTCAAACTCCTGACCTCAGGTGATCCCCCCACCTCGGCCTCCCAAAGTGCTGGGATTACAGGCATGAGCCACCACGCCCGGCCCCAATCTTTCTGATTCGCTCACTAACCTAGCTGTGGTTCACCTTGCCTAGAATTCAGTCTTGAAATCTTTAAACATCATTCCTCCAGTTGCAGGAACTGTGTCCTTATTGTGAACCTAAGTCTTCATCATTCCCTGTTATAAATAGATTATTATTTATCAAGGCTAGGTTTCTAGCCTCCACTGGAGTCTTGTCTTTCTCTCCTCCCCTCTCTGTCCCTTATTGCCCCAGGGCAGAACGTGGGGCTCTGCAGCATACGGCCTTATGAATCTTCCTCAAGTAACCAATTATCCCGCTGTGCAGCCCTGTCAGTGTCCTGACAGCTGCATGCAGGATGCAGGCCCTGCTGTCAGAGGTGAAAGACTGCAAGCAATCTCTCATTCCTCACCTCACCTCCATTATAACGTGGGGAAGAAGGGCACACACACCGAAAGGACTTCGTTAGGAATGCCACGGAGGTCAAAGACTGCTTAGAAGAAAGGCTGAGGTGAAAATTAAAAAATGGAAAGGTGCCAGTGTAGTCCAGACAGGTGCTCATGCTCTCGTACGGGAAGAATTGAAAGACTCCTCGCCCAGGCCTTGTGTAGCTATTGTCGGAGAGAGCGCACACTCAGGCTGATTTTAATTGAGATCAATTTAACAAGTACCATCTTCTGCAAAGTCCTTCAATTGATTAAAAGCCAAATGAAGCTCTTGTAAGGGGTGACAGGTTTTTCTGTCATCTTTCCCGACTCCCTCCCCAATACGATGATTTTCTGAACTTTTGGAGATTGTGTGCTAAAGAGACAGCACTTAATCTGGGCTGATTTCTGCAGGTATATTTTAACATAATTATTTTTTGAGTTGTACTTTTGTGAACCTAACCAGTGATCTCAATTATTTGTCAACAGCAAACATGTATTAGTGGATCAGAATTGCAAAAGGCCCCAACATTCTGGCTGTTGCTTAGAGAGCAGCCTCTCTAAAACTTCACTGATTGCATTGTAGGGACCATAGGAACACACTTGTGTCACCGGCCAATTGCATCTTAAAAGGTGTTTGCTACAAGTAGTTATGATTTAGAGAATGGACTTGGGGCCACACTTCGCCAAGTGAGTGTAACGCTCACTTGTGTCCTATGGTGATATCAACTAATAACCAGGGACATTTCATAGTAATGCTAATGTAAGATCTTCTTCGTGTTTATCTAGACTTACCAAAGACTGCACATGCAGGACAGACCCCTTTCTATTGAACAAAGCTGCTAAATAAATGATGGCTCCAATGACAGAAAAAAATGAGGCCCTGCAAAAAGAGAAAATACATTCTATTGGGAATTTTATGTTTAATAGGAAACACTTCCTTATATCAAGACCAGGATATATCAAGACCAGATGAACATTTCTATTTAATTGCATCATGAGGGATTTAAGATTTACAACACAAAAGAGGTACTTATTGTAAGAGTTGTGCAGGGTTGAAATACACCATACTAAAGACAGTCATAGATGTTCTCCTCTAGAGAAATTCATGAACAATGAAGAAACATATGAGACGTGGCTCTACAGGACGGAAAGTTCCTTTTTAACCATCTACACTAGAATTTTCACATTTCAATAAGTTATCATCCACTTCAAATAATCACTCAAATAGTTATTGGAAGAATCAAGTGAGATACTGTGGACAAATCATGTTTAATACCTGGCACTCAATCAGGGGTGTGTGTGTGTGTGTGTGTGTCACACACATCCTACTTATATCTGAAGGCCAATGAGGCTATAACTGTTCAAATTGCAAGTGTTCTGAATTCCCTCTGAATTATTTTCAGAACCTTCAGTCCATTCTCTTTAGCAAGATTTATGTAGTACTTAGTATCTGCAAAGAACAATCTTAGACTTGAAAAACTTCCTGTGACATTGGCCTTGATTTCCAGACAGTGTTGTCATTCGGAAATGAGAACAATAAAAGAGTCTCAAATAAGCAAGTCAAAAAAAATATCATTTGGGGTCAAGATTGAGATATACACTACCAAAGCAAGGAGATAGTTGCTTCGGTGGCTTTCTGACTGAACTTACAGACAACTCCAAAACAGGAGTTGCAAGATTGTTTGAGTAATGAAGGCTTCAGCAGAGTAAATATGTAGCTTCCCAAGCTGCCACATTAAACCACAGTTTGTTAAATACACATTTTTAGCACTTTATAAGTCAAGCATTACTCTTTTAGGTAACAAACAATCTCTTGGTATATCTGAATGTCATAGTTGAAAAAAATTATAAATGTTTAGTATATATATCCATAATTTGGAGAAAAGAAGATATTTTTGTATTAATTAATGACTGAATAAAATCAAAATACACTGAGAAAAAGAGTGGTTGCCATCTGCTAGGGAATAGAGTTAAATATGTCTTTAAATAATAGATACTTAAGGCTGGGCACAGTGGCTTATGCGTGTAACCCCAGCACTTTCGGAGGCCGAGGCAGATGGATCACCTTAGGTCAGGAGTTTGAGACCAGTCTGACCAACATGGCAAAACTACGTCTCTACTAAAAATACAGAATTAGCCGGGTGTGGTGGCGCCTGCCTGTAATCCCAGCTACTCAGGAGGCTGAGGCAGGAGAATTGCTTGAACCCAGGAGGGGGGTGTTGCAGTAAGCCAAAGTTGTGCCATTGCACTCCATCCTGGGCAACAGAGTGTGAAACTCCATCCCACCCCCTCAACCCCGCTAAAAAAAAAAAAAAAAAAAAACCCGAGAGCTGGAAGGAAACAAAGGGACCATCTGGAGATTCCATGCTAAAAGAAATCACACTTCTTCTGGGTTAAACCCTGTATGTGTGTTTTTAAATTATTATTATTTGAGTCAGATGGTGAATGCCAACATCTGGAGTTCTAGACCAATTCTCTTATTTCCAGAGAGGAAAGCTAAAATTCAGAAAAGTTAACTGCTTTGCTCAACCACATAGATGAAACAAGAAGAATGAAAAAAACTGAATCAAAGTCTTCTCATTCTAAATTTCCACTGCACTTTGTTGTTCTAGAAATGGGATTTATTTATTTATTTATTTATTTTTTAAGACAGAGTCTTACTCTGTCACCCAGGATGGAGTGCAGTGGTGCAATCTTGGCTCATTACAACCTCTGCCTTCTGGGTTCCAGTGATTCTCATGCCTCAGCCTCCCAAGTAGCTGGGACTACAGGCAGCCACCACCAGGCCCGGCTAATTTTTGCATTCTTAGTAGACATGAGTTTCACCATGTTGGCCAGGCTTTTCTTGAACTCCTGACCTAAAGGGATCTGCCTGCCTCAGCCTCCCAAAGTGTTGGGATTACAGGCATGAGCCACCACTCCCAGTCTGGAAATGGGATTTAAAGAGACATATTAAAAAAATTTTTAAACTATTTATGACATAGGTCATCATTAGCCTACAAGTAGCTAAATAAATAGCTAAAGTTTTCTATTTTTAAAAAAGTAATACATGTATCAAGTGAGGTGCCACAGAGTATAATATAGTTACTGGTTTGTATGGTTGACGAATTATAATTTAGATTTCAAAACAGATATCCTAATTTTCCTTGTAATCAAACCATTTCACTCATTGTTATATGTGATTATATTTACTTATAACATGTCTCCAACAACATTTTGATTCAAAATTGCACTGTTTTTTACTGTGGGGTGGAACTTTTTAAGCCAAGAGATGTTTTTTAATGTCTTCAAATAGGCCCCACTGTGCAGATCTCAGCCAAACTATTAACTATCAAGGAAACAGAAATCTCTCTGAATTTTTTTTCCAAAATAGCACTATAACACTCTTTATACATCGATTTCCCGACAGAATTACTTTTTAAGAGATGAAAGAAATTAAAAGATTTTGAATTCAATTTCACAAGCATCACCTTGTGAATTTGCCATATCCCCCCCAACACAGTTAAATTTCAGCAGAGAGTGAAATCATTCACCATATGTATTTCCTAGAAAGGCCTGCAGCATCAAGAAACAGATTTTTTTTTTACAATAAGTGATTGTTTTCCTAAAGCACCAACATAGCTTCTCTCTTTCCAAAATCGCATTGCTGCCATTTTTAATGAGTTACTATATAGATGCACTCGCAAAGACATCTGACTACCTAGAAAAAAATGCCTCTTTGGTCACTTCCCTTTCAGTTCCTTTGACTGGGAAAAGAAAAGAGAGTTAGCAGAGATAAGTACATAATAACTTCTATGTTTTATATACACTGCCTTTTTAAGCCTCCTACTGGCAAAGTAAGGTATTGTCACCGTTTTACATATAAAGATAATGATACTCAGAAAGGTTCGTTAGATTTTCCAAGGTAATGAGTCGGTATATTTTCAAAGTATGGCTGAAGCCCATTCTTTCTGAGCTGACTCTTTCCATTTTAGTACTAAACTAACTTAGAGTAACTGTAATGGTAAATAGAGTTTGCATTCACATTTCAACCTTCCGAGCCAAACTCCTGGCCTTGAATACCTTGGCTGCACTCTCTTGCCTGTCACCTTTACGCTGGGTCTTACTGGCCCATGAATGGATTTTGTCTTGCCCCTCTTTCCTGCTGACTTCCATCTTATTAAAACTTTCCAGGACTTTCAATAAACTCTACTCCTACGATTCGAAGGCTAACCAAAGAAATCAAACCAAGAAAACATGCCAAGAAAAGAGCCTACTTCAAAGAATTCAAGAGAAACACACACTTCTACTACTTAATACATTGAAAACTCTAAAAAGGATCTCCAGTGAGCTACAGTGACATCTTAAACAAAAGAGCTTTTTGGTGCCTCACAAACTATATCGAGTAGGTTTCTGACTAGTTTTCTCATTAAAGAATGAAGCCAGGATTTTGACCTTGGTGATGATGGACTAATTTGTTACAAACAAAAAGTATTCCACCTGGAACACCTTGAAAATCTGGACCCCAAAAATTTCCATTTTTAGTGTTGGGGAGTTAATGAAGCAGCAAAGACTCGACAAGCAAAATCCTTAAGATGAGAGAAGCTTGGAGGAGTCTGAGAGCTAGCACAGGGTTTCCCTTGAGGTACTTGAGTGGAAACTGAGAAGCTGCAAAGAACTTCTGGTAGTTTTAAAAACCAAGAATAACAAAAACTGGCCTTCAAGGTCCACCGGTATTCAGGTAAGAACCTCTCCCAGTAAGGGCTCTATGCTAAAACTAAGAATGAATTAGAAATAGACAAGCATTCACAAAGCTAAAACCAAATTTCAAATAAACTCAATCCCTCTTTGTATTAAAGCAATCTCCTAAACTGGCCTTCAAGGTCCACCGGTATTCAGGTAAGAACCTCTCCCAGTAAGGGCTCTATGCTAAAACTAAGAATGAATTAGAAATAGACAAGCATTCACAAAGCTAAAACCAAATTTCAAATAAACTCAATCCCTCTTTGTATTAAAGCAATCTCCTTTATCCTAAGTGCTGCCTGAAATAAAAGTATGCCTATTTCGGATAAAGATAACTATCACTGAGAATCTCAAATTATCTCTACATTTTAGTGCACTACATTTGGCAATAAATAAACAATTACCAAGAATAGTAGGTGACAAAAGCAAATTAAAAGAAAAACACAAAAAGTGCACACAAGAGAAAGAGATGATATAAAGCAACAGATTTTAGATATCAGATACAAAATTTTAAAAACCAAGATTAATAAAATTGAAATTCATAAAATGTAGAATTTTAGCAGGGACTCAAAACTAAACCAAAAAAGAAAGAAAGAAGGAAAACAGAAACAAAGAAGATAGAGTCAAATTAATGTAAAAAAAAGAGAAAAAGAATATGGAACCCTGTGAAAAGTTCTGACATATATGTAACCAAAGTCCCAGATGGAGAGGAAAGAAAATGGCCCAGAAGAAACATATACAATATACGAAGAGGTGAAGCTAAAATTTTCATCTAAAACCGATGAAAGACTTAAACTACAGTTCCAAGTTCAGTGAATTTCAAGCAGGAAAATCAGACTTATACATGTCACATTACTATTTCATGTTACCACTAGAAGGGATAAAAACATGTTACCCTCAAATAAGCTGCAATAAAACTTACAGCTGACTTCTCAGCAGAAACTATGCAAGCCAGGTGACAACTGAATTACATCTTCAAACTGCTAAAAGTGAGTGACAGCCAACAACACTCTACATGTGTAACAACATCCTTCATAAATAAAATATCCTTTATAAATGAAGATAAAATAAAAACATTTTAATACAAATAAAAACGAATAGACTTGCCCAGAAGTCTGCATTAACGAAGATTAATGGTTATTCCTCAGTCAGGGGTAAATGATTCCAGATTGAAGTATGAAGAAGGAATGAAGTGCACTGTGGGAGGCCAAGGTGGGCAGATTGCTTGAGCCCAGGAGTTCAAGACCAGCCTGGGCAAAATGGCAAAATCCCATCTCTTCAAAAAATACAAAAAGTAGCCGGGTATGGTGGCGCATGTCTGTGGGTCCCAGCTACTCAGAAGGCTGAGGTACGAGGATCACTTGAACCCGGGAGGTGAGGGTTGCAGTGAGCCAAGATCACATCACTGTACTCCAGCCTGGGTAACGGAGTGAGACTATCACACTCCAGCCTGGGTAACAGAGTGGGACTATCACAAATTAAAAAAGAATAAAAGAAGAAGGAGGAAAGGAAGGGAAGGAGGGAGAGAGGGAGGGAGGATAAATGAAGCAAAACAGAAATAATACTAATCACATGTTCTGTGTGCTCTGACGACTGGCAGATTATCCGGCCATGGCAGACACTCAGCATTTGTTGATTGAATAAATGTTAGCTCTTCTCATTGAAAAAAAATAAAAAATAAATAAATATGAGAATATATCTAAATGAATACTGATTATATAAATGAACAGTAATTATGCCTTGTAGGGTTTTAAAAATGTGTGTATGTGTGCACATATATACATACATAAAGATGTCATTTGTCCCAGAATTTATCTCTAAATTCAATATAAACTCATAAAAATGCCAATATGTTATTTTTATCAAATCAACACTTTGATTCTGAGTTTCCATGGAATTACAAGAAGCCAAAAATATCATAAAGAATATACCTGTGTAACAAAACTGCATGCTCGGCACTTGTATCCCAGACCTTAGAGTATAATAATTATAATAAAAAGACTGAAAAACCCACAGTGAAGAAGGTTGTTTTGTTTTGAGAAGCCAAATATTTAGCTTAGAAAGTTTCTGGTTTAATGGCCATGATTATGGAATACACTTTTGGAAATGCTGCCTTAGAGTTACCAAGCTTTTTCCTTTAAATAAATACGTTGACTGAGGCAAAAAAAAAAAAAAAAAAAGAGTTGTTATAATGGATACCAAAACTTCTTAAAAAGCTATAGGAATTAAAATAGCACAGTATTGGAGAGCATAGAAAAATATACCAATAAACAGTATAGAAGAACCAGAAACAGACTCATGCTTATATGTACATATGACTTGTAGTATGTAGTGCTATGACACGGCACAGCAGTAGTGATAGGATGATCTTTTTAATACATGAGACTAGGTCAACTGGATATCTATACGGGGAAAAGTGCATCTTGTCCCCTACTTTATATCAATACAAAAACCAATTCCACGTGATAATTCTAAATATAAAAGGCAGGACAATACAGCACTTAGAAGATAATAGAAGAGAATGTCTTTGTGACCTTGGAACTGGGAAAGGTTTCTGAAACACATGAAAAACTATAAATGAGGCATTTTATAAATCAGACTACATAATATTGAAAGATACCACAGAGTACTAAAGAGACATGTCACAGAGTCAGAGAAGGTGCCTGCAATATATTACCAAAGAAATCCTAATGCCAATAATATATAAAAATTCCTTATATATCTATAAAAAATGAAAACTTGTTGTTTTAAAAAGGACAAAATATATGAATAGATACTTTACAAAAGAGTATATCAATATGATCAATAAATACAGGTAGTCCACATTTTGCATGGCTTTGATACATGCAAATTTTGTCAGTCACCAAACACAATGCAAGAATCAGTTGCCACAATCTATTAACTATAATTGTATGAAACAAAAACTTTGCTGGTAGCTTTTCCGCCTACAAATCACTAGTTAAATAATAATTGTGCATCAGGATCAGTGACCTATCACATCACTTCTTTCAAAGTCTGTCATTGATTAGTCACTTTGTGTCTTTTATTTAGTGCATGCACAGACAGCAAAGCATGTAGTTATGTTGCCTTCCTGTATCCCAGTGATAAACCCACATGATGTTCCACAAAAATGGAAAAATCAACAGAGGAAATTGGTCAACAAAAAAAAGAAGAGAGACAAAAGCAATACTAATGTAAGTATAATTAAAATCTAACATAAATAGAATTAGAGAAGAAAGAATTGACCTCAGGTATGTTGACACTACGGCCATTGTAAAGACTCCAGATATGCAGCCAGAAGAACTGCATGAAGGCAAAGTTATCCATGTAAATGAAGGAAGTGGCTGTGATGAAAAGGATTAGCACATCCCAGAGGCAGTGACTCCAGCAAAATACTTCAAATGAAAGGAACTGACTGGGCACAGTGGCTCATGCCTATAATCCCACACTTTGGGAGGCTGAGGTGGGTGGATTACCTGAGGTCAGGAGTTCAAGATCAGTCTGGGCAACATGGTGAAACCCTGTCTCTACTAAAAATACAAACGCCTGTAATCCCAGCTACTCAGGAGGCTGAGGCATGAGAATCACTTGAACCCGGGAGGCGGAGGTTGCAGTGAGCCAAGATTGCACCATTGCACTCCAGCCTGAGTGACAGAGTGAGACTCCATCTCAAAACAGAAAAACAAAACAAAACAAAAAACTAAAGGAACTCTCAGAGATATTTCACAACATTGGAAGTGTGGAGGGATAAGCCACATAAATCTGATCCAAACTTAGAAAGAAGTATGACAATTTGCCAAGGCATAGAAAGGAGGCTTGCTCCATACCGTAAGTTATACCATGAGAAAGCAAGCCTTATCCAAAGTATTATTCAATTTTTTTACAAAGAAAGAGAAAACACTTTAATTCTCAAATTCCCACTGCTTTAAATTATAGTGAACTAAGTAAGATTTAGTTTTACTAATTTTTCATTTCCCTATATATTTATAATCAACGATATGAGAAGTTTTTTTAAAAAATGTATTTTGATAAAAAATTTTAAAGGACTCAGAACAATTGTAATTTTTTCAATTGATTATTAAGTTAGCTTTGGTCAATTTCATTTTACATGATAATTTTTACAGACCTGTAATCCTGTGCAAAGTGAAGACTGCCTGTATAGGAAAAAGATGTTCAATTTTATTAGTCATCTGGAAAATGAAAAGTTAAACACCACAGCATGCATTCCAGGATGCTCAAATCAAAAAAAGGATGGCAATGCTAAATGTCAGCCAGGATGCAAAGAAACGTGAATTCTCAGGCATTGTTGGTGGGAGTATAAATTGAGTTAAAATACTTTGGAAGTATTTAGCAGCATCCACTAACACTGCACAAATGTACAATTTAGGACTCTATGACCCAGCCTAACTACCCCTAGTATAAGCCCAACAGAAAGGCATATGCAGATGTGTATACCAAAAATTATATACAACACTGTGCATAGTAGCCTTTCTCAAAATAATCTAAGAGAGACATAAATGACTATCAACAGTAAAATGGATATAAAAACCATAGCATATTCATATCCTTAATATAATTATTTATATAGAGAAGTCAGATTAATAGATTTCAACAACAAGCAATAACATGGAGGAACCTTACAAGCACAATGTGGAGTGAGGAAGCCCAACACAAAGAATACAGACCATTTAAATCCACTTTTATAAAGCTCAATCATAGGAAGAACTAATCATAAGGAAACACTTAGCTCTGGGAAAGAGGTAGTGGTGGGAAGGGGACCGAGCAGGGGCTTCTGGGATGCTGATTTGTTTTACTTTTTGATCTGGATGGTGGCGACATGGGTGCGTTCACCTTGTGATAACTGATCAAGATGTATGTTCATGATATGTGTGGTATTTCTGAATGACTATTATGCTTTAATAAAATTTGTGTGAAAAACTAAAGCAAAGAATGTTTTAAATATGTAATATAAATATCTGTAATTATTTCATAAAGCATTAGGCTAGGAGTACTTCTGAAATGGTCTGAGAAACCCTGAAGATACCTGAAGTGCTTTCTGATGACCCGTGAAGTCAGAATTATTTCAAAAACATCATGTGCATTTTCTACTATGTTGTTATTTGTAATAATTATATAAAAGCAATGGCTAGAAAACTGCAGATTCCTTAGCATGAATCACGCAGTGCTACCAAACTGTACTATTTGTCATCATATGCTTCTCTGCCATGCACTCACTCACTGCCATGCACTTCCATGCACCTTGCAAGGAAGGTGATCCATGCAAAATAGGAGAAAATTTTCTCACTGTAGGAGAAAAAGATGAAGAAAAAGAAGAGGAGGAAGAGGAGGAAGAACCAGTTTCACTTAAGAATAACTGACAAAGTGGTAAAAAAAAAAAAAAGTAATACATTTGCTATTTTCAAATGAATACATATATATTTTAAATACATCTGAGTTTTAATTTCTAATACAATAAACACCAATAGACAGAGATCTCATTAGAGTCCTCAATAATTTTTAAAAGGAGGAAAGGGTCCTGAGACCAAAAAGTTTAAAAATCACTCTTAGGAAATACAGGGTCTGTGATTATTTTGCAACTCTCTCGCCTATGTGTAAATAAGCCTCTTTTCAAGTATTTAAAAACTTCTGAAGTAGTTAAAACATTCATCATACAATCAATTCTGTTTGTAAGTTTTATTTACATAGGCAAGCATTTCAAATGGCACGCAGTGTTAACGTTCATCCTAATCTCTGCCCCAGTGATCAGAATTTCCCTGTCATGAGTCAGAGTTGGGGATATGGATGAAGTCGCCTTCTGTCTATTTATTCAATGAAAGAAAATACGGTTCTATATAGCACAGAGAAAAAGACATGGTTACTTGTCACCTGAAAATAAATACCTTTGGTTACAACAGAATTTCACTGAAGAAGAAACACCAAAAATCTAGTTTTCATTAGATGTTTACAGGCCGGGCGCGGTGGCTCATACCTGTAATCCCAGCACTTTGGGAGGCCAAGGTGGGCGGATCACGAGGTCAGGAGTTCGAGACCAGCCTGGACAACACGGTGAAACCCTATTTCTACTAAAAATAGAAAAATTAGCCAGGTGTGGTGGCAGGCACCTCTAATCGGGAGGCTGAGGCAGGAAAATCACTTGAAACCAGAAGGTGGAGGCTGCAGTGAGCAGAGATTGTGCCACTGTACTCCAGCCTAGGCAAAAGAGTGAGACTCCATTTCAAAAAAAAAAAAAAAATCACTCTTAGGAAATACAGGGTCTGTGATTATTTTGCAACTCTCTCACCTATGTGTAACTCAGCCCCTTTTCAAGTATTTAAAAACTTCTGAAGTAGATAAAATATTCATCATACAACCAATTCTGTGTGTAAGCTTTATTTACATAGGCAAGCATTTCAAATGGCATGCAGTGTTAACATTCATCCTAATCTCTGCCCCAATGATCAGAATTTCCCTGTCGTGAGGCAGAGTTGGGGATATGGATGAAGTTGCCTCCGTTTATTCAATGAAAGAAAATATGGTTCTACATAGCACAGAGAAAAAGACATGGTTACTTGTCATCTGTAGATAAATACCTTTGATTACCATAGAATGTCACTGAAGAACAAAACCAAAAATCTATTTTTCATTAGATTTTTACATACAGTTTTAGAACACAAGTATTATGTGACATAAGGTATTTCTACAAGTATGATTTAATAAGAGTTACTCAATGTCTCAAAATATATAAGCAACAAAGACATCAACTCTATATCAACTCCAAGAACTGATGAGAAAAATATATCCTACAAAGATAAGATTTTAAAATGTAAAGATCAGTAAGGATAATTAATTACTATTCTCAGCAGCTAATTCAAAACCTACTACTTGATTAATTCTCAAATTGTTGAAGACTAAATATTAAGCCAACCTATGATTTTGATTTTAAAACACATGTACATTCATTAAAAAGAAAGTTGCATGGCTTGGGTTTCCTCAGGCGTAAATCTAAAAATGAAAGCACAGCCCTCCATACCACACAAACAGCTAAATTTAGGCAAGTATGGCAACTTTTGTGAGGGCCCTAAATCCTCTAGGGTGCACCTTGGAGTAATCAGAGATTAGTAGTGACCAGAAGACGGTCTCTGGACCAACTGTGGACCAGTAGAAACTCTCATAGACTTC
This sequence comes from Trachypithecus francoisi, assembly GCF_009764315.1. Taxonomy (NCBI): domain Eukaryota; kingdom Metazoa; phylum Chordata; class Mammalia; order Primates; family Cercopithecidae; genus Trachypithecus; species Trachypithecus francoisi. The sequence continues at coordinate 68,069,729 of NW_022681460.1, forward strand.
TACTCCTGATCAAACAAACAGACTTCCAACTCTGGTCAAGATACAGTAACAGGTACTACATTTATCCTCCCACTTGAAATGACTACAAACTAGACAAAATCTGTGAAACAAGTTTTTAACATTGGACATTACACAATGCAGGAAGGTGATCCATGCAAAATAGCAAACACACAAGATGAGCCCTACCATTGCTCCAGCTTACTGTATATTAAGAATTTCCAGGCCATGAGGAAGAGGGGGATCCCAGGCAGAGCCTGATGGCCACTGTAAATGGAGGAGACAGAGATAAGAGTCCATGGAGGCAGGGGCAGGTAAGGTGGCAGGAGAGTGTCACAGTGGGAAAACATGCACAGAACGAGAGATTCCAAGATTTGCAGAGGGTCCCTATGCACTGTCAGCTAAGTACTGATTAGCACATGCATGTGACTAACCCAACCAGCACCTGGGAAAGAAACTGACAAAAGGGGCAGCTGGAAAGGAGCTGATTCCTGCCTCACACAGGATTGGAAGCAGCCTCTTTTCCCAACAGCCAGAGTGGAACACCTCATAGTTCATTGGGTGATTAGGTTCAGTGCTCAGAAGAGTTTTGCCTAAGTGATGGGGTAAAATTAGCCCTAGAATAAACCGTTTGGGTTCTAACTAGGGCTAACAAATCTGAGAAACAAGAACCGAAATCTTCAAGCTGTTTCCAGTAATTTAATTGCATGCCAGAACAAAACTCAAGAATATTTATAGAAGTAGAAAAAATTCCTGCATGCAGCAAGGTAAAATTCATAATGGCTGGCATTCAATAAAATATTTACCAGGCATGTAAAGAAGCAAGAAAACAACACCCATAAAAAGGAGTATAAATAATCAATCGAAACCAACACAGAAATTATGCTGATAGAATTAGTAGACAAAGACATTAAAAAGAGTTACTATAACTATATTCAATATAAACAATATGACAGGGAACAACTGAGCAGATTAAATAGAGACATAGAAGATATAAAAAGACCCAAATAAAACACTTTATGATGAAAAACATGGCGCCTGACATGAAAAACATACTAGATGCAACTAACAGCAGATTAGTTACTACAGAAGAAAAGAGTAAACTTGAAGACGTAGCAACAGGAACTATCTAAAGTAAAACAGAGACAAAAATTGATGTTTTAAAAAATGGAAAATGCATCAGTTGCCTGTGTGATAATGTTAAACAGACTAATTTTAAACATAAATTTGTAGTTAAAAGCTTTCCTACAAAAATAAATAAATAAAATTACATGCCCAAATTGCTTCACTGGTAAACTGTACTAAACACTTAAGGAAGAAGTAATGCCAATTTTATGCAGATGTTCCAGAAAATTAGAGACAGGAATATTTCCAACTTCATTCTATAAGGCAGCATAACCCTGATGCCAAAACCATAAAAAATGACTACAGGAAAAGAAAACTAAACATCAATATCATTCAGGAACACAGATGCAAAACTACATAACAACACTTTAGCTAATCAAATCCAGTTATACATAAAAATGAAAATATAGCCTGACCATGTGGGGTTTACCCAGGAATGCAAGGTTGCTTTAACATCCACATTTTAATCATGTTAAAGGACCAGGAAAGAAAAACCACATGACCATCACAGTAGATTCAGAAAAAATATCTGACAGAATCCAGTATCCATTCCTAATAAAAACTCTAAGCAAACTAGCAATAGAAGAAAACCTTCTCAACCTGATGAAGGGCATCTGTAAAAACCTACAGCTAATATCTTACTTAATGATGAAAGAGTGAATGCATTCCACCTAAGATTAAGTACAAAGCAACCATGTCTGCTCACCACATCTATCAAACATGGTAATGGAGGTTTTACCCAGTGTAATAAGCAAAAGAAATAAAGGGCATCCAGACTGAAAGGAAGACTAAGACCATAATTATTTGCAGTCCACATGTCCATGGGTGTGTAAAAGCTTACAGAATAACAATGAGTTTACCAGAACTAATACGTGAGTTTAGCAAGTTTGTAGGATACAAGATCAAGATATAAAAATTATTTGTATTTCCATATGCTATCAAGTATGAACAACTGGAAATTGAAATAACAGTATTATGATAACATCAAAATATGTAATTCTAAGAGACGACTCTGACAAAAAATGAGCAAGACCTGCACATTTATATCTACAAGGTATAGCTGAGAAAAGTTATGAAGACTGAAATAAATGGAGAGACAGTTGTGGGTCAGAAGACTCATCATTGTCATCAATTCTTTCCAAATTATAAGTTATTTGCAATCTTAATTCAAATTTATATGAAAATGCAAAGGACCTAGAAAATCCAAAGCAACTTTTTAAAGGAGAACAATATTGGAGTTATATCACCTGATTTCAAGACTTATTATAAATCTGCAGTAACCAAAATAGTAAGGTACTAACATCAGACAGACAAATAAATTAATGGAACAAAGTAGAGTCTAGAAATAAAACCGCAGCATATGGTCAATTGATTTTTGTAAAGGTTTAAATATAATTCGGGGGGAAAATATATTTTTTCAACAAATGGTGCTGAAACAATTGGATATCCATACGAAAAAATGTTTTCATCCATCCCTTACATTATACACAATAATTCAAAATAAAACTTCCAGGAGGAAATACAGGAAAACATATATTGGGTTAGGCAAAGATTTCTTAGATATGACATCAAAATGATGATCAATCAAAGAAAAGAAAGAGACATTGGACTTTATCAACATTTAAAAACTCTGTTCTTAGAGATCATTATTTTCCAAACGAAAAAATAAGCCAAAGACTGGGAAAAATAATTGCAAATCACCTATTTGATAAAGTAATTTAATCTAGAATACATAAATTCATTGTGGAATTCTCAAGACTCAATAATATGAAAACAAACCCAAGTTTAAAAACGGACAAAATATTTGAACTGACACTTCCTCAAAGTATACGAATGCACATAAGCACATAAAGACATCATTCATCATTAGGGAAATAAAAATTAAAACTATAATGACATTCTACTACAAACTTATTTGAGTGTCTTAAATGAAAATGTCTGGCCATCCCAAGTATTGTCTACGATATGAAGCTACTGAATTCTCATACTCTGCAGTCTGAATACAAAATGATACAACTGCTTTGGAAAATAGTCCAGACGTTTCTTTAAAAGTGATACACAGACCCACTATTTGATCCAACCACTCCACTCCTAGCAAAAGATGAACATGTGATCGTATAAAAATGTGTACATAAATATTCATAGATTTCTTTGTAATAATCAAAAACTGGAAACAACCCAAACACCCATCAACAGGTGAATGGGTAAGCAAATTGTGGTATATCTATCCATTAAATTGTGGTATATACAGCCATATATTAGTATACAATTATATTACTGAACATCACTCAGCCATAAAAAGCAATGAACTATTGAGACAGACAACAATAAACTTTTGGAGATGATAGATATGTTCATTATCTTGATTGTGATGGTTTCATGGGTATACACCTGTGTCAAACTTAACACAACTGTACACTTGGAATACGTGCAGTTTATTGTATGACAAGTATAACTCAGTAAGGTGTCTTAAAAAAAGAGAGCTCACTTATGCCAAGTAACACGGTGAGAAAACCCTTCCCTCTTCCGTGAACTCCCATTTCCCAAGGCGTTCTTTTATGGCCTCTTTCTCTACACTGGGACATCCTTCATCCATTTCATCTAAGTATTTGGTTTTGAATAAGACTGTTGATGAGGAGAAGGAACACGTACAGATGAGGTCCCCCATCTTTCTGCCTACCAGAAAAGAGAGTTTTGGTAGACTTAAGAAAAGCCCCAAAAAGGAAGAAAATTATCCTGATTTATTACTTATGTTACAGCGAGTGATCTGGCAGGAAACAAAACCAGCAGTTAATCTGCCAACCAGAAAAAAATGCAACTCCTTAGTTGGTTGTTATGAAGCATTCAGCTGTTTTATAGTGAAGTCTATCAAATACATTTTACATGATTGCAAATTCCTTAAAATATGAAGATGCTATAACAGCATAACAATGAGAGACTGTGCTAGTTTACAATAACAAATTTTGTTATTCTTTATAAATTCTACTGTTTTATTTTTAATAGTGACAAGACAGAAAATGCTATCAATGTTATTTTAATATAAGTGAGTACATGTGCTTTAATGTGCAAACGAGAAGATAAGAGTTGCCTTTGCCTTCTTTCAGAAGTGTAAGTCAGGCATGTAAAATAACAATAAGACAATCTTATGGGAAAATGCATCTATAAATATCTATGATAATTTACCCTAAATTACACATTATCCTGCTCCCACCTCCACCCCGCAGTGGAGTAAATGCCCTTAACCAAAGAGGTAGGATGAGAACCAATTGCACCATTCTTTATCTTTTCTACATAAGCTCTGTTAAATGCAACCCTAAATGGAACAGCTATTTTCAGGGTAATATAAGACGACACTTGGGATATCGCCAGGAGTGTTTCAATTATTCAAAAGTGCCTGAGCGTGGAAGGGTCTGGCTTGCTCACTTTTTGGTTAGGCCTCTAAGGTGACAATTCACAAGACTCCCTACTAACTATGATGCAACCACCACACACCCTCTAATCTCCCCATCCACCTACAGTGCCTATGTCCCATGGCCTTGCTCCCAAGCCCCCGCCCACCATCCCTGGGCACCCTTCCTGCTTCCTCCACAGTGGTGAGTTGGCCCAGAGCTCTTCTGCTGACCAGCACCTTTATGCTACTCTGAGGCTTCATCCTCCTGGGGTTTTTAAATCCCATTCTCTGTGCTAGACACTCAACTCAATCCCATTCTCTGTTAGATACATATCACATTTTTCCTCCATTTACTTACATTAAATGTAACTTAATTTTCCTCAAGCTCAAAGCTTGTCATCTAAACCTTCCCAATGGCAGCCACTCCTTTTCCAACACCAACTCATTGCTGCTTCCAAGTCATTGCTTTCCCAGTTCTCTGGGCTGCTTCTTCACTGAAGTTCCTTACCACACCACTTTCTCCCCCTCCTCCACCTTATTCAGAAACTTCAGAGTGGCTCTGCCATCGTTCTTAGAACCTCTCTCACTATTCAAGATGATAACTCCTTTAATATTCAGTTCTTCTTAAAGTTGTTCCCCAGCCTTGTCCAATACAGGGAGGTCCAGGTATGTAGACTCTGAGACATCCCTCGCTGATGACATGACTATCCACAGCCCACCACATTCCTCAGTCACCCTCCACTCCTAAACATCAGCAGGCTGTCATTGTCAGTAGCTCTGAAGATTTGATTTATGAGCTGAAGTCATAAAAATCAGGAAAAGAGCCACTGTCTTTAAGAAAGAAAATCCTCCTTTGATTGAGCAAAGCCAATCCATTTATATGCTAATTTTGTTTTTATCTGGCCCCTCACCATCTGCCCCCAGCTTGTGTCATTTCCTACTCCCACATCCCCTCCCTCAATATTGTATTTCATCCAGCCCCCTCTGCCCTGATTTTCTAGCCCCCCACCCCCACCCCCAGGCCACTCTTTCCTCCTTAGACAGGTGCTTTGCTCATGACAATCTCTCTACTGGAAAGCTGCATCTCTCCTGGACATTTCTATTGCTTCGTCAAGGTCTGGTTTAAATGTTACTTTCTCTTTGATTCCTTTCTCAGCCGTCTTAGGATGATTCATCCCTACTCATGTATATATTGACTGCTTACGATGTGCCAGGCATGTTCCAGGATCTAGGGATCCATCAATGAGCAAAACAGATGAAAATCCCTACCCTCATTGAATTCACCTTCCAATAGGAGGAAATGGATAATATACAAGAGGGATAGACTTTAAAAACAGTACACTATTTACTAACAGCATACTCTAACAATAGGTGCTATAAACCAGGATAGAAAAAAGAGTGTTGAGAGTTGGGAGGGAAACTGCAATATTAAAATTGGGTGGTCTAAGAAAGCCCCACTGAGTAGATGGTCTTTCAGCAAACACCTGAAGGAGCTGAGGAATTAAGCTTGCATTTGAAGAACGGCAAGATCGGTGTGCACTGCTAGTATCTCAGTGTCCAGAGTTGGACTGTGAATTCCGTGAGGTGAGAGACTTCTCACAGGTTTGTACTGCCAGTTTCCAAAATGGTCCCCAGCATTTTGTAGGGGTTGGATAAAAATGATGTTTGAATTGAACTTAATACCTACAGCACGTTCTGCTTATTCCTGTCCAGGTCCGTCTCCCATTTTCAATGACTTTTCTCAGGGGTAACATTACAAGCAGGCAACTGAGTGAAAGATGACAAACTTCAATTACCATAAAAGCAACATACTACACGCTTTCACCATGCAGTGTAAAATAGACAGTTAAAAGGTAACTGTCCTTGGTGTTGATATATTAAAACTCAAGCTAAATTCTTGGTATTCTCCAACATATTTACAAGTGAGTAATAAAATGCAAAGGAAGTTTATTTCCTTTGCGTGGCATTAATGTCAACGGCCAGCAGTTTCATTACCCTTGAACTTCAGTGATTCGCTGCAGCTCTGCATTAACAGAAAATCACTGTCAGTTCATTTTAAACGGATTCTATGAAGGTGTTATAATTTTCCCCTTATACAAAAAACATCCTAAAATCTACATTTAAGTTACATTACTGGACCAATCAATGGCCACAATACTGTATCAAATACAGCAAATTTAACAGTGAGGCCTTAATGACATATACCATATATGTTTCATTTAAAATAAATCAGAAGCTAACAACCACTGGCAAAAACTTCTTACACATACAAAACCCTCATAGAATTAGTTAAAATGATTCATAAAAAAGAACAAAGAAAGATTCATTCCTAATGAGATGACATCACTGAAGAGTAAAACTATATCTAGAACATCTGCTTCAATTACGTTGTTGGGGAGCCAGACATGTTTTATAGTAAGGATGTATATGAGGTATTCACTTGGCAAGATAACCTCAGCAGGAAAGCAGAGGGAACACATTCAGGATGGGTTCTTCACATTTCAGAGCTTACTTGTGGTTACAATTCTAAAGGAAGCCCAGGAACATAGGCTGAAACTCTGCTACAGTCATAATTAAAGCATTTAGTTTCCCTGTTAGAATGATAGGCTATCCATAAAACCTAAGAGAAAAGCGGTGTTTGATGTATGATTCTCCTGATACTCTCCGAAAGTAACTGTTTCTGTATGAACGTTATGGTTTTTACGTCTTTGAGGGTTTTTTGTCCAAGCTTTGGGGCAATAGATGAGGTTCTTTATACACGCCAATTTCAATATATTAATAGTAGCTGGCCAGATCACCATACTGAGAAGAATGTAAGCCAAATAGGTGATCAGCAGGCAAGACTGCTGTGCTCAATTATTGATGTCTGTCACGGGCAAGGGTTAATGTTTTCTCATATGCTGTTCTTGGCTTCAAAGAATGATAATACCTTAGTTTGTGAATCAGGCATGCTGGTGGAAGAAAAATCTAGCTTGAGAACTGAAAATAAAGGGGAAACAGCAGAAAGAGAGTGGGCAGTTTCTTTGTTCAGCTGTCTCTCCTCACTTGTAGACTTTTGGATTTATATCTTTTTTAATAGTGCAGGTAACTCATTCATAGAGTACAAGCTATCTACTTCTCAGGACACGAAAAATAAAAAGAGAATGATACTGCATCTGTCAGGGTTTGGACAGAAAAGCAGAATCTACTCCAATCCACTCCAATTTCAGGCAGGAAGAGATTTTATCCAGGGTTCCTCCGTAGCTGAACCAAATATTGAAAGGAAGTCCTACACAAACAGTGCCGTAGTGCCTCTGTGCTACCCCAAAACCCTGGTTGGAGTGCACTGAGAAGGACTCAGATCAGAGAATGCCTGCCAGATTCTAATGAGGAAAAACTGAATTGGGTGTGTGCAAGGGGTGTAGTGTTTTGTGCTACGAATCAAAGCTTTGAGATTGGTGTTACTGGGAGGGAAGGGAGGGCGGAACCAGGTGAATTTAAAGCCTGGGAGAGAATTGGTGAGCACCATATAAGCACGGACTGCACATGCCAGTGGCCAAGAGGCACATGTTTCTGTGACCAGCAGCCCCCTCCACCCTCCAGGGTTCTCCATCTCCATTACCTAGGAGAAGCTTTGATTGTCTTGTTTTTCCTACCAAACTCCGTACAAGGAACTCCAGGGACATGTAGTAGCACTTAGGAAACGACAACTAATGACAGCCCCTGCCCCCCTTTTCTCTCTTACCCCAAACAGGTATAAAAGTAAAAAAAAAAAAAAATAAGAGAACACTTTTCAATTTACATTTACAGCACAACATTGTGCCATTAGCATAACCACTGAACAACTGTGATTAAATACCAAGTCATACTTACTGTTAATCCTTCCTAACAATCACAGAGCTTAAAATTGCCTTGTACATTATATTTTTAATAATTACCCAAATACTTGAAGACCTCTAACCCATTATCCTCTTTTTTCTGACAAATTGACCTCCACTTTCTTTTAAAACCCTAGTCCTGCATAGATTAAGCCCTCCTTTTCCCTATGTCTTTCATTCATGTTGCTCTTATTGACAACACCTTAGATATAGGTGAGCTTCACCACAGTCTCATCTCTAGGAATTGATTTTTAAGGTCCTTAATTTTTTCTTTTAATTGTATTTTCCATGGATTTGATATATCTGATTTTAAAAAATGAAATCAGCATTTAACAATAGTTATGTTACTGTATCTTGCTTTTATTAAGCCCGGAAAAAAACCTGAGACCATCAATAAATAGAGGAAGTGTCCTCACAAGTGCCATCTTCCAAAAGAAAAAGCTAAAAATCTTATTTTTAAAAATGGTTTTTGCTTTTTGGTATCAAAAATTATCTGAGCTGAGACATTTAAATGTTTATTTCTAAACAATTAATCAGCATTCAAAGTATTTCTGTAAGAGCCAAGGACAAGACAAGAAAAATCAGTATTATTGTTACTATTCAACATTATTCTAGAAGTTCTAGCCAACAAAATAACATGAGAAAAAGATAAGAGTAGCATAATTGTAGAAAGAGAAGAATTAAAGCTATCACTTACCTAGAAAATGCAAGACAAAAGCAAGTCATGCTATAATGTTTGGTCTAACAATAAACTATGTTAAACAGTTACAATAATGGAAATAGTGGCTTTTGATTTAAAAAAATAAATTGTGAATTGTATTATTTGGGAGGAACTGAAGGAACAAAGGAGAGGGATTTGAAAAAAGCAAATCTTCACCTAGAAAATCAATGAATGTAGAAATATCAAGAAAGAGCAGTATAATCAGAATGTTTAGAAATATGAAGATAAATGCAACAAAAAATAAAAAATTGCTTAAAGTGGACTCTGTGGAAGGTGTATGTGGGGGGTAAGAATGGGGGGCTATCATAAGGAGACTGATTTTCTTCAATATAAACCTTTTAGTGTAATTTGCTATTGATTTATTTAACTAGGTTAAACATTTCTTGGATAAAAATATACCATGATTATCCATACAAAGAATATGCAGTTTCTCAAAAGAATAGAGTACATACCCACGCACTAATATGAAAATGTCTAACACATTGTAAGTGAAAAAACATTCATGTCACAGAATTGTTCAAAGTGATGGAGAAGCATTTTCCCTTTATAGTTTGTAAATTTAGACTTTGGAAAATTTACTATAATATGTACTATTAACATTTTGTAATTAAAGAGTTTCTTAATCCAAGAACATCCACTGAACATATGCTAAAATTAATGAAAGTATACCATAAAGTATCTAGAACAAGGTAAACAAAAATCAGTTTCCTTGTGTATCTTTAATAACCATTACAACACATAATGGAAAATTTTCCATTCACAATAGTGGCAAAAAGTAGAAAATACTAGCATTAAGACAAATAACAAAAGTACACATGCTATGATATTTTATTCAAAGCTACAAATAAAAACCTGTAAAGAGAGAGGTTAACCATGTTTCTGGTTGGAAAACTCAATATTGTAAACATGTAAACGCTCCTAAAATTTGTTTATATATTCAAGGCAGACTGCAACAAAATCCCCAAGAGAATTTTCTATGGAATTTGTCAAGTTGATTTTAAAATCCATCTGGAAGGGTAAATGTGCGAGATGAGCTAAAAGAAAAAAAATGTTGAAAAAGAAAAATGAGAAGAAACATGTCCTACTAAATATAAAGCATATTTTAAATTTCCAGTAATTTTCAAAATGTGGCATTAGAGCAATAATGAACAAGAAGATAAATGAAAATGGGAGAAAAGATAAGCAATTGACATTCAAAAATAGGATGGACACATAAAAAGATCCTAGATTTTTATGAAAAAAGAAATAATTAAGTAATGAATGGCTTGTTGCTCAATTTTTTAAAGATATTAAGCAAAAAATTAATAACACCCAATGACCAAAGACCCATTAGGAAACAATGTTCTCTTAGGCTGTTGGTGTTAGCAACTTGTTTCAGCCATTCTGGGAACAATTTGGTAGAAACTCTATGTGTTAAAAGTGCTTAAACCTTGACTCAGTAAGTCGACTTCTGAAACTCTGTCCCGCAGATATACTAATCTGTATGTCAAAAATACAAGCATACTTCATTTTGTTGTGCTTTGCTTTATTGTAGTTTTCAGATACTGCACTCTTCACAGATGGAAAGTCAGTGGCAAGCTTGCATCAAGTAAGTCTTATGGTGCCAGTTTTCCAACAGCATGTACTCACTTTGTGTCTCTGTGTCTTATTTTGGTAATATTTCAAACTTTTCATTCTATCTGCTATGGTGATCTGTGATCAGAGACCTTTGATGTTACCCTTGTAGTTGTTTCAGGGTGCCACAAACTGCTCCCACGTGATGATGAACTCAATCAATGAAAGTGTGTTCTGACTGCTCCACTGACCTGCCATTCTTCTGTCCCTCTTGCCCTTCTTGAGCCTATTTCACTGAGACACAACAACATTGAAACTGGGCCAACTAATAACCGTACAACGATCTCGAAGTGTTCAAGTGAAAGGAAAAATTGCATTTCTCTCACTTCAAGGCAAAAGCTAGAAATTACTACGCTTAGTGAGGCAGTCATATCAAAAGCCGAGATGGGCCAAAAGCTAGGCCTCTGATGCCAAACAGGAAAGATGCAAATGCAAAGGCAAAGTTTTTAAAGGGAATGTAAAGTACTACTGCAGTGAACACATGAATGATAGAAAAGCCAAACAGCCTTATTGCTGATATGGAGAAACTTTTAATAGTCTAGATAAAAGATCCTAACAGCCACAACATTCCCTTAACTCAAAGCCTAATTCAAAGCAGGGCTCTAACTCTCTTCAATTCTAAGAAGGCTGACAGAGGTAAGGAAGCTGCAGAAGAAAAGCTAGGAAATGTTGGTTCATGAAGTTTAAGAAAAGAAGCCATCACCAACACATAAAAGTGCAAGGTGAAGCAGGAAGTGCTGACAGAAAAGCTGCAGCAAGTTATTCAGAAGATTTAAGATCATGGGCGAAGGCAGCTAAACTAAACAACAGAGTTTCAATGTAGATGAAGCAGCCTTCTATTGAAAGAAGTTGCCATCTAGGACTTTCATAGCTTTAAAGGAGAAGTCAATGCCTGAGTTCAAAGCTTCAACAGAAAGGCTGACTCTCTTGTTAGGGGCTAATGCTGCTGACTTGCTGCTGACTTGAAGTTGAAGCTAATGCTCATTCAATCATTCTGGAAATCTTAGGGCCCTTAAGAGTTATACTAAATGTACTGTTTGTGTTATATAACTGGAAAAACAAAGTCTGCATAACAACACATCTCTTTACAACATGGCTTATTGAATATTTTAAGCCCATTGTTGAGATCTACTTCTCAGAAAAAAGAAAAAATCCTTTCAAAATATTACCACTCATTGACAATGCACCTGGTCATCCAAGAGCTCTGATGGAGATGTGCAAAGAGATGAATGCTGTTTTCATGCTTGGTAACAGCATCCTTCCTGCAGCCCATGGATCAAGGAGTAATTTTGACTTTCAAATCTTATTTAAGAAACACATTTCATAAGGTGGTAGCTTCCAAAGATGGTGATTCCTCTGGGAATCTGGGCAAAGTAAACTGAAACCTTTGGGAAGGAATTCACCATTCTAGATGTCGTTAAGATCCATGATTCATGGAAGAAGGTCAAAATATCAACATAAACAAGAGTTTGGAAGAAATGGATTCCAATTCTCATAAATGACTTTGAGGGGTTCAAGACTTCAGTGGAGAAAGTAATTGCAGATGTGGTGGAAACAGCAGGATAACTAGAATTAGAAGTGGAGCTAGGCCAGGTGTGGTGGCTCATGCCTATAATCCCAGCACTTTGGGAGGCTGAGGCGAGAGGATCACCCGAGGTTTGGTGTTCGAGACAAGCATGGCCAACATGGTGAAACCCCATCTCTACTAAAAATACAAAAATTAGTCGCTGGGTGTGGTGGCGCACACCTGTAGTCCCAGCTACCCCGGAGGCTGAGGCAGGAGTGTCGCTTTAACCTGGGAAGCATAGGCTGCAGTGAGCCGAGACCGTGCCACTGCACTCCAGTCTGGGTGACAGCATGAAACTCTGTCTCAAAAAAAAAAAAAAAAAAAGAAGTGGAGCTTGAAGATGTAACTAAATGGCTACAAGCTCATTATTACATTTGAATGGATAAGGAGTTGCTTCTTATGAATGAGTCAAGGAAGTGGTCTTTCAGGATGGAATCTATTCCTGGTGAAGATGGTGTGAACATTGTTGAAATGACAACAAAGGATTTAGAATATTCCATAAACTTAGTTGATAAATACTGGCATGGTTTACAAGATTGGTTCCAATTCTGAAATAAGTCCTACTGTGAGTAAAATGCTATCACATAGCATCACATGCTACAGAGAAGTCTCTCACGAAAGACAGAGTCCGTTGATGTGGCAAATTTCATTGTTGTCTTATTTTAATAAATTGCCACAGCCAGCCCAACGTTCAGCAACCACCACCCTGATCAGTCAGCAGCCACCAAGATCAGGCAAGACCCTCCTCCAGCAAAAAGATTATAACTCACTGAAGGCTCAGATGATTGTTAGCACTTTTTGACAGAAAAGTATTTTTAATTAAGTTATGTACATTGTTTTTTAGACAAAATGCTATTGCACATTTACTAGACTACAGTCCAGTATAAACATAACTTGGTTTTTTTTTTTTTTTTTTGAGACAGAGTCTTGCTCCATCTCCTAGGCAATCTCGGCTCACTGCAACTACACTCCACCTCCCAAGTTCAAGCTGTTCTCCTGCCTCAGCCTCCCAAGTAGCTGGGATTACAGGCCTGTGCCACCATGTCCAGCTAATTTTTGTATTTTTGGTAGAGACAGGGTTTTGCCATGTTGGCCAGGCTGGTCTTGAACTCCTGACCTCAAGTGATCTGCCTGCCTCGGCCTCCCAAAGTGTTGAGATTACAGGTGTGAGCCACTGCGCCCAGCCAAACATAACTTTTATATGCACTGAGAAACCAAAAAGTCATGTGACTTGCTTTATTGCCATGGTTACTTTATTATGGTGGTCTGTAACCAAACCCACAATATCTCCAAGCTACACCTGCATATGTACATTAAAATTTACTTACAAAAAAACCCTGAAAATTGCTTGTCAATCATTATGGGATAAATAATAAACTATGTAGCCACAAAATCAATGTGGTACAGTCTTATGTACTGACATGGAAAGATCTTCAAAGTAATTTTGAAAATGAGAAATGCATATTGTAGATAAATGTCTAGTATGATACAAGCTATTTGTGGTCTACATATGTATGCGCATATGTATACAGAGGCACAGGAGAAGGTTTGCCAAAATATACATAGAATGTTTAACAAAGTTTCCTTCTGAAAAGGAAAATGAGATTGGGCAGAAGAATAAAAGCAGAAATTCACATTTTATTTTATATATTCTACTATGAATTTGAGATTTTTGCTTGGGGCAGAAATTCTTGTATCCCATTTTTAGTTGGACATAATTTTTATAATGCAATTTTAAAAATATTTTAAACCAACCTACCAAAAAACAAAAGCCTGTGGCAAGTATATTTTTATCATTTCATGTTTAACTTGGAATGTTAATTTTATCACCTGGACTTTTTATGGGAAAGAGAAATAATAAGCAGTACAAAATTTGAAATTATATGTTCAATTTTCAGTTTCACATTATTTCATTATCTTTCACTTCTCTTATTTGCTTTGATATTTAAACTGGTTGTGAAGAAAGAGAATGGGAAAAGGAGACAGAAGAAGAAATTAAGGAAACTTTGAGTAATTCTAGAAGATATGTGGAAAGCCTAGCTGTATTCTGCATGACGTTGCTAGTCATCTACCTCAGTGTGATGGAAACCATCAACGTCCTTGAAAGCAACCCTTTTATTATCATAATAAAAATAATCAGGAATTTAAGTTGGTGCAGGAATTTAAGTTGGTGAATGCAGAGAACCTAAGAGCCTTCCTTGCTCACAGAAAATGCAAACAGGACAAGGGAAATCTGTTCTGCCCTTGGCTTTTTCTTGGCCCCTTTTAGATTTTGTTGCAAAGCTGTTCCAGACCAGGCTTTACCGTTAAGTCTTCCTTATTATATGCCAACGCCTTTTTGTAAAACTGCAAATAGCTGCACAAGTTGTTAGATGTGATTATTACCAATTCCTGCAAATTACTTTTTAATGTCTTTCTTTCTTTTTCTAATCAACACCTCACTATTAAAAAAAGATGCTGAGGATTCAAATTAAACAACAACAATAACACCTTACCTAATGCCTAATACATGCAAAATTCCATACAATAAACTGTGGGAAAACAAGAGATAAGTAACACACAGGCCTTATGCTTATCTCTATAAACCCTAACAATGTAACAGTGAGGACCTGGGTATGTAAGCAACCACTTTCATACCAGGCTGAATTTAATAAGGACTTTAAGGACAGTGTAGCGCATGGAGAGCAGGGCAATTTCCAACCAGCAGGGCTCTAGAAGGCTTCATGAGGGAGGTGACGCATCATCCAGGCCTCGAATAAATGGGGGAAAGGGTTATTGCAGGAAAGATGCATATGACAAAAGACTTCAGGGCGAGCATTGCCAGTAAGTTGGTGAGAAAGCTTGATGGATTGGGAAAGGGCCAAGGGAAAGGGTGGCAGATGTAAATTATGGGAATAAACCTGAAAAAGCAAGCTGGGACAAAAGTTATCAAGAGCATCCCAGTAAATGTCCCACTCTTATTTGAGGATGCTATGGATTTTTACTTCTTGTCTCTGGGGGCTACATAATATGACGACTTCCCTGTATATCTCTGTATTTACAAAATGTGGCATTTTGAATCAAATACAAAAGCTTTGTTATTCCCAAATCACCTCATTTTAAATCTGATCACAAAAAGAAAGGAGATCTCCCTTCAGATACAGAGGAAGAGTGTGGCTTGCTGAGGCCACCAGGGGAGACTATTTCAGTTCTCATCTGCTTTCTAAAGCAGTTTAAGAAACTAGAAAGGGAAAGCAAGCTCTTTGACAGGGAGCTGAGGAGGAAGGGCCTGAAGCTTTAACAGCCAACACAAAAGCAGAAACAGGTTGGAAGATGCACACTGTTCTCATGCACAGCATGTGAATGAAGTCATTTGGGGAATGTCTGGAAAATAATCTTATTTAAGGCCCTCTTCTCAAAATACACATTGCAATAAACTGGTACAAATATATACTATACACATCTTTTAAGTCAGAGTAAGGCAAATTTACCAAATCACTTCATAATAAAAGTAAAAATTAAAAAAATGGACAGGCATGATGGCTCACACCTGTAATCCCAGCACTTTGGGAGGCCGAGGTGGGCAGATCACAAGGTCAGGAGTTCGAGACCAGCCTGGCCAACATAGTGAAACCCCTTCTCTACTAAAAATACAAAAATTAGCCAGACATGGTGGCATGCGCCTGTAGTCCCAGCTACTTGGGAGGCCAAGGTGGGAGAATCGCTTGAACCTGGGAGGCAGAGGTTGCAGTGAGCCAAGACTGCACAACTGCACTCCAACTGGGGTGACACAGTGAGAACCTGTCTCAAAACACACACACACTCATTGAGAGCAATAAGAAACTTCCTATATGAGGAAAAAAAAACTTTTTCATAGTATTTGCTTACATAGGCAGCCTAGGAGAAAAAAACACAGAGAAGGTTAAAAACACTGTTGAATTAATTTCTAAGACTTTCACAGGAAAAAAAAAAAAAAAAACCTAACAACTATCTTACTCGATTTAGCAAAGACTGTCACCCCAGAGACATTTCCTTCATTGAAAGATGGTATCACATTAAGGATTATCTTGGCAAAAATTATGTCTGTTGACGTTTCAGGGGCTCCAGTTGTGGAAATGGTTTCGTGGCTGGTTGAAGGGGCAGTTTCCTAAAGCAGTGGGAAGTCACCCTCTCATTACATTAGGCATAAATCTTGACCATGGAGTTGATTAGTGAAATGTGCACAGCAGGAATTCCATAAGCACCTGTGGGCAGCCTGGTCTTCACTCATCTCCTGTCCCTTCTTTCTAAAACACAGTTCTTTTTCTCTTCTGATTATAATAATACTTAATTCACAATCTCAATTTTTACAAGGTACAGAAAATATTCAATGAAAGAAATAAAACTCATCTACCATAATACCATGTAGATATAACAAGTTTTCATTAGATATTTCTCCCTGTTTTCCCCATATTATTGCAATACTTTCAAATCATTCATTGATAGGATACCTCATAGGATTTATTTGACCAATGTATATGAAAAGGAAAGTCACCTGTCTATACAAAATGAAAAAAGAAGCACCCTGTAGAATCATATGAACTACATTAAACTATGTTTGTAGAATCAGTTGCTTAAATTTTAAGTCTAAATACAATAAAGGCAATGGCAATACAGTAAAAAAATACGATGAAAACATTATTTCAAGGGAAAAATCTTCATTATCAGGAATATGTTCCACTGTAACAGAGCAAATGCCCATTCTAGTTAAACAAGGTTGAGTGATTCCCCACTTGTTTCTCTACAATCTTGGGACATGCTAAAGAAATTGCTACCTAGGTAAATTTTATAAAGGTTACAGAAGGCCAAACACAGAGAACAAAGGAAAAAAAAAAATAACAGCAGTATTCAAAGCAGCAGCAAAAAGCCACACAATATAATTTCACCAGCAAATGCTTGCTTGGTGCCGTTTTACCATTTGTAGGATTTAGAATTTTTTTTCTAGTTGCAAAAAAACCTCCAAAAACCTAGATACTTTATGCTTCTGAATTTGATAAACATTATAAATATATACTCAATTTTCAACGAATTCTGCAGATATCCAATTTAATCTCAAGAGATTAGAAAGAAATCCAAGTTAAAGTCACATATGGTGTTCAGTGTTTCTAGATTTGTGTTTTTATTTATTTTCATTATATGGAGATTGTTATTTGCTGAATATTAGCATGATTTTCCACTTAAAAAAGAGTCCTTCAATCAACACTATGGGCATACTTTGGTGTGTAACATATTAACATTTTTCCATGACAGGATCAGAAACACAGCTTTGGGCATCGCTGAGAAACTAGTCTGATGGAAGAAATCTCTCTGCAAAGTACCCGGACCTTAAAAGTATCAGGACAAGTTTGACCCTCTCAGAAGATGGCTTATAGTATATTTATCTCTGCTAGTCTCCTGGAGTTATAATGATTACTGTCAGCAGGGATGCCCTTTCCTCTGACAGAGCTGACACTGCTGAGTACAAATTAAAGCAAAATCAGATTTTTTAGTCTTTGAAAGGGTAGTGGAAATGGGGGAGGGGCAGAATCTTTCCTTCCTTATCTGTCTTCTCATTGTTTCAAGTTTGTCAAGGAAATCCAGCACCAGAAAATTTAAATAGAGATGATACAGGCTGAATGGGGAAGGTTTTATTGTTGAGTGAAGATGGAATGAGACAATACTGCTGAGAAATCGCCAGTGGTCCTTGAGATTTCTCTAACCATTTCAAAAACAAAGAACTCTTCTAGTCCTTCTAAGCTTAACATTTGTTCTCGAAGCTTAATCTATTAGAACTAAAAATGTGATGTTACAAATTTTCAAAAGACTAAAAAGCAAATTTCTTTTTTAAAAAAGGAATTTTACATGTAAAATACTCAGATAAATGGATTACTGTCATAAGCATAGAATTTTTTTTAATCAGATGATAAGCCTTTTTCTTTCTCTCTCTTTTTTTTTTTGAGACAGACTTTCACTCTTTCACCCAGGCTGGAGTAAAGTGGCACGATCTTGGCTCACTGCAACCTCTGGCCCCAGGGTTCAAGTGGTTCTCCTGCCTCAGCCTCCTGAGTAGCCAGGATTACAGGCATGTGCCACCACACCTGGCTACTTTTTGTAATTTTTTTTTTTTTTTTTTTTTTAGTAGAGACAGGGTTTCTGCCATGTGGCCAGTCTGGTCTTGAACTCCTGACTTGAGGTGATCCGCCCACCTCCTCGGCCTCCCAAAGTGCTAGGATTACAAGTTGGAGCCACTGCACCTGGCCCTTTCGTTTTCTTTTTTGATTAACTTTTATTTTAACTTCAAGGGTACAAGCGCAGGTTACATAGGTAAGCTCGGTTCATGGGGATTTGTTGGACAGATTATTTCATCACCCACATATTAAGACTAGTACCCACTAGTTCTTTTTCCTGATCCACTCCTCCCTCCCACCTTTCCCCCTCCAAAAGTCCTCAGTGTGTGTTAGTCCCTCTATATGTCCATGTGTTCTCAACTGAAATAATTTTACATCAAGTATTGGAGATTCTTGTATTAAGGTTTCAGTGTTTGACACTGGCAGAAACAATAAAATGTTTTCAAGCTGCCAATGAACCGTGTAACATAAATGCAATACTATTATTAATTCTAATATTCACATTTTTCTCCAGCTTCATGGTAATTCACACTAGAAATGAAAGCCAACCCTTCTTCTGACTAAAGCCTTAATTGCATAGAGGTATGCTAATGTGGTAATGACACATTATCAGATGTCATTGCTTTTACAAAATATTCTACAAGACAGTTACTAGTATACTGTGAAATATTAATAATTAAAAACAAATCACACTTGTCAAAATAACTACATTTGTCTATTATAATATTCTTGTTTCTTTACTTGCACTTGTTTTTTGAAGTGGCAGATGTCAAAGTGGATCTTTTTGTTGTAGTACATGTAGCCAATTATGCACATGGTGTAGAGGGCACCTGACAGCAGATTGAAATGATTGCGTGCATGCAGAAGACTGATGTAGCAGAAGAAGAGAATTCTCTGGAATTACTGATCTGGACACTCTCGCCCATGATAGAGAATCTGAGTGAGAGGTCCTGATATGCCAATGTGCATTCATCAACAAGGTGAAGGCTATCGATATTTCCAGGGGTATTTCATTTATTAAACAATTTACTGCACAATTCCATGACCAGGTTCATTGGTTTCATATTTAACTTTTAAATCCTTCCCTAACTCACGTAATTGTCTTACATATTGAAATGGAAATCAGCCATCTTTCCTCATTTCTAAGATTTGGCTTCCTCATTCATTTCCATTTTTAAAATAAACCAGAGTGAGTTTACAAATTTAGAATGAAGCTGTTAATTGCCAAGAGCACTACAGAGTCCCAGAGGTCTGCTTGGAGCATCCATCTCTGAAAGGAGATACTTATAATCTCATTTGTTGTCTGTTCCCGAAGTTTGATAAATAAAATTGAGATGGACTTCAGCTGTGTGATTGAAGAGTATAAGGCCAAAAAAATACTACACTCATTTCATCTTCTGCTTAATTCAGATCATTACACCAAAGAAACATGCTCACCAGTAAGCATGGGAAACCCTGCTAGTCCTAGTCTCTTCTCCATCAAACAGCATGTGGGTCATAGGCCCTTTGCTGCTGTTCTTCCTATTTTTGCGAAGATGTGAAACATAAGGAGGAGGAAATGAGTCAAGGAAGAACTTCAAGGACTACACAATGGGCAACCATGAATTTAAATGATGGCAAGCATCCTATTTAAAAGAATGGTTTTAATTGGGTCGGGTGTGGTGGCTCACACCTGTAATCCCAGAACTTTGGGAGGCTGAGGCTGGCAAATCACAAGGTCAGGAGTTTGAGATCAGCCTGGCCAACACAGTGAAACCCCACTTCTACAAAAAATACAAAAAATTAGCCGGGCGTGGTGGCAGGCACCTGTAATCTCAGCTACTCAGGAGGCTGAGGCAGGAGAATCGCTTGAACCCAGGAGGCAGAGTTTGCAGTGAGCAGAGATCGCACCACTGCACTCCAGCCCAGGCGACAGTGAGAGACTCCATCTCAAATAAATAAACAAACACAAAGAATAGTTTTAACGATCAAGGTCCTCCTAACAAATAGAATGCTGTGGTTAACGTTAAGCATTGCTCCTTCCAAAAAGTCAGCTTCCTACACGATGGATATTCATTTGAGAGTGACTAATAATTTGGGGGCTGGCAATGTCTTCAGAGATCATATGATGCTCCCACACTTCAAAGATATTAATGAGAACTTTTAGAGAAAACCCTTGCCTTAAAATTTAACAGATTGTTCTCCCATCACGACAATGTCTGATTCCATTCTGCAATGAGAGCAGATGTGTTTTCCCAGATACTTTACGCATTTACTTCCACGTGAAAAGCAGTACTTTCTTTTTTTATTTTATATTTTTAAATTACATTCTTTCATAAAAAATCTGAAGGTTGTCTCAGGTGTAAATGCCCTTTAAGGATGACAATTATTAGGAATCTCCAGATTCTAGTTTCTTTTTCATGTTCTCTTCCCAGGAAAAGAAAAAAAAGTTGGTAGATTTTGCTTCTAAAGGGAATATATATACATATAATTGCCTTTTGTCATCCAGAACTTTCACACCGGTAGCCAATCTGGAGATTTATATACTCCTGATCCCACACTTTAGGGACAAATCTACGCACAACCTCATTGAGCACCTTGGCAGAAAAAGGGTTTTGTAAAAAGGAAACTTGCAAGATCTGTCTTGAAACACTGTCCCAAAGAAACCTGTGCCTGACTTCCCAGTTCCTACCTGTATTAGTCGGTTCTTGCACTGTTATAAAGAACCATCTGAGACTGGCTAATTTGTAAAGAAAAGAGGTTTAACTGACTCACGGTTCCACGGCTGCACAGGAAGCATGGATACGTAGGCCTCAGAAAATTTTCAATCGAGGTGGAAGGGGAAGCGAAGTAGCCGCAACTTACATGGCCAGAGCAGGAGGAAAAGAGAGAAGGACCGGGGAGGAGCCACACACAACCAACCAGATCTCCTGAGAACTCACTCACTATCGCGATAACAGCCGGCAGGGAGCTCTGTCCTTGTGATCCAATTACCTCCTACCAGGTCCCTCCTCCAATATGGGGGATTACAATTCAAGATGAGGTTTTGGTGGGGACACAGAGCCAAACCATATCACTACCAGATCATGAACTCTAACAAGCCTAAAGGACCATGATGGGGTGACAAACCCTGGAAATGTCTGTTTTGCCCAACACTGGCTCAGCATGGTAGGGAAGCAGGGTGGCTGCAGGGCAAGGTCTAGGAAAGGAAGGGGTTCTGCACATCACTCTGACCATCTCCCAGGGCATGGTGAACTTCAAGGTTCAATACAAGCCGTTACCATACAGACAACGTCCATGACTTACTGCACTTCCAAGTAATAAATGGTAGAATATGAAGAGATATAGGAGATGAAATAATTTAGACATTCACATATGTACAGTTCCAATTCTTGCCTGAACATCCTTCTGCAGAAGGAGCTGAGGCATTTCGGCATATCATAAGGACAGGCTGACTTCTAATTCAAGGCTCTCAAGACCCATCAGCTGTGCAGCAACCTCAACGCTTCCTGTCAATGTTGTTAATGGCAAGGCTAAGCATCTGAGTGTCTTCGGTCAGGGTGCTCCTAATAGCATCGTGATTGCCAAGTGATTGAAAATAATCATGGGGAAAAGACAGAAAATGGCCTATTAGGACGTCCTGGCCATCTCCCCTCCCTCCCAGCAGAGCTGGTTTCTTTCCACAGTCACAAAAGGGCGGTGACCTACAGGAGATTTACCATAGCTTTTCCCAGTCCTGTTTCCAGCTACTATAAGTTATGAAAATCTATCACTGGTGATGGGGAGAGGTGGAATGGGAAATACACCCTAATGCTATAAATATACACCCTATTGCTAGATATTTCCAAGAAATTATTTGATATAGCTTATTACTTTAGCCACTACTTCTCTCATTTTGGTTTAATGAAAGCAATTTAACAGAAATTCCTAAACGGAATACACTCATTCTTGCATACTTTGGGAAAGCTTCAGATAAAATTGTGCTTTCTTCTTTTCCTAATCACTCCTAAGAATCTGTTATCTTTCTAATGAAAACCTCTCCATCATCCAAACCATCCCATTTATCAGCCAGAAGTTGAGCTAGTATAGAAGACCCAAGTTGGTGATTAAAAAAATGCTAGTATACAAATACCAATACAAATCCTGTTGTTTTGCTCTCTTGTCATTATGTATTCTTTTGGGGAATCTTGTAGGTCACACTGATAAGCTTTGCTGATAGCAAAACAATTGATGATAAAGAAATTCACAGAACCAGGGACATGAAAAAAAAAATTTCCCAGCCACGTTCAATAATGTTAAAGTTTTTTTAATGTACTGAGAACATGCCCTGTTTCCCAATTTTACTTGATTAGGAAACTCATTTCCCCAAAGAATACCTATTAACCTATTAACAACTCACAGCACACCAACTGCCATCTGCCAATTATAAAGCAGTTAAGAACACACTGGTCTAAATGTTTCAGTCCATTCTGTTACAAAGCCATAATCTGCAGTGTTTGCTATAAGGAAGTTCGCCTTTGAGAGGATGTCTTCTAAACTCATTATTTTATTCTGTATTAAATTCCCTTAATCTCAGAGTCAATCTGCTTTAGTAGCTCAGGCTCTGGAATAATTACCACTCATTAACTGAGTAAATTATATCTCTGTGCCTGTTTCCTCATCTCTAAAATGAACACAGATCAAATTAGCTGATCCATCCAAGGGTTTAGCACAATGTGTCCCCAGAACACTCAATAACTATTAGCTAGTACTTGCATCACTAGTACATAGCCAAAGAAGATTGAGATCAATTATTACAAAATAAACATGATCCCCATTCATGTTTAGCCCAATTCTTACCTTAATTCCATGTGTTCAAAGAATGCTCTCTTCCACCCACGTTCTGACTTGAAAGTAGAAAAAAAAACCCAGTAGGAGATGACAATCTCACCCGTAATGCCCTTAATGCCTCTCATATTATTCCAATTAGTAAATCATTTTTAAGTACATAGGTGAGCAGAAATCTGTGCTAAGTCCTTTAATAACCACTGTTTTCTCTTTCTCACTAAGGTTTGCTACACTTTGAGATGAATAGTATCAATTATCTCAGTTGCTAAATCAATCATCATCTTGTACTCATAAAAATTAATATATATATGAATAAATAAATAAACCATCATCTTGTGGGAAAAGATTCAAAGGGTGAAAAGACACAATTTCACATCTAACTGTGAACTTGCACTTTGGGCACTACTGGTTTTGGTGGCTTTAAGCAGCAACAGCTGCCTCTGTGGTTCCAAAAAAGAGCTATGAAATAATACTGATTCCCAGACTATCCTCTTAACATCCTCTGGATAAAATGTGTCCAGCCTCACTGGACTGGGCTCGGACACTGGAGAGGCTTCTGAAGAGATCCTTGAACTGACCCCAGAGGTCATAGGACTGGCCTGAAAGGTTTATACTATTCCTTTGAACAAAGTGACAAGAATCATCTTTTACCACCTGTGTAAGTCCCCTTTGGATGCATGTGAGAAGTCTATTTTATCCCCATTTTTAAAGACATTTTATTTGGAAATAATTTCAAACTTTTAAAAAATACAAAGATCAATACAAAGAATCTATACAAAAATAGAACAAAGAATCTTCACTTACCTTCTCACCAGTTTACAGACTGAATCTTTGTGTCCCTCCAAAATTCATATGTTTATATCCTAACCACCAAGGGGATGATATTAGGAGGTGAAACTTTTGGGTGGTGCCTAAGGCATAAGAGTGGAGTTCTCACAAAGGGGACTGATGCCCTTATAAAAGAAACTTCAGAGAGCTTCCATGCCCCTTCTACCATGTGAGGCAGAGCGAGAAGGCGCCATCTATGAACAAGCAAGCAGGCACTCACCAGACACTGAATCTGCCAATGGCTTGATCTTGGACTTCTGAGCCTACAGAACTGTGAAAAATAAATTCCTGTAGTTTATAAGCCACTTGATTCATGGTATTTTGTTATAGCAGCCTCAGCTGACAAAGACAACTAGCTTCACCTAGTTTCAACATTTTACCTCATTACCTTATCTGTGTTCTCTTTCACTTCTCTCTCTCTGTCTCTCTGTCTCTCTCTCTCTCTCTCTCTCTCTCTCTCATGTTTGTCCTGGAGTATTTGAAAGTAGGTTACATACCCCTTTATTAAAATAAATTACATAAGACCAAGCTCTCTATCCTCCAAGAATAGAGCTATTATCTTACATGGCCACAGTACAGTTATCAACTTCAGGACATTTAACATTAATGTAATAATTGTATCTAACCTACAATTAGTATTCCGAGTTTTATCAGTTGTCCCAAATGTGTCTTTTATACCATTTTCTATCCTCTAGCACAAGATCAGTATGTTTTCTAATTTTTCCTTATTTCATACCTATAAGAAAGTACATAGCTTCCTTATACTCTTGCACATAGCTTTTTTCACTTAAGTATGTATCCTGGAAATCACTTTATTATAGAAGTGAAAATTCCTCATATTTTTACAGCTGCATAATACACAGTGCATATAAATACTATGTACAATCAGTCTCTATGCTTGGACGTTCAAGTAGTTTCCAACATTTTGCAACTACAACACGTGCTTCAATGAACAATGAAATACCTTATGCATACACACAGACATATACATATACTGTATTGTTGGAGGTTTATCTTCAGAGTAAATTCTTTTTTTTTTTTTTTGAGACGGAGTCTCGCTCTGTCACCCAGGCTGGAGTGCTGTGGCCGGATCTCAGCTCACTGCAAGCTCCGCCTCCCGGGTTCACGCCATTCTCCTGCCTCAGCCTCCCGGGTGGCTAGGACTACAGGCGCCGCCATGTCGCCCGGCTAGTTTTTTGTAGTTTTTAGTAGAGACGGGGTTTCACCGTGTTAGCCAGAGTGGTCTCGATCTCCTGACCTCGTGATCCGCCCATCTCGGCCTCCCAAAGTGCTGAGATTACAGGCTTGAGCCACCGCGCCCGGCCAGAGTAAATTCTTACAAGTGGGATTGCTAGGATAGAAACCAAATGCATATACAATTTTGTTACATATTGCCAATTCTCCTTCATAGGAATGGTACCATTTGCTATTCCCACCAGCAATGTAGGAGAGCTCCTATTTCCCTACATCCTCTCCAACAGAAGGCATTGTCAAACTTTTAAGTTTGCCATTCTAATGAATTAGAAATAGTATTGGTGTTGTTCCAATTTCATTTCTCTTATAATGAGAAGATTTGAACATCTTTTCACATGTTGTCTTTTTGTGCATTCTTGCTTCATGTATTTGCTCATTTGTTCATAAAGTTTTTGTTCATTTTTTTTAATTTTTAAAAGATGTTTACAACTTAGGGGCATTTGCCTTTTATGGGAAAGAACACTGAAAATATTTTCTCCCAATGGTCATTTGTCTTTTAACTTCTTTGCTTATGGTGTTTACCATTTTGAGTAGATAGTTTGTGTACTTGTTTGCTTTCAATTTCTTGCTTTTGACTTGCAAAGTTTTATTTTTATGTAGCCACATTTATATTTTGCTTTGTTGTATAGGGATTTTTAAAGATTAGAAAGTCTCTCTGTGTTCAAGTTATAGAGGGATTCAGTCATGTTTTCTGTTAGTGTGTATATAATGTTATTTCTTTTCACTTTCAGATCTCTGATGCACTTGGAGTTTATTTTTGTGTGTGGTATGAGCAACAGATCTAATTTTACCTTTTTCAAAATTGCTTTCCAGTTGTCTTGACACCATTTATTATAAAAAGACCATCTCTATCTCATGGTCTTAAATACTAGCTTTATTTTATACTGGATTTTGATCCATAATTAGATGACTCTGGTGTTTGTTTACATTCTATTCCATTGGTTTCTATTTTATGTAGGCAGTTGCTATGTTATTTGGTCCATAGATCTCCATAACTGCTATAACCTTGTTGTAGACTGTGGCTTCTAATGTTGGAAAATGTTATTCTTTCTTTTATCTAATGCTTTTACACTTGAGTTCATTCTTTCTGTAAACCCATATGATTTTTGCATTTATGTTAATTATCACATTCATTGTATTATATGATTAACACATTTTTTCACAATGAAAAACAGCTTTGTAACTAGAAAACTACAATAAAAAATCAGTCAGACTTAAGATGTAAAGAGTTTGCAACCTCTCTGTTTACTTGACATGGAAATTCTAGAGAATCAAGCATATATTGTAATTTATAAATTACATAAATATTCTTTAGCACTTGTCGTGCTGCCTATAATGATGTACTGCAAGAGCCAATTTTGTTACACAGATTCTGATAAATAAAGTCACTCTGAATGTCTTTGTGTACAGATATGATTTTCTGTCCATTCAGTAATATTCTTGTTTTAAGATCCTTAAAGTTATTTTAAGAAAACTAGAGCAATGTGGATATGCATGCATAAATATTGTTTCAGAAGAGAAAATTTATAAAAATAAAAATAATTGAATTTTTTAGTTGGGAAAGGCATACATATGACAAAAATGAGGACCAGTAAAGTGACTTACCTAAAGTCACATAGCAAGATAGTATAAAATCTCTCCTGTCATGCAGGTTGCTTAGTAGCTAGTCAAGTGTGTTCTTTTTGCACTTACATGTTAAGCCTGTTTCTGTGTGTACATCAGAGTTCCTTACTCACTTGAGAATATCTTGGGAAATGGAAAAACTGTGTGCCCAAACTAGCCTGAAATGAAACATTAAAAGGAACCAACATATTCTTTGGGAAAAAATGTGGGAAAAGCAAGGAAAATACAGAGGGAAAGAGTTAAAATGGGTTTCAGTATTCAGAAGTAAAATTGCTAGGTGCCTTGATGATGATAACTAAACACATGTGGTGAATGGTCACTCATGGTCCTGATCACTTGGGTTCATTGTGCTTATCAATCAAAAGGACCCCAGATGTGCCTGCCACCAATCCCCAGGCTGACCCAGATGCCTCTAGTGACTCAGGTAGGAGGATGAAGGGCAAACTGACAACAAGCAAATTTCTAATTGTTGGGAAGGTGTTTTGGGTTTCCTGCACTTTTATATTTTTTTTGGTTGAGAAAAAGATAGTCAAACCATCCAAGCATAAAATCATTCTAATAGAAAAGCTGTTAAGAACCATGGAGAAAAAAAAAACCCCTGTACACTGGAGCTCACTGCTTACTCACAGGCAGTAACATCAGAACAGCAGCAGCAGCAGCAGGAGCAGAAAAACAGGCTAATCAGAAGGAAGCAAAAAACATTCCCTGAAAATGCTAAAATGGAGCAACAGTAGTGGCCTAGAAAGGGGTATCATATGTTTTGGTAAAAATAATAATAATAATAATAAGCCATGTAGCAATGGAGAATTGAAATTCCTAGGAGTCACTGAAACTGTTCAGGGGCTCCTTTCATACTCTTCTTCACTTCCAAACCCTGTAAATCCCCCAGGGAGCTCTTTGTATAGAGATAATTTCTCAGACTACTTAGCGGGGAAATTCATACTTTTATAGAAAGGCATGTGATGATGGTGTGTTTATGTGTGAAAGAGAAAAGAGGAATTTACCGGTCTCTCCATCTTCAAGAAAGAAAATTCTAAGAATTTTCATATCACCACCTATGGACCACGACAATGTCTTCCAGAAAAATAAACATTGTTCCTTTTATGGCTTTTAGAACTAGAATGCAGAATTCAATTATTTATTTTAAGATTCCTAACAGGATTTTATCCGGGAGGAGAAAGCGTGCACAAGTAAAAGGAATTGTAAATGCTAACAAAATAAAGGAAAAAAGACAAAAAGTCTCATTATAGAATTTTCAGTATCAGGGGATTCTAATTCTAAACTGTGGTTTAAATTCTTGTCATTGTTGATTACATCTTCCGGGCTGTGACCAGTGTTGTAAAAGAATAGGAGAAGCATGAAGTCTGAAAGGCAACTTCTCTTCTCCATGCCCATGGGAATATCTTAGAGCTCACAATGAGTTAATAAAAAGCCCCCGATTCTTGATCTCATGGATAAAGAGCTCACCAATTAACAGGCCCACAGCAAAGAACAAAGCAGCTTCATATCAAAACAGAAAAAAAGAAAGCCCTGCAATTTGCAAATGTCCAAGAAGTGTGTGGAATATCAGTAAATAATGGAAAGGAATACAATTTTAAAATAGGCTCTGTGCACATTTGAAAGTGTCTGTTTTTCCAGATAAATAATTCTAGATGAACAATTTCATACACATAGAGAATTTGAATAATTCCATAGAATCTATTTTACCAGATCTTTCTGCCTAATTACAAGTCTTTGAACCAGACACCGGTACTTGAAAGATCAATGCCTGGCTGCACAAAGCATACATAAAGCATAATTAAGAGGACTGCTCGATGGAGCCATGGATAACATGCATATGGATGTGTGAAGTCTTCACATGTACACATTTTATAGCTGTGATATGCACATCAGACACATACTCTCACTGTCCAAAATGGCTTTGGTTGCCATTTTATAAATGAGGCAATCAAAGGAAAATGGAATTAAAAACAAAAAATAATGTCACCAAACTTTAGATCATCTTTTTTGAATCTCTGAGTATAAAGCAAGTCTATTTAACTCCATTTTGAAGTATTTATCTCTGAAAATACCTTACTTCCTATTTAGATCAAAATTTGGTACATTTCCAGGAAATATGTGGATTTTAAATGTGAAATGATTTGTTCAACTTGCTTCTAATTTTTTAAATTCCTAATCAAGACAATCAAACATTCACACCTTGGACTACTCAGAAGATAGATTTATACTTTCAGGAAGGAATATGGTAGAGTATGTACGTAAGTGGGAGCATTTTGTGTGTACACTAGGAAGGTCGGCTTAGTCTCTGGGAGGCACACAAATCGAAGTCGCTGAATTCTGGGGGTTCTCAGCGTTCAGAGGAGGAAGCCACAATGAATGGAAACAATGACAGGCAAAAAGACATCTAAGACAGTTGCTGGCACCAAGTAAACAAATAATAAATAGTACATTAATGCTGACTGAACAAAGTGACAGGATTCACCAACATATCACGTGGGATAAGAAAAAGTGTGAAGAATCAGAGATTGTGATAAAATGAAAATGTGTGTCTTAACTGTAGGATAATAAACTGTTAGAGTTACCAGAACCTTTAAAAACAATCTAGCCCAATACCTGTGACATACTCAGGAGTGAATACATTGGGATCTGAGATGAGGAGCCCCAGAGGGCCACTTGCCCAGCCAGTTCAGTCTCCTGCCTCCCCTACTATTGCTGCTGAACTATGGTGTCTCACGTGTCTAGACCGCCATTGCTACTGAACCAGGGTGCCTCCTCCATGATTGCTACTGATCCATGATGTCTCAATGTCCTTGAGCTTTTGTTCAATAGCATTACAGAAAATTAATAAAACCTCAGAATCTCTACTTGATTGTCCTTTTATCTATATGTTTTTGCTAGGTTGAGAAGAGAAAGGCAATTGTTATAAAACACTTATAATATGGTTTCAAAAGCCACTTTCCAAAAAAAAAAAAAAAAAAACCTTTGGCTATTAAACCAAAGACAATATTTGGAACCTCTGATGAAACCAAATAGCTTTTAGTGCAATTAAGTAAAGACTATATAACCAGAAAGATGACACACTTTGCATATTTGCAATTACGGGGGAAAATTCTAGCCTAAGTCAATAGTGTAAGAAATGTACCTTTGGCCGGGCTCGGTGGCTCAAGCCTGTAATCCCAGCACTTTGGGAGGCCGAGACGGGCGGATCACGAGGTCAGGAAATCGAGACCATCCTGGCGAACACTGTGAAACCCCGTCTCTACTAAAAAATACAAAAAACTAGCCGGGCGAGGTGGCGGGCGCCTGTAGTCCCAGCTACTCGGGAGGCTGAGGCAGGAGAATGGCGTGAACCCGGGAGGCGGAGCTTGCAGTGAGCTGAGATCCGGCCACTGCACTCCAGCCCCAGCGACAGAGCGAGACTCCGTCTCAAAAAAAAAAAGAAAGAAATGCACCTTTATCTCCTTTCATTTTCTGTCCCTACATTTTGACCAATTAAGACACATTATTCAGTACTTCTATTTATCAGTATTGTGAAAGAGCAAACGACTTTTAAATGGCAAAAATCATCCACAGGGTCCTGGCTGCGGGAAGAGGCTGGATGGGGGTGGTTGAGCTGCAGGACTCTGACCTCCACTCTGTGTGGGCCTGGGTGTGGTCTTGGAGGAAAACACTGAACCACTCTGGTCTTCCGCTGCCTTGTGTAGAAAAATGACACAGTTGGTAAAAGAATCTCTAATGCGACTCAGAGCTCCCATATTCTCTGATAATTCTCGCTCTAATTTAACTTCGTTCTTTATGTAAAAGTTGAATACTAGTCTTCATCTTTTTGGGCCGCTATAATAAAATACCTTAAACTGGGTGACTTATAAACAACAGAAATATATTTCTCATGGATCTGAAGGCCGGGGAATCAGAGATCAGGCTACCAGCATGGTTGGGTTCTGGTAAGGGCCTGCTGTCTGCCTGCAGATGGCCACCTTCTTACTGTGTCATCACATGGTGGAAAGGGCCAGGAGTTTCCCTGTGCTTATTTTGTAAGGGCCACTAATTCCATTCCATCAGAGCACTTCCCTCATGACCTAATCAACCTCCCCAAAGGCCCCACTTCTTAATACCATCACCTTGGGGGTCAGGATTTCCACATGTGAATTTGTAAAGGACACAAACATTCAGACCATAGCAACTAGCAAGACCAGTAACTCTCAGAGGGAAAATCGTATGTTAAAGAGTTAGCAATGGAGAAAGTTACGGTGGCTACAATGTGTGGGGATTGTTTGTGGAGTTCAATGAACCAAAGGCTTCCGGTTCCTACAATGCGAGCTGGACCGTAATCATTTGCTATTTTTAGCCAAAGAGCTTTAATCACTTTTCTCTATTATGAAAGGGAAAGAATGGGAAATGTTCTAAGTTTGATTTTTGGCTAAAAATCTCTTTGCCAATTCCTTTGGACAATACATTCTGAATAGTGGCGTTTTATGTCTTCCAGACAAATGTTTCTTTCATGAATATGGGTGGGGATGAATACATTTCAAAATGTCATAATTTTAGCTACCATTTATTCAACACTATTACAAATTCAGTAACCTTGAACCAGAGTTAATAGAAATTCATGATAAGTAATAAAAATCCAACTAGCCTCAAATTCCCATGGCTTTAAATACGCCTAAAAGCCACAACTCCCAAAATCTCCCTCTGTGACCTAGCTCTGTCTTCTGAGTTACAACCAAAATCACACAGGTAGTTACCTCCACCTGGATGCCCTACTGGAGCCTGGAACTGAATACACACACGGAAACCACATCACCCTCTTCCCTTTCACCCAAACCATCTCCTCCCTGAAAGTTCTGTTTCTGTGAATGTTTCTACCATCCAGCCTGGTGCCTGAATTTGACTCCACAACTCTCCTCTGTCCCTTGCACATTGATGCAACCTCCTTAATCACATCAGATACACTTTAATCTTTTCCATGAGGAGCACCTTCATCCAGAATTCTAAAATGCAAGTCTGATGATTTCTCTGTTTAAAACATGCCAGTGTCCTTAGGGTGAAACCCAATCTCTACAGCATTGCATATCAAGCGGTTCATGTCCAGCCTCGTGTTCAGCTACGCCTCTTCTTTCCACCAAAGGTTCAAACCATCCTGAGCCTTTTGCAGTTTCCCCAGTTCCCATATGCTTTGTTGTTTCCAGTCTTTGCATAAATCACTTACTGTAGGGAGAATGTCCCTCGTCCCCTCCTTTGCCACCCTAACTCCACTGATCCTTTGAAAGTCACCTCCACCTTCCCTGAGAGTCCATATGGCTTACAATATGACAGGTGTCCTTCACCACAGTCCCTACTGAGTGAGACTTTATCTTCTGCTGAACCCTAGACCTTTGTGTGTTTTATTAACTTTATTAATTAATGTCTGGCATTGAATAAATGTTCAATGAATGTGTAATAAATGAATAGCTTCGTGTATGGTAAAGGGTCTATGTGGAGGGCAATACTAGGCCAAGGTGCCTGGGACAGTTCAGGTACACATCTGTTGTCCCAGTCTGATTGTTAATAGCACTCCCTTTCACTCACCAAAGTGTCCAGGTGTAGACAATAAATCATTTCATCAATCTCTGTAAGTCGACATATAAGGTATACTTATACCCTTATTAATAAACAATACCATTTAAAAGGCATGGTAATATATTCACAGAGCAAGAGATCTGGGGAGAGTGGTCACTGAACTATGTTCTTGCCCAGGTGGTAAAGTTTTAGGTGGCTTTTTTCCACCTGTTGGTACTTATTTTTCTTTCTTTTTTTTTTTTTTTTTCTTTTGAGACGTTTTCTCATTCTATTGCCAAGGCTGGAGCGCAGTGGCATTATCTCAGCTCACTATAACCTCTGCCTCCTGGGTTCAGGTGATTGTTCTGCCTCAGCCTCCCGAGTAGGTAGGACTACAGGCATGTGCTACCATGCCTGGCTAATTTTTGTATTTTTTGTAGAAACAGAGTTTTGTCACATTGGCCAGGCTGCTCTCGAACTCCTGACCTCAGGTGATCTGCCTGCCTTGGCTTCCCAAAGTGCTGGGATTAGAGGTGTGAGCCACTATGCCCGGCTTGTTCATACTTTACTGACTTTCTTTTCATTCATTGAGCATACATCCCTTTTATAAAAATAATGAAACTATTGTGAAAGAGTCACAGTATAATTCATTTCATGTGAATTATCTAGAATATTTTGTTTTATCTTTAGAACTATGAAATATGCCAATATTCTGCAAATTGGAAGTCATCTAAGCATATGACAAGGTGGCTCCATCATAAAGATAAAAGACATCTGAAGTTTGTGATTATATTGACAAATATGTGACCCAAATCCTCATTCTATGAAAAACTAAACTAAACTAAACTAAACTAAAATAAAATAAATAGTTCTGGTGGCCAGAATGCCAGAATATGCAGACATGTGGGTAGAAGCTGCTGCCTAGGGTCTAGACTTCCACAGCTGGCAAGAAGAATAAATGCAAGACTGAACTTTCAAACAGTAACAGCATATGGAAAACATTACATGGAACATAAACATTGCTAATAAGAATCCAACAGAGGTCATCTAAGAAATGTTCTCTTGTTTGAATGCACTTCCACGATTAGTTCTTCTTTGCAGGGTGATGGCTTTTATCAGTTCAAATGGCTAAAGTTTAATGCAACATTAGTGTGGAAGAAAAATAATGTTTCCTATCAAGTTTTTATAGTAATTAAATGTATATAGTGAAGCATCATTGGCCAGTGCCTTTTAACTGATACATAAATGCAGAAGTTAAAAGTAAATTTTTGATTGAACTACAGTTCCAAATAAAGTTTTGGACCAGTTACTTTCTTTATGTTTCTTGATGAGTTGCAGATGCAGCCAAAAGAGTACCAAGCACATTTGTCCCACCTGAACAGAGATATTTAAGATACATCATCTCCAATTCTGAGGATCCAAAGTTGAGACTACGGTTTATATCTCTTTCAGAGCTTTCTATTTCTAGCAGAAGAATGGTTGTAAGGTCTTGTACGTCAGCTAAAAGGAAGATGATGGTGGGGGTGCATCCTTGTCAGCCAGAGGCTTTGAGCTCCTTTATTGGAAGCAGACTAGTTTATACACTGACGTTGTTTGGCTGTGTTTCCACCCCAAATCTCATCTTGAATTGTAATCCCCATAACCCCCACGTAGCCAGGGAGAGACCAGGTGGAGGTAATTGAATCATGGAAGTAGTTTCCCACATGCTGTTCTCATGATAATGAGTGAGTTCTCACGAGATCTGATGGTTTTGTAAGTGTTTGGTAGTTCCTTCTGTGTTCATTCTCCTTCCTGCCACCCTGTGAAGAAGGTGCTTCACTTCCCTTTGCCTTCTGCCATGACTGTAAGTTTCCTGAGGCCTCCCTAGCCATGCTGAACACTGAGTCAATTAAATCTCTTTCCTTTATAAATTACCCAGTCTCAGGAGGTTTTTATAGCAGTGTGAAAATGGATTAATACATGCACTGATGCATTCCACAAATCTGCTTCTATAAAACAGACAGCTGGCCTTGGAGGGAAGTCTCCCCAATAACAGGATCAACCTAACTGATCATGGGTTGAAGTCAAGACCGACAGACCTGGGTTCAAATTCTGTCATGTAACCTTGATCAGTTTACTTAATCTCTTGTAGTGGTCCAACAGAAGAATGGGTCTGATTGAACACCAACACTCTGTTACCTAAATTGTAGAGGTATCTTTTATTGAGATAAGCTCAAAGGCTACATTTTCAGAAGAGGGTATGAGTTATTCATGAGTGATGCCTCTCAAGTTGCCTAAATTTTCTCTTGGAAGGTGAATTCTGAATGGTGCTGATATTCTATCTCTTCAGAGTGACATCTTGCCAGGGCATCAAGAAACCTGATGAAGGCTGCTTTTAGCAACTCACAATGTCTGGAACTAATACTCTCAAAGTGTTTGTGCTGCTTCTTAATACACACCCTACTGTGGCCAACTCATCCTCTTCCATATTTTCCATCACTATCTACCACTTACAATCATCTATCCAGCCTAAGTTGCTCCCTAGAGCATAAAACGTCTCCAAATGACTTCTGCAAATTTCCACTTGAATATCCCACTGGCACCTGAAACTCAGACTCAACCCATCCAAACCTGATTGCTTCATCAGCCACCTGATTCAAACCCCCCTCTTTCAAACTCCAAATCTTGGTGAATGGTTTCACCAACTGCACAATTCATTAAACCAGAAACCTTAACCTCATTTTTATCATCCCCTGCATCTATTCAGTCACCATTTCTGGCCTGTTCTATGTTTTAAATATTTCTTCCTCATCCTCCTCAGCCTACTCAACATGAAGATGACAGAACAAAGAACCTTATGATGATCTATTTTTACTTAATGAGTAATACATGTGTTTTCTATGTGATTTTCTTTTTTTGAGGTGGAGTTTCGCTCTTGTCACCCAGGCTGCGGTGCAATGGCATGATCTTAGCTCACTGCAACCTCCACCTCCTGGGTTCAAGCAATTCTCTTGCCTCAGCCTCCCGAGTAGCTGAGATTACAGGTGCCTTCCACCATGGCCAGCTGTTTTTTTTAGTATTATTTTTAATAGAGATGAGGTTTCACCATGTTGATCAGGCTGATCTTGAACTCCTGACCTCAGGTGATACATCCCAAAGTTCTGGGATTACAGGCATGAGCCACTGCACCCAGCCTTTATGATTTTCTTAATAACATTTTCTTTTCTCTGGCTTGCTTTGTTTTAAGAGCACAATGTGTAATACATATTACACAAAATATATATGATCGACTATTTTTTATGGTAACCCAAAGTGAAATTTCAAGTTTATTTTATATACGTGAAGAGATAAGAAATGCCATGTTTTCTAAAGCATAATTAATTCTAAAAGAAATAATTCTAAATATGGTTTTATTTCTGCATACATTTATACAACACTACAAGTCCCACCTCAAGTTTTCAAATTACAAAGTTTTCTACAGATGATTGTACAGTGATAATGATAAGCTCTCTAGTTTAGCATACCACAGGACACAAATACTCTATCAACCGGGATATTATTAAGCATGAGACATAAACAGGTCAACCAAAATCCTTTGAGATTAAGAAGTGATAGGTACCAATAAAAATAAGCAGAAACCAAACAGGTCAAGAGGCATTGAATATTAAATGAATCCATGAAGCATAAACAATTGATGCAAATGTATCTGTCATTTTATTTTTTTGCTATAGGGCCTCACTCTGTCGCCCAGGCTGGAGCGCAGTGGCATGATCATGGCTCACTGCACATGCCACCACGCTAGTCTATGAATCGACTATTCATGTTATCGGTAAGGCTTCCTTCCAGTCAACAGTAGAGTAGTGGTACTTTAAGTTTTGGGGGAGTCATAGCTATACTTGAATTTTTGACCACACAGGGGATTGGCACCTCTAGCCCCCATATTGTTCAAGGGTCAACTGTGAATAGGTAAGACTAGATAGATAGAAGATAGATAGATAGATAGATAGATAGAGAAATAGAGACAAAGACAATAGTTGACACAGAACTTGACATATACTAAACCACTGATAATGATGATAGTCTATCACAAACTGATGACCCAAGAGCCAGTTCTGGCCCATGGATGTATTTCACTAGATGGCAAAGTTTCACCTAAAAACCTGGAGTGTTAATTTATTGTGAAAGCAAGTCTTAAGATCTGATAGCACTGGGTCTGTATTTCTCACACAGTCAGCAGCTAGAGCTGCATAGGATCAACTCAACTCAGATGACACTGAGGTGCCATGATTTATCACAGACCTCATCAATTCTTAGGGTTTTCTCCTTGGCCTGCTTCACCATCATCCGAGATTATACCCTGCTCCTATATAAAACTAGGGGAAACCCTTTGAGATTAAAAGTATCCACACACCTGTGCAAGATCATATGTAACACATTAGAATTCAATGTAACTTCCTCTTTTTTCCCAGGATGGCCTCTGTGCTGAATCTGCAATAAATGTATAAATACATAAGGTCTAGAAAAATTCTATAATTCTAACATGGGAATCAATATTATCACCTCAAGCAGAGGAAGGGTCAATGTTCTTTTTGCTTTAAAAATATATTGCGTGAGCTTAGAGAAATGAACTTGGACAGTATTTCTTGAGAATGATTTCCAAATCAGCTTCCATAGGTGATGCTGATTGGAATGTTTACCTTACATAGCCCAAGGGAGCTGTCCTTTGTTCAATTTATTGAAAGAAATATGTCAGGCCCAGTCACCCCCAAGTGGCGATTGTCATCCCTCCTTGCACATGCTGTCAGCAGCTGCTAGTGGTATTTCTTCAAATCAGTAAGATGTCCTGTTGTATGGGGTTGCCCCAGCCTGGAAGTCCCATGGAGCCTCTGATTGGGGCATCTCCTTGTTAAAGTCTGGGGATTCTGGCATTCCACATCTTAAGAAGCTGGCATCCCGCATGCTCTCTGATGTTTGGTTTTGTAGTGTCTTTCACAGAGCACAAAAACCTATCTGTGAGCATCCTGACCTCTGATTCTATGCAGATCAAACCACAACCAGCATGCTTCAAAAACAAACTCAAAATTCAGGGTCCCTAGTGAACTCTAATTCTGACCCTGATCCTAATTTACTGTTTGACCCTGGGCTAATCCAAGGGTTTCCATGAATCCCATTTCTCTTGTGATGATTTGGAGAATTACTAAGTTAAAATGTATAATACACATATACTGCAAGTTGTCATGGCACAATACTGGGGAAAGTTTTCCATCATTCAATCACTATAATCCAATTGAAGGAAAAGATTAAGAAGAAAAGTGACCTTGGAAAATCAATGTTTTCAATCAATGGAAGTAGTTGATAATATTTCTCCAAAAAATTAAGAAACATTTTTGATCAAGTTCTAAGACTAATTATAAGTCTTGAAGACATACTGATGCATTGTCTACAAAAAACTTTTTCCTTAAGAGTCTCACAGCTGAGATTGTGTTTATTCCTGCAAAAGTATTAGCTTTATAAATTAAAAAGCACATTAGATCAATATATAGAGAAACATTACTAACATAAAACAGTATAAGAATAATAAATTGAATTTATTTTAGAGACTTCAAAAATATTTTGCAAAGAATGTGAGTAAACTATCTTTGTCCATTTATCTCTGATGCGTCTTCGAATTATATTTCCCAGGTCCACTCCCAACTCTCCTAAATCTAAAGCAATACATGAAGGGAAGTCCTTCCTCAAAAGTGTAGAATTCCAAGATTCCTCACCTCCTCTGATTGGGTTTTTTTTAAAAACAGTTTTCTAATTGGAGCAGCATTTCAGGAGCAGACATTTCTAGGCTTGGTGTCTACATTTTACAGTCAGTAAGAAATATTGTTTATAATTTCGTGGAAGGTAAAACATTTCACCAAGGGCAAACATTCATCATGCAATGAATCAACATCCAGTCACCTCTATCCCCATTCACATGCAAATAACGTTCCAATTTTCCTACTTGTCATTATGTGTGACATTTAAACCCAGTTACTTTGGAACTGCAACAACACTAGTTAACTCCAGGCAAGCTGAGATCCCAGACAAATCCTTGCTCATGTATTAGGAACTTATCATTTCTTTCTTTCCTGCCTCCCTTCCTTCCATCCTTTTTAGTAAAGACTCTCTTCTTTACCTTAGGACATTCTTTCTTTCTGTCTCTCTCCCTCCCTCCCTCCCTCCCTTCTCTCTTTCTCTTTCCCTCTTTTCTGTCTCTTTCCTTTTAGTAAAGCCTTCCATAAAATACACCAAATTCTGGGTAACAAAATACTTCAGACTATACACTTTACTGGAGCAGAAAACCGCAACTTAAAATAACTTCTTATTGGTAAATAAGTGGCAAGTCTAATGAATTTGGGAGATTTTCCAGTTGGAGATTGTATTCCTCTTCCCTCTAAATGTTGCCACGGGGTAAAAGAAGTAAAGTTTAAGTCAGACCAGAGGACAACTTTTTGACTACATCAAAGTCAAATGAAGGAATAGAAATACCACACAGTTGGAAAAAATCACCTTCTTTACTGTGTGTTTTGGTTGTTTTTTCCCCTTTTTAACATAGACAACTAAGGGGAAAAAATCTACTGACATGATTGAAAGAACTGTGGAAGGCACATCTAAGCAAATATTTCATTCCTTTAAAAATTAATGGAACACTGACGCCCATAAAAAAGCATATTTGAGTTAACTACAAACAAAAATAAATTCTTTATTTACAAAAGAAGCATTAACATATGGAATGAAACACCACCTTTTGATTCACCAATAATCTCACATGCCCTTCAACAAGAGGACTTGCAGTATCAAAGACAGGAGTCAAAGTGGAGGGTATAAAATAGATATGAAGCAGCTGAACTTTTCTTCACCAGGATTAATAACGAATAAAATTGTTATTACAGTGTGATGAGTTTGCTAAATTTCTTGGATCTGGGGAAGTAACAATTATTTTCGCAGAATTAGGCACACCTAAGTGGCATATGCTTCTCAATTATTTATTCTGGGGTGACAATAGTGCAGATGGCAGCCAACACTGGGACCCTGTTCATATTAGCACTGAGGCCCTGCACCCCAGGCAGGAGAGAAGGGCTCCCCTAGAGGCAATGGGTAGGTCTTAGCCTTAGACAAAATGTTTACAGAATTAGTTTTGTGGTTTTGCAGCCTTGGTTTGGGATTATTTATAGTAAGAGTGGGATTGCATAGCTATTAGAAAGAAAACAAAAAGTCAGTTTATATGCTTTCCTATTGATGCTTCAATAAAACACTGTTTTATTTTTCTTATCTGGAAAACGAAAGGGTTGGGCTAAATGGTCGCTGGCAGGCATCTCTAAGAATGAATGTCTTTCAGGGAATCCAGAGATGACGAACTTGCAGTTTGAATGTAAAGGTCACATCTCAAGAATGTGGAACATGAGCAGGGTAATTCAGCCACTGAAATGACTTGTTCATCTTGCTCACTGGTATCATTAAAGTGTCACCTAACTTAGAGTTTTATGAAAGCTCTGGGATCATCTCATACGAGTCTCTCATTTTACAGATGAGGAAACTGAGGCTGAGAGAAGCAGCACATCTACCAATGAGGACATTATTCGAGTTCTTTTTCACAGCCCTTGTCATACAGAATTAAAGACACTAAGACAATAGGTGGAATGAGAAGAACAAAAAAGATGAAAACTTTTATCCAATTATTAAAGTAAGAAAGAGGAAATGGACTTCTTAAAACAGAGAGATAATCACAAATGCCACAAATGTTCTTACAGCGTGGTTGCAGCCTAGCTCATTATTTTCTCACAAAGAAAAAGAAAAAAACATTGTATAATGTGTGCATAATAACCCTGTTGTTCACTTTTCCATTAAACAAAAGAGAAAGTTTTAACAAAAGGTATAATTCATTACTTCTGGATCTGCGTGAACTAAAGCAGAACAATCAAATGGGAACGTAAATCAAACATCTTCATGTTAGACTCTCATTGTTATAAGAAAAAATTATTGTTATAGAAAAAATAAGTATTCTAAGAATAAGATTTCCTTCTAAGCATTTTATAAATAAATTGAGGGGAAAATGATTTTAGGTAAGCATGAATTCAAACACCAAAGAAACAAACAAGATTACTTCAAAACATTAAAAGTTAAGTTATTTAAAGTTTATAGGTAAAGTTAAAAGATTCCGTAACCATACAGACTTGGCAACAGTAAAGAAAAGTGCACAGTGGAGTTTTGAGACCGCTGGATGTTAGTCACGTATGTTAACTCTTAAAAAGCTAAGATCTGAATCATCATTTAAAAGCACACACACTCGTTATAGACATTTTGAAAATTTATGAGAATATAGGCATACAACCATTAAACTTTTGAGCCAAAAAAAAAATTGAAGACAGAGAAAGAGAGTTAGTGTGTTAGTTAGTCTGCTTTCTGTGGCTCTCTCCTGAGCACTTCACTTTACCAGGTACAAAAGGTCCATCTTCCAAATACAGGTCAATTTCTCCAACACATACATTGTGATGAGGGTCCTTTGACTTCTCTGTAGCCAATGAAGCCCCAAAATTGAGCTCCCCAGCAACAGGGCAGAAAATTTCATCATGAGCTGTCAAAGCTCATTATAATGAAG
The DNA here is from genome assembly GCF_009764315.1 of Trachypithecus francoisi. Lineage (NCBI taxonomy): Eukaryota > Metazoa > Chordata > Mammalia > Primates > Cercopithecidae > Trachypithecus > Trachypithecus francoisi. Next base: position 68,110,783 of record NW_022681460.1, read on the forward strand.
AAATGTGAGAAAGGAAATTCTTGGAGGAAACCTTCCAATGTTGGACCTCCATATTTGAATCAGATATCTTAATTGCTGGAGCTGAGCATTTCAGGAGGCTCTCATATGAGGAAGAATTTAGGGATTGGGTTAAAAAGCTAAGCTTCTGAGATCCTGTGTCCTACGCCTTTCAACAAAGCAATCACTATCCATCAGTGTCCAACCATTATTAATGTCTACCGGATGTTAAAGCAGGTTTACAGAGGATTAAGGTATCAAGCTTACTATTATACAATTTTAACGTTTCTATAAGAGTCCAGTGAATTTTCAAAGGGATTTTTGAGGAGGTGAAGAAGCAGGACAAGAGAAGCTAACATTAAATTAAAAAATACTTAATTGCTAAGCAACAAGATAAGCCTCTAAGTGATCTTAAAGACAAAGTCCTCAGGTCTAACTTTGTAGGTCATAGCATTGATGCACAATCTTTCAAAGCCTGTGGCTGTGTGGCTTGGCAACTTTTCTAGGTGCTTTTCCACTTGGGTATTAAGGAAATAGCAACGTCATACAATTTTATTTATTTTAATAATGACGCTTCCCATTGAACCTGTTTTAAATGGGACGGGACACAGTAATACTGATTTATTTGGGTAAATGTTGAAGTTAATAATATGTCCTTCTTCAATATGTGAGAAAAACTTTAGCATTAACCACGCTTAAGGCTTTCTCCTTGAATCTTGACTAGATTTTACAGACTTCTACTTAATTTTATGTCTTTTTTTTTTTTTCCCCCGACAGTTTTGCTTTTGTCACCCAGGCTGGAGGGCAGTGGCGCAATCTCAGCTCACTACAACCTCCACCTCCCAGGTTCAAACAATTCTCCTATCTCAGCCTCCACAGTAGCTGGGATTACAGGTGTATACCACCACACCTGGCTAATTTTTTTTTTAGATGAAGTCTCGCTTTGTCACCAGGCTGGAGTGCAGTGGTATGATCTCAGCTCACTGCAACCTCTGCCTCCTGGGTTCAAGTGATTCTCCTGCCTCAGTATCTTGAGTAACTGGGACCACAGACACATGCCACCACACCCAGCTAATATTTGTATTTTTAGTAGAGTCAGGGTTTCATCATGTTGGCCAGGATGGTTGCGATCTCTTTACCTGAGGCTGATCTGCTGGCCTCAGCCTCCCAAAGTGCTGGGATTACAGGCGGGAGCCACCTCGCCCAGCCGTCATTCTTTACCATGAAGTTTTTTAGCTATAATGTGTGTTACTGCAGCTGAATAATTCAGATTTTAAATTATTCTTTTCTCCCATCTCCACCTTTACAAATAACTTCCAATATTCTTGCCCTTTACAGTCAGTGGCAACCTGTCCTAATAGAAAAAAAAAATCTCAATTAGAAATTGCCCCTGTTTCTATATGATTATTAAAACTGATCTATGCTGGGCCGGGCGCGGTGGCTCAGGCCTGTAATCCCAGCACTTTGGGAGGCCTAGGCGGGTGGACCACGAGGTCAGGAAATTGAGATCATCCTGGCTAACATGGTGAAATCCTGTCTCTACTAAAAATACAAAAAATTAGCCAGGTGCAGTGGCGGGCGCCCGTAGCCCCAGCTACTTGGGAGGCTGAGGCAGGAGAATGGCATGATCCCAGGAGATGGAGCTTGCAGTGAGCCGAGATTGAGCCACTGCACTCCAGCCTGGGCAACAGAGCGAGATTCCGTCTCAAGAAAAAAAAAAAAAAAAAAAGATCTACACTGAAGTGTTTAGGACATGACTGCCAACCAAAACGGAATGGATGTTCAAACTGATCAATCTGAATAACTCTTATCTCTTGATTTACATGAAAAATTCTTCCAAAGAAAGATGCAGAGGAGACACTTACAAGTACGTTTTTCAATGCTTCCTAATCAAAAAGGCAGCAGTTAGGAAGGAACACAAGTCTTATGCTACCCTCTGCTCTTGCTATTCCTCCAGGATTCCTGGCTAACAAAAGAGGAGAACGTTGCTGGGACAAGGGAGGATGGAGATGTAGCACCCACCCCTTGGGATTGAAGCCCACCGAGATGGGGATGAGCCATAGCTCCTCCAGGACCCCAGAGCTGCAGCTACAGTCTTTCTGACTCATCACGGGCTGCGCTTTGAGGGATCTGAACACAGCTATGCATGAAGTGTATTGAAAATACCATCCACATGCATATATATATATGCATGGGCTACATAGAATAAAATGTTAATATCCTATCTTGGACATATATATATATTTTTTTCATAGACCAAATAATGAAATATCTTCAGCATTTTAAAAATAATCAACTTCATTAATTGTTCTTTTATGTTTTCTTGATTCATATACTTACAGTATTTTGCTTAGATTACGTCAAATTGAAACTACATCAAAGCTAGAAATTCTGGCTTCCTGCCATGGATTCCAAGACTAGAAAATTCAAAAAAGGTCAGAAAATGAATAACTTTCATTTGCCAAATACTCACAATATGCAGCTGGCACAGAACTCACCCAGGTCAGCCAAAGTCTATGTATCTGTCCTAATTTTTCCATCTCACTGGGAAAAATAAGCCAGTATTTGATCTGATACAAAAAAATTGATAAATATATTAGAAAACACTAGCTTACTAAGTCATTATCTAGTAAAAACATGTATTGTTAAATTTTTTTGTCAAAATGCATATTACAGGTAACACAAAATCAATTTAATAGCACTGAATTCTAGAAGTTCATCATGTAAAACAGAAAATATTGAAATTGACACATTTATGAAGAATAAATCTGCATTTAATTTATTCCATAATAGACTATAAAAGTGTTTGACATCAAAGATTGAGGTCCCCCATACTTGTTTGCCAGAAGATGAGTTGGCCAACCTGCTGGCCACACACACACAGTTACTCGAGCCCACACATCTCAAAATAATGCCTCAAAACTGAGAGCAAGCCCTGCTAGGCAGAGCTGAATTTCAAACCAGGCTCAGGAGACGAGAAAACATCAATGATCACACACCAGTCACTCACATCTTCTATTCCTAATCAGGGTTTTCAAAGGAATTCGCAAGGGAGCTGTGATTCACAGAATGGATGGAGAAAATGTAATTATCCTACTTTAAAACAAAATCAAATTGCCAAAGTATATATTTAGGCAGAAAAAATACCTCTATTAAATTTCTTTGAAGCCTTTGGTGAGCAGAAGGAAAATTTTCAGTAGTTTAGATAAATGGACTAATGCTAATGCTCCGAACTGACAAATAAGAAGTAAGTTACATGTGCCACCACTATCCTATCCTGTTTCTTATCAAGAAGCAATGCATTTTCAGAAATAGACACGTTTAAAAATAGCATCAAAAATGACTTCCTTTGCATTATGCTATATTTCTTCCAAATAGTTGGTGGGGAGAGAGAGGGAGGGAGAGAGAAAGAGAGAGAGAAAGCGAGAGAACGCTCAGGCAAGCAGGTATAAATGGCAAGGCTTTTCTCTGTAGTCTCCATTACCATTACTAAGTGTAATTGAATGTATTAGCAGGTCTCTGTAGGAATGTGATATGCTAACACATTCTAATTTTCATTAGTTTCTCAAAACTGTCATGTGAGGAATTTGAAATATGTGCATGAGAGAAATTAATAATGGCTGGTACTGAACAAAGGTATTAAATTGGTTTAAAATGAAAAAAAAAGCAGAACTTGCTTTTGAAAAGGAAGATGCTTAAATCATACTCAGAAAAGCACTCTGGTGACAGCCTACCATTCATTTTCCTGAGACAGCTGCTGTGCACAAGAGTGAGAATGAACCTGTAAGTCCTCATGTCACCATCACGGTGAATACCACTGTACTGTATGACGGTGGATTTAGAAAAGCTAAAAAGTGTTCTTGAGGCGAACGGTTTCTTTTTCCTTTCTCAGAATGAAAAGGTGTACAATCCTTCGCCTATGTCTTACCACTTAGACTGCAGGTTAGCTTAGCTCTGCTGAGATGTAAATACCTTAGCACATCTGGGGAGTCACAAAATGGCAATAGCCTTATAGCCCTTCATCCCTCCCATCAAATAAGCACATTACAGAAGCCTGTTTATAGATGGTATTTCATTCCATCCTTAACCCTGAGTGTGACGAGTAGGTATTATCATCTCCACTTTTATTTAGGAAAGCTGAGGTTCAGAGAGATAAAGTCACACCTGCCTGTAAGTTCACTAGGGATATGGAGCTGAAATGAGCTTATTCCATTAAGTGTGAGGTTTATGGAGAGCCTGGTACATGCCACTGAGCTGAATATGATGAGGCACTCTGCTCACCCAACCAGGACTCCCTCAGTTGTGGCCTGGGATCTCTTCTTTGCTAACGTGGGGAGGGCTTGGCAGAGGGAGCCCTGATAGCTAGAGTGATCTGGCTGGTGCTAGAGAATGGTGGCCATCTAACACTTGGGCTATTCTGCGCCGTGTGAACTCCATGTGACCTCCATGGGTTTCTGGCACCCAGATCTCAGCCTGCTGGGGGCTGCTGTCACTCCTGCAGACTTGTCACTTCTCCCTCTTCCTTGTTCTCACTTGGCTAGAGCGTTATTGCCCTGGATGAGTGATTCTAAGACCCAATAAGATGTCTTTTTTTAAAAAAAAATGTCCTTAAGTCTATTGTGTGGTCTGAACTGAAAAGTATTTGAAATCAGTCTGTGGACCATAATACAATAGTAGGTAGCAGTAGTTGACAGCTAGCTGGGTCTCAAGGGTTGCTCATCAAGGATTTAGACCAAACTGAGTAAAATGTAACATTTGCTAACCACATGACTGACCCTTTATAAGGATTATTAGATGTAGAAAAGTTAAGTAATTTGAAAGGCTTGGATCTTCATCAAGGTCTGTCTGACCCCAGAACCCAAATACCTAACCACTGGGCAGCCTCTACCCACCATGCCAGGCAGTGGCCACAAAAAAATTGGTAAAAAGTGACAGATGCACCAATCCAACAACAGATATCTTATTTTTATAATCCAGGCCAGGAGATATGAAAAAGAACAAAATGAGAACATTTTGTAGTTTTCTTATAGTTTCATGCATATGTCTTGATTACATGCTCATACCAATGAATTACTGGGAGCAATTCTAATTTCTCAATTTTTGATAATGAATATTTAATTTTTAAATTTTTGATGAGGGCATAATCTTTATTTGCTAAAAATAGGATAGAAAAACTTACAAAATGGCATTTCTTGGTGTTCAGGGAATTAAATTCTAGTTATTACAGAATTACCTTGCATGTTCATAGTCCCTCAGCTTTTCTGAATACCTCCACTGTCATAATATCCTCTCCTCAGATCTCCCAGAGCATAGATACAGTGGCCTGCTAGGGTACTTACCAGATTTTATCCTGCCTTCTAATAATGTATAGACACATTGTTTTTCCTAACTTAAAACTAGACATCAAGACAATAAAGGCTTTCCCACGGGTGTCTTTATCTGTCCAATACCTACAATATTAACTTGCACATGGTACACAATCAAGTCAGTCATAGTTGAATCAACTGCTAAATGAATGACAGAAAAAAGAGATCCTATTGTAATAGATACTATTGCCAGATAAGTCTGTGTAACAAACTACCCCAACCCAGCAGCTTGTAATATCAAACATTAATTCTCATGCTCATGGATTGGCACAGTTGAGCTGATCTGAGTGACCTTCAGGTTGAAAATCAGCTGTGTTGGCCCCAGAGGGGTTGTCTCAAATCGGCTCCATATGTATTCATTCTAAGGTCACGACTAAAGGGGCAGTGGCTATTTGGGCATCCTCTTCTCATGGATCACCAGTGCATGAAAGGCAAGCCAAAGGTTGCAAGCACGTTTAAGGCCTCTGCTTGCATGATGTCTCCTACTATTCCACCGGCTGTGGTCAGTCACGTGAGCCCAAGTTAGGGGGGTAGAAAGCACCCACAATGGGAGTGGAAGGGGTATGAATATTTGTTGACAATGATACAAACCATCATAAAAATGAAGTCGAAATAGACTGAAGGGGAAATAAAGCTAAAAGTTTGGGAGCTTCAACTAAAAACTACTTTAGAAAATATATAGGCAACAGAGTCAATCCAATGCAGTTCAAATTCCAACCTCATTTTTCTCATATGTAAAACTGGTGAGATTAATAGGTCCTGCCTCATAGGATTATTAAGAAGACTAATGAAATAACTCATGTAAAATGTTGTCACACAGTGCCCTGGGCACCAGGAAATGGCTAGTTTTCATGAAATTTTAATAGGTGTTTGATAAATGTTCATAATGATGACGGTGGTGGTGGTGGTGACAACAGTGATGATGGTGATGAGGGCAGTGACAAGTTACAGAAAGTTTCAGTTATGAACTAGTTTTACAGTCAAACCCAGCAATTTCAGGATATCTCTACAAACTAAAGGAACAAAACTATGTACACAGTTATCTCTGCCAAAATTTTCTATGTAATCTGTGATGGGTACTTACTCAAACTGCCTGTGTTGGTCTATCAGTGTCTCCGTTTGGCTGTTCCCACTCTACCTATGAGCCTTCTTCTCGCCAAAGATCCTCTGTGCACTATTAAGGGGCTTCATGTCTCTTCTTTATTTTGTCCTTTTTAAGTTCATACTCATTCAATCTAGTACATCAAACCACTTCTCTCACTTTCCCTTTCCTCTCTTCCCTAAACAACCTTCACTCTGTCAAAATCACAAAGATGCTGAACTCATTTTTTCCACATTGACTTCTGTAGCATCAGTTCAACAATATTGAATGTCTATTATGTTGCAGGTGCTGCATTCTATGGGGTGAAAAATAAAAGCTTAGTAAGGGGTAAAATCCCTCTCTTCAAAATAGTTACACTCTAGTAGAAAAGATAAAACTTCAGTGCTTCAAGAAAATGAGAGAACTAAAATGTGGTATATCCATAAAATGAAATATTACTCAGCCATAAAAAGGAATAAACTTCTGATACATGTTATAATGTGGATGAATCTTGATATGGTTGGATTTTTGTCCCTACCCAAATCTCATGTCAAAATGTGATCCCCAGTGTTGGAGGAGGGGCCTGATGGGAGATCATTGGATCATGGGGTCAGATTTCCCCCTTGCTGTTCTCGTGATAGTGGGTGAGTTCTCATGAGATCCGGTTGTTTAAAAGTGTGTGTAGCACCTCCCCCTCCTTTCTTCCTTCTGCTCCGGCCATGTAAGAGGGGCCTCCTTCCTCTTTAGTTTCCACCATGACTGTAAGTTTCCTGAGGCTTGCCCAGCTATGCTTTCTGTACAGCCTGCAGAACTGTGAGTCAATTAAACCTCTTTTCTTTATAAGTTACCCAGTCTCAGGTAATTCTTTATAGCAATGTGAGAATGGACTAATACAGACCTTAAACATATTATGCTAAGTGAAAAAAAGTAGACACAAAAGACTACCCATTGTATGATTTCATTTATATTAAATGTCCACAGTAGGCAAATTTATAGAAGCAGAAAGGAGGTTAGTAGATTTGGAGGGTTGGGAGTAGGGGTGGGAATGAAGCCAGAGAAAAATGAAGAGTAACTGCTAAAGGACACAAGTGACTGAAATGTTCTAAAATTGATTTTGGTGATGGTTATGCAACTCTGTGGATATAGTAAAACCATGAAAGTATACACTTCAAAACAGGTGAATTGTATGGTATGTGAATTCTATCTTAATAAAACAAATGAAAAAAATGAATACAGTCCTTTGAACACACACACACACAGAATGCAAGATGAAGGAAAAGAAGAGGAAGGAGAATAGGCATCATAGCTTGCTCTATGACTGTAGAAAAAAAAAGGTATTATCTGAAATTTTAAACGTATATACAAATTACCAGATTGGGACCAACACTTTGCATGGAAGCTGTTGTATGTTGGTCTCCAGAGGAAATTACTTCCACGCTAATATCAGTACTTTCCTTTATTTGGAAAAATAACCGTTGTCAGCCTATGGTGGTGTAAGCTTCCTCCCTCAGGCTATCTCCACAAAATGCTAGACTGTGCTAGTGTGAGCAGAAGATGTCCCTAGTCACTCCCAATCATTCAACAACCAGCAAAGCTAATAATGTCACTGGCTATTTCCCCCGCTGGTGACAGAAGGAATAAGAAACCGCAGCCCGAAAGAGCCCTCGGGTCAGGAAACTTCACAAAGAGAAGACATAGCAGGCGGTGCCCGCTGGAATTTTTCATCTTTTCAAAGCACACGGCTTATAATTCTGGTGAAAGATTATCGAAAGTAATTACTACAGTTTTAAGACAAAAGATCTGGGCACTTTGCCTCTAGAATGCTGTATTTGGTGTATTTGGGAACAAAATTCATCACACCTTTGCCATCGAATAAAGTGGTCTATTTTTTTGATGTTTCCCCTTAAGAAGGCATCCAAAAAACTGCAACTGCCTGTATTTTTGTCATTTGATTCAATTTACCTCTTCATTCAAGGGTTACATCTGAACACTGATTGACCAAGTTTCACTCTATTTTTGTTCTACAGAACCTGTGGCATCAAAGGTGATTAATAAGGAAGGAAGAAAGGAGGAGGTTAAGAAGATGAAAAGGCATGACTGTGGAAAGGGGAGTGGGAAAGAAGGACTTATATTAATTTTAAGATGTTTGAATTCAAATTTTTATGTAGAAATTCTGCCCAATAACCTGTTAAAATTTAAGTTGTACGTGGTACTAATCTAACATCTGCCACGGAAAAAGAATATTATTTTTAAGGCTTATTATTATTTTAAGAACATTAGCCATTTGCACAAACTTTTAAGTTTGTGACTCAGTAGGCTAGAAGAAAACAGTCAACACTACAGTCTGTTGTCACAAGTCTCTCTCACATCAATCCAGTAGTACGAATCACCCATGACCCTTTGATCCATTCTTTGTCATGAATAGATGAAAAACTAGAATTATTTCCTCTTAAGAAAACCTGGCTGTGTGCAGTGGCTCATGCCTATAATCCCAGCACTTTGGGAGGCTGAGGTGGGCGGATCACCTAAGGTCGGGAGTTCGAGACCAGCCCGACCAACATGGAGAAACCTCATCTCTACTAAAAATACAAAATTAGCCGGGCATGGTGGCGCATGCCTGTAATCCTAGCTACTCGGGAGGCTGAGGAAGGAGAATCGCTTGAACTCGGGAAGTGGAGGTTGCAGTGAGTGGAGGTCATGCCATTGCATTCCAGCCTGGGCAACAAGAGTGAAACTCCGTCTCAAAACAACAAAAAAAGAAAACCTACGAGTCGTGACTCTTTGAAAACTCTGTAATGGGTCAGTGTTAGACTTGGATCCTCCAGAGCACATAACTGCTGAAGGTTCAAAGGGTAGTCATTACACCTTCCCTTATCCCCTCCAAGCTGGAAGGAAGAGGTGCTATAACAGGAGATTCTTGACACAGCCCCACAAGAGGAAACCACATGGTCAGGACATGTTATCTAGGGATAACAGTCCATGTAAAATGAAAGGAAAAGCACTATGTCTGACAGGGTAAGTGTTTCAGAATTGTTATTACCAGGCTGAACACAATAGTTAGGTTACTTCTGACCATCAAATAATATAAGGTCCTCTGTCACCTGTCCTAGATAGTATCCTTTTACTACTCTACACTAGTTTTCCCTTTAAAATCAACTGAAAATGCCAAACCTTTCTCATACTTGTTGCTGAATTACATCCTGCATGTCTTATATGTATTGGTTTTATGAATCTAAATGTGGGCTTTTCATCCATCCCCACTGAATTTCATCCTATTGGATTTTTTTGTCATTCTACCCTTTTGAGACCTCTTTAGAGTCTGAATTTGCCTTCCAATGTTAGTATTTCCCCTAGATTCACATTCAGATTTTTTTTTCTTTTTTAGATGGAGCTTTGCTCTTGTTGCCTAGGCTGGAGTGCAATGACACAATCTCAGCTCACTACAAACCTCCACCTCCCGGGTTCAAGGAATTCTCCTGCCCCAACCTCCTGAGTAGCTGAGATTACAAGTGCTCACCACCATGCCTGGCTAATGTTTTTTGTCTGGTTGGTTTTTGTGTTTTTAGTGGAGATGGGGTTTCATTATGTTGGCCATGCTAGTCTCAAATTCCTGACCTCAGGTGACCCTCCCGCCTTGGCCTCCCAAAATGCTGGGATTATACGCATGAGCCACTGCACCCAGCCCATGTTCAGAAATCTGATCACCAATTTTAAAATTTTACCCAAGAAATTTTAAAAATAGGAAACATGAGAACTAGAGATAAAGATCTGTGCCATTCCACTGGAGAATGCATTCCAGATTGCCAGGAAATAGGATAATGAGCACCCTTTGGGTATGTATGGCTATTCAACCAATTATGAACCCAACCAAAGATGTCATCATATAGGCCAGTGATTTGCCACCTGTTCTCCACAGAGAATGATGAGTTCCATGGTCAGCAGAGTGAGGTGGCCTCTCCCCTATTCCTATGGCCAGATCTTTTTCTTCCTTTTTTGGAGGGGAGGATGGGTATTGTATTTCCTCACAATCTTCTGTTTGAAAAAAATCCTTTGTGTTCAACAGATTGTTGAAAAGCATTGATTTAGGCCAAATTTCTCTATTTTCTATGAGAGTATCAAGATAATCTCTGATAAATGCCTTTGAGATTCAGATAGACTGTCCTGACCTTTCCCTCCCTATCACTCCAGTAATCCCATCACCAAAGCAAATAATCTTAGGAGATCCATGTGGCTCCTGGGTGATCTGTTGCTTTTTCATTTCTTTCCTTCTCAAAATACGTTTAAGAGTCTGTCTTACACTAGGTTGAAACAGGCATAAAGTTTATTATTTTTGAAAATCAGGACTACATTTGCCAAACCATAGAAATTTTAAAATTATCTTTCATGTTAACCACAGATCCTTTAAAAATGAACAATAATGATCTAGAAATAGGGTTTTCACTTTCTTTAGTATGTTAGATTGTAATTCATTTATCTCAAGTTGCTTAGAGGAACTAGAAGTTCTCTTGTTCCCTGTCTATTTGGACCCTTACCAAAAGCCTGTGACTAGATTACAGAAACTTCATCAACATTAGGGAAAACAAACAAGCAAACTTACCAACAATATCTGTTGGACCACAGATATAATATTTCATTTGTGAGGAACTACAGATTTTCATAGGCTGAAAATATTTATCAGGACTTTCATTCAGTAGTCAATAAGTATTTTGAACAAATCCTGGGCAGGGGAATACAACAGCCTTTATTATTAACCCTTTTATACACAGAGATATGGAACAATAATTGACTGGCAGGAAACATCTGTACAAAGAAGTAAAACATCCATGGACTGTAAATAGTATTTTTAAAACTCTAATAAAATTTCATTTTTGCCACTGGTTTCCTTTATTTCAGACAAATGTATCCAGGTATACGGCGAGCAATACTTTAGGCTGTCATCCAGATACAGAGAAATTTTCACTGCAGATTTACTAGAGAGCACTGCAAAATCTAGACTGGGCATCATAAAAAAAAAAAACAGGGAAAAGGAAAGATAATTATGTAAAGCCAACATTTGAATGCATTGTGTGTGGCTGGCAGACTTCTCCTGACTTGCATTAATATTCACACCGGGCACTGTTTAATGATGCCATTCAGAATGGGAATGTGGAGCAGGAAGAGGTATAGAGGCAATCAAAAAATAATTTATTGCAATAGAAATATTCCTCCTTTTGAAGCATCATTTGAAAAAAGAGACACTATTTTTTCCCAGTTCCTAATTTTACTAAATAGATTCGCTTTCCTGTCAAACCCCCAAGGGTTCTTTATGATTAATATAAATTAGTATGATAAAAATTCCTACACAAAAAATGTGTATCTCTCAGGTGCCACACCACCCCGGTCCTCTAAAGCCATCACTGTGTGGTAAACCTAAGCAAGGGCCTTCAGTTGGTCATGAGATGCTTTCTTAAATATTTTTATTCAGTTTACCAGGTAACTTTTGACACAAGGAAAGAGGAAAAATAAAAGTGTTTCCTCTGCCGTCTTCTGTACTCCAAATCTGTCCATATCAATATTCAAATGAAAATTCCACCCAGGAATGAGAGCGCTTCAGGTTATTTCCAACATCAAACTTAAAAGTTAAAGCTTCCCCTCTTTAGGTAAATATTTTCTGAGTAGTTCTAAGGCCATTGCCTTCATGCCATTAGCAAAGGGATGGGTTTCCCATATGACCTAAAGTACTTTTGCCTTTAGTAAAGACCTAGAGAAATAAAGAAGAAGAGGAAGAGGAAGAGGAACAGAATAACAACAAAGCAACAGCAACAACACTAAATATTTCTGAGTGCTATTTATGTGCCAGGCAGTATGCTAAGTACTTCAGATGCCTTCATTTTTTTCTTTCTTTCTTTTTTTTTTTTTTTTCATACAAACAGTGTCTCGTTATGTTGCCCTGATTGGTCTGGAGCTCCTGGCTTCAAGCGACCCTGCCATCTTGGCCTTCCAAAGTGCTGAGATTACAGAGATGAGCCACCACAATTAGCCAATGCCTTAATTTTTTTTATATTAAGGCATTGGTTCTTTTTAATATTCAAAAGGACCTTACAAGGTAGATACTAATATTATTTCTATTTTAGAAATCTGAAAACTGAAAAGGTAAGTAATTTTTCAAGACTATACAGCTGATTTAAATGGCATAAAAATCACACTAGTTACAAAAGCTAAATCTATGTTCGACTACATAATGAGGGGATGCGGGCAATTATTTACAAAAACATAGATCAGAAAATGTCCAGTAACTCTTGGTTGACCCAAATTATTTCCTTGGAAACAAAAAAAAGGAAAGCAAGTGGGATTTTTGAGGTTAAATGTTGCCTCTATCAGTAAGAAAATATTAGACTGTAACTGCTTTAACAGCTATAACAATTACAGTGGCTTAAGAAAACATGAGTTTAATTTCCTCACACATAGCAAGACATCTTGAGATGGGGGTTGCTGGCACTGGCTCAGGAATGTAAGGGCCAATGACACTGTGACCCTTTTGGCCATTTTCTCATGTCAACAAGAGAGCTGCTGCAACTCCAGCCATCATATCACACTCAAAGAAGTGAGGCCAGCACTGTCAAATAAATACAACAGAAAGCAAAAGCTTTCCCTATACCCTGCCTCAACTCCCCACTCCGTCAATCAGAAGACTTCTGCTTAGGTGTCATAGGTCAGAACTACATCGGAAGGCTACCCTTAACAGCAAACAAGCTGAGAAGCATGAACCGGATTGCCACGACTGGTTCTGACCCACTCTCTGGAGCTAGGCACCCTGAGGCCTGGAACAAAAGTGAGGTTCTGTTGCAAGGGTGGGACTGGATGTGGAGTTACCACAGTTTGTCACAATGCCTTAGGGGCCAGCAAACTCTCTAAAGAACCAGATAGTAAATATTTTAGGTTTGAAGGCTAGAGAGGGTCTTTGCCACAGATTCATCTTTGTTTTTGTGGTGTGTGTGTGTATGTGTGTGTTCTTTTAATGATCCTCTAAAAGTGCTGAGTTTGTGAGTTATCTAAAAATAGGCTATGAGTGGGGCTATAGTTTGCTGACTGGGGATAAGGCTGCAGGTATTAAGGGTGGCACTGAGGAAAGCTGGATTAGCTAATGCTGTTTAGGAGCCTTAACATATCCTCATATCTACACTTTTATTTTCTCAAAAGAATTGCAGCTCCAAGTTAGAAAAAACCAGACTCCTAGCCAATTCTCCTAATAAACAATTGACTGACTTAATAACTTCAGTAATTTCAGAAGCTCACCTAATAATATGACTTCTTCCAGTGCCAGTGCTGACTTTATTTGGTGGCATGAGAGTTTGACTAAGTGAACCATGAGTTCCTCCTGGCACTAACACTGAGTGATCCTAACATTATGAAAGCATCAGAAATGGAAGCGGCAGCATTTACTATGACGACTAAAAGCCTAAACAGTGGAAACACCATGTCCACATGAAGCACTAAATATGAGCAGACTGATTTCATTATCCCTGGGAGATGCTGGGCCCTTCTCAGGCCTGGGATATTCATGTGGGTAATCATCAGGATTTATGTAAACCCTCCAGGAACCCCACATACAAACCACACCAATGGAATAACTGGTCTGGAACAAAAGGCACCTGTTTTGCCCAGTCTTTTCAAGTGTCACACCTGCTTCCACCCTCAGTTCTGCGTGCAGAGCTAGAGAAGGACTGCCCTAAACAGGCAGTTTTTATTTTATTATTTTTTTTCATTTTAAAAACTCAAGCACTTCTTGCATTCTCTCCATAATCTAACCATGTTTTTTTTTTTAATAGTTTTTTTTTAAATTTTTTATTTCCATAGGTTTTTGGAGAACAGGTAGTGTTTGGTCACATAAGTAAGTTATTTAGTGGTGATTTGTGAGATTTTGGTGCACCTACCATCTGAGCAGTGTACACTGAACCCAATGTGTAGTCTTTTATCCCTCATCCCCTTCCCACCCTTTCCCCCAAATCTCAAAAGTCCATTGTATCATGTTTATAGCAGCACAACTCACAATTGCAAAAATGTGGGACCAACCCAAATGCGCATCAATCAACCAGTGGATAAAGAAACTGTGGTATATACATATGATGGAATACTACACAGCCATAAAAAGGTATGGATTAATGGCTTCGCAGCAACCTGGATGGGATATGATACTATTCTTCTAAGAGAAGTAACTCAGGAATGGAAAACCAAACATCACATGTTCTCATTCAACAGTGGGAGCTAAACTATGAAAAGTAACATTTTTAATTATTTTAGTTCTGGAGCAGCAAAACGCACACTCCAGGTGGCTGAGCCTTGGTTCCTGTGGCCTATGTCCTTTGGGGCACTTCCACATCCCCTGGGGGGTGGGCTAGGGATGGGTGTGGGGTGGGGGAAGCCAGCATGCCCTAATCAGGACCCTCAATTGGGCTTGGCCTTCTGAGCACACTCCACTGTTAAGTTAGTTACGAGCCTAACTGTGGTTTTTAGATCATTTACTCTCCTTTGATTTCAGAATTTTAAAATTTTGGTGAGGCACGGTGGCTCACGCCTGTAATCGCAGCACTTTGAGAGGCCGAGGCAGGTGGATCACTTGGGTTCAGGAGGTTGCGACCAGCCTGGCCAACATGGCAAAACCCCGATTCTACTAAAAATACAAAAATTAGCTGGGCATGGTGGCACACACCTGTAATCCCAGCTATTTGAGAGGCTGAGGCCGGAGAATCGCTTGAACCCAGGAGGCAGAGGCTGCAGTGAGCAGAGATTGCAGCATGGAACTCCAGCCTGGGCGACAGAGCAAGATTCCCTCTCAATTAAAAAAAAAAAAAAAAATTAGGCGGGGCGTAGTCGCTCACGCCTGTAATCCCAGCGCTTTGGGAGGCCGAGGCGGACAGATCACGAGGTCAGGAGATTGAGACCACCCTGGCTAACACGGTGAAACCCCGTCTCTACTAAAAATACAAAAAATTAGCCGGGCGTGGTGGCAGGCGCCTGTAGTCCCAGCTACTCTGGGAGGTTGAGGCAGGAGAACGGTGTGAACCCGGGAGGCGGAGCTTGCAGTGAGCCGAGATCATGCCACTGCACTCCAGCCTGGGCAACAGAGCGAGCCTCCATCTCAAAAAAAAAAAAAAGAAAAAGAAAAAGAAAAAATTTTTTAAAAAAAGACTGTAAAATAAACTCATCCAGGAAATAAGTCCCACTTAAATTTCAGCCTAATTGAAACATTCTAACTATCATCTACCACTTACCAATTCCTCATTTTTCTATGTGCTCAATCTTACTTAAATGTAATGGCTCTTTGAAATCTTAAGTTTTTTCAGATACACCAGGCATAATAGAGTCAGTTATGATGAGCTAAAGCTTATTTTTCTGCAATATACTTTGTTTTTAGAAAGAACTGCTGCAAGTATCTGCTGAGTTATATTATTTCCTTCAATGAATGTGTTCTAACAAGAAAATAAATCATGAAAATTGCAAAGATAATATCAGACGACTCAGTCTAGTCCTTCCTGTGTATATCAGTGGGGTGGGAGGCAGAACAAACTCCTCTTACAATGTTAGTGTAATATGTGTTACAATTCAAAGCACATGTCCTAAAATATGGAAATACAATTTTTGTGTCAAACTCCTTTGATAGTCAAGTAATGACTTGACTATTAATATTATTAACATTATTTGTCATATGGGCTAGTTATTTATTAAGAATCCCATGGTGTGGGAGAAATTACTGGAAGAGAATAGCTGACTGATAAGAATAGCAGACAGGCTCTGGGGTGTCTGGGAGGCTCATGAGGACCCCTCTTGATCCCCTCTTTCCTCCCCCACAACACACAGCTGACAGGCTTATAAACTGTAATTTCACAGTCTTAGTGAATTAAGCCAGGCTAGATTGTCTGTCCAAGAATGTGGGATTAGAACTGATATGGTTTGGCTGTGTCCCCACCCAAATCTCATCTTGAATTGTAGCTTCCATAATTCCCACGTGTTGTGGGAGGGACCTGGTGGGAGGTAATTTAATCATGGAGGCTGTTTCCCCCATATTGTTCCCATGATAGTGAATAAGTCTTACTAGGTCTGAT
This sequence comes from Trachypithecus francoisi, assembly GCF_009764315.1. NCBI lineage: Eukaryota > Metazoa > Chordata > Mammalia > Primates > Cercopithecidae > Trachypithecus > Trachypithecus francoisi. Next base: position 68,127,309 of record NW_022681460.1, read on the forward strand.
GGTTTTATAAGGGGTTTCCCCTTTTGCTTCGCTCTCATTCTCCCTTGCCTGCCACCATGTAAGATGTGCCTTTCACCTTCCACCATGATTGTGAGGCCTCCCCATCCATGTGGAACTGTGAGTTCATTAAAACTCTTTTTCTTTATAAATTACCCAGTCTTGGGTATGTCTTTATCGGCAGCATGAAAACGGACTAATACAAGAACCAAGTGACATTTTGAGTCAGTCTCCTGAACCAGAGGTACTGCTGGGCAGGCATCTTCCTGCCGCATGGCCTGAGAAAGGGAGAAAGTCCATTTTCACCAGGGATGAGTGACGGGAAAAAGTTCCTGGTGGGTTTGACAGTCCCAGACTCCATTCCTTCCTGAGTCTCAGCTTCCTACACTTGGCTTCTAGAAGATATTCCTTGAGACTTAGCATAAATTCTGCTTTGGAGTATAAGTCAGTTCAAGATACTTTCTGCTGCTGTGTTGAAAAGAACAGTACTAACTACAGTTGGCCCTCCATATCCATGGGTTTCACATCCCAGGATTCAACCTGCCATGGAAAGAAAATATTTTTTTAAAAAAAACCACAATAGAACAATAAAAAGATACATATAAAAACAGAGTATCATGACTTTACATAGCATTTGCATTGTATTAAGTAGCATAAGTAATCTAGAGATGACAAAGTATACAGAAGGATGTGTGTGGATTTATGGAAATATGATGCCATTTTGTATCACAGACTTGAGCATCCATCTGAGGATTTTGGCATCCACAGTGGGGGTCCTGGAACCAATTCCTCACAGATACTGAGGGATGGCTGTACATTGCCTATCTTTGGGAATGTCAGGCTCCAGCTGGTGAGAGAGAATCAGAAGACAACCTAGGAAAACAAGAAGGCACAGCCCGGGCAAAACTCTTTATCTTCTCTCTTCATTTACTGGCACCAGCACAATTATGTGTTCCTCCTCCCTTTTCACATTCCTGAGAATCATTTTATCCATTCAGATATGTCTGGCTACAGGTAACAAAATACTAACAGTCCAGACGCATCTGATCTCACTTAGCAGACAGTCTGAAGACACATGGTTCTCCAGTTGGTTCCGAGCTCAATAATGTCAGAACTCTAGTTGGTTTGTCCATGATTCTCTTGGCCTCCCCTTCATGGTCCAGAAATGCCTGCCGTGGCCCCAGGTATCATTATAGTACAAAACAGCACCCACAGAAGGGAGGGAGAGCAGGGAACGAAAGGCTGCTCCTCGGCAGCTCTCCTTTGGCAGAGAACCCCTAGCTGACTTCTCCTTTTATCTGGCTTGTTGACCTGACCTGGGTCATATGTCTACTCCCAAACCATCACTAGCAAAGAAAAATGAATGGCCTTGACAGGCTCAGGCCAATAACGAGTCATTCTCTGGGACAGGGGATACCTCTGTGTCAGCAAGAGAGAAGGAGGGATGGCTGTTGTATGGATTCCTGACAGTGGCTGCAGCTGTAAGCATCACCCAATTACGAGGCTGAAGGCTCTGGCATCATCCCTGACTCTCCCTTTCTCCTTCCCCCATCTCCAATCTTGATTCATACACTGGATTTCCTCCAATCAGAAGTCAAGCGCCATTGACTATCTTTCCTAAACACCTCCAGCATCCGTCCAACCTCATGATCTCACTGTCACTGTTTGATTTCACATTTCATTATTTCATACTTCTGAAATTTCATAACCCTTCTCCAAGGTCTTCTCATCTCCAGCCTCACTCCCCCTATTAACCCGAGAAGTATGTAAAAGCGTACAAGACGCTTGGCTCAGATTACATCATTCTGCTCTAACTTCAGAGTAAAATTCAAGCGATTAGCCTGACACGTGAGACCCTCTGTGATGATGCTCCAACCCACCTTTATGATTGCTTGTTTGCAATTTGCTATGTTCTGTATTGCTCCGTACATGCACATGCGCACACGTGCACACACACACACACACAGAGGCACATACACAGTCATACACACACAAACATACACTCACATACACAAACACACTGGAGTCATGGTTCCTTCTTCTAACTTTGTCTCCCTTCTAACTCTTCCTCATACATAGTCCCAACATCTAAATTGACCCCATCTTTAAGAAGGTGTTCCACTTGGGGACACACAGAGGACATGAAGCTCTTTGTACAGCCCCTGAGGTAAGCCTCCAAGTCAGCTAGGTCCTTCCAGCAGAGGTGATGGCTACTTAATTCACCTGCATTCAACTCCCAGCACATCAATGAGAAAGCTCTGCTTTGGGGAACACAGTCTCCTTCATGAAATCACTCTGGGTCCTTCTAGAAGTGTTTTCTCCCTCTGTAATGTATCTTATGGCTCTTATGGCATTTACTACTTCTATCTTGAAGCAGAATTAGGTATACTTGTGGCTTATCTCCTTCACTGCTGTAAATTCTTTGAAGGCAGAATTTCCGCCCAGGCTTTGCACATAATTGGTGCACAATAAATACAGGTTACAGGCATAGAAATGCGAATCAAATGCTGTGAACTGTGCGCTTCATTGTGAGAGCAGTGCTAAATAGAGAAGTGATCAAAGCTGGCCGGGTAAGGGGTCATATGGGAGTAAGGCTGGGGCCAGAATCTGTGAGCAGAAGAGACAAGAATCATCCCATGAATGGAGAGAAGGGAAAGAAGAAAATGAGCAAGGGAGCTGTGCAGGACAATGCTCAGAGTTGCAGAAGTGGCGTGGAGAGCAGGTGATGGAGGGAGGAAGAGAGGCTTGAGGAAAGGAAGGATGGAACCCATGGGGCTTCCCTAAGCACGGGAAGGGCACTGTGATGCCACGAACATTGTCACTGCTCATTCCCACAAGGGCTACACGTGACTTCAAGGACCAAACACCAACATTCAACTTATTTTTAATAAAAACATTATATTTCACATAGAAGCCTTAACAATTCAAATGGTAGGCAGCTGAAGCTTCCTGCTGTCTCCTAGGATCCCACCAGACCCTCTGCAGTGACTCCATCAGGGACAGCCAGCAGGGCTTGGAGAACTCTCAGGACTGGGTATCAGCCTTTGAGGAGCTATCATCAGTAGGTGGCCTCCCGCTTGTCAGGCAGTAGGCTACATTTTGTGATGGCTTCTCCAGACACAGGGTAACCATGATGATAGTCCAGCCTCTCTTGCAGCCAACAGTTATCTCCAGGCCCTGATACTGCCAACAGCTTCCCCCTGACTGGTCTGTTTCTGAAGAATTTCTGAAGGGGCCAGCTCTTCCTCACTCTTAGAAATAACAGAAAAGCAGAAATAGCACAAGTTTCCTTCTTCAATTCTCTTTATTTAGAGACAGATAACAAGGATCTCTTCCTGGATTAATTTGTGACCTTAGGAATATCAAGGAATATCTTCACTTAGATGTATCCTCATGAGTATCCACATATCTGCCTCATGAGTATCTGTGTATCTGCCTCATGAGTATCTGTATATCTGCCATGGATCTTATACAAAACTCGGGAAGTTTCTCTCAAGATCACGGTGTGTGCTTCTTTTCTGCTGGAATATGAAAACTAAATAACCCAATGCATTTCTCTGTTTTTATCTTGGCTACTAGAAGGTTCAGCTATAAACGCAGAATTCATGTCAATAATTCATTTCAAATACAAGGTGATTTCTATTTTTTCTCATTTTAGATGTCCTGCTTCATACTTAAAAGAAAATAAGGTTGTTGAAGATTCTGTTTTTAAATGATCTGGAAGGATAGCTCCCATTTTGCTATGTTTTTGCAAAGAATTCCAACTTGCTAGTAAGATACATCCTCTTTAAAAGATGAAATAACTTAGAATTATTGACAAACCATTGATACAGGAATACAGTACTTTGAAGAGATGAATCTCCTAAGGAGAAGGGTGTTGTTCAGACGACTTAGTAAAAAGGGGAAAGCTCACAGGAACAAGCTTGGGTGGTTTCTTTAAATATCCTCACTGAGCTCATGAGGCAGTCGGGTGCCCTGAGGGGCAGGCTTCATATTGGTCGGGGGAGGGACTGAAACTCTCTAGACTGACTAGATATTGGGCTCCCACTAAGGACTGGGTATTAGTGGTACTCTCCATCTCCTCACAACATGGTTACACAGAGGGGACAGTCACCCTGAGTTTCTGATCACACCTTGCTCTATCTGTTCTGTTTCTCATCACCTGCTTTATTTTGACCTCCAATATCTTCACCACTGGCTGCAAAGTACTCTTGTAGGCAGCCTGCTTCCCAGCGAAGCCCCAGGCTCCAATGAGTCCCACCTTCCTCCCAATCTCTGGGAATCTGCTCCCCCTCCTGGTACCCCCACTACTCATTCTCAAGTGCTACCAATTATCCCTAATTTATGAGATTCCCCTCCGCACTGAGCTGCCTGTCCACCTGTCCACATAGGCTGGTCAATTTCTCTGTTCTTCCCCTTCCTCCAAACCTACACATTAATGCCGGTGAGCATGGCACTGTATCTTATTGCTCTGTGTATTCCTAGCATCCATCCCAGTGCCGAGCACATTCAAAGCACTCAACCAACATTTGAAGAACTCATTTCACCTCTTTGCCTTAGTTATATCAGTTTCCTCACCTATAAAATAGAGATTCTAAGGTTACTATGAGGATTAAATGAGTCAAAACAAAGAAAGTAGCCTGTTTGAGTATATTCTAAGCTGAACTTCATTGAATATAAAGTTTGCATTGTTATTAGGCACTCAATAAATGTTTGTTGAACAAAAGACTAAACGAATATTGATATAATGACAGAATCAACATTAAAAAATTAAATTACTCACTTGCCTAGTAAGTTTTATCTTTGAAACACTTTCACATTGAATCAATATCCACAAACCTGGGTGGTAGTTATGGGAAACAGGCATTATTATTGCATACAAGGCATCTGTCAGTCACAGACAGAGCTGGATGCCATTGGAAGTACATGCTGTATGGAGGGCAATGGCCAAATTTCCTTTCTCCTAGCCCTAGCCCTGTGTGCATTCCCAGAATGCAGGACAGTGTGATGAGTTCTGCATGTGACACAGTGGAGAAAGTGACCCCCATAAGCTAATGTAACCCAGCATTTGTTTCCGGCATCTGCCAGAGCAATTTCAATTAGCTTCCAGAATAGATACTGCCATGTAGCTGATGCAGCAATCTCCATTTAAAGCACTATGGAGCAATTTTGTTTCATAAAGCTATCCCTGCAGCTTAGATTCAAGAGTATGCTACATTTGTGAAGATGGAAATGGCATAATCATGTTCTAAGTAGAGTCTATAAGTCACAAACCAATTCCAAAGGCCAATGAATCAGAAAAGTTGCTTTTTCCAGATACTTTTCCACAATTTGAGGCCCAAGGGCATGGCGGCCAGGGCCAAACACATGACCACCATAAAAGGTCCTCATTTTCTTAAAGTTCCTGAGTGTCTCTCACCTGCTTGTCAAGCTATACTCTCCCTGAAGAATAATTGTGCCTAATAACCCTTTGAGTTAGCATAATTCTGCAAATCTTCCATTCAGAGGACAGCATCTCTTCATATCAGGTATAAATAAGACTCACCTAAAGAAAGACCATCCACGATATGATACCCCTCACATAACACAGAAAGAGAGATCCTCAAGAAGAGAAGAGCCTCAACTAGATCGCAATAATTAAATTACCAGGATAAACTTTTATCCCATAATTTCAACTTGCTCTATCCAACTCGGATAGGGTTTGGCTCTGTGTCCCCACCCAAATCTCATCTGAAACTGTAATCCCCACATGTCAAGGAAGGGACCTGCATTCCTCAAGTATCAAGAAAGGGAGTGATTAAATCATGGGGGTGATTTTCCCCTTGCTCGTCTAGTGATAGTGAATGGGTTCTTACAAAATCTGACGGTTTGAAAGTGTGACACTTCTTTAGCTCTCTCTCCTGCTGCCTTGTGAAGAAGGTACTTGCTTCTCCTTCACTTTCTGCCATGACTGTAAGTTTCCTGAGGTTTCCTCAGCCATGCATAACTGAGTAAATTAAACCTCTTTCCTTTATAAATTACTCAGTCTCAGTTATTTCTTTATTGCAGTGTGAAAATGGGCTAATACAAACTAGAATTTATTTATTAACACTCCAAACAAAGGAACAAATGTTATCTGAACCAAATAACACTCCCTCTTTGTTTACTAATTAATATTCTGAAAGTATCATATGGCTAGTGAATAGAACCATTAAAGCCAAAGAGCAACAGTATGAGTGCAGCCACTGCTGCTGACTAATGGCGGGATCATAGTGACCAAGGAATCCCCAGGAAAAGAGAGAGGGAAGGGAACATTTATTGAGCACCTATTATATGCCAGACTGTGTGTTTTCAGCTTGTCCTATCACTCAGTCCTCACAGGGACTGCACAAGCAGTTGCAGATGAGGACATTGAGCCTCAGAAAGGTTAAGGCCAAAGCCCAATGTCACACCACCTATGAGGTTGTGGACCCTAAATGTAACCACACATGTGACCTACGCCTCATTCCCCAGAGCCTCTGCAACATTTTGTTTTATCAACTTAGAAGCCAAGATGAAAGTCAGGATCTCTCATCTAGAAGAGCAGAATCATAGTGAGGGAATTTATGTTTTTGGTATATTTCAAACTGTGGTTAATATAATTTATTTATTGAAAAAATAATCAACTGCAAACATTTCAGTTAAATCATTCTAGCCAATATTTT